>NC_134037.1:236702333-237952333 GCF_965140245.1 Athene noctua | reverse complement strand
CAGTTTAACTGTTTAACACATGATAGGATGTTAATCTCTTTCACGGTGTAGGTCCAAAGCTCTTAATCTGTCAGTGAAGTGGCAGAAAACCTGTGCCATGGTCTTACAAGCACAGCAGCAAGTACAAACAAAAGTACTTTCATGTTGTCAGGAGAAAACATAGTCACTGGGGTAAGGATGAATGTAAATCATAAAGACTGACAACGTGAATGAAAGAAGCTGCTTCCCTGCATGAGTTACGGGTGGTTGAATGATGCCACAGAAATGGGTGCCTGGATTCTCCATGACTTCTCAAAAGATGGTTAATCTGATCCTCAAGTCAGGGCTCTGCTCTCTCTGCTCTGTTCCTTTCCTAATTTCACTGATATTTTCAGAAGCAGCTAAGAAACATGCATGAACTCCAGTGGGATTTCAAACTGGCATTGGTAAGCTTCACATTATAGGGACCTTTCTTACAGATAAAATGCCAGTATTGCAGGCAGTGAGGCCCTGTTTCTGGCTCAGCTGTATCTAGTGCAAGATGTGCCTCACAGCTTCTTACCGCGTCTGCCAGCACAGGCAGGCATCAGTCTTCTCAGACTTCATAAGGTCTGATCCGTATTCCTGCAGACTTTACATCCCAAGTCTTACTATCCTAAACCAGGAGCAAGCATATTTTAAGTAATTTCAAACATATTATTTCCTTATTATTAAATGAAAAAAATAACATTGGTTCCCCCAACAGATTTTAGAGAAGAGAGCTGAAGCAGAAAAAAGCAAACCTTTTATTTTTTCAGAATTCTCCCATGCCTTTTCTTCTCGTCCACATTAGAAAAAAAAAAAAAAAAAAAAAAAGTAAGTCAAATATCACTTTACTTAGAGAAAGAGGTATGTTTGGGAATATTCTTTCCCTTTTTGTAAATGGAAGGAAAAAAATAAATAGGAATGCCTGAAAAAACACTATTAAAATGTTGCCTTAGACAAATAAAACATGTAGGATATTATTGTTCCATTCACAAAGCCACTCTCTGTGGTAAAATCTAAAAATAATGGCACTATTAGAAAAGTTTAACGTCTGTTAAATTCATGACAACTGTTAAAATCAATTCATCTGTTACTCTTGAAACAACATTTTGCATCTTTTTTATTTGAACATGGAAACAGAGTACTCATATGGAAACATGAAAACAGTTGCTCATTTCAGCAATAAAATGTTTTCTCGGGTGTGTTGCTCAAGCAACACTACAGAAAGCCATCATGTGGGGAAAAATTATAGTAGTGTGTTGGTTTAGGCCCTGCCAGGACCGGAGACCATGTTGCTGTTGTCCCTCCCCCACCCTCAGACACAAGTAGGGCACAAACCCCGGGTTAAAATAAGAAGAAATTTAATACAACAGTGTAATAAACAATCTGAACAACAACAGTAGCAATGATAGCAACAATAAACAGTAATAACAGTAAACAAGATAAAAGATATACAGAGAAATACCACAATGGTTACAGACAGCTGGCTCGTGCGCTCCCTGCGATTCCGCCGGACCTGATGTCAGCATGGTATGAATAACCCGGCTGGAGATCCCTTCCCCCTCTCTGCTGGGAAAACTTAACCCTATCCTAGCTGAACCAGGACAAGTAGTCATGTCTCCTGATTTTTTTAAACCTCAAAATTCCCCTTGAAGGAAACACAGGTGTAACTGGTAGCAGGCATCCTATAAGAATGAAATGCTGTTGCCAAAAAATAAGTCATTGTCTTAAAATAAAAAGTTCATGGTTACATTTTTCTCTTTATTGGCTCTTTCAGTGGAAGCCAATTTTTACCTCAACCTTGTTATTTGTCCAAAGTAGAAAGAAGGGTCTGTATCATGTCTGAAATTTTCTTACACTCCAGAAAAGCTTTTTCTCTTAAGCAGCTATAAACATTTTATACAATATATAAAAATTTCTGAAATAAAGGAACAGAAATGAATTAATTGAAGACACATTTCACTAATATTGTATTTAATATGAAATCCAGCTTATAAATGAATTAAGGAAATACTTTTTCTTCTACTATTCAAACTTTACCCTGAAGCTGTAGCCAGACAACCCATATTTGCTCTGTTAGAGGAAGGATTGTGAATTCACCTGAAGCCTGTGGCTTCCTAAACTATACAGTGGTGATTTAGATCAAATGTAGAGTGGCAATTAGATCACAGCTGAAAGCAAGGAATCTAATGTCATCAGTGAATACTTACCCATATATTCAGGTTATAGCTGACCAGGGGAAATCCCCAGTGATTTAGAATTTATCATAATGACAATAAGGTGGCTGAATTTGGAAAGCCTCGAATTTATTTGTCATTAGCTTTGGTTTACTAATGCCATCATTCCTTAACAAACTAGGTTAGTGCAGAACTAAGATAGGTAACTATGATAATGATTTGATTTGGGTTTGGTAGTTATACAAAATGGTTGAAGAAAAAAAATACTTGGATCTGGTAGTTGTGTGTTTATTCAGTTCCAAATAAATGGAAGGGTTAATTCAGCTAAGGCCTGAGATTAAGGCTCTGGATTTCAAAACAGCAGACCAGGAAGAAGGAGTTAATGGTGCCACCTGGACTGATAAAGCTATTGTGTTTTATTTTAGGGGAAGACTGAGCAAGAAGGAAATCTGACAAGAAAATCTAACTGGACAGCTAACCTTGCCAAGAAATGTATCAGCAAAAATGAAAGAATGTACAAGAAATGAGGGTATGAGTCTTACAGCTTTGAGGTTGGGATGTGAGAGCATAAATTGAGAAGTGCAAAAAGAGTATTACCAATTAGACTTTACACAACTCTTAAAACACAGTTCACAAGGTCACCTTGCCATAAAAGAAACTGACCACTTCACCTTACACAGTGAAGGTGATAGGTAGCAAAGTAACTTAATCACAACCCACAGATTAGCTGAATAGTTGACTCAGTTTTCATTAGGAAGGATAATATCAATGAGAGAGGAAGGAAAGTGTGAGAGGCGTGATAACTGATGGGAGTAAGGGCATGGAAGCAGACAGTACTGAAACCTACCACATTCATATCTCTGGGGAATGTCAGCCCCAGTATTTTCAGTGAAGGTGCATATCAAATTTTAGTCTGGCTGCAGATCTAGGGAGAGAGTGTACCACATCAGATTTAGTAGTAATGCTTATACATAAAAAAATTAAGGAAGTGATCCAGGCAGTTGCATTTGCTTTCACAAATTACTTGTTCTTAGTAGCATGGAAAGATTTAGGAAACATTTTGAAAGAGAGAATAATTAAAACATGAATGTTAAAGGAAACTGTTGTAAAGAGCAATGAAGATTTACCAGAGTTGCGCCAGACTAATCTGATAACTTTCTCTATGAGAGCTCTTTTTCTAGGCAAGAAAATACAATAGATCTCATCTATCTGCATTTCTTCAACACATTTTGTTGCTAGGGTGTTACCTGAAATGTTACTTGTTAGGTGGAGATGATGGGAATAAGGGCAAGAATTTTGAGGTAGGTGAGGAGCTGGCTGAAGAGAAGATAAAAGTACATATTTTTGACTGGGAGGATTTCAAGTCCAGTTTTTTATGGCCTTTGAAACCATTTCAATATTTCCATTGGGAAACAAATGTTAGAACATACTGATATACAAGAGGCATATCTCTGATACAAGAATTCACTGTTAGAATGTGGAAACTGCATCATCTGGAAATAAATCATGGCTAAAATGAAAGTTCACATGCACAGGAACTAGTAACAAGAATTTCCCATGTGGGAGCTTGACAGTTATCGGAGCAGAGTAAAGGGCTCATATGTGTTATGAACCAAGAGTAACATGTGCCTTGTGCATTAGTTGTGTATCACATGAGATGCATGGAGCAGAATATTAATGTCATGTCACTGTGAAGCACTGAGAAGGTCACATTTCTTGTCCTTTGCTCAGTTCTGGTTAATGACTTTCAAAGCAAATGATGTCAAATTATAATGGTTCAGCAAAGGGCTACTAGTGTGACATAGACAACTTATGCAGAGAGCAGACTGAAGAAACTTGGCCTACAGTCTGGGAGAATGAAGGCGGGAATGGGACAGGATTGCTCTTCTTATAAACTAAGATGGGAAAGGCCTGTACGAATTGAATGAACCATGTTGGTGTAAGAACCAGTGGGGATGATCTGCCTATGAATAAAGACAAGCTGAAGAACAGAAAAAGTTGTTTTGCCTCCAGAAAAAGTAGGTCCTGTGACAGCCTTCTAACACAAAGAGAAAGGGGAGAGAACTGTGTAATTGCAAGGTGGTGCCTCACAGTTTACTCAAGGCACTGAACACCACTGCTGCGTCAATGACCCATGAGGCTGACTTCAGCCTCTAGCATGTTTTCTCTAACCTATTGATTACTGTCCTGTTGTGTTCCACCCTCTCCTCAGCAGATTTCAGGGCAAATTTACATTGCTCTGCTATATCCAAGCTCAAATACCGTTTCTGTAAACTGGAGTCATCCACAAGTGAGAAAATGGATTTTCTAGAAACCTTTCAAGTCACTGCAAGCCTTTTGCTAAAGCTTTTCCTGAATAATTGTTTTCATCTTTCTTTCCTAAAGGTCTTACAAAAATTGAAACATGCTTGATAACAGTTAAGGAATTACCAGAGCTCTATTTGAGGAGCTGCAGGCTTGCACAAAGCTGTGAAGATATCTATAAAAATAATGTTGGTTTTGGGGATATACATTTGTGAATTTTGAAATAAAATAAAAAAAGAATAGAAGAATGCCATGCTGAAACAAACTGAGATTGATTTATGAGTGTTCTTTTGTGCTCTTATGAAGAATGCCACATTTCAAGACAATGTGAGGAAACTGGTCCTTTTTGAATATTTACAAGACTCACCTTCTGAACAGAAAAGGGTGCTGAAAATAATCACAAGTATTAGAGTGAGCTTGAGGTATTTCAGTGTATTCTCTATAGAACAGTGTTTGAATTATCCTTGAAGTAACAATATAAGGCATTGCTCTATTTTAATTCTTTGTAGGGAAGATAGAAACATAATATTGCTGTTGAAATCTCACATTTAACTGACTCACATAGTCCTGAAAATACAGATGGCAATTCATGTTCATTTTCTATCTTCAAAATTCTGTTCTTTTTCTTCCTTGGAATGAAATTATAAATTTTAAAACTTTTTTCCAACATTTGCAGATCCAAGACTCCAGTATGGACATGTCCTGTATGAAGTATGTCTCTGAACTTTTGGTCTATGAGGTGCTATGAATATTGCTCTCCTCAGTGCTAAAAACAGCCTTGTGGAGGTGAAGAAAGTTTAATTTCAGGCAACAATATCCAGAAAACCCACAACAACCCCCCTTTTTTTTTTTTAAAGTTCCACCAATTTCCTCAAAATCTGTTGAATAAGCATCGGAGATCTGTAAACTAGCAAATCAACACTGCTGAGGCATGTGGGACATGTGCTTGTCGCATTCTGCTATTACAGTATTTCCTGGAGGCCTTTTTGTCTAGGTCACCTCACAGTCTCCCCGGTAATCTAAACCACATGGTTTGGGAGATAGCGTGGATCCAGGGACTTTTGCTGTTTTTAGCAACCTTAACAGTCTGTGTAGCTGTTATTGCACACAACTGGAGTAATATCAGTGCCAGGGATTGGTGACCATGCTGCATTTACTACTATGGTAGTAACAATTTGAGTTTTTTACTGCTATATCACCTGAAAGGCCTTTACACTTGCTATGTGATAAAGTTCAAATTTCTAATTTCTGTAAGCAGGCAGAGTGTCTTTTCCTCTGAATTCTGATAAACCAAAGAATAAAAGAAATTATTTAAATTATCACCCAAGTACACAGCTAGAAACCCAGCTTCTCATCTGGATAAAGTTGCTGAAACTTAGAGGATGCATGCTAACTAAACGCAAATTACACTGTCTTACTGACTGCAAGGAGATATTCCAACTAAGATGAACCCAGGATTTGGATCATTTAGAACATGCCATACATACATATAAGTGTATCTTCATGAATGTAACAAATATTAAGTGTTTAATCATAAATTCAAAGGCTCTTGTTTTGTTTTGTTTGGCTGTGTATGAGATGCAGGTACAAGCCTGGTGAGTGCCTGTAGATTACATTATGCCTCCAGAAAATGGTGAACAATTGCTGGTTTTTAAATGCTGTTCACTGAAGTTTATAATTTTCTAGTTGTACTTATTTTCTTCTTGTGTATACTTTCTTGATTCATTGAGATTATGAGTGCACATGCAGGTATGGACTAAAAACTAATGAGTTTTCTATTTAAAGAGTTTTTGATCTCATGTCAAGAATGAAATACCTGAAATACCAGTCTGAGTCACTGAGCAGCTGCATAGACAGTTGCAGCAATGCAGGGGAAGCTATGGGGCAGACAGGAGAGTGGGGTGGGAGGAAAGGGAGAAGCTGGGGGCAATAAAGCAGGCACAGCTGCCAAGTGGAGTTTTTCTTCAGGCTCTGGCCCTTAGGAGGGGGAAGGAATGGCTGTCTGAAGGTGCCTGATGGGATACACTGACAGTTGACATGGCCTGGGCACAAATGTTTCAACAGTTGGCTCAAGTCAGTCAGTAGTCTCCGTTGACTACACTGAGAGCTTGCACACCTTCTCACACATAGACACCCTCGTCAAACCAATTAATTTTACATTAAGTGGAGGCTGAATCTCATATCTAATGTTTGGAAACCCACTCTTGCTTCTATAACCTGAATCTAAAGATGAAACATCCTTTGACTTGCAACCCTTCAGTCTTGCTAGTATTAGTGGGCTGGAGTTGTATCCTTTTATATATGGTATGACAGGAATTAGTGTAAGAGTAAAGGAGACTTGCTGTATATATAAATTTGCTACTCCTGGCCCCAGTTTCTTACTGTATTGTGTGGGCACTGGAAGGCTGTCCATTGTATGTAATTTGCTGACACAAAGAAGGAAAAGATCAAACCCTCTAACAAGAAGCAGATGGATACTCACAGGCAGAGCCATCTCTGTACAGAATATCTCGAGTTGGAAGGGAACCATAAGGATCATCGAGTCAAGTATTTCATCTTCCAACTTTAGCTCTCATCTTCAGAGGTTTTGAGCTCTTCCAGTGAGACACTGAATATCCTCTAGCAGAAACCCAATTTTAAGAAAACATAATGTTTTGCCATATTGCAGTCAGCACTCAGACAGTGAAGGAAGTTTGCTCCATAAGCAGATAGGAGTCTGTGAAACTTAATTTGTCGTAATGACAATGACTTCATTTAATATCTTGAGTAAGGGACAATGGTGACAAGTTGCAATACCTGAAGTTCCAATTAGACATAATGAAAAGCTTTTCATTCCAAGAGGGATGTAGCATCTCTGTTCTTGGAGATCTTAAAGAATTTATGCAAAACCCTGACTGACCTGTCCTGGTGTTGGCTATAATCCCACTTTGAGCAGAAGGCTGCATTGTGTCATGTCTAGAGATCTCTTCCAGACAATATTTCTATGGTCCTGCACTATGTTACTTCACTTCCAATTCTCGGATTTCTCTGGCAATATCTGAGCATCTTTTTCAGTACCTGCTATAATGAGGTCTTCATAATTTTGAAAGATCTTGGTGTTACTGTAGTCCATATAAATAAATATGAAATTTTAAAACTGCAAATTCTAGTACATTGAACTGTTCACCGGGTGTTCTTAATCTATCCATGAACTTCTGAAATACTGTTTGCACATTAAAATATTTGTCCTGCTTTATTACTGTGGTACCATGTATTTGAAATCCATGAGGTCTTCATCATGATGAAGATTTGGTGTTGCTGTAGTCCATAGAAACAAATATGAGGGTTTAAAAAAAATCTGTCTGTAAATTCTAGCACATTGAACACTTCACTTCACTGGGTTTTGTTCTCCACCCACGAGCTTTTGAAATACTATTTGCACGTTAAAATATTTGTCTTACTTTATTACTGATGTACTTTGAAATCTACTATGCAAATAGTTCCTTTCATTAAATCAAGAAAATAGAATGTTAAATATGTGCAGGAATAGTTTCCAGATGGCCAGAGCAGTAGTCTGGAGCTACTAAATGGAAAACATTCTTCTTTATTAGTTCAAGGCAAATACATATCTGTTAGGCACAACCCTAAATCATGTACTTAGCCATAAAACATCTCCAAGCTCCCCAAGAGACTGACAGGAAAGAACCCATTTAATCCTTATGAGCTGAGAACTGCCTGTGGTTAAGTTGAGAGAGATGTTCCTTCCTCTCCCATTTCTGTGATCTAAGGTATAGCACAGTTTCAGAGGGTGGGTAAGTAATACCTCTAAGAATTTAGTCTCAAATTCTATGGCTTCCTCTTCTAATTTATGACACCCTTACATAAGGACAACTTAGTAAAATTTTTCATCTATCCCTTTTCCTCCTTCTGTCTTGTTTATTTACTGGGCTTGTTTATTTTGTCCTAAACTTTTATTTGGCTACTTTGAAGCTGGATGAGCACCTTTGAGAAAGCAGTGCCATAGAAATAATAACTTCATGACATTATTGACTTAAGGTACATTTAATTTAATGTAAATTTGATTTACATTAATGACAATGTAAATCAAAAGAAGCCAAGGCCTTATTAAAATGTTCAGAACAGATCATGCGCCTTGTAAAAACTGGAATAGTCAGATAACTTTTTCAACCACCTTAGGAGCAGCTACTTTAAAATACTTTTCAAAACCACAATTTTTTTATTGTGCACCATCTATTAAGACAGATTTATTTTAGCATGAGGCACTAAAAAAATAAACAGACTGTCCTGCCCCACTTGTAAACTGCTGAGGGCTGCTCACCCACTGTGTAATGCTTCATTGAAGAGAATGTCGTAACTGAGGCAGCACAGATTTATGCCAGTTTAATGATGTAACATTATTTATATAAGGTTACTTTTCAGTGAGATGGTACAATCAAAAATATGACTGCACAAATTAATTTTAAATTGTAATACTCTTTTGACCAAATCAACATCACAGATGTTTCAGTTGTCCTTTGAAATCAGTGATTCATAAACCCCCAACAAACTGTCTAAACTGCCTGCCTTCTCTGAAGGTTCACATAATTTCTTTTTCTCTCTTGAAAAGAGATATTTTTTTCCCCTCTCTTTTCTTTAGAGCTGCCTTCCAGCCATCTGGACCCTGCACTGTTGCCTGATATTAATCTGTCCCAAAGACAGATTCTGCCTTTGCTAAATTTCAGGAGGTTTTATCATCTGTAAAGTTAACATTAGACATATAATTATTTTACAGTAGGTATCTATTTATTAGAGGACAAAAATCAGACCATATGAATCTGCTCTGAAGGCCATGTCTGCCCAGCAAGTTAAGATGTGGTTGAAATTTGTGCTAGCTTTAATTAAATAAAGCCCAGGAAAAATATGACAGCAAAAGTTTCAGCACAGACTAGCACCCCAGTGGACTTCAACTGACTTGCAAAAATCTGTGGGAATGGTCTATATTCATGCATGCAACATTTTCATCTTCATGTACAGTGCAAGGACATCCTTAGCCTTAGAGTGATACTGCTTGTATAAACTAAAAGAAATACTGCTTGTGTGGAGATGAGGATACTGGTATACATGTACCATTTCTGCCAGCTTGTTTCCATAGAAGTTTCTTACAGTCTCACAATACTGGATGAGCCTAGTGATTGAAGCATGTGTTAAAGAGAAAAGAAAATCACTTCTACAAATCTATCAATACTACTTAGTGATAAGCCACTTAGATAAACTGATGAATATGAGCTGCCACATGAAAATTTGTTTATTGATTATCATCAATAAGCACTTTACCTGCTTATTGCCATTTAAGATGGTTATTTTGCTGATTCACCTTCCTCCTTTTGAGCTTCCAGCCACGTGCCCCTTTATCATACACCCAGGGTGGATCTTTCTGCCCCAACACTTAGAAGACAGAGACATAAACAGTTCATTTACAGACATGGTCTGGGAGAGGGTAGGCAGGAATGGGTGTAAATGTAAATCTCCTTCAGGCACTTCTAAAACGGGAATTTTCTTCTACAGGGGAAGGAAGTCTCTCTTTCCTTCTTGGAAATTAATTTCCACTTTCCTCTCCAGATGTTTATGTCCCTTGGGTTGAATATTGAATCTACAGTTTGTGAGACTGCACTCAGAGTGAGCAGAAAAAACCCGAAAACTAAAAATCAGTTGAGAGAAAGGAAAATCAATCTTTGGTTGGTCTTACAATGAACAATAAATAGCCTTGCTCTGAAATGTGGGCACTGAATATTCTTTCCTGCAGCCCTCCAGAGTTTGGTACTTCTGCACCTTTGTGTAATTACAGTACTGAATCCTGCCAATTTCTGATTTTGGATGAAATGCAACTTTTAACTATCAGCTTGGAAATCAAAGGAGGTTTGCATCTTCCAAAATTGCCTATATTATGGCAGTAGGAGTAGAAAAAAAATCACCTCTGCAGTTAACAGTCAATTAAATCAATTAATTATTTTTTGTATAAAGCCACTAAGTAAAAAACACTAAGGGCATGCATTTAGAGCACATATATCTAGTTAATGTCATATACACTACTTTTACCATATAAAATAGAAATTAATTAATTAAATATTTTCCTCACTGGGATTAACAATTCATTAGGGTACAAATGGAAAATTCTCATAAAGTTTCAACAAAGGCTGTTGGTCAACGCTGACACTGAAAAAGATTTTCTGTTGGCTGTGTTTAAGGATTCAAACAAGAGGAAAAACCACTGAGGCCATTAAATGAAATGAGACAAACTAGAAAACTGGCATCATGACAAAGTCCTTTAGCAGCCCCACACGGTGGGGGGAGGTGAACAGGGCTGCTGTAGAATTGCCACATCACTTCTGTATAAACTGAGTCCTGGTGCTGAATGATTGGTTTTGTGGTTACACTCAAAAGGAATGGAAAGTCAGAAGGTAGTTTCACGGCCCAACTTTAACTACATTCCCTGACACTTGCCTTCATCTTGTACTACAGGCTGTTGTGATCCCTGTGGCATAACTCTGGGCCTTGGCTTCTTTGTCATTTCTCTGATGCTTTTGCCATCAGAAAGTCTTGCACATAAGGATGCACCAAGCAAAAGCGTGTCAAAGAGGAATAGTGAAGGGAAGACGATGAGAAGCAGAAGCTTATATGCTACTGGTATGTCTGAGATAGTACTATAGCCCCCAGGCTTTGGCAGATGGGCATGGACAGAAAGTCTGATGTTACAATAACCATACATGTTCCAGGGATACTAGAACAATGACAAATTCAAATACATTAAAGAATCCTCTTGGTGCATCCAAAGCATATGTGTTTTTTTTTTTAAAGTGTGTTAGTAGCATATTTATCTCATACCATTTATCTCATACCTTTTGCTTTTAGGGTACAAGATTCAAAAATAAAGGAGAAAACAAATTTGTAAATAGATTTGTCTCAGGTCTGCCTGTCATGTGGCAAGGAAGGGCCAGGTAGGTCTTTGCTACCTTCTGGAATGAAACAAATTCCATAATCTCTACAAATAGCCTGTTACAGGGCTTTACATCCCTGAGGATTACAAAGTCATTTCCTAAATCCAGATTATGACACCAGTTGCCAGTAGAACTGGTTGTCATCTTCTTTACAGTACCATTACTGTGTCTTCCCTTTCCTCTTCCACTCCCAGTTGCCTCCTAGCTTGTTCTTTCCCCTACAGAGAACAAACATAATTCCATCACAATTTTCTCATACTTTCTTTTTTCTTGTCATTCTTGCTGTTTTCCCTTAGATTTTTCAGTTTGCCTGTATGTTTCTTAAAAACCTCCTGCCAAAAATAGGGCAAAGTATTTCAGATGAGGCCTTTCCCATGCCAATTAAACAAGAATAATTATCCTTCATGTCTTATTTCTCCATACTTTTTAATTAATCACAGAATTAAATCTGCCTTTTTTTTTTTTTTTTTTTTTAAATATCAGAATCATATTTGTTACTCATTTGTTTTTTAAACCTCAGTGACCTTCTGCATCCTGATCTGCCACTCTTCTGCGTGGCCAGGTATCCAATTCCTTCAATGTATTTCCAGCCTCCCAGCTTGGTGTAACCCACTGACTTTATAGATATGCATTCTATGCTGTTCCTAGTATTCCGGGAAGATATTAACCAGACCCAACACAGGTATTTATGGGATCCTAATAGAAACGTCCTGAATACTTCAGGAACGAATTATTGCTAATGCTTTGAGAATCACTTGTCAAATACATGTGCACATTGTGATGATTTCCTCTATCCCAAGTTTCCTTGGCTTGTATATGGGATTTTCGCTGCAACAGTGTCAAAAACCTTAAATCCAAGCAATACCATATGTATTGGCTTTCCTTTACCATGAGCCATGAGAGAGAGGAGAATTATTTCAGAGTGGTTGAAAAGCATAATGGCAAATATGGTAGCAAAATGTAATAATTTATATGACACTCTTCATGTTCTGTTTCACCCTGTCATTAGAGGTTTGTGGAGGGAGGTTGTCCACATTTCTTAGGCATATGGTTTTGTTTAACTATGGCAAACCAGCAATTTTAAGTGGAGAAAATTTCTTCCTAATTTACAGATATTACCCAGCTTGGAGTAGTTTAATGCTTTTATTCAGCTAATTCTTGTTGTGAATGAGGGGCTGCATATGGTACTATGTAATTTTATCTAACAAACCTTCTGCAAATAAAATCAGAAAAAGGTTTTCATGACATGATTGCAGAGCTAATCAAAACTACACCATGCAGATTACAGTAATAAAAAAGGAGTAACGACGGAGGGCTGCATGAGAGGATGGGAAGGCAGCATTGTTTCACAGTTACAGATGACGGCTGAGAAAAGGTGAGCCTCTGAAGTGTTTGAAGCTGCAGTAACTTGTCTACATAAAAGAAAATGAAAACAAACTCATTTCAAGGTTCTATGACAGATAGGGTTTTTTTCCAGGTACTACCAACCTGATAATGCTTCCCATCTGTTTTCTCAGTGTCTACATTTCAGCAGTATCCTCTCTTATCAGTAATGAGGATTTCCTGAAGGTGCTCACCACCAAATATAGGTACTTCTGGACAGCAATTGTTATTACTTTTTACATAAAGCTATTGCTGAAATAATAGTGCTGTGCAAATTTCTATTACTGCATTGCTAATGAGCCAAACATTTTTCATTTTAGGATGTGCTCTCACTTGCTCCTTTCTCTCCCAGAATGTTACAGCATCAGCTGTACTTTTGTGTTCAGATATCTGCCTAACAATTTTAACTTTTAATGTAAGGGAAAATGTTTGTGTTAATAATAAATTTGGCATTTTGTAATATGGCACTGCTTCTCATCTTTTTTTATGGGTAACTCATATGCATAATATCATAATTTAAAATAATGAGCACATACCAAGAGTTCAGACTTCAGCTTGGCATTTGAAAGCAAGGTTACTCTTGCAACAACGATTTGGAGTCAAGGTCCATAGTCCAGAGTTTTGGTAAAACCTTAAGTGTGTTAGATAAGCCTGAATTATTTTATCCTACTCTCTAAAAGTTGTGCATCTAATTCAAGGAAACCAAACTGGATATTGATACGATTTATAAAGAGATGTGGATTACTTTTTGATGGTAATGTATCTTCTCTTAAACTGTTCTTCTGGGTTTTGATGTGTTTGTGTTATGAGAGTGACTGATAATTGGGGTACTTAACATGACAAGCTTAGCTCAGACAGCTAACTTTCTGGTACTAAAAACTAGCTGAAGCCTTCCCAATATTTAGTTGCCAACCCCGTTCAGTTTAGGGGGGTTATTTACATTGACAGTAAAAACGGTTGGCTTGGGGTTTTTTTACTTGTTTGTTTTGTATTTTTTTTAATGTGTTTATGCATCTTTATCCTCTCTTAAGCAGGAGCATAAAGCCCTTCCTCACAAATATTAATCCAAGTCCATAGCTGATAAGCACAAATGGAAGATGCTATACTGCTAGCCATACTGAGTATAATTCTGTCCTGCATCTGATGTTAATGTTCTCTCTTCTTATTTTTCTTTTTCCTCAGGAAGACATTAAAGCAAAGCACAAATTAGTTGAAAAGACAGCTGACTGTTGAAGTGTGCAGTCTAAGACTCTCAAAAGGAGAGAGGAATTTTTGCCAACAAAATCTCTTTACAAATAATTTTTCTTTCCCGTACCCATTTGTAACCTAATATACAACAGAAAAATACAGGTGAAGTTTGCAAATGTGAAACTTTGTGTAAGGGCTGCAGGCAAACATTTGGATTGCTGACTAGGTCCTGGCCTGATGTTAAGCAAAATGAGCAGGATGGACATGACATGAGAAGTTCCTAATACAACAAATAGCAGTGTGAGAAGTGAACAAAAGTTTCAGATAACACCATGAAGAACAGGTTGATCTCACAGGTGGTTAAAGGGAGTTGTGTAAGAAACAACCAAACTCCGCATATAATTGGAGGGGAATATTTGTGACTTTCTGGGAACTACAGTCTTGCAATGCCAGCAACACTTAGGTAGTACTTTCCACAATAACATACAAGGCTGAAATCACATAGGTAATAGTATCCAAACCATCAAATTTGGATGCAGATGTTGAAAAGCTGCAGCCAGCATAGAAAAAGTAATTAGAGGCAGTTTTTTCATTTGAAATAAGACTGGGATGGACAAAGGGAGGTAGAGAGGTGGCACAAATGGAGGATCACAAAATGGGAAAAAGGTATGATAAGATGTGCAAATTGAGTGGCCTAGGCTGTTGGGGGGTACCTGCTGGGAAACCCCACTCTTGGACAATGTCCCTGGAGAGGACCTCAAGCCAAACCCACTGTTCTGCCCATGGCCTACAGGTAGAAAGAAATTATGGGTATAGAAAGTATGGGTATAGGAAGAAATTAAGCATTCAATAGGTTTTGTATCCTTGATTCAGAATGTGAGATTTCATTCTGTCAGTATATTCCCTGTTTCCAGACCTGTTAGATTTTTCTTAACAATTTAGTGTTAATATGAACTTCTTACTTCTATTCTTTTGATCACTTTCAAGGCTTTTCAGTACAGTTTTACATGCAAGCCTTACTAAAAAATCCTCACCTTCATTAAAAAAATATGCTTGCTTCAATACAAATTGCTGCTCTCGATGTCTTCAAATATCTTTCAATTCAGTTTTCCTGTCAAATATCCATTCAGTTTGCACATTTCTTACCTCTTATCTCACTGTCTTAAACTGACAAGCGTGAAAAATTACAAATGCAAAAGTGCTTCAGCAACTGCACAGCTGGGGACCATCATCTGGTTAAATATTTCATAGTTGAGTATTTGTTAGTTTACCCATCAAGTAAAAATCTCTTCCCTTTTAATTAAAAATTGATCAACATCTGTTGAAAATTCTGTTCTTTGCAATTTTTATGGGTACACATACAGTGAAGTGGAGTATTCTTTTAAAAACTACATTATGGAGAAGACAATAAGTAATTTAATTAAGTCATTATTTTGACCTTTCTCATGACAAACATGATCTATTAAACTGAACCCACATCCTTTCTCTCAAAAAGACAATCTTAAATTTTACAGACCAATGCTCTTGCATTTATGGTGACTTTTATCTATTGAGGCTTTCTGAAATGTATGTTTCATGGTGTTGTCTGTAAATTGCCACAAATTATGGGAAATATGTATTTTTTTCCCTATACTATGAAATAAAATTTGTCTTTCTGTTATTAAATATACATATTATATTCATGCTAAACTTGCTTTTTCTTTCTTGGAATGTGCTGTTTGATGTCACTGTTTTCCAAGCTTTTCCAGATTATATGTTCTCAGTGTATATCTACTATTTTTTTCTGGAAAAAAAATTGCCTGCTGCTGACAAGGCCATTGTTGGATATGTTATATATTGAAGGGCTGTTTTTTTTCTCCAATTCAATTAATTATTCATACAAAACAAGAAAAAAAGATTTCCAAGGCTTTCAGTAACATTTTTAAACATAAATTCATGTTTTCCCATAAGGCTGAAAATAAATCAAGGGATAATCCATCTTCCTGAAAAAAACCCAGCAAATGAAAGATATCTACAGATGTGTTTTTATTTTTGTTGTGATGGAAGGAGGTGTAACAGCACAAAAACTTATACCATTAACTAAGAGTTAATTGATCATGGTGCTGTGAGTCTAAATTGTCTACACCTCTCATAAACTCCTATTAGGGGTAGCTATCTTGTTTGTATGTTGACATCAGTGATATTCCCAGACTAAAAAAGGGCTGCTTGTGTGATGAAGGGTTAGCAGGACCCTTGCTGACAAGCCAAACCCTATGACTTTACTGTTTTTCTTTGGCTTGGCAAATACTTCTATTGTTAAAGGCCAATTTTAACTTTGCATAACCACAAATGAGATACTTTATCCGTTAACTTCCTGGCTGAAAATGACACTGAACCTCTACATCCATTGCTAAAGGCTTCACAGGGTTAGGTTCTAGCAAAAAGGTGAAATTTCAGAATTTTTCAAGATATAAAAAAATGAGCTGGAAAACTCCTACAGCAGAAGTTCAAATATATGCTGTACAATAAATTCCAGAAGGTAGAAAGGCAGAACATTATTTATGCTGCTCTAAAGAGATAAAGTGTGGTGGTCATTGGAAACAACTTAAAAGTCAAATATAAGGTCACTGGCTAGTACATGGCCACCCCTAAAAATAGCAGGACACTGCCCTTTCTGAAAATTTTCTCAGATTTGCAATGCATAAGCAACTCCAAAAGGAAACATTCTCAAATACGGCTTCTGAATGGTCAGCCACAGAAAGTCATAAACTATCCTCAGCAAAATAAAAGGCAAGACAGGTAATAGACTAAAGTCAGCAAAAAGAAGGTCAGGAACCTCGAAATATTTAAAGTAAAGCTGAATAAGATCACACCCATGTGTGAATGTCTGCTACTAGTTCTAGAACTAGTATACACAATGGTATATGACAAGATGCAAATTTGGAGGGAAATTTCATCCTATGAGTCACAATAATTAAGGAAAAGAATGCTATTTAATAACTGTGACTCCAGAGACAATAAAATACAATGGCAGATATCATTATCAGTATGGAAAGTAGCATCATGCTTTACAGGAGTTCAGAATGGATCATGAAATAGAAAACAGGTCCAGAGCAAGTGCTCCAGACTTTCAATCCTCTTCTCCTGCTGCATCCCTTGTCCAAGAGCAGGGAGACAGACTCCCCACAGGGATGCCTTGGAGCAACAGCCTCTCTTACCCATTCACCATCAGTTTCTGAAAAGCAACAAAGGCAACCCCTTTGAATACAGTCTGAAGACCCAGACTGCTAGGATTTTTAGACTCTTGAACTTGCAGATAAGCATGGAGTGGCATTTTCCAGAGTGCCTTTCACCTAATCTCTATTCAGCAGCAGCACAGTCTCCGCACTCTCCAAATCCTTGTGCATGCTTGGCTGCATCTCTGGGTGCTTAGGACATACCTGCAGGTGCAAGTAAAGGCAGGATACTCTGAACTGGCCAAATGAAAGCCAGCCCTGCCCTGAAACCTGTATGGCATGAAGGGCTGTGACTGAGCAAACACACCCTGCCTCTGACAAGAGATGTGCCTCAGCCTGGCACGTCAGCTGGGGTGCAGCAAGGCGCTGGTGCAGTTCAGCTTAATCTGCACTGAATGTCCTCTGTTTCCAATTAGCTACAAATGTGGATGCTACAGGCCATTTTTAAATCCCAATAGACGTAATTTGAAATACTTCTGTAAATAGGATTTGGGAAGCAAATGCACTGCTGTTAGATATAAGACCAATCAAAACGTAAGACCTGAATATGGTTCAGTATCCAAGGCCATGAACCTTGATTCTGCTTAATATAAAATGTCTATTTTGATAATCCTACTGGTTCCACCCATTTGCTGTATTCACAGGGAAATAATTCTTCATTTACTCTTAACAATCTTATGAAGAATATTCTTCTGGAATGTAATTCCTCCCAGAAACTGAACAGCATAAATCTCCTATAAATTCTATCTTTCATAAAGTGGTTTGGAATTTATTTTAAAAATTTTACCCCTATAAGACTACTAGGAATGCTTTTCTATTGAAAAATAAGTTGAACATTTCTTAGCCTAACTTTATTATGTATAACTTTAAATTCCAAACTCCCTCTGATTTCTCACTGGTACATTGTTACCAAAGCAATGAAAGTCTTCCAACACAAAACACAAAAAAAATCCAACCCAATTGCAGCCTGCAATCAGGTTTTGCTTTGCACAGCAAATATTGTGTGTCATTGCATTTTTCTGTCCTTGATATATTCCAGTAGTTTATTTCCCTTTAACTGTAGCCGCACATTAGACTTATGTTTCATATAATTTTTTACAAAAATAACTATCAGCAAACACAGCATTAAATCTCCAGGGCTTCTTCATTTTCTTCTGCAACTGTTTTTTACTTTTTATGCACACGAAAATCAACTTCTCCAACACCCATTAAAAATGTTTCATAGTATTTCATTACTCTACTTAAGTCCTACCAGTTACTAGGTCACTGCTTTCTGTTGCTGTTGCTCTTACGAGGCACTGTTTCAGATGTACTCGTCTTTCTTCTCCAGGAGGCCTGTGATGTTGATCTTTCTGAGTCTAAAACTAACTGTATGCAGAGATGGACCCTTTTATATACATATGTACAAGTAATAATTTCAAACCTTTAGATGTCCAGATACTGCATCAACAGATCAGGCTGCTGGCAGAAGGGAACTGTCATTCTATATCATATACAACAGGTTTAATTTTGTACAAGGGTTCTGCTTATGTTCCATTCTGCTGTGCTGTTCCTGCAGTTAAGCAATGGCAGTGCACTCTGTTTTCTTGTTTGTGACACCCAGTTATCTAATTTTATGATTTATTAAATATCGTTAAGGATATTTATAGACCAGATCAGCCTATGAATTGTGACGTACATCTGAAGAAGTACAACATATTCCATTTTATTTTCTGGAAATCATCCAAGCTTCCACAGATTTTTAAAATCAATAACCTTCTGGGGTGTTGTGAGGTGACCTGACATCTTCTAGAGGCTGGATAACATAGTGAAAGAAACAAGGTGAAAAAATGTTGGCAGGGAAACTGAGGATGCTTGCACCTGCCATCTCTGCCTTACAAAGTGCTGAACATCATCAGTTGTAATGCTAAGGAAAATTACCTATGCTGAGTACAGCAGCTACTTCTGGGGCATGGGTAGGGTGGGAAGACAACATACATCTCTACTTTATTGAATGTGGAAGAGGTGATTGACGCTTAGCTTCTTGGCGGTCTAAGCATGTCTGTAGCAGTGGAGCCAGGTCAGGAATGGGAAAACAGCAAGGGCACATTCCTACCACTGAATTCAAGTAAAAGGGAAATCCCCATGGCTGGGTATGAGAAAACCGCATGGGATTAATGAAATTATCGTGCTATCTGAATTTTGTATATGAAATAAACTATTTTTCATGTACTTCATTTTTAAAGTTTGTTATGTGTATAACTTTTACATAAGCATATTCTACTACTAGTTTGGGCTTTATGCAGTGTATTTGCAGACCCTTTTCAGTTCATAAATTAACATACTGGACTGAATCCAAGCAAGGACTCTTTCTGAGTTCAGGCCCAGTGACTGAGAGAGCACTCATTAGCTTTCTGTTTGGCTTTGTCTCCAGTGTTTCCAGGGATCACCGCTGCAGGGCGGATCATGCAAATACACAAACCCATGCTTACTTTTCTGAACAGAGGTTTTATGCACCAGGGAACAGATTATTCTGTGTAATGACTCATTATTCACTCCCCTACTTTTAAAAACTAAATATTTAGCAGCAAAAGCTTAGTGAACCACTGTATTAGATGGTGAGTTTGAGGAGGAGCAAGGCTGTATAGATCAGTACCGTATTCAACTGGGAAGGGAAGACTTTCTAAAATCACTCTTTATTCTGCCCAAGCTTTGCTGAATATGTATGAAATATGTATAAAATGTTCTTGATAACAGGGACCTGTGTACAGGACTCCCTTCTCCCAGTGGAGTGATCCTCCCATTGGCTGACCCAGAGTATTCTCTCTTGCTTGCTCTATTTCCAGTACCCTGTGTGCTTTACTCCGCAGTGGTAAAACTTCAGGAGAGGTGCTGAGTACCTCACTCCAGCATAGCAAGTCTCATAGCAGATAGATACTGATATAAAGCTCTTCAGACTGATGTGAAAACCAGGTCTTCTCTGTCCTTGATGAGGGCAGGTTGCGAGGTCAGATGGCTGCCACTGGCATAGACTTCCTTGCCTCCTCCTACAGTTTTTAAAAAATGTCACTATTCCACCTTAACATGTTCTAGCCAAAACACATTCATACTTATCAGACCTAACAGATCAGATCTGTCAGGCAGCTTAGGCAGATGAACATGTGGATTTCAAATAGATAAGGTAGGTGTCAGTTTACTCAGCTCGGAACTGTTTCTGGGAGTATGAGCCCAGATACCTGGAGAGCTTCAAAATTAAATAGTAAATTACCTGCAGAGCCTGCATGCTTTTAGCTTTAGGCGCTCTGACCATTGAAACAGCATTTTCTCCATCACAGTTTAGGATTTATGAAGCTAAATTCCATTTTAGTGTCATGTCAGATACATAAGCCTTTTCCTGGATTTCAGCCAGACTCCAGGCTAGGAAGCTATTTGGCCTAGTGGTTTAATGGGTATCTTACAGTGTGAAAATTATCAGCACCCTGTAAAGCAGAATAAGTATGCCAAATTCTCTTAGTTTCTTAGCTTCACAGAAAAATTCGCTTAACCTCCTGAAGCTGTTTTACATTTACACTGATGTCTCTAGGACCAAATTCCTGCTCTGCCCCCCCCCCCCCCCCCCAGTTAAGTTTTTTTTTTTAACAAGTTTATTTATAACCATTCTTTGGTAAATGGCAAGAGAAGAGCTAATTACTATATTCTAATGATGTATATTCATTTTTAAATAAAATGTTAATAGAGTATTTCCTGAGACTATAAGAAAGCTATAAAGGGGAAGGAAAAGTTAGCTTGTTAATATCTAAAGCCAGTCCCAGCATGCTGTGTTTGCATGGCTCTGATGCCTGTATACGTTAGTGATCTGCCAGATACAAACTCTGAGTATGCTTTCAGTGATGCACCAAGAAATGGCAGCCCTGTGCACAGCTTTGTAAAGAAACTGTATTTAAGTTGTTTGATTTCTGAGAAAGCACAGAGCTCCTTTCTATGCAATGGGTTGTCTGGAGATTGTTCTAAAAAGAATGTCAGTAGAAATAGCGTCTTATGTAATTCTTATATAGAGGTAAACTAGAATTACAATTCCCAGTTGGTGAACTTGTCAAATGTGACTGCGAGAATTATGGGTGATAGTCAGGAAAAAAGGTAAAAAGCTGGCTGTGTCACTAGCCTGCTGCTTTGCTAGACTTGTGGAAGATTATCAGTGCCTTTGTCAGGTGGAAAGATTAAATGAATGCTTTTATCATCCATAGTTATGCAGCAGTTTGCAATGGCCTGGCAATCCTGGTAAGCTGGCACAGCTCAATGTGTGACAACTTGAGACATCTTAACTATCTCCAAATGTACCTGTCTTTATTTTCTGAAATTCCAGTCTAAGACACCCAGAATAAACAGGATCAACCTTCCTTTATAGTAGGAAGCCTTCTCTTCTCCAGGCTGAACAGTCCCAGATCTTTCAGCCTTTCCTCATAGGAGAGATGCTTCTGTCCCTTAATCATCTTCATGACCCTTTGCTGGACTATCCCTGGTATGTTCATGTCTCTTTAGTACTGGAGAACCCAGCACTGCACCCAGTACTTCATATTTGTCTCACCAGTGCTGAGTAGAGAAAGATCACCTCCTTTGACCTTCTGGTAACGCCTATTGCTAAATAAAAGCTGCAGTTGCCAGGGTATTTTGGGAGGAATTCAGTCTGATGTGTCACATCATCTCAGATGTGTTTGGCTTTTTGGGTGTTTAGAAGGAAGATGTCATTCTCTCAGGCAGAGTCAGCTGCAGGACATTTTCCTTGCCAAGACTGAGGTATCTTCTGACCTACTCAGAGTTTCACATGCTAGGGCAATAGTCAATTTGTAAAGTAAAAAACTGCTGTGCAGTTTAGCAGCTTTCAATATTTAGCAAGAATTTAGGATGAAGGTAGGAATGATAACTCTGGATGTGGGGGCATAATTTCTGCTCAAATACCATTTTCCAGAAGTGAACACCTATGTAAAACCTGGTTGTTGATCACAAATTCAGTGATACTGGCAAACTGTCAGCAGGCATAGAGATTTCTAAGTTACATTACTAATGTTTTAGAAAAGCCTGGCAGAACGTGCCAGTAATGCAGTTGTTGTTCATTACAGTGTCATTAGTTCATCTTCTTTTGATGGTGTTTGGAAAAGGGTAAATGCTATTTTTACCCCTCTTTAAATGGGAAAGGTTTTGATTTCCTTTCTACTAAGGCACAGGGAATGTAATACTATTTGTAAAAATATTATCTTATGAAAGGTTAGAATATTTATCTACCTTTGTAACTGAATTTTTCAATCTAGACATATATCTTGAATTACAAATCTTGATTTATTAAGGCTTCTGGAACATTCAACCATGAGATTTTATTAATCATTAATTAAATAATTTTTGCAGATCATTTCAAAAGAAAAAAGGTTGTGTCCTTTGGTGAAATGACAGTGAAATATTATCTTTGCCGACTTTGTAAACTTTGTGAGATTTTTAAAAGACCTCTGAAACCTCTGGTGCTGAGCTGAGGCCAATGTACCTAAAATGTGTTTACACATTTCTGTGTCCAGAAATTTGCTCATTCTGTAGGTGAAGTGTCTAATTAGACTACAATGGGACCACCAATGAATTCTTGGTGTGCGAGTGATTGAGTGACTAAAATACATAAAACAGTACTTGCAGTCATATTATGACCTAATTTTTTTTTTTTTTTTTTTTTCCCCAAAAACTATTAGACAAAAAGTCATTATAATATATTATTATAGCAGGCAGGTCATCTATTAGTTTGTATAACTGTGTGTCTTTTCACATGGTACTATGAAAATGCAATTAAGGCTGTGCTAATTATTAACTTCTGGCTAATAAGCTGTGCTGAAAAAATTATTAAATTATGAATCAACATAAAATGGAGCTCCTTTTGTTTTCCTTGCCAAATGAAAAACTAAAAATAGTATCTCCAGGTTCATTAAAAAAATTCGATAAGAAAACCCTTTGTTATTTTCAGCTGTTATTTAATGAAATTTTGTCACTTTTTGTCCTGAAATGTCTTTTTAAAACACAATCGGAAAAATCTAAAAATGCTGAAATATACATTTCTTCCATTTTAAATCAAAATTATTGTGTGAGCTTGATATTGATTTATATTGAGGATTAATCAAAATAAAATAACAGGACTTGGTTTACTATATTTGTTATTCATCTGTACACATCTCCCCCTTTCATTAAATACCATTTTAGCTTCATTAATTTTGGTCCTTTGAAGTTAGCTGATGTGACTACAAATACATGGAGACAAGAGATTACAAGGTTCTTGAAGAATCTGCAGCAGTATGACAAATGACTGATGAAGCTTTTTGTATCTTAACACACTCTTGTATGGAATTAATGAGACAGAGATATTGGTCTGACCGTTAAAATGGATCACCTGAGATTTCTGGCATTTTTTTGGAAGGCTTTTTCTCAAAGTATTTTTTGCATCCTTACTGCACTTTGTGCTTTCTTTATAATTGCTATAGTTTAAGTTAAGAAAGTTTAGCTTGATGGGCCCTCCACATGACCTAGAAAATATCCATATTAGTAGCAAATAAATTCAAGTTACCTATTTATTTATTTATTTGCTTTCCTGCTTTCATTTTCCTCAACGGTATGATCTGGGAGCATATCACTTAAACTTCATTCTATAAACCGGATATTGTCTTTTAAAACATTTCCTTTCTCTTCATCCAACGAACTGTCAATTGATTTGAGAAATATATTAGTAGCCAAAAACTGGAAAAATTGCTATTGCACTCAATGCTGCAATGCCTGAAAGTCTGGTTCCTCGCTCTGGGATGAGAAGTTATGATGCTGGCTCCTATGGAGGAAGGAGGACTCCATCTGGACCAGGAGGACTCAGACTGGTTTCCTGTCTACCCTGTGGGAGACCTAACACATAACCTGTGTTTTGGGCTGGACACAGGATTGTTGGGTGCTGGGTCAACAAGCTAAGCACTCTGGAAGACTTTGCTAGTCCAGCCTTTGAGTTGGTACCTTTAAACTTCTATGGCTCAGTGGGAGAAAGCAGATGACTACTGGAGGCTGGAGGGAGGGCTCTGCTGAAGTAAGCACCTGCCACCTTACTCACCAGGTCTCCTATGGTTCTGCAAGTGCTGCGGTTGAAATCTCTTCCTTGTATTTGAGAAACTCCAGGCTCTTTGAATGATTTATGAGGTTATGTGAAGCTATAAATCTTCTGCTGCAGCTAAATGCAACAATGACACTGTTTGTATAATAACTTGCGTCAGCTTTGCTTGACCACATCTGTGTCAATGCCAAATTGCTGAACGACTGAATAACAGCTGTGTGGAGAGCGTGACTGAAATAGCACCAGGCTCTCTGGCCACAGAGGAAGACTGTCCCGGCTTCAGTTGGTTCCTGAGGAATTACCAGAATTTGTATAAACAGAGCCACCAGAGCTCCAGTTAATTGCTAGAAAAGCGACCTCATTTGAAAAGCTAAAATAAAAAAATCAAAACTTACCTGGCAGAAATGCCCACCATTAATGTCCAGCTGACCTCTTCTTAAGGAAGATCATCCCCCTTCACAGTGTGGAATACGTTTCTCTCCTGCCAACCACCATCAGTTTCTGGGCCATAATGCCAGAAAAACATCAAGAGCTCATTCTCTTGTCAGTGGCAAACTTAAACCGAAAATAGTCCAGTGGTTTTGGGGCTCAAATTTTTCTCTTTCACCTCTGAATTTTGGATTGAAGCCAAAAGAAGAAATACTTGACTACCACGAGGTGCTCTATTTAGCTTTTTCCCAGCTGACAATAGAAGTGCCAGAAAACATGTAAGAAATATTGTACTTGATGAAATTTACAACCTGCTTCTGTAAACTCATAAACGCTTGGATAAATATAACATTTGGGTGAGCTTTTGTTTTAGAATAAAATATTTGGCCTGTAGAAGGGGTGTGTGTGATCTAAAGGATGTGTGCTAAGACTAGTCTTTGATAAAATGAATCTATTTTCAAATGGTTCATAAGCTGCCCATAAAATACCTAATTGCAGAAGCAAAACAGTAAATTTGAGACTGGATCTGAGCAGATTATTTCAAAGGCATGTCAATAAAAACTTTTCCTATGCAACACACCATCTTAATTTTTTTTTTTTTTGTACAGTGTGTATGTAACATAAGCAAATTGTTTTAGGAACATTTCGAGATTTTACAAATGACTAGTGGCAATGTTATTTTTAATATGGCCCTCTTCTTGTATCCAGAAAGTCTGTTACCTAGAAAAAAACCCAACATTTTTTTGACAAGAATTGTAATTGGCCATGTTTTCATTTATGATTCTCTTTGTTATTTACTACATACTAAAAGACTGCTTCCTCCAGAAGTCCTCCAGGATTGAAGTATTTTTTCAGGATCAGACTGAATTCTATCCAATCAATAGGACTGAAAAGTCATATTTTCTGTTTTCTCCCATTTTAGAAACACTTATCCCAGTGTCCCAGTACTTCACTCTTCTCCAAAAATTCTTCAAGGTAATCTCTTTTCCTTCTGAGATTATGCCAGTTTCTTTTATCTCCTAGAATGAAATTCATCAGGTCCAACCAATTTGAAGATTTGATTCTCAAAGTACTTTTTTGTTCTGCTCTGGAGAATGACCTTTGCTCTTTGTGACTGGAGTTAATTTTGATAGCAACAAGTCTGACCTGCACAGGAAGCACTTTTGCAAAGGATTGCAAGAAACATCAGGTTGGCTGGCAGCTTCCCTCTTCAGTGTGACTATAGACCAACATTTCCATCACTCTGTCTGCGGTTTAGGAACTCAGAAATTACATCCTGGTGCTTTCACGGTGTTACTCTAATATAGATTTTTGCCTTGCCTTTTCTGATATTCACTCTGAATGATTGGATTATTTTTTAGTACTTGTTAATACTTTCATCTTATTTCCACTGCCTGTGTGTTTGCTGCTTATACTGAAGGGGAATGAAGAATTTATATGCAAATCAAGTTACTGTCTTACAGAATTTTCTATTTTTTTAAGCTTAGGCACAATCTGTACATCTGTTGTTCCCTTTATTTTACTCTGTGGCAATGCCAGCTCCTTTAACTTATTTTTTACACTTTTACATTTCATTTATCAATACTTTAACTTGTCGCTAACCAAATGATGAGAGCAAAGACATTGCTCTCCAGTTAATAGACCTGAAGTTTATATGGTCTATTGAAATATCGCTTAATATGAGAAGAGAATAGAAACCCAAGAGGTAAAAAACCCCTATTGATAAGCATTTTAGGAGTAAGAATGAAGTTCTTAAACAGTGAAGGATTTTATTGATATGAAATAACACATGGCAACAAACAGGGAAAATGAGATTAAATGCAAATAATGGATATGAACCCAATATTCCTCAGTAAGCAATAGTTATGACTTAGTGAATTGTACAACCCAAAACCGGAGAAGAACAAATACAACAAAGCATTTAATTACACTGTTGTTATCTATTATAACATATTTATGCTGTATCTTTAAGCCAGCAAATACACGCATAGTGTAAACCAAAAACTGGTGAAAACTGCCAGATGTGACTGTTCAAGAAGCTGAAAGATGACAGTGAAGGTATATGAAGTACTGAGGGATTTTTAAAGGACCTGGCTGGTGCTTCAACAGCAGCTGAAAGTACCCATCACATTGGACAACAGAAGCGTGTACTTCTTATAAATGTAGAGATAAACAAAGAGTACCATGAATGTATGACTTACGAGTCCTGATGCTTGTGACTTTCTCCTGTGTTCTTTGTATCTGTATAATGAAATATTTGAATTCATTATAGAGGAATCACTTTGGTTTAAGAGTGCCTGGAGAAGTAAGGTGGGTATTTTTGATCATATACCTTTATGGTTAAAATAGTTAAGACGTTCTTTTATCCCTTTGAGCTCCTGTGGTGAGAAGTCTGATGGAGGGAGACTTGATTGATTTAGGTAAAAGTACTAATAAGAAGTAATGAAGGAGAAGTTTGAAGCACTAAGCATTTTATAGGGCACTGACAGATTTCTGTGTATTTCCTGGAACTGCATCATTCAATTTCAGGCACTAAAATCCATATAAATTTGTGTTAATAATTTTTTTTTTTTTAATAAATCACAGTAGAACAAATATACAGCTCATAAGGTCTTGATGAATCCCAAATTTTGAGAGAGAAATGTTTAACCAGATATTTTAAGTCTGATGTGTTCTTTGGCAATATATAAATAATTCCAGAAAGTGTTCAGTGCAGTTTGATGAAGTGTTTTATAAAGTATTTTACTGATTTCAAGTGTGAAACTACAAATCATTGCATTGAAATTGTATCTGTGGCATGTAAAATCAGAAAACAAGGTTGCTGATTTCTCGAAAGTCCCTAGAGGTGTAAAGGGAGTATTACATGGAAAAGTTTTATAAAATTGGAAGAGTAAAATTGCAACACATGTGGTGACAATGTGTTTGTCTAAAATGCTGGGCAAAAATAAAACTGCATAAACACATTTTCTCATAGAAAGTTTCAGTTTCTTTGGGGGAAAAATTGAATTATTCTGCACAAGCACAAAATATGTTGGCTGAGAAACTCCCATGGTGATCTCTGCTGGAAACTGAGTATAAATACCTCACACAACTGTCCTCCCGAGCCAAAGTCAGGAAAATAAACTCGTACTACCCATGAAACATTGCTACAAAACCCATTTCCATCAGCAGTTTTTGACCACTGCTTGGTGACTCCTTTACTGGGCAATTTACTTTTATGGGGAGACTGTGTATAGTCATCTATAATTAATGATGTTGCCTGCTGTAGGGTTTGCTGTCTTCTACACTGACAAGGGAAAATAGTCCTGGAGGACCACAATTTTTTGCACATCTTAGGGGTAAGATAATGGACTGTTGTGGAAAAATACAGAAACAAAACACTGCAAGCTGCTGAATGACTCCATGAAGATCCTGATATCCCAGATGTCTGTTATATTTTCTAAGAGTTTTTTTAGTTATTATTATTATTGTTATTCAGTTTTACCTTGTGATTTTGTAAATAAATTTTAATTTGGTTGCTAAATATTTACAGTTTATGTAAGAAAAAGTGTAATTAAATAGAATTGATCTCTTCAGGATAAAAAAAAACTTAAAGAATATGATCTGATAAAAGAGGAAAAAATATCTTGCTTTCTATATAAACATGGTAAGAACTTTCTTAGATGAGTGTTAATGCAGGTCCTTTTCCATTACCAAACACTTTTCAGACATTGCAAAGTCTTGGAGAGGCCAATTAAGTTTAAAGAGGTATTTTCTCAGGACAGACAGAATTGGTGACTGTAAATGAGAACTATAAAATGAAATGCACCATAGAGGCTAAAGAGCGGACTGTTAACATCAAAATGTAGACAGATCACCTGTTCAGCATGATTGCCCTGTGTCGGATAAATGTCTTCAATGTCATGCAGGAAATGAAATCAGTTTGCAACAAAGGGTGCACTTCAAAGAAAAGGGAGAATATCTGCCTGAAGGTGAAAGTTTAGAAATGATCACCAGTTATTTAAATGAATAAAACACTTAATAGTAACCGAATGTAAAATGACAGCCTTTATACTGAAACAGAAACATTCAGACTTGTTTTATGAACATATCAGCTCTGGTATCAGCTCTGGTATTTTTATACCCAGTTTCAGTTCATGGAAGTCATTGCGACTTATTTTGAAGCTTCCTGTTACTATTACCTAGGTTAAAATCTTGAACAACTGGTAAAATATGCAAATCAAAATTATATAGCATGTGAATGAAATGGAATCTTTTATAACAGGTTTTTCTTTACAGAAAGATTGATAATAGTGGAAACTACTATGACCAGAACACTGCAGGTGTCTGCATTTTTGTTGAAGTCTGTGAATTGGGTATTATCCAATTAATTAGTGCTATGTCTAAAATCCTTCACACTAGAAGAACCCCTGAATATTGAAGTATACTCTCTCTATTGACTATCATTGCAGCTATTTTAAGATGAATTGTCGGATTGCTCAAGAAAAAAATTTTCTTTATTTTCTCTCACAATCAGGGATCAGGCTTCACTGGTGGGACATTGTGGCACTTGAGGTGAAGACCAGAGGACGTGAGGAGCTGAGAGAGGGGAGAGATTTTCTGGTGAAAGAGTCAGATATACCTATCATACATAAACTGACCAATTGTCAAATTTGGTAAAGAAGGTCCCATCAGAGAGAGCCTATTGCTTTTTTTTGTCTGCATATGGCAGTACTTAGAACTTCTACTTGAAGGGAATATATGATATATTTTTATCTTAACTAAATCTAAGCTTGTTCTTTACAGTCTTTTCCTTCCTTTATTTATCCTTAAAGACACAGACAGTTCTTGGAACTTGACTGTCATTCAAAAGTCTGTGAGAGCTAAGTGCCTAAATGTTCTGTACTCCTTCAAAACATATATCCTGAAATGCCAAATGTCAGAATCTTCCTTTTAGATTCACTGCAATCCTGTGGTCATGAGGATAATTTAGGAAATTCTCTATGAATAGATTTTCCTTTTTTTTTTAAAATGCTGATATCCATAAATAATATTGTGAAAAGTACCAATATGGCACGTTTCCTAAACTGGTCAGTTATGAAATCTGCTTTAGACTGAAGTTTCTATATAAGTCTTATCTTTTTTCCTACATCTTTGCAGAGACTTTAACATCTTTGTCAGCAACATGGGCAGTAGGATTGAGTGCACCCTCAGCAAGTTTGCTGATGACACCAAGTTGTGTGGTGCAGTCCACATGCTGGAGGGATGGGATGTCAACCAGAGTGACAGGCTGGAGAGGTGGGCCTGTGCAAACCTCATGAAGTTTAACAAGGCCAAGTGCAAGGTTCTGCACACGGGTCAGGGCAATCCCAAGCACAAATACAGGCTGGGTGATGAGTAGATTGAGAGCAGCCCTGAGGAGAAGGAATAGGGGTTGTTGATTGACAAGAAGTTCAACATGACCTGGCAATGTGTGTTTGCAGCCCAGAAAGCCAATTGCATCCTGGGCTGCATCAAGAAAAGTATGGCCAGCAGGTTGAAAGAGGTGGTTCTCCCCCTCTACTTCACTCTTGTGAGACCCCACCTTGAGTATTGGGCCCATCTCTAGGGCCCCCAGCGGAAGGACATGGACCTGCTTGAGTGGGTCCAAAGGAGGGTCACAAAGGTAATCAGAGGACTGGAACACCTCTCCTATAAGGACTGGCTGAGAGAGTTGAAGATGTTCAACCTGGAGAAGAGAAGGCTCCAGGGAGATCTTATGGCAGCCTTCCAGTACTTAAAGCAGTCCTACAGGAAAGGCGGAGAGGGACTTTTTACAAGGGCATGTAGTGATAAGACAAGGGGCAATGACTTTAAACTGAGAGGTTAGATGTAGATTAGATATAAAGAAGAAATTATTTACTATGAGTGTGGTGAGACACTGGCACAGGTTGCCCAGAGAAGTTGTGGCTGCCCCCTCCCTGGCAGTGTTCAAGGCCAGGTTGGACGGGGCTTTGAGCAACCTGGGCTAGTGGAAGGTGTCCCTGCCTGTGGCAGGGCGTTGGAACTAAGTAATCTTTAAGGTCCCTTCCAACCCAGATCTTCCTATGATTCTGTGAAGCTAATATTCCTTATAGCAGAGATGCCAATAAAAAAAAAAAAAATATAGTGGAAATTTCCTGACCTCTCTCTCCTTTCAACAGAGATTTTTTTTTTGTCCTTACTCTTTGCATGTGGCATATACTCTCTACTCAATATGAAGAGCACATATATTGTGAACAGTTCAACATTTTGTTTAAACAAGAAGGCAAGCAGTATCTTTTATAGATTTCCTCTTTAACAAGATAGGATGATGCCTGAACCAGACATGGTCATAATTTTTGCACTTGTAATGTGTATATAAAGTCATTGTATCAGTAACCTCTAAGTATTTTTTGAGGCCATGAAGATTTATTATTATTATTACACTGATGATAATACTCTTTACCAGAAACAACAGAAACAATGCTTTCTTGTTTTTATTAATTATGTGTATAGGACTTGTTGGCTACCTTTCTTCATACAATTTAAAATTATAAACACGCCCTCAAACTTTCTTACATTTTTACAGCTAATGAAAAATTCAGTCTGCCTAAATGTTTTGGCAATGAAGTCTAAATACTAAAGATTAATTTTGACACTGGATACCTTAAAAGACTTTAATGAAGATAGCTGAATACTGTGTACTCTGTGCATCAGGATTACGTTCGTTACAATGTGTCTTCCTTTTTTGGGTGAAGAACACTCACTCAGGCTAAGTGACACAAGCAAATTCCCAATGTAGAAACATGAAATATCCCCTGCATAACTCAAGTGTTTTTGTTACTGTGAGAGACTGAAATGTCAAAAGATTGTGTCAAAGCTTGCTTGTGTGGGCTTTGAGTCACGGGGTAGCGTAAGTAATGCCTCAAACATTCATCAAGAACCAGCTGTGGCCTTCGTAATTAGTCTAAGGAATGTCACCTGAGGAAGTATGATTGTATGGAAGCATGCACCCTCCCACTCCCTTGCAGTTGTATCGACAAACCCCTTAGATAAGCCTCAAAGAGGGGGAAACGTGGATTGAGTGAAACCAGGTGTTTCTCACCAAGCACAAGGACCGCTGATCACTGGTTCCATTGTGTAAGCCCGATGCTTCGTGGCTCTATTGTGTATGCCAGATGCCATGCATGCCTTGAAATGTTGTGATTTCACCAGTGAGGAGGTGATAAGAGGTGATCATTTTTGCCCCAGAAGCCAGATGATTGCTCAAGAAGCATGAAGTCAGCAGATCTATGGGAACTGAGGCAAAAACAAAGGTGGGCAGGGTGAGCATGACCACTGATTCAATTGTACAATGTGTAGTGCATCCCATTCCCCCTTAATGTATGCTCAGAACACATGCTCCACGTTTTTCCTCATCTGTCATGGAAATGAGTTCATGGAATACCTGTCTCCCTTTGTCTAGTCTACAAATCAGCTGATAAGATGAGCTTAAAAGGTGACGGAGAGCTTTGAACCCACCACTGAAGAACTGAAAACTGAGGACCAATGGGATGCTGCTGGATCCATGGTGGTGACTATTCTTGTGACTCTATTCTGGATACTTGCTTGATTTCTGTCTTTTCCTTCCATTCTGTCCTATGGCTACCACTCTTCACTTTTAATCATAAAATCTGTTTTGGGTGTATGGCATTTGACTTGATTTGTGTCTTAATCTTGCTCTTGGGATCATATCAAAACCTCCCCTGACATTAGGTCAGGACAATTACTTACTGAAAAGGAGAATGAATTCATTATAGAGAGCTTCAGTCTTGCACAGATTTGCGCACAGCAGAAAGCATTATTACCAAAGGTTAGTGTGTCAGAGGATTTCTAGTGGCCCAGAGTGTCTATCTGCAGGCAGAGTGTATACAGGGTGATCACACCAGCAGCTGCACTTCCACTGGTTTGTGGAAATAGACAGAAAGTGTAGAAGAGTGATTACATGAACACATTCATGTTGGTCTGCAAATCACTCAAAACTGCCATTTTTGGCTAGAACCACGTATGGTGCATTTTCATCTGAGACCAGCTTGTGCATTGAGTCTAACCAAACTACCGATGCATGGAAACATACTCTACAACTTGGGGAGGCTTATAAAGTAGGTATATTTATTTCGGCACTGGGGTGCAAGGGGATTTCTCCACAAAGGGAATGTGGAGAAATATGCTGCACCAACAGCACATTTTACCAGAAACTTATAGAGTGTGGACATACATATTCATTGGATTACATAATACAGATATACATACGCATAAGTAAGGCTGGGTTGGTTCAAAAGGCTGGTGTCAGCAGTTTATGTAATCTTTGCGCCTGTGCATTGCCTCCTGGTGGTCATCTTCGGGGGTCTTTTGGGGGAAGGTTTACAATCTTCTTCACCTTGTACTTTTCCTCAGAGCATACGCAGATTCTCTTAGCCATTCAATTTCTTGAACAAGAGTGGTTCCAGCCAGTTTACCACCTCTATCTTATATAAAAGCACTAGCTTACTAGTTTCTACTGTCCATATAGACTCAACTTGTTAGAACACATCTGCTTTCCATGCCTCTTATTTTTGCTGAACATAGTAGTTCTCGGCAAGTTTCCACAGAAAACTGCTTTGTTTAGATGAACACAGTAGTCCTTAGTAGGTTTCCACAGAACAGCCAGGGCAAGCGGGATTATTAAGCAATATTTAGAAATCATTATAATTTGCTATAAGTAAATAAGTTGCAAAGCAGGTGATCATTTTCTTGTATCACTACTAACAAAAAATATAGTGATACAAGCAATCTAACAATATTGAGATTGAGACGAATTAGAGGGAACAGAAATCTTTCCCAAGTGAAGCCTGGGGAAGAAGATACGACTTTAGTGATGGGGATATACATTACACAATATAACTTGCCATGAGGGATGAGATCAGGGCCATGGTTTCTGCCTCCTTCTCTTTTGCTGCATTATTAAATATCTATCCTGGCCAAAAACCCCAGAGCAAAATATTATCCCAGATTTTTCTCTCAGTACATTGGAACTATCCCTGCATATGAAGATTGCACTGGATGATTTGGGATGTCTGGACTCTTTACAACATATCTGGCTGACTAATTTATGGTATGCCTCAAAGTAGCCCTGTAATCAAGCAAACATCATGACTGCATGTCTTCTGTCAGGCTCTGCTCACCTAAAGTCACCAGCTGTGTTTTGCCCTGGTATCTTTCCTTTTCTGCTTTTATGGGTAGATATTTTAACTGTGTGGGTGGGATCTGTGGTCTTCTCAAAATTTTGGTTGCCTGCTTGTCCACACCAGGTTGCCTGATACAGCACATCACTGTTCTTATGCACATGTATTTGGGTTTCCTTCTATTGGAAAATGTAGGCTTGTGAGATGATGCTATATATTCAGGTTTTGTCCCCATTTCAGTAACAGTGTCACAAGTGTGCTCTCAGGTCTGAAAAGAGAAAGCTCTCCCAGGTTCTCCAGGTGTATATATGATGTTTTTCAAATCAAAGCATTGCTTAATAGCAGAAGGAAAATCTAGTGTAAGAGAAAAATGTTAAAAAATAGCTGGACAAGCGTCTATTGTGTTGAAAGCTGTAGTAGATAGCAGTGTTTAACTAGGCAGGTCTCCACAGAAAGCTCTGTGTGGACTTGTGTGGTTGCCTGAACAGTCCTGTGCTGCTTTCTTATCAAGCTTGAGCACCTGTATTTTCTCACCCCATAGGTTTTCTGACTATGCAGTTAGCTAGTAACTATATACAAGTGAATAAATCTGCTTCAGGGACACTGTGTCATATGAGGACAGTGGTTGTATCCATATTGTTTAGAGACAGCTTCCTTTACTGTGAATTGGCTCATCCACACAGAGCATGAATCCAAGCTTTCTCTAAACCTTGCAATACTTTGGTCTGTGCCTTTCAGTCCAGAGTGTCAAAACCAATGTGAAGTCTGTGTTCAACCCAGCAGAAACATGTGTCATGAAACTTAAGGCAGGTGCTGAATTTCTTGGCACATAGTATGACCATGTAGGAGGGAATGAGGATGGAAAGCCCACTGGATGTCTGTACATAGGGCAGAGGGAGCACACCTCGCCAGCCCAGTAGTGCCTATGGACTCAGGACCCAGAGAGAACTATCACTTACAGCCAATTTTTGTCTTAGAGGGAGCCCCAAAGATGTTGTAGGAGTAGACTAACACTTCTACACAATGGACAATCAGGAAACTCAGAGAGACCTGCTGAGATAAGTTTCTGATTGCATAGAAATACAGAAGAATCAGTCCATAGTCTGCTTACCTGTGGCTCTCCAGTTGTCCTGTAATGATCCTTATATGTTTGCTCAAGCATGCCTTATCCTTAAGTATTGTTTACTTTCTCTTTTTTTTTCAGTAACACCATTCATTCAACGTACATAATCCCACCATAAAAATTCCCATAATGAGTTTACATCCAGTACTCATAAATTGTTACAGTTCCATGTCTGTCACCTGACTTAAATCTGATATTTTCACCATAATGTTATACAAGTATTTTTTAAAACATAGAAGTGATGTTCTGACAAGCTGCTAAGGATAGCTGATGTGATGAAAAGGATGGCTGGGTCAGGAGGACAAAAAAATCCTAAAATTGAATTAGCTGGAACACCATTATCCAAAACAGAGACTTTCTTTGTTAGAAGCAACATCAGTAAATCAGATTCCCCAGTTACACTGCTGTTTCAGTAAAAAAATCTGAACATGTTTTAACTAACCACATCTTAGACCATAAGCCAAATGTTCCATTTCTCACACTGGTATTTGAAAGCCAGTCACTTCGTACAGATGACAGCCTGTCATGGTTTAAACCCAGCTAGTGATCTCAGAGAAGAAAGAAGCCTGAAACCACCATCCCAAAAAACCCAGTGCAGCTTCCCAATCAACCCTTCCTGAGCATGATGTTAGATGATATGGAATATTCCACTGGCTGATTTGGGTCCATTGTTTTGTCTATGCTCCCCCCATCTTCTTGTGTACCTGTACACTAACAGAACACGAGAAATTGAAAAGTCCTTGATTTCTTAGCTACAACTAAAAGCATTAATACATTAGCAACATTCTTCTCATATCAAATCCCATACTAAAACAAAAACACAGCACTATTCTAGCTACTAAGAAGGAAGCAAAAAAAAAAAAAAAAAAAAAAAAATCCAGTTAGCTCTATCCCAGCTGAAACAAGGACATAGTCGTAATTGCAGACAATTCTTCTTCCTGGCTAGTGTAAAGGCTAAGACCCATAATCTGTCTCATATCTGTAGAGCAGATAACAGACTTGGGCATCTACCTCCATTTCTAAGTCCAGGAGGAGAGTGATATAGATCCAAACCACGCACCTGTCAGGACCTCCCACCCACAGCTCCCTTTGTTGTAGTTCACAAGTGCTGGGAGCAAGGCTATCTGATATATCAACCCACTGACACCATGTGTTTAAAAGTTGTATTCAGATTCAGAGTCACAGTTCCTCCTCTTCAGGTAATATAATAAATTGTTTGGAGAGACAGTATTTAAAAAAAAAAGGAAAAAGTCTATGATATAATCCCGCCTCCACTAAAATTAATGACAGAACTCCCACCAGTGTCTGCAGGGGTAGGATGTCTCCTCCCAGATAATATCCACCTACTGTCACTAGTCAAACAGCTGCTACAATCTTTGTCCCAGCCATACTTTTTGCATCTCCCAAGTTAATCTTATGAAATTACCTATTTTGCTGGTACTTCTGTGAGTCAGTTAATGAATGGTTCCACTTCATCCCTGATGAAGGGCCGGTGTACCTGGAAGCTTGTCTGTTACCTGCAGCTGTAGCCATTGCCAAAAGAAAAATATTTTTATTTCCTGCAGATTGGTGAAAGTGACAAAGAGAATAAAAAACCAATAATGGTGTCATAACAGCAAAAATAAATAATTAAATTACATAAGTAAAGGTTTATCACGCTGAATAGTGCAGAGAAATTTACGTAGATGAATCTCTGCCATGTACTATGGAGGAGGTTCATTAACCTGATTGTAATGTTATTCTGTGACCTGAGAGTACTTCTAAAGTGCTGGGCTTGTGTATGTCATGCCATTGCTCTTATGTTTATGTCAGCTTGTGTCATAGAGGGATTTCCACCCCACACTCTGGTTTCCCTGAGGGCAACATGGTGACCAAGGGGGATAGTGGAGCCAGGTCAGCTTCTGATACTGCCTCATCACTTGTGAATGAAAAATAGAGCATCCAGGAATAGAAAACATACAAAAAGTCTGGTTTGTCTCTTCAAAAATTGTTACTCCTTACGTGGCAACTTTCCACTGCAAAAATATTTTTAAAGGCATTCACACAGAAACCACAAAAAGATCATAACCTCACAATCTGATTAGATGACAGTATGTTAGCAATACTAGAAGGTGAGTCATAAATGCCACCAACAGATCCCTGTCATGATCCTTGTTGACCTGGAATTTTCAATAGGGGGAAAACAAAGGATCCAAACCAGCTGTTTAGCATTGGTCCTTGGATTTTAGTGCTGAAGGTGTCATGAATCATCGTTGGTGTCATGCATTTTAATGATTAAACCAGAATCCACCATTGAACTATCCTTGAGCAGAAGGAAGGCAGTCCCTGATCAGTACTTGGTTTGGTTCTTTAGCATTTCTAAGCCACAGACACATAGGTAGCATCTGTCTCTGGTTGCTTATATAAAATTTAGAGACTTTTTCACTTAGCATTTCAGACTGAATGGTTCTGTCCTAAGGCCTTTGACACCGTTTCCCACAGCATTCTCCTGGCAAGACTGGCTGCTTGTGGCTTGGATGGACACACAGTTTGCTGGGTGAAGAACTGTCTGGATGGCAAGGCCCAAAGAGTTGTGGTGAACGGAGTTAAATCCAGCTGGCGGCCAGTCACGAGTGGTGTCCCCCAGGGCTCAGGTTTGGGGCCACTCCTGTTTAACATCTTTATTGATGATCTAGACGAGGGGATCGAGTGCACCCTCAGTCAGTTTGCAGATGACAGCAAGCTGGGTGGGAGTGTTGATCTGCTCGAGGGTAGGGAGGCTCTGCAGAGAGACCTGGACAGGCTGGAGCCATGGGCTGAGGCCAACTGGAGGAGTTTCCATAAGGCCAAGTGCCGGGGGCTGCCCTTGGGCCACAACAACCCCCAGCAGCGCTACAGGCTTGGGGAGGAGCGGCTGGAGAGCTGCCAGTCAGAGAGGGACCTGGGGATGTTGATTGACAGCTGGCTGGACAGGAGCCAGCAGTGTGCCCAGGTGGCCAAGAAGGCCAATGGCATCCTGGCTTGTGTCAGCAATAGCGTGGCCAGCAGGGACAGGGAAGGGATCTGACCCCTGTACTCGGCACTGGTGAGGCCGCCCCTTGATTCCTGTGTTCAGTTTTGGGCCCCTCACTACAAAAAGGACATTGAATGACTCGAGCGTGTCCAGAGAAGGGCAACGGAGCTGGTGCAGGGTCTGGAGCACAGGTCGTACGAGGAGCAGCTGAGGGAACTGGGGGTGTTTAGTCTGGAGAAGAGGAGGCTGAGGGGAGACCTCATCGCCCTCTACAGCTCCCTGACAGGAGGTTGCAGAGAGCTGGGGATGAGTCTCTTTAACCAAGTAATAAGAGATAGGACAAGAGGGAATGGCCTCAAGTTGCACCAGAGAAGGTTTAGACTGGATATTAGGAAGCATTTCTTTCCAGAAGGGGTTGTTAGGTGTTGGAATGGGCTGCCCAGGGAGGTGGTGGAGTCCCCATCCCTGGACGTGTTTAAGAGTTGGGTCGACATAGCCCTGAGGGATATGGTGTAGTTGGGAACTGTCAGTGTTAGTTTGATGGTTGGACTGGGTGATCCTCAAGGTCTTTTCCAACCTAGACGATTCTGTGAATTATCCTACAGAACTGAGCTGAAAATTTTGACATTTGTAGTTGAGTGCACAGTTACAAAGTTTACAAAACTATCCATGTGGTAAACTCATCGTGACTGTGTATAGGTTCTGTATAGATAGAAGAGGCTTATACAATCTCGTTTCCCAGTGAACACACTGCAGATGCATATACTCTGCACATATGACTTACTCTTTCTCTGTGATCAACTAATACAGCCTCATTTTCTCTTGGTATTTCAGTCATCTGTGCTCCTACTTGCAAGCAATTCTATCTGTAAAACCAGAAGCCTAGAGGCTTTCTGAACTTTGATTCTCAGGGTCTAGCTGCCAAGATGCAAATGACTTGACATGGTTTTCTGCTGCCTGATTCTTCTGGGCAGCTCTGGTGTCCTGGCTGCCAGGCCGTAAAGACTTTTTGACCAGTAAGATTTTCAACAATGAAACTGAAAAGAGTGCTGAATCTTAGAGTCAACCTCTGCCACAATTCTACTGATGTAACTACTCAATTCATGAAGAGTGCAAACAATACATGAAATAGGTTCTCATTACACTGGTGTTTGAAAAACGCGTTTGATTTTGTACAAGGGGCGAAATACATAGATATATTTCCAGCTCATAAGACTGCAACTGAGTCTTTAAGTATTTTTCAGAACTCTCATTGACTCTGCTGGAGGAGGGGGGTTGGACCAGGTGACCTCCAGAGGTCCCTTCTAACCTTAAAAATTCTGTGCCTCTGTGATTTCATGAACCACATATCCTGAAATAATATGGCATCATCAAGAAGGCAATAAACTAGTGGCAGACCTACGAGGCAATCCACAAACTAAATAAAAGTCAATAGTTTGTTCAACACCAAAATAGATCTCCAATTGTACAGGAAAATATGGGCAAATCCATTACTGTCACATTAACAGGATTTTCATCCTTGTTATAGCTAAAACATCTGTCTTTTCTGCTGAAAGAGTACTTGATAGAATATGTCTGCCTAGTCTGATGGTGGGTAAGCCAGAAAGGGGATCAAAATACGGGAAAGTGCCTCTGAGGAGGGTGTGAGAGAATGACTGTGGGAAGGTACCACTCGCCTGGTCAAAGCATTATAGACTCTAACAGTGGGGAACAATCCAACCTTGGCAAGGAGATTGATAACATGATCTAATAAGACTTTTCCATATGTAATATCCCTGATCTGCAGCTGGAGAAATAATAAATACACAGTTGATGTACAACTATTTTGTTCCAGACTTGCTTCTGTTTGGATTGTGGCATGACATCTCCCCAGGTCATGTCAGAGTCCTTTCTGGTGACTGGAGAGGGAATAGAGTACACATTCAGGTGTTGTTCCAATAGACCTAGGACATATTTGGGATATACATGAAGATTCACTATCTTGGAAATGCTCCTGAGGCTTCTGCAGACTTGTACAGGAGGTGTATGCCTTGGAGTGGTCACAGGCAGTTTTGCCAAAGTCTTGACACTACAGAATAAGCCTTTCCAAAGACAACCTCATCCATATCCATTTTCATATAAAAATGCAAAAGAAAAAAAAAAAAAGCAGCAATATATATCTTATTTTAAAAAGGTCTTTGCCAGGATTCCTCTTTAAAAATTGTGCTTACTGTATTTCCTGTCTCTGACCAGCTGGGATCCAGAAATGAGTTATCCTTCTGCCTTCCCTGGAAAGAACAGTCTTTACCAATTAAATCATAGCTGTTTTTTTCTAGAGATGGAACACGGGGTCTCATCAGACTCACTCACCACTCCATCTATATCTTCCACTGCTGTATGGGTACTCTGTAATCAAGGTCTACTTGAAAGACAGAAACAAGCCCTGCTAAATCCTCCAGACAAATGGGTCTAGGTGTCTGTAGACAGATGGATCTGCACTTGCCATTGAGAGCTGTGGGGTCTGGATTCGTTATAGATCATGGTGACTGACAGTGACAGGCAGGCACCTGAGATCTGGGGTTTGCAGGGACACTGACAACCTTAAGAGGTTTCTTAGACTTCATTTGCAATAGTCAACAGCCTGAAGATCCTGTGGTAAACATCTACAAATCATACCCCAAGGCACTCCTGTCTATGCCCCTGAAAATATCCCCATCTCTTGCCAGTAGATTTTGCATTGATATATTTTTCTCAGTTAAAAAACATGCTGTTTTAATTCTGTTTAACATCACATTCACATCACATGGCTTCAATGTGGCCCTGATTCAGGCCACATGTTCCATTGTGGGAAATACAGCTGTTGAAGAAACTGTTAAATATTTTGGTGAGAAAAAAATTAAAAGATAATTGGACTAGCAATTATAGGGATAAATGCCTGTGATTCAACCCAGACATGATTAAAACAACCCTGAAATGTATCAGCAGGAGTTACATGAAATTAATTATTATAAAGCAGGCATGCAGTAAGCAGCACTGCTCATAGCTTAAACATCCAACAGACTGTGACCAGCACCATCTTTCATCTCATAGTGGCATATCCCAGAGGTCAGTACTGCGTTCAGTATTGGTTAACATCTACATTAATGACTTGGGCAATGGGACAGAGTGTACTCGCAGCAAGTTTGCATGGACTACAAAACGAGGTGTCATGATTGATATACCAGATGGCTGTTGTGCCATTCAGAAGACAAGTTGGAGAAATTGGGTGACAGGGATCTCATGAAGTTCAACAAAGGCAAAAGCCAAGTCTTGCCCCTGGGGAGGAACAATCCCAGGCATTAGTACAGGCTGTGGGTTAACAGGCTGGAAAGCAGATCTGCAGAGGAGGACATTGGGTCCTATTGGACAACACATTGACTATGGATCAGCATGTGCCCTCATGGAAGAGCAGGCCAACAGCCTGCTAGGAGAAGGTTTTCCATTAGGAAAACCACTGTTGGCATATCAAGGGAGCTGATCCTTCCCCTCTACTCAGCATTGGTGTGATGGTTTGACTTTGGCTAAATGCCAGGTATCCACCAAGTCACTCTATCACTCCCCCCACCTCTTTTCCCCTTGTTTTCTCAACAGGGCAAAGAGGGGAAAGAAAATAAGATAGACCAACCCTTGTGGGTAAAACAAAAGCAGTTTTAATATAAGAAAAGTGAAGCAAAGATCCACACGCAGAAGCAAAAATGAGAAAACATATTTATTCTCTACTTGCCATGAAGAGGCGATGTGGGGCCTTCTCAGGATCAGGGCTCCCATACGCATAGCGGTTGCCTCGGAGGACCAAGGGTGACCCCACTCCCTTCCTCCTTTCTCCTAGCTTTATACTCGAGCAGACGTCATGTGGTCTGGAATATCCCTTTGGTCCGTTCGGGGCAGCTGTCCTGGCTGTGTCCCCTCCCAAGATCTTGCCCACCCCGTCCCACTGGGAGGGGGGAAATGTCGGAGAGAGCCTTGGTGCTGTGTAAGCACCACTCAGCAGCAGCCACAACACCGGGGTGCTACCAACACCCTGCCAGCTCCAACATAAACACAGCACCGTGAGGGCTGCTATAGGGGGAAACCAATTCCAGTTCAGCCAGACCCAGTACAACTGGTTAGGCCACACCTGAAGAACTGTGATCAGTTTTGGGCTCCCCAATACAAGAGAGAAATAGAGCTACTGGAGTGAGTATAGCTAATGGCCACTAAGATAATGAGCATCTGGCAAATGAGGAGAGGCTGAGAGAGCTGGGGCTATTCAGCCTGGAGAAGACTCAGAGGGATCTAGGAAAGTGCATAAATACCTGAAGGAAAGGTATAAAAAAGTGGGAGCCATGCTCTTCTCAGAGGCTAACAAGGACAGAGAGGCAATGGGCAAAAACTGAAATACAAAAAAATGCCATTTAAACATAAGAAAAAGATATTTATTGTGAAGGTGGTCAATCACTAGCATAGGTTGTCCAGAGAGATTGTGGAGTCTCCATCCTTGAAGATACTTAACACCTGACTGGACAGATAACCAAGCAACTTGCCCTAGCTGCACTTGCTAAGTCAGGAAGGTTGAACTTGATGATCTCCAGAGATGCCTCCAAGCTTCAACCATTCTGTGATTCTGTGATGTCCAGGGAAAGTGTAAAGATTATATTTTTTTTTTCTACAAATAACCTAAATAATGTGATTTGTAGATAAAAGTGATCATCTTTCACAAGGTTAATCTCACACATTTTTTTCCAGAGGTGAGTTCATTATTGGAAATGAAAAAAAAAAAAAAAAAAAAAAAAAAGAAGAAGTGGCACGACAGTTGATAAAAGGATGTCTGAAACTAGTAATTTTTTCTTTTTTGTTCTCCCCCCATACATTTGAGTATGCCAGACCTATACAAATATTGCAGCACCTAATTTTTACTTGCTCAGATGAAGTTAAACATGAGGTACTGTATTAAAAAAGAGGGAATTCTAACTGTTCTAGTCCATAGCTACATCTGTACTATAAATAGTACAAAGTACTGGAAGCAGTACCCTGCTGATAGAGCACTCTATAGCATGGTTTTAGCCACATAAACTTGCCCTTTTTAAGCCATTCCCATGCCTTAATCTGTGGATAACAGATTCCAGGAAATGTTCCAACAGACAGCATAGACAAGGCTGCACAGATTTAGCTTTCTCTCTTCCTCCAAACTTGCTGCAGCAGACTTTGCACTCTGTTAACTCCTGTACACTTTATCACAGTACATACAATGCAAAACTTCTGTGTCATGTTAAAACAACATCTTCAAAAGCACCATGTTATTTCACACAAAGTGGGGAGGGGGAAAAATAAAAAGCATTCCCCCCAAGCCCCTGCCAAGAAAATTAAACCACAGGGGCACCAGCTAGTAAAAGAAGCTGAGGACAAATTGCTGTGTAGTGTGAATGCATACTGTATGTGCCACAGGATATAAACACATAAGCAAAGTCTTTAGTTCTGTTTGTATTTAGCAATACAGATATGGAAATTAAAATAATAAGTCAAGAAATCTGAGCAGGCAAGTGATGCATCAGATCAGAAAGTGAAGCAAGAATACAAAACCCAGCTTTATGATCCAAAGTGTAACTGCTAATGCCATTCCTCTGAGTTGCATGTTCCATCATAGAGGTTACTTCTGTTTAACAAGGAAGAAATCTATAAAAGAAAGCTTGAGCCCTGTGACATTTAAAAGATGTCATTTAAGATAACATTGGGAATAAATTAGGCTGTAAAGGAGACCAAAAAGTCTCCTGAATAAGAAGTTATGCTACCTTTCAATTAATATTATGCTGGGCTCCTAATAATATAGTGTCATCCTGAACTTCTGTGAATTGCTTGTACAACAAGGAATTGTTCTCCATGCATGGCAGAATCTGTATCTAGTATTTCCTCTTTTGTTCTAGCAGTTAAACACAAAACTCTTATATCACTGAATTATTGATTAGTGCTGTTTAAAAAAAGGTAATATACTAATGTAAAAATTTTTGTATAGGTCAAAAATGGATTATTGCTATACTGAAAAAAACAACTCCTGGAAAATTTTGGCAAACTTTTATACCTTCATACTTGCATTTTCCTGAAATGCTATAAAAACTTACATTTGGAGAAAGGTGACACAAAGGAGAAGGCAAGCTTTTGACCACACTTGTGGTTTATGCATAAGAGGAGGCAAACCTTCCTTTAATAATTGAACATGAAGCCCTATGCCATCATGAATTTTGAAAAGGATTTCTACAGCACACACAGTCCCATTACAAAGAGGATGCTATCTCGTGCTATCACGAGGAAGGAATCAGGTCTTCTTTTATTTGAGCTCTGCCTAGACTTTGGTATCCCTTTGTCCCTCCATTGGGGACTGGCATTTAGCAATTCAAAGCTTCAGACAGAAAAAGAAAAAAATCACTATATACATTTATCTCTCAGGTCTGCTGCCTCCACAAATTATCTTACTAAAATACTTTGTGGACAAAAGATGGAATTCATTAATTCAGTGTTGCTATTCTAGATATTTTGACAGATGAATGACACGAAAAAAGATATTAGGTTTACATTGAAAATGCTCACTTGCATAGCACGTTTTCATTTGTCAAAATGGAAATGGTAAAAAAAAAAAATCCTTCCTAACATTACTTAAGATTTCACACTACTGTCTTTATAAAAGGACTATCCATTTGATTTTACTTGGTAGCTTTTTATAGTTATTTCTGCAAAAGAAAGAATCTTGCATGTAAGAAACATGATTTTCAGACTTAAAACTCATCAAACATTATTCATCCAACAGAAATCTGCTACAATGTAGGGGTAGTCTATGTTTGAGCTTGTGACCTTAACACCACTTTTTACACAATGGATGTTCAGACGGTGTAGATTACAGTCCTTCTACCCTGGAGCAGATGCTTACTTTTACTCATATGAACCTAAATTGCTAAATTCTATTGACTATGCTGGGGCTGTCATTGACACTAGAGGGAAATGCTGTCAATTACCTCAGACAAATATACCGTGTAGACACTCCATGTTAGGTGAGAGGAACCTAATCTCCATTTGTAGTCAGCACCTGTGATGGATTTTATTTTTAAAACATATTACCACTCCTTTCCCAGGAATCAGAGATGCACCTTGGCCTTCCTGAAGCAGTAACTCTGCTCAGATCCTCCACTTGGCTAAGGAGAGCAATGAGCACCTACGACTGGGGTGAAGGAAGTACAAACAAGGTCTTATCCAGTCTTTATCTTTTTTAAGGCAGAAAGGCTACTTCAGGTTCCTAAAACAGTGAAACCAGGGAGCTAAGGAGAGGAATAGAGACAGAAGAAGACCAGCTGGCCCAAAATTGGTCACAAAACTGGTACTATACACACCATTTATACTAGCCAATAAAAAAGATGAAGGCCTGTTTCCTGGCAGTGCGGGAAAGTGGCACTTCATGGCTCTCTGTGAGTCTCAATACTCCACCCTGCTTAAATCAAGGTGGCCTTGGCTATGCTTCCTATTGGGAACAGTCTCTTCAGAGTGACCTCTGAACCTTGTCCAGACACTACTTGGTTTTCATAGGCAAAACCCAGTCCAAGGAGTGTACTATCAACTAAATAACATGAAGCACCAGACGTCAGTGCTCCAGCTTGTTTCCCCTCTCTCTTTAGTTTGCTAGCATAGACACAAATCTATTAGCCTGGCACTCTCCCCTTCCCATGCAGTAGTATGGTGCACATTGAGATTTGTGACGCTACTATAGTATCACCTTTCTTCTCCAGTTCATATATATGAACATATTTCTCACTCTGAGTGGCATGTGGAGGAACCTAATGTTTATCTAGCATCCATTGGAAAAGAACTGAAGGAAATGTAGGTCTGCCTGATGACAATGCATCCAGCTAAAGGATATAATCTGCTGCCAAGCACACCAGGACACTCAGTCTGTGCATTGTTCATGGAGCACCCAGATGGATCAGAAGCAGAAGATCAGGAGGCATGTCACCTCTACCAATTGTCCTATTAGTATAGCTGCTTTCATAAAACCATAAAAATTACCACCATCTGAGTAAGAAGATGTCAATTTTTTATGGCATTTCGATATCAAATGTTAGCTAGTGAAGAGGAAACCAGAGAAGTGTGATCTGGAAAATGGTGAAATGAACTGGAACTCAGAAGAGAGGATTTAATTTTTTTTCTGTGTCTCCATCTGTGGAACTGACAAAGTGGTGATTTTTTTTTTTTTTTTTTTTTTTAGATGCTTGGGAATCTGCTGACTTGCTCTTCTTCAAGCTAGAGAGGGAGAAATAGAGCTCAGTGAATCTTTTTGCTGAATCATGTAAAGAAAGAATCAGTCATTATTAGGAGTATTTTTTTCTCCTTTTTTTAGGCCTTGTTTCATCAGTCTTGTGGTCATGGTGAGGGTACACTGATGGGTATGTGTATAAGAGTATGGAAAGATTTGTACATGGATGTCAGTCATCTATTAAATTTTGCACGTCAGCAAATTTCAGATCATTTTGACAAAAGGGTATTGAACACAGAAGACAGAAATCTGTATGAAACAGCATATGATTGTGGTGCTGCTTTTAATGGTAGTTTATTTTATGTCTTTGATCCTTTACTTTTCAGCTTTAAAGGAAACATTAAACAAAGTTTTGTTTTGGAGAAGTCAGTTTTAGTTATTCTCTCTTATTCTTTATCATAGCCAAATTTGAGAAGTGGGCTTATTATGTAATATATATTATTAGACGATCAGTTTAGGAATGTTTTGACCACATAGATCCATGACAAAGAAGTGTTCAGGCCCTCTTGCTGGTCACTTCACATGGGAGATAAGAGAATGAGGAAGAGAGGACATGAGTGACCATTTTATATTCAAAAAAATCGTATTCAGTGATCTAGAATAAGGTCTATTTTCTGCCATTGCTATGTCAGGTATTTGCTCACCTCTCAAGTCTTCTCCAACAGTAATTATAACCATAAAATGCTTCATAAGTTTTCAGTCTTCTCTGACATATCTGTTGTATAAGAATTGATCTGCACCTCAACTTCAACATTATCTGAAAAACTTTGTAGAAACTTTCACTCAACGCTGGAAATATTTTTTTTACTCCTTAGGGATTCCTTTACATTTACCAGTTTTGTGGTTGAATTATTTCAGTGACATTGAAAAGAAAAAGGCTTTATTGCTATGTCAATTTCAAGGTCCTTCTCCGTCAACCCTGGGGTTGTTACTATGATGATATCCATTCTGTGGACTGTCACAATTGGAAGCTGCTCGGAACCCTGTATTATCATAGGTTTGGGGTACAGACTTACTTCTAATTTCCTGGAACAGTATGATTGGCTTTCTCTCCTTGGCATCAATGCAGATATACTTTAGTACCCTCTATTCCTCCTCCTACTGTGTTATTTCTCATATGGCATAGGTTAAATGAACGGAGATGAGAGCACCCTGTCAAATACAGACAATGAAGGCCTTGATGAACAAAGAACAAAGATGAAGAATTAGATATATGGTGATAGTAAAACGTAAAGTATTAATTCCAGGGCCATTTTGTCACGCACCTATAATGTCTGTCTTGTAGCTTCCACTTTTTATCATCTTACCCAATATATCAAAAACATTCATCATGGTCTTCTCTGTTCAATACTTGTCAAATTATGAATATTTATGAATATTCGCCTTCCTACATCACAAAGAAAATAAGTAGATACAAATCCGAGTTTCAAGAAAATTACAAGGTAAAAATTTAATGTGTAATTCTAGAATTTCTTTATTTTTAAAGAACTATATATTTTTAAAGACTATATAGTGATCTTATAGATCACTTACGTGCACCTACTGTTGTCAAAATTGACAGATATGTGAGCACTGCTGGTTACAAATTCTTTGGCATCCGTTTTTCATACAGGACACCAAAGGAAGCAGATAAAGCCTTTTAAGAATTCCATCACCAACTCAGCTGGGCATTCCTGCTTATAAATCCCCAAGAGATTATAAGGAAACAACAAAGAAAAGAGTGAGTTCTCTGTTATTAGTAAACATTCTGACTCAGTCGTATGCTAATCCCTTGTTTAATCACATTATATTAGTTTATGTTACTATAAGGTGAGGGGAAATAGATAACGGGGCAGGAGGATTTGTAGTCACAACAGTTCTCCAGATCTGCTCTTTGGCAAAAGACTGTCTGTGCTGAGACAGAAATTACTAAATATATGAAAAGCATTTAAAAGAACATGTTGATTTTCTTTCTACATTGAGTTGTGGGAGGATTGTTCAGATAAATAGAAAAAGCCAATCCATAAAAAGAGTTGTCAATGTACAGTGCAGCTGGACTCAGAGAGATGGAGTGTGTCAGAGAAACAACTGTTCATGGAGGAGTGCCCTTCATATATTCTTGCATTTCACCTGGATTATATTCAGGAAGGGTGAAGTACAGAAAGGTATTTTATTGACTACCAGAGCCTCTGAAATGTTATTAAAGCAGAAAATATACCAAAATTAGTATGTTACAAATTTATTCCCACTTGAAATGGTAAAAATGTACTACCACAGAATAGGTTTCAATCCATTTTCTTGCCTCCTCACGCTTCCTCCCTAGTTCCTGTACATACTTTATCTGTCAGCTCCATCCCATTTTCTTCCCCATCTCTTACTCTTTTTTGGGATAGGGCAGCACAGACACATTCCTCCCCTAACATAATTACTGCCCTTTAAAATCGTTCTTGACTGACAGTTCATAGTGGAAAAGCAGAGAAGAAAGTAGATTGAAGATAATGATTTAATAACAGTGAAAGGCCCCAGACAAAGGTGACAGCTTCAGTTCACCCTCTAGGGAGTACTAGAGCTCTCGTTCTTCCCTAAAAGTTCTCAGCAGGGTTAAAAGCTGTCTTTCTTCCAAAGTACTATGATAGTAAGTACTGAGGTCACATTACTGAGACAGTAACATCCCAGTAAAGCTACACAACATATCATTCCAATGATCAGAGATGTTTACCATTCAGGGACTAGTGCTTGTGGTATGTGATTAGGGAATTAGGGAAGGTTTTATCTGTGTTTAAGGAGACTGTTACAGTTTAAATACACTAATATATCACAGAATCATCAAGGTTGGAAAAGACTTTGAAGATCATTCCATCAAGAAGTAAGGTCGATTTAGAGCTTAAGGATATGCTGTAGGTGGGAACTGTGCTAGGTTAACGGTTAGACTAGATGATCTCCAGGGTCCTTTCCAACCTAAATGATTCTATTCTATTCAGTCCACCCATCAACCCAACATTAACAGTTCCTAAATACACCATATCCCTCAGCACTAAGTCGACCTGACTCTTAAACCCCTCCAGGGATGGGGACTCCACCACCTCCCTAAGCAGCCCATTGCAACACCTAACAACCCCTTCTGGAAAGAAATGCTTCCTAATACGCAGTCTAAACCTTCTCTGGTGCAACTTGAGGCCATTCCCTCTTGTCCTATCGCTTATTACTTGGTTAAAGAGACTCATCCCCAGCTCTCTGCAACCTCCTGTCAGGGAGCTGTAGAGGGCGATGAGGTCTCCCCTCAGCCTCCTCTTCTCCAGACTAAACACCCCCAGTTCCCTCAGCCGCTCCCCGTACGACCTGTGCTCCAGACCCTGCACCAGCTCCGTTGCCCTTCTCTGGACACGCTCGAGTCATTCAATGTCCTTTTTGGAGTGAGGGGCACAAAACTGAACACAGGAATCGAGGTGCGGCCTCACCAGTGCCGAGGACAGGGGTCAGATCCCTTCCCTGTCCCTGCTGGCCACGCTATTGCTGACACAAGCCAGGATGTCATTGGCCTTCTTGGCCACCTGGACACACTGCTGGCTCCTGTCCAGCCCGCTGTCAATCAACACCCCCAGGTCCCTCTCTGACTGGCAGCTCTCCAGCCACTCCTCCCCAAGCCTGTAGCGCTGCTGGGGGTTGTTGTGGCCCAAGGGCAGCCCCCGGCATTTGGCCTCATTGAAACTCCTCCAGTTGGCCTCAGCCCATGGCTCCAGCCTGTCCAGGTCTCTCTGCAGAGCCTCCCTACCCTCGAGCAGATCAACACTCCCACCCAGCTGGGTGTCATCTGCAAACTGACTGAGGGTGAACTCAATCCCCTCGTCTAGATCATCAATAAAGATGTTAAACAGGAGTGGCCCCAAAACCGAGCCCTGGGGGACACCACTTGTGACCAGCCAACAACTGGATTTAACTCCGTTCACCACAACTCTTTGGGCCTTGCCATCCAGATAGTTTTTTACCCAGCAAAGAGTGTGCCCATCCAAGCCACATGCAGTCAGTTTTGCCAGGAGAAAGCGCTAAGTGAGAAAGAGAAGCATCAGTTTGTTTTTGTGAAAGCACATTTTTTACCTAAAAACTACACTAAATGCTTCAGAATATTTAGAATTTACTTTACTATTCACAAAGTATTTATTAATGAAAGCAAGCACAGTTTATCCAAATCCTTTATTGAGTATTTGTTTCAAAAGAGAAGTATAAAAGCACATTAGATAACTCCTCTGAAACTTTGGTCTGCAGAATCAAGGCACTTTGAAGACATTTTTTCTATTTCATGAGTAATTGTTATCCAACTTTTGTTAATAAAGGTAAACAACTTTTATGAATACAAAACTAGAGTTATAAAATTAACATAATTTACAGAAAACTCCACATTAGTACCAGTCATTAACAAAGCATGTTTTGATAAAAAACTTTTCAGACTTAGCCTCATTTTTGTAAAACCTTCTTCCATGCTGTTAACTGTTTACATAGATTTTATTTATCCCTTTTATAATCCACTTTAATAATCAAAAGACACATTTAGGGAAAAGTGGGAAAACACTTTAGAATCTCAGTATATGTATTGGTATAATATTCCTTTAATGGGAATGATTTTTCTTATAAATAAAGAAGTCAACATGATCTCAAATACAGTTCAAGTTGTTCATGTTTGCTTTTTTCTTTTTAAGAGCTTCTATGAGCCACGTTACTAAAAGGCATTTGGATATGCAATGTAGAACAAAAAAAGAATACATTTAGTATAAGGCATATTTGTTTAGAAAGGGTAATATTACTGATGTCATTATGACACTAAACATGTAATGAATTTTTGACTTATAAAAAGCATACAATACTACTGAACCAAAAGTGCTATGTCAACATCTCATATTTCCTTAGATTACTCTAAAAGTCACCTGAAGTAATTTTTTTCTAGAAATGTTCTAATTTTATTTATATTTCTTATTTATTGGAAATAATAATAATAAAAAAATACACTCTGTAATGTTCCCTGCTCTTTTTGAATCCAATCCTGCAAACACTTACTAGCCATCATAAGAAGGAATCCTGGTTCTACAGATGTTCTGCAGCAGTTCCAGGATCCCACCCTGCATAGTGCTTACCATCAAGAGCAGTTAAAGCACCCCAAATAGACGACTACTCCGGGTGAGCACTGTGTTAGCAGTGAGTATCTGCAGCTTCACATTTTTTTGTGGATTCATGGTTCAGTTTACATTATGTTATCAAAACAACGTCATTTTCTAATGTTCTCATCTTTTTAAAAAACTGGTTTATCTTCCTCTCAAAGACCATGCTGTTAATTTGTAATTCTGTGGAATTTCTGTCTTGGAAAGCTTTTAGGGATAAGCCAGTCTTGTCCTCCTTCTTGCTGTTCCCCCTGAAAAAATGGAAAAAAGAACCATAATTATTACCTATAATTATATATAATGTAGTCACACTATATACTGTATGTACTTGTGAAACAGATATGTGAAGAAAGAAGCCTGATGCTTAATCTTTCACTCTTGTGCTGGCAGCTAGGAAATTACAATGATCTCTCAGCTTCTTAATGGATCAAAATAATGTAGAATCAGTGAGTCACAAATCCTATGGTGGGAAATCCCACAGTGCCATTTTCACAATGTTAGATTCCAGATTCAGATCTCACTTTGATGGCTTTATTCTAATCTAAACCACTGTTTGACCAACACATCTAATCTAAGTCATTTTCAGATAGAAATATATATAAGGAAAAAATCTAGAAACCTAGTAATTAACAACACAAAGCTTTGTCTTTTTCTTTTTTTTTTTTTAAAGCATAAATGCAACTCTCCTTTTGAACTTAGTTTTCTTAAGGGTATTTTTTTCCCTCCTGACTTTTAACATAATATTTGATGCATGTTAAAATGTTTAAACATATGTTTTGCTTTTACCTTGTGTTCTCCTGGTTGGTTGTACTTTCCGTACAGGTGCTTCTAGAAAACAAAAACATTGCTATCAGAAGTGATTTGTAAGAGCCTTTGAATTAAAACTCATTAGAAATGCTGAAAACCCATTGCTGACTTGTGAAGTTTGTTCTTTTAGTTTTTTGGTAAATTAAGAATTTTGTGCTATTAGCATGTTGACTTAATCACCTGTAACACGAATGCTTATAATACAATTCACCCACTTCTGTTACGTGCAATCATCCATCAAATCTTACAAACATTTCAAAAGTACTTTTACACTTTAACAGTATGTATTAATCTATTATTCACACTAATCTCTTACAAACGATATGTGATGTAGGCAGGTGCCAGGATGTTTTGCCCATGCTCTTCATTCAGCAAACACCATCTGACACTGCCAGCAATGTACAAGCTCAGGTTAATGTCCAGACTGGGTCTCAGTCTCAGCTATTGGCAGAGGATATCGAGGTCTGCTACACAGACATTACTTCAGAAATCATTTATAAGTTATGTTCTTGAAACTCAAACATCACAAGATGTTGGCCACATTTCCAGATGTGTTTGGGTCTTGATGTGTAACTGAATTGTGAGTCCACAGTATGATTCCACATTTAGAGTTCAGTTAATTTTCTCAGAGACTTCTGTTTTAAAGTGTAGAGTAGAGCAAGGACTATTGATAGGTACCACTCTCATTAGCAGGTATATCTATTTTCCAAAATACCTACTCAGTGAAACTATGGACACATTTTCCTCTTTCTCATCAAACCTTGAGACATTTTTTAAACCAGATGTCTCCTCATTGGAAAGAAAAACATTCCACGAGCATAAGAAATAATTGTTCTGTCACTGTCACAGAAATGTTATTGTGGTATTTTTTCCTTTTTTACATCTTTGCTTAATCGGATGAAGTCATTGTCTTTTCATCCTGAGGTACAGAGTATACGAATGCATAGCCCTGAGGTACAGGCTTCATCTCATTACAGCTGAGGTTAAACACTGGCTATCTGCACCAGTGTGGTGATAGAAAATTTCAAGATCTGCACTGCACTGACAAGGACAGACATTGGTCCATCCAAAGTATGCTTTCCATAGTTATATGCTGCCCATACACCTACGCTTTCAGGCAAACCTCATGGTCGAAGATCACATCTGTCATTTTCAGGCAATAGTTGACTTCCCTGCATGCCTCGTACTGCTCAACATCGAAGTAATACAAACACGACGGTATACATTCAGTACGTAGCATAAACTTCAAAATTTAAAAAGTAGAAATATATTTATTTAACTTCATTCTCCACAAGCCATAATAATTTTTCCTATGAATGTAGCTCAAAGGCTAACAGAATAACTTATTCTGCATTACTAGAATTAGAATTGGAAAAGGACATACTACAAATACAAAAGAAACCCTAAACAAGCTACTTAAATTCGTACAAAAATAATTAAAAAATAATTGTTAAACCTGAAGAAAAAATTCCTGGTATAAAGTCAGGGTGAATTGTATTTGGCTTCCTTAAGAGACTCATTTCAGACCTCAACACCATTCAGCTCTTTCAAACCCAAGTGTTTCCTTCATTTAACAATAGGATAAGGGTAAAGAAATTCCAAGACCCTGTGAGATATTTACTCAACCACAGGGTTATACTCCCTCCACCCTACACCCCCTTCACCAGGTTGAGAACCCCTCACATCAACAGATCATATTAACACTGACAAGAAATAACCAAGTTAAAAATAACTCACGTGGTCTTCTTCGGGATGTGCTGCTTAAGGAAAAGGCAATTCTTATGGTGCGTGTTCCTTCAAATGTTTTAACCTAGGCTTTGTGGTTAAACATTTCCTCTTGTCTACTATGTTTGCCAAATCTTTTAGTTATTTTAGCTACAAGATAAGCCTCAACATTTTTCTCTGCATTGTCTGCAACAGAATTCTTTTCCTAACTAATTTTAAATTTGTTCTTGTTAAAGTACTGGATTCAGACCTTAGTAATTTTTGTGAATAAATACTACAAAACCCCACCTGGAATGATCACTTCAGACAAAGCAAGTCCTAGTGATACTGGAATTTTAGACAAACTAACCTTCCAGATGGACTTTCTTGATTTCTCTCTCGATAATCTGTGGCTCTCCCTCAATTACTTTAGTAACCTTGGTGTACTCAGTTCCAGCTATGGTAAGCATCAAAAACAAATGAGTTAAATCTGGTATAGCATTTTTCCATATGCTAGGAGCCTTCAGTAGAAACAACATAATTTTGGGAGTGTAGGTGTATGCAGACCACCATGTTATCCATGCTGTAAGGTCCTGCTGATTTCCTTGGCCCTGCCACAGGTGATTCCTTTTGTACAGCTGAGGGACATTCGTTGCAATCTTTGCTTGAAGTGTTGTTTCAGCAAAGACTGCCAATTGTAATAAGCAGTGCTGGATATTGTACAAGTAGAATTATAGCCTATACAAAATAATTGTTTTACTTTAGACAGTGATAATACATTCATTTGTGACTGGACTTGGATTTAAATGTTTAGGAAATTTTCAGTAAAACAGAAATAATTTGATGTAGACAAGAGGGCCATAAAGCATTATCACCATTATCACCAACAGCCATAAAGCTACATGTGTATCTGGTTTTATTGGCTAAACATATGGTAAGGTATTATCATGGCAGCCAAGGGTAGCTGACTGGATAAATCATGGAAAAGATAGAGAAAATCAAATTAAAACAAGAGAATATCTGTCTATTTGGTCCATTCCGTAAAGCAGGATGCTTATGCAAACTAACATATAATAGCAAGGAAAAATAGTAAGAATTCAAGAGAATTACAGATTTACTACAGATAAATGATTTAGCTCTTTTCCATACACTTATAGTGTCACTGTAAGATGTATCTCTACAGATTATGTCTATTTAATTGTATATCTCTGTAACTAAAGATGATTATGATTACAATAGTAATTTTTGGATTCTGGCATCAGACCTGTCACAAGAATTTTGAACAGTTCCACAGATAAAGTTTGATCCTGCTCTTCATTGCCTGGTTGACACCAGTAGAACATAGTTCAGTATAGGGAGGGATTTTCTTGCTATAATTTCTTCAATTTTCAACCTTCTTTTCAAATATTCAACACTGAAACAAGCATCTTCAGAGAGCAACTCTTTTCACATGGCTGGGACACTTAAGACAAGATGAAAAACCCTCTGGAAGTTCCTATTTCTCTCCAATGATTATAGGCAAATCCTGGCTTAGATTTGTAAAACTAAAATTTAGATGTTTAAAATGGAAGAAATACAGTCAACAGTGCATAGCCATATCTTGGCTTTTCTCTAAGACTATGTATTATCATCTGTCGTGGTTTTATTTGGTGGAAAGCTGTTCAGCCATCTCTAAATTTTTTACTCATCTGGAGTTTAAGTCCCATGCACAGAGTAGTGCTTTTGAAGGACTACAGGATTTAGTTCAGTGAACACACAGCTAGCTGTAAGCTACTTCACTGGTATTCATGTTTGTAACTTACTAAAAAGTGAACATAAAATGAAGTGGCTTCAGTCAATTTATGCCAAGAGAAACATTCATACATATTCTTGAGCTTCTGTCTCAGGTTTACACAAACATTTACTAAAAACACAACACTTGAATTCTCTTTTTTCATTCCCCATTGCTATTATAGATAGGTTTTCTAATCTACATTAAGCAGAGAACATTCCAAATTCATAGACAGATTAATTTCATAAGCACAAGTTCTTTTACCAGTTTGCTACAGCTACTGGTTATATATTGCCAAAACTGTTAGAATTAAGAGAGCAAGAAGGAAAGAAAACCATTCATTGGAATGCTACATTTGAGGAGATTTAAAGTTAATGCCTTGATATCCATCACCTGTAAGCATTGAAAGAATGATGCTAAACATGCCTTTAATTATTAACTTGAGGGCAATGAATATTCATTTCTGAAGAACTGATAAGTAAGATGAATTTGGCCTATTACAATACTTTCTGCTTCATAAGTGTTTTTCACAGATTTAAATTTTCTGAAGAGCTCACAACTAGTGGAATAAATCTTCATTGCTCCCCTGAGTTTTAATTAGACAACTTTTTAAAGACTGAAAAAAAACAAACAATTTTTTTTCATGATCAATATAATAAAAAAATGATTAATCAAACTTCGGTACTTATTTCCATTTCACAGACATCTGGCACTTCATATATGGCATTCTATTTTTTCTCCCATTGTAATTATACTTCCTCTATGTCAGTCTTTAAAATGTTGAGATCAATATATCTGAGAGGGGTTTCAGTTATCATGACCTGTTGCAAAAAGGTTAGTTATAATACACTGAATTACCTCCCTGCAGAAGTCTTTTGATTTCTTCGTCTTCAAGTAAATGACCATCACCTTCAATAAATTTGGTCACCTTGGTAACCTCTGATAGGATACAGGTTATGGCAAAAAATTGATTTGCAGAAAACATTTGACAAACCTTTAACAGCATATTATTGAATTAATCCTGTCATAGCATTTTGTTGAATTACAAAATCTGTTATGGTATTAAATTCCATGTAAACTCTGAAAACACAGTATTTTATTATGAATGTAGCATACTACATATTAGATCCAAGCAGCCTCAACTCTGGAGCCGACTGAAATGTGAAAATCAAACCACAATGTTAGATTTGGACATTTTTCAGCTTCTGAGTTTTAATCTGGGTATGATTTTGCAGTATGAGCATTTTTGCTGAAAGCATGGAGTAGCCATTCAGTAATTACTTCAGTAATATATTTTTAGATTAGTTTTTATTAAAGTAAGGAAAGAAAAGAAGGATACTAACCTTCTTCAAGTAACTTCTTTAACTTCTCTTCATTGTCTGTTCCACCTGCAGTAATTCTGGTATATTTGATTTCAGGACCTGGAAAAAAGATGTGTAAGACAGTGACTTTAATTGGATATAACAGGATTGCGTTTTAAGGGTTTTTTCTTCCTGTTTGATGCTTAGTATGGTTCCATGGTTAACATGCTTTAAACTGCTTTTATGATAATTTTGTCTTTTACTGTGTCTCAAACTAAACTGAAAGAGGGTTACAAGTAGTATTTGGAGCTATTTAGGAAAGTACTTAAATTTAACATACTTACAGTAAATATCTGCTCATATTCTTGAAGTAAGACAGTTTTAAACACTTTGTTGTATTAGGTCATGGAACAGGTATTTTCTAAGTGCAAAAAGAGTCTGGATTCACTGTTGTAAATAGATGTTGTTGCTTTTATTACTGCTATGAATCATTTTAACATTTGAGATTCTTTATCAGTTTCTACTACAGAGGGAAGAGAAGGAAATATGAGGTCTGAAATACTGGCATTTTACATTACATTGACCATTTTAAGTGGGATATTAGTGAAATCTGAATTTCAGAAATGAGAAAATGGTGTATTACTTTTTTCCCCAGAAAATTTGTGTTGTAAAATAGTCCCAGTTTTATTCAGAAACCACCAAGGTTTTCAATTCAGTTATTTTCATTACAGTAAATAATTGTATGAGACTTGCTTAAGTCTGGTTCTCTATTTCTCTCTTGCTTGAATTACTTTGTAAATTGATTTTTAAGATTTTCTAAATAAACTAAATATTAAGACTTTTAGCTAAGTCAGTGTGCTTGTATAACACTGTCTTTCCCTTACAATTGCTCTGACTGACAGAATTTTAATGGCAGCATTTAAACTGATATTTAACCAAGGGGATCAAAATGTTTTAGCAAAGAATTTGTGATGTTGTACTCCACAATATCTCTGTAGTAGGTCAAATATAATTGAAATTGGCCAAAGAATTCGAAAGTTACTGTAGTAGAAGACTAAGGGACACAGATGCACATTAACTTTATCTTATATTAGCTGAATACAAATGTCTAACTTGTGGATGTCAGATCAGTCAAGGCCCCCTCTTACAGAGGAACAGAGAAGTTCTTTTTCTAAAACGATTGTCAAGGGAGCCTGGGATGACATGCAAAAGAAGGTATGTACACAATGAAGGTCTATCTTTGGTCAAATGCAACCTACCTGGAGATATACAACCCAAAAATTCAAGGAAAAAAAAAAAAAAAGTCTTTCTAAAGCAAACCAGTCTAAAAAAATGCAATAGAAGCAGTCTCATCCTGAAATAGTAGAAAGAAGCTTGCAAAAGCAGACACTTTGCAATACATTAAAAAGAAAAAAAAAAAGTTTTCATTGTTTCTCATGTTGTTAAAATACTGTTGGCATTTCTGTGTATGTGTGTGTAGCACACATAGCCAGAATTTGAACCATACATTGTCAGTGGGAAGCATTAGGGAAAAATCATCTCTCCAGGATATACAGTTTAGCCATTTCTCTCCAGGAAATGCAGTTTAGGCATTAGGACAGAACTTAAGATGTGTTACTGTTGTACATAATGGTAAACTTTACTAAGTATGAATAGCTCAGCATAATTTACCTTGAATAATTCTTTCTTCTGTTACTTTTTTCTCTGTCACTTCCACAGGTCGCCCATCAATAATTTTGGTGTATGTTTTAATAATTGGTTCTACAAGGATTTTAAAATTCAAGATATCAATCAAGTGATGAATAGTGTTACAAGTACTGGTTTGGGGATTCTGAAATTTACTGAAGCACACAAGAAAATACCATAGCACATTTTACAAAAATTAAAAATGTTCAGAGGAGACCAAAGCTTCCTCCAAAGTTACGATGGCCACATGCTGTTTTTCCTTTAAAAGCACCCTAGATGTGACCTTCTCAATGCCCCTAGCAAAGCAGAAGGCAAAGTTTACCTCTGTCTGATAAAACTGCCTTTCTATCATAGAATCACATACTGCATTTTTGATTCCAGGACAACAACCAGCAAATAATTCTTAACTAAGACAGATATTATGTCAGCATGTAGAGCATTTCTAGCACTGTCTTAACTGTAGATACGGGTCACAGCTAGGCAAAACCCCCATTTTCTTTGAAATACATAAGTGAAATGAAATTATGCAATATAATTCCAACACTTCCAGAGGGTCTTGTTAGAACAGTTGTCTAACGTGTGGCATGAATCACATACGTTAAGTAGAAGCTGATTGGGAATAGTGTATGTTTCAAATTAACTAATATAAATTGAGTTGCTGAAAGCATACCAACCTCCATGAATCACTTTAGTTATTGTCTCCCCTTCCCTGACTATTTTGAACTCAGGTTCCCCTTCAATTAATTTAGTGAGCTGTGTGATAGATGGGTCTGTGACACAGGAAAAAAACAACAGGTTACAAATAGTCATAAAAATATTTATAGAATTCCATGGAGCTAAGATGAAGCTAGTATTATTCCCCCCTAACCTAAATAAACCAGATGACTCTAATGGAGGATTTTTTAAATCTGAGAAGCCATTTGCATCAATGCTGGACAATCTTGCAATTCTTCCTCTGCCATCTCAAATTTAGATCCTATTGTACACTTCCTATGTACAATTGTTTTCATATATCTGATCTTTTTAACATCTGTTGACAAGTCTCAGGAAAAAAACAGATCCTCAGCAGCTGAAAGGAAGCCTTCCTCTCTATATATTGGAAAGAAGCCTGTGGAATTCTGGAATCTTATAGCTATTGCTCTCCTAGCGATCAGCATTCAAACTATTGTGTGAAGTTTTAGAAAAGAACTATATAGAGAAAAGTTTGGCGTTTTTTTTCCTACCAAATGTATAGATATCCAAGAAGAAACTAAGTCTTTCAATCAGAATTTCCTTGTCATTTGGGATTTTTTTTTTATTTATTTGGTGTTTTTGGAAACTTGTTTATCTGGTGTTTTGGGCACTTCTTATTTGGTTTTCTTTTCGGCCAGTAGTCACCCAGCTTAAAGAAAAAAATAAATAAACTTCAGAGATCAGATGGAATGGCTGTAAGGATATCTGTCATTCATTGAGTTACATGGGAGAGATGATCTTGAATTCAATGGCCTAAACAAACCTTTAATCCTGTGCAATCCCTGTACACTGATCCAAATATATCTGTCTGACAGGCTGGAGGAACAGATAATAAAAAAATTAGGAACATACCACTGATGCCACCAGTTAAGAGGAATAACGTTGTTCTTCTGTTACAAGTATTACAGCAACATCTTCTCCTTAAGAAGTTGCTGAAGCACACCCTTCCTTTATTCCCTGTTCAGAGTTAGAAACTTATAAAGTCCATTACTCTCACTTTACTTAAAAATCCCCTAAGAACCTTTCTTTATGTGAATTTATGTAGAAGTCAATGCTGCATAGATTTCTTTTTTTTTAAATTACTGATCAGGATTTAACAATAGATTTTTAATATGTCTGCCCAGTGTTAATTGTTGAAAACAGTGCAATTCAGGCTAACTAGTCCTTCAGTAGTAACAAATCCAAGCATATGTTTTGATTTGCTTTTGAAGCAGAAGATGATTGTATAAGTTAGACTTCAGAACTCAATAATTCATTTATTTGCTGCAGATGAGGTGATATGATAGGGTCATAATGATGCCCAGTTATTATAGAGCTCTATTCATCTACTCTGAGTTTTAAATAGCCAAACAAACCATTACTACTTTTTTTTTTTTTTTTTTTCTAATAAGTCTGGCTGAAAAACATTTATAAATATTTTAAAGAAGCAATCTTACAGATTCATTCACTTGCTTCTGTTTTAAATTTAGACACATTTCTGCATGTTGAGAATCCATTAAATACCAAAACACATTGATACAGGTGATGAATATTAATGAAAACGTCAGAGGCATATTTATGAATGTTTATAAATCCTTTAAATTTTTTTTAGATTTCTAAATTATTGTACCTTCCTATGTGATTGATGTAGCAGGTGTACACAAAACAAAAGGTAATGCCATAGTTTGCCCTACTGCCTAGTCTAGGATCAATCCTTTGAACATTTAATCCATTAAGATTTGGGTTTCCATCAGTTTTGATTCTTTAGATCCCTTTAACTTGCCTGTGTATGGACAATGGAAGAACAACTCAAGTAGAAAACACTGAGACAGGAAAGGGTAGACATCATCCCTAAACTTGGGGGCGTGGTGGTGGTTTTTCTTTTTGTACTGAAACCTCCTTTTCATCATGATCTGCTAGAACTTCCTGACGTGCTGTGAAAATTAACATGCAGCTTTGCCAACTTTTTTCTACAGAACATTGTGGGCTTATGTGGTTTTGATGAAAGCTGCCACTCACTTACTGTTACTACTAGCAAGCTCAGAAGGGCCAGAATTGGCTTGATTTAATCTATTTCTGAATCATCAGCAGGAAGGCTGTACTGGCCAAAGATCATTCCCTGGTGTCCCAAAGCAGAAACACTGTACTGGCAATGGAAAGGATTAACTCTTCAGTACTTACAAACTTTACATTTTTTCTCTCTCCGGTGAATAACAGTTGTTCATTTGACTATAGAAGTGCTCAGACATTTCATTTTTTCTATAAAAAAGGGTTTTGTTTCAGATAGCTTTCAACTTCTAAACATCATGTAAGTTATGTATATGTATTTGTCCTGTCTCTAGATTTAACATAGAAGAAGGTATAGGTACTTACAGAGGTAAGTTACATAGGTACTTTCAGAGAGGGATTGACCTATATCATAGGAAGATTTCTAAAATATCTTGGATTAATTACTACATAGAATCGTCTATCCATTTATAGTGCTCTGTGGATCTGATTTAATGATAGAGACTAGGCAACAGAGATCAGCATATATGCTAGACGGTGTCTAATCCTAAATGAGATGAAGCACAGACAAGCTGCTGAAAAAGCAGGTTCATGTCACTTCTGCTGGGAGGAAGTCCCCCCAGAAAGAATGATTAAACAGTCTGGGTAAAATTTTTGCAAGACATTTTTAACTGCCTTTCTTCTCAGCTGAGCTCAACCAGATTTCCTTTGAGCATTTTTATTTCAATAGGAAACTGGACCAAATTAACAGTGTACCTGGACTAGTGAAATCAATGTGTGTTTTAGTTATGAATCAGAAGTGATTTTGACATTTCCAGCCTACTTTTTGTTCTTTTCAGTCCCACCACTAATTTTTAAGTCATGCTTTTGTCTCAAGAAATTGAAAAATAAAGTTTGGCTAACACGCCTTTCCAGGCATCTGACAGATATTGGTATTTAGAACTGATTGAAAATTATAGAAAAACAAACTTATTTTTTTCTTCTTCAAAGTATACTAATATATATATAATTTTTAAAAATAACTGGTTTAATTAAACAAAAAAGATAAATGTTTTTATTGAAAGTATAGTAATATTGGGGGAATTTAAAAGAAATTAAAAAACCATTATTTTTAAAATCTTTTTTAAATGCTCATAGAAAAAGGAGAAAATCCATTTGGGGAGAAGAACTGTGGGAAATCTTAATATATTTCAGTCAGTTCTAACTGCAATATTTGTATCTTTGCTTTTCTAGCAAAGTGCTGAATGTCCTGGACTTATGTACAAATTCACCCTGTTAAAGAAATATATACAATATATATACTGTATATGTATATGAACATATACAGAAATATATATTCTAAGGGCCTCATTTACCTTCCTTTTTGATGATGGGCTGGACGTTGCTTTCAATTATGTTAATTTCTGAAAGTATAGAAAATGGAATATAAAACACATTCCATTCTTACAGTTTCTTTATGGTAATGATCAGTTAGATTTAGTCTGGTCCAAGAATGTGGATAAAATTACAGATATTAATGGATGGAAAAGTAACTTAAAAGCATCTAGAGTATGGATCTTAGTTCCACTTACTAAATTATGGTGTACATGGGTCACTTGCAGACGGAGTCTGCTGGCATGTTATTTGCCTTTGTTCATGCCTCATGAAACCCACTGGTCATGAAACCCTTAACAATGTAAGGTACATAATAATAATGGCTCATACAATTCCCACATGCAGATTTGCACAATTCTCTGAAATATTGTAAATTCAAATCTTGCCCTTATCATTAGGGAGCTGACCTGTTAAACAGAGGAAATTCTCTGACATTCAGAACTGATCTCACACTTGATAGAATATCATGAAGAGCATGCCTGTAGTGCCCTTGGAAGATCAAGCTGTCCCTTTATACACCTAAGACAGGTTTAAGTATTCACTGAACATATCTCACAGATAGTTATTTGATGCATATCCATTCACTGGTAAGAAGCCTTCACTGGTAGAGGTCCCAGCCTTCCCATTCCCGTATTCAACTAAGTCAACAATAACAACTTTCTTGATATCTGATATTGACCTCCTTTGCTTCGGTTCACAAGCATTACTTCTCATGCTACTCTCAGTGGCTATGGGAGGTAGAATCATAGATTATCTCAAATTAGAAGGGACCCATAAGGATAACTGAGTCCAACTTTCTGTTCCTCACAGATTACCTAAAACTAAACCATATGACTAAGAGTGTCATCTAGACACTCCTTGAACTCTGACAGGCTTGGTGCCATGGCCACTTCCCTCAGGAACCTGTTCCAGTGACCAACCACCCTCTCAGTGAAGAACCTTTTCCTAATGTACAGTCTGAACATCCCCTGACACAGCTTCATACCATTTCCTCTGTCAAGGAAATTTACTCAGATCAGCACCTCCCCCTCTGCTATTCCCCTTAAGGAATTTGCAGACGGTGATGAGGTCAACCCTCAACCTTCTTTTCTCTAAGCTGAACAAACCAAGTGATCTCATCTGCTCCTAATAAGTTTTGCCCTTGGGACCTTTCACCATCTTGGTTACAATCTCCTGGACACACTCTAATAGTGTGATGTCCTTCTAATATTTAGGCACCCAAAACTGCACACAATACTTGAGGTGGGGCTGCAACAGTGACTGTAGAGTGGGACAGTCGCCTCCCTTGACTGGCTAGCTATGCTGTGCTTGATGCAGCCCAGGACATGGTTGGCCCTTTTGGCTGCCAAGGCACACTGTTGACGCATATTCAACTTGCCAGCAAGATAAACTATTCCATTTTTTGTTCCAAGAGTCTTAACTTCAATGTGTCTATTCTCAGTTTTCAAAAGCCTAATGTGATGATCTCCATTTTTACTGAGAAATGTGGGTAGAATCCTATAGGAATTTAACTATCCGCCTAAATTCATATTCCCTCACAAGCCAAAGCTTCATCAGGATCTTTGTCTTCTAACAGTTTTCTTCAACAGATTCTACTTTATATGCAGAAACTAAATGCAAACCCTGAGACAGGCTACAAGAGAACAAAAAAAATGTTCCTTTTTTACATTTGCTCCCTAAAGAGAAAATGGTCAGAACAACTACCTCCCATACAAGCCTCATATTTCCACATATGGGAAACAGTTACAGTCTGTCCCACTGGAAGTATTTTTGAAAAAGAAAGCATCTCATTGCAGAGTTTCATAAAAGCTACATCTTGAAGAGTCAGTACAGTATAGTGCTATGTCTTGGAGAGAGAGGCAGTTGTGATGGTCTGATTAAACCATAGTTAATGTCTCAACCATCTGGTAAAGAACTTTCACAAAGGAAATTATTTCTGTGGAAACAGTGGGGCTGTGCAGGTAGTCAGGGAGGCACAGCAAGAAGCAGCTGTCCTGCAGAGGTGGGACCACACTTTTTGGAGGCTGAACCTCTCTATCTTAAGTGACTCTTAGACCCAGTAGAGACTCTAAGACCCAATAGAGAAGCCATTTTCACGATGCATGTGCCAAAAGGAATGGTCAAACAATGGTCACACCTGCAGGGAGGGGGAAGTAACTCCCCAAAGACTCCCAAGCCCACCGACTCATTTCCAGAAGAATCTGGAGGTATAAACTGTGCATGTACCAAAACCAAGGAGAATTCTAGAAGTGCAAACTGTGCATGATGCCTAATTAAACTCACAAGTCCAGATGACCTCCCAAGGGAGGGGCAAGGAATTATAAAAGGGCACAAGTCAAAGCGTGGGTGGCTGTGCCTCTCCAGAACTGGACCCAGGCTGGCTGGACCAACAGTGGAACCAGGACTGGCGAAATCTTCCTTTTTGTCTTTCTCTCCCTTCCTCTCTCCATTTTCTCTCCCATTCTTAGTCTGTATGTCCACATATAAGGCAAGGCTTGCTTGGGCATGTTTAAGGTTTAGCGGGGTATGTTGTAAGATCTGCCACTAGTTGGTGTAAGTTTAATGCCTGTTGCAGAGAATGCAAATATTACTGACAAGGTTTCATGTCAAATATCTGCTGTGAGTGAATGAAAAATTGAGTTTTGTGAACGGAAGATTCCCTGGTGTCATTTCACCTTAATCTTGACCTGTGAATCAGCGAATCTGAGTTTTCATCCCATGAAATCGGGACATGACAGCAGTACAACTCTACTATGCACCAAGCACTGAACCTTGGCTAAAAACTGAAAAACAATCTCTTCCATATGTATCTTGCCTATCCCAAAGAGTTTGAACAGCTTACTTCAGAGTTTCCTGTCACACATCTGGAGAGGGAAAAAAGTACATACAGTAGCACAACAGTCAGAAACATTCTACTTTGAGTCTTTCTCTTCCTGTGCTTCATTGGCACATCTTACTTTCCCATAAATTACTTTCTTTTTGATTGAAAAAAGATCTTCAATTCAAGATCAGAATTGGCAACATTTAAAAAGCAATTGCAAAACCATCTGGAAATATTTAAAATGAACTTACTGTAAAACGTCAGTGGAATCTCTTTGAAGGTACTGTCACGAATGAACTATAAATACAGAAAAGTAATTTTAAAATTTGAAAGAAAGAGGATTTCTAGTTTCCAAATGAGTGTGGGTAGGATTGACTATTGATCTAGAAGTTAGACTATGCTATTTGCCTAGGTTCTTGCATTTATTGTTGAGGGAGAATGTAACCTCAAGAGGTTATCTGAGATACATAAGAATGCCTATTTTTTTCACAGGCTATTGAGGCTGGTGGGCTTAGTGACAGCAGTTTAGCCACTCGATATTTCTTTCAAAGAGGGATTGCCTCAAGGATTCAGAAATGATTTATTTTGGTGGAGTTATAAGGTGTGCCTGAGCTAAAGAGCAGATTTGGGCTGGTTCACATTGAATTTGTTGTCTGCTGAAGAAACAGAGGGACCAGAGAATCGCTTATGAATAACAACATACATGGTCTCACAGTTCCTGCCAAAAAGACAAAAGGATTATTATTTAAAGAGTACCTTAATTTGAATGTACTTAATCAATTTCTTCAGGATTGTAAGCAACTGATCATTTCCAACAGGCAGATCTGACAAAAGAAATAGGCATGTAAGAGGAAACACACATGTATGTTCATTTTACTTTCATGTACAGCGATCAGGAGGTGTAATCACTCTCAAACACTCACACAAGCATGTACTTTTACATATACATTCTTCCGTATTGGTGAAAAAGATAGCCTGCAGCATCTTGTATTCCACATACTTGAATTTCACAGAATTTCAGAGTTGCCATGACTTCAGGCAAGGTTGTTCCACAAAATGGGTAGTGAGGTACATTTTCTGTTTCTTATTCCACATAGGAATTGTCTCTTCAAATGAATTAACTTTAAGTTACTGCAACTACATGACATGTAAACAGATTCAGAAGAGCATGTATAAATTCCTAGAACAAATATTCACCTGCTGGATATAGGAGTTTATCAATAACATGAATGACACCATTGGTTGCCATGAGATCAGATTCTCTTGATTTCAGTTCATTAACCAGAAGAGTATCATTCACCTGGTAAAGGATGAAAAGAGAACAGAAGTTATCAGAGACATTAAAAAAACAACTCCAAACCCTGGTATAATGCTCAGAGAAATGCATCCCATTCTGTAACATGGATGGACATAGAATGTCAAATCCCTGTTATGAGGCTGTATCAAGGAGACTTCTTTTTCAACACTTAACTGTTTTCAAGTAGAGTTTCCCTCCTTGGATGGTTTTAAGAATGTTTGTCACACCAGGCTCAAAGCCGCTTCCAATGAAAACTCCTTGTATCAAGTGATAAAGAAGAATATTCCTCAGAGCATTTTTGTCTCCTATTTAAAAACAAAATAAAAGTAGGAGTAAAATTTAAATAGTAATGGATAGTTCTTTCTGGAAGTTCAAAGAATTCACACAGCCTTGAGCTGGAATTAAGCACATTAAGAATGAAACTACCATGAACACATAAAATGTTAATCTGCTAAAATGAAGATGAAGGAAGAAAAGCAACCATATGACAAAAAGGCTCTCAGAACATAATCATAAAGATGCTATGAGAACTCCTATACAAAAGTACAGAAAAGCAGCCAGCATTTTTCCATTTTTCTGTATTATTTTCTCTTATTTGCTTGCTCTTTTAATAGGATTTTTTTGCCCTTTTCTTAAAGGTGCTTCACAAATCATTCACAAACACAATATTTTCAGGACCACTAAGCAGTCAGCAATATCAAATTTCACCAAGCTACTAGAAAAATGCCAGCTTTAATACTGTTGAAATTAAAGTGAACCATAGCTAACAATATAATTATTTTCTTGTGTTAATACCCTTCTAAGATGACTGGGGGTAGCTTGCAACTCTTTATATGCACACATATTTTCCCACCTGGGGCAGGAGAAAGTTGCTATTTACTTCACGCAGAAAAGGAGTCATTGAGAGTGCTGTTTTTGTCTGTTCTCATAGAGAACAGATGCAGCTTGAAGAAATTGGGAATTTGTGACTGGACCATTCATAGATAGCGTCAAGTTACATACAAAACCTAAACATGGACATTCAAAAGCTGTTTTCACAAGCATCAAATTATATGTTTTCTATGCCACAGTGGTTACTGCTTAAAATAATACTCGTTTTGTGCCTTTCTTACAGACAGATATTTTTTTATATTCCTTTAAAAAATTACATATTTTAAAGTTTCATTTTTTATGGAGAAAGCAACATAATATCTTTAATGAAAAACAAGACAGAATTGCAGAAGTAACCTGACACAAAATATTGACATTCTGCTGCAAAAAAACAGTAAGGGTAAATTAAAATCTCATCTACCAAGGAAGGTAAGTAGAAACTGAGTCACAAAGATGGGAAAAGATAGTACATAAAGCCCCTTGAAAAGCGGAATGGCAAATATATCTGTATTATTAATTACAGAAATAATCCAAAATGGTATGTACCTTGGGTGCAACGTCAAGCTGCGAATTGAAGACAAAAATAAACTCAATCTTAGTTAATAAAATAAATATACAGTTTAATAAAAACAGAATGATGGCATTTATCCAGTTACTTCAGTTCACAACCTTGAGAGAAGCTTCATTTAATTTTATAGCTATCTAATATTAGTCATTTAGGCTATCTGTTAATTTATGTTAGTCACTAGAGACACACTGGGCTAGAAGGTAATTTCGACCACTATCATAACTTTAAATGCCTGAAATGATAATGCGAATTCACAGTGCCTCATTAGTGAGTTAAAAGTTGTATAGTCCTGGGGTTGCTGCTTATCAGTGCTCTGAGCTTGACTCTAAAGTTGTTAAGGATTCACGGGATTTGGCTCTATGTCGTTGAACTTTGATCTGAAAAGTGCAGGAACAGAAAATGTAACTGACCTTCTGGATGTGGTATTCAAGGCAACCACTCCTCTTGCACTTACGCACGAGCCAGATTCACATTATTCTTAAATAAACTAAAAATATTTATAGTGCTTTGGCCACAGTCTACTGCTCTAGTGGAAGATTCTGCAGTAGATTTAATTATTCGCTCTGCATTTCTTCTCTTATGGAAATAAAGCATGACATTAAAGAAACTACTTGTAAATCTTGAGAAAAATCTATATAATTCCATAGTTAAGAGTGTAAGATGGAAAATAATTACTTAAGTTGGCATTTAGCAATATATACCCAATATTTAACTTGTGGAGCACCTGTGATATCAGAGATCACTGGGTGGATGCAGAAAAGAGGAAGGAAAGACAGAACAGTCAATACTCTGCATCTTTTAATGCGATGGTCACGACTAAAAAAGAAACATAATAAAAGAGTCTTTTCAGTTTAAGAAAATCTATAGCAAGGTTCAATGATGAAAAGTTGAAGCTAATTAAATTAATGTAGATTTTTAACTTGGAAGATAATTACAGTTTAGAATAATATATCAGGGATTGAAACTGAAATAGAAATTTTAATTCAGGTTTTCCGCTTTTTTTCCAGAAAGATATTTTCTCTATCCCCCAAGGAATTAATCTAGGGAAGACCTGTGACCTGCTCTATGCAAAAGGTAAGATATTTTATCAGATATCTTTTGTGTAAGAAATGCACTATCCACCTTTTCCATTAATTTTACCTTTGCTTATATTTCTGGTTTTCTTACATTACTTACTTATCAATATATCCTTATCGTCATCAGTCAAACCTTTAAAGGCATCATTAGTTGGCACAAACAGAGTCCATTCTCCAGGACGTGACAGAACATCATCTAAATCTGCAGCTTTCACCAGACTGAGGAAAACGCTGTTTACAACAAACAGACAAACCACAAATATATTCTATTGAAGTGTAGCAATTATACTTGGGTCCAGGCACTTAGTTGCCTCAATTTTTCTGACAGGCCATCAATCTTCAAACACTGCCACTATTTTTCCCAGAAATAAAGAGAGGGAAGGAGGGAAGGAGGGAAGGAGGGAAGGAGGGAAGGAGGGAAGGAGGGAAGGAGGGAAGGAGGGAAGGAGGGAAGGAGGGAAGGAGGGAAGGAGGGAAGGAGGGAAGGAGGGAAGGAGGTCTTTAAGAGTAGCAGAATGAGGAAAAAGGACTTGAGAAATCAAAATATATTGGCAACCTGGATCAGAGCAGAATGCATCACATAACCCCCCCACAGATCAAAGAGATGAAGAGAGGTTTCCAAGGGTAGTTGCTCTCTCTAGTATATTGAGATACTTGCAGGGAGGGGACAGAAATATATACTGGAAGGATAAGCAATCATGCTGCACCTGTATAGAATTATACTACACATTAATTAAACCTCCAGACTCAGCTGCATTTATAGCTCTGGATGTATCATCCTATCCCTTTTGTCCTCTTATTCCTCTCATTCTGGTGTTTTATGGACTCCAATGTGCTGTAAACAACCATTCTGACAAAGTCTGGGAGCCCTGTCAGCATACAGCTAGATGAAAACTCCCTTTGTTTTTTCTTTCCCACTGCCCAACCCCAACCCCCTCCCCCCCCCCCTTTTTTTTTTTTTTAAAAGGAGGTAATAACCACTTCCCTGCCCCCAAAATCCAGCAGCCCACAGTCCACAACTATTTCTCACACTAGCTGTGCCGTGTATACTGTTACCCTCCGTCGGTAGATCTCAGTGCTTTCAAAACCGCTACTCACCTAAAACGCTTATCATTTCTCAGCATTTCATGTAATGTCTTTTCTGCTGGATTGATGATCTGTCTGAAGACGTGAATAAAACCATTCCTTCCTTCTTTACTACCTCTGACCATGCATGAATTTTCTATACATACAGCCTGATTAAAAGAGAAAGACATGTAGCTATTCACACAATTATACACATTTAAATCTGTTCGATAAAATGAAATGGATGCTTACTTCCTAACAGGTTCCTACATTTAAAAAGAATATTCATATCTATTTCCCACAGTCAAATTGTATGTTCTTGCTAAGAACTATGGTATTGCTTGAGAAAACAAGAGTAGCAAAATCTGGTTAAGTTAATACGGTGTAAATATTTTCAAACTTGATCTTTTTGTTTCCCTTGATAAGGTTCTTAATTAGTTCTAAAAACTAGCTTTAAAAATTGGTAAATAATGAAGTATGAAATCTGTAGTCCTGTTTTGTTTTCCAAAAGGGTCTTCCATGCAAACAAAGGTCCCATCAATAATAAGGATCAGATTTACATTTTTCCCTAGCTTCAAATTTTTAAAGATTTTTGCTAGATAGTCGTAATGGTAAGCGTTGGAGGTTTCATTCAGCTTTGTCTTTTATTCTTGCGTGACTCTTCTTTTTCATAGTTGGGATATATATTGTTAGAAAGCCCCATTCACTTACTGTGCGATACACAAAGACTCTAAGCAGTTTTCCTCCAATTGTCTCCAACTCTTGTCCATTGTACAGTTCATTGAGACCAACTTTCACTTTTATAATGTGATTCTGCAGGATTGTTTTAAGAAGCCGTTGATCCATCCTTAAGGTGTCATCTAGAAAGCCATTTAGAAAATAATACATAGTGATTTATGTAGTGAGTTTTCATTCAGATAAGGTTAGCTGTGGATGCTATATTAAAACATGATGGAAATACTGAATCTTTCTTTGAAATGCTTGAGTTAAAGGCTTGTATGCAGATAATTAATAGTTAAGTAGTTTCTGCAATATGCCATTCCTTATTTTTGACATAGTCTTCATTAATTACTATAAATAATATGGCTGATGATTTATATGTGGGCCTGCTCCATCTTCTGAATTACTGTTGAAATTCTTATTACAACCTTTCCTTTCTGCATGTGCATTTTAAAACCTTTCCAGATTTGTTCAGTGGAGATGAATTAACACTCATATTCTTGACAGAAGGGCAGAATGCCCATGGTGCGCTTCTGCAAATATGCAAACACCAGTTTTCTAGTATATTTGTATCAGTTTTGCTCTGCTTTAATATACAGGAAAATACAAAACTCGTATACATTTTTTGAGAATAAATGTGAATTTAATGCAAGTAATGCAAAGATTAAGGGAACTGGCAGTTGATTAATAGCTTTCTTTTTGAACAATCTGTGCATATTTTATATCTTATTTTAGCGATACTATTTCCATTAACAAATGATACCACTAAAAACAAGCTGTGCAGCCTGGTGGAAAGGCTTATATTGTCTTTCTGTATGGTATGTATTTTGAAAGGATGAAGTATCTATTTCTCTATGACTTTCTTTCCTTGCGACTTAGAACACGTACTGGGGCTTATTTGGAAAACCATTAGGGTAGCATATATTCTTGTTTATTTTGACATTCAGAGCATAATCCTTTAAGGCTACTAACCTGAGAAAGCACCATTCAGAGGTGCCAGGAGTGTGTATTGGCCTTCTGGTCTTAGAGAAGATGCCAGTCCTAGCTGTGCCACCAGGTCAGTAAAAGTAGTCTGCTGGGCACCCCCAAGTTCAATGACTTGTTTGGCTGCCAATAAAGGAATAAGAAAAGGTATTTTAACACACAATTTATTCCTTTTCCAGTTTGATTCTCCATGCTTATCCATAACAATATATCTGAGGCAATCTAGGTAAGATTGTAGAAAACATCTTCAGTGTAGAAAGTTTTTCATACACATCACTGACCAGAATCAGGAATTAACACTTCATTAATGAGGTGGATAACACCATTGCTTGTCACAATATCTTTGCGTTTCACCATCTTCACTCCATTCACAGTCAGACTTTCACCATCACAACCAACTTCAACCGTGTTTCCTTCCAAGGTTTCATAGACAGCTCCACCTGTGATGGCTTCAGAGCACTGGAGAGTATTTAAAATATGGAACTTCATGAGAGCTGTAGAGAAAAGAGCAGGAAGTTCATATATACATGTTTGGACACATTATTCATATATATATATATATATATATATAATTCACATATAGGTATGGGATAAATCTACACTAATTTTAATAGTTTACCAGCTTATCCGGTATATTTGTTTATTTGCACTCAAGGATTATTTATTGAAAGTTATTTATATGAGAATTGATACTATAGGCCTCTAAACAATGCCTTTGGTCAAAAATCTTTGGTATTCCTTATATTACAAAAACCATACTGGTTATGCTGTGATCTGCATGTAACAGAGTATATAACTCAGTGACTGCAGATAATATGCTCTAAAAGGACCTCTGAGTACAAAGCTCTATAGGCTATGCCAAGTCAGCCCCAGATATATATTTTGTTATGCCTATGCTCACTATGAAGTGAGATTCAGTGTACTATCCTTTGTGGGTATCAAAAGAATCAGCCAAAAATTCCTGAAAGGAAACTGAAAAAAATAATTAAAGAACCACAACAAAAATATCACGTTATTTTAGGATTCCATTTTTAGTCAGTCTCATTAAAATTAGCCCAGATCCCTCTCTTCACTATTTTTCACTGAGATACTATACAGTGATTTAATCAGGCTATAATGAAATGACGGAGAATTTGTTTAGTGCAGTTGGAGCTCACAAATGAGAATAGAAATGAAGCCTTCCATTTCTTAGTGAACTGTTAGATTACTGTTCACATAACAGTTATTATTTAGTTTCACTGTAGTTCTCAGAAGCATAAGTGTGCTGACTGTTATAGTTTGCCAGTGTATATAGTATAAATTCAGTTCAACTTGCAGGACAGAACTTGCCTTTTACAAGAATATGTCTTTTTTGTATGAAAAAGTTGTTCATGAGAAAGCTATGAGAGAATCCCACATTCACATAGCCCTGCATTTCTAGAGGCAAGAATTTCTATCAGAACTATGCAGCTGAACTATTAGAATTATCAATGTGCCTATATTTTCACAGTTCCTTTTAAACTTTTGGAATCTAAATTTTCAGTGAATTTTAATCCTTAGGTAACTGGAAAAATCAGAGACAGAATAAGTAACTCCTCCTATATGTACGAAAGTACAGGTGCTTCATTTCAGAGCTACTAGGGTAATGTGGTTTCTACCTCCTGATCTACTCACCTGTATTTATGATTTACAATAACAAGGTTACATACCTTCAGAAGCTACCTTGTCACCCATGATCCTTTCTAAGACTCCCCTTGGAAGTCTCTCAAAAGCTTCATTAGTAGGAGCAAAGAGTGTGTAATGACCAGGCCTTCCAAGAATATCCAAGACATCTGATGCGATGGCAGCAGCCTAGAAAATAAATTTGGTTTTTAACACTGTTTATTAAAAATATTATCAAAATACATTATCTGTCTAGTTTCACCTAGTGCTTGCAGGTATGTTAATATTAGACTGAAATGAGATCAGTGTTATAAAAAGATGAAAAAAATAGTTGACAAAAAGGAATATAAAATTAATTTTGTGGGAAAAATGTGTCTTTATTTACCAAGTTACATTCTTAATTCAGCACACAGTAATCAACATATTCTGATAGAGGTGATAACAGGACAGAAATTTTTCTTATTATGGACTGAATTTTTAAATTAAAACTGAGATCATACATGTTTTCGCAAATTAGATGAAAGCAGATTATTATCAAATTATCAAAGCCAAAAATTTGCCCCTGAAATAACAAAAAATGTATTACAGGTGTATGACTAATTTGATTAAATACAAGGAGAAGGGTTTGAATCACAACAGGAGGCTGAGGGGTGGCCTCATTGGTCTCTACAGCTTCCTGAGGAGGTGAAGTGGAAAGTGTTGGTCTCTTCTACCTGGTATCCAGGGGCAGGATGCATGGGAATGGTTCAAAGCTGCACCAGTGGAGGTTCAGACTTGACATTAGGAAATATTTCTTTAAGAGACAGTAGTCAAACACTGGAACAGGCAGAGAGGTGGCTGATGCCCCAAGCCTGTCAGTGTTCTGAGACATTTGGACAACGTCTTTAATAACATGCTTTAACTTTTGGTCAGCCCTGAAGGGGTCAGGCATGGACTGATCATCTGATCATTGTAGGTCCTTTCCAAATGAATTATTCTATTCTATCTCAGGCTTTGAGGCCAGGAAAAATTATCTCCACATTTTTAATCCCCAAAGTGTTACTCAGCTGTGGACATTAAAAAAAGTAAAATGAAACACAGCTGATGAAAAATTCTCTACTTCCTAGTACTGAAGAAGAGATAAGCAGTCTGAACTAAATAAAACGCAATTCAATATTTTTCAAATAAATAAAATTTCCCTTTTATTCCTTAAATAAATGTTTTTAACTTGCTTAAAAATCTGTGTACAACCTCAAAATTTGGGTGTTTCTGTTACTGGATTAACCCTAAAGACTACTGTAACAATATGTATTTCTTTGGTGGCTGCAACCTGTCCTCATTAGAATCAAAGACTGAAGAAAAAGAACAATGCAGGAAAAGTAATCAGAGATCTTGTGAAAATATATGATGGATTAAGAGGGTAACATGATAAAGTATGCCAGTATAAAGTATGAATGGATTTTCTAGAAAAAGAACATATGTAAAATTGAATAGATCTGGACTTGAGTAAAAAATTTGCGCAGTTAAATATGAAATACTATTAGCTCAGTCTAAGACAGGAAGATAAAGTGCATGTGAAACTGGCAATCTGGAGGATAGGAATAACCATCCTAAAATAAATGTCATATTAGAGTCTTGGGGCTGATTTTGTTTAAGGGTTTCCTTAGCACATTTTCTTTTGGAGACAAAGTCATTAAAGTGGTATGAAGCGCAGAGGCACACACAAAGGAATTAGCAGGTGTATGTGATATAAACACAGACTTCACCCTTTGAAAAGTCAGAAAGGCAGAGTCCAATGTGATGCAACTGAAAATAAATAATCCAAGCGTGTACCCTGGAAACCAGTAAGTATTTTTCAGGCAGAGTTAGGGAGGTATGCAAGTTAATATAGAAGGAATAGGTAAGACCTTATCTAGGATTAGGTGAAAATGTCTGCTTAGAGTTCACAAAAGTTAAACCCAAATAGAAGAGATACAAGAGAGAATGCACCGGAAAAAATGAAATAGAGAGGGCTTCCTTTTCAACTGGAGACTAGAAAGGTGTGGCTTTTATATTCAGTTATTTTAAAGGGGTTTAATTATGTGGTTGGCTATTACATTCATAGACTAGATTTGACAGATCCAGAGGGTCTTTTCCACCTTTCTGTCTCTGCATTTAAAATATTTTATTTTTATTTATTAAACAGATGGAGGAGCAAAAAGGACAACAGCTATTTGCAAAACCATTACATATTTTTTTAAACATGTGCAGCATGAAATCCCATTAAACTAAGCAGACACATCCTCTAGAAAAAGGTGAAATTAGAAACTTGGACAGAAAAAAACATGCTGCTTCTGCAAGAAAAAATCCTTCTGACATGAATCTACCAGTGTTCTGAAACTTGCCATGAGTCAGGTTCTGGAATTTGAGTTGTCTACCATTTTCTGTTGTTCATTTTCGAATTATTCTTATTTTTCTAGCACCAGACACTAACTTATGCTCACGTTTCATTACGTCAGTTCCTGATGAGAAGACATGATTTTTATGTACAGGGACACATTCTGTCCCATTGATGTGGTCTTATTTGATCCACAAAAGAGCAAAAGTAGACTCCTTCTGTAAAATATACCTTACATTTTAATATAGCTAGATTTGCAATATTAGCTGGAGTTTTAAATTTAATTCATTTCTATCTCTTACTGAACTAACCCTTCCTACTTCCAGGTGTCATACACAAATAGAAAAGAAGGAAAAAAACAAAAGACCAGAGAAGCATTTTTATTTTTGCCCACTTACTCTAAGAGATGAAAGATCATCCTCAACTTCAATGAAATCTTGAATGGTATTTCCAACAGCGGTCAGGACACGGTCAATGACATGAACAACACCATTGGTAGCAATCTGGTTTCCATGGATGACCCTGGCACAGTTAACAGTAACAACCTATATTTGAGGAGACAAGCAGTAGAAGATTAAGTGTTAATTTGATCATATACTTGGAATGTGATACTTACAATTGGCAAAGCAGGTACTGTGCATTATGAATTAATTGTTGTTCTTTCAGTTTTTATTTTAAATTTTAAGTAAAACCTCGAAACATTTGAAAGGCTGACTAAGCTTCTGGAAAGCTAGCAGCAGATTTATTCAGGCTACACTGATTTCATATTTATGTTTTATTTCTTGTTGCAATTATTCAGATTTGTTTTCCATCTCTGATTAATATGGTGATTGTATTGGTTTTTACTGGTGTAAACTGCAGTCATACATAAACATTTTGATGTATTTAAGTCAACAAGGATGAGTGACTTAACTGGGAGATTTCAAACATTTTAAAAAATAATTTTTTTTCCAGCTAAATAATGGATGTGTGTCCCCTACAATCTTAAATGCTTCTACTGTGCACTCCAATTCAAATAAAAGATCTGATTTAATATTATTTTGTAAACACATGAAGATTAATAGTAGATTTGCTCTCAGATTTATTATGATCATATATTTTGACCACAAAAGGCTTTGCCTTTTAGGAAGAAAGTTCATTCTCGTTCAAACTTTGACTTCTAAACAGCAAACAGCACGTGTTCATTAATTCTTTCTTAGGGATTAGTCTACACAGCAGACACGATTTCTTCAGGAGAATATTATTTATTTTTGTCTGTGACAACTGACTTGCTAGATGTTGAACTTTCTATAACCTATTTTCTTAGCTATAGAAGAAAATAAAGACTATTGGCTATAACTGAATAATTATATTATGAAAAAAAAAAAAAAAAACCAACCAAAACCTAACAAAAAAACCAGAATAGACTTACCCCATTAGGATAATGGTTAATAAGTAATTTCTGGTCATTATACATAGACACCAAAGTCATGCCATTCTTAAGATCTTTTGTCAGCATGCGCTTGTTTACCATGTGATGGTGAAGAGCATTATACAGTTCTATATTTACATTGTCAACCAAATTCCTGTGAATTTCCTGAAGAAGAAAGGAATTTAATTAATTAGAAGCTTCAAAACATTCTTCCAGTCAGGAAGACATACATATTGCTTTAACTTAACATATGGTTTCAATATATTTAACAATGGATACTCCTTGTTAGGAGACACAACTTTGATACCTATCAATCTGGCTCTACTTAAATGATGTTTTAGTCTGATCTGCTTGTAAATGAAAGACAAGAGGTCTCATTACAGTCAAGTCATTGGAGGAGCTTTGATTCAATATTTAACTGAAAAGATTACTAAAATAAGAACACCTGAATCACTGACGCAGTACAATTTTACTCAACATCATGCAAATGCTGGAATTCCTGTCAGTTTTTTCAAAACTATGGTATTAACACTATTTGTCATGCAAGTGATTAAATAGGAAACACACATAGTTGTTTAGTACTCTTGAAAATAAATTCAGACTCTTTAGCTTCAGCAATGTATGTTAAATATGCAAATCACTTTATTATAATTTGTCTAATGTCCTTTCATATCTAAAATATCAATACAGTTTCTAGTCTACTTTATCACAGACTAGCCGTTCAAGCTAAAACAGCATTAGCTGAAAGAGAAACATACTTTAACACATGCATGCGCACACACACACTTACTGAATTTAATTGCTCCCATGCTTCATTGCTTGGTGCAAAGAAAGTGAATGATCCTCGTCCCTCAATCTCTTCTCTCAGCTTTGATATGTCAGAATACTGCTGTGTGGAGATAGCTCCCACAATACCCAGCGTACCATATACATGATCAATAGGAACAACTAAAATAAACATATGAATACTGTAAACTCTTCAGCCATCCAGTTTCTCACAATCAAATATACTTTGTTTCTTTTGTTTGGACAATACTATTGCCTTTCCAAAACTGTTTTAATATTGATTTAAACAGTGTGTTTGGATTAAAATTTTATTGTCAACATACTCAAAACCCACCCAAACAGATCTGCTTGTTATTCAGTTTTTTGGTTTGTTTAATGAAAAATTAGATCAAACAAAAACAAATAGTGTAATATTTTCTTTAGAAGAGTTGTCTTGTTTTGTGCCAACCCAGTCTGAAATGGGAAGCTATGCACTGTCAACATGAGTAAATTCCATCTATAATAACAAAAAATTTCAATGGAGTGGGTCTCATCTGGTCATGGTAGACCAGAATTATTCTTATGTGGCGTCTTGCTCTTCTTCCAGTGTGTGGTTAAACATTGCTTCATAAGAAAAAGATTCATCTCTCCTAATTCTAGGCATCTAGAAGTGAACCATCTGTATGGGAGCGAGTTGTTCTTGGCTCTTTTTATTGTCATGGAGCAGAACAGGCAATGCTAGAGTGTGACTGACCTCATCCTAATGTAAACTTCTAAAGTGAGATTAATTCATCTAAACAAACTGAACTCTGCCTTAGATATGCCTAGCTCTGTTGTTAAATGTCAAAGGATTCATTCAGATATAGGGATCTAAATTAATGAAATATATTCCTTCTCAGATTACTCTGTTTCAATGAATTTTATTTATGCAAAACAAAATAGCACAAATAGAAGAAATCAAGAATTCCTGTCTTCATTTTCATTCCTTCTTAGTTTATTTAAAGCTTATAACACTCCTTTAGTAAATAAGATTCAAGTCTTCTCAGGAAAAGGAATAAACAGAATTTAAATATGTCACACCTCATGTTTTGGGTTTCTGACCTCAGGGGTATGCTTTACGTTATTCTGGGGTGTGATGGGAATAGGAATAAAAGTTATTGTTTGGGAACTGAAGACACTATCTTTTCTCTCCAATTCAGCAGCTGTAAGGAGCTGGAAAATTCAATTTAAACTACATAATCAAATTCAGTGCTAGCTGATTTTCAAATGTCTTGGCTGTGTGTAAATGAAGCCATGTATTCTCAGGCAGTAATTCTTTAAAAAAAGGCAATAATTTCTCTAGACGACCATCACTGAAAGTCTCTTGTGTTGTAATGCCTCTCATATACTGACTCATCCATATGAAAATAAGCTTGTACCTGCAGGACATCCTCTCATACCATCCATCTTCATATAGCCAGGACAGCACTCATATAAGACAGTTCTGTGGGATATAGAAAAAAGCACAGTTAAATAATATACAGGACAAGGACAAGTGTATACTAATTTTAGTTGGGTCTAATTTTAAAATTTTTTTATTATTAATTTTTCATTGCTAAGTACACACTCTCCAGATCTTCATTCCTTTTTTATCTTTCAATCTTTTCTGTATAGACTACAAATTGGTGTATTTTACTAAATGCAAGGCTTTTGAATTTATAGAATGACTGCCATCACTAAGTTTAAGTGCCAGGAAAGAACATGGGATGGGATGTGGAACTTATGTAGAGTTACTAAAAGATGATGTGACTAGAAGAGCAGCTGAAGAAAATTAATTTAACTGGTCTAATTTGAAAAGATTAGGTAGGACTGAAAAAGGGGCAAAATAAAGAAAGTTACGATATTGAGAGAAACTGATGGCAACAGAGTTGTAAAGGGGAAAACAAATTAATTTAACTGAACAGAAATTAAATGACAAAACTACATGGGGTCATCTACATACTGGATATAGGAGCTAATCAGGTATTTAGGAGAAGGTCCTGTGGACTGTATGGTGGTAGAAAGTGGGACGGCAGAGCCTCGGTTTTTCAAGGAAGACTTTGAAGAAGCTCAGGAATGAGAGTGAGAACTAATTAAGAACAGACATAAAGCAGGTTATAGAGAAGGAAGACACTAAAGACTGGATGGATGGATGGATGGATGGATGGATGCAAGCAAAAGTTCACTGGTAGATGTAGTGAGGATAAAACCCAGACTACGAAAAATGAAAAACAGAGTTAAAAGAGTATGTCATCACAGCATATATAGAATTCAGCAATACCAGGGACCAGGAACTGTTATATAATGATGACAATAAAATATTCTCAATCTTGAATAACTGTAAGTTATACATAACGGCAAACTAGGGTTAACTGATAATTCTATACTGTAACACTCAATTTAGCATTGACGGTCTTATAGGTTATAATGTCTTCTTAATTAATATGTCAGAAATAGAAGCTCTACTATAGATCTGCTCTTCAAATTCTCCTCTCTTACACAAAAGTGAAAATTCACTAAAGTTATCACAGAGTTGATTCTGGCTCCTCAGGAGAGGGAATGCCAACAAATTATACAATCTTACCAAAGTCTAAAACAAACTTTTATACATTAGACTTCAAATATTATTTTTCAAATTGTGGTTCACTGTGAATGACAAGGGAAAATTACCATCATGGTTTTACATAATAGATTTATTTTTATAGGTGTGACTGTTGTTTGCAGTGCTAGAGTTCTGAACACTAATTCCTTGAAGGTTTTTGCTGAGTCTTTACCACTACATTCCAGCTTTTAATTTGTAGATTCTTTGGTGGCAGCTGAGTACACTCCTCTCATTTTTCACAAACTAAAACCAACAAAAGATTAACCATAAACACATTAAAATGAACAGCTTATTCACATGAACAGTTGAACTTAAGACCTTCGACATTCAAACTACTTGAGGAGATTAAGAAATGAAAGTAGACTGAAAGAAAAAATAGCATTACAAAGCATGATTATAAAAGTGAGCATTACTGTTCAATAATTGACAGCAATCTGATAGAGCTCATGAAGGTTAAATATTTTTTCTTAAAAAAAGATAGACTTCCATTGCTCTGTGTTACTAAAATACTTTGTCTCCATTCCCTCGTATTCATATACACACATGACATTGTGCCATGTGCATCTTTTTAACCAGGAAGCCTTATACTGAAAGTATTTGTATAGTTCTTTTAAATACATCTCTTTCTTTAAAACAATTTACTGAATGGCTAGTTCTTGGAAATGCAAGAACAGCATACAGTTTAGGCTACATATTTTCTTACTGATAAGGAAATTAACTTTATACTCTTCCTTCTGTTTCATCCCTGCTAGAGGCTAATTTAAAAAAAAAAAAAATCTATTTAAAGAAAACTGTGCAGCAGAATAGGAGTCAGAATGTTCTCCCAGTTGTGTGAACTGCTTTGTCATGAGAAAATATTCTTTTCTTCCATGGAATAGAAAAGATCTCCTCCTCACCCCATAAGCAGCTATGAAAGATTTCAGTCTTAATCAGCTTTTGGAAAAGGGAAAAAGGAAGCCGACTTATAAGCATAGAATAACACATGGCAAGGTTAGTCTTCTTACCATATCCAGCAATGACACAATTAATGAAAGGCAGAAAATTGGCTGAAGAACATAGTTAAGAAACAAAATGCTTTTTCAGCCAAGCATTACAAGATCAGTGCCTTTTTACCATGTAATTTGTTATACACAGCCAAGGCTTTTTTTCAGACATCAAGGATTACTCTAAGTTCCTACTTACAGTATTCATGTTTCCTTACAGTTGACTGCAATTAAAAGGTCCATATATCTTGTGTTCAAAATGTAGTGAGAAAGATGGAATGGGAGAAAGGGGTCTGTTTGGAGAATCCTATGATAAGGTTAGAACCGGATAAAACACTGTGGAAGATGCAGTTCCTCAACACTACTCATGTATAGACACAGTACACAGTGGAAGTCCCATCTCACACCTTAAGTTATCTTCACTCTTATTTCCCTACCGGTTCAATATAAGATGATGCCCAAGCAAAGAAAACTGTTACTCAGATAACAAGCAATGCTACATTCTTGAGTTTTAGGAGTGGTTTTTTTGTTTGTTTGTTTGTTTCTTTTGGGGTGGTCTTTCTTGTTTGGTTGGTTGTTGGAGGTTTTTTTAGCACAGAGTTATTCTGACCTCATCCAAAGGAGTATATTCCAAAGGAAAAAGGGGCAGAGCAACACTACTTTATATATTTGTTATTCTTGGCTAACAGAGACATTTTCAGTTTATTCAGATCAGCTCTGTGACTCATCTGTTTCTAGTCTTGCTGGCATGGAGATAAAATACTGCAGAGAAACTGTGGAAAGACTTCTGATCAAATAGGTTTTGATTTTAGCAAATCTTTAAGTTGCACCTCTATTGGAAACTTACAGCAGTGGGTAGAAAGTGTAAATAGTAAAAGCATTCTTAATATTTTATAGATCATATACACAAGTTAGGGAGGACATGTTAACATGCAAATTTTAACATGAGAAGATCCATTGTCATTTGGATTCACATTCTTATTACAGTAACCTCTTTAGTCATGTCTGCATTTCTGTTTTGAGTACACAGAGTGTAAAACTTCCATTAACAGCTAAGACTAAGTTGTAACAGATGCTCTATTACAGCCAAAGAAAAACCCCTCAGGAGTTCTATACACACTGTTTTCCCCCTCTAGCCTTGCCCTTTGAGTGCTTGTACAGTGGTAGGAGTGCTAAAAGAGGAGGGAGAAGGTAGGCGATAGTTTTGTGTAGACTCTCATGACCAAATCCACCCAGCCCCACTGATCAAGGTCCTCCTCTGTTTTGCTGTAGCAGGCTTCTTGACTAGGGACTTACACAGGCTCTGTAAAATGTTTTAGAGCTTACATGCCTCTAAATTCTAGTCAGTGAAGAGAAAAAAGTCACCACCTGACTTTAGTTCAGTGAGTCCAAACTGCATCTGGTTTCAAACTATTTTTCCTGACACATAAAGGTATCTATCGCTGCATAGCTCATTTTACTCAAAGTAATTAAATCCCTGTTAGATTTGTGTTAAGAGCAGACTTTCTCTCATGGGAAGACACTACATCTATCTAGGAATAAAACCACAAGAGTAGGTTGCTTTCTAAAACTGACTTTGAGAATATCCAAGTTTCAGTCTAAGTTGTTTTCAGGAAACACCCTTCTTCCCAATGTGTCTACAGTGGAATAAAATGTAGTGCCAAAAAAGTCAGTAGTATGGCAGACTTTGCACAAAAGGTGAAGTATTTTGGATGACTTGTAACATGTCCACTGAAGGAAAAGGGAAGTCAGTATTATAGAATCACAGAATCATCTAGGTTAGATAAAACCTTGAAGATCATCCAGTCCAACCATTAACCTAACACTGACAGTTCCCAACTACAGCATATCCCTCAGCACTATGTTGACTCTACTCTTAAACACCTCCAGGGATGGAGAAAACACCACTGCCCTGAGCATCCCTTTCCAACACCTAACAACCCCTTCTGGAAAGAAATGCTTCCTAATATCCAGTCTAAACCTTCTCTGGTGCAACTTGAGGCCATTACCTCTTGTCCTGTCGCTTATTACTTGGTTAAAGAGACTCATCCCCAGCTCTCTGCAACCTCCTTTCAGGGAGCTGTAGAGGGCGATGAGGTCTCCCCTCAGCCTCCTCTTCTCCAGACTAAACACCCCCAGTTCCCTCAGCCGCTCCCCGTACGACCTGTGCTCCAGACCCTGCACCAGCTTCGTTGCCCTTCTCTGGACACGCTCGAGTCATTCAATGTCCTTTTTGGAGTGAGGGGCCCAAAACTGAACACAGGAATCGAGGGGCGGCCTCACCAGTGCCGAGGACAGGGGTCAGATCCCTTCCCTGTCCCTGCTGGCCACGCTATTGCTGACACAAGCCAGGATGCCATTGGCCTTCTTGGCCACCTGGGCACACTGCTGGCTCCTGTCCAGCCAGCTGTCAATCAACCCCCCCAGGTCCCTCTCTGACTGGCAGCTCTCCAGCCACTCCTCCCCAAGCCTGTAGCGCTGCTGGGGGTTGTTGTGGCCCAAGGGCAGCCCCCGGCATTTGGCCTCATTGAAACTCCTCCAGTTGGCCTCAGCCCATGGCTCCAGCCTGTCCAGGTCTCTCTGCAGAGCCTCCCTACCCTCGAGCAGATCAACACTCCCACCCAACTGGGTGTCGTCTGCAAACTGCACTTGATCCCCTCGTCTAGATCATCAATAAAGATGTTAAACAGGAGTGGCCCCAAAACCGAGCCCTGGGGGACACCACTCATGACCAGCTGCCAGCTGGATTTAACTCCGTTCACCACAACTCTTTGGGCCCGGACATCCAGCCAGTTTTTTACCCATCAAAGCGTGTGCCCATCCAAGCCACATGCAGTCAGCTTTGTCAGGAGAATGCTGTGGGAAACAGTGTCAAAGGCCTTGCTAAAGTCAAGGTAAACACCATCCACAGCCTTTCCCTCATCCAATAAGCAGGTCGCTCTGTCATAGAAAGAGATCAGGTTTATCAGGCAGGACCTGCCTTTCATAAACCCATGCTGACTAGACCTGATCCCCTGGTTGTCCATTATATGACTTTTAATGGCACCCAAGATGCCCTGCTCCATGACCTTCCCTGGCACCGAGGTCAAACTGACAGGTCTATAGTTTCCTGGATCATGCTTTGTGCCTCTCTTGTAGATGGGTGTCACATTTGCCACCCTCCAGTCCAATGGCACCTCCCCAGTTAGCCATGACTTCAGGTAAATCATGGACAGCGACTTGGCGAGCACATCTGCCAACTCCCTCAGCACCCTGGGGTGTAACCCATCCGGTCCCACAGACTTGTGTGCATCCAAGTGGTGCAGCAGGTCTCTGACCACCTCCTCTTCCACTGTGCTGACCTCAATCTGCTTCCCCTCCCCATCTCCCAGCTCATGAGGCTGGGTGTCCAGGGAACAGCCAGTTCCACTGCTAAGGACTGAGGCAAAGTAGGCGTTGAGCACCTCAGCCTTTTCCTCATCCTTAGTTACCACGTTTCCCTCTGCATCCAGTAAGGGAGGGAGATTTTCCCTAATCCTCCTTTTGCTATTAATGAATTTACAGAAACATTTTTTGTTATCCTTAACAGCTGTAGCCAAGTTGAGCTCTAGCTGTGCCTTGGCTCTCCTAATGTTCTCCCTGCATAACTTCACTACATCTTTATAGTCTTCGTGAGAGACCTGGCCCCTCTTCCAAAGGCAATAGATTCCCCTTTTGTTCTTGAGATCCAGCCAAAGGTCCCTGTTTAGCCAGGCCGGTCTCCTTCCCCGCCTGCTCGTTTTTCAGCACACGGGCACAGCCTGCTCCTGTGCCTTTAGGACTTCTCTCTTGAAGTATGTCCAGCCTTCCTGGACTCCCATTTCCTTCAAGGCTGCCTCCCAAGGGATTTTGTTAATCAGTCTTTTGAACAGGTAAAAATTATTATAATGCCACCTGGAGGAGAAGATTCTAATAAAAAACTGTAAACCTATGGGTCCTGAAAAAATTGAAGGCAGTGGTAGGGCAAAGGACCACGCATAGTCTAGTTTGACTGGAAATTTATCATTAGTACCATCATCAAATGCAAACAAATCTGCAATCGGTATAAAAAAATGAGTTCTAATCTCTCCAGATTTGTTTATGAAAACAAAGCCAAAATCAAAATGGGAGTGACTGGTTAGGATTACAGACAGTCAGTTATATTCAAAAGAAACTTTTGGGGATACAGAATAATCAGATTTCTTGTCTTGCTAGTATGTTCATTATGATTTGTTCTAAATCTGCTCTAACTTACTGCTGTTACTTTCTTCCACCTCCTTAAGTAAGCAATTAGTAGCTAATAAAGTTTACAAGAGCAGAAAATATAGGGTCACAGGTTGGTCCATGAAAATCAGGTCTTTTTCTTGGCTCTGGTGGGGCTGTGGTATCATTCTTCTTGTCTAGACTGACTTTAAAGTTGAGACTTCAAAGCCATGGCAGTGCTTGAAAGGCAAGATTCTGTGTTGGAATCAGTGTTTCACTGTATTGGAAGTGTAACTCAGCTCCATTAATTTATGGTATACTGTCAGAGCACTGAAAACATTCTCTCAGAAATAAAATGGAAGAAAACTTTCTCCTAGTATATCTTCCCTCAGTCTTTTTCCTAAAGATCTTTTCCAACACTGTGTTGTGACATGTAGCATCTTTCAGGAATCAAAAAATTCAAAGCCTCTGACACCCAACAGCAGCAGATGAAACCACAATCCAAGCCCATGTCAGGTCCTTGCCTGACTACTATCTGATTACATGTCTCATTTTAACAGTGCGAAAATCATTACTAAAGGCATTTTCTCACATAAATACTCATTTGGGAGTCTGAATCAGTTTTACATTAGTAAGTATACAGATCACGCTCAAGAAGAACAATGAATATAATTGTTTCTCAGGACAGCTGAACCAGCCAAAAAATGAAACAAAATATAAAGATGGATTTAAAGAAAAATAAATAGGAAAAGGATACTTATTTAATTATGCCATATATGTAGATGTACTGAAGAGAGCATGAGAGACTGTAGTCTGCTAGTGATACATGCACACTGCACAATTTTTTGTGCTTCCCCTCATTCCCCAGCACAAACCCAGATTGCATCTGCATCTAATTATTTTTCAACATAGAATTCTTTGACTTTCTGTAAAGGACTGTTGAATGAATTTCATACAAGTTTACAAAGTCTTATAGTTTTACTTTGAACTTAAAAGTATCCTGTTTGTAAAAGGCCACTTAGATTAAATGTGAGCTATGTGTAACTGTTTAAAGTTAAATATATATATTTGTTTTCCAGAATTTATTGGTTTCTATATTTAGAAACACTTTTTTAAGCTTGAAGAGTTGACTGGAAAATGTGGAACACATTTATTCATTACTTTGACAATCAGGAGATCAGAGTATGACTAATTAATTGCAAATTATCAGTCTCTTCTTGTTCAAGCTCTTCCGACTAGTTCATTCAGTGAATTACTATTGAGTGTAAAAATGTTTTCAAGAGAATTTAAAAGATCTTTTACAAAGAGAGTCACCTTCAACTGTCTTATGTTACTACCACTGTGGATACTTTTCTTCCACATTATCTTCTGTTAAGGAAGCCTTTCTCACAGACACAAAAAAATCCTTATTCCATATTACATTGATATCTAAATCAGTGGTTGGTGTTCATTAAGAAAGTTTTAAATACACATCTTACTTTAAATGGAGTTAAGTTTCCTAAACATATAATTTCCACCAGGTTTCAATATAATATAACATCTTTATGTCTTAGTGCATATAATCACTCAGTGACTATTCACATTGTGTACTTAAATATTACTTGTGCATTTGGAAGAGTTTTATATGCTTTCACTAAGAGACTTCTAATACCCTAAGACAGTTGCAATTGAAGCCTGGACTCCCTGTTCACTCAAGCCTTTCTGAAAATGTCAGCCCAGACCTGTTTGGACCCTGTAATAAAATAATGAGAAAATAAAAATAGTGATTTCCTGTGACAACTACTGCAAAATGACAATTTAGATACACACGTAGATTCCAAAAGAATGCCAGCCTCACCCAGATTTAATCTGTACTCGCAACCGTATTTTTTTTTCCTCTGTGGAGAGTTGTGGTCTGAGCACACAGCTCTGCTGGGTAGTGCTGAGCTCTTTTCACAACTGGACTATTAGCTCCCTCTGTGTTTTTGGGTAGGTGACTTACATCATATCTGTGTTTAAAATAGAGCTATGAATACTTAACTCAGAGAAATACCGCTGAAACTAATACTCTGAAGCCTCTTAAACTTAAAAAAAGGCTATATACTATGCTGTCATTTGCAGACTTTCCACTCCTTTTATGAATGTTTTTGGCAACAATTATTGCATCAGTCACCCAGGTGGTTTTATAAGCAGCTAAAGAGAAGCTGTAACCCTGTAAAACTATGAATTCTCCTGTGCCTGCATTTGAAACAAACTTGTTTTCTCTGAGAAAAGAAGAATTTTCTATTGTCTCAATGAATGGGGAATAGTTTTGAAACAGAGCATACTTACGCTTTCTTTCCACAGATGGCTCCCTGGTACCAGTTTCTGCAGGTGCTAAAGTATTTCTTTTTTGTTCCCATAACTTGCTGAAGGGCACAGACATTTTGGCTATGGGTGGGAAGGAGAAAGATTTTAAAAATAAGTTTCTGTACATCTTTGGAAAAGTTTTACATAAAATAACAGCAGATACTATTTCTGTTGACCAAGAGTAAGAAATGAACATACGGCTTTATTTCCCAGGGCAAGTGTGTTTTCAAGCATCCACAGTGCAAGCTCCCAGGACTGCCCAACTGGGTTCCTTGACAAGCCCACCCTCCTGGCAGGGACAGAAGATTCCCCTCTGCTCTACCTTGACCTGCTGTCTCTGATGGGCAGTGATTGCCAGCTGTGCCTAGTCAAGTCTCAATATGCCTTACATTTTTCCCTTCCTCCTGTGAAGTGAATTAATTACCACCCACCAGAGAACAAGCTGTGAATACCATCAGCCTCTTTTCATTAAAGTTTTTGTCTTGTACACATCCGTGCAGCTGAAGGTCATGGGGAAATGGGGAAGAAAAGGTGCCTTGTTCTTTATGTAGAAGGAAAGCCTGTCTTCTGTAAATCAATCAGCTATTTTGATTACCAGACTTTTGGAGTACCGCAGGCACCTAAGTAAACATTCTGGGAATTACTGGGGATCAAAGGGTAAATTGACATGTAAATAAAAGGAGTCACAGATTTCAAATGAGGAATACTTTTTCCTTAGCATGGTAGTGCACAGAAGACAAATTTGTTGAGGGCAAATTCCATGGAACAAAGGCAGTTTGTCAATAATTTTTATACTTGCACCATGAAAAAAAAAAAATCACCAGTTCAAAAGTTAGAATCTATATTTTACATCAGTGAGAAACCAGTGAACTTTTTATATTTGAAATGTTCAGTGTGTGTGGCTATGTTTGTGTGTAGTAGACAGAGGAAATTCAACAAAGGAGGATAGGATGGTAAAGGGTTCTTATTCACAGAACGTTTTTTACTTAAAAAGACTGAAGGAAAATATCTTTAGAGACATGTGTCTCCCTGACATCAGCTGTTCAAATTATTTCCACATCTCTGAGCAGCATGGCTTGTAATCATTGTCTTTTGGGTACCCTGCCGAGCAGCTTGATGTATTGCTCCAGTGGGAACAGAAGTTTTACAAAGGGCTCCCAGTATATATTCCCATGTTAGAAAGCATTTAAATAAAATTCATGATTTTCGTCAGGATGGAATAAAGAAAGCAAATATTGTGGGATAGATGTCAACTCTATTCAAACATTTGAAATCTTACATTAAATGTACCTGACATCCCACTACATTAATTGTGAACTATAATTAACTTCAGTGAGTCAAAAATGCATTTATTTTATCCATTGAGAAGTGGTGATTTTAGATTTTTCCACAGTTTATGAAGTTTCACAGTATTCTGTCTCCTTTGGAAACTCCTCAAAAAGTTTTTTATTTAGGAACAATTCTTGTAAAATTAAGTGAGAAAGACAGTGCTTGAATGATAGTAAGAATTCATAGTGAAAAATCACATTTAATGTAATGCAAGAAGAAAGGGGAGAATAAAGATTAACAAACTCCCTTTTAAAATAGAAATAAAACCCAGTTACTCACCCTTGGTCGCGTGCCCTTATTCGACTATGAGTTAGAATCTTGTCATAGTGAGCAGAAGCAGCTGCTTGTTCAAAAGCAGACAACAAAGTGGAAAAGGTGAATAAGAAAAAGATCTTCATCTTTAGTCCTCTGTGGCTTCTGGCACGTCTAGAAGAGAGAACTGGCAAAGGGTCTGGAGAGCTGACAATTTATATACATGTTGGAAGGTGGTGGGAGGAACCACAGGATCAACCTGAAACTTTGTACCACCCCCCTCAGAACAGCAGCTTTTGCTGCCAGCTTCAGTGACCTAAATTAGTACCATACATTAACCATATAAACTATTTTTTTAATCCCCAATTGACTAATTTCTTCCTTATTACAGAAGGCTTAGCATTTCATTCTGCTGACACAACAGCAGAGAAAGTTTGAGAAGTTTAGACTTTGACTTATGATTTTGTATTTATAGCACTGAAGCATCCAGAGGTCATGATCATTGCATGTGGTTTTGTTCAAACCCAGAGGAAGATGCTGTCTGTTCCCAGAAGAACTGCACTGCTTTCCTTTGTTTTCCATGTCCTCACAGTTAATCAGCTATGAGCTGTTTAACTAATGAAGTTGATGAAATTTCCAACCAATACTGTTGTCAATAACCCGGAATAGCATTTTTTTCTTGAGAAAAATAAAAGCTGTATTAACACACTTCTGATTATGAAGTAGTTACACAATCAAATGCAGTATTAGCTTAAATATTAATTTTAATTCTAATAATAGTTGCTATTATATAATGCTTTTATTCAGAATTTTATGCAATCATATAAAAATCACTGAGTATCTCAAAATTTTAATATATACCTTTCTATACTTATTAGTCAGTCCTTGGGAGCCTCTTGTGAAGTAAATGGATTCCAAGCTGTAAATGAGGGAACTGTAGCAGAAGGGTGAAGTGACAGGGTCAAGCCCCCAGTGAAGTGACAGTGTTAAGGCTCCAGGGACCGTCGGCGTTTTTGGACTGCAATCCAGGAGTTTGCAATTTTCATGTCAAGGAAAAAAAATAAAATCAGCATTTATATAGAAATGTTTGCATATGAATAAAATTTCAAGGTATAGTCTATAGATTATTTTAGATCTTTATGAAAGTAAGGTGAGTTTGAACGGCAGTACTTTGCTGTAGCCTGTTCCTCCAAACCAGAACAAGTAGTGAGATGAATAACTGGAAATAATAACTGGAAATGGATGCAGTATTGGACTGACACACCTGGAACCAACCTCTCTTTATAGAACAGACACAAATGGGGCAATGAGTAGTGGGAAGAGACAATGAATATTTCCTATATATCATCATAGGTAAAGATTATAACTAGACACAGATATATAGATATTTTATTATTAAGGTCGTGTCTTACATAACCATAGTACTTCATGGTTTCTAAGGTTAAGAGTAGGGGAATTTGATTAAATGGTAGGTGGACTTCTTTTCTACTGCGATCTGTATTCATCCTACCTGCAAATGACTCAAGATAGTTCATGGAAGTATCAGCATCTCTAGAGTCACTGTGTGAGCTCAGTAAAACTCCATGCCTGAAACCATCACTTCAGATAACCTGATGGAGATGACAGGTCAACTCCTTGATATAATATTACAGGTTTTAGGGGAATATTACTGCTGCCCTCCTTCTATTCTTCTCAGAGTTTTTTATCTCTTTCTGGTCTTTGCAGCAAGAAATAACAGTGAGAAATGTCACCTCTTAAATGTCTAGCTATGACATTTCAAGCTGCTCATTGGCCTCAGTTGATTACCCTTACCCTCAATCTACAGATGAAAAAAATAGAAGATACTCTATTAAAGTAACTTGGCTAACTTCAGAAAGTCCCAGAACTGTCCCAGTAACCTGTCTTCTGTGCCTCCCTCCTGAGTCTCTCGACTCTCAGCATAGCTCATGTTCTTCTCTTCCACACTTTACCATGAACATCAAAAAATCAGTAGTAATTAATGTTGCTGCATGCACTGAGCCCCTGTTGTTTACAGAGCTATCCACCACAATTAAAGAAGCAATCTGAGCAGGGCAGGTATTTTTATTTCCAGATTTTTCCAGCTTTCTTATTAGTGACCCAGTCTCAAATCGCAGACAACCCTGTTTGTTCTCTGCGTAGAGTACAATAGGCTAGAATTCTTAATTTTTAATAGGCTAGGTCTTATTAGTAACACCTTACTCTGTTTCTACTTGTCTTTGATTGTGATAGGAACTGGATATAATGGGAATACATAATGATCCTAAGACCATTCACCTTCCCCCTTCCATACACTAAGTTTATAAATTTCTGCATTCCAATTCAGAGGTATAGAAGAAAAGATCTGAAGGATTGTTAGATGTGAAGCTTAATATCAAACATGGTTGCAGAAGTAATAGGGCAGCACAGAAACTGGTGATGAAGTAATGTGTAGATATAAAGTCATATTAATTAACCAGATTAAACATAATCAACATTAAATCTTATAGCAACCCTGGTGACATCATCATATTTAATGAGGCAAATGTGAGTAAAATATAGTCAATGTGTAATTAAAGTTCACTGAAATAAAATACCATGAGAAAAAAATAATGATCATGAGCTTGACTTTCTGAAAAATCTCTAAATCACTGAATGAGTTGTTCTGGTGAGTGGTGTAAAGATGCACAGATCCTAAAATAGATAAAGCTCATCTTTAACTGATTTATTTATTTATTTATTTATTTTTTAATTATCAACCCAACGGAAATTGCACAAACAATTTAAAAACTTCCAGGGGTAAAAAAAAAAAAGCAAACAAAAAAAAATTGAGAAGAAAAAATACTCCAACTACATGAATCTTATTCCTCACTTACGTTTACGTTAGCCTAGATATAAACACAAATAATAAAGGCAGGCTCTGTTTTGCCTTCTGTGATATAATGGCATGCTGAACAGCACACAATAGTAATAATTTTCTAATTTGCCAGCTAAAACACTGTTCTGGTTAACCAATACTTCACTTGTGCTCTTTGCTATTTTTTTAAAATTTTAATTTGTTCTTTATTTAGCAAGGTGGCTGCCCCAGTAAGTACCCACCTTAGTTTTTTTCTTACTTTGGCTAAATACTTATTGCAATATTATACTTACTAAGAAAGGTGATGTTAAAATTGTTATAACTGTTGAAAAGCTAATTATAAAATGAATTAAAGCACCTCACGGATGTGAATTATTATTGTGGTAATAAGTCTTTTTATTATCCACAGCAGAAGAAGCATATCCAAATAAATATCTGTTACAAGTATAGAACAAGTGTTGACTTCCATCTTCCACAAAATGTATATAGTGTCAGGAAGAAAAGCCTGAGGTGTCTGCGATTTTGAATTGTTTCTTGTATTTCTCTAGAGACCTCTAGTGGACAGAACTCTGTAAAAGTCGTTTTCTCAAAGCTGTGTTCTGTTTACACAATAATTTATTGTATGATAAAGCAGTTTATTTTATTATTCCTAAAGAGGATTGGTTTAATTATATGATGCAAGAATCCTTACATTCAAATATTTAGGAGTTTGAATAGGTGCCTTTACATCAAATTGAAGTAACAGAAGTATATTATTAGTAATTTGTTGCTAATTCTACTGATGATGTGCAGAAAATTAGCAAATAAGAATGGAAGGAAATCAAACATTTTTCAAATACTCTCTTCCCAGTTAAAACCTGCAGATGTTTCAGATCATTTATGTTGTGTGTCATCTGTTGTACATATTCTGCTTCTTTATTTTATAACTACTTTATGTGTTTACTTTTTATAGTGCATCTGTCTGTGCTCAGTGGAAAGAGCAAATGGGTGAAAAGGTTTCAAAATTAAAAGAGGCTCCCTCTATACTGCAGTTTCTTCTTGATTCTTAGTTTTCCTTGGAAACCTTGGTTGAGCAAATTTGGGACTTTTGTCATTAATTTCATTTAGATCAGCAATTTGCATCTGTAGTAACCTTCAGTGTCTCCTCTTAAAAACTAGTTTGTTTTTAGGAATGCCATCAATATGTACTAGAAGAACCCAATCAACCCATTGTTCTTTTGGACAAACTAAGAGGTTGATGGTAACACATGTATAAGAAATTTAGTGTTTGTAAATGCAAAGTGATACACCTTAGAAGTAAAAGGTTTAGTTGTAAAAGAGTTCTGTGTCAGTCACAGCTGGGGTACAGAGCTTCTTTGCATATCTGCCTTAGAGGAGTGTTGTAAGGGAGCTGCAGTCAGGGAAAGAAATATTTAACACCTGGTGGTTTAGTGCAGCACCGCTTAGGAACCCCATCAAATAAAGCGTGAATAAGCCATGTAAAAAGTCTTCTGTTTCCTTGAGAGTACCTAGCAAAGAACCATTGGGGATAAAGGTGTAAAGCATAGACAGTTTAATTTAGTAAGTATTTTTACCTTCTGGAGATTTAGATCAGACAATTTTTTTTTTTAAGTGCAGGGCATGGTGAGCCTCACTGCCAACACAAGCTACCAAGGGAGGTGAGTTTACCTGCTGTAGTGAAGGGCCCAGCAATACTTAGACCAGATGCAGCCTGGTTTCCACACAAACCGATATAATATACAGGGGTTTTAAATATCAGATAGAAGGAAGAGGGCTTGCTGTTTACATGGATACAAAGAAACCCAGATTTATAAAGTAAAAACCTAATAATAGAATAATAATAGTGATAATAATACCTAATGGAAATTTTGTAAAGGAATCAAATCAAGCTTGGTTTGACTGAAGGCAAGATCCAAAATATTAAGTGTGTTTCCAAGTAGATGGATTAACACCAAAACATTCACTGAATGGTTTCTGAAATAACTGCCTGGAAAAGGTTTACTGCTGTCAACTCTTTCCATACCTATTTTAGTGAAGATGAATCCATATATGACTATCACCACAAATGGGAAATGGAAATAGACCTCATGGAACTAGGAAAGACTTGATGGTGGATCCTGTGAAGAGGATGATCAGGAGTGCTTGTGTTGACAGTCATAGTCAGTCTCGTTGGGAAATTAAATAAAATAGTACAAGAAGGTTGCTGATTTTTTCACTATCCCCAGTGTTTAGAAGCCAGCAACCCTTCTTAAGTTACTCGCTTATTCTCTGTCACATCAGGGTTTTACTTTAAGGTATCCTAACTCACTTCTGAAACATCATGACCATGCTCATCTGACAATTATTGATGCGATCATTTTTCAAACTAGGGTTCAAATCACCTACATTTTAGCCATCTCAAAGTCAAAACTAGTCACCTTGGATCCCCTTTTATCCTAGATGGAGAGAGGGCAAGTCAGGTTTAATGTGCAGATAACTTGTGTTCTCAAGTGCTTTTCTCCTTTAACAGCAGAGCAGATGAGGTGACTGATTGGAACGAGACTTCTAATGTTTAGGCAACCCAGTGTCATGTGAGAAGAATCCCACCCTTTGCATTCTTTCTTGGGTGGTTTGCTTTTCAGGGAGTAGACACTTGGAAATATACTATGTTCAGTAAGATTCCTTTACAGTACAACACATTTTCTGGGGATCAGCTGGGTTATTACCTTTCCCTCTACTATTTCCCAACCTAATGACTAGCTCCACAGGGCCTCTTGATGGTATTCTGCCTAAATTTTCACTTTTAATAAGGTCATTCTATTAAGTATAGCTGCACCACACCTGCAGGAGCTAATTAATTTTCCTCTTACTGTTGTGTTTATTTATTCAAATGCTTTTAAACACTTCTCATAAGTCTCATTAGGTTTCTCATTGCCAAGCTATACAATTTGAAGTTTCTAGTGTTTACCTGTTACCCAGTTCTTCCAATTTATGTTGCTCTTGTCTGAACTTAGCCTCCTTTGTCAAAAATCTCTCAGCCAACAAAATACACAAAAGTTAAAACAAATCTCAACATGGCTGTAGTATGGTTCAAAAGAAGCTGGTATTAATTCTGGGTTCGTTTCTCTTTGGTCATTTACTGCAGAACTTAGACAAAGAATTCTGCTCCTATGGATTTTTTTTTTTTTTTTTTAATTTTAAAATTTAGATTTCATTTGACACACCTCTACAAATCATTTTTCACCTCATATTTGCACTTGTTTTCTAAATTTATTCCATACATTATTCTGTCTTCACAAGCTTAATCAATATATTAAGTAAGGTTTTAGCAAAGTAATTTGGTGTTGTTCTTCCCCATGACATCCTCCACTGAATGCATGTCACAGCATGCGTATGTATATGGGGATTAAATCACAGACAGCATTTCTAGATGGAGCAACATAAAGACAGCTCTAAGGCATCTGAATTTGGGAGAGAAGGGAAGGAGAAAAGAAGTCTCAAAGTTGTCATTATTGTGACTCATTGTTGGTGATACAAATCGATACTTTGGCTCCTCCAGTATGTAAGGAAATACCCATCCTTGGTTATCCTTGGAAGCTATAGATGTCTAATTTTTAGGCAAGTCAACAGAAGTTGTGAAATCAGTCTGATCCCTTAGAAAGTGTTATTTTATAGTTATATGCTGATGGAAGAAGAGCTATTGCTAAATTTTAAAATACCATGGTTTATACTACAGTTTTTGTTTATTACAAAATTATTCCATAATGTTTATGCATAATGTTTAAATTTAAAATGTAATGTTCCTAGATATGATTCTAAATTAAGACTCATAATATCTAATATGCCAGTTTTTGGTGTCGTGTTTTTTTTTTGTTTCACCTTTAGGAAACCATCTTGAATATTGATTTACAAACCCAGGGAAGGATTATTTCTAATAAATTCCTCACAAGGTTTTTGTAGTATGGACTAAGCTTCCTTATGTATTTTGGCATAAATCTACAGCCCCAAATAAAAAAATATTCTGCTTTCTCTCTGTCGAAGTGACACTAGAGATCCCAACATATGAATTATTTACTGACAAAGTTACGAGCATATGGCAATATTTTATAAAAAATTACAGTTCAGCATACGTTCTATGATTCTATTCCTCAATCCTGATCTGCATATTCAGCTCAGTTATGCTGAAAAAGAAAATGGGACTGTTAATTTCTCATCCAACAGCAGGTGATGCTGTTGCCGTAGGCAAACAGTTTTCTTAGAGAATTAACACATCGTCTGATAATGAAGCCTGAGATAAGATCCACAATAATAGCAAGTCCTTGTGATTAGACAGCACACGGTAAGTGTCAGTGCAGGACTGAGATAAGAGATGTGTGAACGAATCAATAGTCGCTAATAAGTGATTCAAGCAGCAGCGGAATGTAGTACATGGTCTCAAGGAAGCTGCAAACGCTTACATCAAGGGTGCTTGTGCCGTCACCCACTAATATTTCAAGGTTGTGTTGGTACTAGACTGTATGATAGTGATCTAGACTGCGTGCCCACAATCTCTGTTCTTTACTGCTTGAAGGAAGAAAACAGACAAACAAACAAAAATGCTGCAGTCAGCCAGTACCATCCAGTTTATTTATTTAGTTAACAGGTCTCCTTGCAAATAATTCTTCTCTGGCTGAGGTTGAAATGACAGCAAATTGTCAGCAATATGCATTCTAAATGGCCCAATTAAATGCTTATTTACTCTGCTGGAAAGCTTTTACAGATTTCAAAGATCGTTTAATCTACTCCAATGCAGGTAAAAATTACCACACTTCTAGCTAATCAAAAGGCCACTTCTTGCAGTGTCTACATTGTCAGGAACACTAAGAAGGGCTACCCAGGATATATATTACACAAATGGAAGCTGTTTCATCGGTTTTGAATTTTGTGGTGGTCACTACCAATTTAAGGGAAAATTCTAAGCTTCTCGTTATATTATAGACTTCACAGTCCTGATTGCCCCGAGTCCTTCCCGTTACAGCCTGGCTTTGGGACCTGAAATATAAAGCTTCTAGGGCATGAATCAAAACTGTAAGAAAGCTACTGGAATTTATCTGGGGGGATGGTGTATGTTCACTAAAAAAGCTCGGTATAAGAAATCAAACAAATAGTCGGTATTTAAGATTAAATAGATCTTTTGAGTTAGGCCTTTGGCCACATCGATAGGACTGAAATAATAAAAGAACTGGTATTGCTTTTCACTGAGTATAATGTAGAGAGATTTAGGAATAGCTCCAAATGAAACAAATACTTCCAGCTTTTATAATGTGGTGATGTTAAATACAGGGAAAAGTGACATTCTGGAAGATGGGAAGATAAGGATTACCAAAATTAAGGTGGAGTGAAACTTAAAAGCTTAACTTGCTCACTGCTAGTTGTGAAACATATGGAAGGAAAATGGATTTGATGTTAAAATTTAGGTTCATGGATTTTTTTCCCACGTTTCAAGTGCACATGCCATAACAAAATAAATTTAGTCTCACTGCTAAGTAAAGAATGTAGTATTGTCAACTGAATGTGGGAAAAGAGAAGTGGTCTAGGCGTTCAGATGCATTTTTTTGAGAATTATTTGTCCAATTCTCAAAGACCCCAGGAAAGGGAACCGTTAATATCATTAGCAAAATCTAAAAGTACTTCCAGTTCAGATTATCTTTTGAACTGGAAGCAATGTGGCTTGATTTCAGAAGTCATTACATAAACTGAATGCAAAACTGATCACTGATAAGGCAGTGATAAATACTAAAAATAGATTAAAATATTTTTCAGTGAAGAATATATCTCAAAAAACTAATTAAAATTAATATAATTCTATTTACCAGGTTGATTATAAAACACAGATTAAAATATTGAGTTTGAAGGGTCACTGGATATCCACAGCTTCCATTCAAACTGAGCAGGGAGGGATTGGACCCTGGATTCCCACATGGTGTCAAATATCAGGCATCTTTATTTGTCTGACATTCAAGTTTATATTCACTGCCCAGAGCTGAAATTAAATTCAGAGAACCAGTTCCAGGCATGACAAGATACACTGCCTTCCTTCTTCCCAGTTAAGTTCCTATCTAGCCTGTTGGGGTTCTATAAATTCTGGTGTTCCTTCTCCAAAACTAGTTATAGTATGTGGCACAAATCTTAGGGATTTCTCAGTACATGGTTAGGCTACTGTATTGTTAAGTGTAGAGTAAAAAGCCAGTATGGGTTCTAAAACAGGGTTTATTATAAATGTTCATTGCAAAAAGCAGGTAGTTTGAGCCTTGGAGAAGCTTAAGATGTGTAAGCTTTTCTAGGAAACAAAATATCTCTTCCAGGAATGGAGTATTTAGGTTTTTAACTTTTAAAAATTATGGGTTTACCCAATAAGCCAATAAATAGTCCTGCTAATAAGAATTCAGTGCAGAGGCTTTATCTCCTGCCAGTGAAACCCTTTACTGGGTTTATATTTTTGCACAAAACAAAGCACAATGAAAAGGACATAAAACAATTTATTTCCAGTGGCCAGACTGCAGTTCTCCTTACAATGTGATAAGGTCTGTCAAAACATAAATACTTTTTAACAAAAATCATGATCGTCTTCACCATTAATATCTTCAAATTCACAAGTTGTCTTCTGAAGAGCTAAGACAATATGAAAATATGAGCAATGTCACCTTTCTAAAGCGGATCGTATAAACCAGCTTGAAGGAAATCAAGCTTCTGACTTTAACTGGATTCTATATAGATTCAGTAAAACACATTTACAGAAAAATACTGTTGCTCTGGTAGATGAATGTGAGTTTCAGATTTACATTTCAATTCAGCAAGTCATATGAGCACATTTATTGCATTTTAGACTCTTCAAAGAATGCACAGACTTGATCTGCACTATATGTATCCGATGCAGTTCAGCATTTGCACATCAGTTTTATTTTCTGTCCTTTCTAGAATATGCAACTTTTCATAGGAGGTGACATCTACTATAACTCTCATTATTAAACTGAAACTTTTTTCAGTTTAAAGATCATGACTTCTAAGGCAAAATTACATAAACAAAATCATGCAGAATATAATCTATCTTGACAAATCAGTAGATTTCGTGCTGCAAGGTTGGAGAAAACGGATTTTCTCCTTGACGTGGGGAAAGGATTGAGGAAAAGATTAAGTATATCAGTATTGTATTTTGGAGGAAAAATGAAATCTTTATATATAATGTCAGGCACACAATTATTATTTCAGTGGTTACGTGGGTTACCATAGCAATACAACCCAGTGGCTTTTGAAATACTTTATTTAGCTTAATCACTGGGGGGAGGGGTTATTGTGTTCAAAATCAAGCTTAATCAAAATGACAGAATCATTTTTTTTCCCACAACTACAGTGAACAGCCCATAGCTTCACAAAATATGCTTATTACTTACTTACAGATCCATCTTTTGAAATCATCCTCACTTGTACTACTTAATGCATGAATATATTGTGAAGGACCAAGAGTAAATCACTTGACTGGTCACTTTTCATGCTATAAGGACCTGATCCATGGCTTTGTGTGATTCCTACCTACTTTGTGGTGCTTGTAGACACTAAAATGTATAGTTACATGACACAGCTGATTGCTGTGGGTTGGCATTGACACTAGCTTCAGGTGCTCAGAGAGGCAGGTGCAATAAGTAAAGTCAGAGACTGACTGATGCATCTTTAAGTGACCCATCTTACTTGTTTAGCAGGAAGTATTTATTGCAAGCAAGCACTTCAGTATCAGATAATCTCTTGCTGCAGAAAAGCTCAGTTGGTTGGAATTGGACTGTAAATTGGCTTTTAGGAGTAAAAACCACAGAACAAAACAAGTATCAATAGAAGATCAGATGTGTGGTGAATTAAAAATCAGATACTCAAAAGTTCATAGAAAGATCTATATATAAAATTACTGGATTGTTATGCTGATGAACAGAATTGCTGTTTATTCTGGCTCTGAAAAAGAAAGTTCTATAATTTCACATATCACCTAAAACAGTAAAGTAGAAGTCCAAACACTATACTGTATACCTTGGATGAGAGAAATATTGTCCTTGGAGATAACTATTGCAAAGAGATGTATTTTTTGTGTGTGGAGTAGCTTTTTCTTTTCAATCATGTGTAAAAGTTTATAACAGATTGTTTGAGCGGGTAAATTTATCCATTCTGCAGTACAGATGATACCATTATAGTGCTAAAGAATATACTACAGATGGCACAAATCTGACTGATCATTAAATAAAATTTAACTCCACTGAATATGCTGAATTTTAATGACATGATAGCTAATAGACTATTAGACACATAGCAACCACCTCTTTAAATAACTAGACAGTGACTTTCTCACTTCAGTGCTGCTGACTGTTGTGGAGTATCCATATCAGAAAATTTCTATATTATGTGACTGATTCTGAGGCTATCCAAGAAAATAACTAGTACCTACATTTCATATAAAACTCAGACTTTTGATTGATTAGTGTTAACGATGTGCAAAGCATTAGCTTCTTAGATGCTACCAATACAAACAGAAATAAGTTTATGTATCTAGTTACAACTGATAAGGAACAAAGTAAAAATTAACATATTCTACTGACTTTTAATGGACACCATATTTGTAAATCACTGAGTGACAAATGTTCTTAAAAACTATTTAGCAAATTAGAAAAAGCATTCTTACGCATGAGAAGAATTCCACCTACAATTCCATACAACTTCAAAATATTTCAGAAGTCTGTCCCCAGGACACCTTTGAAAGGTGACCTATTTCCAAGTCAGCACTAGAGCACCTGTCAGTATGCATGACTGAAGTTTCACTTTCAGACATTGGAAGAGACCTTTTGCAATGTGGAATGCTCCAATGTAGGGACAAATCTTTGTCACAATAATATAGGCAGCCAAGTATACAGTGAAAGAAAGAGGTCTTCAGAAAGAAGTCTACTTTAAGAAGACTACTTTGAACCAAGATGTGACAGGTAACGTGCTTCCCCACCCTGGGAAGTGGGACCAGTTACGGTAGTGGGTAGCCACAGCTCCTGGTTGAGAACTTCTCACCACACAGACAGGAGAAAGCAGGGAGGCACTCTGACCTCTGATACCAGCCATACCTTTCCCAGCCTCTCTCACAACTTCTGCCTAACATGCGCTGGGACACAATTCTACAGTGCCCCCTTCTTCTCCAAACCCACAAAAAAACCCTTCCAGCAGCTCCAGCTCTGCATATCACCCATCAAGAAAGTGGATCCTGGGGGGAGAATCCCTCAAGGACACTTTCCCAGGCCTCGGAGAGAGGCTCGGTGGTTGTGGCATTTGCTCTCCTTTGCTCTGCATGCGTGTTGTGCTGCCAGGAGTTGACTATTTACATACAAAAAAGCCAGAAGGATGGTCTCTGTACCCATGAGAACTGCCTGTTGAGTTTCCCTTCATCCGCCTCCTGCTTTCAGCTGGCATCCCAGTGAAATCCCATACCAACGACTCTGTGGAAGTCCCTTCCTCCTCAGAGTACCCTGGTGTTTTCGGTCAGCTCCAGAAAACACCCCCACATGTCCCAAGAGTTCCAGAGAGACTCCAGCATAAGTAGAAACTCCAGTCCGCAGCATGGAACTGCAGGATGTGACCCTGCAGCACCCAGATCCGTACACACTTCCCAAAGGTGTGGGTCAGGCCTTTGGGCCCCTGGACACTCCTGTGACAAGGGTCTGCTGTGCTCTTCCCAACATTGCTGTGTCTGTGGTGAGAGAGGGGCCACCATTGCCTGCTGGGAGAGATGATGTAAAGACAGCTTCCACTTCTCCCATGGCGGTGAAGAAGGATCTGTCTCTCAGTTCTTTGGGCAGTATGGGTAGGGGCTGACAGCCTTCATGAAAGGCTTCTTGTGCCCCTGCACCCCTCCCAGCAGCACTGGACAAGTAAAGGAGGAACCTGCTTGTCATGTCCCACAGTGACATGTCCTAGCAACCTCCCAGAGTCAAAGGTAGGACATGGAAGGCTCATTTATGTCCCTGGTGTCCCTAGTCTGGCTGCTGGAGCTGGACAGGACCCTCCAGACTCAGCAGTACCCTGAAAATTACTTGTTCTGGGTCCTCAGGGAGCTTGCGAAGTATCCCTGCCTCTATGCTGGAAAATGACTGTCTTTGTCAGGGCTCCTTCCCTGCAGGCAAGCTCCCACCTCAGCACAAGTGCCCCAGACCATTCCTGGAGGCTGATGCCTGGGCCTCAGCCAGAGTCTGCCAGAGCCCTTGGGTGGGACATACGCAGAAGAAGAGCACGAGAAGAGGGACATGTGCACAGTGTTCAGGAAGCAGTTAGCATCTACACCCTTTGGGACATCCTTGTCCAGAACAACACAAGGACTCAGTACTTCCTGACCTTTCCCACCTCTTCCATCCTCCATCACCCCAGGTCACCAGCATGGCTCAGCATGACCACTGCAGGCACACCACGATAGGGAAGCCTCCTGCATTACTATCCTGGAGTCCATGGGGTAAAAGCTGATCACATGATGGTGCTCCCCGTCTTTAGCCATGAGGGATACCATCGAAGCTGCATCCAGGTGCATGCGATTTTCTGGGGCATCCTGCAGGCATGGCAGTGCCCCGCAGCAGTGCCATGCTGACACTGGTTGTGTCTCTCTTGTAGTGACAGGCACTCCATGCAGGTTTGTTCTACTAATGATGCTTGAATCATAAAGATGGGGAGGAATTCCTGCTAGAAATATCTTCCATGGGGATTCCAGTCCCCAGCATGGTGATTCTCTTCTGCCCTTCCACCGTCCCTGCAAGACATAACAAAGGCACAATAGGAGTGCTGGACAAGCCCCTGGGCAGGGGCCTCTGACCTTATGCTCTTTAAAACCTGATAGAAAAAGGTGGCTTGACTCTTGTCCAGAAGGCCTTTATTCATATCTGTGGACATTGTACATATCTTTGCAAGTCCTGCACAAACTATTGTATAAAACTAATTTGACTGTAAATAAATTACACCTGTGGGTTGCCATGACCTAGAGAAATGGGTGCTCATCAGAAGTAAGGGAGGTAGGAGGAATAATAAGTAGGGACTAAAAGGGACTTGGCAATCATGATACATTACCTTTTCTGCCAAAAAAAAAAATCAGCTGGTTTTAGCTAGGCAGAGAGGACACCTTACTTAATGCAGAAAAGGAATATGTAAATTGTGTGTTCAGTAAATTGCCAAATGCCTTGTCATCTAATTAGTGATGTGCATGAATGGATGAATGAGTTTCCTACTGTCCCTACCTACTGTCCCGTGAACAGGCCTGGTGGAATCAACAGGGAAAGAAGACCCTGTTGAGTATGACTAGTTTGGCGCCCTGAAGAGAAATATGAGGTGTAGAATGAGTGGAAGGCCCACCCCACAGTCTCCTCTGTGGCTCTCCCCATGCTCTGTCTGCATTAAAAGGGAGTGCCAGGAGGAGAAGAGGATAGGGACCACCATGCAGGTACACTCCAAGTCCCAGGAACTCACCTGGCTGAACAGGAAGCTGGGTGATAGGAGTTATGAGCTCCCAGAGCTTGGCCAGTCACTTTTCTCTGATTTGGGCCAGCTAGCCATGGAGCATCATTCTACAACTCTCCATTGTCTCATTTTCACAAGAGCTCACTAGGTGGGTGTTTCAAACACTTCAGAAGATTTTCCATGGAAGGGGAATTCTGGCCTCTGCTTTCATGTTTCAGGGATTGCACAGGAACTCTTGGTGGCCTCCTAGGATGGATCGGTGGCCCTCTGGCATGTTTCAACTTTCTTGTGCCCATTGCCCCTGGCCAAGTTTGGAACCTCCTTTCCCAGCCTTGTGAACTTCCCTACCCCAGAGATGTGAGGGCTTGTTATGGGACCTTGTAAAGCTGGGTGCTCCAAACCTGCCATTTATTTTTGTTTAATTACTTTCTATTCACATCTAAACTTATTTTTTTCATTTTATTTTACTATTTTATTAAAGAATGTTTCCTACATTTTATACCAATACTTTCAGTCTGATCTGAAAGACGTCTCCTGGGGTTCCATCAGCATCTGATCCAGACACACAATGAAGAGTTGTTTCACCCAGCCAGAACCATATAAGCTACATATCTTGTGTCCATTTGAAAGAGCTTCCCTCATTCCAGATCAAACCAATCCTATCAGAAACAGCTGAAAAACAAATACTGAATCTCATGTTTCTTACCAAGCATTGCCTGACAATGGACAGCAAGTACTGTAAATAATGACATTATCAAGGTACCATTTTCCACTATTCCTCTCTGGATGAAACAGGAGTGCCTTCAGGAGCTCTACATAACACAGAACATAAGTATTCTGCCTTTCTGCAGCTGATATTCTTCAGTTGATAATCATTTCCTGACTTGGGCAATTACTGACAATGTCTGAGACTCCTTTTGTGGCTTTTTCAACTCAGTGAACTTCTGCATTTCTTTCATTTACTCAGCTGGCAAATTAAGATCATAGCTGCTTTATATACAGAGACAGTAAAGGAAAATAGTCATTGACCGATTAACAATAATACAGATAGCAATTTCATAGCTTTGATTGCAGAGATGTTTCCCATTATTAATTATTTTTGGCTCCTTTCTGTGTGTCTGCATGTTTTGTTCTACTCATGGATTTTGACTCTTTTATACTCATATATTTTTGGGGTTTTTTAGCACAGTGGGTGTATCAGCATCAGCTAAAGATGCCTGGTTTTGAAGAAGTGCAAATTTTCTCTGAAGAGTTATAAGTTGCCCTTCAGCAGTAATGATACAAATAGTATTGATTCCTTACTGGGCAAGTTACATAGTCAAATAATCCAACAATTGAAATAGCCTTGGGGTTTTCTTCTTCAAACACAAGTAGGAAAATCCAAGGATTCTGGCCTATTACTTCTGAAACAGTATGCAAAAGGTCCTAATCTGAGTGTGCTGTTTTTATCTGTCACAAATACGTTTAAAATTTCAAATGGAAAAATGCATTATTGGCAAAGAGGTGGTAATGATGAGTAGAGAAGACAAGGATATAATATAATTGTTATTTAGAGCTACACTGATGGACTGTTGTGACGTCTGGATAAAAAGTATGTGGAGAACAAAAAAATATTTTTTTTGGAAGTCATGAAAATTTAGAAAATTTTTATGACTTTAGGGTCTGATGTAGAAAAATGATAATCACAGTTTTAAGAGAAAAAAAAAAGTAGCATTAATTTATTCTAGCTTTAGACATTTAAACTTAGATACCTAAATCCCCTGGGTTTTTTACATTTCATGAAGTGAAATGAGCCTCTCCAGAGGTCTTAATTTAGCTTGGAAAGGATCATGCTCTAATAATACCTCTTTTCTTGTAGCCAGGTGGGTATTAATCTGTTTTCCCAAGTTGCAAGTGATAGGACAAGAGGAAACATCATCAAGTTGTACAGAGGAGGTTCAGTTTGGATATTAGGAAACATTTCTTCTCCAAAAGTGTTGTCAAGTGTTTTGGAACAGTCTCCCTAGGAAAGTGGTTGTGTCACCATCCCTGGAGGTACTTAAAAGACATGTAGACATGTTACTTAGGGACGTGGTTTAGTGGTGGACTTGGCAGTGTTAGGTTTACAGTTGAACTCAATGATCTTAAAGATCTTTTCCAACCCAAATGATTCTATCATTCTATGACTCTTTCCACTGAGTACAGAAGAAGCCTAAAGTGGCATTTAACTTTTGATCAATTAAGTTAGGGTGGATGAACATATACTTTGAATACTCTACTATAAAATAAAAGATGGTGAGAACACCAAATAGGAAACTGAGTTTATAAAGCATGAGAAAGTGTGCTAAGAGGAAATCCAAACCTGTGATTTTGGAATTAAGAAAAAAAAAGTACTATGGGAAGAAAACTTGAATTTTTTTGTCATCCTGGCCTCTTTGGTGAAATAATAAAGAATAAATGGTACAGTGCTCCTGCTCCTTGTCACCAATTAACAGGTCAATTATACAATCCAATAAAAATTAAAATTGTTTTGAAGTAACGAGCAGTGAATTTTATAGTGATAGCATCCAAGGTATATAGTGCAAAATGTTCTACAGGAAAATCTTTTTTTTTCCAGATTAGCAAGAAATAACACTTGTATATTTAATGACTACTTCAGTTCTCTTTCAAAATAATGGGAATGTCTTATCTTCCAGGAAGTCCTGGATTGTTCACTTTAACATTAAGTTAACAATACTGTTTGCTTAAATTGTAAGGCTACAACAGATGCTCTTCTATTGGACTGAGAGAAAGAGAAAGGAGGTCATGAATGAGTCCTGGTTCCTGTGTGTGATGGCCTTCCATCTGCAACTGTTTTTTAATGTTGCCAGTTTTCAGAAGTCAGATATATTTGTCACATACATCTGTTATAAAAAATGGATATAGAAATATTTCTCAAATTCTGCTGTAATGACTCTTGCCACTTACATGAATCAGGCAACCCATGCAAGAAATTACCATGATGATAGATGGGAGAAAGAAGCAAGATGCAAAATTGAAGCCACTAAATTTAAAGTTACTCTGCAGTGCACTACAAGTTTCAAAGAGCATACTTCCATTCTTTCTCGGTATAATATGATTTTCCATGATATGAATGAAGCATACTGTGGTTGGTAGACATGTATCAGATGTTTTTTTCTGTAGAATTTATATTATAGAAAGTTGACAGAATAATAACACCGTGTACAGATGCTTCCATAAAAAGTGATTTCTCCTGAGCTGAACACCCAGAGCTCCTGCAAGACAGTCTGGATACTTTTTTTCAGAATTCTATATTGAGCCAGTTTGACACAAACTATCCTTGATATAAACATGTCATCAAAATTATATGGAACAACAATTGGTCAATATTATGTTTCATTATACTTCTAACCGAATAATAATCTCCAGTTCTATCTTGAGTAACACTACATAATTCTAACATGAGTAATCATCAGTTCCAAGGTTTCCTTTTGAATATAAGGTTGTGTATAAATTAGAGTTTTTTTCTAGTTCTGCACACACAGACCTTAATTTGGATATGATAATCCTTGCATCTGTAATTAAAACCTGGAGTTAAAGAGGATGAAGAGCAAAAAATGTGAGAAAAGCAGCCCTGGGGATATTAAGATTGATCGTAATTTCTAACAGATGGTATAGTCATAGAGGTTAACAGGGAAAAACTTCATGCTTTGCTGTCATTTTTAGCAGTAATTCCAAATGCTTTGTCCTTTGTCACACCATTGCTTAAAAACACTTAAGGCCTCCTGGCTGGATAAGGATGGCTTAAATGGAAAGGAAATAAATATACACACTTTAAGGAAGACCTTGACTTCCAGAGTAAAATAAAATAGAAGACATATAAATGAGAATAAAGCTGTCAAAATTAATTATAATCAGTCCAAACTGTATATAAAGTTCACACCAGACTTTTAAACATACGGCTAACATTTACTAAGAGCTGTGAATGCATGTGGGTTTTGTGTCATTACAGAGCACTGCACATTTATGCTGATGCCTTGCCTACACTTGCCTTAAAGCTCTGGCTGTTACCATCAAAGCTGGAGAAATAAAACCCCTTTGAAGCCTTGGACTTCTGAAGTCAGTATGAACACAAGATATGAGATAGAGGGCATGACTCAGCCTCTAAACCCTGTGTACTGGGTAGCTACATGAATATAGAGTTTAAGAAATTCCTCTTTGCTGAAGGTGCCATCAGAAATGGTGCCTGGCTGTGGTCTGGTTCTCAGATGTTCAAACACAAAGGCTCTTGAAATGTCTAATTTCTGTCTGCAGAAATCCCCCTCCACAGCTAAGGGTTCAGACAGAGATGTAAGAGATGTTGGAGAACTAAGCTCTTATACAGCACATGGCTGCTCTTTATCTCCAGAGGGAATGTTTGAGAGCATCTTGAGCAGATGTCATTAAATAATAATGGACACATGACCCTGGGGCTGCAGGGTGGACTGTACTTGAGGAGGCTGGGATGGCCCAGTTCCAGCCAGTTCCAAACAGCTCAGCAGTGGGCAAACCAACTGTTCTTAAATACCTGTTTAGCAAGATGAAGGGTGGGGTGCATTGCACAAGCTTTTATTTTCTTGACTATTCATATTGAACTGTTGAATTCTCCCTCCTAAGATTTCTACAGTATTGCCTCTCTTAAAAAATTTTTAAACCATAAGAGCTGATTCTCCTGATAAAATTTTTAATCTTTCTTCTTATTTATTTGTGCTTGAAGGCAAGAGCAGATTTGTTTGGATTTGAATCAAAAGATGTCTTGAGGGTTTTTCTTCTCCCTAAGTCTTTAATTTGACTTTCTCAGTACAGAGATTCTCACTAGTTACTGTTTCATCAGCTACCCTGGAGCTGTATGGTTTATGAAATGAAAAATTAAACATGTGCATGTATTTCAGCAAATGTATCGATAAAGTTATGGTGCATATTTAGTATTCAAACATTGTTTTATTTATTTTCCTATTCAACTGAGGGTTAAACATTTGCTAATCTTTATAGGTCCTTAATATCTAAAGACATAAGATTTGTCTTCCAGGTGTGATTATTTCTGCAGGCAAGGTTCCTTTGCAGAAACAGCTTCTGGAAGCAGCAAATATTAATTTGGTGGATGTCAAAGAATTATTATGGAAAGTAAATTGGTAGAACACACCCTGTAAACACAGCTGAGCCAAGGAATTTTGCACGGGTCCTGGATTGTGATGATTTTGTTGGCCCCTGTGGCAGAGGCAGGATGTGTGTGTTAATGTGTGGTGTGTGTGTTCATGTTGACGTGCAGCCCACAGAGAAGCTTGCTCCAGCTGCTGCCTTCCAGTGCAGAACAATATGTCATTCTTGAAAATCCTTAAGGGACTGTGGCCATCTTAAGCTTAGAAAGCCTATTGGCTAAGTAAATAACCCCTATTCTAAGTGAATGACCCCTAAAATGCAAAGATGTTTAATAGCAAAATAAAGTCAATAAAAGATGGAAGGTTATTTGTGGTATTCTTACTATTCAAGAGTAACCACAGTCTACCCAGCATCAGAAGAAAACACAACTAAAGCTGAGTTCTCCTATTCAATAAGAAGTGTTGGTGTGGTTGCAACAACATGGTCACCTCCATGTGTGACTAAAACGTTTCTGTCTTACACTAGACATAGAATTGGAGATGTTTAGTGGAGCTCACAGTCTGAGTTCAAAGTCAGTTCTTTCAGGGAAGGCAAAACATTCCTGTCCAGGAAGTATCAAGGGACTGCAAAGAACAGCAACCAGACAGATCTGCTGACATTACTCTTACTGCCTTCAGAGTAAGAGCTGTGGCTGAGGAGCCTATGTCTGTGGAGAGCTGTTTTCAGATAATGTTGCTTAGCCCTTTGGGACTACTGAGAACTGATAAAGCTGCCCTTCCTTGAGTCTGGGCCAGTGCTATGGCTTGGGATCAGGAAATTATAAATGGAAACTGAATGCAACAGTTCAATCAGATGTCTTGCATTTACCCTTTATCTAACTGCTGTAGTTCGTAAGTATTGGTAAGTGTCACAGAAAGGAGGATACAAATCGGAAGATGAAACTAATACACAAACCAAACAGATGTGAGAGGAGTTCCTTCTGTCATTACCAAAAAAATAAGTCTAGCAGCGGTTTGATATGAGTTGAATGGAAAAAAAAGGAAGCCTCATGGTTAAATATTTTATACTTGACTATTTAAAAATTATTTTCAGCGAAACACCCCTAAATTTAGCAAAAAGGTTTTTTAAAAATAAACTAACTTATTTTCCTCTTTAGCTTTATAGCCAATTCGTAGTTGGCTCAGATTAAAAATAAATGACCATGCATAAACATTAAAAAGGAATTTCAAAGTCACCTTCTCTATTAGAGAAGTTTATGTTCCAGAACAGAGAGTTTTCCTTCATTTGTTTTATACATTATAGCCTTATCAAGTTCCTGATTGGTAAAGTAAACATTTCTCTAAGGACTGCAGATGCTGGAATGAGAGTAACGACTCAAAGAAAAGCTATGTTAACTGTGCCATGGGTCCTCTAGGAAGTGATTATGTATCCTCTGACATAATAAATAGTGAGAGTTTTATATGAGTCATTGCAGTTTATAAAGTAAATAACAGTTACTTTAACAAACATGTTACTACATAATTGTGCATGGCAATGATTACAGACCATCTGGAAAATATAGTCTGCTGCAACAGAAACACCATGGAGTTTAAAACCTGTGTGTGAATCTTAACCTTCTCAGATGCACAAAATTCTCTCCATGCCTACCTTCTTTATAAGAAAAAGCACAGGATCCCACAGCCTGAAGGAATCAGATGCTTTGCTACCATCCTTCCCACCTCCTGTATTGAGGGCTCGTTCTCAGGGAGGGAAAGTTAATCACATTGGATGGACCTCTCAAGGATGGATGGGTTTCAGCATGTGGACAAGCTTAGGACTGCTCATGTGGCTTCCCTGACCTCAAAAGTACATTCTGTGTACCCTGTTCAGTGCAGGCTTTACCACCTGGTGCCATTTACCACAAAGTAGCTATACAGTTCTCTTTGGAGGTGGACAATTGAGGTGAGAACTTAACTCCTGGTCTGTCTGCAAGCAAACTCTTTATTTTTGCAAGTTTTCCTTCTTGTAGGTTTCCAGGAACTCACTGCATTGTAAATCTAAAAAAAAAAAAGAGTAATGAGATTGTCAGTGGAGAGAATATGTTCATATGGCAGTTCTTCAAGCTATACTGTTCAAATTTCAAGCTCTTCGGATTTAAAAGATAGAGCTAGAAAAGAATGAGGCAGGAAGGCACCTCTGGAGATCACCTTGTCCACTTCCATGTTCAGAGCAGAGTCAGCTAGAGCAAGTTGCTCAGAGCTGTGTCCATGAAGGTTTTGCCTATCTCCAGCAATGGAGACTTCACAGCCTTTCTGGGAAACCTGTTCCAGTGTTTGATAAACCTCACAATGAAACATTTTTTCTTATGTTTAAATGGAATTTCCTGTATTTCAGTCTTTGCTCATTGCCTCTCATCCATTCACTAGATATCGTTGGCTATCTGTTGTCTTTACACCCTCCCATTAGATATATGGCTTTTTAAAAACAGTTATCTAAGTTCTTTCCAAAAATATCTATAGAGACTCAGCCGACTCTTGTGTACAGCAGAATGTGATTTTTTTTCTTGTTTCTGTGAACTAATGAATCAGGAATGTAAAAGTTCAGCAACTGTTTCATTATTAAACATATGGCAACAGAACCCGGGAGATCTGAACATGAAAACTTACCTTCACGAAAGCATTTCAACCATTATTCTTGGTGCTTGGCAGCTTTAAACCCAATGCCATATTGCTATAAGGTCTGTAATGGACCTTTTATTCCCCACTACAGATGTAGCAAAGGGTACTTCATGTTACATCCCTTTAGAACTCTGGATATAAAACCATAAACCTTCAGCTAGGATAATTGCTCATATAATGGTTCAATTTCAAGTGTTTTAGCCTTTCATTACTGCAGACTTCAGCTTCTTACATTCAGAGTCTATCAAAATGAAAGTGTGTTTTAAGCAAGTTTAATTTGATGTGGCTTATTTTTGTGTTACTTCTACATAATCTTTTTCTAAACCCCAAGAGCAGGCATAGCTCTTAAGCTAAACCAAAATACATTTCGATAAATAATTACTAGAATTATCTGAATGCTTTTTTTTTTCCTTTTTTTTTTTTTTTAATGAGATCAAAGCCCACAAATTTAAAAGAAATTTGTTTCCAATTACCTGTTTAAAATCGATTCACTAAAATACTTTGTAGATGTGAACAAACATTAAAAGCTGCTTGGAACACTTTGACTGCTTTATCATAGGTAGGTGAAAGCTTAACAAGGATCAGCCACTATGAATCTTGTGTGACACATCAGAGCCAATCAAGACCAGACAGTTCAGGTTTGGATACTGAGTACACAGAAGAAGCTGTTTACATACAATCTACAGCCCAAATTGTGTTCACCAGATTTAGTAACCTGGTTAGTTTTAAATAATTTAAATAAACTAACAGGAAATGTATGGCCTGAGCAATAAGGGAAATAGTAATGTAGGTAAGTGTTAAGAATTATAATTACAAGATAAATTCATACAGCTATGTTAAAAAGCTGCATGTAAACTGGTAAGAACTCAATTAGAAGTCCACATTATATTAAAAAAAATAATCCTATGGAGTCATCTAAATCTGTCTTTCTTTTCAACTCAATACTTCTAGAGGGTGTCTATTTAAACTAGGATCTCACCTACTCTGGCTTTCTATGACATGGTTGTCTCAAAAACTTCAGACAGTGCCTGAAGAACAGAGAATAACATTTTAATTATATCACTCAGAAACACAATAGACTTTTTTTTTTTTTTTTTTCCCTTATCACTCTCATATAGGGGAACTGATAATCTAATAGATTTCTATAAAAAAATCCCTAAAATCCTGTTCCCAATTGTAATGATTTTTTCCATGCCTATGACATTTAATGACTGTCATGAAGACATTATTGTAATAATGTCTTCTTGTTCTCCTCCCCATTTTAACAGTAGGATCAATCTGTGGTTACAGGGTTGTACATACATCTTTATTCACAATGGGAACCAGATATAATTAAAATCCGCAAGAGTGATTATTTAATATGTATAGTATAGTGTAGTTTCCTCTGCAATCTTTTACACAAAACTAAACCAGTGATCAGAAGAACGCAAAAACTAAACAAAAAAGAGCCTGACTGGGAAATTTCACCAACTTGCTTTTCTTATAGGTAAGGAAACCTTTAAAAGTTATCATAACATCTGAGGATTAATCAGAATACTTATTTCAGAAGAAGAGGTAGATGCTGAGTTCAAATCTAGAGTCATACTTAACACTGCCCCAATACTGGTGCCCCAGATAATTTGTTTGTAAGCTAAGAAGAATGTATAAAGAGAGAAGGAGGAAATGGATGAGAAAGTAGTGTTGCTAGAAGCTGAAATACTGCATCTATGTATTTGCAACATAGAGCAGTACAGGGCATTCACACAGTTATAATTTCAACGTACAGCTTATTGGATCTAAAGATTAATTCTGAGCAGGGCCCGCGGATGGATCTTGTTTTATTTTAATAGCTACCTAAAAGTAGACCCCGACGAAAGAGCATAATTCCGTTCAATGTAACATGAAAAAAAAAAGAACTCCAATTCCTATCATTCTATCAAGATCTCTAGTCACCATCACGTCCCTAGGGATGTGAGATCTAATACAATGTGAAGAATTTAATTATAAAGGTAGAATCAAGTCCTTTTAGTCAGACAGTACAAATAGAATAGTATTCAGAAATTTCTGGAGCTTTTTCTGTACAGATTGACTATATTTCACATTCCTGGCTTTCCTCAGAGGCTTGGGGAGCTCTCTGTGCTAAAGGAAAAAACTCAGAAACATTGCAACAAACTATTTAGCACAAATCCATGACAGCCTCTGGATGTCAGAGCTGAAGCCTGCAACTATCTCTCAAAATTCTGGGCAATTATTGAGGGGAAATATTCCCTTTGAGTTTCATAAAGCAAAGTATTTCTGAGATTTAAAATGTTTCTGTGTTTGACGACGAAGTTAAATCATGTTGCTCTTTTGACATGAGAAACTAATAATAACGTGCTTCGCTTTTCCTGAAGTTTCTAGTATTTCTCAACCCAATCAGCAGAACAGTTGATAGCACCCTGCATTACAGTGCAGAGAGGCTTCTGTTGCTTCATTGACTGACTAGTATCAACACAGGTATATAAAAATGAAAGAAACCCAGTCATTTTGCAAGGAGAAGCTGAATGTCTACATTCAATTGATAGTTCAATCTAGCTTCAATTTCAGTGGGAGTACTTGCATGTGCAAAGCTGAACATGGTGGTGTTTGTAGATTAAGGACTGTTTACTCTTGGTAAGAGTAAGTTCCTTTTGAGGGCAGAAAAAAAATTTTTTGCCAAAAGTTCTCTGAAATAAATACAAGTCAGTAAGAGTAGAATTTACAACTTGTTATTTTTTTTTCCTTTTTTTAAAATAAATACATTTTTTCAGGTTAATTTAGTTCAAGTATGGAAAGTCAACCTTATTTTTCTGTTTGTGTCCTAAAACTGGTTTGGAAATAGATCTTAGACTTCCAATTGTGTTGACCCCGAAGCTATAAAGCTACTCTAATGCTTCAGGTTTTGTTTTTATTTTTCTCCTCTGGATCAGTCATTTTAAGCATGTATAAAACATTTATTTTCATTTATAATATTTTTTATCCTATCTAATTTTAAAAATTCCCTGTATTGTGAACATTTTCAAGCTGTTAAATGTTCTGAACGGTTTCCTTATTTACCATAATGCTAGGTGGAGTCTGTAAATTCTCTACAGAGGTCTGAAAATTCAATTTAAGGTTTTACAGTACTGAAGTGATTAGGTAAGAAATCTTTCTTGATAAGTATCAGGATTAAGCCATCAAAAACTAATGGACAATTAAAAAATGAATGCAGCAATAGCTAGTCACCAAAGTCTCATCCTAGATTTATTTTTTCAAAGGCAGGGTCAAACAAGTAATATAATGATGAAAACACCAGCTCCTTCTATCTCACAGATTATTAGACATCAATCCCCTAAAATTGTTCAAGGCAGAAACAAGGAAAAGGGAGAAATTATTTTAAGCCATTTCTTAGCTTTTTGGCTATAGGATTCAAATAAAAAATCAGCATCTGATATATTTGTGTTCCCAGGGATATATTGGGTGGGGCTGGGACACTTCCAGAAATACTTGAGGGCTCAAGTTCATGGTGGAGGTGCTGCTGACAAAGTCACAACAGCCGCTCTGTGGTTGCTTCTCTTTCCAAATGAAGAACCCTCTGCAGTCTGAGCTAAGGTGCAGCTTCAAGTCCGCTGTGCCAGAGGGACACAAGCTCTTGGCAAGTCAAGCGTTTTCTCAGCTAAGTCTGGGTTATGCTTGACTTTTCACATCTGAATAGGTTAATGCTGAGAATACTCCAGTAGTCTGGCGAGAGACCTAGCTATTTGCTGGTGATGATACCATGATAAAGTCCCATCATAGACAATGTGTTGTAGCTGGGATGAATGCCAAATCCACCAGACTGTGGTGTTCAGGGTGCTTAGCTGAGATTTGGGACATCTAGGCTTCTTTTACAGTATTGTGCTGGGTTTGTGTGGTGGGGTTTTTGGTAGCCAAGGAGGGGGCTACAGCAGTGGCCCCTGTGAGAAGCTTCTTGAAGCTCCCCCAGATCTAAGTCAGAACCACCTTTGCACCAAGGCTGAGCCGATTAACAATGGTGGTTATGCCTCTGCAATAACATATTTAAGAAGGAGAACCTGGGAGGAGGAGTTGTGAGGGTAACACCTATGTGGACACTGAGGTCAGTGGAAGAAAGGAGAAAGGGGAAGGAGGTGCACCAGAGCAGAGACCTGCCTCTGCAGCCCATGGTGAGACAGCAGGGCCACCTGCCTTCCACCATGGAGGTCCATGGTGGAGCAGATGCCCACCTGTAGTGTGTGGAGTGCCCCACACTGGAGCGGACAGCTGTGCCCGAAGAAGACTGGGACGCTATGGGAAGAAGAAGCCCCTGCCCTTGTAATTTGGTGCTGGAAGGACTGCAACACGTGGAGGGTGACTGGTGCCAGAGAAGCACAGGAACAACTGTATCCCGTGGGAATGACTCACCTCAGAGAAAAATCATGAAGGACTGTCTCCCATGAGAGGGACACCATGTTGGAGCAGGGGAGAATGTGAGGAGTCCCTGCCCTGAGGAGGAAGGAGCGGTGGACTGACCATAACCCCCATTCCCTGCCCCCTGCGCCACTGCGAGGGACAAGGTAGAGAAATTGTGAGCAAAGCTGAGCCTGGGAAGAAGAGAGGGGTGGGGGAAAGTGTTTAAGATGTGGTAATGCTTCTCACCCACTCTGTTAAGTGTTGTTAGTGTTTGAATAGCACTTAGGGATAGGGTGTAGTTGAGAACAGTCAGTGTTAGGTTAACGGTTGGACTAGATGATCTTCAAGATCATTTCCATCCTAGATGATTCTGTGATTCTGTAATTATTGTGATGTTCTTTTTGTTCCCCTAGAAGTTTGTCTTTTGCTCCTGACCATAATGGGTGAGTGATCCCTCTTTGTCCTTATCTCAATTCCTGAGCCTTTATTTTCTCCTTCCCAGTTCTGAGGGGAAAGGGGTGAGTGAATGGCTGCATGGTGCTCAGTTTCTCTCTGGGTTCAAACCATGTAAATATGTATTTCGCCTAAGAGTGGGAAGCTTCCCCCAGGCTACCTAAGATCCTTGAGCTATCTTTCTGTAGATGTGCACCTCAGAGAGAGCAAGAATTTGAACCTGTTCTTCTGAGTTGAGTGTCCTTTAAAATAGGTCTACCAATATTTTGGAAAGAAGACCAGTCCTGTTCTCATTTAGGAGTCTAAGCCAGAGGGAAACACTTCCTTCCCCTTTGCCACTTCACTTTTCCCTGCAGTAGGTGAAGTGACTTGATACTCAGAGGTTTTCTTTCTAATCCTCAAAAATTGTAAAGGACGTTTGGGTGCTAAAGAAAGAGATAGGCATTTCTATTAAAAAAGGCAGATATTTTGCTAAGTCTGCTTTCAGGTATAGCAGTGAAATACTTAACTTTCAATATTTAGTTTACAAGTTCATAGTGCAATAAAGTAAACGTTAGCTTCTTCTCTGTTGTGATAGTTTCAAGAACCTTTGTGAAAAGAGATGTTCTAGGCATTATGAAGCTTGCTTGGATATTAAAAGTACATGCTTGCTCACTGCCTTGATGCCAAATCAAAAGCACATCCTAAACATGTCCAAGTCATTTACTGGAAAAATACAAAGATCACAAGGTCACGATTAGCAAACAAAACATGATTAAGAGCAGAAAATACACTACTAAAATACAACATATTCCCAAGGAGTAGAAGAACAGAACATTTCTGGGAAAGACATGAAAAGTGAAAACTTTAATAGCCAATAATATATGTAACTAAAAAAAAGAAAGAAAGAGAAGGCTATTTAAATTCCTTTTAAAAAATAATTTGTATTTAAAAAGAAAACAAATATTACTAGATTTTCCTGTACATAATGAGAATGCTTTAGTTGTCTTCATGTTCACTTCCTCCTTCCATTAACTGAAACGGTTCTGTATGAAAGCATCAGTATGAATCTCAGATAGGAAGGCATAAAACACAAAATAGGCTCCAAGCTGAAGATTGGAATGATGAAATATAATCCTAAATTCTCATTGCTTATCATAATTAAAAACCAGATGTCCCTATTGTGTGAATAGGTGTATTAGACTAAATGTTTTAATCAAACTGTATGGGATGTAAATTCCAACTGCATTTTCAGCTGGATATAATATTCTCCACTCAGCTTAAGCTTTTAGAGTACTCTTCAATATTTGTAGTGTCTGTTTAATGCATCGTGACCCAAAGTCAGCTGAAAAAATGTCATGTAGTATGATGACCCCCTGAAAAAAAAAGTGTTGTTTGTTGTTCTGTCTCATGCTTAATACTGACAAATAGTTAAAAAAAATATTTTGGTTACAACATATGCAATGAAGAATAGATAAACCAGGCTGAAAGACTGGTTGCATTTTTTTGAGATATATGAAGAGTGAATATACTAGTTCAGAAATAGTGTGTGACTGAATGACTTGACTGAGTGAACACTGAGGACAGAGGAGGGAAAGAGAGTATGCAAAAAACCTAGGAGATGTGAGAACAGTAAAAGAATGGTGGGAGAGGAAGAGATACTGGAGGACTGAATTTAGAAGGATGGAGAGTCAATAGTAAATACAGATAGAAACAGAAGGCAAGATAATTTGGAATACTAGAGACAAGCCTGGAAAAAAAAGAACCAAAGTGAACACAGAGGTGTGTAAATTGTACATCTGTGACATGTACTGATTGAATTGATTGCAAAGAACCATTGACTGTTTAATTTTGTGTGATTCCTGAAGCAGATGCTGAGGACATGACTTAGCATGCTGTTATTATGCCTCATAATATCTGTTCGCTACAGCTATTCTCACTCAGATGGTGTGGGAACTGAGGTATAGCCCTGCTATTCATACCACGCAGCTCAGCCTTGCGTCAAACTGCAGCAGCTGCAGGTATAAGTATTTCCAATAGGCAGCAGTCTTGGACTGTAGATGCAGTAATAATAGATAGTACTATTGGTGTAATTCACTTCTAAAGTTTTCAGCACGCCTAATATCTTAAACAGATGTAGAGACCTGAGTTATTCCATCTTGCTCTGCAATGTACCTATCTCTGAGATGAATCATTATCCCTGTTTAATGGGATAGTTACTCTTGTCTGAAGTATAAAGATGTGAACTAAATAAAGTCTTTCTTCCAATTGTATTCCTTTACTGTTTTTCAAACCGAGAAAGAAAAAAAAAGCAAAAAAAAGCCCGTAAAGCTGCTCCTAGTTTGAAGAACCGCTTTGACACAGTCAAGAGATAACATAAGTCAATGTTATAGGCTTTCTCTGACGCTGATGACAGTGTCACAGAACAGTAAGCAAATCCCAGGTGAGATTTCAGAAGTTGACTAATGTGAATACTACAAATGAGATTTCAATATTGTCTTTATATGGAAAATTGTTTTCCTAGGGAAATTGTGTTTTTCCTAGTTTCTTATAAAATCTTTTTTATTTTCCAATGCTAACAGCCAGTTTCAGGTTTATAATTGCTTTCACTTGATCTTTCATCACTTACCCTGACCATGCTGGGTAAATCTTGGCTCAGTATCATACATCTGGTTCTCTCTTCATCAGCTCCAGGGTGTGAGTCTGTGGGAATATTTCAGGTTTCAGAAGATATTTGTGTTCAGCAGAAATAGAAAACAAACAAAAACCAAAGAAGTAACTCTGAAAATGAAGTGCTCTTTCCCCACCATACATGGTCGTTAATGAACAAACTTTTTCAGTATTCACTTCTCCGGGAAATTTGGGCCAGATTTGGGTTTGAGTGTGACTTTCTAGAAGTAGAGATGTTTAGAGGGATGTTTTGGGTTGTACTGTTTTAGACAGAAGGTTGTTGCTTAAATACTGAAACATGGATTGTTCTCTCTTTTTTTCCAATATATATTGAGCAATTTTATTTTTTGTATTATTGCTATTATTCTTGACTGTTAAAAGACTATATATCTTACCCAGTGGGCCTCTCTTCTGAAAGAAAATGAGCAGAGCATGTTTCTCTGAGGCTGAAATTCTGACACCTCCTCCTTGTGGATCTGATTTCAGATCAGAGCCCGAGGATTGTAAATTAATTTGGGAAAGGGTCAGGGAGTTTTATATCTTGCAAAATTACAATTCTCTAAAAATAAAACCAGTAGGACTAGTCCTCATGTGAGGTGTCGGTCTCCTGATATACAATCTTTCAGTTAATTAAATTCTTATTAATTATTAAAGACAAAGTCTGGGTGTCTTGCAAAGCAAACCAAAGAAACAGCTGTATCATTAAAAACAATGAAATGGATGCTGAAAAAAACCAGAACCTTTAATTTTACTTAATAAGAGTGAAGGGAACAAAGGATGCTAATAAACACTACACAATGTCTAATTTAATAAAAATAAGTATCTCTTTCAATTTTCTTTTTATGCTTACTTCTTTTTCTTAGGGTAGAACTAGATTCAGTTAAATTAGTCATGAGGAAAGATTATTTCCATGCTTTGGTAGCTGGATATGGGTATTTATGTTTGTGATATGGCTGAACAATATCTCAGTATAACATGTAATTAATCCAAACAAAACTATTTCTAGTATTTCCTAGTAAACTATCCTGTAATCCTGTGGACACAAGGTCCCAGGTTGTACTCCACATAATGTAACATAAAATATTGCACTATTGGGTCTTACAGTGTATTTTTAAAAACGTAGTAGAAAAGTATAAATTATCTATCTTTATTGGGGAAGCAACATATGCTCTGTAAAATAAATCAGATGGGGATGATAAGAGGAAGAAAAAGGAATTAAAATTATTGCAGAAATGAGCATTTGTATAAGACTTCATGAGTTTTTCTGAATGTCTATGAATACTTACCATATTTAAAGACATAACTGACACTTTCAGAAAATTGTGATGTATGCATCTCCCATCCGGTATATTGCATTTTGTATCCTAAAATCATTAGTCATTAATCAGAGCGAGTTATTTTGCAGTTACTCTTGTCACTTGGCCACATTTAAGGAGCAATCTATGCAGTCCATTAAATTTGTGAAAGGTCAGCTCAATGCTTTCAGTTGTTCTTAGGGTACTAACTATACCAAGAAAACCCATGAATCTCTGAAGTCTGAAAAATCTGTGTATTTTTCTTTGGGGTTTTGGGGTTTGTTTTTGTTTAAATGGTGACTGGCGTTTTGGGATACAGCATTTCAATCTGTAAAGGTTTTCTGTTACAGAAGGAAAAAGTCTTTTCACTGCTAAATTGAAACAGAAAATGGATTTTGAGGTTATTTTATCTTCCTGGCTCATCATGGACTTTTATTGTCTGTTTAAACATTTGTGGAATAATTTTATTGTGAATGCTTTCGGTTTTTTAAAAGTTGAGCATACAAAACAAATATAGATGAGGCTATTCTTGCTTTTTCAATTCCATTGAATAAAAAGTATACAAGCTCTTATGAATTAACTCTTGATTCCATGCAGTGGAAGAGTTTCTCATGAATTTTGCATGTGTGAGGTTCCATTACTAATTTCCAGACTAGAAAGCATTAGTAATGGTAATTAGTTATTAGAAAGCATTAGTGTCTTTAGAGGCTCAGTCTTTTTGGAAGCTCCTATTTAACCTCTTGAATACTTTCTCTGTCCCTATTGAAAGCCCAACTCTGATACTCTTAAAGTGTAATAGTGAGATGATGCCTTAAAGAGACTGCATTATCGACAAGGTCATCATCTAATGCACTGTCAAAGAAGAGAGGCGAAAGAAAAACTACTGAAGAAGCAAGAACCGTGTGGAACTGGCATTCATTTCATCTACCAGCTATTGGAAAGCTAGGTTTCTAGTCATAGATAGCTATCTAAACTCCCTCTAAAATGTACCAAGGAGATGAGGATCTCTGTCAAAGACAATTAATCTGATGCTAAGGACAGTGTTTGAAATGGAAAGATACACGAATATATGTCCTGGTTTCGGCCAGGATGGAGTTAATTTTGATTGGGGTATTTCATACCATGTGATGTCATGCCCAGGTGAGGGTGTGGCTCTCTCGGGCTCTCTCTGTCGCCCTCTGCTCGTCAGTTGGTGTCGTTGCTGTGGGAGGCAGTTGCTCGGTAAGCCACTGCTGCATTTTACCTGTTTTCTTTTTGAACTCACTATTGTTACTGTTGTTCTCTTGTTATATTTAGTAAACTCTTTATTCAACCCACGAATCCTCTTCTTTTGTCCCTCCCCTATCTTACCAGAGGGGGGAGGGGAGGTGAACGGCCAGCCACGTGGTGTCTGGCTGCCGGCTGAGTTCAAACCTCCACAATGTACCAGTTTAGTTCCACAGTAGAAGGATACTAGATTACAAAATAAAGGCCAGACTGAAAAGAACACACCAGTACTGAACAGTGCAACACCTAATGCTGCACAACACTTGACTGTAACTATGACAGTCAGCTAAAGAGAGCAGAAAGTTTTAGTTAAAATTAAAATAGCATAATTGGTTTAAACTATACCCAGATAAACCCAGGGCTGAAGGGGGAAGAGTACAGTCAGAACAAACATTAGCCAGACAAAAGCTATAAAGTTAAAAGATAGTAACTGCCCAAAGGGTATGAATATAAACAGTTGAAATGATTCATGTGTATGAATCTTTCATAACTATATTTAAAAACAGCAGAGCATTTCATTAATTTGGGAAGAGAATTATGTGATGGAGGGACCTGTGATAAAATCCAAGTATATTGTATGACTGAGTTCTCTTATAGTGCTATATACATGAAGGTTGAAGTCTGCAACTTTTTTTTGGTGGTTTTAATCTTAATAAGCCACATCTGCTCCATTCTTTTACACTTCCACAAGTAAGGCAACTTCTCAAGCACTAAATCAGTGGTTAGTGAACTCAATTTCATGTAGTTCAATGGGTTCAATTCCTTTTCATATCTGGAGGGTTCAAACTCATCCTTAAGTGTAGCAGTGTATTTTGGAGTATGTCCAACTACTTAACCATAAACTGTGTCAGAAGATCTCTAATCTGCTCCTGCTGCAGTGAATGTAGGGTCCATAACTAAGACAAAGATTTGAAATACAAAGAAGTAAGGTTTTTAGTCTTGAGATTAGAATACTTTATGCTGGAGTACAGCTGTCCCCAAGGACAGTTTACCGGTGTTATCAAATGGTTGCTTAACATGGAAATCAGGCAAACTAGATCAGGAATTAGAATTGAGGAGCTCCACTTCCCAGGGCTAAATGAATGGGATTGCTAGCATTACACGTACATTTGCTACTACTATTGCTATTACTGTTAGTACTACTACTGCAATCACTACCACTACCATTACCATTATTTTTGTGAGGTTGCCCTACTCACTAAAGGTGTTGGTATCTCATAAGAAACTTGAAGATGAAGATGAATTATGCTGTTGTCCAATTTGTACCTCTATGTTCCTAGAAGAAAACTTGATACCAAATGTTTTGAGCTGTATTCAAAAATTCATTGCCTCATCACAATCTTTAAGCACGATCTGCTTCTTTTCTCTTTCATGCTACTTCCCAGAATCTGTATAAATGTTCATCTGAGGTTTAGAGAGGAAATGGGATGTTACAGCCTTCAATACGTATATAGTAGAATTTGAGAAAATATATAATAATTTCTTTGTATCTTGTGTCTGTGTTTTATTCCTGTGAGGAAGCTATGCAAAAATGCTCCTGAAAGACTGGTCCAAGAATGCTGTTCAAGAAGATATGCTTGTTTCAGAAATTCTGTTGAAGAACATCTGGGTGCTCAAATACCAGAAATTTCCTCAACTTTTAGAGCTCTCAATAGTTATAGCTATGAAGAAGATATAGATTCTCCTGGAACTAGACACTATTTATTCACAGAAAAACTCAGATTAGGAAAATTGTAGAATTTCTCATTAAATCCTGACCTATCAAAAATAAAAGCTCTGCATGCCAGGTGCCTCATGCAAACAGTACATATGAGATGTTTGGCCCACACCAATCAAAAATGCAATGGTCATTCTGTGGACCAAGAAAATAAGATTAAAACCAGCTGCAGAGCCATGTTTCCCCCCTGAGAGGCATTCTGCACTTGGGCCACAACAACCCCCTGCATGGCTACAGGCTTGGGCAGGTGTGGCTGGAGAGCTGTCTGGAAGAAAAGGATCTGGGTGTTCTAATTGACAAGCAGCTGAACACAAGCCAGCAGTGTGCCCGGGTGGCCAAGAAAGCCAACGGCATCCTGGCTTGGATTAGAAATAGTGTGGCCAGCAGAAGTAGGGAGGTGACAGTCCCCCTGTACTCTGCACTGGTGAGGCCACACCTGGAGGATTGTGACCAGTTTTGGGCACCTCAATACGAGAGAGATATCGAGGTGCTGGAGCGAGTGCAGAGGAGGGCAACGAAGCTGGTGAAGGGCCTGGAGAATAAATCCCATGAGGAGCGATTGAAGGAGCTGGGACTGTTCAGTCTGAGGACGAGAAGGCTGAGGGGAGACCTCATCACTCTCTACAGCTACCTGAAAGGACGTTGTAGAGAGGTTGGTGCTGGTCTCTTCTCACAGGTAATTAGTGACAGAACAAGGGGGAATGGCTTTAAACTCCAACAGGGGAGGTTTAGTCTGGACATTAGGAAAAAAATTTTCACAGAAAGAGTGGTCAGACAGTGGAATAGGCTGCCCAGGGAGGTGGTGGAGTCACCATCCCTGGATGTGTTTAAGGGTTGTTTGGATGAGATGTTGGGGGTTACAGTGTAGGGGAGAACTTTGTAGAGTAGGGCTGATGGCTGGACTCTATGAGCCCAAGGGTCATTTCCAACCTGAATTATTCTATGATTCTATGATCTACCTGGCTTGCTCTCCAGTGATACTTGATCACATACAGGTAGCACAGCAGCCTGCAGCCAGCAAACAGGGCCCTGGGGTCTGAACCCGCTGATGCATGGCTCCCACCTCTGCCATGCCCTTGAGGGCCAGCAAAGCATGCAGAGTCAGAAGGAGGTTTTGCAATTTTGTTTTGAAGGTATAGCGTGAAGTCCTTACTTCTCTGACCTCTTACTGTGAATCAGTGAGTAGCCTGGACAGACTGGAAGTCAAACCAACTTTGATAAAGATACCCACTACCCAGTCTGTTTTGGCTCAGACTTGCCGTGCTTGGGAGGTCTGGGTTGCTAGAGTTCAAGCTGGCTCCTGCCCAGCTATACCAGAGTAGAAAAGTCCTGCTCTGCTGTCTGCACTCTTTCTATTTCTCCAGGAGCTGATGAAAATGCAAAGGTCAGTCAGTTTTGTCTTTACAAAAAAAAAAAACCAAAAAACCCCCCAAAAAAACAAACAAAAACCTGAACATTTTGAACAATCTAATATTGGGATTAAACCCTGTTGCATTTAGATAATTTTCTAACTCCTTGAAACATTTCATGATTTTAAGCTCTGCTTTGAAACACTGTCTTTTATAGGAGTTTATATCCTGGGTTTTTGTATCTCTCCTATATTGATGCTAATGGAGGCTGCAGGGAGGGACAGGTAGGTTTGAACCTTTTATTTCTCTTGAGGAGAAGTATGCTCATCTTAATAATGCTTCTGCTGTGGTATTACAAAACTTTCTCTGTAAATCTTTCTTGGCACAGACGTCCTCTTGGAGATATTGAATTATAAAGGTGGGGTTTTTGGCTGTCTGCAAATCAATAAAAGTCCATTCAAATTTGGACATATTTTGGGCTCTTATCTGTTTCCACAGAATAAGGTGCTTATTTGCCATTAAATTTAAATGGAATGCGGTGAGGTCCTTACTGGTGTCAGGCTTCTCTGCCTAAGAATCACATGAAAATAGAGCAAATGGTTGATTTGATGTATGCTTTATTTAACAGACCATTTCAATATTTGGTTGTAAAAGAAAGAAAAGACAGCAAAAGACTGACCACCTATTGCTATGCAATATAATGCCATGGTCCTATGCCTAAGTAACTTGCCCACCTGCACTGCCTTTGCTGTTCTGTATCTTGTATCTACTACAAGACTTTGACTCCCAGCACATTGTGGTCATAACATTACAGCAAAGCTGATGGTTCAGATTAACTGTCCTGTGGTTTTGTCCTGTTGGGAACTTCATGTACAGGACAAACAGGCTCTTATGATGGCAGAGCTCTTTGACCTGCGGTAGTTAACTTGTTCTGATAATGGTGCTGGTGGCATTATAAATACCTTACTCAGGCACATTTTGTCTGGAATGAAACCATGTGGCTGGAATGCATTGCAAGCTCTTTGGAGCAAGGACTGTTTGTTTTGAATTTGGCTAGTGAAAATGTAGTAAGCTTAGGCCTCCAAGGTGTTACAAACCATGATGAAGAATGAGAAAGTGAAATCAGTGGTGGAGAAGGACTGTTAACAGGGATATAGAGAACTTTGTGGCATGTGACATATCGGCTTTATGTCATTCTTAGCACAAATGTTACAGTAGAAAAAACTCTCTAAAAGAGTTGTCCTAGTAAAAATGATATGAAGGTATTCCACCATTATTATTATTATTTATTTCTTGTTATGCTTTTAATAGTTCAGGTGCTTTCCAAACAGAAAAGCTACAGGCCCTGCTCCGAGGAGCTCACAATCTAAAAGTGGACAAGGAGAGAGACGTGAAGGAGAGGGGGTCCACAGAGAAGTCAAGACGCCAAGATGGAAATCAATCATATCTTAGCAATCAAATGTGGTTTGAATGCATTGCTGCAAAGCTATACAAATTATTTTCCAACTACTGCCCATATTTTTCATTCTGGTTCAACTAATTCACTCCTAGGTGCTGTGGCATAGATGGATGTGTAGGAAGGAAGCTTTCAATATGTGGGCTCAGAGAGAGTAGCACATGTTTAAAGTAGAGCTGGAAAATTCACCTAGAACTACAGAGATGAAAGGGGTTTGTCTGGATTTTCAAAACTCAGTTCATTACCCGGATAGTTTAGATCCAGAATGGTATGGCTTTAGGTCAGGTCCTACAAGGTGGGAGTTACATGTGATGGATTCCATCTGGAATGTAAGTGTAGTCTATGCATCTGGAGGTTCCTTAATACAGGCTAATATGAACTACAAAATCTATCATGGCAGGGCTAGGGCAGGTTAAGAAAGAAATGACCACACTGATGTGGTATATTCATGTGTTTCCAAGGGAGAAGAAGGATGGTGCTGAGAGTTTGAGGGTGGTCATTCTTAATGTCAGTTGTAAAATTACATTTTTAATAATGTAGGACACCAGTCACTGATTAAAAAGAAACAGACTGTTTAATTTTAAAAATACTGTTTTTGACTGACAGTAGGTCACTCATCAGTTATGAAAAATACTATTAGGTTTTCCTTATACATTTAAATGTCTAAGTATTTTTTATAAAACCTCCACTCAGGTTCCCCCAAACTCTGAAATTGTCAAAGAAACTCTCTTAAGGCTTGCCTTTAAAAACTTCTCAACAAATTGCCATATTTTTCCAAGTACTCAGGGGATCATTGTATGTTTGTTTATTCCTGAAGTGTCTTTCTCTTAGCAAATACGAGTGTATTGTGAAGGCAAAAGCTAATAAGCAGTTGAATATTAAAGTGCATAGGTTGTCCACGTTTAGAAAAATAAATGGTTGAAGAAGCAGTAGCTGTTGGGATTACAGATTTCCGTGGAGTAATCCGTCATGAGTTTTTAGCAAGCCACATATATTTTACTATAAGAAACATTTTTTTTACAGTCTTCAAATCCTGCAAATGCATTTCTAACAATGCTATCAGAGTGGTGATAATCCTCCTGCTGAGAGGGAGAAGCTGTAATTAAATAATCAAATAGACTGATCTTTCATAACTTACAGGTATTCATATTCCTTCAATAAATAAAAGAATATACTTTATCTTTTGATTCTGTATAGCTTTTGAAACAAATCAAGTTTCTAGCACTTTAAATAAATGATTCTAAGAGCTTGACATGAATTATGCTGACTGGAGCCACTTATGATAATTATGGTGCCCAGAATCTTTTAAGAACCTACAAAGTTAAATAAAGGCTTACAAGTCTCTTAAGCTATTTTTATTTGCATAGAAAAATATTTATCATAGGAGTCAACTATCTTATGAGAGAAATTGCATTTGTCGTAATTGAAAAAGATAGCTAAAAAGTTTCTGTGGGTTATTGCAACAGTACAAGAATACAAGATGCTTCCATTTATTAAAAAATGTAAAACAAATCGTGAAAGCTAAAGCAGGCTACAAAACAGAAGGCCCCCATATTATCTTTCTCTTGACTACTATGTTACAAGATCATGTGCCACAGTTGAGTACTATAAAGTGTAATTCTGCATTTGCTAATATAATTCTTAAAACATTCCCCCCCCCCCCCAAGCATTATGCAAAATATATATATTTGTAAATGTTTCCTTCTGTAAGCATCACAACCTTGTTATCACATAATCACCCTGATCAATTGTTTCCTGTTTCCCATCATAGTCAGTGCTGATATCCAACTCCTCGTCCAGCTGGTCCTGTGGTGTGGCTGGTTCTGAATTATGTAATTCCATTTCTTCTGTTTCTGAAGCACAAATACTTCCCTCTTCCTGTGAATCTGAAGAGTCACCATTATTTTGTGACTCATCTAACATGCATTTTTCGTCAGGACTTTGGACGTTTAATTCACAGTTCATGGTCAGTTCTCCCTCTTCCAGTTCAGCAGTTTTCTCACATTGTTCTTCTGCCTGTTGACGTGAAACTTCTTCAGAAACTGTGTATATTTTATTTGTACTCTGCTCCACAGAGTTTGTTTTTGATCGTCTGTGAAATAGCCCAAAATTTTTTATGTCTGTTACAAAATTCACACGCTTTTGTTTCTCCTTAGTGGACTCTGACACCATCATTGCTGAGCCGTTGCTTACATTATGTGCTTCAGAGGCAATAGTGGCTGATCTTGGATGAATCATTGTTGTTATGTCAAAAAGGCTGAAGGTCTTTTTCTTTGCTTTCTTGGTTCCTTCACTCTCACTATTTTCCTCATTTTCTGATAGAGAGGCAGCATCTTTGTTCATCTTTGCAGTCTGCAAATTAGACAGTTTGCTTCCTTTTAACAAACCCAGGACTTCAAAACGAAAGCTGGAAATATCTTGTTTTAACTCCTAAAATTAGGAAGAAAGACGAAACATCAGAGCATGAAAGCTAATTTGACTTTTCCTCTTGTAATTTTTTTTTTAAAGAAGGACTTATGCTAGGGATCAGTAATGAACCTCACCATCTGAATAATACCTGGCATCTTCAAGGTGCTTTGCAGACTCCCTAATGGGTCTTCCAGGTGTGAAGGAAAGATCAGCAATTTTACCAGAGAAAACTTCAGAGGAAAATGTGCCTTAGCGTAGACTACTCATAGAAATCACCAACAGTGGTGGAGGAAGGAGCATGGGCAACTTGAAGACCTACAGCTAACCTGCTAGACAGTATTATCCCATCATGGTAACAGCATTTTGATCAGCTCTTAACACCATCCCTTACATATGCACACAGGGACACAAGCACACACAAGGCATACACATGTGCATGCTTACCTGTGAATAGCAGTGCAGGTATGTCTTCATGCATTTCCACTAAATGTTTGGCAGATAGCAGCTAAGTCAGAGTTAATCATTGCAGGCTGCTTTCAGCCAGCGAAACCTCTGTCTTTTAAAGGCCTGTCTCAGGGAGAAAGTACCTTGCCTTCAAGAGGTCCCTATTTCTCTTCATTTTCTCTATAGGGATAATCATAGAATCATTTGGGTTGGAAAAGGTCTTTAAGATCATAAGAGCTCAACTGTAAATCTAACACTACCAGGATCACCACTAAACCATGTCCCTGAGCGCCACATCTGTGTCTTTTAAATACCTCCAGGGATGTAGACTCAACCACTTCCTGGGGCATCCTGTTCCAACACTTGATAACCCTTTCGGTGAAGACATTTTTCCTAATATCCTATCTAAACCTTCCCTGGTGCAACTTGAGGATGTTTCCTCTTATTCTATCACTTGTTACTTGGGAAAAGAGACCGACAGCCACCTCACTACAACCTCCTTTCAGGGAGCTGTAGAGGGCGATGAGGTCTCCCCTCAGCCTCCTCTTCTCCAGACTAAACACCCCCAGTTCCCTCAGCTGCTCCTCATAAGGCTTGTGCTCTAAACCCTTTACCAGATTCATTTCCTTTCTTTGACACGTTCAAGTGCCTCAACCTCTTCCTTGTAGTGAGGGGCTCAAAACTGAACACAGTAATCGAGGTGTGGCCTCACCAATGCCAAGTACAGGGGGATGACCACCTCCCTAGTCCTGCTGGCCACGCTATTTCTGATACAAATCAGGATGCTATTGGCCTTCTTGGCCACCTGGGCACACTGCTGGCTCATATTCATCTGTCTGTTGACCAACAACCCAGGTCCTTTTCTACTGGTCAGCTTTCCAGCCACTCTTCCCCAGGCCTGTAGCATTTAATGGGGTTGTTGTGACCCAAGTGCAGGACTCAGCACCGAGCCTTGTTGAACCTCCTCCAGTTGGCCTCAGCCCATGGCTCCAGCCTGTCCAGGTCTCTCTGCAGAGCCTCCCTACCCTCGAGCAGATCAACACTCCCACCCAGCTTGGTGTCATCTGCAAACTTACTGAGGGTGCACTCGATCCCCTTGTCCAGATCATTAATGAAGATATTAAACAGAACTGGCTCCAACACTGAGCCCTGGGGGACACCACTTGTGACGGGCTGCCAAGTGGATTTAACTCCATTCACCACAACTCTTTGGGCTTGGTCATCCAGCCAGTTTTCTACCCATTGAAGAGGATGCTCATCCAAGCCATGAGCATCAATTCACCAGGAGAACGCTGTGGAAAATGGTGTCAAAGGCTTTACTAAAGTCCAGGTAGACAACATCCACAGCCTTTCCCTCATCCACTAAGGGGATCCCCTTGTCATAGAAGGAGATTAGGTTTGTCAAGCAGGACCTGCCTTTCATAAACCCATGCTGACTGGGCCTGAGCATCTGGTTGTCCTGTACATGCCATGTGATGGCACTGGAGATGATCTGAATGAAGCAATAATGAAGCAAGTAGCTCAGGCTCTGGCAGTATCTTCTGTACATGTAAACTGGGGCAGATGAATATAATTTTGAATGTTTGGAGTTTGAGGTGTGACTAGTATCAAAAATGTTTGATGCTAGAACTACACAGTGATGGATATTTTGATATATGTATGTGATATATGGCCCAGTTCACTTCATCTGTGTCAAAGGATTTTAATATTTGACTGCTTCTTTAAGTTTTGTTTTTTCTTTTACGTCATAGAAAATGTGTTCTGTAAACAAATAAATGCACAACAGAACTCTATAGCAGAAAAATTGTATTTCCTACAGCACTGAAACTATTTGCACCTTACTTTAGCAGATGTTGTTACACACGCTTAGTCCCACTTTGGTGTCCCCTTACATGGGCACAATTCAAACTAGCTGATCAAACCAATTATTGCTGCAGCTAAAGAAAGACTTCTTGGAGTCCATGTACAACACTATCTCTGTGTGGTCCAACAGGACACAGACAGTGCTCTAGGAAGCAAGTTATATGCTACCTGAACAACTGAGGAGTGTGAGAAATATGCTTCACAGTCTTACAGTATCTTACCTATAAACATATAAATAAACACATACCTTAAAATTTTCTTCTGTCAGTCCTTCCTCAGTTTTGGCATCTCTTATCATTGCTGCAACATATCTCTTAACCAGATTTCTCATAACTTCCTAAAAATATAAAATACTGTGTTACCTTTTTTGGTATTAGTTACAAAACCTACATTCACTGGGCCTGATTGGACTCCATTGTGCTTTACGAACACGACAGAAAAAGTACACACCCTAGATCTGGTTGAAAATTTGTTCTGCTTTTCAATGTAAAGTGCTAATATCAATTATCCTGAGAACAGCTGTATTGGATTTGACCAAAGGTGTGTGTCATTCCAGTCACATGCAGTCTGACAATGAGTGGTTGCTGATCCCTCATGAAGAGCTTAAGTCTTGTGCAGTTGTATAATGTTATTTCCAGCTATACTCTCCCAAGCCTCCTGTGATGTGGGATTCAGAGACTTTCTGAATCAGAAATGATAGCTCTAAGTTTAATGGGTGGTGACAAGTTTTCCTATGTATTTTGAACTCACGTAAACTTTCAGCATCCACAAATCTTCTGCCATTGAATTCCTGGACTAAGATTCATATTTTTAACCTGCTCTCTGATAGTTTCCATTGTTGCCTTCCACTTCTAAGAATCCTAAAATTATTTAGGTTGGAAGACATGCTTGGAGGCTGTGTGATCCAGCTCAGGGCCATGTCCAGTCAAATGCTGAATATCTCCAACGGTGAAGATGATGCAGCCTCCCTGAGCAACTTTTTCCAGTTCTTTACTACACTCACTGTGATGATTATTCTCCTTACAGAATTTCCCTTCTTGCAACTTGTGTCCATTGGCTCCCCTTCTTTTACTGTGCACCTCCAAGAAAAATCTGTCTCCTTCTTTTCTCTAACCGCCCACTATGTTATTGAAGACAGCAATTAGATCCACCTTAAACTCCTCCAGGATGAAATCCAAGCTTCTCCTTTTATATCAGCCCTCTAATCATCTTGGTGGCCCTTTTGTGGATTCTTTCCAGTTTTTTAACATCTGTTGTGTAGTGGGGGGCCCAAAACAGGACACACTGCTCCAGATACAGTCTTACAAGTGTGGGCTGGAGGAGAATAATCACTTCCCTCGAAGTGCTGCCTACAGCTTTACTAATGCAGTATGGTACGTGTCTGGAATTCAGTTTGTGGATAGATGGTAAATAGGTTCTCTCTGTTCACCTTCTGCATGATTTTATAGATCCCTGTTGTACTTCCCACAGCTGTCTCTTTTTTCAGGTTGGAAAAGTCCTAGTTTACCTAGTTATTTTCCATATGGAATCCATTCATTACTAAACTTACAACTGTACACCCCACATCTTGCTTAACTTCCAGCCCTTTTAACACAACAAAAATTGAAAATAAACCTGAAAATTATCCCTTGTGCTACAACAGTCTCAAATAATCAAGGGTTGAAACAGGAAGAATGAAGCAGAAGAACAGCTTACAGGGGATCTAGGCAGAAGGGTTATTAAGGGACAGGAAGTTGTCTATGGGAGACCAGAGCTGGAGAGATGGAAAGCAGGTTCTGATGGAGCATGTCAGTGAGTTGCACATGCGATCCTGATGGATACCAACAGGGAGGTGGGACTACACGTTTGCTTTTTTAAAGGCAATCCATGTTAGAGTGGGCAAAATACTGGTTAGTATATTATTGCTCTAGGAAATATACTTTTGCACCCCAAAAGTAGAGAACCCTACTTCTCAAATGCTGCTGTTTAAACACCAAAAAATACTATGCTTGTTTTCTGAGGATGAAATAAATATGCATTTTGTGTTTTCTTTTCTTTTTTTCTTCTGCTTTCTCTTGAAATTCTTCCTCTTTTTTTGCCTCATGAAGACCTTTTTGAGGCATAGAAAAATAATTGCCCCCAAAAATTAACATGGGTCTGTACCTGGTATTGGTGATGTCTTCTCAGGTTGTCAGCTGCACGCCTCTGAAAAACAGAAAAAAAAAAGAACAAAACCCATGAATCCCTGTCTGGTAGTAAAACACTTACAGCATAGCAAAACATAAGGTCTGTGCAATATGTGGTATCTAGCAAGCTGAGAGAGATGGTTCAAAGTCTATTGAAAAAATGGTGGTGTTGGAGCAAAGCTTGTCATTAGCTTTACAGAAGAAAGAATGTTGTTCTTGGTAAGGTAAAGTGGATTTTCTACATTTTTGCCAATGTGCTGCTATTCCAGCATTGGTATCGATGTAATGGGGCAGTCAGGTCTCTAGTTGCAGAGCCGCAGAGTCACTGAGCTGAGACAGAAGGGTAACAGTGTGATCATATCACTCTCTTGCAAAGATTAAAGTGTATTTTAATGAGTTGAGAAAAGCTTGACATAAGCATGGTGTAAGCAACACACGTTATGGTTCCTAATGTTTCATTTAAGATAGAGCTAACCAAAACCTGCGCTATAAAACCATATTAAAGAGAAAATTTCCTTCTTAGTTCCCTGTTAAAAACACTTGGTTACAGAGAGGAATATGGAAGAGAGAAACTTACAATGCTGAGTTCGGTGTTGATAAGGAGGTAGGGTAAGAGGGATAGTAAGTCTGAAAAGGAACACCAAAATGATGTGTGCTACAATGAAAGCATGGTACAGGCTTCAAGCAAGTATTGCATTAGATTATACTGCCATACCTAAGGGCTGTCCAGAAGAAGATGGGGAAAAAAAAGTCCCAAATTAATTAGTCCTTGAATTACTGTCATCCTTAATAGCATATTGAGTCACATCTTCCTATTCTCTACCTTAATTATCCCTCACTGGTTAAAGACAGGCTTACAATTTTAACTTGAGTTCTTCTATCAACTGCTGGTGAGAAAAGAAGGTATCTGACCACTGATTGTATTCTACAAAACAGAATACTTGCCACATCTTAAAAGAGGGTAAAAGGACATCCAAGACACTTGTTAAAACTGACCTCACTTGCATAATGAGGTAGGCACAGTACGATAGTCATCTTCCTTTACTTGAAACTGATTGGCAATTTATGATTAACAATTTCCCTGTACTAGGAATCAGTTTACACTTCACGTTTGATTTGTTGTTTGTAATTAATTTGAGGGATACAGTAGCTGTGTGGTTGCGCTTGACAAAAGGTAACAGAAAGGGGACGATCATTATTTCCTAAGCACTCTGAACAGCCACTGTGGGGTATCAAGATACACAGGCATCTTGTCTTCAGTATTTTTCCAGATTGTGTTTCTGTATCGATGCCTCATACAAAGAGAAGATGGAAATTCTTTTTGCTTAAGGGTGGAGGGATGGATGAGCCTGTCCACCACCAGGGCTGGAGGGGGCAAGGCAGCCATGGGAAAGCCGATACCCTCCCACCACCTGCCTTTAGTTGTTTTTTAGAAAAAAAAAAATTAATTTTTCACAGTTGACCACATGATGGAGATGTTTCATTCCTGCTGAGAGAGCACTAAGGGGGTTCGTGGCAAAGAGAGCTCTCAACGACAGATCTGACTCACAGGTGAAGAGAAAAACACTTCAAGGTGTAATTGAAATGCACTTCAATTCAGGTAAAGCTAATAACTCCTATAAATAAAACAGATGCTGATTCTTGTCTCACAGAATACTTTCTGCAGTTGCTGTCTGTTTTGCTTTATTTTACAGTGAAATGTGAAATAAATGTATGGGTTTAATTCTGTACCCATAACAAGAAATAGCTAAATTAGGTTTATCCTTTTTTTTTACAATCCGTTCTGAAATTCTCAGAAATAGAGGCTGTGGCTTTTCCATTCAATGCACTGTCCACAAGAGCAATTTTGGATGACTATGTAAACAAATTTATTTGTCTAGTAACGTGTCCAGAAATGTTCTACTGTACTTAACAGTTGTTTTCAACCCATACCACTGAGAAGCTGAAAGAGAATGTATTTAATGGTGTGTTTTCATACACAAACACAGGCATACTACATCTTGAATTATGCATACACATAATCCATCAAAGTTGTTATCCCCAGCAGTTCTCTAGCTCTGTTTAAATGTTCAGATTCAGTCTCCAGTTCATAATCACTTTTTGATTCCTTCTGAAAGCAGAATAAATCTTTGCTTAAACACATCTGAAAATCAAGCTGTTCACTATAAATAAAATGGCATTAACACTCATATTGTCCTTATTTAGTTCTCAGCCAGCCTGCTTTTCTCTACCTGGTCATAGTCTAATTTGTGGTTCAAAACTTCTTTCAAGAAACCGTTGTGCTATGTGCATGAAGAAGTGTTGAAAACTATAGCTGACTAAAAATAGCAACAGAGAAACACTCTTCTGATGACAATGTTGTATGAGATCATGAAATTGATGGGGATACTTTTATCCCTTTCCAAAGGGGACACTAATATCCTTAAGGAAGCTTTTAATAGTAGTTCTACTAGTAGTGATAATTATTTTGGTCTTCCTGCTTATGCCGTTCCTAGTAATTTGCATGGTTTTAAAGAAAAATCTCTTTAGCAGTCAAAAATTTGTTAAAGTTAAATTACTTCTTTTGAAGTGTTTTATCAAAATTATAGCTTTTATAAAACAGGAATTTAAATTTAATGTCTGCATTTGACCTCAAACTGCTGAGTGATAAAGGTCCAGAGAATCTAAGGACTGTCTGAAATCATGGTATATATTCCTCATCTTGAATGGAAGCATCCCATAAAAAGGGTAACTAAGAACTTGACAAAGAGGTTTCCCCATGAAAGAGGTTTCCTTGGCTATACAACAAACACTTCACACTACTGATTTCCATTCCAGGTGGAAGGTGTTATTTCTTCACTCAACTTTCAATAACACACATTACAGAGAAAATACAAAATATGTATATTGACTTAGGAATTGCATCATTTTGCACTTGGAGAGCAAGGAATAGAAGAAGGAGAAAGAAGATCTTCTATTACAAATTATAATAATTATCATGTAGGTTGCTTGGAAAAATGGCATAAAAATCTAGATAGCTACAAAAGAGATAACTGTTTATCTAAACATCAGATGCACAAAGAAAAGTTAATTACTGAAGATATCCCTGACAATCCTTCCCATTTTCTCCTCTGAAATACTTGAAATTATAGGTAAAACACGTTTTGACAACTGATCAGACATGAAGTGAAATGTAATTTGAGGAAAATAGCCCAATTTATTCCAGTGGGACTGGGGTTCATTTTCTTACATCGCTTCTTTTTTTTTTAAAATAGCAATGGATTTCAGATGGCCAACAGGAGTTGTCTTGAGACACCTGAAGGCCTTGGGCAGTCGGGAAAACTTCAGCCTAATCGACAGAATTACATTACTAATCTGTTTTTTGCAAAGGCGAGCCGGCAAAGTTAACAGAACTGATATATAATTATATATATATATATATATATATATATGAGCATCACACACCTTTATTTCAGAGTTTTATGTGTAGGAGATACTTTGTGATAATAGCTAAAGAGAATGCTGCACACCCAGGATATGTCAAAATGACAGAAAATAAAAATGTGCTCAAATACGAAAGGTAGAAGATCTCTGTCTGATTAACAGCAGAGCTGAAGTATTCTAGTAAATCACATGTAAGTGTCCTGGCCTTCCTTCATCAGTAGCTGTGACTAGCTAATCTGCCATCAGCATGCATGGGCAGTGTGTTGCTTTGGAGAAAAAACCTTGAAAAAGTTCCCCTTGACTCAACCACTCGCAGCTTCAGCTGTCCCAGTAAAACAAAGGATGGCAGAACCACAGAACTGACATCCAAGGAGAAGCAAATGAATCAGCTCTCTTCAGAGGCACTTCACTTCCCTGCAGACCCTGTTCTTTCCCATGATAGCTTTGTTATAAGCAGTACTGTAGATGGTCCTCCCAAGCAACAAAGCCTTACTTCTGCTGACATTTTTCTTCATATGAGTCAGATAAATCCTTTCACTAGGATGTCTGTTGCAAGTCTGTTGCTGACCCTGAATGAGTTCTGCCTGCATATAATGAACTTGCAACTGTACATTTATATATATTTCTACAGTGGATTGTTGGTGCCACATTTAATACATCCTTGATTCATTCCTAGATCATGATTCCTGGTTTTTTGGTACTAAGGTTTCTTATGCGGATATCATGCCTAAGCCTTGAAAAATGCTGGCTTTAACAAGCCAACTTCATTCTGTCTATCATCTGTTTTGCATCCTCCAGCACTGACTCATCCTTTGGATGCACACTATTGCTTTTTCTAATGGAAAACACCATAGGACGTCACTACTGATTAGAGCTTCCTACTAGAAAAGTTAGCATTTAGAGGGTTCAGAACAAATGTTTTGAAATCTGAGTTCTGTCTTGCAGACAGCATGGCATCCATACATCCATATAGCCAATGTAAGAAAAAGAGCCTGAAACTGAATCCATAGTGGTTTTTTTCCCTAGTACTTGTCATAGGAAAGGGATCTGAGTTCATAATGCAGGACTCAATGAAAAGAAGTCAGCTGAACAAAGCTTATCTTGTAGCTCTGGGGCCACAATTATTACAGGGGAGATTCCAGTGAGCTGGTGTCAAACAGCTGTCGAGATTTCTGAACAAATAGCAGGATACTTCTCATTTCCCTTTGGTTGAAAGGGCATAGAGGTTCTAAATTTAATTTGTGATGCACGTTGTTGGGACAATTGAAGAAGTTTGGGAACCCAAGGTTGAGCTGTGGGTGACATAAGTAAGTTTTTCAAAGCCAGAAAGCAGTGCATTCCCCCCAGGATAAACTGTGAGATCACCATGATGTGCACATTCATTCTCTGATGACTTAACCTCTTGGGGAAAATCCAGTTAACAGCATCTGGTTTACATCTACCCAAATTCTGTGTAGACCTGACTGCTGGAGTGAATAGTGGCTTTCACACTGATGGGTATGGACAGATTTTCATAGTGTGGAAATCAGAGTGTGGAGCGCATACCCACACCTTAGCCCATTTTGGAGCCTGGGCACATAAGTGTTCCAAATTCAGATAGCCCTTATGGGGCTTCTGGTTATAGCAGAGAAGCTAACTGAAGAACTTCATATATTTATGAGATGCCCAGATGTGTGGACTGAATTTGCCTGGTCAGTCACAGCCACTCATGTTTTCCAGGCAGCTAGAAGTCTTGTTGCCTCGTGAGCCCTCTGTTTCAGAGGGATTTCAACTATACTTGCAGCTAAGCACCTACTCTGTAGTGGAAACTAGCAATGGCCCTACCGTTTCACAGACTTTGGGATTTCCATTTTCTCTCATCAAACAATTTCTTTACAGAAATTAACCAAAAATGTCCTATATCTTTCCCTCACCTATGTCCTCCACTCTCCAACAGTTCAGTAATTAGTGGTTCACGTTCAAATCATAAGGAAGCCAGGTTCAGCTCCTCTCTTCTGTTCTCCCAGGAGAGTGCTTCCCCCCCCCAGGATCTTAATGATTTTGAGATGGAAATCTCTCCTCTCAGAGCTGCTCTGCTTGGGGCAAATAATTAAATATCCACTGGAGAACAGAAGTGAACCTGGGTCTCCCTTAGTCCAAGCTATCTGCTTTACTTGGCACCTGCTCCTTCTCTCTCCAAACAAAAATTCCCTCCTGAACCTGAAAAGTCTTTCCCAACAAAAGCTTATTTGAAACTGGTATATATTAATTAGTTTGGGTTTTAAGGATTTGTCACAAACTGTTCATAAACAAGAAACTTTGTAAGAGGATGTCTCAAACAACTCCAGTGGGATGCCCTGTGGGGGGAAGCAGAGCAAGCCCTGCAGAGGTGGGATGGTGGGCTGTTTCTCTCCCCCTCCCTCCTGTTGTTGCCTAGAGGCAGAACTTGCCTAATTGCAGGTACAAGCCAGAGAAAATGAGAACCTTCTGGAACAACCTATTGTGCATGTGTAAGAACGACTATATAAAGGCAATACCCCATGTGTGTCTTTGTCAACTCACCACCTACAGACCAAGCTGGCTACTCTGAGATAATGCGGGATCCAAGGGTGGTGATTTCTCCTTTTCCTATCTCCTCCTCCTCTCTTTTCTCTTTACTCTTACTGCTCTCTCCCTCTCTTACATATATTCATGTGTGTAAGTTTTGTAGGAGTTGAATTGAGATCGGTTGATCATTGAGGTGTCTCATCGCCAAAGTGCCTTTATTCGCTCTCCTGATGGTGATCAGTTGATCATTTCCAAATTGTCTCCATTCACTTACTAAAGTGGTCAGTTAATAAAGTCACCAGCACAATTGTTCCTCTGAGCACTGTGGTGACTCGGCTGCCCTGCGGCTCTGCTGAGCAGAGACCGGCTCTTCCACCACATGCAGGCTCTCGGGGAATTCAAAAGATTCAACCCCCAACCCCTGTAACCCACTGCGTGGGATAAGACAGGATTTTGTATTTTTTTAATTAAAAAAAAAAAATCCAGTTGGAAAGCTTCGCAACCAGCTCTGTGTTTAGACTCTCTGCCCTTTGACCCTTTGCTGCACCAGTTTTCCAAACCCAAGCTGCTAATTTCCAGAAGGTGGCATTTATGTACCCCAGCAGGAGATAGCCGCAGGAAACCTCTTCCTCATCATGCCATTCAGCATGGGACTGACAGCACCCTCTCTCTTTATTATTCCACAGATCCAGGAATGAGTTACTCCCTGAGCTGCAGTTCAGAAAAGTCTGACAGAAAATATTGTACTGAAGGTTTTGCTAGGATATATAACGGTATTCTGGATCTGTCTCAGTCAGGGATTTTATGTTAACCAAGCCTAGATCCTCAGCTGTTATACACTGGCATCACTCCATTAATTTTAATATCACTCTATCAGTTTACACTAGCTAATCATCTCTACCAAATGTTTAACAAATGCCTAGAAGCATTGCCCACTCCCCCACACAGACAATTACATCATTCTCTTGATTTTCTCTTTCTAAGAAAATCTCAGTCTTTCCTCCCATTGATCTCTGCATTTACTTCTTTCCCTTGCTAGGTTACACAGTGTTGTTTTATGTTTTAAATTCTTCATCATTCATGCTTGTTCATGTCTTTTATTTTCATCTCTATCTGAATCACTGTTCATCTATCTTCACTGCTTTTCTAATATTAAAGGGATTTTTTAAGTGTTTTTTTCTTGTAGTCTATTACTGGTTTGTTTCAATGTCATCCTCATGCTTATAAGCTTCTTTTTCTGGCTGTTTCTTTCCTGTCTACAAGCATGATGGATAAGTGAAGCATATTTTGCTTTCACAAGGTTGATACTGGCCAACAAGATCAGGATATTGCAAAAAGCCTGATTAGAAGCTTTTCACAAAGAGGACAAAATCATCATTCATCAGCTGAGGAACTGTGGATTAGTTTTATATGTCACTCTTCCTCTTTACTGTATATCTGTACAGTCATGTGAACTTGTTACTCCAAGTATACCTGGTGATTAAATTGAATGCCAGGATATGACAGGAGAATACATAGGAAAAGCCTATCCTTATTATTCACTTCTCAGGATACTGGAAAGAAATATAAAGAAAAGGTTGTCAGAGTAATGGTCCAGCAAAGGATTGTATGATATCCCCTGGCTTCTTCTAAATTAATAGAAGTTTTGCTACCAGGGTCAACTGCATGAGTACTATAACACTTTCTTTTCTCCTTACCCACACATGACACTCTCATACTCTCACTTAATGATTTGCTATCTGAGTTCCTAACAGACTTGAAAACATTTATATTCACCAAATCCCTATGGTATAGGAAAAGTGCCATTATCCACATTCTATCCACAAGAGTTTTCTTTATGTTGGAGCTGACTAAATACAGTCTAATTATTGAGGTACTGACTTGCTTAGTGAGGGAAATGCAGAGAACATTAACTAGAGAGATTTAGTTGTTGTTGGGTCAGGTTGTTGCCTGGATATTTCCTCCGAAAATATATAACAACTGTGCTGCTGGCTGAGGTATCTCAACTGGATAAATCTAGGAGGTACAAATTCAAATCTGCCATACCCACTGCAGCTATCAGAGAAAGTCCATGGCTGAGATATTACACAGGCATCTTCTGAATCCAGGTGCAGGACTATTCTTGCTCTCCTTGTGTGGTTTTTTCCCCTCTTTTTTTTTTTTTTTTTTCTAGAAATTTCACTGCTAATCAGCACTATTAGAATGGAGTACCAATGTGAAGTGCTAAGGCTTGGACAATAAGCCCAAGCCAGAGTTGACCTATAGATGAATCCTGCATATTTTATAACTGATAACCATTGTGCCAATAGGTATTATACTAAGTTATAACAAACCACCTATTCTGATGTCAAAGGTGAAAGTATTGAAGCCTGAGCAACAGGCCCCGAGCCAAAGCTGCTAACTTAGTATGTAGTCACTAACGAAATATGTATGCTCATTAATGAAAGATGTAGCTTAGATACCATATACTCATTACTGGTGATGGATGTAATGAAAACACGTCTATCCTGAAAGTATCTTTCTACTTCTCTGTGTAGGGGTAAGTTATCAAAGCCATGAAGCCAGTTGTCCGGCCTTGGGACAGACGTATGGCCTTGTTTTAAAAAGAACATAAATAAATGAGATAAGGAGGGAAACTCCCTTAGCTTCTGCCTTGAGCCCTGGCCAGGCTCTGGGGGAATCTAATGAGAAAGTGAAACCAGATGTTACGCTCAAAACAAAGGTGCCAGCTCTTCTGGCTTGCTGATTTTTAGTATATAAGGCTGGACCCGCTCACAGTGACTTTGGCAGCCTCACTAATGGGTGGACAAACCACGCAGGATTTCTCCTTGCCAGGACAGGCTTCCCAAACCCTCGCTGTAACCGGGGCTGCCCAGCCACTGCGGGTCTGGGTGATGGGAACGTATGCAAGTGGTGATGGATCTTTCTTCATTACTATTTTCTCTCTCTCTCTCAGGTAGTAATGATTTGATGCATTACCCTGTATTTTCCTATTTGTTTAAGTACACTGTTCTGTCTTTTCTTACTGTATGTTTTCTGTATTATTCTGTTATATTATTTAGTTATTTCTAGTAAAATATGCCTGCTCTTTTCACTCTGTTGATTGAGTTTAATTGATATCCCTAATCAGCAAAACACAATGTGATTCTAAAATAATTGTACCTGTAAATTCAAATAAACCATTCCAAGTAAATGCTGGATTTCAAAATGATTTCTTAAATGGGAGCAGTTTTTTGGTAAGAATACTTTTATGGTAAACCCATTTCATTACAAGTAGAGAGAGAACATCCCATGATGAATACTTTACACGAGTCTGTGGTTCGTGATACATCAATGATACTTGAACTGTGACACTTGAACTAGAGACCATCAACCACAATTTTGGGATTGGCAGACAAGTATATACATTTGATCTCTCATACTTGGTTTGCTTTTAATCTTTTTTGCATTATCTGTAGATGAGGCACAGTCATGGTTCATATTGTCATTGCACAGGAATATGATGATGCTTTCTCTTCAAATACATTGACATGAATGTAAAAAAAAAACATTCTCTGCTAGAATTATTCCCTAACTCATATGCACATTATTTGACAGTTTGTATGCTCTGTAAGGCTGAAAAAGACTCATCTAGATAGCAAAAAGCAGGACTACAGGCAGAATAAAACACAGGACTTACCCCTATTGTTCCAAAACTTTCAGGCTTTCTTCTAATTTTTTTCTTGCAAAGGTGTCTCCATAACCATTTGATCAGATACCACAGAGACTTTGGGCTTGGTATAACATTAAAAGGAGTGGGCAGAGTTCCTCCTTCTTCAAAGTAACTCATCCATAGTTTTGTTCGAGCAAACTTCCACTCAATGTCTGCATGATCCTGCGCACAAGAAACACAACACCAGCAGAGATGTAAATAAGGAGATGAATCAAACCTCTACAAAAATCTGTAAACCTAAAACTAGAACAACCCTGAAATACTAATGAATTTTCTTGTTAAATGACTAGCATATTCTTTTGACACAAAGCAAAGCTAGGCTACTTTACTTCAGTTAAGAGATGTTAGATATGTACAGTATATATCCACTTTCAACCTTTCTTTCCTTGCTACAGGCTTTTAAATAATTAAAAGTCTCTCAAACAACAAAGGATAATTACAAGCAGAAAAATGCAACATTTCTGGAAGAGATGTTTTGTTATAAGAGCAGCTCATTATTCCACATAAATCACTCTAATTACTCTGCTGTGTAGCAGCTTCAACAAGTCTGTAAGTCTCATGCACTCTCTTAGTAATTGCCAGCCCCAGAAATTCACAAATAGATTATCCATCAAATCACGAGGCTACTTAAAACTGTTGAGTCAAGTATCTTTTTGTCCTCCTACTTCAGAAATAAATTTGGAATAGGTTGGGGGGTGGGGCAGTATTTTTATTTGAAATTTTATTTCTTTTGGATTCTATATAAGATTGTATAAATTTTAAAAGTTTGAAACAAATCAAAACTAAAGTCCATGGAAAGATTGCTAAGTCCTTGCAGCTGAACAAGAAGTTTAAATTACTAAGATTTGGAGAACAAATATAGTAGCCAAGAACTTAAACTACAGGTCTAGCTCTAGTCTTCAATGTTTAGTTAGTAAATATTAAAATATTTAGCCAGATCTACAGTAATCAAACCAGTAATTTAGAAGCTGTAGTAGGAGAAGTATTCTACATTCAGTCTGAGTTTTGATGAATGCTAGTATACTGTGTTATTGTGTATCAGACTTTGTCAACTAGCAAATAGTCAGTATTTCTTTTGTGGAAAAACTTGTAATTTCCAGATTAGCAAAAATGCACATTTTAAAATCTTAAGACTGTGAAGCTTTCTTTTGTTTGTTTGCTTTCTGCATGATCATCTTTGAATTATCATATGACGAATCTATTTATTTTCATTAGTCTTCACTGGCAGCTGAGAAATAAAAATAAGCCAATAGCTCTGATAAGGATAGAGACAGTTTTCACCAAAGGAGAGAAGAGGACACTGCTGAATAAGAAGTCATGACCTTTTGCTTGAATTGCTAATGGGTCCAAAATTGTCCATGAAACATGAGCACCCAATTTCTATTAACTGTATATTCATGCTATATAAAAATCCAAAAATAACAGCCTTTGAAAGGTTAATAAATATAATATATTAAAAATAAAGCAGAAGTAGAACAATCTTTGGCAGAGTCTCTTTCTTAGGAGAGGTCCTGCACAGTGCAGCTTGGGCAAGGCTGTAGCCCATCTCACTTGCCAGCAACTTCAGGACACCCTTCTCAACCTACAAGCTGTCTTCTGCAGCAGGGCCACCTCTTCCCCATCCAGAGTTGTGGGGAAATTCCCTTCTGCCCAAGCCAACTGGGGTCTGGTTTCTGTGTCCTTCCAGAACAGTGCAAAAGAATTAAAACAAATCAGGGAATTTGTCCCAATATCCTGTCCATAAAAAAGATTTACTGCCAGAAAAGTGGTATGTAGGAACAGAGAGAAGGTATATATTATGAATGATCTAAGGATAAGGAACAACTTACAGCAATAAGTTGGTAAGAATTATTCATCATGGCTATTAGCATGTTGAGTAGAACAACCAGAGAGATTACATTATAGGTACCAAACATGGTGGCCCCAACAAATTCAGTAAATTCATGCCTTGCTTTCACATTGGTCACATAGAGATTGATGAGTCCAAATATAGACCAGAATAATGACTGTAGCGTTTCAAATAATCTGAAAAACAAAACCCAAAAGGAATAGCTGTATAATAACAATTCACATACTTTTCAGATTGTTGTTTCCTAAACACACAAAAGCCCTTGACTTGACTGAGATGAATGATACTTATCACAATATAGGCAACATGGAATATCTTTCTGGGGAAACAATGGCTTAATGTTTCAAATTTGAACCTCTAGATATACAATACTGAATCTATAAATAGCCTATGAGTAAAAGGCTGATTGCGTTCAAACTTCTGAGGGATAAAGTTTTAGAGATCTTATTTTGGACATCTGCCTTTGAATTTTGATCCTTTGCCTTGACTGTAGAGGGTAGAATAAGGATCCAAAAGTAACTCAATGATTGTGTTCATGAAGATGTTAAGACAGTTATGGTATCCTTGCACCTTCTTAGTGTTGTCAGTTTAAGCAATTTCTGGTTTGTGTTGAGAGCCATTGAGATAAAAGGAGCTGTATAATTAGAAAGACATTATTATCATTAGCATATGTTTTGTTTTGCAAAGAATGGAGACATTAAAAAGACAAACGTTGCTCTCAAATGAAATTTGCTTTTATAACTAAATTTTACGATACTGCCTTAAGAGTAGTTTTGGACAACAGCTAGGAAGATAAATAACAATAACCAACTTTTAAAAAATCCTCTGCAATTAGGTAGCTTGACATAATTTCACTTTTGTACAATGTTCAGCTACACTATAGTGTCATAAGCATGGGTTGAATTGTATGGACTTCATTATGGTATGCAATGAACATAATTACAGTGATGTAATGTTAATATTTTTTTTTATTAGGGTAACTTTACATGTGTTTGTCAGGACACCACTGTAATACCAATAGAAAACAGACAGCCTCTTTCCTGTAAACAACATCTAAGTGATTAAAATATTGGGGGCAGAGAGGGGGAACAGAAATAGATCAGCCACTTACGTTGAAAATGCATTATTCTGCTTTTCACATCGTATTCCTTTGCAGTTGCCAGATTCATTTGTCTCATAGTAGAAGTACAGCTGGTTCAATCCATTTGCAAAAGCTAGCAGCACAAGGCAGTATATGAAGAGAAACTTCAAAATGTCCAGCAACATTCTTCCTAGAGATATCTGCAGAGGTCCCAGGTGAGAATTTGCAGTGAATAATGAGATCAAGCGTAGGGAGCTAAAGATGTTTGCAATTGCAAACAGGGCTTCAGCCACCAGGGTTGGATGCCACATGTCCCAGCTCTCCCGTGGAACTACCCCACTATACTGAAAACAAGCAGAAGGGAAGAAATTACTTCTCTATTTTTTATCAACAAATGAGTGTGTCAGTTTCTTAAGCTGTTCAATTAATTTGCAAGTAGTACAATAAAACTAAACATCTTTAGGAAAGCAACTTGTCTTCAGGATGGTTTTTTATTTTAGCAAACCCAAAAATGGGCAGTACCCATGTTCTTGTCCTTCATTTTTATCTGCAGGATGGTCTGTGCTTTCTAGGTTTTTGCCTGTGTTTTGCATTTGGTTATAATTTACAGTAGCAAAAGCAAGTCTAACAATTCTGACTGAGAGTAAAAGGAACAGTTTTTGTACACCTGGTTTTTCAGAATTATAGAAACTTTCAGCTGTAAAATCAGGTAAATTATTTATTTGGAAAACAGGGAAGCTATGACAATGATGGACAGAAACCTGCAAGAACTTTGGCAAGTTAGAAGAAAACATTTAATAAAGGAATGAGTATATTGCTTAATCACTAACACTGGACCAATGATTAAAAAGCTGTTTACTAATGAACCATGGCAAACTTTTTGTGTGTCTCCTTCTCAAAGAGTCTGATCCCTGGAACTGTGACGCTTTACTATTCCAGTTCTGCCAAAAAATTTTTTGAAGATGAAAGATGTTACTTTGAACTGAGGCTTAACTACTGTGGCAGACTCATTATTATTTATTTCGCCTCACTAATCTGTTTTACAGAATGTATCAGAGGACACAATTATGCTATGAAGCACTCCAAAATAATGCGATAATATAATATGAAGCAGATTTCAAACAGGGTCTATGGTGTGGTCCATATTTACCTACTCTATGCATCCTTCTGCCATTCTGCCTCATCCACTATTGTCCTCAGTCCAATTCTGATTGATTCAAGATCAGTGATGAAGCAATAGGCAGTAGAAAACAGAACTTAGTTACCAGAGACATCAGCTAATAGATAAAAGCAAGAAGAAAATGAAAAAAAAAATTTCAGTGTTTACTGAGATGAGAGGTGAGAACTCCTCAGCATGTTTTCAATAATGTCTTTCTTTGGATGATATTATACAGTATATTACTGTGAATTCTGATGGTTTACAACCATGGTATGAGAAAACTAGCATCTATTAAATAGCCAGGAACAACTGTTAGTACAAGCAAAGATTAGGTGCTGAACAGTGCAGTAGACGCTCAGATTAGGGAAAAATACACAAGGTGTGTTGGGGGAATAAGGCAAATTATATTAATGAAAAAATGTAAAGATATTTGAAACTAGGAAGAAATTGAGTTTTTGGCAAAGAATCAAAAGCATCCAACTGCAGACATATATTAAGTGAAGGTAAGTAATGGCAGATTCCAAGGACATTAAACAAGCTGGGGCGGGGTGTGTGTGGGTGGGTGGGTGTGTGTGGGGGGGGGGGGGGCGGAGGCGTAAGAAAAAAAATCTAAGGAAATACTGCTCTGAGAAAAACATGGAACTACAGAACACTGAATACTATGATTAGTAAGACAGCAAGGATCAAGTTAAGCCAATCGGGTGTGGACAGCCACATCTGTGCTCTGTCACTTGCTTTTACAGTCAGCAAAGAAAAATGGGCATTTCTAGAGTAGTAGGAAAGCAGATATCCCAAAGAGGTCAGATGAGTTCCTCTTTAACTTCCTCTGTTTCTCCTCATTGATGGGGTAGGGGAGAAGGTATCTTATGGTTGTAGTCTGACAAGATTGTCACGTTTTCTAGAGGAGATCAGGTTAATGAGAAAGGTGAGCAGAAAGGACTTTATCTCTGATGTTCCAGGTTGAGACACAGAACTGGTGTGTTAAAATAGTCAGAAAAGATCAAATGTCCTCTTATTTCTAAAGGGGAAATCAAAAGCACAAATGTGTCATTTCAGCTTAACTGACTCTGCCTTTCTTGGGCCCTAGTGCTTCCTACATGTGTGGATGCAATGCAAAAGGATTCATGGTTGTAAGCAGAGAGTGAGGGCTTTTACTTTAGTTTTGAAGAGACAGGATTTAATAGACTGGAAATAGTTGGCTGAAAAATAGTGAGAAAGGTGAAGGCCTGAGAAGTAAGTTTGGAAATGATCTGTGAAATATACTATCTGAAAGAAGACAGCAAATAATATAAAGAAAATAATGAGTATAAGAGAGTTTTGACAACAAAGCCCTATTGATTCCACTAACTATAAGATGCTGAATTCCAGAAATACCAAAGAAGAACCAGGAAAACGAAGAAGCTCACAGGTGAAAAGGAAAAGAAAGCAAAGGAGCGAGAATTACTAGGCATATTAAAACCAGAAACAGTGAAAATATGAAAAAAAGAAAAAACGCATTTTAGGACTAAACAATCCAAAACATTCAGAATTGAAGTATTTGTTCTCTCACTCATGCTTGTTCTTCTGTTCTATATAGAATAAATAAATGATTGTTGTCCTAGGAAATGGAAAATGGTAAGAGCAAATATAGCAACAATGACCTTGTTGTAAATCATGATGTTGATACTGTGCGGTCTGTCTTTTATTATTTTGTGACCCTGTTGAGTTTCTGTCCCCACTTAAAATGCAAACACAACCTTTTGACATATTACAAAGCGAACCATTACTTCATGTGATTAAATTATACCTATCATTGGCTGGTTGGTTGAAGGAAATGTACATGGCACATCAATGGAAAATTAAGAGCAGAAAACAAGCTAAGCAGCAAATACATGATGATTGTGCAATGTCACCCAGAGAATACAAGATAATAATGTTTGATCCTTACTCAAAGAAATTCAAATGCAAATCTAGTATCAGATTTGTGAGAAAGAAGCTGATTGATCATTGCTTTCCCATGAAAACAAAGTCATGAACAGTAGATCTCATGGAAGCACCAAGAGAGATCAAATGGAAATGTAGATCGGGCTACTTGAATATTTAATGGGCTGTTGGACCTTGGTCAGATGTGACCCCCTTTTTTTCTGATAGCAAAAAGAAAAGTTAAATAATACCCATTTCAGGAATTGTAATTTAAATTCTTTCCTGAAAGGCCATATGCGAATGTGAACTCTTCCCATTTTAAAATGTATGTCCCAATCTTTCCATTCATTATGACGAATTTCAGAGCAGCGGTAGGAAGAAGGAAGGGGGATGACCTAGCAAAGAGCTTTGAAACAGCAATTATATTGAGGAATCGAGTCCATAACTTTGGGGGGAGGGTGGGGGGTTAATACTCCTATGTCAATGGACATTTGGTCTGTCAATCTGGTGAAACATCAATCAAAACCATTTTACAATGCATATAATACATATAAGATGTGAGCTTCTGCTGAAATGGTGGCAGAAGAGAAATACAATATTTACTACTGAACAAATTAGATCTGACACAGTGATCACCAAGACAGTAAATACTGAGAAAAATAATGTATTTTTAGTTAATGTTAAGAGTCCTTGCCTTGAATAGGAACCTGTTTCCTTACTAGCTTTTCATGTCAATGGCTGAGACATATAACCAGTAATATGAACTTCATGCAATTTCTAGCAGAATTTGAAACAAGCAGCACTAGGTCCAATGCTCAGATTTAACAAGTACTTAAGATAAAGAAAGCAGGGTCTGCACCTAAGTTGGCACTGCACCTAACTTTATGCATCAGTACAAAATACATTATCTTCCAAAAGCATACCCCTCCCTCCTCCATTTTTCTTAGAGTACAATGATTTCTGTTTCTATTTATAACCCTCCATCAAAACAGATGTATTGCTTAAAATCTGTCATCTTGTAGTCTCATAAAATACGTGATAATGCACTATTTATAATGACATTATTTATCAGGAGAAAGCATTTTCAGTGGATACACTGGGTAATTTCAAAAGGCTTCACATGTTGATAAAAAAGCATAGCCCTTTGAAAAATATGACATGTACTCATTTATTTGAATACTAGCAATGAAACGGGTAACTCTGAGTTATCTTAGCAATTCTCTCATCCTGAAATTACACTCTTTGGTGTATTTTACACTATCCCATCATCTGCTTAACTACTGTGTCAGTCAGAAAGCCTCAAATAGGCAATAAACACTACATTTTTCTCTGGGAATATTTATCACACAGGAGAGTACTACAAGGACACTCTCATAATTTTATTCAAGGGAGCTGATTAAAATGTTTTCTTAGGTGACCTGAGCTGATTCACAGAAGGTAGAATATATCTAAGAACTGGGCTTATATATTTGATTCAGTAAATACAGTAAAGCTGTATTTTAGAAAAACCTATCTTGCAAGGTTTAGGAAATGAAAATAAGAGCTTTACATCAAAACATACTGGTTACATTTGGCATTCTCCTAATCTCATCTGGCACAGAGGTGGGGAACTCTGCTGTAGGTATCTGAAGGAAATGTGGCTGGGTATTAAATTACACTTGTATTACTCTGTTCATTACATCATCATGTGTTTGAACTGATACCACAACTGAGTCTCTAAGGAATAAAAAGGTATTTGGGTGCAACGTTGCATATGCAGTAAAAAATGAATCGCCGCAGAACCAAAGATAGTGCTTTATGCACTGTGTTGATTATGTCATGCAAGCACCAATTTGGAGAGTAAATGGATGCACATTATCCCAGATACTGTCACCCTGGAATCTGATTACCACAAGCAGAAGCTGTCTGGGAGATGAAAGGATTGTAACATCTTCTAATTAATATTATGCTGAAGTGAGTAATTAGCCATCTCCAATGCTTTGGAGACATACATTTTCAATGAACTGGTTGCTTTGTTACACAGGACAGTGAAATGGCTATTTATTTTCCAGTCACTTTATGGTAAGGCATCCTTGTGTGTAAAAAGGCATTTCATCAGTTTTAAATGACAGCTCTCCTCACACTTTTGAGCATCTTCCTCTTTCAAGCAACATCTCCGAATCTCTTTGAGTGAGAAGACTTCCAAAGGTTTGCAGCCAGAGAGACAGCACGCCAGAAACCTTTTGTCACAGGAGGAGGCTGGTGTGTCAACGGATCACAGGTCTTTGCTCATCCCTGCCCTGATCAGCTGACACGTGAACCCTTATGAATAGACACAAGATGATATAAATTAGAGGTTCTTGTGTTCCTCTATACTTATGGCAGGGCTGCAGCATGAACAGCTGCTGTTTGAGGACAGGGAGCTGTAACCAGCTACTTGATGGCTCTCTCCTCTTCTTTACCCAGCCAAAAGGATCTTGGCAGAGAAGAGACTCTCTTTTCATGCATGTAGGGTAGCTGGTGGCAGGGAACTCGAAAAAGCTGAAATACAATGCTGATCACAGTGACCAGTAAAAATGGGCTTGTTATCTTTACTTGGATGTGATAACAGGTCCATGACAGATGCTAAGAAATGCTTTCATTTCCTTTCAGATGTGGTTTCCTTACATTTGAGACCATTTTTTGATTAAACTATTTCATTTTATGAGGAATTTCTATCATATTATAGATTCATGTTGAATACACACAAAATGCAACATGTTACATGGCTTTAGAAAGAAGGGCTGTTTTGCTGGAAGATATTTCAAACAGTGGGAATATAAAACTATTCATAAAATGTCCATGAAAAGCATGAGAAAATGAACATACCCAGCCTTGAGTGACCATTTTATCCTGTTCAGCTTTACTTTTTCATGTTGCACTTATCATAAATTTTCAAATCAAATTTAAAATTTTGCTCTTTAGCTTCCCCCCCACTATTATGAATAAATATTTTTCTTGTACTCCTGTCCAGAAGTTTTGCACAGTGCATAAAATTGTCCTAGGGGTAATAATTTCTTACTGAAAAATAGTAACACAAAACATAATTTTTGCAAACATTATTAAATATTACCAGTGATTTTTCCAAGAAAATGACAGTATGACTATTCAGGATCAAATAACAAAAGATTGCCTGGGCCAAGAAGGAAGAAGTATAAATCACAAGGTTTTGTTCACTCTTATCCTGGTCTAGCTTCTTGTCATAAGTTGCAGAACATTCAATGAGCGCATCTAACATCTCTTGCACTGCTAAACCTGAGAACCTCCAAATACCGAAGAAATTTTGAAAAAGCCTAATTTCATTTATCTTAAATATTTTGCTGAGTTTTTTTTTTTTTTTTAAATATTTACCTTTGAAAATGCAACAATTTTCAAAGAGATTGTTGCTAAATACAAGGAGTTCATTACAAAATCCATGAGGTTCCACCAGTCATGAATGTAGTCCTGTAGTCCACCATCCCACATCTGTTTAATTTCACCCCAGATAAAACCTGTAAATAGAACATAATTAATTAAGCATGAATATTACATTAAAAAGGCTGTGACTATTCTAGACACTCATCTCACAACGGAGCGATTCTCCTTACATTAGTTATAAAGGGAAGGTGGATAAGTGCTCTAAACTACACATCTATTTAGGTGAAATTTTATCTTCCCATTAATGTTTCCGGAATTAATTTGTCAGGAAAAAAACAAACAAAAAAAATCTGCCTGTACAAGGGCAGTTTGGATTCCCTCAATCTCTTTTCCCACTATATCCTAATAAGAACAGTCTTAAAACCAGTCACCACTGCCAACTCTCTTCTTGGTATCTGCTGCAATGTAATTCAAACTGGAAAATGACGACAGGAGTCCACCCTGGAATACATTAATTTATTCCAACTGGAACCCACACAATAAGGAAGAGAATTTCTATTGTTATTGTCATTGCTAAACTAAAGTCTCCCTTTTCCATAGGAAAAAGCGGTGTCTCCAGCAGAGTACTTTCTGTTGATTCCTTCCTTTGGAATATGAATGAATGGAAACTGTTTTCAGGTGTACAGAGCACGCATTGTGCTGGACAGAAACTGATACAGAAATATTCAGTCCAAATGAGAAATTTTGCAAGTTCTCCAGCATGAACTTGGTTTAGTGGCTCCAGAGACAACTGTGTGGAGACTCCTTAATGCTATAAACATTAAAACCTCTCTGAAGAAGATTCTCCACATTACTGTACAATATGGTATGATTAAAAAAATGGAATATTTAGATGCATGTTTCATATTATTATCTATAGAGCTTTTTTGATAAAAATACCAATAGAGCTTTAAATTTTTCACAGATAACTTTTTTCTTAAATAAATTTATTACTCTTGTGCTCATTAAAAGGACAAAATTCACCACAGAAGAGACCAGTCTCACACATATAGATGTTGAGACATGGTTAATTCAACATGGATTTTCTCCACCTGCTTATCACATCTTTGTTTAGAAAATGTTGAAGAGATTTCATGCAGGCACTTACAGAGTCCTGCATCACTATTCTGGTTTAATTAATCTTGAACCTTCACTTTTTGTCTTAATGGTCTTTTAGTTGACTGCATGGAAAAATCATGTCTTCTCTCAAACATGATCCCTAAGTAGTAATTCCAGGTCTATTCTTGTTTGTGTCAGGTAGGTTTTTGAGTTATTTGGAAGGCAGGAAGGGGACAGATGTGAGGAGTACAATTTAATTTTTTAGTGTTTTGTCTTGAGTCTTTCTGTCTTCTGATTGCTTTCAAAAGGAAAGGTTCCCTTCCTCACTGCTTTCTCCCCTCAAATCTCAGCCATATGTTCCCATCTTGTTTCTCTGTGTCATCATAAGTAATCTTGAGCCTCAGGATCATTTTCAGCCATGCCACCATCACTATTTCAGCATTCTGCAGAGCTGAGGGGAACACCATGGTGGGACATGTAGAAAGGAAAGTGGGATACGCCCGTTTTAGTGCCTACAACAGCCTAGACAGGCTGATTGCAACTCTATTAGGTTATCAGATAAAACTAATCCACAAAATATAGCACTATTAAGAAGCACTATTTTTTTTTTTTTTTCAAGCAGCAATCAGTTGTGATGAGTCACAGTGAGAAAACAGCTGAACTTTATTGCATGGCAGGGTCAATATCCACTAACAGCATCCACTACTGCTGTTAATTGCGCAAGTGTCATCACAAAGGAAACACACCTTCACAGGCTCCTACATGCCTGCCCTTTTCAGCCTGTGAAATGACTTAACCACTTACTCTTCAAAGACCTGACACACAGTATGAACATGATGACAGCAGGTTTGGCTTCCCCTTCCCTTCGCAGTACCCTCCAACCCTTCAACATGCAGTTCATGTATTTGCAAATATCCCTGCTTGCTCTTCCACTACCTTTTAGACATAACATGTTAAGCACTATTGGGTCATAAAAGCAGCTGTTTTGTGGGCTGCAGTATACACCTCACATTTAAGACACCGCTCTGAATCACCCCTGCTCCACATGCAGAATGGCACATAAAATCACCATTGCGCTGCAGGAGCCTGAGGAGACCTGGAGCCAAAGGCTGTGTAATATGGATATGGCCTCTGAGACTCAGTGTTAGAGAACAGTTCCTTGCTCTTTTTTATTTAATAATACAGCTATAGCCCAAGGTTCTTGACACTGGGAAGACTGCTGTGGCACAGAAAGCAGACAGATGCATCGATAGATCCCCAAATAAGAAGACCTTACAGGAATCAATGCACATGCTCACAGAATTAAATGAACTCTTTTGTAATTCATCACAGTTAAGCATTCTCTTTAAAATGTGTTTTAAAAACAGAGCAGAAATAACAAGATGAATGCTTAAGCAAGAGGCTGTAGGTTCATCAGTCTTCTTTCATGACTCCAAGGAGCCAAAGATGTGAACTGACACAAATACAACAGGGCTGTTCTCTGTAAGACTGTTGCTCAGCATCATATGCTTTGATAGTACTGCCTAAAATATAATAGAATCATGTAGAGATTGAAAAACAAATGTTGACTAATGCTGCTACATTTGATCTGTTTTGTGAGTGAACTGCCAGAGTGTTTTTCCAAGCACTTCCTGTGCTTCAGAAAATGAAAGGTAAAGTTGACACTAACAGAAATACTGACCTATTACAGAACAGTGGAAGAGGGTATATGGCTATTATAAATTACATAATTTTGAATTAGAAACACAACTAATCCAAACTACCAGCAATGTTGAAGTCATTCGGCAGCTGAAAGTTCTGAGTATTCTTTGGCATCATAATGGTGTTGGTTTTAATTTTTTTCCTTGGTTCAAGACAACTTTTATGTTCATCCTCATGCAGGCTTGTTCTTTTCAGGAAAATGATAATGGAAAACTGGAAATCCTACATTTTTGTTGGCTGAAACGGAGATGTGATAGTTAGCCTTTCTTGCCAGCCAAAGCACCTAAGTGCAAACTCCATATATAAATACTGTTACTGAGTTCTCATCTGACTCCAGAGAACTCGAAGCTAGGCTGATGGATGCTGCGTTTGTGACACACACACACAATCCTTGCAAGCACAGTAGAACTTCCTAGACATGCCTTTTTGAAGGCAAATCTTTGAAGGTACAAAGTCCTAAGGTTGACTGACAAAACCCACAACTCCAGGGCAATCTCACTATGAAAGCTGAGATCAGAGTCTTTGCAGGCACCAGGTCTCTATGGCTAGGTATCCTGAAGGGTGCTCAATTGGAGCAAATGAATGGTGGAAGAACAGGGATCTCTGGAGCACTGTAAATCCTTCCAAGTGTGCCTGAAGGGTTATCCTAGAAACGTGTACTCTGAAATCCCAGAGCCATTCTGCAAAGCTGAAGATTTCTTTAAGGCCTGGTGAGCTTACATGACAGAGCTATTGCGAACAATGAACCTCAGGGATTCCAAGTTGTGCTGTTTAGGACTAATTTACAGTCACATAGGCAGAGGCCTTGAAATCCTGTTGTAGATCATAGCTACACTTTTTTGGCAAAAAGGAAGGGTCAGCAGGGAGAAGTCAGTCAGCTCTCATCTTCACAGGGTCTGATACAATATGCCAATTTTGTTCTGTGACATTCATTGAGAGAATCAAGAAAAGGCTAAGAAAATCTATGTATTTTTTTAAAAAAGACATCCAGAGATCAGAGCAGCATTACCTCTGTGACCTTGCACACTTTCCCTTTCTATTTAGAAGACTTATGGATAGCTGAACACAACCTGACTTTTTATCTAAGGAGACTTTTGGGCAATTGCAAAACATGACCTGACATTATAGAAGAGGAGAAGACATGCAGTGACAGGAGCGTCTAATGGGTGCATTATTACAGGCAGGAAAGAGATCTAGAGTCCAGGCATTGTCTGCTTATTATTGTGCCAAAACAGCAATGTTACCACATGGTGACTGAGATCATGTCAGAGCTACATGTTCAACAGCAAGAAAGATGACATCTCAAAAAAGCAGAGGGGACAGACATCGCCAGTCTGTACACAGGTACTGGGGAAAAACTGCTAATAGGAATCAACCAAATACAAAGGGTAGATCTAAAAGCAAGAGTGTTCAAACAGTCAGGCTAGGGACAAGTTCGTTGCCCAAAGCTCTCTTTATCTCCCTGGAAGGAAGCAAGCATCTCCAAGGCAATAATCCTGTCATCTGCAGGGGGGTCAAAAGGGAGGCATGGATAATCAGGCTCAATTAAAACAGATGTCTAACTTCCAGGTGCCTGTTTTTAGGTGAAATAATTCCACGCAGAGCAGATTTCACTGTTTTAGCTGGATAATCTTTTCTATGTTGTGGTTGCCTCTTTGCTCCAATTGTGTCCTTCCTATCTCTTCACACCAGCTAGAATTCACACCTGCCTCTTATGTCCTCACTGATCCATTCCCCATCAGCCTGTTTCTATCATTTATTGCCACTTACAAGGAAATGATCAACATTATGCAGCTCTTCCACCTCATTAATCAAGGATTTAAATTGTAAAGTTGAAGGTGAGGCTTTCAAGCATTTGTTGCATTGTTTATAGCTAGATACTGGAGCAATAAAAGAGAAATAACAGCATGGGTATTTTGAAACAGGCTGAGATGATGGAAACACATTTCATTAAATGCCCCATGGTTTTAATGGAATGAAAGAGACATAAATTCAGGGCAGGAATCTCACAGACCACATGAGGCCCTGGGAATGACGGACATAATGGAGAGGTTGCATACAGCACTGTGAAGTATTATACATGCAAGCTGATCAATGCAACCATTTGAATGAAGTCCAGTTTACATGATGTAATAAAGAAACTAAAATAGATCAAATAAAGTTGGAGAAAAAATGGAATTTGTGTGTTAAGTACATTTTCTTTTTTGCAGAAAACATTTCTGAATATTAATGAAAAAAGTTCTTTCTTCTAAAATAAACCCTACATATTGTAGAAATGCATTTTATCCAAGCCAACAAAACAAATAGGAATTGAAATACTTCTTAGTGAAGAACAAAAGGTGCTAAAATAATAATTTTCTTTAAAAAGTACCATCTTTCATTAAAATTACCTCATAACAATTTTAAAAATCCTTAAGAATTGAATAATGGATATCATGTACTCCATAGGATCATTGTGTAGATTTTTGTATATGTAGATACATCAATACATGTACACTAATAAGACTAACTTTATTTTATATATTTATCTATAGACTTAGATTTTGAAGGTGTATTTCCCACTGAAATGCCTTTTAAAAAATGTGGAACTACTTTTCCATTCATAAAGTAAGATGCCATTCGCAAACCTTGCAACTGTGAGCAGGGCAGCAGCTCAATACTCTTACAAATATTCTCTGTCTGTTTGGATAAAGCCTTAGGTTAGACAGTATTTTTTTGTGGGGGCTGCAAGGTAACTTTCAGACTGTAAAAATTCTGGATCTATCCTGACTGATCCAATACCTGTTTTCAGCTACCCAGACCTGTAATTTTACTCACAAGGAAAATGTCTCTTACTGCCATGCAAAAGAAACAAACAACAAATGAATTAAATTACCTCTGAAATCCATTCAAAGGTGTATTAAATTCTAAGAGAAAAAATCTCAGATACACTTTGTCTAAATTCCTGTCTTCTACTGAATCTTGAATAACAATTTTCCAGCAACTGTGGAAATACACAAAAATGTTATGCCATCTCCACAACACTGCCTTTTATTGTTTATAATTATGGTTAAAGTCTCACTGTAAATAATGACATCAAGATTTGTCAAAGAAAGAAATGAAAGGCAGTATCCGGAACTATTTTTGTTTTTAAAGAGATTTATGGATCCCTAGCTAATTTTGGCCTTACCTTTCCCAAAAAAGGTTGGTTGGTCTGTGCTATTTTTGCTCCTTACCATTAAGTGATGGGAAGCAAGAGGTTTCTCAGAGTCAACTCTGCATGCCAAATTCAGCAATAACCTTTTAGTATGTTTCTTGGAGAATATATTTTCACTGGACTGTGAAACCATTTAACTGACAAACTCAACTTTGTTCTACTACACAATTTAGAGTTTCTCAGGTACAACAAGAAGTGAGGCAAGCTGCTAAAGATCTAACGCTCTCTGAAGCAAAGGGAAGTCATTCCACAGAATTCACTGAACATTGATATGGATTGAAATATCTCTCTGGCTGATGAACTGATCTCTGCTGAAGGTATATGAAGGTTACAAGAGGAATGGAGAGGCATCCTGGCATAATACGGGGGCTCCCAATCTCTGGGATATATTTTGTTAACAGAATGCAGCTACTTTAAAGGAACATGCACAAAATCAAAAGCAGGCCTCTGCTTTCCCCTGGGGTCAGGGAAATGGCTGTTTGGGAGGGGGACAACTGTGCACAGTGTCTGGGTCCTGTGTCAGGTCAGGCAAAGTGCTGGGACTGACATGGTCAGAGGCACCATTTATATCCCAGCTCTCTTCCCAGGACAGTTACACTCAAGCAAGTTGAGCCTGGGAATGATGATTTAAATTATCTGTGCACACCACTCAACACTGAGAATACTTAATATCTAACCTCAACTGACTCTTTGTCTTCACTTTCCTATCTGTACAATTAACTTAATTCCTTCTCTCAAAGAAGCAGTGAAGACGAATTTAGTAATGCCTCTGGAGTGCAGTGAAAAGGTAATGAACAACAGAAGGATTATGGAGCATTCGAGCCTTTTGGATGAAATATACTCTGTCAGAGGTAGGAGTATTCAGTTCTGAATATGTACCAGGAGTGCGTTTACTCTTGTGTTCAAGGAAAAATGTAATTTCTAAGAAACAGTGATCAGCTGCGAATGAAACTGGTCTAGGCACGGCATTATGAATTATGGTGTTATATATATGTATTTCACCCACTATGGAATGTCAGGTGCAAACGGTTTGGACAATCATTATTGAACAGTCCCTCAAATATTTATGACTTAGTTTCACCAACTAGTCTAGTAGCACTAGATTGTGCAGTTGCTTGAGTATTTATGCAGTAAGGCATCCATATAAGCGGAACAGCTGTTTCCTAACCCAGTATCTTTAGAAGGGACAGTAACTAGCATCTTTAGACCACACACTTTATTTCATAACTTGAATAGCAATAAGTCTGAATTTCACAGTACTCCTATAAGTGCCAAAAGGAAATATATGTAATTAGCAGTTAAATTTTTTAAGCAATCTTTTGAATTTCCTTTTCAAAATATTCTGAAATGCAAATACATTGTAGTTCATTATCACAGTGGAAGCTTAAAGTAGATTTAAATTGCTACATTTATCTTAACATTAATGGTCTTTTTTTTTGCCTCTAAAACAGGTTTTATGTAAAAAATAGAAATATAAGCAAAGAGAAAATGTTTAATGTCCTAGAGTGTATGCAAAAATAAACTGTAACCCTGGATTGACTGTTATGTTCAATATGCATTGGCTAGTAGGGTTAATAAAGTTTGAATTAACCAAAGATGACCATCCAAACCATTTCAGGTTCATGCACCTCAGCCTTCCATATGAGTGGACTGTAAATGGTGATGGTATAGTTGTCTCGATCTAGGGGAACATGAAAGATACTGTATTTTTTTAATGTATCATGTCTAAATAGAAGTGTCTAGTGCCATTTTAGATGCCCTACTTATCCAAGCTGGCCATGCCATGTATTGCCAAAAAAGGTACAGGTTTCATGTAGGGTATTTATCACAGGAACATCCTCTCTGTGAGTATATCGGACTTCAAAAATGGGACCAGGTACCTCTTTATAGGCATGTGAGTAGCTTTCTCTATGTTTACTTTGATTTAATCTCCCAATTCATAACAACCAAACCTGCTAAATGCCTGAGTTTGGAGTTAGAGGCTATGGACAGGTACCTAAATAGGGAGACAAGAGTACAGAAATTCTGCATATTTCTGCTTTTGAACTCTGCTCTACAATAACGTAGACAGAAATTTAGCCAGCCAAAAGTATCAGTCCAATTCTCTAAGGTACTTTTGCACAGGAGTCTATAAATCTCTTTAAAGTATATCCTCATTTACTGCTTGTAAATCTCTATTAAGCTCAACAGGTTTACATGTGGAGTGAAGCATGCATAATTTTACTTGTTATCCTTTAATCTCCATGGCTTAATTGAAACTGTTTGTGGCATGTATTTATCCAAATTATTTAATACAGAAAATAGTTTCTTGCTTTCACAAAAATAGTGTGGAGAGGGTAAGGAGCAAGGTTTATGTCTTAACTATTACCACAGACAACCATCATTTATAAAGCAATATTTATGTACAGTACTGCAATCTAATATTAATTAAAGTGTATCTCCAAACATATGCATGTTCCTTATCTTTGCCAGCACTTACTACATTCTCTCAGTGTTGCTAGAATAACATGATTTATAGTTAATAGTAGTAGTAGTTAATAGTAAGTAGTTAATAGTAAGAAATAGTCTTCAAGGATGCACAGGGATTAGATCCACAAAGGATCCTGCAGGCAGAATAAATGCATGGATAGCTTGTTTATGAAACACAGAAAGGACTTTAAAGCATTGCTCAATAGCTTTCAGAGTCCTGCACAGACCAGCTTGGCATCGTATGTGCAACTCTAGGAAAGGCCAGAAGTAGATATCCCCTTCTCTCCTATTAACAAGCATATAAGGATTCAGACATCTCAATACTGAGATTCTAAAATTATATTTGGGAGCTCAGTCCCATGAAGGGGTTTAGTCATTGAAATACTCTGTGATTCCATGTCTAAATTAAGTACACAGTACTGAGTAAAATTCACCATGCAAGGGACAATTGAATTCATAAAATTCCCTATAAATTGCATTTTATGCTCACTTGGAGCTTCAAGCACGTATCTGACGTCCACAGCCTATGAATACTGAGTGCTAAAACAGCCTGAACAAGAGGAACAGCAGGAATTGGAAAGAAGAATGAATCTCAAACACTGCGTCTCACCAGCACTTAGAAGCCTATCTCAGGGCTTCAGTTAGGTATCTACATGAGACTGAATTTCAGTATCCCAAACAACTTCCTCTCCTGAGATGTTTAAACCATATCCTCCAAGAGTAGTGTGAATATTTGGCGCTGCAGCTTTATGGCTAACGTTCCTGCACAGGGCACAGGAAACCGGGAACCTGTCTTTTCTCAGCCTAAGGGAAGACTGAACCTCTATACCAGGAGAGTACTAAGGGCAGGAATAGTGCAGGGGTCAAACATCCACCACTCCTGCTACAAAAGGAAAAAAGGGAAATTTAAGGAGAGAGAATTAAAGAAGAAAAAAAACTCAACAGGTGTCTTTTTGCCTCATTTCTAAGGGACTCTACTAGAAAGCAAAGGCATCAAAGCTAGGCTTTGCACACCCACTGCAGGCCTTTTCTGTTTATCCTCAGGACTGTAATGTTTAAACATGAAATATTTGGATGCTAGGGGAGCAAGCACAATGGTACTCAGTTGAAAACAGAACTGAAGTCCAAAGAGTATCTCAGGATCCTGCTAAAACCTGCTTCCTTCAGCAAAATACTGTGATTGCAAGAAAACATCTCATTGCATTGCACTTGTCTTTATATGATTATGTTATCCTGTAAAAGCAGAGTCCTTGCTTGCAGTTCTAAGACACTGCCTGTGGGAGGGAAGTTTTCCATAGTTAATAAAAGTGTATGTAAAATGAATGTTCAGACAGTCATTGTTAAGGAAGAGAACTCCTATTTAAACACTGAAAAAGGCCAGTAAGTATAGGCAGATCACTGTTCCATCTAGCCTAAACTGCAGCAAATCCTGAATGCTTAGGGAAAGGATTCAAAGAAAGGATAAAGTAAAAGCTTCCATGTTTGCTAAGTTTAGGGATATCCTTGTCCAGAGATCACATCTCTGTCACTGTGACTAGGAGCCACTGATTAAGTCTGGTTGTGACACTATGGATGGCATTCAGGAACCAAAGCAGTCTGTAGCTCCATTTTAGATTGAGACACATTTACAAAGGCTTTTCAAATTTAGGATAGACTTTTACTAGAATATCAAGAAACCCTATATGGCTACCTATATTTAACTGGAGGTTATGGCACCACTGAAAGTGTTTTTCCAAAGAAAAAGACTCCTGACTTTTTTTATCATAATCGAAACAAGACATTTTTCTTTGGCCTTGGTTTTGGAAATGGCAAGACCATTCTAGAGTAAATCTTAAACACAAAAAGACATGTATCAGCCAACATCAGTAAAAACCAGAATAAAATAAAATCATCTACACAGAAAAACGTTCATCTTAAATATTTGTAACCTGGTAAACCTACAAGTAACTAAGTAAAAGGTCCTATTACGTCACGATTCATGCAGTCCTGACACAAAGTAGCTTTCCTGATTTTTAAATAAAAAATTTCATTAGTATGTCCAGTTTTGGGATCCCAACAAAAAAAGAGATTTACTGACTGAAGTGAACCTAGTAGAACGCCATCAAGATGACTGGGGTTTGGACCATATGATGTACAAGAAGAGGCTGAGGAAGCAGAGTTGTTCAGCCTAGAGAACACTAATGGGGGGATATTGCTGCTGTCATCCACTAATGAAATAGATACTTATGAATAACTGGAGCCAGACTTGTCCTAGAGGTGCACATTGGAAGGATAAGAAGTAATGGTTGCATGTTGTGGCACACAATATTCCAACTGATACTAGGAAAAAAGTTCACCAGTGGCTAGAGACAGGCATGGTTTGCTGAGAGAGGCAGTAAAGTATCTGTCTCTGGAGAAATTCAAGATTTGACTGGACAAGAACCTGAACAATCTGATCTATCTTTGCAGTTAGCCTGTGTTGATCAGTAATTCGGACTAAATGGTCTTGAGTGGTCATTATGTGCATTATCCTTCTTTCTGACTGAAGTTGTGTTCCAGCTTTGTCTGGCATTATTTTCTTCTTCTGCACTTTATTTGTCACTACTGGTTATGTACTGTTTCATCTTGCTGGTTATATTATTCTTTATATCTGCTTCCTGGACCATGCCAATTTGTACTAGCTGTTCAAATTTTTACACAACACTTTCTTGACAAAATTTAGAAGATGATGCACAGTGTACTTGCCACTTCTATGATCACTTCATCTGAAGTGTCTTGCTGTGCCATTGGTTTGAATGTACAATGTGCTAAGTACTGACAAGACTGTACACTCCAATACATCCCACCAGCAGTTTGCTGACCACAAAAGTCTGCTGTTTGCACAGTTCCCAAACATCCACATTCTCTATAGATTCACGTACTCCAATAGCAGAAACCACTCTGACAGAAAGGATGGAGAACACATTGTTAAAGAGATCCACTAAGGCTGCATTTCTGCTCCAGGCTGTATTCTCAACAACAAAATTACGATGAACATTTAAAGATGCCCATAAAATAGCAAAAAACTCATCAAAACATATTTGCCTAAAAAATGTTCTTATTGCTGTAGCCACCACGAACAACTGGCAGGGAGCTTTTTAATCACATCTACTAAGCACTAAATTTGTCTGGTTGTTGGCTTTCTCCTCTGAATTTTGTAGCATTCCTTAGTGAGCCAAATGCCCACTGTGAGGACATTTAGCATGGTCACAGCTGGGTTTGAGGGTAGGGGTTAGGGCAGAAGAACAGGTATGACAAGTCTACAGGGATCAATAAGATCTTTATGTGAGCTGCACTCAAGACACACAGAAGATGAGGCTGGGTCTTATTTGATTTCCCTTTGCATGACTGTTATCATGCTCAGAGGCCACTCAGCAACTGGATGGCAATTAGATGATAGAAAACACTGTTCTTCCTCACTTTTTTTTCAAGGTTCTTGTTTTTCCTGTCTTCTTTTTCAGTGGTGATAGATTCTCAAGTATAGGAAACAGGCCTACATTTCTGTAGTTTGAAGCATCTGGCATGCTTGGGAGATCAGAATCAACAGCAAATCAGAACAAAATTAATTTTCGTTACCAGCAAAAGCTCATTTCTTATTTGTTTAAATATAAGGACAGGAGTCTCTGACTCATCCTACTGTGAGTTTTTTCCACAAATGCTTCTTAAAGCTGTAACATTAGCCTTGGTATACTGACTTATTGTTCCATGGATAAACACCACATACTGTAACACCACTTGTGTAATCACCTAATCATGCAAAAGACAGAATTAATGCAGAAGTTTCCTGAAGAGACTTTTAAAATGTAAAATCAATAGTCTCCATGGAAATGTAGCACAATACAGGTTTTTCCTCTGAGCTTCCTACTCTAGTGACACTTTTAATATATGCTAATTATGCACATTCAGTCTTCTAGTACATAGTAGTAGGTAAATGCTAATTCCTGGAGAGCTTAGATTGTTATGGACAATCTTGAAACTTTTTAAGTTCTGTGAAATATACGTATGCTGAAATTGATGTTGATGAGAAGACTACAAAGCAGAGCACCTCATCCTCTCTTCATTTTAAGGGAGGTAGCTCTTAAAATGCAAACCTCACACATTACTACTGTAATTAAGAGAAGGACAAGCAGAGAATTCTATTGTTGAAAATGTTAAGAATTTTGACATGATGTAGCTGCTTCAGGATAATCTTTGCTTTGGGAAAAGGTTTTACTTGGTCATGTTTCCAATTTGAGAGAAAAACTGTAACCCTAGAGTGACATTAGTTTTGTCTCAGATGTCAACATTTTTTGTCTACATCCAGAAAATGCAAAGATTTACCTCAGATTTAAGCTCCACTGTGTAATTCAAGAGTTCTGCATTTACGCTTTTTTAAGGATACTGCATAACTGTATAGTTTAAAGAGATGAGATGACAGACTAACTTGTGGCCTGGTAACTAACCTTAGATAAGGAGTTAATAAAACTATTTCGTTTATTAAAAGATGAGTAGATCAAAGTTTGTATGTATGTGAATATGAAAATAACAGGTTTTGGCTGAGGTTCCTTCCTTTAAAAGAAAGAAACAAACAAAAAGATGAAATAAGACATATTCATCACATGCTGTCACTGAAGTGTCCTCTGGAGATGTGTGTCTGTCTCCTCCAATGATGGGGGGAACTTAGGTACCTAATGAATTGCCTGAGATTACAATGGCTGAATCTGGGGCCTTATTATTTGGGTGGGTTAAGGCTGAAAGTCTGAAAACTGAACCCAGCAGGAACTACAGGAAAACACTAGTTAGAAACTGCTAGAGATCAGTGTGTAAAATACATCTTTTTAGGTGAAAGAGATTTTGGAAGGCACAGTTTCTCTGAACATTACAGTCTAGATTAACCACAAGCTATTTGACCACATGGTATCTGCTACTGATTTTTATTCATGCTCATGAATATTTGTTTATGCAAGCAGTTCCCTTGACTTGACCGGTACTGCTTGCAGAGGAAGGGCTTATTCAGCACAGGCAGTACTGGTGTAATCTGGCCATATGAGTCTATACTGCAAATATTAATGCTGCTTTTAGAAATGATAGTCATCTTCATAGTCATAATTCTCAGGGTTAATGGCTTCTTCAAACAAGTGCTTTGGGATGCTGAGTTACTAAAACCTTTCCTAAGTAAACAGCAGTGTCAGAGGTTGAGGGCAATGGAGGTTCTTCCTCTTCTCACTGGATGTTTTCTGGAGAGGAGATAGTCACCAAGGTTTTAGAACTGCCTTTAGCTGAAACTAGCCCTTGCCCTTCTCAAATTGTGCCTTTTTCTCTGGGCTCTAATTTCTTTCTTTAAAAAGACAGGTTAAAATCCACTTTGGCACGTCAAGGTTTATGTGTCAGCTATGCATCTGTTGTTATTATCCTTCAGACTCAGGATACCATGAAAGCTGGGCAGATACTGACCAATTGCTATTTTGAAAGGTTGGACAGAAAAGCTACTAATATCTCCTCTGGGCATATGGGACAGCACAGAAGAGACCCTTTCTCCTCCTCAGCATTGCAGCATTTATTTCTAAGGAAGTAATGTATCAAACTAATTATTTTTATATTGGTTTCTTAATTCTTGATGGTATAAAACTGGGAAAGTTTACTGGAGAAAATTTTGGTTTTAATATTTAAATGTCAATCTCACCCACAGAAGTTAGTCTGACTTGTCTGTGGGAAATGTCATTCTAAGCAGCCTTCCAGATTGATTAATTCCTTTGCAATTATACTAGATACTGGCTTTTTTAATGTTAGTAGCAATTTTTACCCAATGAAGGACAACACAACTTACAGTGAAGGCTGGTGGTAAGGATTGTTTTATGCTGTGCTATCATGGGGGACATCTCAGAAAGCAGTTCATCTGTGGAAGGCAGGTTCTTCTGAACGGTTCCCAACAATTAAGTGTACACAGGGTTTTCAGTCCTGCATGCTTGTTTTCTTAAGTAAAACAGATGTAGCCCTACTTCTTGCAGTGCTCTACCAAGGAACACAGAGGAAAAGCCACTGACTCATTCTCCTTTGCAGTATCAGGCACTGCCAATTAGTGTATTACAAATTCAACACTGCATTGTAAATTATATATGATTAATGATGACAAAAGCCTTGTCAGTTTGGTTGCTTTTAAAAAAGCCAGGTGTTTGAGAAAAGTTGCAAAAGTGAAGAGAAACGGCATCTTAATGGGAAACTCTAGGAGAGGTAAAAGTACCAAAATCCCACCAAAACATTTCAGAAAATTTTGTGCATGAACTTGTCTATGTGATGACAATTTAAATGAAGATATCAAACTTAAATTCTTGCAGTTAAGACTACTAAGTCCCTCCTACAATTTCATTCCACTCAAGACCAAATATATTTGGCCTGATCTTGTCCAACTTGTGTTTGTTCCTAAAACAAGAATCAGGGAAAAGACCATGGCACACCAAGAGAGACATCACCTAGTAGGGTAGACACACAAAGGTAGGGAGGACCTACAATAATACAATCTGATAGGACTGAGCAATCACACAGGAAGACATTTAAGGCCAACATGGCCCACACAAAGTAGGCTTTCAATAATCTGAGACCAAAAATTTTATTTTAATCTATCAGGACAGAATGGTAATCTTTGTTCCCATTTAAAAAATGCTAGGGGATTTTCTTATTTCTTCTGATAAAATATTTTGTTTGAAGTTGTTTGACAAGTTCTCATCAATGGTTTTGCCCATAAAAAATACTCTGCATGCATATTTTAATGAAAATACTCACTTGAAATGGTGATCATCACTATTTGCAATAGGTAGGTCTGTCATATTAGAAAGAAACATATTTGAGGTAACTAAGGTCCAGAAATGACATTAGACCTCATTCTAATACAAGAAAAATAATTATCATGGTAAAGGTGCCCTTTTTAAAAAAGTAGACTCAGAAGACACTCAGAAGAATCAGAACAATTTCTGGGCTGGAGAAAATAGATATTAAAAAGAATATCAATATGTATGTTTCAGGGCACTGATTAATCACAGGAAGGAACACCCAATATCTTTTGTTTTCCCTCACTGTAGTATATCAGGTGGTGATACTTTGGATTTTTAAACTCTTCCCAAGTTGTCTACTACTCTTGCTAGGTATTGGAGGAGACGGACTGTTTGCCTGTTTTGATAAGTCAATAATTTATGACAGAACTCTCTACTGTATCTTCCTCCCTCAGAATGCTTGGCAAAACCACAGAGGTCAAAACACTTTTCACTGTATTTTCTTTAGTAATACATTTACCCAGGACCCACGGTAATATCATCCACTCGATGATGGTTGGTGGTGGTCCCTGCATGCGCAAGTCTGACCTGTCAATGTGCTGAGAGGCAAGCAACAGTAGGAACAGAAAAGTCAAGTAAGATGCAGTATGGCAGATAAATTTGATAAATGGCTTTCTGATGAACAGCCCCAATGGGCTTTTGGGAGCTATCAGGTAGCACACAGAGAAGACCGGGAAAAGGAGTCCTATCACAACACATGTCAACATCTTCACAGCCCAGTGTCGCCTCCTCCATCCAGGGAACTCATCGTACCAGCGGGATGCGAGCAGCTGCTGGCAGTTGGGCTGGGCAACAAACTATAAAGAGAAAAATAAAGGAAAATTATTAGCTCCTTGTTAGCTCTGTCAAGTTATTTCCATGCCATGTATGTTATGATAAGTAACTTTTGGGTAGAGATTAAAAAAAAAAAAATAAAATCCACAGCCTGTGCAAGCTCACTCATACTGATAATACTAGTAAGACAGGGCTGGGTCAGCCTGCCCTTCATTCAATGCAAAAAGTATAGTACAAAGCCATCAAAATTCACTTTTCACAATAAAGCTTGACTTCCCTGTCAGTTGAATACACAAGGAGCCAACAGACTTTAAAACACATGTACCTCAAAAGCTGATTTCAAACTGAAAAAAAAGTTCACAAATATTTCCATTATTCAACCAGCAACATCTGTGGAGAATTCATAGAACATGAGGTAGAAGTCACTATGAAAATGAAAAGCACAACTGAGATCTGTAAACAGTGAAACTAAATTCCACATCCATGAATAAATTATTGTTAGTATCTTCCCTGCTAATTCTCCAAAACTCAGGCTTACATGCTTTTATACTGACAAAACTCTTACAAATACATTACATAACACTTGCACAATATAAACTAAGCATTAGCATTTCCCAGTGTTTCACTAATCCTTGTCAAGATATATTCCTAACCTGTAGTACAATATTTTATGGTCTGTCTGTTCTCCATGATGGGATTTCAGTTTTTAAAATACGATCCTCAAGATTGAATGTCACCAAAAAAAATCCCAAACCCAGGAAATATTTAATATTTTTCAGAAAGCTTTTCAAAGAACTTTAAGTATATTCCAGGGTTTTATGTCATATTTTTATCTGATCACCAGTTCCTATTTTCCCTAATGCTAACTTTCATAAAGGGGACATTGAATAGCAGCATGCTAGACTTCACATAAGAGATATAGAATAGAAAAAACATATGTATTGAAGAGAGCCAGAGCTGTTGCATTTTGCTTTAAAAAAAAAAGGAAAAGAAAGAAAATAAGCATTTTCCTTATGTTACTGTGGTGGCTTGATGTTGGCTGGATGCCAGGTGCCCAGAAAGCTGCTCTATCACTCCCCCTCCTCAGCTGGACAGGGGAAAGAAAATCACAGAATCATCTAGGTTGGAAAGGACCCCAGAGATCATCTAGTCCAACCGTTCGCCTAGCACAGTTCATAAATACAGCATATCCTTAAGCTCTAAATCGACCCTACTCTTGAACACCTCCAGGATGGGGACTCCACCACTGCCCTGGGCAGCCCATTCCAACGCCTAACAACCCCTTCTGGAAAGAAATGCTTCCTAATATCCAGTCTAAACTTTCCCTGGTGCAACTTGAGACCATTACCTCTTGTCCTATCGCTTATTACTTGGTTAAAGAGACTCATCCCCAGCTCTCTGCAACCTCCTTTCAGGGAGCTGTAGAGGGCGATGAGGTCTCCCCTCAGCCTCCTCTTCTCCAGACTAAACACCCCCAGTTCCCTCAGCCGCTCCCCGTACGACCTGTGCTCCAGACCCTGCACCAGCTTCGTTGCCCTTCTCTGGACATGCTCGAGTCATTCAATGTCCTTTTTGTAGTGAGGGGCCCAAAACTGAACACAGGAATCGAGGGGCGGCCTCACCAGTGCCGAGGACAGGGGTCAGATCCCTTCCCTGTCCCTGCTGGCCACGCTATTGCTGACACAAGCCAGGATGCCATTGGCCTTCTTGGCCACCTGGACACACTGCTGGCTCCTGTTCAGCCGGCTGTCAATCAACCCCCCCAGGTCCCTCTCTGACTGGCAGCTCTCCAGCCACTCCTCCCCAAGCCTGTAGCGCTGCTGGGGGTTGTTGTGGCCCAAGGGCAGCCCCTGGCATTTGGCCTCATTGAAACTCCCCCAGTTGGCCTCAGCCCATGGCTCCAGCCTGTCCAGGTCTCTCTGCAGAGCCTCCCTACCCTCGAGCACATCAACACTCCCACCCAACTGGGTGTCATCTGCAAACTGACTGAGGGTGCACTCGATCCCCTCGTCTAGATCATCAATAAAGATGTTAAACAGGAGTGGCCCCAAAACCGAGCCCTGGGGGACACCACTCGTGACCGGCCGCCAACGGGATTTAACTCCGTTTGCCACAACTCTCTGGGCCTGGGCATCCAGACAGTTTTTACCCAGCGAAGTGTGCGATTGTCCAAACCTCGAGCAGCCATTTTTGCCAGGAGAATGCTGTGGGAAACGGTGTCAAAAGCCTTGCTAAAGTCAAGGTAAATTACATCCACAACCTTTCCCTCATCCAGTAAGTGGGTCACCCTGTCGTAGAAGGAGATCAGGTTTGTCAGGCAGGACCTGCCTTTCATAAACCCATGCTGACTGGGCCTGAGCATCTGGTTGTCCCGCATGTGTTGCATGATGGTGTTTAGGATGAGCGGCTCCAGCAGCTTCCCAGGCACTAAAGTCAAGCTGACAGGCCTGTAACTTCTCGGATCATCCTTCCAACCCTTCCTATAGATGGGTTTCACATTGGCCAATTTCCAATCAGTTGGGACCTCCCCGGTCAGCCAGGACTGCTGGAAAATGATAGAAAGTGGCCTGGCGAGCACCCCAGCCAGCTCCTTCAGTACTCTCAGGTGTATCCCATCCAGTCCCATAGACTTGTGTGTGTCTGTGTGATGCAGCAGGTCACTGACTGTCTTCTGGATTGCAGGGGGGTCGTTCCCCCAGTCTCTGTATTCTGGCTGTGGAGGCTGGATTTCATCAATACAACTGATCTTGTTATTAAAGACTGAGGCAAAGAAGGCATTAAGCACCTCAGCCTTCTCCTCATCACTTGTTACCATGTTTCCTCCTGCATCTAGCAGGGGATGGAGGCTCTCCCTGGACTTTCTTTTGCTACTGACATACTTATAGAAACTTTTCTTGTTATCCTTGATTGCAGAGTCCAAATTAATTTCCAGATGGGTTTTAGCCCTCCTGATTTCCACCCTGCATAGCCTCACAGCCTCTCTGTAATCGCTGTGTGTGGCTAGCCCCTTCCTCCAAAGGCTGTAAACTCTCCTTTTCTCCCTGAGTTGCAGCCAAAGCTCCCTGTTCAGCCAGGGTGGTCTTCTCTGGCATCGGCTTCTCTTAGAGCACCTGGGGACCGCCTGCTCCTGAGCCATTAACACTCCTTCTTAAAGAGCGCCCAGCCTTCCTGGGCCCCTACACCCTTCAGGAGAGTCTCCCAGGGGATCCTTTCAAGCAGGTGCCTAAACAAGAAAAAGTCAGCCCTTCTGAAGTCCAGGATGTCAGTCCTACTTAGCTCTCTCCTGACCTCTCTAAGAATAGAGAACTCTATTATTTTGTTATTGCTGTGCCCTAGTCGACCTCCAACCTCCACGTCGTCCACCAGCCCTTCCCTGTTCACAAAGAGGAGATCCAGCAGGGCACCTTCTCTGGTCGATTTACTCATCAGCTGCGTCAGGAAGTTGTCTCCCACACATTCTAGGAATCTCCGGGACTGGTCTCGTTCTGCCGTGTTGTATTTCCAGCAGATGTCTGGGAAGTTAAAGTCGCCCACAAGAACAAGGGCAAGCGATCGTGAGATTTCACCTAAGTGCCTCTAAAATATCTCGTCCATCTCTCTGTCCTGGGTGGGTTGCCTATAGTAGACTCCTACTACAACATCTGCCCTGTTGGCCTTCCCCCTGATTCTAGCACAAAGACACTTCACCCTGTCTTCACTACACCTGTGCTCAAAGCAATCGTAACAGTCCTTAACATACAGAGCCACCCCACCACCTCTCCTTCCCTGTCTGTCCCTCCTAAAGAGCTTGTAACCATCAACTGGCACACTCCCGTCATGGGAGACATCCCACAATGTTTCTGTAATAGCAACACCATTGTAATTTTCCTGTTTCATCACGGCTACAAGCTCCTCCTGTTTGTTACCCATGCTGTGTGCATTGGTATACATGCACTTCAGATGGGCCGATGTTTTGCCCCTTCCCTCTTCAAATCTAGTTTAAAGCTCTGACAATGAGCCCAGCTAACTCCTGCCTCAAAATCCCCTTCCCTCTCTGGGAAAGGTGCATCCCATCTAATGTCAAAATATAATGAAAGGTTCGTGGGTCAAGATATAGACAGGGAGATCACTGAGCAATTACCATCATGGGCAAAACAGATTTGACTTGGGGAAAATTAATTTAATTCATTGCCAATAAAATCAGACTAAAGTAATGAGAAATAAAACCAAATCTTAAAACGCCTTCCCCCCACCTCTCCCTTCTTCCCAGGCTCATCTTCACTCCCGATTTCTCTACCTCCTCCCTCCAGGCAGCAGAGGGGGGATAGGGAATGGAAGTTGTGGTCAATTTATCACACATTGTCTCTGCCGCTCCTTCCTCCTCAACTGGAGGACTTCTCACACTCTTTCCCTGCTCCAGTGTGGGGTCCCTCTCATGGGAGACAGTCCTCCATGAACTTCTCCAACAGGAGTCCTTCCCACAGGCTGCAGTTCTTCCCAAAATGTTCCAGCGTGGGTCCCTTCCACAGGGTTCAGTCCTTCAGGAACAGGCTGCTCCAGTGTGGGTCCACCACAGGGTCACAAGTCCTGACAGCAAACCTGCTCTAGTGTGGGCTTCTGTCTCCATGGGTCCAGAGGTCCTGCTCCAGTGTGGTCTCTCCATGGGGTCACAATCTTCTTCAGGCATCCATCTGCTCCCCCGTTACCCTCCATGGGCTGCAGGGGCACAGCTGCCTCACCATGGGCTGCCCCACAGCCTGCAGGGTAACCTGATCTGGCACCTGGAGCACCTCCTGCCCCTTCTTCTTCACTGACCTCGGTGTCTGTAGAGTTGTTCCTCTCACATATTCTCGCTTCTCTCTCCAGCTGCTGTTGCTGCTGTGCATTTTTTTTTTCCCCTTCTTAAGCATACCCCTGAGGCACAACCACTGTCACTGATAGGCTCAGCCTTGGCCAGCAGCAGGTCCATCATGTAGCTGTCTGGCATTGGCTCTATGATACATGGGGGAAGCTTCTAGCAGCTTCTCACAGAGCCACCCCTGTAGCCCACCCCCCCCCCCCCAACCTTGCCATGCAAACACAATACAGTTACACACATGCATACATACATCCAGTGGATTAAATAATTAGTAGAAACTTCATCTTATTAAATAATAAATTTGTAAATGTACACAAAATAATTTCAGATTTGAATTCTTATCAAATGCACCTATTTGGGGATTTTACATTATTTTGATAATACTTATAACCACAGAAGCCATGTTCCTTTGGGGAGGAATAATAGGTAACTTCTCAGTTTCTGAAATCACTGGGATTACTACTGGTAGAAAATGCTATTTAGTTTGAACTGAAACAAGAGTCATCATGCATCTTTTTATATATGTCTGGATCTTGTCAGAAATGCTAACCTGAGCCAAGTTCAAACCTGGTGTATGTTAATGAAATGCCAGTGTCTTTAGCAGAGACATATTTGCCTACCAGACACCAACACTGAAGCTGCTTCTGACTGTTGTGAAAAACAAGAAAATTTACTCATACCATAAGCATCTTGAAAATAGCCTTAAAGAAGAGTAACAGAGTGTTCTCTTCCATTAGCAAAAAATGCATTCACAAGGTTTCAGAGTGTCTGTTTCAAGATACAAATATCTGGAATAATACTGCATGCAGTCAGAGCAGATGGTTTCAAAGTTACGTTTTTGCCAAGTTATTAATGGGGGTCTCCCTACAAAGTTTTTTACCAAAATTTGATTGGGTAGGTACAGATTAGCGCTTTGCTTGACTAGTGAAGAAGTATGACTCGTGGACTAATTCCTGAGTAAAATGTTTGTTGTGTTGTTTTTTTTTTTTCCCCCTGAGTGTGCCAGATCTGTGTTTGTTTCCCTTTCTTCATAATATCTTCCTATTACTGGTCCTCTCACCTAAAATTAAAAGTTCCTAAGTCTGGCCTGTGTTCCTTTTTGCAACACCTTTGGGCTGCCTCATTGTGTTGGGGACCCAGGTGAAGGAACAACTTCCAGTGGCTAGCAAAGGCTGGTGATAGACCTAGGGGGCCTACTCCTTGCCAAGCATGGCTAAAAAGGAATTAACTTCCCTTGACCTAATGTGGAGGAAATTAAGGAAAAGGAGGCGTTTTTCCGATGTCCACCAAGTATTGGGCTGCCCTGGGGTTGGGTAGACCAGAACTGATGCAGAGGTACCTCATGCCATGAGGAGATGGTTGCTGACTGCACAATCTGGAAAGTGCTCCACACTAGGTGGGCAGTAGCTGCTTAGTTCTAAACAGATTAATATGCAAAACTTTCAATGTTAATACTGCAAGCATTTCTGTGTAGGCTTGAAAAATTGTTTCTTGTCTCCTAATATCCATATTAGATTTTCTCATGTTGTGACCAAGGTATGATGTGTTAAAGACAAGGATTGCTTTTGGAGGCACAGTAAGTTTTTCAGTAAGTGCAGAAAATTTTCAAATCCCAGATACTGAAGAGTCAATTTTTTAAATTGTAATTTTAAAATAAATTAGCTCTCACAATTTTCTTTAAATTATGACTGTGAAAGGACAGATTTACCACTGGTTGGATTCTTCTGACTGCAACAGAAAACTAACATAGACTGTATAGTTGATATGGCTAGAGTTAAGGGGAGAACCATTGGCAACATACTTCAAATTACTAACTAGACATAAAACACATAAGAAACAACTAATATGGAGCACACATATAAAATATCATGTCAACATTTTAAGAACTGCATGAATAGGAAAGCAGTTCTAGGAGTGCAGGCAAAGGTCTATAACAGAAACCACAATGCAATGCCTACAGATGATATACTGCATTTCTGAGAGGCCCAGATATCCAGTTTCATACTGTCATTTTTATCTAACAACACTGTTGGCAAGGTTAATTAATGATGTCCTGAAGCAACAAAAATATCTGGATCTTCACTGCAGCCTTTTCTTTATGGTTCTTTGCTCCACTGACCACATAACATACACCAGGAACCACTCCAAAGTATCTTCTTCAGACAACTGGAAAATTACCCTAAATCTCTTGACACTTTTATAGTTATGCTTTTCTGATTCATTTATCAAGAAATTGTATGACATCATTAAAAATGTTCAAATTACTTTTCACAAATTTGACTACTTGCTCCATTTTTGTGGTTGAGAGATTGTCATCATATGCTGTGAAATATGTTCAGCAGAGATACCTAATTTATTAAATTAGCTGAATAATGAAGGAAGTTCTTGCATGGGGAACAATTGGGGTACCCTGATGGAAGAAAACTGTACTCAATGGTGAATGCTACAGTCTTGTTCCTCAGCTGTCCAGAGAAGGGGAGCTTGTTACTGCACACTGCATCTCCCTTCTTGTCCTTGTGGACATGTTTCCTCCAGACAAAACAAGGAGATGTGTACCCACACCTTGTCTTCATATTTAATAAGTAAGTATTTGAGGCCATATAGGAACTGGGGGCAGGGAAACTGGGACCCACAGCATAAATGGTGCCTCTATAGGCTCTCTCAGAGATATTACTCATAGGTCACATATATTATCTGTGACTAATATATTTTGTTACTAATCCTGAATTCTTATTTACACTTGACTTTCTGATTTAGTCACTAAAAAGCCCTTCTCTACAGAAAAAAAAAAAAAAAAAAAAAGTCTTCATGGCAAAATTCTCTAGTCAAATGAGATTTATACTCTATTATAAACCTTTCTATTAGAACAACAGAAGTGGATGGAAAAAAGACATGCTCCAAGCCATAAGACACTTCCTGTATAAACGGATAGGATCGCATCTAGGATGATCACATAGTAAGGCTAAGTAGATATATAAGTCCTCTGCTAAACTGGCAACTAAAAAAATATTTTTGAAAAAGTATTTTACACAAATATTTTATGATTGGCAGAAACAGAAATACTCTGTGATATTAATTTGCCAGTTCTGCATTTCCTATGCCAAAATATTTTTACTGTAGTGTATTTTTTCTTCCTTAATTGGAGATATTACATCCTGAAGTATTCAAAGTATCTGTTGTACTGTCAGTATTATGTTGTATGGTATTTGACTTTGACATTGTCTCCATATAATTAGCAATCATCAAGTTTATATTTTCACATTACAGTGGCTTCCAATAGCTTCCAGCAGTTTGTAATTATGCGAGGGATTTTGCTATAATGATTATTCCTGGTTGTAGATCTTTAGCTCCTTCATAGAGTCTGCCCATCTGAAAATGTTATGCTACTCTTTCTCTAAGCTGTCATGCTGGGAATTGGCTCTTCCTTGAGACTGGTGAAAATCAAAAATTATTCACAGTGCCAGCAAAAATAATCTGGTATAAATAATGGCAGCCTGATTCTAGTGATATCAAGCATATACAGAGCCCAGAATTTAATTTTTGATTAAATCTGATATTTAGTTGTGTTATAATACCTATTCTTCAGCCAATGGAAATGATGAAGAATAACACAAGTGATACTATTAACTATATACTGTCTTTCTAGAAATAATACTTCTATAAAAATAATTCTTTTTATAACTAATATATCATCAGAATATCAAGTCAGTTCTTAACTGTAGCACAATATTACCTTTAAGTATTTATTTCATTGTATGAGGAAATATGCAGATATCAAAAAACCCACTTGTAATAGAGTGCTCATTTTTACACTTACAAAGCAGTCTAACAAAATCTGAGGTCCAAATTAAATTCTCATTCTGCAACAGTAGATGGTTTAGTATATGTTACATAGAAAAATAATGTGATTTATCATCTATAAATGAAAGATGTCAAAGGAAAGTGATTTCCTTTTTGACTTATGTACAAATGAATTATGCTGTAATACAAAGAACTATCCCTGACACCACACTCTAACAGACGAATGCTGAAGATCTTTTCTGGGGGAGGAAGCAAAGAAAATGCTTATCATAAACTTTCTTAGTAATACTTTTTTAAAGTCATGGACAGATTTTCTGTTGTGCTGGTTTGTACTGCCTTACAGCCAAGCTGGTAGGAAATGTTAGCTCTGACGTCTGCTGCTTTGTCACACACATTTTCCAATGATCGTGCCTCAGTTCAACAAGAATTAAACCCAATTACTTTTTCTTTCTCTAGAACATTTTACTTTTCATATTTTACATATTTTCCCAGATAGTTAATGAAAACCCAAGCTCTTCTAGTTATTTTAACTTCAAATTTAGATGTCAAAATGCTCTATCTACTGGTTGTGAAAAGTGTATTTGCTTGGCACGAATGACAGATTCAAGTCCCAACCTCATTAAGCAGATTTGTTAGATTGTTTCTCCCTCTAGAGACATCACTGCATATTCTTTTCTGTATCTTCCCCCAAAGATTACATTTGTGGATTTCTGCACTTACTCTGTGAGGATCGGTTCGTTAAGACAAATAACATTTAATTGCAATTTAAATGCTTTAATGTTATTGACTGGATCAGCACTAGATGTTCCTTTCTAAAAGCTAGAGACCATGTTCTGGACTCCTTTGGGTACAGTTATACTGTCTGTTTTCTGTCTCAGGCCAGAAGCCCTGTTTCCTCTGCCAATTACTGTGAATCTTCCCATGTCCATCCCATCTATATCTAGTGCCAACTGGACCAGACTATCATCATGATCATGATTCTGGCTGGACCCAAACCCCTGGGTCAAATTTTCCTCATCTCTGCCTGCAGCTGTGTCATTAAGGAAACTAGTCAGCTCACTTGGGTTCAGAGCACCAGAGCACAGTAGTTTGTATATCATCAGGACAATTTGCTTCAGCTCAGGTCCCTATAGCAAAACAAATTCACAGCATAGTCGTCTTCAGCATAAAAGCCAGAGTTTACACTGCTCTCACCAAGAATAGAATAAAATGCCAGGTTTTTTTATTGTAATTATCCTGTTGTTTAACTTCAGCTATGAGGAGGAAGAAACAAAGAAGAAGGAAAACATAAAAGTGAAGACTGAAATGCTTTGTTAAAAGGATTAATGAACAATATTATACAAACAATGACACTGCAGTTTTTAACATTTTAAATTTCCTTTTTGCTGCATCAACATGAGCAGAAAGTCTTCATTTGATTCATTGCTCCTTCTCAATAAAATGAATCAGCACAGAGAAAACTATTAAATATCTATTAAATAAGTCAAGACTTATCTATAATTGCAGTGATTCTGATTAATTGCTTAGACAAGGCAAAGGCAGCTGAAACCAGAATGCAGTCCTTAGGAACCAGCTATGCCTGAATAGCCTTGTTAGACTTCCCAATGTAAAAGAAAAGTCAATCAGTTGTTGGGCTTCGGGATGAGTGTGTAAAATAGCTCCAAACTTCAGAACTGGGATGCTGGTATAATACTTCTTGTTCCCATTCTGGGCAGGTGTTAAACTCACCACAATTCAAAACATTTTTGTAGGGAAAATCAATTAAGGAACCCCTGTAAATATCTGCAGAGATAATACAATATGATCTTGCTTCTTTTACATTGGATCCGTGTTTCTCACACCTAGCTGGTGTATATCCATGCATAGCAAACAAAAAAATAAGACTGATTTATATGCAAAGTCCTATACTTATGACAGAATAACGCTATGCAACAGTACAGGCTGGAATTCCCTGTCTAGGGAGTAGCTCTGCAGAAAAGACCTGGGGACACGAGTAAGCAAGAAGCTTGAAATATGACTGGGTCCATGCAGGGCAAAAATATAGCCTGAGCTGCAGTAGCTGAAGCATAGCCAGCGTGTCAAATAGGGTAATAATTTCCCTCTCTTTGGCACTTGTGAGACTACATGTGGAGTGCTGTGTCCTGTTTTGAATCTTTCACTACAACAGAGACATAAGCAAACTGAAGCAAGTCCAACAGGGCACCTCCAAAAGGTTACGGGGCTGGCTCCCATGATGTACAGGGACAGAAGGGAGTTGGGTGTGTTCAGCCTCAAAGAGAAGAATCATGGTGGGAACTGCCACTCACTTGCTGTCTTACACAAACGAAAGGGAGGTTATGGATAAAAGTAGTCTTTTCTCGGGAGCACAGTGAAAGGATGAGGGTGATCATAAACTGCATCAACAGAAATTCTAGTCTGATCTAAGGAAAATATTCTTCCCTATGACAGTAGTTAAGCACTGGCATAGGTTGTCCAAGGAAGATGTGGAATCTCCATCCTTGTAAATATTCAAAACTTGGCTGGGCAAGTTCCTTAGCAACCTGATTTATCATCAGTGTTAGCCTGGTTTTGACCAGGAGGCTGGATCTTGAGAGGTATCTTTCAATCCTACAAACTTACTGCATTAAGCCAAGCAGTGTTTTCTGGGGCAACAAAACTCTTAGAAAGTCACAGTAATTGTGTTTACAGGTTTGAATTTATTTATCTAGGTTTGAATTTATTTATTCCTATTTTTCTAGGAATACAAAGTATTACGAAGTTCTTTTTCACTATTGGTTATTCCCTTTGAAAAGAGGCAGAGCCTGTCTCTCTCATATGATTGAATCATATTATTCCCAAACAATACATAAAATAATTTCAACTGTTACAAACACTTGTGGTGTAATAATCTGCATCATGTGTATGGAAAAAGACATAATAGTCAAAATACTGGCTTAGGTATCAGTTATTTCAATCCTGTTATTCCCAAAGCAGTCTTCAGAGACCTCTCACACCATTTGCTGTCTGCACCAATAGTTTCTACAAAATAAATTAACTGGTAAGAGAATAGAAATAGTGACTGACCATTCTCCCAGTATTCATTCTAACATCGAATAAACTGAGATGGTAAACACATTTTGTTTATAATCTCAAAAGTCCAAGGGCATTTTAGGAGACTAAAATCAATACATATCCTAAGTAACTTCATATATTAACACAGGTAGCAATCACATGCACTGTTCATAGCGTACAGTTCATGTAAATCATTCTATCAACTCAAACTATGGAAACAAATAGCCACTTGTATAGTCTGTTGTCAGCCCCGGGGGCTGTAAAAAGAAAAAAACCCCACACCTCTGGACCAGTGAGCAATTACCAGTAGCATGTTTCTTGCATCCAAGCTTGCTGTGTCTCCTGTATTGGTAAGGCTTCTAAGCATAATGGTCAGCCAGAAGGGGTTAGAATTTGTTAGTTACAATCCCACTATATGAGAAAACCAATGAGTTCCCTCACATCCAGTTCATCGTACCACTTTGTCTACTTTTGTAGCTGCCATGTCGCCAGAAGGAAAAGTTAGAAATTAATAAACCAACCTTTCAAAATTCATGAGGGAGCTGCAAATATGTTGAAAGCAACTGAAGCACTGAACGCAGTGTGAGTTTAATTGGAGAAAAATTAGCTGGGTAAAGCTCTGAGTGAGGGAAGGGTAGGAAAGCGACTAGAAAAGCTAGATTCTTCCCCTAGGCAGTGTTTGCTCATCTGAGAATTTCTACTGGGATCCCTGGAGACCACCCTGTTCCTCATTTGCTCAGATTGTTGCAGAGGCCAAAACAAGGTAGAGAGACATTCTTGGCTCTATTTTCTCTTTTTGAATGTCCTTTCAGATTTGGGCAGGGTATTGAGCTATTTGGAAGAAACCTGACTATAATTTTTTTTCTTCCTTCTTTTTCTTTATTTTTCAGGCTCTTTGCCTGCGAAGAGAAACCTTCTTGCAGCATTATTTGATTTTTTTTTCTGTAAAAACAATGGTAATCACCTTCCATTAGCACCAGGCAAATTTACGTTTCACTCTGTTAGCTAAGTTTTATGAGGTGCCATCCTGCATCCCGATGTGAAAAATGGGTATGAGCATAACTGTTCTTGACTCCAAGATTATGCTGTTCCAGCCAAGTGATAAGAGAGCCAATAACAGTAACACTGAACTCCAAGGTTTCTGACTTTCTTTAGAAGTGGCTGTTTATTATGTGAAGCTTGTGTGGAACTGAAGATGCCAAAGTTCCCCAAAAGCAGTGTGAATCCAGTTTTTGGAAAGCATAACACTCATTTGAAGGTTGACTGAATACAGAATCAGAGGGATAAGGGAAAAATAAAAACAGGCTGATTACAAAGGCATTCAAACTAAATAAAGCAATAAACTGCACATTTTTCTCTTGAAAGTTCTCTATTAACATGTTGTAGGGAGGTCTGGCTTTGTAGTTTCATTAATACTTAGGAACAGAATGTATATAGTCACTCAATCTGCTTTTCTTTCTCTTCAAATACTTTACCATTTTACATCTTTAAGTTCTCCTTGTTTAACTTGGCTGTGTGTTTATCTGAGAATGTTAAAGGCTGAGAAATCAGATTAATCATCCAGTTCCTGCATGAAGCCTAAGCTGAAATGATAGGTCTTTGGCAATGATACTCAGTGAGCATTATTGTAAGACCATTTGCAGGAGAAATGCATGTGAGTCTGAAGCGATGCATCAATAATATCAGTCAAGTGTGGCCTTCAAGAACCCTCCTTCTGGCCTTCAGAAATTACGCTTTTCAATTTTTTCATTATCTGCACCTTTCTTCCCAGTTTCACCTTAAATGAGTTCAGCGGCACTGCACTTGAATGGCCAGTTGACAGCTACCATGTGTAGCTTCTGTGGTTTAAACACAGAATCTGAATCTTGGAAAGAACTGCAGGGAGTATAATTTCTTGTTCACAAGCCTTGCTCTCCAACAGCTCCATTACACTTCAGAGTAGGTTGTGGTTGAAGAAAATGTCCTTCTCTTGTAAACAGATATAAGAAATACTGTGCTTTCCCATAAAGGGAAAATACCTACAAAGTTTGTTAATGAAATTCTGTACACCCAGCATCTGCCAGCCTGAAGAAATAATGACAGTCCTTGGGTAATTCTTCCCCCTTATGAAGCTCTGCTATTTGTGGCAAAACATTAGAGTCTGATATCTCAAATGAAAACCTGGAGCTTTTCTCCCTGTTCTCGTTCAGAAAGATCTCTGAACACTGCTTGTTTCTTTCATACTGAGGAACAAGAGCAATGAAGGAATCAATAAAGACCCTTTTTTTACTTGAGTTTTACATATGTGTCACTTTTAGAGGTGTTCAGGTTGCACCTACACTGAAGAAATCAAACAGCAATTGAGTCTGAGCGCTAGACCACAGTCACCCCCACTACTTACTTGCTCTTGCCTGGTTCCAGTTTTGACCTCTCCAGATGGCTCTCCGCAAAGCAAATCTGCAACTTGCTGTAGACTGTTTGCATGTAAAACTCTTAGTATCACTTGGTCTTACGGTCAGGCTATGGTCTGCTTTCATTCAGTAGTACAGATAACATCTCAAAGAACAGTTCCTTGCACAATATTTTACTGATTTACGTCACACATTTCTGTGTTAGACTGGTGTTTCTAAAATTCATTGCATGTTCCTGGAAACTGGGTAACTCAAAATGTGGTTGCGTGCCCAACTTACACAGCTATTCCTTATGGAGATGGAGTAGAACACATTGGCTTATATTTTCAGAGAAAGGAATAGATTTTATTTTAAAATGTGGATGAAAAATGACCACTTGAAAAAAGACAGAGGTGGAAGAGGAGTATGTGGAATAATATCAGCAAAGGCTGTGTTTCAGTCCCTGAAGGTTTGAGGCTACATTCTTCCTTGGCAAATCACAGATGATTTGTTCACTGACAGAAAAATACACTTCATAGTCTGTTGTCACTGCTTCATGACATGCATGCCCTAGCTTCTGCTCTAGCAAGTCAGAAAGGGTACATTTCTAAGAAAGAGCTGCTCTTTAATCGTTGTCAAAGATAGCTTCACTGGTACTCTGAAGGAATATTTTCTTCTGCCTCCTTTGCACTCTTCTGAGGTGTTAAGCAGATATATCCTGATCATGTGCATGAAATCATGATTTCCTAAACTGAAACTTGAGAATCAGATATATGTTACAATTAAGAATAAAGAAACTTACTGTATAGTAAGATAAAAGTGAATACAGAGAAAATATTCTAAGCAAACCTACAAAACCAATGAAGTTCCTATGTGATATGAAATTTAAATTTAGATTGCATATGTACCTTTCTCATGCCCTGCACTTTTACATAACACACATGCTTTAATGAAATCAGCCAGCTGGAGGACTTCTGCCTTGACCCACAGGCAGGCTGGGTGATGCCTCCTGATCTAGAGTCATATTCAGTATCTATTTTTCACCACAATATCCAGCCTGCAGCTGTAAAGGTCTCATGCTAAAACCATCAAACACTGTAATCGGGGAAGCAAGACCTTTTCTTTTCCAAACGCCTCTCTCAAATTCACTCTTGAAATACTCCCTTGATGAGCCAACAGTGGTGAGACCCCCATACATCTCTATTACTTACTGCTGCCTACTCTGTGTCAGGCAGCTCCAACCCTGACAGAGCTGTAGTGCTCCTGACTCCAGCCTCTATCAACATCACAAAATTGTGATTTCTTCAGCATCCAAACACTTCAAATCAGAGGCAGAGGATGGCAGCCAAAGCAATGCATACTTGGTAACTAAACTATAATGTCAACTAAAAATTACACTGTAATTGTGCAGGGAAACAGTGACAACGCTCTTAAATTTCAGCTGTGAGCTCCTTCAGTGCTTCATTTGAGAACTTCAAAGATACATCACTGGTTTTTTATGGGAAATTTTAGAAACCCCAACAAGGGATCTGACACACAAACCCCTTAATTCTCTAAACTTGACTGCTCACAAAGGCAAAAACTCACCTCCTGTTCTGAAAAGATTTGATGGCAGATATATCTCACTACTGCTTTGGGGAAATGTTTTGCCTCTTTTGAAGTACTGAACTTGCTGGACTTGTTGCAAAACCCACCTCTTCCATGGAAATGGAGGGAGGATAGAAGCCAAAGGACCCAAGGCTGAGACAATAATATTTGTGTTTGTATTGGCAGAATATTTATATTGACAGTGTTTCAACTATGGTCAATTTACATTAATTGCATTTGTGAAGAAGGGAAAGCAGAAAGAAAGGGATCATTTTTGGTTTAATCTTCTTTTTGAAAATTACAGGATAATTTTCACCTCAATGTTCTGAGGTGGTATCATCATATTTGTTGAAAAGTTGGTAGAGGAAGAATAATATACAACCTCTAAATATTCCATTGTTTGAATTTTTGTTTATTTTTCTACTTTTACTTCTAAGTATTTGTGTTTCATTCGGGGGGGGGGGGGGGAATCTAAGCTGAACACTTTCATATTCTGCCTTCTGATGTAATAAATAATTTTATATTGATCCACCCTTTTCCTTCCTTAATAATTTGAAAATTCATGTTGCTTGGTTATTTCAAACTTGTTGAACTATATGTAAAGTTCAATATCCCTGTAATACTGCTAAATTATTAAAAACAGCAGCAGTATTCTTTCTGTACTCTTTTTTCTATCTTCTTAACCCTTACCACCTCTTAAATGTTTCTCTCTCTATGCTTTCAGCTGAAATGCCAGAGCATACACCAGTAAACACATATGAGAAAGACTAACATGGTCCAATTCCTTAATACCACAGAAGGAGAGGCAAGTATCTCATCCTCTGTACACTTGATGACAGCTTCACAGAGACGTCCAAGCACACCGGGTACAATGGATATGGCTTCTCAGTTCCTGTCATCAGATCATAGGATAATTCAGCTTAGAAGGGAACTCTTGTCCATCCTCCTGCTCAAACCGGGGTCACCTATGAGATAGACTGGGTTGCTCAGAGCTCTATCCAGTTAAGCCTTAAAAATCTTCAGGGATGAAGACAGAACAACCTGTCTGGGAAACCTGTTCCAATGCCTGACTGTCATCATGGGGAAATCTTCTCTTTATCTCCAGTCCAAACCTTTCTTCTTGTAATGGATGCCATCGTTTACAGTCCTTCCACCATGAACCACTGTGAAAAGCCTGGCTCACTATCTATCCTCAATGATGTCCCTGTAGTCACTGGGGAGTGATGTTAGTTCCCCTTGAAGCAACCTCTGCTCCAGGCTGAATGGGCCCTGCTCCATCAGGTCCTCCTCAGAGGGCAAGTGCTCCAGCCCCCTGCCATACCAGTGACCCTCCACAGAATTTGGTCCAGTTTGATGCATGTTTTTTGTATTGAGGGACACAAAGCTGGATAAAGTTTCAAGATCAAATGAGTGCTGATTAGAGTGGGACAATCACTTGCCTCAATACACTACTTATCACAGAATGGTTTGGGTTGGGAGGGACCTTCAAAGATCTAGTTCCAACCCCCCTGCCATGGGCAGGGACACCTTCCACTAGACCAGGTTGCTCAAAGCCCCGTCCAACCTGGCCTTGAACACTGCCAGGGAGGGGGCTGTTCCTGTTAATACAGCCCAGGTTATTGTGAGACTTCTTTGCCACTGGCTCTCGTTCAGCTGGCAGCTCCTTTTCTGAATTGCATTCCCCAGCCTGTGTCACTACAGAGGTTTCTTCCTTTCCAGGTTCAGGACTTTGCATTTGACTTTTTGAATTTCATTAGGGTCCTGTCAGCCTGTTCCTCCAGCCTCGAGCATATCAGCTGGTCTCTCTTGCTGGTTGTCATCTGAACACATTTCAAGAGGGCATCTTCTCCTGGTCACTGATAAATCTGGGCCAGTAAAGATCCTTGTATCACTGCAGAGTTTCTACTTGTCTTCAGGTAGAGTACTACTCATTAACCACAATCCTTTGAGCTTGATCATCCAACCAGTTTTTTACCTATCTTGTTCTTCCATCCAGACTGTAACATTCTAACCTGGATACAATACAGTGAGAAATGGTGTCAAAAGTCTTGCTAAATTCAAGGTAAATGACATCTCTTTGGCCACAAATCTAGTCAGTGTTCAAGCAGTATTTCTGTGGTCAGGTTATGTATACTCTACCTAACTGAAAAAGTTGCAACAGAAAAGCAAGTCAACTTCAAACCAATATAAAGTATTGACATGGTCTTGTTTAACCATCACTTGTACACTGTAATTTGCAATGATTATACCTAGAAAGATCTGTCACCAAACCAAAAAGTGGTCCTACTCCCAGACTACTTTTGGCAAGGTTTAGTACAGAGCAAAGAGCAAATTTTCACAGCCAGGTTAGGAGGACCTGACTTTAATTTACTGTAACAAAAATTATGACTTCTCTTTGTGTGATTATGCTACTCACCTTTAATGTGATTTGACTAATATATCTGTATTGACAATAGGGCCACATGAAGTGAACGAAAACATTTTTTCAGTGCGTATAAAAGCTTTGTCTTTTATTTCAAATTTGATGATTTTGAGTAAGTCCACTACAGATTTCCAGCTTTGGAAATAATGATGAAAAAATGGCTCAACACAAGAGGAGTCTTGCAGGCTGTCACAGCTATAACAACAGTTATCTCTTGCAAAACTTTCCATCTCATCTTGAGAATCTTCATGTAAAATTGAGGATTTTTCCCTCAGACCAAACCTTTGAAATGCAGCTTTGCATGATGCTTACTTCTCTATGCAAAATCTGAAATCATCACCCAATCTCTGTATGTTGGTGTGAAATGTCGTAGCATGGCATGAAGGGGGCTCCTAAAGACTTGATGTTCCTAGGAGGAAGGTGCTGCCTGTGCAAACAGTACGAGTCCTATAAATCTATCTTCCAAGGACACATTGCAGTCTCCTCTGTAAGGTGGATACATGGATAATGGTGGTCAAAGAGAAGTTATGTTTCACTGAAAAGTGAAGAGTAGGTTCACACACATTAGTTCTTGATATTAGTCCAGCGAACTCTGAGGCTTGCATACTTTTGTTCAAATCGTGGGCTCTTCATCTTTGTGTAGCTCAGGTCTGGGAAGATTAAAGTGCTTAGGAAGAGCTGATCTGAGGCTGTTTGACCAGTTCTATAACCCCAGCATGATCTGTCCAGATGGCATGAGTGGGGCCTTGGCCCTAAAGCAAGACAGACTTTTAACACAGAATAATAGAATTACTGAATGGATTGGGTTGGAAGGGACCTTAAAGATCATCTGTTTAGGCTTTTCCCCTCCAATGAACTCTAGAGTGAGTCTAAGCCCACTAAGTCTAAATATGTAACTGTCTATGAACAATATACGTAAGTCTTTGTGGGAAACATGGTTTCCCTCTGAATTTACCTGCTAAGGCAGACCCCTTAGATCACACAACACATTAGAAAGGATTCCTGTAAACAGGTTCATCTATTTCAGTTTAAGGGGCTTTTCCAGTCCTCAGAACAACAGAATATCAAGACTTAAAAAAATTAGCTTTTGTCCACTGTCACCTACCTTCTAGAAACTAACATGCTATTCTACTTAAAGGATCTTATCTTCTTTCTAGCCTATACAATGCATCTAGTTATCCCATGTCTCCTCTGCAGTAAGTGTAAGTGACATAGGTAGTGACAAAAATTATTTTGTTCTTAGATGGTCTTAGTTGCTGTTTGGAGACATCTGTCTCTTCCCATGAACTATGAAGGCACCCAAGGCTAGGCTGCTGACATAGGTGCATTAGTTAAATACCTGAGGTTATGTGGAATGAGTCAGGGACTTACAGCACAAACACTCTAGAAGAATGGCTATTTCTAGTTTATTTCTGCATGCTATTAAAAAGGCAAAAAGAACCAGTCAAAGCCTTGAACTAATTTTATTAATAAAGTGTCAAATGTTTTTTACCTTCTGTTACACTTTCAGCTTGCCTTAATGTCAAATGCTGCATAATTGAGTCATGTTTTTTGTGAACCATAACAGGGCTGCTAATGAACCCCTTAAGGTTAGCTATTTGGAACAACCTCTAATTTAAATTACTGCATTACCCTGGTAATTAAATATTACTATCTTTTCTGCACAGCAGACAGAATAAAACGTTTCTTTTTCCTCTTCATCCACCTAAAAAAATAATGAGCCAGATCCCGTACTTGAACAACAGAGCACAGGCATGTTGCACTTCATAGACCTTCAGCAATTTCTACATGCTGAAGGTCTGCATTGCTCTTTCTCTCCCACAAATGTTAAGGACCCTCACATTTTTCCAACATTATTCTGGAATGAAACACATTCAAAGCATAAAAGCAATGACTTGATGTAATGAGTAACATGACAGAGGATGTTAGGGTCCGGATTTTTTTATTTTATTCATATGCATTCACCTTTGGCTTTCTCCTCTTCTTCAAAATTTTCTGTAAAATCCTTCCTTATCAAGTCCTTGCTTGTTTGCAAGTGTTCACCCACAACTGAGCCAGCCTATTCTCTTGCAAGCAAAAGAGTTTTCACTTTCTTAAAATCTTTCCTCAAAATGCTTATTTTTGCAAAATACCTCAACTATTTCTTCAGTCTTTTGCCTCACTAAAACTTTTGCATCTTTCACTAGAGGTGTATTTGATATTAATACAGTAGCAGAAACAGTAAATATCCGGTTAGAATAGCAGAACCTGAATTAAAGCAGAAAGATTTAAAAAAAAAACAAAAAACAAAAAACACCCTATTTGGAGATTCCACAGAGATTCCATAATTCAAGCCAAGAATGAAATTAAAAACTGAGTGGAAATACTGGTGGATTCACTGTGTCAGAGAAGAACAGAAATGAGGGAAAGAAACAGCAACTTGAGAGAAAGAAAGAGCAACTTAAGTAGCTGGCGCTGTCAAAATGCTATTCAATAACATACACAGAGGACAGGGAAATCTGTCCCTCCAGAATGGACACATAGTTGTATGGAACTGGTCAAGAATAGTGATAAATCACTGGATAGTAAAGAAACAGTCCTTACCAAACCACACAGCTGTGTGACTTTTGTTCTCTAAGAAACACTGCCAGTTGCTGTTGTATACGGTTACTGAGGGGCAAGTGACAGTATAAAATGGTGATGCCAGAAGGCATTTCCCTTCTTGTGCTAACACTCGTAGATAGCAGCATTTCAGAGAAACTCTGAATAATGCAACACTGGACACCTAAGTTGAAATAAATTCCATTATAAATTCAGCTATAGAAAATGAGGTCTAAGACAGTCATCAGGACCTCTCTTCACCAGCCAATGGTAACTTCAAACACCAAATAATCTCATTCTAGATTAGATAAACAAAATAATATTTTGAAAGTTTCTGTTCCTCTCCATGAATGACTACCACTGACTAGGGATCAAGTTTGAGGTTGAAACACCTAAATTTAGGCATATGTAAGTAGTGTGCATTACTTAACTAAGCTCCCATCATCAGTGACTATCTAGTTAATACAGTCAATTGATCCTAGGAAGAAATTTACCTTACATCTGGAGATACAATTCAGTTACTTACATACAGACACCTAGTGCTGTTTCAGATTTCCTGAAGTATTTAGTTTTGTCATCTTGATCCAGAAGGGCACATATCCCCTGTAGGTATTGTGCCATATCTATCAGCTCTGTTTATTCATCTCAGATAGCTTAGGTGATCTCAAATACCAGTAGACAGCTGTGCTTAGGAAACTAAGCTGATTGCTTGTGCCTGTTAAGCTGAATCATGCTCTAGGACCCACTGACTGTAAACTAGTGAGTGTAACAGGAGCTTACCCATCTAGCTCTCCTATAAACCACAGGCAGACCTTAAAGAGGTTTCAATTCCTCCATCTCTCCTACCAACTGACATGCCCAAGTATATCCACGGTACCTGCACAAGACTGAGATACACAGAAAATACGGGTTATTGTAGAAAGGAAAACTACTGGTCTGTTGAATCCCTGGAATACCTTCTAATGGGGAGTATACAGGATATGATGTGTACGGGAAGAGTCTGCAATCTCAATTCTTTGTTTGGGGCTGGCTAAGCATTTGCCTAAGCAGAAAAAGAAAGAAAACTGAAAGCAGTTACATGTCAGATAAGCAGATCAGTTCCTGAGTGTGTCTGCAAAGCCTAACATGTAGTACATATAACCTGCTAAACGGTCTACTTCCATTATTGTGAGACCAAATTTAATACAAATATAATTGTGCTTTCAGTGCTATCATCTATCGTTTAACCCACACACAGGTTTTATGTTCTGTCAGGTCCTGTAAATTTAGCACATATAAATGTAAGTCAAATTACCATGAAAGTTAAGCAACATAGAAGAAAGACTGTTATATTCTATATTCATTAGTGATATTAATGAAATACAACTATCTAGGCAACAAAATTAGTAAGCTTTTCACAGTCTTTCAGTAAAAACTCAGCATGCTTTTATTTTTTTCCCCAATCCTTCCTTCAGTCCTCACAACAGTACTTAGCAGATATTGATGTGTTGTTTTCCAGACTACTGAAGCTGTAACTAACAACAGCAATTTCTTCTGGAGTTTTGCCCTCAAAAGGCATAATCCTTGCTTTGTTGTCATGTTTTAAAAGACAGTTAAGAATTTATTTTAAGGAGAAGAAATGGATGATACTGTATTCACAGAAGCAAATGAAGAAAAATCCTTTTTCTTGTCCCAAGAAAACATTCTCTTAGGCAGATACAAATGACAAAAGGTCCTCAAAATTTCACTGAAGCACAAGAAATAGAGCAGTTCTGTGGTACATCTAAGCAGGAGCTTTATCAAGTAACACAAAAGCAGGAGTACCATAGCGTACCATAAACTGCTCTAGCTGTACGCTCTCTGCTGAGGTAAATTGTATTAGTTTCATTCATTAAGTAGAAAAAAAAACATTAGAGTATTTGTTTTGCCAGTGTCATGAGTGCATTATCCACAAAACAAGTAAAATACAAGCCTTAAAAAAAAAAAAAAAAAAAAGTTATTCCTGTCGTATTTGCTGCACCCTTCATTATTAGGACCTGCAATCAGCCTTACAGTGTAATTATTGATCTCAAGGTGCCCTATCTGTAACCACCTTGAAATCTGACCTGAAGCACACTTATCAACTTCATCAGAAAGGACTGAGACAATCCTAAGGCAGTGTAAATTGGGGCACTCTTCATGGTTACGGAAGTTTCAAGGAGCACCCCTTCAGAGTAAGAAGTTCATGTCTCCCTTTGGGAATCCTTTTGTGTCTTGGGTATGAATAAGGCACCAGGAAACTCAACATACATTTCAATGACTTGGATGAATAGCCAAGTGGCACAGATAACAACACAAGTAATTATTCCATAAATCTTTAAGTGATTAGGGAGTTAACATACTTATAAAGTTGGACAGAAGCTGTGGATACCTATACTTTCTTTGTGAATCTAACATGCAATCAACTTTCTAAAATCACCGAGGAAGCTGGTGACAAAGGAAGGACTAAAATCCACTGTTCTGCCTACTTAACCATACTGATTCTTGTGTTACTGAGACTGGGAAACAAGAGAAGTTTCCTTTCCTGAGTGTGTATTAACAAGGGTTTTTATTCCTAGGAGTCCTGTTTGATCTGCTCTATCTCCCAAGATGGAGTCATTAAATTAGGGAAAACAAGATTCAACAGAAATGTGTGAGAGTGCATGGCTCTGAGACACTGTTCTCCGGGTGCTCAGCCTAGGGAGCGATTGTATCTAAACCTCAAGCTCCTTCTGCCTCCTGCTGTGTGTAGCTTCCTTCTTTGGGAGGCAAAAGCAGTGACCTTGGATGGGGCCCAGGAATATTTGCAGTAGTATCAGCTGTGTGGATAGGGCAACAGAGAATGGGCAGTTTAGTAAGAAAAGAGAGGCAGAGTGTTAGAAAAAGGAGGAGACAAAGGGTGATGAAGACATAAATATGGATCTTGAGATTCCTCGAGTGTGCCAATAAAAAGGAGAAAGGACATTTAAATGTATCACTAGGCAAAGCTATTGAGTCTCATGGTATATTTTGTGTCCAAATAACCACAAATGGCGGGTTTTTTCAGCAGTCTCATTCAATCCAAATTACTGAGTGAAAGCTATTCTAGTATTTGGACTAACCATGAAAAAATAGATTGTGAAAGCTCAAAGTTCAAATGAGCATTATCAGAGTGCTGACAAATTCCCCTTACTTGTGATACCTCCACTGTGCATCAGGATTTATCAAGTCTTGGGCTAGAAGGAAGTGGGTCAAAGGAGAATAGAAGACTCCGCTAGACCATGCCAAAGGAGATGGTCTGATGATGATCTAATGGAGTGGGGAAGAATGCCGTCCTATTATTTGCAGAAGAAAGCCAAGTGTCTCTGTAAGGAGGACGTAATAGTTTTGTGTGAACATTTTCTTTTCAGTATGGAAAATACCCTAGAAGTTCAAAGGCTAACAGTCAAACTTGAGAGCTATATGACTTTCACAAATATAAGCTCCTGTTTCTCATACCGGTTCCATACTCAACACCTCTCTTTATTTTTCCACCTTAACTCCTGACTTGAAAATTTAGAAACTTTTATTCTCTGCTCAAAAATTTCAGTAGAGATCTGATCTCTTTAGAAACACAAGAGTATGAGTTAATACAACAGGAGTTTGTTTTTCTCATTAAACTTTGGTTTGATAATGGATGTACATATTGATGGAAACAATGGAAGAAGAAACCCTTTACTATTTTAATCGCAATAACTAAGGCCTACAGCAAAAACAAAGGGTACGGAGGGAAGAGAAGAATGCCCTGTGGACATCTGGTGGTGCAAAGAGAAGGCAGATAAAAGAACCAGCAGACAGGCCTCAAACAAGTTTGCTTTGGCTGTCTTGTCTTATTGTTCAATAAACACTTATATTAATGGAGGGAGTCCTGCCAATCAGTGGAAAAATCTGCACTGCAACAGCATGCAAAAGTTTCAGTCAGCAGGTTCAAATGTGCTTTGGTTAAGTAGTCATTCTATCTTACGCCAGTTGCACCTAGCACAGGCATGGAAAGATTAAATCTTGGACAAGAGGACAGAAAACTTTGTGTAAGAGCCTTCTACGAGGTATGAGATGTTTAAGAGTGCCCTGGGAGCTAAGAAACAGAAAAAATAGAAAGGAATTAAATACTCCTCTATGAGTTAGATGCCTCTATGAGCTCTCCATGCTACAAGGGCAGTTACTAGAGCTGAAATAATGCTAATTATTTGAAGCTCCTGGGCTTTGCCAAAATGACTTGCAGTGAGGAGTGAAGCGTAGCTGTTGGTGTAGCTGTAGCAGAAGGTGTGGGGAGCACGAAGGAGTAGCTACACAAGGGAGGGTGTGGCAGCAGTCAGGAATGGCTGATGGAGGCCATGGGAGGAACGGAGGTAGCTCGGGCTCATCACACAGCAAAACTAACTAACCTGAGCTGTGGGTTAGGTGCGCTTGCAGGGGTTCGAGGAAGAACAGCCAGATCCTCAGCAAATATATGGAGGGAGGAAAGAGTACATTCCTATAGTTACAGGTTTACATTGAAAACGAAATCCTGTATGCTAACTTTATTTATTCACCTTGTTCAAGATTATTTTTTTTCTCTAAAATTTTGTTTGCTAAGCAAATGTTTTGTGATTCTAAGTAGCAAAAAATAGCTCATGGTGAGAAATCTACCCCAGGTTTGTAGGGAAGCTTGTAGGTACATTAGTAGTGACTCCTTCAAGCCAAAAGCCAATTTCTGTTGCTGCCAGTCATATTCTAACAGAAGGGTTATGAACTGCTGATTAGGGATATTCCTTACTGGTTTTTCCTGCTTGAGGCTGACAGTCCAGAAACATTTCTTTTAAGGAAGATGCAGAAAAGGAAGCGAAACGAGAGATTTCCACTGCACTTCATTAAGAGCAGATCTCCTCCTCTTTGAGTTAATTACTTCTAGCAAGTGTTCAAAATAAAAAGACGGTGTCAATTCATGGCTAGTTTAACCAGAACTGTGATGAGAGGGTTGCAACTTGTGTGGAGCATATAGCATTCAAAGGTTACTGACGCCTTCTGAGACATCTTTAAAAAGTTAGTGCCGAGATCAATTTCCCCTTATGTGGGCTCTAAGCCTTCAGAAGCTGAAATCTGTTACCACAGGGTAGAAATCGCAGTTGATGCTGTAAATTGTCTAACTTGGATCTACATTTTCATTGCCTAGTAAAGTAATTCTTCTAATTGAAGTGCCCGGTTTCCTTAGCCAGCCAAGGGAGCAGGGAGATGTCTCTGGAGTTAACTTAGATGTCTTATCTTGAGCAGACGGGATCTCCCTCTGCGCATACCTCTGTCTTTTGACTGTATAAGGAATTTGCTCATATACTTTAGGAAGATTGCTTTAACATGCATTTAAAATGTAGGCACAATTAAATGCTGTATTAAGCATATATGCTCCAACCCTGTGATTAAAGAATATTTTTTTCTAGCAGCAATAAGTACAGCTTTCACAGGGACACCTACACTTCATTCAGTTCTGAGGTAATAGATTACCAATTAGAGTAAGACTTTAAGTATGTGTAGCAGATAAGGTACGTACATAATTTATGCTATTTAACAATCCGTGAAGTCTTTATCTATAAACACAGAGATTTTTATATGATTTACAAAGCAAACATATGACCTATTTTAGACTACCTGGCTCTTTCCTGGAAAAATGTTTATCAAACTTTTCGAACACTATAGCTGAGAGTCTGCAGAAAAGGATCTTTTGGAGACATGGACCTAAATGTGCATACATCACTCCTCCCAGTTATGGGATTCATAGACTAAACACATCTTCCTTTGGTGTTAAAAATGTCCAAACATTATCAGAGTCCACTTTTTGTGGGGTTTTGCTATTTTTCCCATGAAGACTTCTGACTACACCTTTCCAGTCTTCTGACAAATATTCACATACACAGTGACTTGCTAAGAGATGGCTATTGTGTTTCTGTTTATCTTTCAGGTGCGTTTTTTGTTTAAACACAGGTTAATTCGTAGATGTTGTGTTTCCAAAGTCATTCCTGCTTGCAGAGTCAATAATTCAGGTTGGTGCATCTGAAAGAGTTTTAATGAGAAATTAATTGTAATTGCTACTAAAATTACTCAAAATCAATCTGTGGTTCCAGAGGAAAATTATACTCTCTGAGACAGTCACAAAGCTTGACTTAGACTCTTAAACTATATTGTTCCTGGAGGTGTTCTACAGAAATTCTCAGCATTTCCAGACATATTTTATATTCCACAGGTGAATAGAAGGCCAATGTTCCAGCAGAACGGCAGTTTATACATTAAAAAACATTACTAAGAACATAGCAACTTCTCATTTCAGTACTTTAAAATTATTTTCTGTAGGCATTGTTGAGATACGAAATTTTGGTAAGGAATAACTTTTGCTTTCTCTCATATTTATACTGCTTTGTTTAATAATATTATATGGATGATATAAGGTATAATTAAGCATTGCATTGTCAAAAATGCTAAAGTCCAAGTGAAATAAGAAGAAACTGCAGTCAAACAAAATGCTTTATTGAAATGTTTAGACATAAACATGAAATGACAGATTTGAAATTATTTAACATGTTTTAAATGAAAATTTCACTGAATTTGTGACATTATTATGAAACATTTCCACTTCACTGAGGCTGTACTTTGCATAGAAAACTAGGAGAGAACTGATGATTGCATTTTGAAAAGTCCTCTTTTGAGCAGGAGCAAACAGATGGCTTTTATTATCAAGAACAAACACCTTTTTTTTCCCTTTTCATAGAAAACAAGAATTGATCATTGAAATGTGAATATCATATTACTTTATTTAAGACTTTAATTAAACAATTAATAATTTAGTGATACTGCTCATATTGGTAATCACTGCTGTGTGTTTTATGGGAACATAGAAGTTTATGTTAAAAACAATTTATCAATGATGTGTATTACCTACGTGGGGGAGTCCTATCTCACTTCTTGTCAACTTGCAAATAAGTGAGCAAGCTAGTCTCAAGCTGGTCTCCCTGAAATATTTTCTGTGAAATTCTTATTAATAAAGCCTATACTCTTGTAAATATTTTTAACTGTGTTAAATTGTTAAAATACTCTTTCACTCTTTCTCTGCCTCTTTGCCAGTTCAAGGTTCTGCAGGGGCTAATAACTCAGAAAACCAGGGCCTGCTCCTGGGAAGTAAGAACTACTATAAGATCAACTAGAGGTATTTGGGTGAGTTTTAGTAGTTAAGCAGCTGAATTACTGCTAAACATTGATTATTCAGGTGCACATAAATGTACTGAAAAGAGAAATGAAAATTTAGAAATGGTTGTATGTTTTAAATCAAACCTTTAAAAAAGTTAATTCATGATCAGGAAAAATGTCCTTCCTGAATGTATCTTTTAGCACATTTAGTTCCTGCTTCTTTATCTACACCTCAGCACGATACATAACTATGCATGGGTGCTAGATAAACTATGCATTCAGTTTTTAAAGTAGTAAAAAAGCTTATTAAAATGCTTCCAGAGCATCAGAACTGAAACAGAGAGAATTTAACCCACTTCACATCCAGCTAATATCAAGTATTCTAAATTGTCCAATGATCTTGTACTTACAGAAGAAGGTAAAAATGATCAGAATAAATTAAGATGGAAAATTAAAAAAAAAAACTCAAACCAAAATCAGCTAGTCTTTATTCATTTGAAAAGTGAAAGAGAAAAAAGTAACAGCTATATACTTAAAAATTTATATTTCCGCCGTATTGATATCATAATGTCTAATAACAAAGCAAAATGAGACAGCACTGACGATAATTATAACCTCATCCTGTTACTATGTTTGAGCTTATACAGATATAGTTTAAATGACATGGGCCAGTTCGCTTGAGAAGAGACAGAGATATAAATTATTAGTACTATTAGTACTTAAATTGCACTAATTAAACTTATTGGGAAATCAGAGCATATTGATTTAGTCTATTAATCCCTCCCCCTACTTCATCTCACATATATGGGAAAATTAGTGAGCATTTTAGTAAGCACCTTCTCACGTATGTGACGATATACATGTAATTCCTAAAAAAGAACCAAAGCTAAAACAAAGCTAACTGAAGGGTGAGAGACGCTGGGGTTTTGCTGTAATTTCTCTATTAAAAAACTCTCAATATATGAGACAGAACATTCATTTTTGAAATTAGTGACAAAGATGACTGTCCACTAACTATTATAGACTGCTACTATTCACTGCTACTTAATTGCATTGTTGCACCCGTGTTTTCCAATATACTTGAAGTCAGAATGTCATATTATTATTACAGGTAGAATAATTTTTGCTTGTGAATCATATACAGAACTGGAGATTTCCCTTTTACATCCATGAATGAAGCTGCAGTTTAATCAGGTAACATTTTTATTTGGTTCAGGAAAATGGGAAACTATTTCTCATTACTCATTGTGTGCTTAGAATCTAGCAAAATTAAACTGTAAGTGACAGCCTTCATAAAGCCAAATTCTCCCTTAGTTGAGATAGTATTATACGGTAGATAATTAGACAACAAAATGTTTGTGCCCAATGCAGAGTGGCTGCATGAGTTCAGGGAATTGCTCTTTGCTGTTAGTTGTAGCCCAGGCAACAGTAGGTGTCAGAAACAGGCACCATAAGCATCAGCATGTCTTTGCTTTTAATCAAACAGCATCAGTGGTACAAAATGAACAGGAAAAAAAATGGTACCTTGGGTGCTCTGTCCCATGTGCTACGCTTAAAAATATCTGTGGGTAAGCACACAAAATATACATGCTGGTAGATACTCTCTGGTTCTGCCACCTTACTCAGAACAGATAGTATCCACCGTCTTGCCAGACATTATTCTGAATTGTAAACCTGAACCTATAAATATCTTTCAACATCATTAGTTATTAATGAAAGAAGATAGATGGTTTTATCAGGGAATTTTCTTCTTTGGTAATACATAGTAGATTCCCTCATGACTCCATGGACTGAGAATTTATATCACTGAGATGCTTTTTGACAGTACACAAATGTGGATCACAGTATTATGGCAAGTGTGAAAGGCATGGATATGCAGAAGATAAGCACCCTTCCCTGGGGAGAACCTCAAATCCAGCTGGCATAAACTTTTTGGTTTTGTGGAGAAGGTCCACTTCAGGAGCAATCTGGTGACCATGAACAATGTAGACAACTCTGAGAATGAATGTGCTTTCTTCATCTCCATAGATCATAATACAGAAGTGGTACCAGGGATTTGCAGACCACTACACTAAGCATTGCTTAATCACTTCACTTACAAGAGCTCTTCTCTGTTCATTACAAATTTCTAGATCTACATTTGATCAAACACTATGTAATTTTAGAAGCTTCTCAACAACTCCCAGCTTGATAATTATCTTTTCTCACATTTGTCAACTTTCCTTTCTTTACACAATGAAAATTCTTCACTATCCACTTGTCTGCTTTTCGTACAAGTACCTTCATAATCTCCTGTTCCTACCCAGCCTTTGGGATTAAACCAAGTTGTATTATCCAAAGGCGACTCCAGTCCTTTACAAAGACTAACGTGTTTCATACTCCCTTGATTATTAATGCCAAGAGGAATTACTACTGATAATTTCTGGTCTTGTACTAATAAGTTTTGGTGTTTTGGTAAAGAAAAAAAGTAATTAACTACTGAGCAAATAATTGTAGAAGCAATGTAAAAGGACAGGTGTTCCTATTTTACTTGTCCTCATTCTTCATTATTTTATTACTTTTTCCTGCAATTTCTGGACTTAAGACTGGATGTTCTGAAAACCAGACCTGATTGCTTACTTGTCAGCTCTGACCTCAGCCTCAATATAGAATTACAATATCCTATGGTAACAGCGTGAATAAAGGCTAGGTGTTAGGGATGGGTGATAAAATAAGAAGAGAAGACTATGTATTCTTACTTGTTTTGATGCTTTTCTGGGGTGGGGGTGAGGGGGCAGGAATAGGCTGGAGGGCTTATTTTGTTATTATTTTGCAGGATGCAGGAAAGTTAAGAGAAAGAGAGATAATGATTAAAACTGATAGCATCAAAAAACTATGTCAAAATCCATGTTTGCTTCTTCCATGATAGAAAAGTCTTTGGTGGAGAACTGACTCTTGGTGGCTGAGACACACAGAGCAAAGGAAGCAGATGTATCACCCCAAACCAGTATTTTTAAACGGGTTAAATCCAAAATAATGTATTAATGCATTAATTAAAATCCACCCCACACTTTCTCCTGCCATTTTAAAAATAAAATTTGTAAGTTGCATCTACTGCTTGCCATTAAGCTTACCTTAGATAGTTGCAGTGTAAGGATATATGAAATGTGAGAGCATCTGGTTCACTGAATTATTTGTTAATTTAATTATCTGGTTAAGGATTAATTAGTACAACAGAAATAGAAAACAACAAGAAAAGTGATAAATTCAACACAGTATCCAGGGTATAATAGAGACAATGATGAAGATGACGACTTCAGACTCTGACAAATGGGCCGTTAAAGGATCGGCTGCAACTACCTTGAGGAGGGTCAACCCAACGAGTATTATGGGATGTTTGAGGGGGTTCATGGGACTCATGGGAAGTTCAAAGTTATTATGGGATTTCAGCGGGGTCTTGTGGGATTATATAGAATTTATTATGGGATGTTTAGGGAAAGGGTAAATGGTGGGGAAGGGTCAAGGAGGAACAAGCATGGCAAAATAGAGAGAGGAACGCAATCAAGGGGTGGGTCATGTGTAAGCAGGGCCAGTCAATATGCTTGTGCCTGTGACAGAGACCCTGGGGTCTCCGGGTGCTCCTGGCTGGGCTCCAGTCCCTGGGCTGACATAATCCTCAGGCCCTGAACACTGCTGGATTCAGTGGTGCCTGTAACAACCTTAACACAAGGAACAGACTTGTCTGATCTCTTTTCATCATGATCCATACGCACTACGACAGTCAGAATCCAAGCATGTGCTATGCCTGAAGTAAGTTTCTTGACCTTGGAGCTGTACCTACTAGAATACTGGGTTAATAATCAGAAATAAAACAACTGATCAGTTACAGTGGCTACTATTTGATCCAGAATCTAGCAGGGAATACATTTAGAAACACAGTAAAAGAATCTAATAAAACTTGATTTTACTTCGGGGAGACTCAAATGGTAGGGATAATGGGAAATATTTATAGAAATGTTAAATCTATGTAAAATATAGACGATTCACTGATTTAGAATTGTTGCACTAAATCAGTATTTCTTTAACATTTCCTATTACGAAGAATCAATGAAGTGGAATCAGCTGTATTACTGCATTTTAATTAGGCATGGGAATCAGATGCGACTATAAAAAACACTTCATCCTACAGATGTCTCTCACTGTCTCTATCTCAAATTTTAAAAATTCAAGCTTTGTATTTAAGTTTAAAAAACAACAACCATGGGAGGTCAGGATTCTATTTCAATGCATGTACCCTTTTGAAAACAAGTCCAAGCTAGAATTTCCTAAGACTGTAGGACAAGACTGGCATTTCAAGAAATAGAAATAGTAGTTATTAAGAAAAATCTGGAATAGAACCATCTGAAAATAATTTACAATGGGAGTGAGTATGTTGCCTAAAACATTATACTATCAAATATAAAATTATGCAATAAATTTTATGAAGGAAAAAATGTTTCTAAGAAGACTTATGAAGTAAGAGACCAATTGAGATATCTTACCAGCCGTACTTCAGTAGGTCCCTACCTTCACAGTAACTTCTTAGAACTACTAAATTGTATTTCAAATGGACAACAGAATAATCACATATTTGGTTCTCGTTTCTGCAAATCTTTCTAACATACTTAATATATTAAACCATTTACTATTATATTGTGCAGAACAGAGATTTAGCAGTGATAGACTAGTTCAGTACAACACAGATTTCTTAAGCATTTGCCATATTTTATATGAACAAGTAATATTTCATTACTAACAGCATTTGTCTTGCCTATATACTTTCACAGTTCAGCTGACTGGATGTACAGGTTCCAAATGAGATGATAAAACATGTCCTGACATGATGATGAGCAGGGATCAAGTGAAGTTTTGGAAATATCAGAGGAACTGTCTTCCTAACTCATTTTTCTGGTTTGATTCTTTTGCTTTTGCATGCACATAATAACCAGAGGATTTTTAAAAGAAATGCAGACATCCTCTTATATCAATTGAATAGCTATATCAGTGAATCAAACTCATGAAGTTTTAACTGTCATGGAAACCAATACCCAGGTAACTCCATTTTGGATTCTTTATGAAAAAGAATATGAATGTCAAAATTTTGAGGAGTCATGCATTGCTATTAATCTTATGTTTCTGTATCTATTTATAATAGCTATTTTTTGAAGAAACCTCTCTATAGAAGTACCATAGTATTTATAGGTGTTTAAACACATAGCCTCCTTTTTCTGTTAGACAAAATTAAAGCTAATTTGAAGTATGCTGTATATATTTCTCCTCTTATTACTGAAGAGCTCTTCAGAGCACAACTACTGGAGGCTATCTCTATTCAGGTGCAAAAGAAAAAAAAAGTTTCTGTACTATAACAGAACATTTTAAATTCTGATACTATCAAACTATAACAGCTGCTCAAACTCATCTAATTAAAAATATTAAAAAAAGAAGAGACTCTGTAGAACAAAAAAAAGATAAGCAGCAATTTGTCTCAGTTAGAAGGATGTATTTCAGGCTATTATCTATCACATTACTACTACTAAATATGCTTAAATATTCTCCAGCACTCACCTCTTTTTGACGGTACTTAATTGCCAGTTTCAATCTTGCAAGATCATTACCACTCTGTTCTTCTATCAAGCTATTATCATCTCTGTAATTAAGAATAATTTCCAATTCCCTGGAACTCCGTGTCTGATCCAGGAGATCTTTTGCAAATTGCTTGCATTGCCGTGACAGTTCCTCATACTCTGACTTAAATTCATTTTCGACTTTACTCAGTTCCTGAAGCTCCCAGCTCAGTTGAAAAGCAGTAAGGAAAGGATCCTCGCTGGACAAAGCAATCAATGATGGGCTTGCCAGAGCCTTGTAGATATTGAGTCTGGATCGAGAGTGGCGCAGGCTGTCCACGTCTGAACTTGAGACACATTCAACACAGTTACAGCGGACCTCATGTGGCCTGGGCACAGAGACCCCTTTCTGCACAAGGAGCTTTATGATTTCATAATTGTTAGTGTGGGCAGCCAGAATAATGGGTGTGATATCCGGTGTAAATTCTGAAAACTGCTTGTCCAGAAGCACTGGTGGCACCTGTGAAAAAAGGCAAAACCCTTACAGGCCTCTTCATTGAACAAGAGCTATAGAAAATTAGCTACCAACAGTTTACCGGATAGTACACTTACTGATGGATCTTTGCTTCTGGCTAGAGTTGAAGGAAACACTTTAAATGTAACAATTCAGTTAGCTAAGATAGCCTCTCTTCAGTTAATAAATTGCTATAAACAGGGTGTGATTTTTCATAAAAACTGTAAGTAAGCAACCCATGGGCAACAATTTGTTAGAGCAAATGATCAGATAAACAAGGAAGACTCAGACACAAAGCTCCTGTTGGGTCCCTTCAAGTGCCAGCTGTAAGCAAGATGAAACTGATTTCTCATCTCTCACTGGTTAATCTGAGTTTTATAGGGAAGACAGAATCATGGAGGCGTAATTTTCATTATCTGAAGGAAGCTGTGAACAGGGCACAGACAAGTTAGAGTTATAAAATAAAATGGGCAAATAAATGAGAAAGAAAGGATACATTTTCTTAAAGAGAAGGTTGGAAATGTGACCGTGTAGAGAAACAAAGACACCTGCTGCAAAGACCTTAACATCTTAAGACTCAGTTCTACATTTACATGCACAAAGATACTCTCTTTAAAGGAAAATGGGTGAGTTGACAGAACAAGGGCCCCAAGAGACCATTTTTAAAGCCTCTTATGATGTGTATTTCTGTATTTTCAGTCTTCTGGTGTGTTTCTGTATTTTATCAGAAGACTGTAAGTTCTTTCATTTTAAACTTTTTTCTTTATTTCAGAATACCAGACTCTTAAGTCTTTCCCAGATCAAGACAGGTCATTAGACTAGTATGATGAAGTCATATGTGTATTTAGCCAATGTCAATCAAAAAAATGGTACTGGCATCATCACTTCTGAACTGCCTTTAGTCCATAGCTCAATAACCAAGTACAAACTCAATCCATGACTGAGGTGCTCTGAGTGATGCTCCTTTAGGAGGAAGGAAAAGGGAAAACATTTGACTCAAAGTTATCTGAAGGCTAGGGAAATAGATGGCCACTGAAGGAAGGAAGGAAAAAATGTTTGCTAGAAGTCTTATAACAGCAGAACGACCTTGTTGCCAGCTGGAAAAAACACAAATATTTATGAAGAAACGTTAATAGGAAACAGGTAAAGCATGTGAGAACAGTGTGAGAATGAGTTGAAATGAGCTATTTTAGAGCCTTGAGAGGGAAAGAACCAAAGCAAAAATGGAATCAGGCAGAAACTCAGTGTAAAAGAAAACTAGAATGAAATTAAGCTGAAAATAAATGGTAGTCTGTAGATCTAAATCCATATAAAATCCATAGATCCATGATTTTTCTTCTCCCTCCTTCTAATGAAGACATTATGTACTTTGTACATTTTCTAGCTGTTCTGCATGTAAACCAGCTCATGTTTGTTCAATGGGACTGTGTCCATGTAGAGGAGCTGCTATGTGTGTGGGCTGTAAAACAGGGGCCTGAAGCGCTAATTAGCTGAATGAGAAAATCACTTTGGGAGGTGGACACTTATTAATGTAAAAAGGGTTGGAAAGTCAAAACTGGAGATCTGGCATTCAGGATTGTAATCATATATCCCTAGGGAAACCATCCCCGCCCATCCATAGCATATTGCTGACCTTGAGCAGCTGTGCCAGATTCTGAGAAGGTATGGGGAGCCAACGGGCAGAAATCCCTTTTCTCTCTTCCCACGCACTCACACATACACACCTGGCTTGGCACTGGGGAAAGCTGGCACACAGTATGTTTTAGAGCAGGACTGTGGAATGCCTGAGCTAGCCCACTCACCCACACGACCCTATGCAGAGGGAGCAACCATCCTCACAGCCCTCCCCATGAGCTTATGGGAGATGTTTATAACCAGCGGTTTTGGGCTGAGCATCTCCTGAGCAAATTCTCTTCTGCTTTCTTTATTCTGAGGTACAAACAAGATAGCATAGAGTCTGCAGGAATACAGAGAAATATGGGTTTAAAATTACTCAGGAGGTAAGGAACCCAACTGAGAATATACTGAAAGTACATATGAATGCGGGAGACACAAGAACAAGCAAAAGGTCTGTGTGCTGTGCCTGGTCTCAGCTGTGGTCAGAACAATAAACACAACATGGGCATATGTGTCCTGAGAGGACTCTCTGGCTATGTCCACACTGCTCTGTCAGGTCTTTTCCAGAGCACCTCTGGGTCATCTGTCACCTCCAGGTTGAACACTGGGCAGAGCCCACCTGGGGATGCCCATGTGTCCTGAAAACTTCATTATTCCTGTCCAGTGTGGACCAAGGCTTGACATCCATATCTGTTTTCTCACCTGTCTGTGGTGTCAGTGAGGAAAATGAGACCCATTTCCAACCCCAGACCTCACTGGTTTTTGTGTCTTAGATTTATCTTCTCTTTTACTTACATATTATATAGAAAAAGAAGAGAGCATATGCGTGCATATACACACTACTCCTCTTTCTAAACTGCAACTGTGGCAAATGCTTTTGAGGCTAAAAAGAGATGAAAATGGCAGTAGAGTATTAAACTTTGCATTAGAACTGAGATTTTGGGCTACACAGGTCTGAAAAAGGATTACAGGGAGAGATATGTTGTGCTCAGACAGTGTCTGCCACAATTAGTGAGACTCCCTCATAGACCCAGGGTCAGGGTATCAGGGAGTAGAGGAGAGAGCTGCAAGGGCAGAAAACTCAAGCCTACAAAGCTGTAACTCCAAACTCACTGACTGCTCAGAGTATTCCTCTGTCAATTAGCGTGTCATTATCTTTTTACTTTCTGACAGTACTAAACCAATATTTGCTTCAACCCCTGCCAGAACTGAAGGCTATCTTAACATGTCATTAACCACAATCTTCTCTGAAAAATTAACAGAGACACAGCTTCAAACAACATGGCATTACAATGATTGACTTGTATGTGGGGTCCATTAACTTAAAAGCTGCTTATTTTTCTCATAGGTTATCAAAACCTTTCATCTTAAGGTAACTCAGCTATAAAGCTAATGCATGCATTTTGGAAGTCACACCATCAGAATTTACCCAAATATAGAATAGTGTATGAAATAATTTCAGCCTTAACTTACAGAAACATTTAAACTTAAAGAGCAAACACTAAGACTGCAACTTTAATTACATCATGAATTTAACCCCCTGACCCTTTACCTCCTATTTTAAGATTTCCTACTCAATTAAACCAAAGATACAGAGAAACCAAAGCAATAAGGTCAAATTATTCCCTCATCTGCAGCATAATGAAGTACTTATCTTTTGAAGTTCTGAGTGCTCTCATGGCACTCAGAATATTTCAGCATTTAACTGTTGACCCAGAGTACTTGCTCTAAAGTCACCAGACTCATGATGAATTTTACTCTCAAGCCTCTGAAAAAAAAATCCACTCTAAAGAAGCCAAAACAAATAACCAGCACACTTTGATATTAGCCACATAATCTAAAGCTTTGACAGAACAGTCACAGACAACATATGAATCTTCCTTAAATCCTGGGACAATGGGAAGCTACTAGGTCTTACAGTCACTGACAGTGATTGTGACTTCCGCAGGGTTAGGAGTGGTGTAACTACATTATACACTTCAGCATTACGTGTTAGCATGAGTCTGCTTAAACGTAGAAAGGTCAAATGATTTTTGCCTTCATACATTTTGTTGAAAATTTTCTACTTCAACACTAGTTATAGAATCACAGAATTATTTGGGTTGGAAGTGACATTAAAGATGATCTAGTTCCAACCCCCCTGCCATGGGCAGGGACACCTTCCACTAGCCCAGGTTGCTCAAAGCCCCGTCCAACCTGGCCTTGAACACTGCCAGGGAGGGGGCAGCCACAGCTTCAATGAGCAATCTGTTCCCTCACAGGGAAGAATTTCTTCCTTACATCTAATTTAAATCTGCCCTCTTTCAGTTTAAAGCTATTACCCCTTGTCCTATCACTACACTCCCTGAGAAAGAGTCCCTCCCCAGCATTCTTGTAGGGCCTCTTTAGGTACTGGAAGGCTGCTATAAGGTCTCTCCAGAGTCTCTTCTTCTCCAGGCTGAAAAACCCTAAGTCTCTCAGCCTGTCCTCATAAGGGAGGTGCTCTAGCCCTCTGTCCTTCTTCATGGCCCTCCCCTGGAGTAACTCGCACAGGTTCATGTCCTTTTTATGCTGGAGGTCCCAGAGCTGAACACAGTACTCCATGTGAGGTCTCACAAGAGCGGAGTAGAAGGGGAGAATCACCTCCCTCTACCTGCTAGTCAGACTTCTCTTGATGCAGCCCAGGAAATAGTTGTCTTTCTGGGCTGCAAACACACATTACTGGGTCCTGTTGAGCTTCTTGTCAACCAATACCTGTAAGTCCTTCTCCTCAGGGCTGCTATCAATCCATGCTCTGCCGAGTCTGTATTTGTGCATGGGATTGCCTTGACCCATGTGCAGGACCTCGCACTTGGCCTTGCTGACCTCTCAAGCCTGTCCAGTCCCTCTGGATGGCACATCCCTTCCCTCCAGCATGTTGACTGCACCACACAGCTTGGTGTCACTGGCAAACCTGAGGGTGCGCTCAATCCCACTGTCCATGTCATCAACAAAGATGTTAAACAGCACCAGTCCCAACACCGACCCCTGAGGAACACCACTCGTCACTGCTCTCCACTTGGATGTCAAACTGTTCACTGCACCACTTCGAGTGTGACCACCGAGCCAATTCCTTATCCACTGAGTTCCATCTGCCAAATCCATGTCTCCCCAATTCAGACACAAGGATGACATGTGAGACAGTGTCAAAAGCTTTGCACAACTCCAGGTAGATTACATCAGTTGTTCAGTTATAGGGCAGTTTATCAGTTTGCTAATTATAGGGCTGAGCAAAGCAGTTTGGTGACTGTGTATACTTGTAAGCATATTTGCATGGAGATGAATAGGCAAAAAGAAAACAAAACAGAAAAGAAAGCATAGCTCAAAGTCTGTACACTTCATTGCTCAAGGACGTGAGATGTTCTTATTGCATTCCTTTTCCCTGCACTTACTGCAAGTGGGAATGAGTTAGGCTGACTTATATATCGAACAATTTTTTTAGATACCAACTTGACCAGCCCTCTTCAATATATGTTTAAGCTCCCTGTGTGGTTTGTGTGAAGAGAAGCCTCTTTGCTATGACAGAAAGAGAAATCTTGGATAAATTAATGCCAGTTAGGTCTGAGGCATTTTCTGTCCCTAATGACATCAAAATAGAAAGACCAACTGCTTATGATCTCTTAGATATCCAGGAAACAGAAAAACTTAACAGTCAGTTTGTAAAAGGAGGAACAGAAACACCAGGTGTGCTAACTTCTCTATCTAGATTTCTCATAATGGCTCTCATTACTGCAGTATCTTAACAGAGAGACTGAAAACTGCAGTGCCCCTTTACCTACATTTTAAGTGAAAGAGCTCAGAATCTGCATAAAGCAACCTATTTCACTGGGCAAACAGACAGCTTAACTGCTTCTTGTCTTTATTTATTTACAATTATTTTGCCTTTTGCTTTAAAAGGAGAGCAAATCCTGCAATGGCTGCAAGTAGTTAGGTGAATAAATTTCTGAGACATGTCAATCATGACAGCATGATTCATGGAGAAACCTAAACCAAAGAAAAAAAATTATATGTGACATAACAAGATGAATATGTATGTCATCTCAAGCAGTACCACATTATATAAGGAAATTAATATTATAAAGGTGTCTCATCAAGCTCATCAGTTGCTTCAGCACTATTGTTCTATAGCTGTCATCAGTCAAACACCTAGAAAATGCTGAACTCTACATTTTGGTACAACTCACAGCATACATGTTATCCCTATGCACATACAGTTTTCTGATTTACATTCTGGTTTGTTGAGTTCTCTTTTTTGGTTTCATACTACTGTATCAGCTGAAATACATCCCTATTATGATGATGGAAGTAGCTCCACCAAGAAGGATTCAAAAAATCCTCCTACCCCAATTCCTTTCACATGCACTAAGACACAGGTAACTTGAATGATTTCAAGACATAACTTCAAGATTACTTGCATTCAGTTGTCACACCACTGAAGGGGTCTGTACACAGTCTATCCTGAAAGCCATGCTGAAACTATCATCACAAGACTGCACAAACTGCAGGCCTGTAATGGTGACCCCAGATTTGGCCAGAAGTCCTTTTCCCCATACCAGGTTGCTTGCTGTGCGTTGCACAGCTGGCATGTTGTTTGGCTGTCGAGCAAGTGGATGGAAGTTGCCAAGCTGAGCCCAGGGACGTCATCATTTCAAAGCAGTGTGCAATATTAGCCATGTAACACCCATCTGGTGTACTGTCATTTTCTGCTTTCCATAAGCAGCTTCCCTGCCCTCCCTGGAAAGGGATCAACTTGTTTATTGTCCTTGGACTCATTACATTTCCTAAAGGTAAGTACCACACTCTTAATGTGCTACCGAAGTACTGTCTTTCCTATTAGAGTATTTTGCCTCTATGTCTGTTCTTTATCTGGGAAACATGTATCCACAAAACCCCACCCTTGCTCTGAAGCATTGTAAGCTAACTGACATTAGTCTGAGGACTAAATCTAAATGTATGAAGTGCAATGAAATTTCTTAAAAGATCTTCTAAAGAATGCACACTTTGAATACTAATTAAATATTTGAAATGCTGCCTAAGTCCAGCAGATAAGATTTCATTACACACTGTGTCCTTTAACATTTTCACACCCACAGTTCAGCTCACTGCTGTCAAGGTATGTAATGATCATCTTCCAGATTTCTTTTCTCTGGAGACTAACCACAAGCAACAGAGATGATAAAAATGTGTCAGTATATATTTGAGGTTAAATGATGCTTATCTTTTTGGGTCTTAAATAAAATATTGAATCTTAAATGAAGTGTGCTTAAAAAAATAACATATTGGTTCTTCTATAAAATATATTAAGACCTCCAATTAAAATTCTAAATGATAGACATATAAGGCCATAAAACCTCTCTGAAGTGTTAATTATAGGATGAGGTTCACAGCAAAATGAAAGGACTGATTAGCCAAAATGAAATTCTAACCAAAAGTTGAGAGTTTGTGGTGGAAAGGTTTCTTTGGGCTGCAGCTTTGAGATGGAAGTATCTTTTGTTGGATTCCAAACTATGTTATGAATGGAAAAAGTGGAGGATTCCTTGAGGGGAAAAAAACACATGAATATGACTTAAGGCAGTAACAGATGGACAACTTATCTGGACTTCAGGACATGGGTTTTGTTACCAGTTCTGGCAGTAACGCTAGGTTGCCTAGGCAGACCATCATTTTCTGCTTCTCTTCCCAGTTGGGTATACCTTTTTGAGCAAATGTTTTATAACCCCAAATTTAATTCCAGTTCTGGCTTAATGTCAGGAATATACAGCAAAAAATAATAATTAAAAAGTCAGATATTTTTGTGTGCACATTAACAAAAATTTATGCATTTAAAAAAATTATAAAATCTTATTTTATTCCAATATTTGCATGTAATTTAATAAGAAGGACCAATCCCCAACATTTTGTTTCAGATTATTGTGATTATACTATTTTATTATGACAATTCTAGCTATTAATTTTATAAAATGTTCCTCATATTTTCTTATTAAAATATTATATTTCAAGTCAGACAAGAAAGGTGTTTAACAGAGAGAAGCTTTGATAAGCAACCCAAAACAGATATCTAATTTTAGATAACTAAAGTTGAGTAAGGTAAACACTCCCCTATAGCCCAACAGAATTTATTCAGCAGATACAAGCCATAAGCTGAACTAGCTCAGAAGAGCTAGCCATAGCTAACCATAGCTCATGCTTCCTAACCTGCATTGCTGCAATACAAGATGGGTATTTTTCAGAAGTACTGGATTCATAATTCTTGCCATTTTTGCAGGCTTTGTGAGAGGAACGTATGAACAGTTAACGCTGAATGTGTTACCTTTAGGAGTTCGCTTTTTGTCTATCTTCTATTGGTAGAGAGGGTGCTGCCACTTTTTCCTCCTTGCAAACGCTTCTCAGTGTCTCAGTGTCTCATCATAAATATTTCCAAGTACTGGGCCTAAATGTCCTTATCTGCTGCTAATATGCATTATTGTTAGCAAAGGATAACTTCCCCCCAGTTAGAATAGTGGTTTATGTAATATCATGTCCATTTTTTTTTCTGAAAATTTACTTTCAGATTTGCTTGGACATGACTAGGAACAGGTATATTGCCATAACTAATACAAAATCCCTGTCACGTTTAAGGAGGCTCCAGTGCTTGACTTTCTGTGTATATAGGAATTTGGAAAGTTAAATTTACACGTTTGAGATATTTTAGTTTTTCTTTTCCCAAATACAAGATGAGCTTTCAAAATCTTGGAGTTTATCTTTTTTCTTTTTTTTTTTTATCAGTTACACTTAACCTACCCTAAAATGTGAGCCAATGATTTTCTAATGCTTTTTCATGCTCATCCTATTACAGCTGAATCAATTTGGGTGTCACAATAGTCACAGCATGGACTGATGACTTCCAGGCTCTGTGCCAGCCACACTGCACAAAAGGCATTAATGTTACATATTAAGAAAAAGAATTACAATAGCATTTCGTAATTCACTGAAACCAACATCACTTTTCTAAACAATGAGGATGACTCGCATAACCACATGATAGAAATAATGGTATATACTTAACACATCTGCAGAACATTCAAGCAAACAGTATACAAGAATTAAGCAACAGAAGCACTGGGCAGCAGGAAGGCACTTGTCAAAAGGTCTTTTTGCTCGTTTAAACCCGAAGTATGGTAAGTATGCCTAGATCAATCGCCACAGATATTTGACCAATCTGTTCTTAAAGCCTTGCAGTGGTGAGTGGATATGTTGCAACAGTTCCAGACAATGTTTCTGATACTTATTTATTTTACCTTTGTGCAGTTTAAGCCTATAATGTCTTGTTCTACAAAATGTGGATACAGAGAATACATTATTTATTTACCATAGTTTTCGTTTTCTCTTTTAAACACTCATTCCTTCAGACTTGCCTTATGGGATATATTTTCTAATTTTCAGAACCTTTTTATTTCTTTCTGCACATTCCTTACTACTTCTGAGTATAACAGAGGGCAAATTCACATATATCTTATAATCTGTGCTCATGCTGATGTGACCAAATACGATATTGACTTTTGCACAGTAATACAGTATTGTCCAGTCTTTTTCCATTAGTCTTGTTTTAATCCCCCCTGCAGACTGTTATCTTAATCGTTTTCAATTCCAATATATGCTTGGCTGATTATTTCCGCTCTATTTAGAACCTTACACTTTTTCTTACTGAACTGTTTTATTTTTTACAGAAATGATTTCTCTTGCTTGACAAAACCATCCTGAATTCTGTGTCCTGCAACAGCTTTCTGATCCCCTCAACTTTGTGTTGTCTACAGATTTAACACACCCTCTATTTTATCTGAAATGTCAGAAATTAATATACTGGTTGAGACAGACCCCTGCAGAACTGCGCATTTCATCCCTCTGTCTGAGGGTTGAAATTCATCTGTCCTGTTACACCAAGTACTGTTGGCAACTACTCTTGAGTGTGGTTTTCTTAGACTGTATTTTGAGTGACAGTTTATGAAATCTTTATGAAACAGTCACAGCATGGACTCAAGCTATATGATACGTACTGCTTCTCCCCAACACACAGATCTTGCTATCTGGTGATGAATGAAAATTACATAGTTATGACAAGATTTGTTCTTGACAAATCCTGGTAGGCTGCTACTCATGTCGATGTTTTCTTCTAGGTGCTTACAAGCAGAATGTTTTATTATTTTCTTCATGATCCTCCCTGGTGTGAAAAAGTATAGGTTTCTTTTATTTGAAAAAGGATAATAGAACACGGAAAGGAAATGCTGTAAAATATATTGAAAATATTTTCCAGATAGAATCAGAGGAAAAGATACTTGATGTGATAGATACAGGTTATGCATTTGTTGGGTGGGACTGATGACAAAAAGCTTCAGCACGTTCTCTTTTTTTTTCTTTTTTTCTCCTTCCTGTGCCTCTGAGAGCTGATCCAAAATACAGCCTATATATACAAAACTGGTCTTTTTCAATTAATGTTTTTCTGTGAGCATTATTAGTGTATGGATATGCCCTTCCTTCAGTCAATGTCAATAGCATGAGCAAGGATGGGATATGACTTAAAAGTAGACTCTCAATAAAAGACTCTCAGGATATTCTGAATTTGTTTTCAGATCTGAAACTCATACCTACTCTCTCACCACATATCTTTTTAAAACTAGGTAGAGGAGTGTTTTGAGTAGAATTCTGGGCATTGCTTGAGTACTCCTAATTTAAAATGACGAGCAAACAGTGTTTTCATTCAGGGACAGTGAAAGAAGAAAATGAAAGTGGTTTGGAAAAATGAGAGCTAAGAAAGAAAAATGTTTTTATTATGGAAATTATTAAATGACAACTCTAAATATTTCTGTCACATCATAATAAAGCTCATATACACCTCTGTCAAAGTTTGCATGATAAGCAAAACCAATACAGAATCACAGGATCATAGAATCATTCAGGTTGAAAAAGACCCTTGGGATCATCGAGTCCAACCATCAGCCCTACTCTACAAAGTTCTCCCCTACACTATCCCTGCAAATCACATCCAAACGACCCTTAAACACATCCAGGGATGGTGACTCCACCACCTCCCTGGGCAGCCTATTCCACTGTCTGACCACTCTTTCTGTGAAAATTTTTTTCCTAATGTCCAGTCTAAACCTCCCCTGTTGCAGTTTAAAGCTGTTCCCCCTTGTTCTGTCACTAATTACCTGTGAGAAGAGACCAGCACCAACCTCTCTACAACGTCCTTTCAGGTAGCTGTAGAGAGTGATGAGGTCTCCCCTCAGCCTTCTCTTCTTCAAACTAAACAGTCCCAGCTCCTACAATCTCTCCTCATAGGATTTATTCTCCAGGCCCTTCACCATCTTTGTTGCCCTCCTCTGCACTCGCTCCAGCACCTCGATATCTCTCTCGCATTGAGGTGCCCAAAACTGGTCACAATCCTCCAGGTGTGGCCTCACCAGTGCAGAGCACAGGGGGACTGTCACCTCCCTACTTCTGCTGGCTACACTATTTCTAATCCAAGCCAGGATGCCGTTGGCTTTCTTGGCCACCTGGGCACACTGCTGGCTCATGTTCAGCTGCTTGTCAATGAGAACCCCCAGATCCTTTTCTTCCAGACAGCTCTCCAGCCACACCTGCCCAAGCCTGTAGCCATGCAGGGGGTTGTTGTGGCCCAAGTGCAGGACCTGGCACTTGGCCTTGTTGAAGCTCATCCCATTAACATTGGCCCACGGATCCAATCTAGACAAGTCTCTCTGTAGAGTCTCCCTATCCTCATGCAGATCGACAGTCCTGCTTAACTTGGTGTCATCTGTGAACTTACTGATGATACACTCTGTGTCCTTATCAAGATCATCAATAAAGATGCTGAACAGAAATGGTCCCAACACCGAGCCCTGAGGAACACCACTTGTGACTGGCTGCCAGCTGGATTCAGCTCCATTGACCACCACTCTCTGGGACCATCCATCCAGCCAGTGCTTGACCCAGCAGACCGTTTGCTCATCCAGGCCATGGGCAGCCAGTTTTTCTATGAGAATTCTATGGGGAACTGTGTCGAATGCTTTTCAAAAATCCAGGTAGACAATATCCACATCCAATAGTTGGGTCATCTTTTCATACGAAAAGATCAGGTTTGTCAGGCAGGACCTGCCTTTCATAAACCCATGCTGACTAGACCTGATCCCCTGGTTGTCCATTATATGACTTTTAATGGCACCCAAGATGACCTGCTTCATGACCTTCCCTGGCACCGAGGTCAGACTACAGGTCTATAGTTTCCTGGATCATGCTTTGTGCCTTTCTTGTAGATGGGTGTCACATTTGCCACCCTCCAGTCCAACGGGATGTCCCCAGTTAGCCATGATTTTAGGTAAATCATGGACAGCAGCTTGGTGAGAACATCTGCCAACTCCCTCAGCACCCTTGGGTGTAACCCATCCAGTCCCACAGACTTGTGTGCATCCAAGTGGTGCACCAGGTCTCTGACCACCTCCTCTTCAACTGTGCTGACCTCAATCTGCGTCCCCTCCCCATCTCCCAGCTCATGAGGCTGGGTGTCCAGGGAACAGCCAGTTCCACTGCTAAAGACTGAGGCAAAGTTGGCGTTGAGCACCTCAGCCTTTTCCTCATCCTTAGTTACCATGTTTCCCTCTGCATCCAGTAAAGGAGGGAGATTTTCCCTAATCCTCCTTTTGCTGTTAACGAATTTATAGAAACATTTTTTATTCTTAAAAGTTGTGGCCAAGTTGAGCTCTAGCTGTGCTTTGGCTCTCCTCATGTTCTCCCTGCATAACTTCATCTTTATAGTCTTCGTAAGAGACCTGGCCCCTCTTCCAAAGGCAACAGATTCCCCTTTTGTTCTTGAGATCCAGCCAAAGGTCCCTGTTTAGCCAGGCTGGTCTCCTTCCCTGCCTGCTTGTTATTCAGCACATGGGCACAGCCTGCTCCTGTGCCTTTAGGACTTCTCTCTTCAAGTATGTCCAGCCTTCCTGGACTCCCATTTCCTTCAAGGCAGCCTCCCAAGGGATTTGGTTAATCTGTCTTTTGAACGGGTCAAAGTTAGCCCCGTGGAAGTCTAAGGTGGCAGTTTTACTAACCCCTCTGTTTTTCCAAGGATCGAAAACTCAACCATCTCACGGTCACTGCACCCTAGACGGCCTCCAGCCTTTACCTCCCCCACAAGCTCTTCCCTGTTCACAAGCAGCAGGTCCAGGAGGGCACCTTCCCTGGTCGGCTCACTCACCAGCTGTGTGAGGAAGTTATCCTCCACACATTCCAGGAACCTCCTGGATTGTTCCCTCTCTGCTGTGTTGTGTTCTCAGCAGATACCCGGGAGGTTAAAGTCCCCCACAAGAACAACGGCACATGACTGCAAGATTTCTCCCAACTGTTTGTAGAAAGCTTCATCCACCTCACCGCTTTGATTGGGGGGTCTATAGCAGACTCCCACAGCAAGATCTGCTTTATTGGCCCTTAACCTAATCCACACACTCTCAACCCCGTTATCACTATACTTGATTTCTGAGCTGTCATAGCATTCTCTTACATATAGGGCCACTCCACCACCTCTCCTTCCCTGTCCATCCCTCCTGAAAAGCTTGTAGCCATTGACTGCAACACTCCAGTCATATGAGGTATCCCACCATGTTTCTGTGATAGCCACTATGTCATATTATGAAACTTCATCGTTCAAAGCAGACCTAGTGGGGAGCATCCCAACTGAATGTTTTTAAATGGGTGCATAGATACTTTCCTCAAACACAAACTGGTTCATAAAGGTAAAATCATTCCAGTGAGGTTTATGTCTGACACTGCATTTCCTGAGAATCCTTGTCTGGTCTGATTAAAAAACTGTGGAAAAGCTCTTGCATTTCCCTGGTTTTTGCTTTCTCCCAGAATGGCTCCCATAGTTAGCTGAGGCAGCAGGATGAAATCAGCTTGCTTCTCCAGTGGGGTCTTGAGAGAAGTTAGAAAAAGAGTTCTTAGAATCTGAGCTGGATCCTTTATTTTTCCCTAAGCTTCACAGATCTAGAAACAAGAAAAGGCATCCCACATGCTAAGGAATGAGTAAGATAGTTTTTGAAAAGAAGCTTTTGCAGAAAGAACAGTAACAGATTGGTGGCCTCTCTACGTATCAACAAACTGTTAAGAGATACAGGCATCTCAGAGGGAAGGGTGGGAATTAGTTAAGCTTCTTTACAGCTGATTGCAATTATTTAGCATTGCAAAGTAATCTGAGATATCTTCACAGCTGGGAAGTAAATATCATGTCTGAGAAAATTAGAAGGGTTATACACTCGAAGAACTAAGTGGGAATCAGGCAAATTTGCAAAACACTTAACGAAAAATATTGTCTGTATTTTCAAAATATTATGAGAAAGGAATACAAAAGAGTATGGCAGGAACATAAAAACTCCATAAATCTGCAGAGCATGCAGAGAAATGTCACAGTAAGCTGTTTCATAAATATGTTATTCATGGTATGTTGTTCAGTGGTTTGCTATTTAGCAGTTCTAGTTTTTGTACCACACTATACATTTTCCATATTTTACAGATGCAAAACAGGACTTGTTTCTGAAATAGAGGACAGAGGAAACCAAGGGTGGCAACTATGCTAGGATATTCTGGGAGTGAAAAATAGAAGTTCCATTGAGAGGCAAAGGATTGACAATTGCATTTTATTACAGGTTAAGAATATTCTCAGCTGTGTTCAATTCCTTAACAATAGACACTTTAATCCTCCCTACAAGCAAGAATCAACTAAACAATCCTACTGATTATGAGGTTTTGGAAAGATATAGTGGTAAACAACAGAGTTTGCTAGAAATAAAAAATTTCCTGTTGCATTTTCACTGCAAAGAGACCAAAGGAGAAATGGGAGAGGCGTGTACTATTATACCATGTCTTATGCAGTGAAAGACCAGGAACAGAATAGTTAGTTAGAGGTATTTAAGGGTAGTTTGCTAGAAAGAAGTCTTTGAAACTGGTGCCAAAGGGAATGGATTGGTTCAAATCCTTTAATACTGTGAGTTCTTGTTTCAGGTTAGTCTTATCTTACTGTTGCATTTCTCTTGAGCTGATTGATTACAGATCTTGATCTTTACACTTCTTATACACATGGTGCATCCTAAGATAAAGAAGTATTTATATATATATATATTTATATATATACACACTAAAGGTAAAGAAGTATTCGTAATGTGCTTTTGGATACAGAAAGGTTTTTTCTTTGAGCTTATGTAAGTATATTTTTACTCATTTCAGTGCATGGTAGTAACAGAGGCTTATTAAGCAGAGGTTTAAATGAGCAGCAAAGAGAAATTTCATCTTGTCAGCCAGCTTGTGCGTACTTACAGTTGACATCATAAAGTTAGTTAGGAACAAATAAAATGGCAGCAGACTTTTTTGCATTTTCTGCAAATATTCAGCCACATCTTGGCAGTACATAATAAGAAATCAAAAGCTTTAAGGGTAGATATTTCAGGTTTCCTCTTTTTTTCTGCTAGGAAGCCTCACACATTGTGACAAGACTGCAAACTTAAATAATATTTTATTAACAACCCTCAGTAATATTTTAGTTGCTGAATTGAAAGGGGAAATAATTTTGCTTCTACCCAGTCTGGGGTGAAGTGGAAGATATGTATCCTGGCATGGGCATAAAGGACTATTAAAACACTTCTGTCAGCACAATATGTGATGTGTATCCTCTATCCAGAAAACAGCTGGTAAATTGATAGGCTAAACTGGTAGTCTCCTAAGAAGAGTAAGCCTCTGTAATCACATTAATGGACTCTGTCAGTTACACCATCGTAACTTTTGAATTTGTTGGGCTATTCCAGCTGGATGTTAACAGGAAGGAACATTAGAGATACTAAATTCCTGCAAGTTTCCTAAAAGAGGTGGGTGATTGACATCTGAAGAAAATTCTGGAGTGTGAGATCAACTGTGTTACTAGATACCAGAGAACTCATACAAAAAGAGGATATTGTGAGTGCATCAGCCTCTTAAAAAGCTTTGATGAACAGTCATGACATTAAAAACTGAGGAAATTCAATCATGACGCACACAGCTGTGTGGAAATCAGACTTCATAAACTTCACTGCCCACAGAACAATTTGACAAGGGATGCCCTATGACAAGAGCAAAGTTGATGGTGGAGTGTTGAGGACTGTACATGAGCAAGCTTCTCAACACTGGCATGTTTCTGTTTTTTTACATTTTCATAGGGTTTTCCTAAGGCTGAAGGTTTGAAAAGCCATTCATTTTAAAGATTATTAGGTATGATTGCACATTTGACTCAAAAACTAATGTTCACTTTGAAAAAGTCTTCTGAATTCTACTCCTCCTTGCATAAAACTTATTTAAGAGGTTATCTCCACAGGAATGTTCCAGGTAACTGCATTTTAGCACAGTGGCTCACAGACAAGGAAGAACTCTAGAATGGCTCTTTGAAAGTATTTTTCAGTGGACCACTTTGTGGCACTGGATTGCCTGGAAGTTTGTGTCCATCAGGAACTTCAGAGCCTTCGAAAGAGATTCTTTCAACAACAGGGCTCTGGTGTTCCTATTCCTAAAGTCTTTCCTGGGTTTATGCATTGGACACTGCCAGAGAAAGGATATGTTGTAAATGAACCTACAGGATGGGATTTATCTCTGGATTTAAACACTTAACTATAAACTCTATATGTGGATTAGGTTTTTAAGCTCCTGTTATACCCAGTGTAAATCTAGGGCTCATCTCAATTGCCCCACATAGGTGCGTAGTGCTATTTCAGATAGTCCAGGTGTCCTGTGTGACCTCCAGCCACCACTCCACATAGGTACAGGTCTCGCACAGGTCTGCACAGGTCCTGTCTCGTAACTTCCAGGCCCACATGTCTTACAGATATACTAGGGTGCCTCACATTTCACCTATCCGCTACATGTGAGCCTCCAAGCTGTGCCCCTTGTTGATGCAGTCAATAGGGTCCAGAGAACTATTTTTCTTAGCTTAAGGTGGACACTTGTATTTGGTCAGCAGATCATTTAGCTCTTTACTGAACTTACTGGGAGCTCAGATACCTGGATTATATGTAACCACTAAAGGAGTGATTCAGGTACCTAGAGATAGGCATCTAGTACCATGTAAAATACCCGAGAGAATCAGAGAGACTTACATAGATATGACACAAGACTTACTGGAGGGTATCACCCCTTTGCAGCACAGGTGAAGCACAGACAAGCTGCCCTGACACAGGAGACATCTCTGCATAGACCCCTGGTTCTTCTGCTACATTGAATTCAGATTCATGCGTCTGAATTGGGCGCTGACGCCCACCCCTTACATACATATATCTGTGCAATATATAGCACAGATCTTCTCAATCTGTTTTATCAAGGACAAAATCATTAACTGTCCCCTGGGAGGCTGCTCTGGGCAGAGAAGATACTGGTTTGTTTATATTGCTCCTTTATAAATTTGTTAACTTCCTAAGTTAAATTGCATAGCCGAATGTAAAGATAATTGGCTATGGGGATTTATAGACCTTAGAAGACTACTCAACAAACTCTATTTGGTAGACCTCTTGCTCTTTTTAATAGATTTACAATTCCAGCTTCAGAGCTGATGTTTATCCTGTTTTCAAGCATTGAAAAGCTGTTAAAATCTTTAGTTGAAACTGTATTTACAGTTGTTGAGTTGTCAGGAAGGGAAAGCAGGTAGGTTTGGCAAAAAGGATTCCAGGCATGGAGGTTTATGAAGATGACAGTACAGGACCACTAATTGTGGAAAACAGAGATTTGGGACATCTTCTTTTCTTATTTGTATGCTGTCCCTATTCTGATTGTAAACTTGGGTGAGTCCTGTAAAGTATGAGTTAACCTTCTAAAGATTTTGAATTATTTTAGATTTTTCTAAAGATTTTTATTTAGTTTAGATTTTCAAGTGCTTATTGATAACAGCACTCATCTTCTCCTGGTAGCAAGTGCCTTCATTTTCAGCATAAACTGAAAAAAAGAAGTCTGAAAAAGACAGAAAATAATGACAGAAAAGCACTTAATCTTTCTGAATCTATGACACTTAAAGTTTAGGTAGAAGTTTGGTTCACAAATTGTCTTTGAACTAAATCTGTATTTGTCATCATCCATATTTTCTGAACTTCTACAAACTCTCAAAACAGACAATTTCACAGCTGGTGTAAATCATCATAAATAACACTACCTGCCAGGAATCTATCTGTAAGAATTCTGCAGGTAAGATTTTTTTTAATGTTGCAAATAAAAAATGGCTCATCATTTTGTACAGGTCAAGAAACTATCACATTTCCCCATATTTTGGCATGCTTCTTTTGCCATTGCTTCAGTTTTGGAATATTATGATTTAGCATTTGTTACAAGGTGATTGGTGCATATTGCAGAACACATTGCCTACCTCAATAGTGAAATTGCTAGCAGCTCTATTTGATGGAACCAGCAACCCAGCTTCTTGAGTCTTTGGTAATCATCACAGGTTTTTCTACACAGTCACCTACCCTACCTCTGATGCTTATAAATACAGACAGTTTGGGTTTATTGCTTAGGTGCAGATTTTTTTGAAACTTGAAAACAATCAGCGTCCCTCTAAAAAAATCAAAGAACAATTCTTATTTAAATCCATATCTCTATCTCATATGCAATTAGTCATCTCCACCTTTATGGTACACCTTTCCTTAAAAACTACATGCTGATGTGTGTACCCAAATGATTATATGAGTGACTGAATATGTGGATAGGCTGCTATATCTGTTTCATCAGTAAACTGAAATATCCCCTACAGAGCCTCTTCCATTCATCTCTGTCTATCAATATGTTAAAACCTGTCAGAAAATTCTAATTAATCAGATGCCACTAGGAAAAACATACTCAGCTACCCACTCAGGCAGCTAGGAGTGGGAAGAACCAACTCTGTGCCCTCACATTCCACTTCGAGACTGTGTACTTCAAGCCTGACAAAATAGCTTTGCATTGCCTCCTCCATACTCATTACTAGCTAGACTGTCATTAATCAGAACATTCAGAAAAGGCACTTAGTTCATGAACTTCTGTGGGAGACATTTTCAAAACAAGAATGATGCTTTAATCTCAACAGACGAAGAGCATTACACAAGTGATTGTGAATTATATTTTCCAGTTACTGGAGAAAGAGTTTTCGATAAGAAAAACTTATCTAAGTGGTCATAAAATCTTTTTTCTTTCTGTCCCCAATTCACCAGTATATGTCCCAGTTCAGTAACTACATGAAAATTTTACTAACCTCTTAACACAACAGGTCCAACATCTTTGTAGTTACAAGTCCACTGGAGGTGTGCTGGGCCTACAACCTGTATACATTCCCTGGTCTTCTTCATGATGACCCACACTGTTACCAAGAGGAGGCAGAACCCTGACAAAGCAACTTCCCCACGTACACTGTTGGGTTGTGTGGCAATGCAGGGCTGAGAAAATGTTATCATCCCATGAGGCTTGGAAGCAAAATAATGAATCAAAGCCAACTAAAGGCTCTGCATGTACTAAGAGGAGGCTGACTGAGTCTGAAGCTGGCCTACAAGCACAGCTCCAGAGAAGAGCACTGGCTTCATATCAGGACCCTGGGACTCCTCAAAGGGCAGCTTCAAGAAGGCCAAAGATACTAAGAGACACAAAAGGAACAGAGCGGGTGATGAGGACACGTGGGGTATTCCCTAGAAAATAGGCACTCTGTCAGACCTGATAGGAGCTCTGTCAGAAGAGCAGATTCTATGCTGCCAACATTTCAGAAATGGAAAATGACTCTTCAGGCTCTGTGCTGCTTTTATGCTGTTTCCTGACTTTTCACCTTTAGACTTTTTATCTGTTTCTGGGAATGCTGCCAGACAAAGGCACTTTGCCTGCATGGCTGTCTAGCCCTGCTGTCTGTAACCCTTCCCAGACAGGTTAGGCGAGTGCCTGAACATCCATGTAGCAGCCTGCCCCAGTGGCCTAGAAACTATACTGTACATCCTTGACACATCCTCACACAGGACCATTCCCTCCTCCTGACTGTTCTCTCATATCCTTTCATTCTCTCCAAAACTACATGGCAACACTGCTAAAAATATCAGATGTTGAGACACATTTTGGCATAAGATCGAACTCTGTTTATGCTGATGAGAACTGCATGCAGTAGATTCAAGTGAAAGACAACTTGTATTGGCAGCACCTCTACTTCTACCTTCCCACACCCCAAATAATTATCAATCAGCTAAATGCGTCAAGATTTGTAAAATATAACTTTAGCCTGTGACAGCAAAATAACACCCCTTCTCTCCCCACCTCCCAAAAAATGCCAAGATAGCAAGCCTTCCTACTGATCCACCTGGGTAACTCTTCCTGTCCATAGTGCTCATAGTGGCTGCTAAAACACTGAGTAGCACATAAATGCCAGAGCAAGCTCTGAGGTGCTGGTCTGCCTATCATCCAGATCAGGGGGCTGGCCAGACCTCCCTCTAGCTTTCTGATAGCTCTTTCAACACCCAGATGTGGGATGATGGACTCTTGCCTCTTGGGTGAAGATGCTCTCACCACACATCCTGGGGCTCTGGAACTCCAAAATGTCCTGGATCCTATTTTTCAGACATGGCTAAAATGTCCCTGGCAAGCATTGGGCATGCAGCATAAAGCACTGTTAGGATGCTTGGCTGGGTTAGATTTCTGGATTCACATCTGGTTTGCAAGGTATCAGAGCTGCTATCCTCCTACATACGACTTCTCACATTGCCCATCTCTTCCAGATGCCATTTTCCTTATAATATAAAAGCATATAATCACAGCTTGCTGTCCTTGCCTCCTACACAAAAGTTTAATCTCTTTCATTTCTGTCCTTTCTCCCAGAGATAAAGGCTAGAACATACCATACCTTTTGCCCAGCTGCTCAGGAATATCCCAGTTGTAAAGCCTACCATGACCAGAGAGACTACTAAAGAGTTGATTAAGAAGGGTTTCTCACGGTCTGCCTGGAGATAAAATGGTGAGTCTCAGACCTAGTAGCAAAGTCAGAAACTTAAATCTATAGCTCTGAGTACAACACAAGTGGTAGCTAACCAGGTTTGCAGAAAACATGGGAACAATGGGAAGAACTGGGATAGTGGAAGTGGATTTTGCAAAGTGAGTATAATGTTACTCTGGAGTAGGTGGACATTTTCAGGTCCAGTGTAACCAGGTGGCATTGACAATCCCTGCTGTGATCATCTACATCTTAACTAACTTCTAGCCTTGAAAAGGCAGTAAAAACTCATGAAGGTGCTGATATGCTAATTCAGGTATCAGTATCTTCTACCACTTCCTAACCACATGCCAGACTCTTATACTCTGTCTCTGGTACCCATATGCAATACGCTCTTCACCAAGGAATATGATATGTCTTTCAGTCCTTCCAAAATGTCTGTCTGTACATTTTAAGCTTTTGAGGTTTGGGGTTTGCCTGTTATTTTTTTTTTTTTTTTCCCCCCAATACTTAGACAACACATTGAACTTATTCTTTCTTGGGCCTTCAAGACACTGCCAGGAAAATTAATGAAAACCAATGAAAAAAACCTGTCTATGCTATGTACTTGCATTTTTAGAGGCCAACACATTGAAGAAGCTGAGGCCTGTCTTTCCAGTTTGTCTTTGACTGTCAGAAACAAAGACTGAATTTGTAGAAGTGAGCAAGCAGCAGAAAAAGAGGTTGCAATTACGATGGAGAAATCCAACATGTATAACATCTCTCAGCACAATAAGTAGAAGGTGGGGATTTTGCATAAAGTATAATCTGACTTTATTGGTTGTCCCAGGGGAGCAAAAAGGTTGCAGGAGGTGGATATAGTCTCTTTTCAGCTTTCCATCTTCCAGTACTATGCCAGCAATTTCTTATTTTCTCTGCACGTGGTGTGAGAGCACAGTACACAAAAGAAAAGAGGAGTCAAGCTGATCCCAAAGACCTTCTGTCTCCCCTTCAGGAAATGAAATGCACAATTCACAGCATTTTTGCAGAGGTGGAGTCAATTGTAGCAATTCTTACAAAGGTTTCCCAAGTCAGGGTATCAGAAAGTATGCACTGACTGCTATTCATCGACTGTTCTGCTGATGTTGACCAAACAAGAGATGAGAAAAATTTAGATATCATGTACTTTGCTGTGACACCCTGGAAATGCAGAGGTGATGTACAAGGAGCTGATGCACTACAGGCAGACAGATCATCCTGTTAACAGAGAAACCTGTCTGGACAGTGGGCAGGGATAGAAGCCTCACTGAAGACACCAGAACCTCTAGGAAAGACTGTGTAAGGGTGACATTTGATCTGTGCATCCAAAGCACACACAGACTATAATCTGTTATACAGATTTACCTCCCAAACTGCCTTGATGGCTACTAACTTTTTGGTTCCAAACTGACTGGAAAAAAGCTGCAGGGGCTAAAGTGTGCCAGCTTCCACCCCCTTACCATGACCTTCCCTCCGTGCCCAGCACTGTTTTCATTTTAATTGACTTTTGCACCACAGAAGGAGTGAAGGAGGGACATATCACTGTGATCACTTCCCTCCATGTCCTAAAGTTCTCGCTCCTCTAGGAATTCTCTTATGTTTGCAAATGCCATTCTGGCATTAGCACAATATTTTTTTCAGACATCTGCAGAAAGCTATCCCCTAGGGTGTCCACCTATAAAAAGACGCACAGTATCACAAAACTGACTTCTAATAGCGAACAGAGAGGTACAAGAGCACTACCATGTGCTTCTGCTAGCAAGGCAATACCTGTAAACATTGCAATCAGGTTCCCATGTCCTAAGTCTAGACTGCCAGCTAATACAGTGCTACACAAATTCGAGTTTAATAACTGAGACTTGGTTTACTTTTGTGCTTTGTAGCATCCTTAGAAGACAGCTATACCTCTGCTGGAATACTGAAGTATTCCTTAAATATATGCATGTCTAGGTGGTCAACCACCCAGCTAGAGGTTCATGCGGGTACCTCAAGCAGTAGAGCAAGCTGTGATTTAGATAAAGGTATTCTTTGTTGTTGTTGTTACCTAACCCCCATCCCATCTGTAGATGCTGCATGTAATTTAACAAGATAAAAATGTTTTCTGCAGATATCAAATTTTAAAGAACAGCTTTTTTCCCTCCTAATTTGGCATTCAACTATCCATCACATTAAGCAACAAGTGACTTGGCAGATAATTTAGGACATATGGCTTTGAAGAACTGGTAATTTAAAAGTACTTGGACAAGTTTCCTCAACTCATTCACCTAAATTTGTGTTATTCTCTTTTACATGTCCTCTAGCAGCTGGTACAGCTAAAAAAGTGTAGAAAATAGAATGCAAATGACAAAATAACCTTTTCCTGAGTTGTACTGATGTATACCATAAAAACCTCACTCACAGAGTACCAGGTGTCAAACACAATTCAAAGCTGTTGATGTACATCCCTCATCTGTAGTCACCAGATGTATCCACCACATATTGATAATCAGATTTAACTCACTGTAATCCATGTGGTCATTGAATACAAAGCACATCAGATATGGATATTAGGTAGAGCCCAACAGCTGAGTGGTCAGTAGACTAGGGAGTTTAGATAAAACTTTAACAAGATCTGACTGTTGTTTCCTGTGGGTTTTTTTTGGGGTTTTATGTTGTTGTTTGTTTGGGGGTTTTCTGGTTTTTTTTAGGAGGAAGCATTAGTGCAAGATTCAGTGGCATCTCCTAATTTTGAAGATAATGGTTGGAAAACTTTTCCAAAAATGCAAAAATGCATTATTTTAAATAAATTCATTGATTCTTGGTTGGAACTAACATATTTTTACATTTTTCCCCTTTTTAAAAATTTTAATGTTGAAAGAATTACATTTTGGAGAAAAAATAGTTATTACAAAAGATACATTTCAGCTGTCCTGAAGAATTGTAGCTTTCTGTTGGTACAAGAAGACTTTTTTTTCTAGCTTTCTGACATTGTCAATGAGCTCTAGAATTATGTAGGAAATACTATGCTTAAAAATTCTTTGATTTTATAAATATAATTACATTATTGTATGAGGGTGAATCTGAAATTAGATATGCATCATACATAGAATATTATCTCATTAATATAAAAATATTAAGAGCTAATTCATTTACTTGTAAATCATGAGTCATCAGTTTTTTCTGCATTTGAATGTTCATAACTTTCATCACTAATGAAATATTTGAGAACCTAAACTGTTTAAGCTTGGCAGTATTTGGCGCATGTATTTTTCTTATTCCTTATTATCTGTCTCCTCTATGAATAACTTTTCATCAGGGGCAAAGATAAATGAGCAAAAGGGTGAAATCATGACCTCAATCGAACCAATGGCAATTCTCCCACTAACTTCAAGGGGCTAGGATTTTACCACACATGACCAGCTTTATACAAGCAAGGAAAACCAAACAGGCAAAGATATCATGTTATTAAAAGCACAGAGTCTGAAAATGAATCATCATCTAAACAATATGGCAAATGTTTACAAATAAAAGTAATCAAAAAATGTCAAGTTATAGTTTGAAATAGAGTTTCAAAAGGAACTTGATTCTCCAGGGAAAAAATGCATCTTTGTGTCTAAACACTGAAAATATAGATTTTAGTATATAATTCAAAGCATCCAGATTTTATATCTTTAGCCTACCATAGTGATTTTCCAGTCATCAAGTGCTTTTGATTATATTAAATATGCACAGTTGTATCTGCTTCACTGCAGCATTACTGGCAAAATGTAATCCATGTTTACCTTGTCTTCAACATGACCTGTTCCTAAAAATGAACCAACTTGATTATTTACACATACAACAACCATAGAAGCTTAATGATTGTTGGGGTCCCCAGTGCAAAAAAACGGCATGTGTGTGTAAATAATTTATTTGTTTAAAGACCATTCTTTGCAAACACTGGCTTGCAAGCAGTATTTGCATTTGCAGTGGGCAAGCCTAGCCTTGTACAGACACAGAAGGATATGTGTCTATTCAAATGCTTCATGATTATTCTTCATGCTTTACAGTAATGGGAAGACCCTTAGCAAGTGCAACCAGGGAAACTGAGGAAGAGAGGGAGAAGCAGCACTCTCCATACCAGCCAGCAGTGGAGTCTGGCACTGAAACAATTCTCTTAAGCTCCAGCCCAGAGAACTAACCTCTAGTTTGAACCAAAGCAGTTTGTGGCTAATTTAACACTGTAGTATGCACCCAAAAAAGTAAGCCTATCTTTTGTTTGTTACAGCATGAAGCTTACCCGAAACAAATTTTGCTATTTGTATTCATGCAGTTACATTGAGGTAGCTGTGGTACATACAAAAAAGTAGTCTGAAAGTCTAAATAAAAGCCTGAAATTTAAGCTCCTAGTGTGAGGTAAATCTGTAGACTCTACCTAGTTGAAAAACTGGTTTATGCCATCTTAACACACGTAATTGAGAAAGACAGCATGAGTTGCTCTCCAGGGATCTCCTTTTTTTTTTTCCACTGGCAAAGGGAGCCTAGGCAGCCACATCAGAGATGAGGTACAACTTTGGATGGCTACTGTCCAGTGAGATGAACTCCACTCTGCACATAACAACTTCCATTACAGATGATGGAGAAGGGAGACACAGGTGGTTTAACTGGCTTGTCACAGGGCTATGCACTGATCCTTCTGGGTCCTGACTCACTGCACTGAGAAATTTCCATATATTGTATTCTCATCTCACTATCAGCTGAGAAATAATGAAATGAGACAAACATAAAGTGAATCTAATTTTTTTCCCTTTCTCTTGAAATAAAACTGTTGTCATTATAAAGGATCTCTGCTTTTATTGTCTAGAAGAGAAGGCAGACACACACATTTGTACAAAGGCCTACTATATTTCTTTCTTTCCTTAACAAAAAAAGCATAGAATTCATGTTATTTTATCAGCAAAAATTATACTCTTTACCTATTATCTGCAATTCTATCTATAGCAAGTACATTATACTGTAATTAAAACATATTGTATGCATTATCTGTAAAAGACCTGTAATCATTTCAACATACTATCTATTGAAATACATTAATACAGTACCTGTAAAGCATGAAAATTTGAATATATGAAAATATAATACAATATTCTAACTATTTTAAAGGTTTTTCTTCCTGTAAGAGTCCTAGGAATATCAGAATTTTGGGGCTATGATATCCTGTCTCCACTAGTATCTCAAAATGAGAAGGATACAAAGGAGGCTATTGACCTCCTAGAGATGTCTCAAGGCAGTGAAAGGGGAAGCAGAGTAGGTATCACATTTATCATGAATGAGACTGTATGTAATGATTTTTTCCTTTGAGAGAAGACAGGGAGAAAGAGAGTGGAGTTTGTAACTTTTTAGCTGTACTAGATAGGATAGACCACTACCGGAGACAGGGATGAAGTTCTCATCAATTCGGTCATGTCTTCCAGTATTGCCTTCCTGACTTGGGTGATGGTGGCCTCCACATGGAGGGGTTGAAACCCTCATTGACAGAGGTGACCTTGATATGCTTGAGAAGTGAGCACCATGTCAACCTCATGAAGTTCAACAAGGTCAAGTGAAAGACCCTGCAACTGGGTTGGGGAAAACACCAGTAACAATATAGACTGGGGTGTGAAGGGATTGAGAGCAACCCTGCCAAGAAGGACTTGAGGATGCTGGTGGATGAAAAATATTGGCATAAACGAACAATGTGCGCTTGCAGCCCAGAAAGCCACCTGTATCCTGGGCCACACAACAAGAGGCATAGTCAGCAGGCTAAAGGAGGTGATTCTCATCCTCTACTCGGCTCTTGTGAGACCCCACCTGGAGTACTGCACCCAGCTCTGGGGTCCCCAGCACAAGAAAGACACGGACCTGTTGAAGTGGATTCACAGGAGGGCCACAAAAACTGTCAGAGCGGTGGAACACATCCCCTGTGAGAAAAGTCTCAGAGTTGGCGTTCTTCAGCCTGTAGGAGAGAAGGCTCCAGAGAGACCTTATTGCAGCCTTCCAGTACTTAAAGGGGGATTATGAGAAAGATGAAGAGAGGCTTTTAACCAAGGCCTGGAGTGACAGGATAAGGGGCAACTATTTTAAAGTGGAGGAGGGCAGGTTTAGATTGGACATAAGGAAGACATTTTTTACACAATGGGAGTGGTGAGACACTGGCACAGTTTTCCTAGAGAAGTTGTGGCTGCCCCCTCCCTGGAAGTGTTCAAGGCCAGGTTGGACTGAGCTTTGAGCAACCTGGGCTAGTAGAAGGTGTCACTGTCCATGGCAGGGGGGTTGGACTAGATGATCTTCAAGGGTTCATTCTGACTCAAACCATTCTACGATTCTATGATGTCTGACAAAACCACAAATGAATACAATGCATATGGCATCAAAGCAATTGATTTTCTGATTTTAAATACTTGTGTGGAAGGATGATGGGTTTAGTTTTCTTTTTGCTTACTTCCTTTGCATAATTCTTCTCTTTTCATTAGAGTAGACTACAAACATAGAGAAAATCCTGTACATACCTGTTTCTCCCCACTGGGCTTCTTGTGGTTTAACAGCAGCTCCACAGCACCAACTACCTCCTTTCTTATGGCATGCAACAAAGCGTCTCCCACATATACATTAAAACTTAAGAGCAGCTCAATAAGCTCAAGGTTCTCATTTTCAATTGCAATAAGGAGTGCAGTTCTTCCCAAGGGATCAATGCAATTAATATTGATCTTGAAATAAATTTCTGCTTCCTCCAAAGCTTTCTTTACACTGGCATAATCTCCTTTCTCCACGGCGTTCAGATAGGCTTTCTCTGAATGAGACAGTTCAGATTCTGCCCGCACAATGCGAAGAGGAATACGATCTCTGTAGGGAGCATTGACACTTCTTTTGTAGTAGAACTGGGCCATATTTTATGCCATTCTAATGCTTTGTCTCTGCAATATGAAAAGAAAAATTAAATCAGTAATATATTTTGGGGGTACAGTGCACCAAATTAATTTTTGCAAAATACAAGTATTTCAAACTCCTACTAAAAAGTGATGTTGAAACAAGTACAAATGGTCTTTATAAACAGAACTCGTAAGATCACCAGCAAAACATGGAAACCAAAACATATAACCAAACTGTTGCGATTTACCAAGTCAAAGCTTATCTGTTAGCATAATATTCTCCTCTATGTATTCCTTAAATCTGTAGTAAGCATGAGGTGATAACGATACAATGTACTTTGCACCAAATGTGTAGCTCTACTTCATCCTTAATTTCTTCATTAAGTTCCACTACCTCATGTTTCCCACAGTTTAAGAGTATGCTCACACACAATTGCAGCTGCTCAGCAGACTACAGGGCACCTACATATTTTAAGCTTGATGGTAGCAGTAGCTGTGTAACTTAGAGACTGGTTCAGTTGCCCGTCTAAGGTACCCAGACCCCTTTGAGATGCACTAGTTATCTCATCAGCACTGCAGCATGGCTTGCGTCTTTCATAAGGCCTGTGAATATCTGGTATCTCCATGTAAATCTCTCTGATATCCCACACAAGCCTGGTGTCACTCAATGCTTGTGTGTGGACAACTAAATACAGCCCTTCGTATTTGTTTCTTTAGCTTAGGGAGACAGAACACATTAGAACTGGCATACTTATTAGCATTTACATCTTCCCATTGCTGCTGAAATACTCTGACTTATCTGTGGCAGGCACAAGATTGCACAGGTCAGTGGTGAGCTTTCCTACTAAGATTTGCATTCAATCTCATATGCTATTAGAAAAACATTCATGTAAAATGCTTTTCCAACCAGCACTTACTAACATACAAGTCAAAAGTCAGAGCCTAAAAGGAAAAACAAAATCCATATGAAATAAATCTCCAAGGACTGCCAGATAATAATCATGGTTTTGATTCTGAAATATTCAGTTCTAAACTAAAATTAATACTGAAACACTATGACTATAAAATAACTCTAAAGTCTTACATATAATAAAGCATTTAATGACTCTGCTTTTAGCCTGGATACTTTGTGCAAGGACTCTGCAAAATAATCCCTTCTAACAGGATGATTTTCTCCTGGCTCTGTCTTCTACCTGGGGGGAAAAAAAAAAAAAAAAAGAGGGAAGAGGAAATTCACCTTCAATAACAAGGTACACAAAAAATATTTCCTTCTGCAGCTCAATTAGAGGTTGAACAGCTTATTGGTCAAAGAACTGTAGTTTCTTGTAATTTTAACTACTGACAATGCAAACTGCAGTAACCCACTGTCTTTTCCTCCATTTCCTTCAGGCTTTAAAAAAATATCTCTGTTGAGATCCTAGTTTGGAAAAGATAATACACATTTTTATTATTGTGAGGTTTTGATTCATCAAAAATTTGACTAAACACTGTGAGGAACACAGTAATTAATCTGTTCCAGTCTCCTTACGCAGTGTGATGAGAGGTAAGTACAAAGGCTGTTACTATTTGTTTGTTTTCCAGAGCAGATCAACAGTGCTTTAGGCAGGCAGGAGAGAGAAAAGGAAACACATTAGAAAGAACTTCCCTCCAGATCCATACACAGGAGCTGAGCAATTGCAATCCTTTGCAAGATGTTTCCCACTTCCCCCTCCAAGACAGTATTGGTCTGCATGCAGTCTGGGCTACTAGAGGTTGCACAGCCTGTGGATTATGTTCTGTTAATCTCACTCCATGTAAAATAAAGTACATGTCTATTGCACAGTTTTTTACCTCTGGAACAGAGATACCACATTCTTACTGTTAATGCACTGTTATTTTACCAGTTTGCTTTTCATTCTTGTTTTTCAAAATTGCAAGTTCAATTCAAGAAGAAAAGTGTGTCATGTACGTTCAGTTCCACATTAACTGTAGATGTTCACAAGGAGGTATCTACAAGAAAAGTGGGTTGCTATATTCCCATTACAGCCACCAGAAATTTAGGGCTCCATTCCACTGCTCACAAATTGTCATCTGATGCTGGATGCTGAAGGGCATTCTGCCTGACTCCAGCTGCTGCCTCAGAAAGACTTAGGTCTCCCAAGGGGTCTATTTCATATCTGTCAGACAGATGTTGGGTTAACCCACAACAATGAACAAAAATGACTCAGTTTCTTAAAATTTACAGAGTTCCTCAAGACCTCTGGAGTAAACTGAGTGACTGCAACTGGGAGGTTATTGCTAAAAGCTCCTTTCTTGAAAGCACAGGAATCAATAAATGGATCACTGACTTCCCATTTATTAGGAGCTAAACCAGCAATTAACTTTTATCAATGAAATTTGGCATCATAGAGATGATTATGGTAGAAGAAGAGTACAGCAATTTGCAGATGGTATCTATTATGATTTCATTACGATGATTTGGGGGTTTTTTATTTCTTTGTTTTCATGGTAAATCTGAGAAAGGTCTGTTGTTGCGCTTCACTGTAAGCCCTAAGGAAAACACTTGCTGGAACCTCTTTTGTTTACCTTTTCATGATTCCTGAATGGGGAAATTTAAATCTAAGCTTAGTTTGTCTCTTTCAGAAGAGACACATTAAACACACATTTGTCATTCTTCTGAATAGCTGTCCTTTGCCAGTCTTTCTCACTCGCTGTACCCTGTCTTGAAAATAATCAACCATAAATAAAGTTCTGTCATAACTAAAAATATATGTGTACATGCAATCAGAAAGTAGAGATTGATTGCTGATACAGTACACTTCTGGGAGGTGAAATACAAATCAAAGATAATGTTTCATGGGTGTTTACAAAAATAAAACATTTATTTTGATTTTATCTACAGGTAGATAGATAGACAACTGATACTGTGCTGTCACATGTAAATGCATGCTTATGATAAATTTACATGGGCTCACCATGAGAGCTGTAAGAGCTAGGAGCAGACAGCAGCGGTAAGGAAATCTCCATTTGCTTTGAGTTCCTCTACAGGAACAAGAGTCTAAAGAAACAGGAGATCCAGTACACTAGACCAGTGTGAGGGGAATAAAAGAAAATAAAAAAATCTATGGTGCAAGACTCCACAAAAGTGGAATTATAGTTTCCACATAGTCCATACAATTGACACATAATAAAAACACTTCAGAGAAGAGATAAAGACAAAAAAACTTGCCCTGAAAATAGGAATATATTCAACCAACAGAAATTAATTATAACCAGATGCCAGTAAACACTATCTGACAGACTGTACCTGAGCCATCCAAATAATTAGACTCAGAGTGCTTAAATTCATATCCTGGAGGAATTCTTTTTGTCTCTTTATTGAACTTGCTGAGGGGAATTAGGGAGTGGGAAAGAAGTTCAAGACAAAGAGAAGAACTGATCTTCAATACTGTTCTGCTCTTGACTGTCATCCCCATAATCCTGACTGGATATATTTAAAATGTGCCGTAAATAACATAATTTATTCAACATCTGGAGTAACGCTCTCTGACTTGAAGAAGAACATATAATGGACTTGGTATAGCAAAATAAATCCTTTTGATCAGTTTGGAGAAATATCACAATGACTTCTTTCTACATAATCTGTGGGTTGGTTTGTATTTTTGAAAAGAAAAATAAAACATTAGAATTGGCTTCGCAAGACATCTGATAATTCTTCTGACCCAACTGATAGCACTGAAAATTACTACTGCTTTAAGAAGTAATAGTACATTGATCAGTATTCTGATCTACTAATCCATGCTCTATTAATCCAGATAAGGGACTTAGTTACAGCACTTACAATAAAAGAGCTAAAACTTAACAATATCAAGCTGTGCAAGTACTGAATTTATTCTTTAAGACACCTTGTATGAAGAGATTATATAAAATACTATGTCTCTGTAATACCTGAATAGCAAGGCCTCAACATGCACAGAAGATTTTGAAATTGTGGTGACTAAATGTAAACCCAGCTGTGAAATGTTTTAGGATTAAGATTTATGCTAGAAAAAAAAGCCTCACTGCATGCAAAAAGAAGATGTATTAATTTCAAAATAATCTTTACAAGATAATTATCTCATAGCAGAAAATGTATCCATTTTGAAAGTGCATGTTTCTCCAAATACAGTTAAAACCCAATAAAACAGCCTAACTTTTCCACAACAAAAGAAATGAGCATCAAATAGGGTCAGACAGTTCGGTGATGAATGGACTGAGAGCAGCCCTGTGGAAAAGGACCTGGGGATGCTGGTGGATGAAAAGCTGGATATAAGCCAGCAGTGTGCACTGACAGTCCAGAAAGTCAACCATATCCTGGACTGCAACAAAAGCGTGGCCTGTAGGTTGAGGGAGGTGATTCTCCCTGTCTCTCCCACTGTGGTGAGACCCCACCTGGAGTACTGCACCCAGCTCTGGGGTCCCCAGCACAAGAAAGACACGGACCTGTTGAAGTGGATTCACAGGAGGGCCACAAAAACTGTCAGAGCGCTGGAACACATCCCCTGTGAGAAAAGTCTCAGAGTTGGCGTTCTTCAGCCTGTAGGAGAGAAGGCTCCAGAGAGACCTTATTGCAGCCTTCCAGTACTTAAAGGGGGATTATGAGAAAGATGAAGAGAGGCTTTTAACCAAGGCCTGGAGTGACAGGATAAGGGGCAACTATTTTAAAGTGGAGGAGGGCAGGTTTAGATTGGACATAAGGAAGACATTTTTTACACAATGGGAGTGGTGAGACGCTGGCACAGTTTTCCCAGAGAAGTTGTGGATGCCCCTCCCTGGAAGTGTTCAAGGTCATTCTGGATAGGGCTTTGAGCAATATCTGATCTAGTGAAAGATGTTCTTGCCCATGGCAAGGGGTTGGACTAGATGATTTTTCAGTGTTCCTTCCAACCCAAATCATTCTATGATTCTATGTTTTCTTTATGATAATCTTTATCAATATTTGCAAATATGCTGTTTATCACCAAGCTAGCTGTAGAAACTGTAGAACAAATATTAACAAAAATATTGAATAATATGATATACAATATCATAAAAAAATATTTAATTATTTTTCTGCTATTAGTTTGACCACATTATATACTATATACTTTAAGATACATTTAAGGGAAGTTTTCAAAAATTCAATACTAAATCTACAAAACATTGCAGCTTCACATTGGTAAATTTTTTAGCTGTAAGTTAAGTAATTACAACACATGAAATATAATGGGTCTATTGATCCCCTGAGTCAAGACATATGCAATGACAGGAAGTCAGGCAGAATGCTTTAGTGCTTCTCCAGTGTTATGAGATGTGTCCAAACAGGGCACAGAGCCAACCTCCTAAGGAAGATTCTTCTCAGTTTTAGGAGCACAGTTGATTTATTTAAATATTGACATTTATCATCATATTTTTACATCGCCTAGGATATGTCACTGCACTTTCCACTGTTTCTACAGAAGGGCACAGGTTTTCTTGGCAGGTCCCATGTCATACCTGCCAGACCTGGATGACAAAAGTTATACCCTTCTATTAACATGGTTAAAAACTAATTTGCTTTTTATTTCCCTTTCAAGGGCCTCCTCAGCTTGATTTATGGCTGCTCTCACACTACTGGACTTTGTGACATCTAAACCTAGCTTACTGTATTGATCAGTCCTTTCTTCCTTGTTTGTGGGTTCCCAGTTACTCCGAGTTTCCTTTCTAAACTGAATCACAGAATCATCTAGGTTGGAAAAGACCTTGAAGATCATCTAGTCCAACCACTACCCTAACACTGACAGTTCCCAACTACACCATATCCCTCAGCGCTATGTCGACCCGACTCTTAAACACCTCCAGGGATGGGGACTCCACCACCTCCCTGGGCAGCCCATTCCAACACCTAACAACCCCTTCTGGAAAGAAATGCTTCCTAATACCCAGTCTAAACCTTCCCTGGTGCAACTTGAGGCCATTCCCTCTTGTCCTATCGCTTGTTACTTCATTAAAATAATTGACTAAGATCTTGAGCTATCACTGGCCTACAGCAGCTGTATCCATCAAAACACATGTGCACACACACACAAGCACTCTCTCTCTCTACAGTGCTTCCTGCCTTCTGCAGCTATCAGAGAAATATCAGCATCTGACAAGAAATATACAAAAGAAGAAAACCATAATACTTGCAGAGAAAATGGATTTTTATGAGGTAAGATTTCTTTCGTAACAGACAGTTTCATTTACACCTGCTACAAAGCACTATTTCAAATGATATGGGACTGTTTTTCCATAGACTGTTATTTAGGGCGGAATGGCAATGTTCCACTTTATTTGCAAACTTTTAACATTTCCACTCCTTTTATCATTATCCGATAATTCAATATTTCTTAAGAAAAGCTGATATTAATTTTACCGATGCTAAAATAAATCACTGGAAATTGTCTTCTGCTGCTACATCATGTGTATATATACATGTGTAATATAACCACAGGTACACGGAAGTTTCTCCATCAAACTTAAAGCTCAAAAAAAAATGCAGTTAGAACTCATTGACTTTTATTCAACCTCTGCTTTTGCCTTATTTGCTTCCTCTACATATATGATCAATTCCTCACTATTTTCCCAGGGGACCCTGACTTGAATTTCCCTTGCATGCTGTCCCCTACCCCAAAACACTATCGTAGCTGGGTGTGATGGAGAAAGAGGAGTATCAGAATGACCCACGAGCAGGCACCAAGGGCCTCTGTGACAAGCCACTTCTATTACCAGCCACAGTAACTGTGCTTATGTATCATAGCCCTCTCAGAGACAGGAAAGACACCCCATGACAACACAGCTCCTTGAGCAGATGGGCAGCTGGATGGACAAAGATGTGCTACATAGTATCCACATGTGAAACTTCTGAAATCCTCACCGATGCTACCCTTCTAGAGATATTTTATTTCCATCACTGTTCACAAAGTTATACTTACCTTAGCATTATTATACTATACAGCTTCTTCTATGAAGCTTCTATCAAAAGTACACTTCTGATTTTTCTCATGGGTTTGGTTTTCAGATGGCATGAAAGAAAAGTGAAACTTCATAAGAAGTAACTATGGAAGCACCCTGCTTAGGAAACCAGAACATTTATGACAAGTGAATAACATGCTGATTTCTCTGTGATCTTCTGAAACTACTTTATACGCACTTTTCATGGCAAAGGAAAGTTTCTGACATTTGCTATACTGCTGAAAGTATTAAAATTTTCTTTCTAAAATAGATCTGTGACATACCAGCTTTAATCTGACACAGAATCCAATTCACAGGAAAAATTATGTTCAAAGGGAATTTTTGAAAGCAAGACTCTAGCTCTGATAAATCCCAGTCCAAAAGAAGCATGAAGTTCCTTCACTTTCAGTTACCAGAACAGGTTCTTTCATTTGAACAAGAACAAAAGAAATTCAGATAAACCTTTGATTTCTGAACCCAGCATCAGTCCAGATACTGGTGTATAACCATATGTCCAGACAAGTAACTTAAACCTAGCACTGAGGTCAACTGGATAGGCTGTGCTCATACTGTTAAACCCTCTCAGCCCCCAAATAGGACAGCTGAATGTAAACTGTCTACTGGGAATAATTTGGGGTCCATGCTAACTCATAAACTGTGTCTGGAAATTGAACAGGAAGATGTTAATTGGCTTGAGCCAACACCATTCCAGGGACTGTTCTAACAACTCCAGCTGCAGGTGATGGAGTTCTACTGCCCATGCACACCTTCTAGCACTGTTTATTTTACAACTGTTTTAGCTGGCAATACAGTATACGAGGTGCTCAATTGAAAGTCATTTTTCATTGTTAGAACTATGGTCAGCCTCAGACTGGAAAGCTAACCATAGCAAAAGTACCAATTTGGACTTTAACACTGAGTCATGCATGCAGGAAATAAACTGAATAGCTCAATATGGTATATGTTCCCTATGAGACTGTTGATTAATTTGGAATAGAGCTAAACATCTTGTTTGTGCTCTGGTTTAAAGTACACTATAATCCAAGCTGCAGTAAAGCAAAGAACATGACATAGTACACAGCTGTCAGAGGATGATGTGGGCACACTGTCATGTTGTCTGCTTATATGTGTTCTGGCTTCACAACCAGCAATGCAGGATACCAGCTAGAAAGGACAACTTGCAGGGGCCAAGACACAATGGATATATGACAGATTAAATTCTACCAGTGTCTCACATTAGCAGCTTAAGAGATCAAGTCACAGGAGAGTGAAAATGCACACACTGAATGTGATAAACCTTTCATCATAGAATCACAGAATGATTTGGGTTGGACGGGACCTTAAAGATCATTTAGTTCCAACCCCCCTGCCATGGGCAGGGACACCTTCCACTAGCCCAGGCTGCTCAAAGCCCCGTCCAACCTGGCCTTGAACACTGCCAGGGAGGGGGCAGCCACAGCTTCTCTGGGCAATCTGTTCCAGTGCCTTACCGCCTTCACACGAAAGAATTTCTTCCTTACATCTAATGTAGATCTCTTTCAGTTTAAAACCATCACCCCTCATCCTATCACTACACTCCGTGATAGAGTCCCTCCTCATTCCTGTAGGATCCCTTTAAGTAATCTGGAAGGCTGCTATAAGGCCTCCCTGAAGCCTTCTCTTCTCCAGCCTGAATAATTCCAACTCTCTCAGCCTGTCTTCCTATGGGAGGTGCTCTATCTTCTTGATCATCTTCGTGGCCCTCCTCCGGATTTGCTCAAACAGGTCCATGCCCTTCTTATGTTGGGGACACCAGAGCTGAACACAGTACTACAGGTGGGGTCTCATGAGAGTGGAGTAGAGGAGGAGAATCACCTCCCTCAACTTGTTGCCACACTTCTCTTGATGCAGCCCAGGGTATGGTTGGCTTTCTGGGCTGCAAGCACACATTGCTGGCTCATATTCAGTTTTTGCATCTACTAATACCCCCAAGTCCTTCTCTGCAGGGCTGCAATCCACTCATCGCAGAGCCTGTATTTGTACACAGGATTGCCCTGATCCATGTGCAGGACCTTACACTTGGCCTTGTTGAACTTCATGAGGTTTACATGGGCCCAACTCTCAAGCCTGCCAAGGTCCCTCTGGATGGAACATCCCTTCCCTCTAGCGTGTTGACCACACCACACAGCTTGATACCATAGGCAAACTTGCTGTGGGTGCACTCAATCCACCGTCCATGTTGCCAACAAAGATGTTAAACAACACCGGTCCCAATACCAACACCTGAGGAACAGCACTTGTCACTGCTCTCCACTTGGACATTGAGGCGTTTACCATAACTCTTTGAGTGTGACCATTCAGCCAACTCCTTATCCACCAAGTGGTCACACAGATTACTTGCTTAGATGTTTTTTTGTCAATTTTAAGATAGGATGCATCTTCATAGTAATTCTGGGAGTTTAAAGCATAGTGATTTATATATACTGTAAGGATGTTCTGTATGTTCACTTAGGCTCACTGAATGGGAGGAATAGGGCTAACATTACATCAGATATTAGCTAACAATGACAGGTTCTTTTTGTAACAGCAACCTTTAAAGTCAGGACTGGTAGCAGGCTGAGGTTTGAGAAATATCAAGAGATCACTTTTAGGAGATTATGGGAAAAACATTTTTGAGAGATATTATAAATTATTAACAGATCATATGGGGTAGGATGATTTGGGGTCAGGCACAGAGTATTTCAAATCTGCATAATTGTTAAAATCAGAGGTATTCAAGAACCCGATTCTTCAAATACAGCTAAAACTGAGCCTAATTTCACTTACCTTATGGGCAAAAAATCAGATGGCTCCCCACATGAAAAAATGAGGACCACAAGCTCACAGAAGTACCATCAGATGATAACAGCTCTCTAGTAGATATTAAATTAGTTCATCTTCTCAATTTTATTTACACTAGAATGAAGTACTCTGAAGAAAACAACGTGCCTGGTTACCTCTTGCTGATAGGTATATCCTTGGGAAAGACCCTAAAGCTTGAACTATTTGTTCTTTGCTCAGAGGGGAATTCTGATACATCAAAACCTTCTACCAAGAGCAAAGGAGAGAAAGACTGCTTTCCACTGACTGACATGAACTTGTTCTTTAAAATAATGGAGCATGAACAATGTCAGCCCAGCCTACATGCTGTAGGCAGTCAGTTTGAGATGGGAAGGACAGAGAGGGCAATAACACAGATAATGATCTTAATGAGTGACTGCACCATCCAGTTGAGCTGACCTCCCTGTCTCCTTGGCTAGTATTATTCTCCTGGGTAAATCAAGGAGCTCTCCACAATAATTTTCAAGAGAAAGTACTTCAGTGTCATCTGGCTACACAGAAGGCTGCCTTCCAGCATTTCCAACAGTAGCGCTGACCTTATGCTCTGTGGATGTGATCCTGCAGCATTCATACAGCACAGCAACATTTCTCAGGAGACATGAGGAGGGGGCTGTCCCTTGCTGATGGAGATTGTGGGCTGTCTGTCTCCAAATGAGGAAAGCATGGGAGAAAAAACACATAACACAGTTTCTGCTGAGAAATGAAACTATGGTTGGGCAGAAAGGGTCTGACTGTACAAGTTCACTTGAGGACAAAAGGGGAGGGGAGGCAGAGTGGCTTGGGAAACACAGGACAGGAGCATTACTTGTGGGAGTTATGCTACAAGTGGCAGTAACTTTTCTATGCTTCAGGATATGTTTACGTGTAGATCCACATGTCTTCCCATGCTTCACGTGATGAAGCTCCAGGCAGCATGCAGTTTCTCCAGAAAAGGGAGGTTTGGGGCAGACTGCCCAAATACCTTCAGTAAAGACTTGCTAATAAAAACACACCAATGTGGGTCCATTTTCAGATGTACAAGCTAAGCCACCCCGAGAAGAAGTTAAAACACTTTCTAGTGTTTAGGGCCAATAGAGAGCCAGCTGTTCAGAGATCTGTGTACAAACATACACGGTCACATAAACATTTTAGTACTGGCTGCTGCCCTCAGAGTGGTATGTGCATTTTGTGGGGAGCCTCAAAAGAGGCTAAGCTAAAATAAAACAAAAGCTAGCAAGAAATAAAGACTAGTTAGGGGGAACTATTCAGTCTTTGGAATTTATTGGACTGTTTCCACCCAGATCCTTAATGGTTCTGCCTTGCTTATTCAGAGACACGTTGAGTCAGTGCATTTTAACATATTTTACTAAAAGAGTTCATAAAAAAAAAATCAGGAAAACTTATTACCTAAGCTCAGCTACCAATAATAACACACTAACTCAAATAAAACAACCAATCAAATCAGAATCAAATTGATATCAAACCAAACCAACTACACTCAATAGTAGATAATGTTCCACAATCCAGTTAGTGAGATAACATAAAATGTAGTTATGCAAGTCTAGAAAAGATGGTTACCCACTGGCTATAAAACTTAACAAAGAATTTGATTTAAAACAATCAAATATATATCATTTAATTAGTTAACTAACTTAACACCAAAACCTAATTACTATCTGGACCAAAGCATGACAAAAATAATAATTCTTCTGTCAAGAAATTCTATTCCTATGTGATGATTAACCTCTTCCTGTCCTTGCAGCAATAAAGACTTCAAATAATAGAATAGAAAACCAGAAGTCTGACAACTCCAATTTATCAGAAGTCATAAAATGACAGCTTCATGTCACTGAGGACCTTTAAATGTATAGCACAGAACATGGCCAGATGAATAGCTTGATGAGGTACTATACAATGCTGCCTAAATCCAGGAGAACATTTCTTTCCAGAAATTTGCCTGCATGGCCAAATTGTCATTTATGCATATGCCCAAGTCACAATTCAAGATTAAATGTCTCTGGATAAATTGGAATAGGAGTAAAAACCATGAATAGTAACAATAAGAGAATTCTCACAGCTAGGAAGTGGTGAAACTAGAAAGCTGTCTTGTGAATTCCCTGGCTTACAAAGGCATGTCTATTATAGTGCTCAATAGATACCTGACCTAGCAGTAATTATGTGAGCTTGGTAATAGCTGAAATACTTTGAGCACCCTTCAGGAAGTTTGTATTTTCTTCCTTGGGTGGGAAAAGGTCAGAAGAATGTCTACAACACAAAAGCTTTAAAGACAGATCACATGAAGATCTTAAACCTAGCTCCTCAGCACTCACTTATGAGCTGCTTTCTGAAGTATTATGTAAAGTCTTTTCTCCTGAAAAATTACTCCTCTCCCAATACAATTATTCCAGCATGTTATTCACAGGAAAAATATATTTGGCAGAGATGGAAATAGGAAATAATTGATAAATAAAACTTTAACTGTAGAAAATGCATTATTTCATGATTTCCAACTGGCAGAGGATTAACTGTGCACTCTTTTAGATAAGGCTTTCACTCATCTAGTTTAAAAAGTAGTCATTCATATTTATCTGTGGAACTAGGAGCAAGAAACTTGTTTTTGAAGCATCTGTGGTATGTTTCCTGCATCTAGAGCCAGAGGGGACAAGTTCATCTAAACACAAACTAGCCTAACTCAGAGCTGCAACCAATTCTCAATTTCAGAATACTTGCCTGGCAAGACAATCAAATAAAATCTGAAGAGAACAGGAAGTGCTATTAAAATTTCAGCAAAACAAAACTTGGGTTACCAGGAGCTCTTTGAAACATTATTTTAGCTATGAAGAAGCTCAAGTTATGAGAGAGTCACAAATTTAAGGATTACTACAAACACTTCATCTGAACTCTGTTGTAAAGCAGGTCAAGAAAAAATCAGCATTGCTTCCTGGTCCTGAGAAGCCAGAACTGGAAGAGGCTTCCTGAGTCAGCAAACAAAGCCTCTTTATCACGGGCAGCTCACTCAGACAATCTTTCCTTGAACAGATCAGACTGTCTGTTAAAAACAGTTGGGATCTCCCTGCTTAATCCATCTTCCCCTCCACTGTTTCTGTGAGCGGTGGTAGACAGAGCCTCATTTTTCTGACAGGATAATTTCCTCAATCCTAAATTATGTTCAGCTCTTGAGAACTACTGACAGAATTACCCTTCCTCCAGAATGTTTGGAGAAAGAGCTGTCCTTTCTTTAGACTTCGTTTTGCCAGGCCGCACAAACCTGGGTCCTTTACAGCTCCAGCCCACTGCTCCCACACTGATGTCACCATGGTGTCCTACCTGTCACCCAGATGCTGCCCTGAAAGGCCATGGGTCCACTCCAGCTCTTGTGTCATACCCCAAGCCCCTGGTACCCTCACACATTTGACTGGCAGTAGGAATCTACAAGCAAGCAGCTGTATTGAATCCTTCCACGTTTGCACTATTTCTGTGTCATATCCCTTTTTCTGAGTGACCTGAAGTGTACATGTTATTCCAAGACATACTTCCCTGCCTTCTCATACAATGATTTCAATACTTCTCTATCTCATGCTTAAGTATTTTTCTTGATTAAGTGCTAGACCTACAATCACCTTGTTTAAGGCTATAGCATAATCGTCACCTTCAATCTGCTGATAAGCTATGTCCTTTTCCTCCTCAGCTGTTTTCAGTCAATAAACTTCCAGTTCAAGTTAAAAGAAACCTTTAAAAATTATTCTGTAAATGCTTAATCTTGTAATTTGCACTGCTAGATAGATTAGACTAACCTTTTGTACTTTGCTTCCTGCAATAGTGAAATCTGGTCTCAAGGGCAAAGCAAAAGAAACCTCATGATGCATGTACTTGATTCTGCAATGATGCATATATATAAAAATGTTTTTCTTCCAGCTTTGCAGCAATCAGCTTTCTCCTCAATGCTTGAGTTTTAGTAATTTTTCTCTTTACTTACATGTCTCACAGGTCTTTGCCTCTAATAGTACTCAGTAACTCTTTGACTGTATGACCTCTTGTAGTTATGAATGTCAAATGTTCCCTGTGAACCACATGAACTTTATTCTTGAATATTTTGTTCTAAATATATCTGCCATCATTTTATTTTACTGGGTAAGACAGGTGGAACACAAATATAAGCCGTTCCTTCTTTCCTTCTTTCCTTCTCTATTTCTCTATTTCACTTTATTTATCAGATTTGCCAGTGAGGCACAACAGAGGCCATTATCAAGTATCTAAAAAGAGAAGTTTACAGTGTTCACTTTTTTTTCAAGAAAATAAAATTACATCCATCTCATACTAGTGAATGTAAGAGGTAAATACTGTAGATAATAATCACATTCATTGGTGCTGTACCTAGATTCAATGTACCTAAATTTATATAGCTTACTAAGTTTTCTAAGTTGGAATGCCTTTATCTTGGACTCCCAGAGTTAAGTGGAGAAAGAGAAGGAAAGTCCTGCTACAAGCAATTCAGTCAAATCTCTATTTCCTTCTTCTGACTGGCATGAACCTAGGACATGAAGGCGGACATGAATCTAGGCCTGAACATCTGCATTTGAAGAAGTTTCCGTACCAAAGATGTTCAGAAAGTTAATTCTGAAAATGCAAATAAGAAATTACATTTGGTCAACCACAAAGGAAGCCAAATGTACAAAGGAAGACATGCCCCTACCTTGATTAGGAATATCTCCTGATATATGAGATATGCAGGTTCCTGTCACTATTGTAAATCAAATACAGAAATAACCTAACTGCAGGCTATGAGCCAATCTTGTTTTAGAAGGATTTTCCTTTGCAGGAAACCCATTTCTTACTCTGATTCCCTTCTAAGTATGAATACATATAGCAGCAGCTGATGGACTGTATCATGAGTTGTGGCACATGTCCCCTTGCAGATATGGTGCTAAACCAACATACCAAACCATTGGTGACCACTAGAAATCTTATTAAATGTCCTGAAAGATTAAAGAAGGGATATATACGTACAGTCCTCCATATCTGGTAAGGGGAGCAATAGCTACTTTTCCTTAAAATTAGTTTTCTAAGAGGTGAAATTGACCCCAAGCTACATAAAGAAGATGACCTTCAAATACCTATGTACAACCTACTATTATTAATCATCATTGTGCAGGTGTATTCTACATTCTCCACAGTTCCCTGCCTGATAACATTGCAGTTACATATTGAGTGTATGAATTTCTTTCAAACTCAGCTGATAGTAATGGAGCTTCCATTTGCAATTATTTTTTTCTTCTGTAGATGAGAGTTTAATACATGCAGCTGAGCAAAATCCACATAAGCCAAAGGTAAAACCAGCCATTAGTAACACAGCTATATACTTCTCCTAAAAATCTTCATGCTCTCTTTTGAAAGTAATTAGTTTCTTGATTCCATGCATCTACTACAATCATTGAAAAACACACTTTAAAATCCTAATTTTCAGTCTAAAATTACTCACAGACATTCATACTTTTTTTTCTCATTCTAGCAACCTGCTTCTAGAATAACTTTTCAAACTCTCCAACATATACCTTCATGATGCATTAGCAGGAAAAACAATAATATGTTGGGCTCTTTGGGTCTCTGAGTCACTCTGGGATTCATCTTAAATGAAGGATTAAGGTTATCTTTAGCAGAAATAGATAGACTACCTGCATTGTCATTTTCCCTTTAAGAAATAATTCAGCTTTCTTTCTGACTTCAGGGAACAGGAAGAAATTGAAATAATGCTATTTTGATACTGAACAGAAGTTCAATATCAAACTTATTCCTGTGAGCAAGGAATAAAGGAGTACTAATAAAATGGATGAGAACTGTTTGGTGTAGCTACAAAAAACAATGAGTTTGTAAAGACAGTGTATGTTTAGATATTATCTAACAGCTGCAGGATTTTATATTTCATTTTCTCACTTCTTAGATTGCCATGTTAATATGAGATCAAGCTAATGTTTTGAATAATCAGCATATTGTTCCAAAGCATCATGGTTCTAAACATTAATTTAAGCACTTTTTAACATAATTTTTAAAAAATAACACCAGACTCCATCCAAGCCAGTGTAGGCTCTCAGAAAATTTTATCTATAAAATCAGAACACACTTCAAGGTGCTTACACATATATTTTGAACACAGGAGATCAACACCAAATAAATTGGTTTCAGGTTCTAAGTAAGTGCAAGACAGAAGATCCAGGCCAAGATGAAATTTAGTTGCCAGGAAATCTTGCTAGAGTAAAATAGAGAGGCAAAGCAAGCAAGAAAATTGCCTGTGAAGTAGATAAGAGTGGACATACCCAGACCTGATGAAAGAAAAGCAAGTTATCTAGGGTAGATACATAGGGAGAACAGCAGGGCACAAATGAAACTGCAAAGAAAATGCTGAAAAAATAACAATGACCTTGTTAGAAATTCCACGTGCAGAAGGTGCATTAGCTAAGTAAGGAACAGATTATTCTGGCCTGACAGTAACATCTCTGATAGCTCAGCTAGCACATTTCATTACAGCAACATGCCCTCCAGCCACCGCTTCCCTATAACCAAACTGGTGTCCTTGGCAGGGATCTCCACCGGTCCCTGCTGGGCTGTGCTGCCCCACATGACAGAGATCACCTCCAGGCTAGCCACAGCTGGCTATGCTGAACACTGCACACCACTGAAGTGGGTTAGTGCCCTGATGTTCTGGCCAAGACTAGTGGTTTCTATTCAAGGAAATCTAAAATTATGTAATGACATTCTTTCCATTGAGAGCTACAGCTCCAGACATGCAATAGCCCTTAACAAAAAATCAGGAACTGTTAACGTAGCATCACCCACCATAAAAAAAACCTGATACTGTTTTACCAGAGTTCTGAGGAGAAAAGCTGGCAAATAAATTAAAACCATCCCATTTAAAATTAAGGCTTGTGAATGGAAAGAAGATTCCCTTTGGGAAAGCTTAAGAATCAAAATATTCAAAGTTTTTTTTTTTACAGGAGCAAAAATTTAAGGCTATCAGATGCCTGGGATAGCTTGTTACTAAAGCACGCATCCCTCAGTCCTCTACACTCACTGCTTGGAACAAGAGGGAAAATGAAATTGCCATTGGTACATGCTCTGCTTGAGTGCTTACTCAACTCTGGTTGAGTAAGGAGAGACTGGAAGAGGTTTTAATGCATTCACACTAATCATTCTCACGGTAAAAATGAGTAACTTTGTTTTTCAGCATTCAAACTGTTTCTAGACTAATCACACTCAGTTGCTTAGATAGCGAGGCAAGTGGGACTAATTCAAAGGTAGTGTAATTTAGACTGCCTTTGCAGAGTAGTTCCACTGCTCATTGCACAGTGGCATGTCAGGAAGAACTTAATCAAGCTAATTGTCTGAAAATATAAGGTCAACCTCAAGGTAGAAAAACAGCTGGTAGTAAAACCCTCTTCTTCTCGGAAACAATTATTTGGTCTGACTGAATGAGGGTATCTTGGTGCTGCATATTGTGGTGATCAGTAGGAGTAAAAAATGTTCACCATTTTTAGCAGCGGCTTAGCAACTGACAGAACTGAGCCAGAAAAGAAATTGTAACAAATCAACAACAGCAACAACAAATGGGCAGTGTATGGAGCAACAGAACGTGTCCATCTGATTATGGTAAACTACACAGAACTGAGAGTCACATCTAGTGGCAAGGGACCCTAAAAGCATACTCGTATTTATTTCTGAAAAGCCACCAACTGTTTGGATGAGAGCTGTGTCAAAGTGCTGCATATATTTGACAATCATTTACTGGAAAGTTCTTGGCATTTTGCTTCAGGCAATCTCATGCCCTTAAGACTACTTCCTTTTGGAGGATGAAACTGTGGGTGGCATTCAGTTCAGGGTTAAGACACCTACGCTAATGTCTAAATGTAGACATTGACATTGAGGTAAGTCCCTAAACTCCTTGTCAGTGGATAGCCAGGATGAGATTAGATTTTCTAAACAGAGAGTCTAATGACTTTTAAGATATCCTATGTGCTCGGGACATCCCTGGGGACTGACCAAAAGGAGTATACCCTTCTTTGTCCACAAGTAGAAAGCAAGCAGGATGCCATCTCAGATGTCACTAGACACCCACCTTTACGCAACTTTATCACAGCTTTAGTCAGCAGAATTATGATAGAGGCACTTGCAAAGAGATTCAGCTTGCCTTAAGAATCTACATGCCAGTCAGCTGCAACACTTTTGAGGCTATGCTCTCACCTAGCATACTTATGGGCACCTGCGTGTAGGCTCTGTGTGCGTCTGGAGGCAAATTGCACAATGCTGAGCAGAATTCAGTTGTCTGAATTGGTGTTCAGAATTGGTGTGTAGGGGCATCAAATGATACATTAGGTTATCAGAGATGTCCACAGGAAACTACCCACACACCTCTAGAGCGACAGCGAAGCTATATTCTGCTGCACACACATGCAGAGTGTGGCTCTGCCCCACAACCAGTGATGCCAGTAAGCCATCCCGTGTCTCAGATCAGCAGTGCAAGCTCCAGCTCACAGACTCCCTGTGGATACCCACAGTCACCTCTAATTAATGGTAGCTGGATCTAAAACATCAGTAGGGAAAGAACAGTCAGTTCACCTGAACTGGGTCAGGTGAAAGTCATGACAGGCAGGAAACTGGCTGCCTCTACAGCAAGTATCCTCTGCTAGGTTACTCATTAGGAAGAGCCAAGGAGCACACTGAGTTTAGGTATCTGCTGGGGAAGGAGGAATGCACACAGCGTGCAGCAAGGCAGCTGCAACACCAGGGGTGTTACTATCAAACTGCTCCCTGGCTGTTCAGTCTATAAAAAGCCACACACTGGGTCAGAGGGATGGTAAGGAGCATGTCTATTCTCCCCACAGTGTCAGAAGTCAGCAAAGACTGAGACTTAAAAGATACTGGCAACACATCGGGGTGGATGGAAAATGCCTGTACAGTTGCACCTCACTGCATGATCCCAGAGTTTGCCATGCACTTGTTGCTACTAATAGTGAAGTCAAGAATGTCTCCCGTTAAATCCGTATCTGATGAGAAAAATCAAGAGATAATACATTAGCAGTTGTCACTTGGCACATATGAGGCTGTTGCAGGCACTGCTCCACTTTTGGGGCAATTAAAGTTTTTGCCTTGACACAAAGTGCTAGTGTGCAACCGGGTGTCATCATCCCACAGTTTGGTACCCTGTTACTCCACATTTGAGCAGACGTCACGGCCCTTCTGGGTTGCCATCTGGTTATTTCTGATCTATGATACTTGGCTTGCTGTTTGCCCCACGAGAGATACATACCGCTAGGATTAAATCAGAGGCGCCAAGATTTCCCAATAATTTTCATAGATACATGATTATCATATCACATTAGAAAGGCAAAGCAGCACAAAATATAAATGATATGCAAGCATTTCAACACTAGGAGAGAAAGTTTCACAGTCCAACACACTTCAATATTCAAAATGCTTTCCGGATATTAGCTGATATTTTACTTTGCTAACTTCCACCTCATTACTTCTAATTATACTTACACTGACCTACTTAAGTACATTTTACTAACAGCCTGCTTATTGACAACCATTCATCCAAGATGCTTTCATCTAGGACATCCATTAACTAGAAATATCTGAGGTATATTGGCTATATGTCTGCCTTTCACTAGGGGACAAAGGGCAAAGCTTTCTAGTTCATTCACAACTTCCTGCTGTCACGTTTTCAGGGGTAACAGCACAAGATGACTTCAGTACCATGTGCCACCAGTGAAACAAGAGTCTTTATCCTTACCTTTACTTTCACATTTCTTCTATCAACTTTTCATTTCATCCACACCTCTCCTCCAAAAAAACCCCAAACCCAGACTAAACCAAAAATAGCAAGTGTAAAGGAAAACAAGCCAGCGCTCTCGAGAAAACTGTTAGCAGCCTATCTGCTAAACTTGAGTTTGTGTCAGGTGAGAAGGTAGAAGTGAAGAATTGAATTGGCTGGTGACCAGCTCTACTTCTACTCTGCAAGTCCAGCCTGATTCAATGAAAACAGCTGAGTGACTGCTAAAATAGCTAAACACTGCAACATTGCTTCTAATTGCAAAGCAAGCCTGATGAAGAGCAACCACCAAAGAAGAAGCAGGAGCAGGTGTACCTGTGCCTGCCATGACAAGGACCCTGCTGTCTTAGCTATATTCAGAAAACCGCCTGCTACTGCAGTTCTGTAAGTGACAGAACCAAGGCATAAGGAAGGTACCAAGTTTGCTTGTTGAGAATTGCTTTGTCCTCCTGAAAAGCACCTGCAAGCCTTCAGTGAGTCACGACAGTGCACTGGAGCTTGAACGTTATTTTTTTTCTTGCTGTGATGCCTAGAGGAATAGATACTCTAAGACTGCATCTGCCTCAGCAAATAATGCAGTGCAACAGGAGGAGACCTCTAGAGTGACAAAAAAAATTGCCAAAAGCCTTGTATTTCAGGAGATTTACTTCAGATGAGCTCTATCCTGGTCCTGAAAGCTGAGTGTTAGCAGCTGGAGTGTGGTAGGCACACCCCTGGAGTGAATGCACTGGCTCTGGGTCCTGTGGAGGAATCTAGTGCACATGCTCCAGGCTGCTCTGCAGTGCCAAACAAACTGTGGGAGGAGAAGAAAAATTAGGAGATTCACTGAAAGGGTACTCCGCTGATATGATACCAGACTAATGTAGATGCAGCTACAATAACTGTATCATTTTCAGAGTTGAAACTCTGTGCTGACATAAATTGCTCTGATCATTAAATACCTAAGAAAGTTCCCCTCAGCTTGTTTGTACTTGAGAGTACTGCAGTTATTTTCATGGGTTCTGGTGGCTGGTACATGAAATTGGTTATTTTTTTAAGAGTTACTTGGCTTGATCAAGGGAAGAATTCAGTTAGCTGTATTACAGCATGATTTTTACTGCATGAATACATTCTTACTCCATGTGATAAAATGCTTAAATCCTTCAGAATGGCATCTCAAAGTGACAATATTTCAAAAAGATATAGCCAAGGAATGCACATACATGGAAGGGTGTGCAGGAAGGGCATCAATCACCCTACCAGCTCAAAAGGTGAGTTCAGTTGGTGGCTATCCCTCTCCCAGAGTTTAGCTATGGTATCCACCCAGCAGAAGGCTATGTCCTTGACAGAACTGATGTGGTACCCCAGACAGAGCTCCCTCAAAAACATGCAACCATTCAGGTCTCAGGCTGTAGGGTGTGCCAGAGCCTTTCACGAATAACTGATGGCAGTAGCTAGAACATCTGTGTGAGCTGTCTGTGGCAGCACTACAAGAGGAAGTAGAAAGGTTAAGGAGCATCAGGGAGTCTGAAAAAGAGATAAGACTGGTAGAACCATGCTCTGCTCTCCCTCAGGAAGAAATAGGAATAGACACCAGCAAATAAAAAGATCAGGTGGATCCTGTACCCTCTCCCTGCCAAGCAGAAGACAGTAACTTAAAGGAGTGAATGGAGGCAAGTCTATGCTCAGGGCAGCAGGCAAACTCCCTCCTTCCTTACCTCACCTCCCCAGAAGCCTCTATGCAACAGGCTTTGTATCTGGAAGGTCAGTCAACTGATGATATGGATGATGGCCAAGGTCAGAAAGGCCCACCCTCCGTATCATGGCCACCTCCACACAGAGGAAAAGATGGATTATAATTGTAGTGCTCCCTTCTGAGGAGAATGGAGTGTTCAATATGCTGGTCAGACCCTCTTACGGAAGGCTACTGCCTTCCCGGGACTTGGGTTAAGGACATGTGCTGGTTTTGGCTGGGGTAGAGTTAATTTTCTTCATAGCAGCTAGTATGGGGCTATCTTTTGGATTTGTGCTAGAAATAGTGTTGATAATTCAGGGATGTTTTAGTTGTTGCTGAGCAGTGCTTACACTAAGCCAAGGACTTCTCAGTTTCTATGCTTCCCTGCCAGTAAATCAGCTGGGGGTGCACAAGAAGTTGGGAGGAGACACAGACAGGACAGCTGACCCCAGCTGACCAAAGGGATATTCCATATCATATGACATCATGCTCAGCATATAAATCTAGGGAATAAAGAAGGAAGGGAGGATATTTGGAGTAATGGTGTTTGTCTTCACAAGTAACCATTACGCATGATGAAGCCCTGCTTTCCTGGAGATGGCTGAACACCTGCCTGCTGATGTGAAGTAGTGAATGAATTTCTGGTTTTGCTTTGCTTGTGTGCACAGCTTTTGCTTAACTTAAACTGTCTTTATCTCAACCCACGAGTTTTCTCACTTTTCTGATTCTCTTCCCGATCTCACTGTGGGAGAGTGAACGAGCAGCTGTGTGGTGCTTAGCTGCCAGCTGGGGTTAAACCATGATAGGACATCCCTAGGACATTTCCTAGCCTGGTACAGTCCTCAGACTATTACCCATTATTTATCTAAGGAAGTGGGTGGCAATGAAGCTGCAACACATAGTCCAAGGGCAATCAAAAGAGACTTCAGGGCCTTGGGACAGTTGGTAAGGGAATTCAGAGCAGGTAATTTTTTCCTCTACCCTTCCAGATGTAGGCAGGGAAGCATGGTATTAGAATTACTGCAGGACTGTAATCAGATATGTTCAAATTTATGACATGGTCTACAAATAGAGAAAATGAACTGAAATTTATAAAGTAATTTTTGCCCTATAAACTCTTTGGTTATAACTGGCCATAGCAAAAGGTTGTTCTGCCAGTGTGTAATCTTGATTCTGAACATGCATTGAAAAGAATTTGGATTTATGCTTTCTATGCAGGCCACAGTACAGATCAAGTAAGCAGAATATTAAACACGGAAAAGTCATTCTATTTTGAATGGCACTACAGACTTTTAAAACTATAGTTCTTCAACTCTATTCATGATTTGTACTGACCTTCAGAATAAGACAAGAGTGATTTGTCTCTAGCTACGTCTACTTTTTTTCTTCTTCTTGATTGAAAAGAAACCTCTGCAACTGCTTGTTGGTTTTTGGTTGGCTTTTGGGTTTTTTTTTGTGTGTTTTTTTTTTTTTTATTTTGTAAAGTGTCTATATATAATGGACCAGAATGGGTAGAATATTATGAACGATTCATCAGCTTTTTTTTAAGGTTCAGATTTCTGCAAATTAACCTTGACAGTGAAATACTGCTTCAGATGGTAAGACAAGGAAAAACTGGTTTATGCTTAAAAATATCTTTGGAGAAGTCTCCTAGGAACAATAATTAAGGGATTTCCAATTGCTTATGTTCATTTGCAGGTCAGAATGAACTCTGTCATCTGGAAAACTATAAGAGTTGCTGAATTAATTAACATGTGGCCTTTATAGAAGCAAATCTGCCTAGTTGCTACAGCTATGTTGAGTCTGAATAAAGATGCTTTGTATATTCTTAAGATAATGTTCTCCACACACCACCTACAAATGCCTAAATGGAGCTACATTGTATTGTGATACTATTTCTGATTATTACTAAAAGAAATCTAAAAAAAGCTCCTCACATGAGAGCGCTTTATTCTCTATGTTTGCTTCAGTAGACATGGCAGTATTCTAAATTATAGAGAACATATGGATCAAATACATCTTCAGCATGGATGTTTCCTCTGAAAATACATTCCTATGACTTCAATCTTCTACTTGCGTAGTTTGCAAAATGCAGTTGGGAGGATAGAGACAGAGATGTCAAGCAGTCTGGTAGGTTGCCAGGTACAGGGGATGTGAGATGTTTCCTGCTGCTTTAAAGTGGAACCAGTTATGACTTTTTTAATAGTTGGACATTTGAGAATAATGAAACCCCAAGGACCATTCTATCAAACTTGCAATATAGCGTTAAAGGAAAAAGGCTGTAAGCTTCCATCAAGTTAATGCAACACAAATAATTACCACTCCTGTAAGACCATCACTCTCCATCTCAAATAGATCAGTTGCCAAGTGCAAAACTCTAAGCTTTTGTCAGCCAGCTGATGAATATTTCTAACTCTTCCATGCTGAGCTTGTAAATCAAGAAAAAATGTAGTTAAAAGAAGATGTTCTTAACTACACCTTCCACAGTGGTCTAGTCAAAAACTAAAAACTACCTCATTACTTATATAAATATATAATTTGTCTTATTGGAATACCTAGAAGCTAATAACTGAAATGAAGAGCCATCACAGTAGTTACTGCAAAAGTTACTTTGGAATGTAATAGATGATGTTTGAAAAAGGAAACAGATATAAACACCCAGTATCACATACTATGCCAGAAACATACTTGGAAAAAACCCTCAGATTTCTCTGTACTTTTTCTGATCCCTGGCCATTAATTCACACTGCAAGTGTACTCAGGGCTGTGCAGTTTAAGAGTGTAACTAACTATTTCATCTTGAGTGAGAGGATGCAGTCAAAGAAAATCATCTAATCATGACAAGATGACAATGAAATGACTCTCAATCAGTTTTGAAGCGAATTGCATGAGGAACATACTGGAGTGACTAATGCGTCTCTAGTAGCTTCTCAAAACAGACACAAAATGGGGCAATTGTGAAAGCTTCTCCATGTCCTGATACTATGCCTTTGCTCTCACCACGACAGCCAGTTTCATCTTTGCCCACGACAGTGAGATCATCATTTCTAACTGGCATGTAAACTGTTGTGGAGTAATTCCTCCCACCTAAGTTTAGTTGTCTAAATTTAGTTGTCTACAGTAGGCTTAGTTAAATTTAGCTGATTAACTAAGGGGAGTCCTCCTTTACAGTCAGTGTAGTGAAACAGGCCGCTACAGAGGGAGATTTCTCATACATTATCTTAGATACTTCCTTTAGGACCACATTAATTCCTCCTGGCAATCTTGGGGACTACAAGGCAGGCTGACATTGATTTGCTTAGATTTAGACATGTCTAAATGAAGTAGGAAGACTCTTAGTATGTCATCCAGAAGATGGATTTAGCCTGCAAACTCTTTCCACGTGGGACACAAAAGAGTTACGAAAGGCAGCCAAAGAAGGCTTAATAATACATTAAAATGTGTTTTGGAGAGATGGTTATTTAGATCCGCAGTATGCATTTTTATACATTTAGAGTTATATTAACCTTTATAACAACTTCAACAATTATATTTGTAAAAAAAAAAAAAAGTGTGACATGCCTAATTTTAACACTCGATAAATTATTTGTAACAAACCTTAATTAATAGGTCTTAGTTTAATTCATGTTTCAAAGAAGTTACTCTGAAGACTGACAAGTTTTATCAGTTTTGGGAGACTGTACTATTGTGCCTTTAAGGAAACTTAATTTTATCTATTATAAAATAAATTCTTATTAACTTATTTTACCCAAAACCCTGTATCCATTTACATACTTGCTATATAAAAGGAGTTATGACCATTTGGAAAATGTATTTTTCCCTTTCTTGTTAGGTGAACACAATGTCTCTGGTACAACACGTAACTTAAATTATGGAGTCACCATATGACAATGCCAGGCACATTGGAGAACTCAGTTCTAAAATGGTACAATTCTTGGATTTTAAATCTTTCATTCATGCCACTGTGTGAAGGTCAGATGTTGATGTTTGAGTTGGTTAAAGACTGTGGAATGTTTTGCTTCTCAGCTGAGAATATTCTTCCCAAGCAGCCACAGGGCTCGTTCCTGGGCCTAAATCAAGACTCAAAACATTCCATGACCCTTTGCCTTGTAAACTGAAACATCAACATCTGCCCCACATACCACCTCTCCAGAAAGAGGACATATGGACTGAAATGTCATCAGAACTATTTTTACATATTATTTAGGAAGAGACACCTTCAAGTCATGACAGCGGTTGTAAATAATTAATTAGATTTTAAAAGCTATTATTAATAGGGTTTTTAGCTGGTATAGCTTTGAAAGAGCAAATTCCAGGAGATGTCAGCTTCTGCAGGTTTTGTTTTAATTTTGTAAATAATTTGGTCATGAGAGTAGCCAGAAGGAACGATTCTCCAGACTTTCTGCTGTAATGGAGTGTGCACTACAGCTTTTAAAACCTGGTGGTGGGAAACTTTAATTTACTACCTTCAATTTCACATCTTTTTGTACAGTTTCTCCAGGACATACACCTTACTGGAGACAGAGCAAATAAGCTGTTACCAGAAATGAGTACTTCAGTAGCATTTTTATCACCATTTCCTATTTTTAATAACGATATTCATCATTAGGCTTTGTACTTCAGATGGTTGCTTATGTTCAGAACTGCTTCTTTTCTATTTTTGGATCTGATCTTTCAGCACTAAACATTTTATTCCCACACAACAGCCTTAAAGAGACACTAAGGCGATGTAGGAAACTACCAAAAAACAAAAAAAAAAAGTTTAGAAACAAATACCCTTGCAGCATGTACACAAAGTGTAGCTGCCATCTTACAGAATCTTCACGTCTCTAATATATCACATATTCTCCCTGTGGTTCCAAAAAAAATCAAGGTCAGCCAGACGACATGCACCCTGACAGTAAACTGTGAAAATGCTTGTTTATTACTTAATCTACTGCATATTTCCTGTTTGTTTTTAAGCATAGAAAGATCTTCCAAAAAGATAGCCATTTTGTGGTAAGAAGCATCTACCTCTATTAAATCAGGAGGCAAACAATACCTTTGATTTTATGATTAAATCCTACTGAATAGCTAGTTTAAATTACAATATATTCAGCAATGGATTGGGATCAGGCAACGATCAGGATGAGTCCAAATTGGGACAAAGAAAATGTGGTAATGTGGGAAGCTGTCACTAATTCAGGTCTTCAAGGAGTCAGGGAGTGATCCAGGAGACCTGCAGAGGGAAGCAAGTGATCCAGTACAATGGCTTGTTAGGTTCAGATGCTATCACTCAAGAAAACCAGCTGCAGAAAGCAGGCAGAAAAAGAGTGCAATTCACGGCAGACTGAAGAAAGTGTGGAGAAAGAAAACATTCACTATAGGGAAGGAAGAAGACTATGGTTTAGGAGGAGAGCACCAGAATCATCACCAACTTCCCTTGGAAGACTGCAGCCTGGACAGAAATATGCTACATGAAGACTGAAATGTAGGGTAAGTCTCACATTTCAGGGGACTTTTCATCCAAAATAATTCCAGTACCTCCCTAAATGACATGATCTATGCCAACAAAAGCACTTGTCTGTTGCCATAGCATTTTTACAAGTATATCTGTGTTTTCTGGAGAGTATGGCCTTTCTTACCCAGCTAAATGACATAAATATGTAAGGAAAATATTTTGAAAGATACCTCTCCAAATTTAAGCAAGAAGTCTGTTGAATGACTGAAGGTTTCTAATTAATTAAAGGTTTTCTTCCCTCTCTCTGGATCATGTAAAAATTTTTAACCTCTCACCTATGTGAGATACATTTAAGAAACTGCTCTGAGATAGGTATAATTATTTTTTTAATGGATCAGTGACATTTACTCCCTGAGTGGATACAGTATGTCCTCTCCAAATGAACATTACTGAAAGCAGGATCTTAAACTAAAAAACAGTCTGTTACTGGCTCCACCTTAATTACCAAATGTAACAGGATACTAGGCTGAAATGATTACTAAATTGATTACTAAATTTCTTCATAAGTAGTCAAAATTTACTAACGCAGAACACCAAATGCAGTACCATTAGATACAGTTCCAACAGCTAGTCTTTAGTGCAGTTCTTACTTTTAAAAGTAAAATAGATTAAATTTTGCCTTAATGTCTTAAACTTTTGTCTTAAAAGGTGGGAATCAAGTGGTGTTTATTCTTTGCTGCACTATCTTTTAAATAAGGTGTGCAAAATGTTGATTCAATAAGCGTTCTGAAAGGGGAACACAGTTGATTTGGAAATGAGCACCTTTTCAGCTTGATTTTTTGGTCTCAGGTCAGACCTGGGCAAACATCTCCATTTTCTTAAGTCCCATCAGAATTTTCCAAAGCAAATAGAACACATAGATGAGATTACTTTAGTAAATTGTAAAACCATCTTTTATGGTATTTCTTTCTAGAGAGAGGTAAGAGTCCAGGTTTGGTTTTGGGTTTGGTTGTTTGTTTTTTTTTTTTCTATTTAAGCCTGTGTGTTAGCAAATATAAAGCAGATTATACTGCTCAGAAATTTTCTCAAGCATTTTATAGCATGATTTTTTGAGGTGTGTTTATTCTTCTGGTTTGCTCAAATTCAGATTTGAGATCAGTAGCTTTACTGATAATCAGGTGAATTATTGCATCATCTTCCACTGCCAGGAGCATGAATATATTTCTGCTTGCAGAAATATGACAAAAAATTTCTGACAAATTCTTTTCTACTTAAAGTTGTGTTCAATTTATATAATTTTCATTCTAAACGAAATACCCAAATTTGGAAAAAAAAATTTTTTTGCATAGAACTAAGAGTATAAACTACTAGGAGCAAGTACTACTAGTTTAGATGAGAATTTTTTTTTTTTTTTTGAAGGGCTGCTGTAATAGTTCTTACATACTACATCTATTTCAACAGAAGAGCAACCGAGGTTGAGAAAGTTACTGGGGAAAAACAATAACCTGAAAGCTAGAGGGTGTGGAAATACCTAATTAAAGTTTGAGTAATAATCTCTGCTTTGCTGATTTCCTTTGTATGGAAGAAGAGAAACCTAGCAATTATCCTCTAAAATAAATTACACTCCCTCTAGCCTTTCTGAATGAAAACAGTGTGCTGTGTTGATACACGGAAACATAGAGTATCTCTGTCCTTTGGACATGCTCAGAAGGTGTGTCACTAAAAAGCAGTGCTGATGGGCTTGGGGTGGGTTTAGTCCTTCATTAATACCAGGAAGTATCTAGTGCCCCTGTGTTGAGTGAATGGTGGCACAGCCCCTTCCCAGTGATCATCCCAGTGCCTATGTAGTATAACAGCGTGTAGACACACATCTTCTTCCCTCCTCTGCATTTTGATCAGAGCTACATTTGCTGCTGGACTTACTTGCTGTCAGTGCATTAAACATGAAGTTTTTGATGTGGTGCAGGAACCTGCTGAGCTTGAACAGAAACGGCAAAAATAAAGGGTGATTATCAATGCAATTCCAGCTTGCGGAGACAGTAGCTGAGACACCTTGTTGTCAAATCTGCCAATAAAAATACACTTCTTTAAAAATACACTTCTTTCTTGGTATTTCTTCTCCTTCTTCATATCCTTTAAAAGTTAATTTTTCATTAGATAATTTATTCTTACATTTACCAGTGTAGCTACTTGTTCGACCTTGGTGTAGCTCCAAGCAGGGGCCATTATGCAGATAGACCTCCAGGAACCTTTTAATTTAACCCTACTCAGAGCTGAGAGAGGGTACAACAGTTCAACTGTACTAGGTAATCTCCACTTTTTTCCCCAGCATAGAAACAACCCAAGGAAACATTCAGGGAAATAAAGCTAATGTGAACAGACTGCCTGTGTACTTACTTTCTCCTCTCTTTTGCTCTCAGTATAGAAAACCTTCAACTCAGAGGCACAGTGCCCTAGGCATTGCATTTCTTTGGAAGTTTATGCAAATTTAAAGCAATGTGCATTCGTTTTGTCCCTCACTACTCTGTTTGTTTTTTCTATTACTAATCACAAAGTAATTTTGCAGGGAAATTTATTGACGTGCAAAGACCATGTCAGAGGAGGTAGCTTTGCTCCAGGTGCCCAGAAAGCCCACCTGAAACGCACAGTATTTGTAATAGCTAGTTGTCTGAGTGTATTATTTGGGCCTTCTCTTCTCTGCAGACTTCTATACTTAACATGTTTTATGTTAATAATTCATAACTCAAATTACATTAAAACTTTTTCATCATGTCAATAGTCCAAGGACCTAATGAACGTGCTAATCAACTCTTACAATTTACAGAGTATTACACAATGTGCTGCCAAAAAATAAGATGAAATCTGCACACTGAAATACTGACAAAGTCTTTTAGTTTGGGGTCATTACTTAATGACAGACTAAGGCTTTGCAGAGGATCAAAATGCAATTTTGCAGTGGATATCAAAGTTCCAAAATCAGGTTTAGTTCCAAATGAGACTATGTCAATATTCCTCAAGAAAATAAAATGCTGAGAGACAGAAGTGTGGGGAGAGACTATGCTGATGAATCAAAAGTAAAAATAAAATGTTACAATTTGGACATTAATAATGTATTTAAATAATTTTAAAATTAAGTAAAAAATCAAGTAACTAAAACTTTTTAAACATTGTTCCAAATATATCAAATCTGATTATTTCAACATTCTGAGAATATTTATCTCCCCCTACAGTTTTCATCCAAAATATATTTCTGATCTCAATTATTCTGCTAAATGTTAGGTGCAATTTTAATCTGTCTTCTTATTTTTACCATCTCTAAGTTTTACTGACTTTGATTTACATTGAATGGCAACTCATCAATCTCATTAGTAGAATGGATTACATTAATTACTTTCTACTTCAGACTTCAGATGCAGTGATTTAATTTTTTTTTAACGCGTAATTTGTTAAATACACATTACCAAATCTGTGGGCACAGAACAAACTGCAATATGAACTATCTCAAAAAATATTATTACTGGAGATGCTCCTACCATATAACAGGTCTGCATTCCTACTGGGATATTTATATTTTTTTATATTCATATCTGAATATATATTTATATATGCTATTAAACTGATGGCATTTGTGCTATGGCTTACATATTTAAAGACAAAAATAATTTGCAATTATGACTGAAATAGATCCAAATCTCTGTAACATTCAACAGATTTTTGGATCAAAATGTAAGGTTACAAATATGGCATATATAATATTTTATGTGATTTCATTAAGAACACTCACATACTCTTTAAGTCACATAGATAACAAACTACATTGAAAGAAATTTCTGTCCTTCATATCACACCAGTGTAACCCGGGTGCCTATTCCCATGGAAATATTCCATTATAAATTAAAATTAAATAATAAAAACCTCTGATTTGTGTGTTTATGTTTGTGTGTTTGCACGTGGGGAAATTTGGTAGTTCTTACAGGGAAGTTGATGCCTCTCTTTTATTACCTTCCTATTTGGTTGATGAAGTTAGAGGAACACTGCATTGAGATTCAGCATTTTTTATATAAAATATGCAAATAGCAGCTATAAAAGATTCAGGTGATCTGCATAAAGTGCCCTCAGGCAATGTTCATTACACCTTAATGGAACCAGAAATTTGAAAAAAGTCTCATGTGCCCATGTTTAACTACCTGAAATAAATCATGAGCCGAACCATGCAACGCTGATTCATTTCCTCAGTAGGTGTTTTACTCAGGTAAAGACTCTCATAAAGAAGACGGAATTAGCAAGAACCTAAGATACACTGCCAAAGGCACCACAGCAGTATCGCTAAAGAATCTCCACAGAGCAAGAAAAGTTGGTCCAAGCCTTATTTAGGAGTTTACTGATCCTTACTGTACCTTAACTATGCTGATCTGCCACCATCCCTGCTGCCTGTGAAGATCTGCCAACAGTCCTGTGTTGCTCACTGCAAAACGCTTTCACAGGTGATGTACCACCCTGTTATGGGAAGTGGGAGCCTCTGACCCACTGAGGACAGAGGGGAGGATGCCTTCATGCTTTAGCTGTTGGTTTAGCTGCTGCTAGACTGTCCCACTCACACATGCTGAGATGCTTGAGTCCTGGGCTCCAAGCAGAGAGACAGAAGGACAGGGATGGAGCTGAGGACCACATTGCCCACCTATGGCCAGACATGGCTTGTGTCACACTGCATTTCTGCCTGCCAGGCAGATCTATGCAGAGGAATTGCATGTATCTTCCTCCCTGGGCCTCTCGACCTCTACAATACAAATTAAGCCTTGATCTTCCTTGGGGTTTTGTCTTGTCTACAGAGGTGGGTAAAAGAATATGCTTCAGACATACTCAGCCTTGTACTGAGGTAACAGAGGGACATAAAATTTATATATTATTGTCTCTATTCTTCCCTTTGGGCAAAGAGATGCAACCAGCCTGAGTGGGATGGGATGGGATAAATAGAATAGAATAGAATAATTTCAGTTGGAAGGTACCTAAAATGACAATCTAGTCTAGCTGCCTGACAACTCTAGGGCTGACTGAAAGTTAAAGCAAATTATTAAGGGCATTGTCCACATTCCTCTTAAACATTCCCCACCAGACGCAGTGCACATCCTGCTGCTTCGTGAGAGACTTCTTGTCAGGCGAGGGAGTGCTCAGGTGCCACGTGCCCAGTATTAATTTACAAATGAGTCTTTCTATCCACAAAATGCCGAGCAGCTTGATCTGAGGATAGTGCTGTGGGTGTGTATGCTGGGTCGCGAACTTTCTGCGTACACTGACAGTGTAAAAGTACCATAAGTATTCGGGTTAGAAGATTAACAACATCTAAATTAATGACGCACTTGTGTTAGAAGACTAACAGCATCCAGATTAACGACAGCTAAAACTAAAAGAATTTGTGCTTTTTAGGTAAGAAACAGATAATAAGGGATTCCTTAAAATAACAAAGCAGAAACTTATCTACTGGCTGCGCGCAGTTAGTAGTATTTGTCGAAAGTGCTGAGAAGAACTAGTTTTTGAAATGAGCATGTGCAAGAGCAACATACGGATCTGCTGTTATTTTTAGAATGTACAAGAATATATAAGGACTTATTTTTCTAATAAATTTTGGAGCATGACTGTTAGCCATACTGGTGTGTGTCTTGACTCTGGCCTCATCCTGAAAAAAAGAGTTCCTGCTACATAGTGCCTTCACCCTGTGTTTGCTGACAGCCTGGGTGTGAAGATAACTTTTTGTTTGGCTGTGTGGTTTCAGTTTGCTTGGTAAAAGTTTAGCTCGGTTGTAGTTTGGTTTTCATTGCCTGAAGGATACATGAGGCTGCCTGATGATGCAAATTGCAGATCGGCTTAATGAAAGCAAGAATAATAAACAGTCTCAATAAATTCAAAAGTCTTTTGATCGGGAAAATGTCAGCGAAGGACAAAGGTTTTCTCGCCCAGTTATTGTGAAGAATGAAACAGTTAAACATTATTTAACTCTAAAAAAATTAGGCAAGACACATTTTTATACTACATATTGATGAATAATCACCAAAAAAAAGCAAATCAAGATTGAATAAAAACTGCTACCTTTTCCTTAATTTACTCTGATATTGCAGCTCAAATAAAGGTACAATTTTATATTTTGAAATTCCTGATACACTTATGGGGAAAACTTGGCTTTCATTAATGATATCAGAAGAGGCACAAGCGAGATGCTTGAAAGGAAAAGCCTGTAGCTTTCATTTTAATTTCATTTCTATTGTTTCAATTATTTTTAAAGGAAATTACCTTCTTGTTTGTGATATATGGCACTGACATTCAAGTATAGCGCACTGAAGTAATGTGACAGTGATGACTTCAAAGCACAGTCATTGCAAGACCTATATTCAGAGAAGTTCCACTGTTTCTGCTGTTATTATGCAAGAAAACATGATGTATAAGGAAAGAATTAGAGTACTAATTGGAAAGACAAGTAACAAAAATATGCTTATTTTCAGCTGTCTTCAACTGCTTGATACCATGTATCTGCTACAGCAGCACTGACAGGACATCCCTCCCCCAGAGGGGCATGATGCTGATGGTCTTATTGCCAGCTAATGGTCGTATTCTGATGTCCATAAACCAGGAAACCTCAGTTGAAATTGTTCCCTGAATGACAGATTATCTCTCTTTTACAGACAAAGTCTGAGGCTGAATTTGTATTGACTTGCACAGTGGCACAAAGGCAGCTCATTGCCCAGGGGGAGGTGAAGTCCTGTCTCTAATGTCTTAGTCCAAATGTGAAAGACTATCTTTTATTTGACTGAAAGTGCTTTCTGCCATTCTGATGAAGCATCAGTTATGGATTTGCTACATTGAGAAGGAGAGGGCAAGGAGAGCTGTCAGAATCATTGATCTGCCCATAAACAGCAAGGATTGGACCCCATGCTTCTTGTTACACCATGAAAGAGGCCATGTCCTCTTCTTCCCTTCCTCCCACACACATCAGGCGAGTTTTGCATGGGCCCAACTCTCAAGCCTGTCCAGGTCCCTCTGGATGGCATCCCTTCCCTCCAGCATGTTGACCACAGCACACAGCTTGGTGTCATCAGCAAACTTGCTGAGGGCGAGCTCAATCCCACTGTCCATGTCACCAACAAAGATGTTAAAAAGTGCTGGTCCCAACACTGACTCCTGAGGAACTCCACTCATCCCTGCTCTCCACTTGGACATCAAGCTGTTGACTGCAACTCTGAGTGACCATCCAGCCAATTCCTTATCCACCGAGTGGTCCATCCATCAAATCCATGTCTCGCCAATTTAGAGATAAGGATGTCATGCAGGACAGTGTCAAATGCTTTGCACAAGTTCAAGCAGATGATGTTAGTCGCTCTTCCCTTATCCACCAATGCTGCAACCCTGTCATATAAGGCCACCAGATGTCAGGCACAATTTGCCCTTAGTGAAGCCATGCTGGCCGTCACCAATCACCTCCTTATTTTCCATGTGCCCTAGCATAGTTTCTAGGAGGATCCGCTCCATGATCTTGCTGGGCACAGAAGTGAGATTGACTGGCCTGTAGTTCCCTGGGTCTTATTTCCTTTTTTAAAAATGGGGGTTATGTTACACCTTTTCCAGTCAGTGGGAACTTCACCATGCTGCAGCGACTTCTCAAATATGGTGGATAGTGGCTTAGCCACTTCGTCCGCCAGTTCTCTTAGGACCTGTAGAGGCATCTCATCAGGTCCCATGGACTTGTGCACCTTCAGGTTCTTTAGATGGTCTTGAACATGATATTCTCCTACAGTGGGCTTTTCTTCATTCTACCAGTCCCTGCCTTTGATTTCTGCATCTTGGGCTGTGTGGCAGGAGCACTTGCCGGTGAAGACTGAGGCAGAGAAGTCGTTGAACATCTCAGCCTTCTCTATGTACTGGGTGACAAGGTCTCCCGTTTCCTTCTGGAGAGGGCCCACATTTTCCCTAGGTTTCCTTTTATCACTGACATACCTATAGAAGATTTTCTTGTTGTTCTGGATGTTCCTGGCCAGATTTAATTCTGTCAGGGGTTTAGCTTTCCTAACCTGATCCCTGGCTGTTTGGACAATTTCCCTATATTCCTCCTAGGCTACCTGTCCTTACTTCCACCCTCTGTAGGCTTCCTTTTTGTGTTTGAGCTTGTCCAGGAGCTCATTCATCCATGAAGGCCTCCTGGACTTCTCACCTGACTTCCGCTTTGTTGGGATGCATCACTTCTAAGCTTGGAGGAGGTGATCCTTGAATATTAACCACCTTTCTTGAGCCCCTCTTCCCTGCAGGGATTTATCCCATGGTACTCTGCCAAACAGATTCCAGAAGAAGCCAATGTCTGCTTCAATTTAAGACACCTTTGGGCATGCAGTGCTGTGGAAAACAATTTAGTAGTAGTAGCAACAACAGCAAAGCAAAATAGCTATTACCTAAGATCTGTTTCCCCAATTGTAAATTATCCAAGAAGACCAAACCACATTTTATTACAAGACTGGACCAGCCACACCAGATGAAATTTGCCAAACACACTGTCATCTTACAAGAGGCAACTACTCAATTACTATCACCAAACAAGTCAGCACAGTCCAGACAGAGCTAAAGCAGCTTCAGAAGAGACCATAAAAGCATAAAAAGCTAATTCTCCAACTTCCCTGTTTAAAATTGTATATTTAAGACCTATATTTAGAATAAAATTCCACTACTCTGGGATTTTAAATGGAATATGATTTTATGCATCTTCATTATATCTGTGGTGACCTATCATGAACTTGGGAACTATGCCAGTGAGGGAGCCCCAGGCTGGCTCAGAGGGGACACAGATTAACTGTGATGGACAGAAGGAAACCATTCTCATGACTGTGTGCTGCAGGGAAGAGCATATGTGCTTGGGAGGTAATGTCACTGTGGGACACCAGGCACAGACTGACATACAGTTTCTTCCTGATAAAGGAACACTGATGATTACCAACTCAGATGGCAAAAGCTTTTACTCATCATACTCAGTGAGGCTGCCATCCCCTCAACTTCCCACGATCACAATGCCCATGGCAATTTAGAAAACACTCACAGCACGGCCCAGAGAGAAACTCTGCAAATGATCTCTGGTTTCAGATAGCTGGATCATGAAGCAGAGAACCAGTGAAAGACTGAACAAGCCATGAAAAGCTCTCTAGCCATGGACTTCCCTAAAACTCCTCCAAAATAATTGTTCTGCTATGTCAACAGCATTCACTCCCATACTAACTAGAATTTCATCCATAAAAGCGAAATGGCACCCTAGGAGATTGTCCTACCAATCAAGACTTGCTCAGATGCTAAGAAACTGGAGGAAGCAACAAAAGGAAAACCCATCACAGCAGGGACAAGTTCATTCCTCCACCTCCACCCAAAAGGAAAATAACATGTCCTTTTTCAGGCCAGTAAGCCTAATGTTTGCCTGAGTGTCTCCATGTTTCCTACTTGATCTAAACTAGGTCTGTAAAAGCAGGGCCAGTGATTGACAGGTTTTGAATGAGAGCATGGCAAGAACAACCTGAGCTTTTTACTGTTTGTATCCTTGAGGTATGGACAGTACCCATCTCTCAGCTACCTGATACTTACATGCAAGCAGGAGATCTGTGGCCTGACTGAGTTATCTCAGTGCAGTCTTGTGGGACAGCATATTAGCACTGAGACCTTGGGGAGAAGAGAACGGCAAAGAGACAGTGGTGCTGAAGCATCACAGGGAACACTCTGCACAAAATGAAGGCTCCCTCAGCTCTTCTCTACCATCTCTCATCATTTGCTCACACATGGCTGCTATGGGTAGGGCCAATGTTTTTCTTCTAAAGTGGCATCTGTGGTGGATTTAAATTTAGAGGTGGGACATGAAAATAAATAGCAAATATATTTTCATAAACAAAGTCCTACAAACAGAGCGAGAGAAGACTACCCTCAATTCAGAAAGCACTCTTAGTTTAAAGGTACTCTGGATGCTTTGTCCTACACAGCCATTACAAGTGATGCTGTGAATGCACAGTGCATATAAAAGATTGTATTAGGCTTATGAAGACCTCATTTTTCCTTGAGTTGTACAACTTTATATGAAGAAAATCTTGAAGGAGACCATTATTCCAGGTAATTTTGTTGCTTACATTTACCTACTAGCTTTCTGTTTTACTGTTTCACTTTTACATCACTCCCTGTCTACCATATCCTGAAAAGCAAAAATCCAAGACAGAAAGGAAATTACATAAAGATCTTGGTTAAACTGAGTAATACACGTCAGAATTTAGCTACAAAATTATGTTTGGGATTTCAAGAAATAGGCCACATTTCAGATCTTTAAATGTCATGTGATAGAAAGTATTCACAGACTTTCTTCCTGCACATGCCGAGATTTCTTTTTTTTCTAGAGCCACTGTATAAAAGCAACCTTTAATATAAATGAAAAGTGAATTTCATTTGAAATGCAAGTGGTGTGGCAAATTAAAAGGAATTAAATGTGCAATCAGTGGATCTAACTTTGGCCTAACAAAATTTTTATTAAATTGTTCCACTTACAGATCACATTACCATATTTAACTTTTTTTTCCTCTTTGCTAAAACATTCATCCTACAGTATAAAAATTAAAGGAGGCTCTGAGTTCACTGTGTACATGAGCTAAATCCTAAGTACCTGTTTAAGAATGACAAAAAAGTTTTATTTCCAGAAGAATGGCACATATCCCCTTCACCTCCATTCAAAAGGAAAAAAGCCACAGATATTGCAAGGCTGAATAAAAGAACTCATGCATGCAGCTTCATATGGCAGAACTATATATACACTCATATACAGTCACATTTCTTCTTGTATCAGTGAGAAGTCTTATTGTGCTTACATAATCTGCTTAGGAGAGACTCTTGGGAAGGGAAACAAAAGATTTCAGAATAGCTGTACTTCTGTTCAGTTACCTGGTGAGCAAAGCATCAGGCTGGAATTTGAGATACTGTTGGGTGAGAGTGGGTGACTCACATCACCCAGTGACTCACAGAATTAGGACTGTAAAACTGATTTTACCTGGGACAAGCACTGCATACAGAAGAGCCATCATTCTCATTCCTGACAGGGGAAGAATGTCCAATACTGCTTTTACTGAACCTAATGAAGAAATTGCAGATTGACCTGATTCAAAACTCAAAATGAAGTCAATATTCACAAGTTCAAATGGATTTGGGATGAAGCTATTGGATCTACTCATACACGCAACCAAAATGCACATAGGCATAGTGGACTGGCTAAAATCCACTGGTTTTATCCATTAAAAAAAAAAATAATAATGTTCAGAGCTCTAGAATCTAGAATGAAATTAATATATTTTGAAAATCCTTTTAAACTCAAACACAGAAAGCGTCCACAATGAGAGACACCATATCCTCATTACAGTACAGCAGAAAGTTTCTCAGAGTCTCTATTTGAGGTTCTTAGCTTGCTTGCAAAAGATCTATGTACATGGTAGCAATTACTTTAAATACACCTTTTTTATTAAAACCTATTTACATGCATTTTCATCACTGTTATTCTGTTTTTGATTTACTCATTTCAACTTAGCTGCCACATCAACAGAAAACTTTTTAATTGTAAGCATAATGAAGAAAAGGTGGAATCACCATAATCAAGAGCATTTTAGGAATGCTTTAGATAAACAACTGTCATTAACACAGGAGACATGCTTTTTGTAAATATACATGAAGTCAATTGTCATTGTCTCTGTTCCTTGATTAAATAAGCCTAGTTCATATAATCAGGAGTGTCTGTGAAGAACTAGTTTTAAATCCTGTCAAGCAAAATTTTCATGAAAACTGAACTGAACTAAGATCATAATTTGAACAAGAAGTAATGAGAAAACATCGTTTTGCTTAAAAAAAAATAAAATCACCAGATTAAAACAACTTCCTTTTATTAAAGGCAAATCAAAATAGCACTAGGACTCTTGACCGGTATCAGACCAGACCAGAAATATCCATCATGTTTATGTTTATGTTATGGTTAAGAAAGCTGGAAATTAAATATATAGTTTTTCTTCGTTCTTCTGTATCACAGAGTACTTTGCAAATGTTCACCCTCCACTGTCGACTAATCACTGCAGCATTCGGGGAACTTTCACGTGGCACATAGACTTCTACTGGCAAAAAAACACAGATTTGTCTGAGACAGAAGAAATATTTGGATCAATATCACAGCAATAGTCTTGGAGAATATCTGGCATTCACTATGCCATAATCAGACACTTGAATACATCGGTAGATGTCCATAAAATTGCAGGGATTTAAATGTCTTTCTTTGCTCTGTTCCCCGCAATGCTTTCCCCTCATCTTTAGCATGTAGCAGATGAGGTTCTTTATTGTTCTCACAGCAAAGACCAGCCTGAAATGATGTTACCAAAGTATGAAGCTTCTGTTCAGTTATGAATGTTCATGCTCATGTGTCCACGCACTGTGACTGAGAAAAAAATGAGGGACACTTTCTAAGACAATATTTTGTTCATAAGTGATTAAATTGTCGAGACACTGTGTATGTGTATGTATGTATGTATATTGTGTGTATTTGTACATGCCTCACTACTTTGGGATAATTAAACAAAAAAAGTTTTTAAAATGTATGTGATTACTTCATTTTTGCTTTGCCCAGCACACAGAGATTTTCAAAATTACAGAATAACCGCTCTTGGTTTATGAAACGTTTGAAACAACTTCTAACGATTAATCTAAAAGGTTCAGAGATAAACAGAGTTATTGAAAGGTGACTCTCTCTGTGCAAGAATGCTGGTTTTCTGTAACAACTATTAATAAAAGGAAGCTCTACACAAAATTAATCTCTTCTCCCAAACTGTTCGGATGGTATCAAATTCAGGGGCCAGCACTTTAGGCAGTTATTTAGGAAAAATTTCAATGGCATTTGCAGGTGTGTTCAGGTATTCAGTGTCACCAGTGTGAACAATACAGATGTGATTATTTTCAAATAAAGCTGTTTATCTTTTTAAGCTTTTTCTCATCAAATGCATTTTTTTTCTCCATATGTAAATATGTCTTGGGTTGAAAGGTCTAGAAATTTTGTACCTAAAAAGTAATCTTTTAATGTTACTTTGTCTAGCTATAATCAACAAGCAATATAGTACCATTTCTAAAAGTTGACTGCTTGGTTATACTATGACATTTATTCTGCAGTTTTAAGTATTATCTCACAAGCAAAAGTGAAACTCTATTTACTGTATATGAATGGCAGAAGTAGCACTACCTACTTACCACAGTGTTTATATACAGTTCACTTCTATAAGTCTAGTACAGTCTCTTGTTTGGAAGTAACTGTTGGAAATGTTTTTGATATATATTGTCTTTTAGTTCTTAACTTCTCCTACTGCACACTAAAAGTACTATGAAAAATCCAAATCATGACTCTTCCTTTAGGTATTTTTTCTTGTTACAGTCAGCTAAGTGAAATGTACAGTCCAACCACACTCACCTGCACTTTTTATGTTCCTTTATAAAGTAGGATCATTTTTTCCAGGGCAGTAGTTATTATCTATACCCTGCAAATAGCCTGATCTCCCATAATGTAAGGAGTCCATTTCAGGAAGGATGACTTACTACCATGTTCTGCTACTGCTACGACTCCTGCTGTTTTGTCCTGCCTTCTTCCTCCTTTTTCTCTTCTAGTCATAGCGTTAACATTTATGATGAGTATAAACAGACCCATACTTGGCAACTGCAAGATCCAGATGCCTTGCTTGGGAATATATTTCCAATGTCAGCCTTTGAGGTTTGTTCCTTCATTAGCTACTCTTCTAGCAGCGCTGATGGAGCAGAGAGGTCTATTGGGCTTGGCTGATAGGACTTCTCTCTCCCTCTGTTTCTCTATGACTCACTCTTGATTCTCAGGATGACACATTTATCTTAATTCTCATATACAAGATAATAATTTCTGTTGATAGTTACCTCCAAAATATATGTGTAAATACTTTTCATCCCAATCAGTCTTGAAATGGAAATACGCATAGTTTTTATTTTATACCAGTGAATAATTGAAATTTTGGATGTCTATTTCTTTATTAATCTTTGTAAACTAGACAAAATTTAACCAATCACTGACTGATTCCCATCTTATAATGTGCTATTGTTAATAATAACTGTGCCACAAGGAAATGCGATTTTTCAGGGTAAACAACATGTGCTTTGGACCACTGCAGATAAGGACAATGACATCAAGAAGAAAATGGAGAAACTGGTTAATCAGAAGAGAGACCTCTTAATTATGGAGACATTAAGATGCAATGTGAAGAGTGCTGTTTTTGAACGAGTATCATGAGTTTAGTGAGTCAAGCATTAGATCCGTCTGGGGCTCAGCAGAGCCCAAGATGGAGCATACAGATGTCATCACACAAGGAATAATGAATTTTAACAAAAGATCACAGAGATTTTAAACAATGACGCAGCAACACTCTTTTCAACAAACTTACATTCACTAGAGGAGAAAGCAAAGATCTGGTGTCTAACAGACTCTTCCAGATAAACTAGGATTTTAGATAATATCAGTCTTGGATGCATCAGTGGCATGGGGGCAATTTAAATTGTCTGATTGCATCAGGGAAGATAACACACTAAGCTACAAAGAAGATCATCCAGAGTATGAATGACGCACTTCTTATCTTCTGAACAGGAAGCTGAAGAACACAATATTAGCTCTTAATATAACATACACTGGGAGAAATTAATATCACTTCTATGCTGAACTGCAGTACAGAGCTAATTTGTCTACACCAAAACTGCTGAGAAAGAGCTAGGTACGTTCTACTGGCACTTTGCTTCACAGCACAGCGAAGAAAGCGAAGGAATATGTGTGTAACCAATATCATCAGAAGGCCAGCAGGATTAGCATGAAGTAAACAAGACAAAATCTAGAAACTTTTTTCTGCTTTGCATTTTTTCCAGTTTGTTTTTCCCTAAATGAAGATTTGCTGTCCTATTGTCCAGCTTTAGTGAGCTGATTTTACTCAAATATGGTACAAATTACAGTGGAAATTCAGGACTCTTCATAGAACTAAAAAGGTGAAAGTAATCACTAGGATGACTCCTAACAAATTGTCCCATTCAGTAGTTGAACCATGAAGACAGTATGTGTTAGACTGCCTGATTACAGGCCAACTGCAGTGAACACAGTGACCCACAAGGACCAGAGGAACTGGGTCAGAGGGAGGAACCCAAATAGCCCACCTGAAGCAAAGGGAGCCCCTGGACCTGTCTGCTCTCTGAGATCCTTGCAGGGGAATGATTCAATTACTGTGTGGTGTGAAACCCACCCAGAAGAGTCACTTTCCCCCGAAAGCCATGCCAACCAGAGGCAGTTACTGCCTACAGGGTACAGGACTTCTTGTGAGGGGTAGGAGAAAGATTGTTGGGATTGTGTAAAACTTATTATGGGATGTTTTAGGGTGGGCTGGTAAATGTGCAAAACTTTGGATGTTTAGAGGAATGATCAAAAGCATGGAAAAGAAGAGATCATGGTGGATTGGGAAGAAAAGAACCCCAGACAGATGCACCGCTCACATTAGATTCGTGGGTCCCATAACCAGAGTTGGCCACCTGTAACAGTAAAGATTATTCATCATTGATGCCCAAGAGAGAAAACTGAGGGACTAAAGCTTATCTGTGGTGTTCTGTAACCCTATCAAGATTTTCAGCAAAAGTCAAACTAAGCCATTGCAGGCATTACTCTTTCAGAGAGAATTATGCAAATGTGTGATGTCCCAAGGGTTTGCACAGAGAAATGTCAACAGTGTGACCTTTGTCAGTAAGATCAAGATGCTGGGCACTGCTAGAATCAGGTGAATATATGAATCCTAGATCAAAATGCATCAAAAGGAGAATAAGCTTTGTGATGCAGTTATGAGGAAAGAACCCAGCAACACAACGAAATGAAAAGCGCAAAGGGGTGTTTTATTCAGATTATATAGCAGTGACTTGAGTTACAGACTTTGTGGCATTTCTGAACTACAAGATTATCATCTCTAATGCTCTGCCACAGATTTGCATGATAGAATCATATCACTTTTATATTGTTGGTAATTAAAAATGTATTGTGAACCACGATGGGGAAGGTAGACAGTGAAAAACTTCCAAGCTTAATGGCTCCTCAAAGTTTGGACATGGCTCAGCCATGGGCTTGCTGTGTGGCTTTTGCCTACTCAGCCTTCCCTCTACTTCAGCTGTTCATATACAGTAGCAAAGGCAACACCTTGCGGTGTTAGGGAATTGACATCGTTATTTGGCATGTGTGAAGTTTTCAAATACGACTCTGGTGAAAATCAGAATCACTCTAGCCCATGGCTGGGTTATGTTTCTGTCAATGCCACTGACGGGCAACTTGACTATAAATATATCTCAACGGTACTATAATATAAATTCTAAATTTTCTAGGTAGATGTGAGAGAAGTGAGATTGAGTGATGACTCCTTTCCCTTCAACGGGCAAACTGGAAAAACAAATGAACTGTTAACTTTTTGTTAAAAGGATCTCTGATTTATTTCCCTAGGATGTCTTTAAGAGAAACACATTCTACACTTCAATTCTGAAAAAGAAGAGGGATTTGAACTTTGTGATACATATGATTGCAGTGCAAAAGACAGAAAAGAATGGTGGATTTTGAATGGCTCAGTGGGTAGTCTCCCTTGTCTTATTTTCCATATGAAGTGACTCAGTAAATTCCTATTCTCTTAAATTCTACACTTCCACAGCCTGAGATATGTTTTTAACAAACTCAAAATGACAAGTTCAGCTCGGCAGAGAATCATTAGAGTGCAAAACCAGTGAAAATTCAAGTGAATAATGAAAGTTCTTGAAAAGGTTGCATTAGATCCATATGCTACAGTGAGTAATAAGCAGAGTATTAACACATGTACAGGAATTAAAAGAACTGGTTACTTGTATTAGCAAGCATTTCCACAAGATAATGATTCAGGTTTTACGGAGTTATTTGATCTTTATTTTGGATAGAAGAACAGAAGTTACACTCCCAGCATTGAAACAGACTTCCACAAACAAAAAAGAAGATATTTTATAAATCTTCCTTTCTTGTCTAAGCCTAAAGGAATCATGACCAAGTATATTCCCACGTCTCAGCTACCTCTGCCAAGTTGACTTCAGGAAAAAGAAACTATTCTGTAACTCTTCTTTTATAACAAGGGGCAAGGCAAAGAATTTGGAGTCATGGTTCCCAAAAAATAAGATTAATTTTCTCTAATTCATATGCCCATTTCCTGTCAAACAGAATTTGCTTCACTCATACTAATGGAAATGTATATGTGTCTTTAATTTCAGAGTAGCACAAAGGATTGAACATGCATTTCTAGGCTCCTTATCTCAGAAAAGGAGCCAGTAGCACTGGAAAACATTCAAAGAAGGACAGCAGATGATTAAACTTACAGAAGAACTTCCAGAATTGGAATGACTAAGTAAACTGCAAATCTTCACTCTGTAAAAGTATGACAGATGGAAGGTGTAATACAGGTCTCTGTAACTATGGGTGTCACAAAGAGGACAGACATGGTTTAATTTTCACTGGCTTTTCAGGTACTAGATCCAGGAACAATCAAACGAAGGCAGCAGGAGTCAGGTTGAAATAAAACAAGAGCTGATGAGTCTTCAGGCAGTTACTTGAGGAATTCATTGCTGAATGATTGTGAAGATGCTAAAAGTATATATGAGTTACACAGAAGACTGGATGAGTTCATGGAAGAAAAACCCGCAGAGGATTACAAAACACAGAGAAACCTTCTCTGGCAAAGAAAGGCAGTGTACTGAAAGTGGCTGGAGTCTGGGAGAGTACTAGAACAAGTGATGGTATATGCTTCCTCCATTCCTGTACTACTGTCTAGAAATAGGCTTTTTGCCACTATCAAACACAAGCTACTAGGCTTAAAAGAATTTAGATGGAGGCAATAAGGCTGTGACTATATTAAAATTAGTTGAAAAACTTCCATTAACTTCATCATGGGTTATTTTCTTCATTTCAGTTAGTATCTTCCAGGTTTTAATCCACCACAGTTTATTAGTTCACTGTGTTACATTGTACAAGTAATGAGGTCTACATACCCTATACTTAGGAAGTCAAAACTTACAGTGAAAGTAACATCATTTTTACAGCACTTTGAAAAACACAAATTACCAAGATCAGCTGACACTTGAAATGGGAGTCTTTCACTTTCAGTTGATTTTACTTGAAAAAAATTCTTTCTATTGCCCAGCTTCATCTATCTGTTCAAGCAGAGTTTAAGAGATCTGTTACAATGCTTTCATTGTTTGGAGTATCTCCTTCTTGACTGCCAAGACTCAGTGTAGATCTTGGTCTGTGCTACTTCTTATTCAACAACTGGAGAATATTTTGAGAATTGATATGATTAATAATTTTGTATCACCCAAATACATGATTCACTTGATTTTCAAAAGCTGCCAGGATTGCTATAGTTCAGCAATTACATCCATGATACTACATCGAGCTGACTTTTGGTGTCACTCAGATAATGTTATTTAAGGCTCCACTGGTATTATCATGTTTTGCTTCCTTTGTGCTTTCCCAGGCAATTTTAAGCACATTCTCATGTCCCATTTAATTTGTTTCATGTGAAATCTCCAAGATGATATATCGTAAAATGTTCCACCCTCTACTGCCAACACTACAGTAAGCCATTTTGTCCTGCCACTCACATCTTTCAATCTTTGCTGCTAAAATATCAAAGGCATTATGATGACTCAGTAGTGGAAGTAATACCACAGCTGAAGTCATTGGCAAAGCAAACTCTGACTTAAATGGGGATCACTCACAGTGCAAGGAATATATCTTTGCAGGGCTAGGGTTAAGGAAATGATAAATTAATTCATTAGCTGAGGATTTCTGTTTAAATGTGCCAAATACTACAGGTCAGAAAGCAATGAAGAAATACACATGCATAAGTGTAACAATACTGCTATACTACAAATGCAGTTCAATAGTTCTGGTTATTCTACACCCTAAAAACTACTATTTGTCAAATTACTCCTACCCATTTCTGTCATCTCCACTAACAAATCACAGAGCAAGTGATTTTCACAGCTTTCTGGATTGCTGTGATCTGGCTTTACTGTACTACTCCATCTTTTAACCTTCTACTTCAAGTGACCTCTTCACTCTTCATCAAACCATGGTTTTATCTACTCTTAAAATCTCTTTGAAATCTTTTCAGTATTTGTCTATTCCCTGGTGTGCTTCCTCCTATTTTGTGTGTTTTATTTAAACAGTATCTTAATCTTTTTGAACAGCTGCTAAATCTTTTTTTATTTTTTTTTAATGGTCTTAATCACTATTGCTTTCTGTTCTCATTTCTAATCCATTTTACACCTGTAATCCTGCAGCAATACTTTTTTTTTTTTTTTTTTAAATAAAACTTGATACAGATATTTTGGAATTGTCCCCTTCTTGCTTTAGCATTATAGGAAACTTGTGGGTGCCTGTACTTACCTGTTTTAGTTCAGTCGTGTTTCTGACCACTGCTGAAACCCAGAGAAGCATCAGAGGAAACTGGGAGAGATGAGGCTTACAGCTGCCACTCTTTTTGCCACTTCAGCCCTCTGATTAGGAATATATTCATTGTCAGCAGTCTAGAGATATTAAGCTATGATTACTTAGGATCTCTCACTCAATACAGGATGTTGAAAGGTTGTTTCCTTCTCTAGTGTACTTGAAGACAATGATTTGCTCCTGAAGAGGGCTATTCAGTTCTTTGCATTGGTATTAAAGGTTTAGAAAGGAGGAATACCAATGCCCTCGGCTCTGTCTGTGTTTCAACATTAGGACAGACTGTGTATTTTTTCTGGCATGCCACAGTAAAATGATTATAATGATTAAAAAAGGAATACATGATTATAAACAACGAGGAGATAAGCAGTAGACTGTTACAGGAAAGAAATATGAAAATGTGTCTGTGAAAACCTAGTTCCCAATCAATGAAGAAAAGAGCCTGCTTTATGGACCTCCGCAAAAATTAGTATGTGCTTTATCTATGTTCTTCAGAACAGCTGTTACGGACCTCATTTGAACTAGCAAATCTATTTTGTGTACAGCTTTCGGCTATCTTAATTTCTGACCTGGCAATCCAAGTCAAATCCTTGCATTTTATTAATTTTTTCTTGGTATTAGCACTTACTCTGATTTCATCTGGGAAGTTACCAGTTCCACTGCATAAATGACTAGCTAACACTCAAAGGAACTGGATAAATTATCGACAGATGATAGATACTAATGAATCTGAAGTCATTTAACCTTTCTGTGCCACAATTCTGAAAACTTCAAAATATTTTTTTTAAACATATGAGATCAAGACCTGAAATGTAATTTCTAAGGACCAGTTTGCAACTAGCTCAAACATGGTCATCCAGAGAAATCAAAGGGATTTGCTGTCTTTGTCCTCTCCAGTTCCTTTACCCTCAATCACTCTGTGCAGCTACTTCACAGGTCCAGGCAAAAAAGGGGCTGCTCGTTCAGTGTTTTGTAGACAGGTGAGTACAGAGATGATAAGAGGTTTAAGGCAAGAAGATGGAATATTGGTTATGTGTTTCCTGTTTATGTCAAGAAAGCAAATTTATCAGATATTTCAAGGAACTGCTTTTCTGAACCAAGCAACAAGGACCGTATTCGGGTGCATGTCACAGTGGGACTGAAACTGTCAGCCCAGGCTGATGTTTTCTAGATTGGCTTAGATGATATATACCACTTACTCTAAAATACCATTTTTTCTTATGCCCATTTCCTCCTCTTCTATTCTCATAACAGTTCTTACACTTGAGTGCAGGAGATCACAAAACACAATCTGCTCCCAGGCTTCTGCTGTTGTGATGACTCTGTGAAACAACCCAGAAGATCCTGAAGGATCAACTACCTTTTCTTTTTATATCATGCACACTGTGGGCTCTACACTCAGATGCAGGTTTCTGAGTAAGTTCTGAAGCAGCACAGCACAAAAGTATCCTGTCTCCTTTCAGAAGCTTTCCCTGACAGGTGCCACGTGCAGTTCATCTAAGGATCAGTTAAAAATGTTGTTGTTAGACTCACATCAATCTGATTAATAGACTGCTGTGTTTTTAAATGGGTGAGTTATTATTTCTGCATAAAATTCTATTTAAAAAAATCCTTCTGGATAATAAACAAAGTGAAATACACTGGCTCAGATCTAGTCAAGCAGTTATTTGCTGCTAGACTTAAGAAAAAAATTCCTCAGTAGAAGCTGTACCTAAGTTCACACAGTGTCAGAGCTGTGAACTCCATGCCCAGAAGTTGCTAGCTGTTAAGAAGCCTCCACCTCCTGGAAGTCTCTATGAGGAAAGGAACTGCCTCTGGACTAATTTTCCATGTGCTGGTAGGTTGCCATTACAGTTAAATTCACAGCTGTTATTTGCTTGGGGTGGCAAAGAAGCCATACTTGGCCAAGAACTGCACTCAAACACTTAGCGTTTAAATCATATACGCAAGGGCAGAGAGAGGTAAATATTTCCAGCCAACCAGATACAGATAACTCTGTATGTACACACACAAGATAGACAGTTTAATGGGCTATATTCCTGACCTCTGGATAGCTCTACTCTTTCATTCACCAGAGCAAAAATTAACCTTTAATGTAGTAACACAGGGCACATAAATATCTCTACATATGTAAGCATACATATGTGTTCTTCTGTTGTGTGTGTATATAAAGATGTGTGTTAAATGTACATACACACAAAAATATAAATACTTATAAGAATATTTTGGCAGAATACAATTTAGGCATCCATAAATCTGTAAATCTTGCAGATTATGGATGTAGACACTATTTCCTTCTAATTATCAAAATATAAAAAGAATTATTTACCTTTCCTATAAAACCTGTTAGTGGCATGCCCACACTGGAAATTAGCTCTATTGCAGCATTTTGAGCTATTACTCCGAAGAGTTATTGCGATGTCACAAGACATTAAGCAAAGTTGAGGAAACTGAACAGAAATTTTGATGATTCCTTCATAACACAACACCTGCTTTCACAGTTGACATAAGTAGATAAAATGTTAAAACAAAACTGTGTTACCTTATGTTCAATGAAGTATGTGTGATCTACTGGAAGTATGAATAACAGCTTGAACATATTGAATATATAATAGTACACTAGAGTTCTGCTTCTAATAGAGACTTCCAAGACTGTTGGTTTTTTTTTTTACTTTGATGTGCTGTAATCTTGAAATGGCAATCAGTTTCCTGGCAATTCTACAAAAAACTGTTCAGAATGGCTCCTAAATGTTTTACAAACTATTAAAGAAAAGGTTTGCTTTAAAAATTACATGTGTCATTGCCTACTTAATTTTCATTTTTAAAGCAAATTTCCCAGCAAAAGAAAAATGCAGGAATTCTTATAATCAGATGCAGTGGTATTTCAGTCCTTGTCACCTACAGCAGTATACTTAAAGGCAAAGATTCACTGCTTCCCTCCAAGAAAAGATTCAATATATGAGTCTGTGAACTGCAACAGAAAAAAATATTTAGATAGAGAATAGAGAAAACGATTGAGAGCCATCCCAACATTACACAGGGGAGATGCAGGCTGCAACCATGGCAATGATGGCAGATTAATGTTTTAGGCCTACAGATTTTTCTAAAATACTCAACAGCAGCAAGATTTTGGACTAGATTCTCTACAACTTGTAATTGCATTGACTGCACTGGAGTGGAGAAGGAGACACAATATATTTTTCATAAACTGCTAAATTATTGAGAAGAAACAAGAAGCTGCCAGAGCATTATAATTCTCTTAGAAGCAAGGGGGGAAATTTTCAAAATTAAATCTTCCATCTGAACCAATGCATGTATGATTGATGAGAAGGCACAATTGTTTCACTTTGTACTTCGTAAAATTTCACATTAGGGTGCCAGAATTTCAAATTATTTTGACCATTACCATCATTTTAAATTCACCTGTGATCTTCATATTTCTCTAAGCCCAAAGACCACACAGAGCTGCAATCTAAAACAAATAAGTACACAAATAAATAAAAAAGCAGACAAATTGTGGGATTTTAGAAAGCTTTCCAGTGTGCAAAAGACATTGAGAGTGTTTCTGAATATAGCATATTTGGCTATAAAATGGGCTTGCTAAATGACAGCTACCTAGACAATAAAAGCATGTAATAAAATGAATTTTCTCAGACAGCTATGATAAACTAATGAGGAAAAAAATCAAGTAATGAGTTGCATCTCTGTGAACCACAGTAACACTTCCAGACAACAATGTAAACATGCATAGTAGAAACATCTTTCATGTAATTCTAGCCCATGTGAAATTGCTAAAGGGATGCTGGATTCTCTATACAAATTTGTGTTGTATTGCTATTTTTCTTTGTTATCATATATAAAATGTTCACCTCAACTTTCAAATTATACTTCTTAAACCTGGATTCAAGCAGATGTCTTATACTGAGGAGAGGAATGAAGCTTATCAAGAAGCACCCCGTGAAGCACTGCTTTCAGTAGAACACCAAGACTTCTTTACATTTGAATACTTTCTTGAACTAAGGCTAAATTACAAAACATGGGTAGCATCTTATTTCTTCAAAATTAATTCCATCATATGCTGATCATAAAGTTTTGCTATTACAAGTAGTTTTAGGTAACTCTTATTGTAGACTTTGTTTTTCAGCGAAGTGTTCAAATCAATAGTGTTAAAATAACAGTAAACAGAAAAGTGGGCAAGAAAACAGTAAGAAAACAGTAAGAATAACTAAAGTATCATTCCTCCCAGTATACTTGTCTACCAAACCACTATGTTTCCAAAAGGAAATCAAGCCTCAAAAGACATATATTACTTGTCAATGGGAATATCATAGAGAACATGAGCTGACCTATTTCAATGCACTAGTGTCTATCGACAGAGGTCACAGTCTTCACTGTCCTTTATTTATATGACTGCTTTGAAGAACTACAGCAGTTTTGAGGACTGAGCAGCTAACCAGAAGACAGAGACTGGGAGAACGACCCCACGCATTCCAGGAGGAGACAGTCAGTGACCTGCTGCATCACACAGACACACACAAGGATGGGACCAGATGGGATACACCCGAGGGTGCTGAAGGATCTGGCTGGGGTGCTCGCCAAGCTGCTTTCCATCATTCACCAGCAGTCCTGGCTGACTGGGGAGGTCCCAACAGATTGGAAATTGGCCAATGTGACGCCCATATATAAGAAGGGTTGAAAGGATGATCAGGGAAATTACAGGCCTGTCAGCTTGATGTTGGTGCCTGGGAAGCTGATGGAGCTTCCTGAATACCACCATACAACACATGCGGGAGAACCAGGGGATCAGGCCCAGTCAGCATGGGTTTATGAAAGGCAGGTACTGCCTAACAAACCCGATCTCCTTCTACGACAGGGAGACCTGCTTATTGGATGAGGGAAAGGCTGTGGATGTTGTTTACCTTGACTTTAGTGAGGCTTTTGACACCGTTTCCCACAGCATTCTCCTGGCAAAAATGCCTGCTTGTGGCTTGGATGGGCACACGCTTTGCTGGGTAAAAATCTATCTGGATGGCCAGGCCCAGAGAGTTGTGGTGAACGGAGTTAAATCCAGTTGGCGGCCGGTCACGAGTGGTGTCCCCCAGGGCTCGGTTTTGGGGCCATTCCTGTTTAACATCTTTATTGATGATCTAGACGAGGGGATCGAGTGCACCCTCAGTCAGTTTGCAGATGACAGCAAGCTGGGTGGGAGTGTTGATCTGCTCGAGGGTAGGGAGGCTCTGCAGAGAGACCTGGACAGGCTGGAGCCATGGGCTGAGGCCAACTGGAGGAGTTTCAATAAGGCCAAATGCCGGGGGCTGCCCTTGGGCCACAACAACCCCCAGCAGCGCTACAGGCTTGGGGAGGAGTGGCTGGAGAGCTGCCAGTCAGAGAGGGACCTGGGGGTGTTGATTGACAGCCGGCTGAACAGGAGCCAGCAGTGTGCCCAGGTGGCCAAGAAGGCCAATGGCATCCTGGCTTGTGTCAGCAATAGCGTGGCCAGCAGGGACAGGGAAGGGATCTGACCCCTGTACTCGGCACTGGTGAGGCCGCCCCTCGATTCCTGTGTTCAGTTTTGGGCCCCTCACTACAAAAAGGACATTGAATGACTCGAGCGTGTCCAGAGAAGGGCAACGGAGCTGGTGCAGGGTCTGGAGCACAGGTCATACGGGGAGCGGCTGAGGGAACTGGGGGTGTTTAGTCTGGAGAAGAGGAGGCTGAGGGGAGACCTCATCGCCCTCTACAGCTCCCTGAAAGGAGGCTGCAGAGAGCTGGGGATGAATCGCTTTAACCAAGTAATAAGTGATAGGATAAGAGGGAATGGCCTCAAGTTGCACCAGGGAAGGTTTAGACTGAATAGTAGGAAACATTTCTCTATAGAACGGGTTGTTAGGCGTTGGAATGTGCTGCCCAGGGAGGTGGTGGAGTCCCCATCCCTGGAGGTGTTCAAGAGTTGGGCCAACACAGCGCTGAGGGATATGGTGTAGTTGGGAACTGTCAGTGTTAGGTTAATGGCCGGACTGGATCATTGTCAAGGTCTTTTCCAACCCAGATGATTCTGTGATTCTGAGTTCTCTGAACGCTTCTCATCAGACAGACCTGCAGACCCACACATGGGTACTGCTGGCCTAAACCTCTCCTTAGGCTTAGGTTTTTGGCACTTCCCCAGAGACTCTGGTGCTTCATAACACTATAGCCAGATGAAATCCTTTTCAGTGTAACTAGGACTTAACATACTGAGTGAGTGGGAAATCTGGCCTTAATAAGGGACATGGGTGAATAAATCCATAAGAAGACACTGGTAAAACAGTGTGGTGCTTCACTGAAGATGTTAAGCATGGAAACAGCCTGTTATGAGTGTAATGTTTCTTTAACAAAATAAAATGACAGAACAGATTGAAGGCATACATCCAGATCATATCTTAGCACTGACTATTTTTTTTTAATTACAAAGATCTAAAGAGCTAGATCGTGTCTACTGTTAACCCAAAGGAATTCTTCAGACGGAGGAAAGCTCCCACTTGGCCTAAAGCCAGCAGAAGCAGAAGCAAAATGGGGGTAGTTTCCAAGAAATGAGTGAAGAGGAAGCACTCTGGGGATGAGTGAGAAATCCTTCTTTTCTCCTAACCCATCCCTACAGAATGCAGTGTGTGCTGTCAGTTAGTTCAGCAAGTCAGTGTAACTCTGAGGCTGGACTAAGTGCCTGACCACTGAAATGCAACCTGAGCATCCCCTACTTCCCTCCCCTGTGGACAATGTCACACTGAAAAGAAGGGAGATTCTTGCTCAGTGTGCTTGTTTTAAGTACTGTGGAAGAAGCAAAGCCTCAGTCAAAAAAAAAAAAGAAAAAAAAAAGTTTTGTAGAAGTTTAGTTCTACATAAAGACACTGAAGTAGTAGATGTTAATTGTCTCAAATCACGTCAGTATTTGGTACAACCAGCCTCAGTGCATAAAAAAATATGCTCAAACTTAGTATCACTAAGTTAAACAATCATGAATACATTTTTTTTATGCAAGTTGGCAGACCAAACTATTATTTTGCAATTGCTCTGTACTAAGCCTGATGCCTTTTTACAGAAAAACCAAGAGTAGTTATAGCCCAGGACATAGGACAAGTACCTACCTATGTCATCAATTTGCAACATGTGATTTCTGTGCTATAGGTGCCAGGTTACTGAATAGTTAAAAAAATTAATATAACATATTCTTCATATTAGACTTAGGAAGCTTTATTAATCATTATATGGCACGATGAAGTACTTAATTTTAAAACATTTGAAAAACAAAGGCGATATTCATATTCACTAACCTAGGAATCCAAAACCCTGACATCCAAGGCTGGTTTGTCATCCCAATCTTCCTTTATTACAAACTGGAAGAAATGCACCCCCTGCAGAGGGCAATTAATTTCCTTCAAGATAGGTCACATGAATCACTCTACAAAGTTACCAGGTTCCTTCTAAAAGCTATAAAGACTTGCTGTGACTCACAGGTCTGACATTAAGGTGTCTAGATATATTCAAAGACAAGGAGTTACTGCCTTTGGAATGACAGTTTTGTAGCTAAGAGGCTCAAGGCAAATTAGACAATTGTTCTGTAGGCAACTTGTTTTTCATTTTATTCATGGCCAAAATTCCTTCTGTAGGGTATCTGTTAGTTAAAGCCACCACAAGAAAAGCATATGCTTTGAAACTGATGGTGTTGCAGGTACAAATGTACTATAGGACACATCAAATTTGAAAAGCAAACCCACCGTGCCAGCATAAACAAGTTCAACGGATTGACTGCAGCTCTAATCGTTTTATGCGATTACCATCAAAAATGAAAGGCAAACATCTCTCCCAATCTAAAACAAACGTTGTCAGTATAAGTAAAACACAAATGGGATATTTTAGTTATTTTCCAGTGGAAGATAGGCAGGATGTATATAGCAGTCAGTGCTGAAGCGTAGCAGAAGGATTTATTTTGAAGTGTTTTGATAATAATGAACATTTCCACATGAACAGATTAAAACAACTATGTCATGACTGAAAGATAATTTCTGTTGTAATTATGTATTCAGTAGACTAAGGTACATTGTGGAGATGGCAATGTTGAGAGCATTTGAAGAGAATCTGTGCTTGCTTTCCCTTGCTCTGCAGATGCAGCACGCTGTCTCTGGAAGAGAGACATCTTGCACTCGCAGGACGCAAGATGCGAGTGCCCAGAACGGTATGTTTTTCTTTCACAAGAGTCCAGTTAACACTCCCGTTTCCCTTGGCATAACTACGAACTGTATTTCAGCTACCCAATCCAATAACAAACTCCTAAAAAATCTGAGAACAGACAACATGATATCTGAATTATGTTGTAGTTGTCTAGTTATTTATACAATGTCTGTATCAGTACCATGAAGGTCAACAGGACCTTGAGATACCTTGGAAGAAAACAAATGTCCATCTTCTGTCCCCTCTATTGTTTTTTTTTATATACCACTAGGGTGAGATTCATCTTGATAAACTTCAGCTGTGTGAAATCCAACAACAATCAGCAACAATAAATACCTGATTCCTCCCACTCTATGTCAGGGTGGATGGATTACATGGATTAGCTTTTTTAAGGGAAGTTTCTGCCTCTCTACAGTGATTACAGAAGGAACACAGATGGTTGGTTTACAACTGGCAATCAAATTTGTGGTGGCTAGGTGAAAAAAAAACAACTATCCTTTGGTGCAAAAATCCCTTTTTAAAGCTTTTCAAGATTTGTCAGAAAAAATGTTTTTGACATAAATTACTATTACAAATGTACTGGAGGTAATCTTAAATCAAACACAGTACGACCTGTGTCTCATGCTACAATCTTATTGTTCCTTCCTCTACTCAAAAATTTCTACTGTTTTACTTTTTATAATGGAAATTGTAGTTGCAAATCAATGCATGAAATAAAATATTTATTGGCAAATACAAACTAAATTTAACATATATAAATCTTTAGAAGAAAAAAATTAAATATAGAAGACAATAGAATTTTTATTGGGAGTAAATTTGGTGTTCTTAGTCCAGTACTCTCAGGTCTGATCCTGAACTGCTAATCTGCTAGAAACATCTGTATGCTAGGGAATACTACAGATTCTATCTTAAAAATAAAATCCTTTCGTATTCTTCCCCAGATTTAGGGCAACACAGTAGGAACATAGGCAAAAGCATGTCCATTAATCTAAAGAATATAGGACTGCACTGATTTTCCTGTGACTACCAACCTCCTCTGATGTGAGCAGGCACTTTGACGAAATGATGGTTAAAGTGAGAAATTTTAATTCTGTCTATCCCACCTGGAGTCTACTGCAGGAAGGTCTTTATTGGCAGAATACCCACCATCTCTCTTGTAAGGAGCAGCAAAGCTGTCAGGACATGCCAATTTCTCACCATACATTTTGGGCTGGATACAGTTGTATTAATGCTCCTCTCATGCTTTATGACCTGGGTTAATAATCACCCCCACTAATTGGCCTTCACTAAGAAAATTGTTGGCTCTTGGGCAGCTGCTGCCTCTCTCTGACAGACATGAGAACCAGACACCTGAGCTGAAGTGTGACAAATGTTTTAGGTAGTTATTGACATCTTGCATAAGATTATGTTTTGAAGAATCTTGTGTAAGGAAACTGGATTGCAGAGCCGGCAGCTGGCAAACCCAGAAGTGCACATTCAACAGGCAGTTGTGAGTTCATGCTATTTACAGATTGTTTCAAAGTTAGTACAGCAGCTTGGGGCATATGCATGTGTAGACATGTTTTGGTTTGTCTTGTTTTCTTTTTAAATGTGCATTTTAGCCTGATTATAGTAACCATTTGTCCTGGATCTACTGACCTCTGTGCTTATTTAACCTTTATTCTGTACTACCACAGCCTGCTCCGCACAGCTGGGATTCAGCTAACCTAGCTTAAGAAGGAAGGTTCCTTGCCTTGGGTCTTGCTGCATAGATAGCAAAGAGAGTCAGGCACCTCTGGAGGATGCTTGTTCTGGTATAAAGATGACAAAATACAGGGGATGGTTCACTCTCTGCTTCTGCCTCTCTCCTTCCAGGAAATAAAGAGAGACACTTCACGTTCACTTCAACAGCTGACAAATAGGTATTTCATGTCAGTTCAGGGTATCAGATGTAGCCACAAAAGGCTATCTGTTATGTTACAAGACCTACAAGAGACTGGTGTCCTCCTAGAGTGGCAGTTTTAACTGAACTGAACTGTGCTTTGCATGACTAGCTGGCACAAGGACATGCAGACCCTAGTACCTGTTTTTCCAGTCTGGTCTTAGGTGTGAATGCAGGTAGCATAAGCTTTACGATTCTCTGAGCCAAGGAAGGATGTGGTTTTGATCCTTAAAACTGGTATCAGAAGGAATCACTTTAACAAAAAAAAAATAAAATCTTGTGGTCATGGAAAACCAGCGTGTGCTGAGCTAGGATTGGAAGAGCTTAGGGGCACCACCACAGGGCTTGGCTGCTCGCTGACTGTCCCTGCACTAGCAGTGTGTTGGGGGGACTTTGCCCCCTGGGGAAATACTGCTTGGTCCTCAGAAGTTTTCAATGATATGTGGAAAGTATCTCCAGAATTATCCCATAACCTCTGTCTCAGGAAAGCCCAGTGAAAAATCTTTCTCCATCTACCACCCCCTCCTCTACCCATTGCATAATACACTGGGTAATAATATTATCATAACATTCAAATAGTTGATCTGATGTGCACAGGCATGTGAGAAGCTTTTTCAGATGTGTGTACTGAGCACAGGCTCAGTGACCAAGCAATTGCAGAAGCTGTCATAGACTTCAAAGGTTAGGTTTGACTGGTTCATATTCTTAGACATATGTAAAACTCACTGAAATTTAAGGAAGTTTTCCTGTCCCACTTCAGCCCACATTCACTGAAAAATAGCTTAGCTGTAAAAAAAGGTAATTTTTATCCAAGGTTCTTTTCAGTTTTTGTCTCACACCAATCACTATCTAAATTAGAAATAGGAGGTTGTAAAAGAGTGGAAGAAGTACTTGGAGAATTTAAACCAAAACAGAAGTTTGAAGAGAGGGGAAAAAAAAAAACCAACACCCAACAAAACCAACAACCCACAACTCTAAAAAAACCCTGCTATAATAAATAATCTTAATTTATTTGTTGCCTGTCTCTGTGTGGCACACTTAAAACCCTTCAATTTCTTTGAAAACATCATGTGCAAAGCAGTTATGTCTTATTCCCTGGTGTTCTTGGAAGTTTCAAATTCTATTTGACTGAAAGCTAAAGAACCTATGAAGGATTTCCGCACAAGTGTCACAAAAAAAATTAATTTGCTCAGCTTTCCTTGGTGTTCACTGTATAAAACTATAATAATTAATATGAGCTTTCTGGCACCATTGCTGCTGGTGTTATATTAACATTATGCCACGCTACTTAAAGCAGTATCACTGTAGTAAGGTCAAGTCTGTCTTATTTTCTTGAATGGACTCAGGCCTCTAAAACAGATGCTTTCTGGAAGAATTTTGTTTGTTGTAACAAAACATGGTGATAGAAGATTGACATACAGAGTTTTACCTTCAACCCGCTTTCAGTAATTTAAAATACTATATTTGATAAAGTAACCAGAATAAAACCCAACAGAAAACAGAAAAGGTAATGGCAAATCTGACACTCATAAAGACATTGAATAGTGCTTCCTCTATTCTCGTCTGCTTTTTCTTGAAACAGGTTACAACAGAGTCTTTTCTTCCTGCTTCTATGTTGCCTTTCTTTAAGACAAGCTATGGTGACTTACTCATCTTCATAAGGAATTCATTCCCTTTTAGCACTGATTACCAGAATCACCGGTGGCAGGCAGAGATGCTACACAGCACTGCCCCTGTTGATTTTGCCACCTCATTCCAATGAATCATGTCCCAGAAAAAGCTGACAGATTAAAAGCTGTACTGACATGGAGGCAGGTCTCAGGTGTTGGGAGGAGCAGTCATGCTCATTTTCAGTTGTCATTTAAGTGAGGCAATATACACACACATATAAAGGTGAAAGGTGATCCCATAATAGTTTTCTCTACACATGTCCTTCAATATATACTTTGTGGGCTCTCCATACTGGAGTAATGCAAATCCACTTTCACCAAGAATGAAGCAACACTGCTTGGGACCCAAAATTTTCAGAAGGCATACTCAAAAAGATAAGCAAAATCATGCAAGATCTGTAATGACCTCAGCTGACTTAAATTTCAACTAGCAGTGTTTGGCTATTTCACAGTAAGATGAGATAAGAAGAAATGAAATTTCTTTGTGGAGCTATTTTAAGGACAACGACTACTATATATAGAGTCAGAATAAGTGGCTGAAATTGAATTTAAAATACTTCTTGGTTTTTGCTGTTTCCAAATACAGCGTCATCTATTCCAAAGTCTGAACAACAGAAGAAAAAGAAGAACTATAGTAGAGAACACCATCCTTCTGCAAGCAATACCAAGGTTTTCCAGTATAGAAGGCAACACCAAAGAAAACCAAAGTGTGTTACAAGAGTTTTGGCTGGTTTGATATTAAAGGACAAAGATTATTCCTGAGTCTTGCCTGAAAAACTTGGGACTTCTATAAATGCAGAATAAATTCTGCTATTCTAAGACAGTTCTAATGCAGTCTCACTCTGGCATCTAGCTTCTCTGACTGTACGTAAAACTCTTGCTTATGTGAATGAGGTTAAATTATGGAAAGATCTGTATGTTTGCACAGATAACCTTGCTCAGCTATCCAGGTCCAGGCTTTGGAGAAAGTAACGTAAACACAGAAACATGCTATGTCACTGCAGAACAATTAAATTTGAAATTTCAAGTAGATTGGACTTAAAAGGTGCTGTAATGTTGGCATTTAGTTTAGTGTGTAGGACTTATAATAAACTATTTCCCATTCTGTCTATACTGTATTCTGTAGGAAATTTGTATGTGTACTAATTCATATGAAAAGAAGTATTTCTTTCTCAGATGAAATCAAGGTCCAATCTTTAGGTTTTTTGCATTGTTTGGGTTTGGGTTTTTGGTTTTTTGGTTGGGTTTTTGGTTTTGTTTTTTTTTTTTTTTTTGAGGAGGAGGAGGAGGACTACCCATTCTGTGGAAGAAAAACAGACTGGAAAGTGTTTTTATTTACTTCCATCTAAAAGGTTTTTTAGCATTGGAAGAACCATGTCACTTACAAGGCACGCTTAGAGAAATATATATTTCGGTTGCCATGCTAACAGGAAATCACTCAATTGAGTCCAGTAAAAAAAAAGTGCAATAAACGACATTTTCTTGTAAAAACAGGGAAATATTGCACCAACGAGGCTGCAGGTTTTGCAGCGAATTTCACAGTTCTGCCCCTCCGTAGAGTGTGATTTTCTGTCGGCGTTTAAGCCTCCAGAGCATCAGCTGCTCCTTTCCAACAGGCTTAGAGCGTCTGTCCGACCGCCGCAGCTGTCAGGATCTTTCAAGTGCAAACCCAGCGCAGGGATGAATCTCATCTGGCTCTTGACGGTCTCCACGAGCCGTCCCACGGCTCCTGTCACCGAGCTCTCCTCCCATCCACCTGCCTTTCGCCGCCCCCCACGTTCCCCCCTGGAGGCTTCCCGGAGGGACCCGACGCTTCCCTGGAGGGTCCCTGCGGGCTGCACCGCCGGGGAGCGAGGTCCCGTCGGGGGTGGGGGGACGAACAGCGGGGACACCCCAGCCGCGGCCGCCGGCACAGGGAGGGGGGGAGCAGCGGGGGCCCGCGGCGTGACGCGCCCCGCTGCGCGCCGGCTCCCCGCCAGCACCCCGCGGCGGGGCGGGGGGCACCCCGGCGGGAGTCCCCCCACCCCGTGTGCGCGGGGCCGAAGGCGGGGGCAGCCCCCGTGCGGGACACGTTAAGTCGTGCTGCCGGGGGGCACTCAGCCCCGGCCGGGCCGCAGGGGCCGCGGGTGCGGGACAGGCCAGCGGGGCTCCCGCCCGCGGCCGTCCCCGCTAGCGGGCAGCAGGCGCGGAGCACGGCCCGCTGCCTGCCCCGGCCCCCCGCCCGCTGCCTGCCCCGGCCCGCTGCCTGCCCCGGCCCCCCGCCCGCTGCCTGCCCCGGCCGCCCTGCTGTCCTGCAGGTGTCACACTTAACCCAGCCACCGAGGGATGCCGCTGCCCGCCGCGGCGGCGAGGGAAAAATCACGGTTACTACGTATAGGAGAAAGAAAGGGATCTTAATGCTCCTCTGGGCTGTGACCACGGAGTGCACAACGTCGCTTGTGTCAGCGCAAAAGTTACCTCAGACGGTCCTAGGGACGTTTTTTGTTTGTCTTTTTTCTTTTCTTTTTTTTTTTCTTTTTTTTTTTTTTTTTTTTTTTTAGAGGAACAAGAGATAATCAAAGATTTGGAGAGAATATATCAAAGTTAACAAGAACTTACTTGGTTTAGGTGCATGCGTGGACAACCGGCATCTTCCTTCAGCAGTTTTAAGAGATCGCATTTTCCCTTGGAAGTAGCGCCCTTCTGTAAATTAAATCCCTTTATGAGGTGTTTGTTTTATTTCACAGGCTCTCATCCATCTCAGCCACTTTTCCCCATTTTTGCTTTATTCTCTTCATGTTCGCCACACGTGCAGGCACCCCCGGATACACGCCCACGAGTTAGCGGGTGTCCATCACCTCCAGCCGGGGGGACCGCGCCTGCCGCCGGGCTCCGGTGCAACAGATGAGAGGCAGACGATTCTTCCCCGGCTGCTTAGTGCGGCATCTCCTCGTTCCCTCGGGGAGCCTCATGCTGGCTGTAAAAAGTAACAGCTCCTTCCGAGGCGACGGCTCCCTCCGGGGCGCAGGCTGCGCAGCATGCGGAGGGAGGAAAGACACCGAAAGAAAGGCACAACGAGCGCAGAGGGGCAGAGCGCTGAGGTTCCTCGCCGAGGCGCTCTCTCCTCGGCCGGCGCAGGCTTTGCCTCGGCGGGCCCGGCCCGCCGCCCTCCGCCCTCCGCCCTCCGCCCGGCCCGCCGCCCCCCCGCGGCCGCGCCGCTCCCCTCGTCCGCCGCCCCCTGCGCGCCGCGGCGCCACCGGCACCGCCCGCCCGCCCGCGCCCCCCCGCGGCCGCGCCGCACACTGCGCCTCCGCGCCGGGCTCCGCGGGGCTCCGCGCACTGCCCCGGCACACGCCGCCGGGCCGCCCCGCCCGCCCTTTCCGCGGGTGCGCCGCTGTTCCGCGTTGGCGCGGTGCCCTCCCGGAGAGGGAGGAGGAGGGAGCCGCGGCGCCCACCTGGAGCTGCCGCGGGGCTCGTCGGTGAGCCGGGAACGTGCACCGCGCGGGACCGCCCCAAGGCGGAGGCACCACGAGCGGCGGCCGGCTCCCGGGAAAGTTTGCCGTTACATCTCTGTGCAGACCGCGCCGTGCAGCCGCAGCCGGGGCTCCGTGAGTCCACCCCCGAGGGGTCTCCGCCGCCGCGCTTCGAGCCCGGAGCCGAGATCGGGGCTCGGCGGCTTTCGCCATGCTCCTTCCCGGGGCGCGGCGAAAGCGCTGACGGTGCCGCCGAGCCGGGGCTCGGGCTGGGCCGGTCCCGGGTGCGCCCCGCCGCGCCCCGTCCAGGGGGGATGGTGCCAGCCCCTTGCTGCCCCAGCCTCGCCCGCTGCGGCCGGGTCAGGCCGGCCTGGACGTTCACGGGAGGCCGTGCGGGACCAAGCCGCAGCCAGGATTCACCAGCGAGGAGCGGAGGGAATGAGGCTGGACACCATATCCTCACTTTACTTTCCCCCCCAAAATTAGGACAGAACTTCAGTGCGCGAGTTTAGAAATGGTAAGAAAAACACACAACGTGCGAGACGGAGATGCACGACGACTATAGGCAGGTCCTTTTCTTGTATTTTTGTTTTTGTTTGTTGTGTTTTTGTTTGTTTTCTTGGTTTTTTTTCCACCACCCCTCTGCATTCGGCCCCGTGTTGAGGACTGGACACAGTGCTGGTACGAAGCTCAGGGGGGCACTTGCCGCCGCTATGCAGAGGCCACCGTGCCCCGCGCTGCCCCTGCCCGGGCCCACATCCCGCCCGCCCCGGGCGGCTCGCCCCTGCCCGCCCCGCCGCCCCTGGTTTGGCCCGTCCCTGTAGGTGAACAGCTTCCACCTTGGGGGTCCCGCGGAGGCGGGGCGGAAGGGGGGTGAAATAACCCCAGGAAGGAGCCGCCGGCCGCGGCCGAGCCCCGGCGGAGCGCGCAGTGGCGCGCAATCTGCGCGGCCGCCGGCAGCCTCCTTGCTGCCCGTCCTGCCAGGCTGCCGACGGCCGGGGGCGGCGGCGCAAAGAGCGAGATTATCGGCCGTGCTGAGCTTCACCCCTCTCTCTGGAAGAGACTTGAGCGCACGAGTGGGGAAGCGCTTGACGAGGCAGAGGAGCCTGAAAGTGCCCTTAGAGCAGCCGCTGAGGGACCGGCAGCTACCCGCTACACCGCTGTCGGTGGCAGCTGTTTGTACAGGCACCAGACCTCCCCGGGCAGCAGAGGGGAAGGAGGCGGTGGTGCAGGTACTCTGCATTAAGTGCAGCAGGAGCTGAGCGGTGAAAATGCCCAACTGATTCTGCTCGGGGCCTCCCGTGGTTGCAAGCATCGAGCCTCTGCATCGGACTACTGCGTGAACCACTGGCATGCATGTTGCACACGTGCCCCACATCCGTTATAGTTAAGATTTTGGCAGAAACGTGGTGCCTTCGGGGGTCTGCTGAGAAAACAGCCTAGTGCCACAGAGCAGTGTGCGGTACAGGCACGTTGTACCAGGTCTCTGCATGGCTCTTCCCAAGAGATGTTAACTGAACTCATGAGATCAACTCACGTTGATTCAAATACAGATCAAATGCCACCATTTGGGGAAGATGAGCAGTCGTTCTAGTACACACACGTTTCTGTGTCCCATATATATGTATATATGTATATGCACACAGACCCATAGGTGCCCACCCACCCAAAGGCAAAGATGGAGAATTGAGTAAGTAGAGGCACCCCAGCACAGAGAGCCGGAGAGCCTGCAATGATGATGGATGGAAAAGGCTGCACCATTAGATTGCCTTGGAATTGTTAGTGTGAGAGGTGATCTACCTATTGTTGGAGTATTTGTGCCCCTTGTGCATGCGATCAGCACTGCTGAGGTTGCACTGTGTTACCACAGGTTGGAAGTGCAGACAAGACTTACTTGGAGAGGTATTTGATGCTCACTTCCCAGAGCAGAAAGTGCTTTTTCCCCCATGTATTTCCTTATTAGACCTTGAGAAGCAAAATTCTGTTTTGAGTGTAAGGTTTAATTTCTCACAAGCAAATACCTCTATAATTAGCAGTATTTTATTTGTCTTTATGTGTATTGTTGTGACTTTTTTCTTTTTAGGGATGAATGCAACATGGCACTATCAGTGTGCTTTATGCTTTCTGGCATTTTATATATGATAACCCATTAGCAGTCTCCTGTGGGTCTTGCCAGTGTTTGTAATTCCCAATTAAACTAATGTTCAGATAAAATCTCTGTGGCATTACTCAGATGAAAATGAAGTAAATAGAATTTTATCTCTGATTCAGGACAGTGGGGTCTGGATCTTTGCAATGTTCTGAGTGTATTCTAGTATGTTTTATTCCTAGCACGTAGCTAGCTGCCAAATGTTTCTCAGCAGTAAGTACTGTGGCAGAGAGAGAGTGATATAGGGGGAAAATTAAACGTTCTGTGAAACCCGTATCATACACTGAAGTTTTAGAGGCTTTATGGTAACAGCATGACAGGACCTTCCTTTAATCTGTCACACCAAATTAGGTTCCTCTTGGGATCTTCTCCATTTCTACCCCCATGTTACACCATTCTCCTCAGAACACCTGCTGACGCATGCCCAGCAGCTGACCATTTGCAATTCAGCTAAATCTTACGTATCCAAACTACCAAGCAGGCTGGGTTTTCTCCCCTCTCTCTACAGTTTGTGCAAATATCACTAGGGTGTATCTCTTGTTTTATTTCATGAACCACTACAAACAAAATCCAAAATATTAAAGGCAGCTTGAAAAATAAGTATAAGTTGGAGCATTTAGAAAATTCTAATGGATTTTGCCTTCTAATATCAAGGGGTACAGGTAAGAATGTCTGCAGCAGGTGCGAAACAGTATAATTTTACCCAAATCAGTGGCTTACCTGGAGAGATGACTCATTATCTTTAAAGAGGAAAGAAAAAGCGGTGCAGAAATTTGAAACAGATTTGCTCAGTCAGTACCAGGTAGAAAGTGCCATAATATTCCCATGTCTCAGCATCTTTTCTTCCTGTATTAATGGCAGCTTTTCTTCCTAGTGGCATTAAAGTTTAAAGGATTCAGAAATTTTCACTAAGATGGAGATTTACATGCATAAGAAATAAATTTAGAGCAATTATTTAAAATAATCGTAGTCAGTTAAAACATGAATTGTATTAAATTTTATTAATTTAGGATAATGGAGGAAGATTTCCTTGGGTTTCTATTCTTTCCATGTAATTTTAAATCTGCTTCTAGTGATCTACAACTCATTAGCGATGATGTAAACTGTGAAATCATGCAGTACAATAGTATTTTTGCAGTTTAGATTCTTTTCTGTCTGTTTTGGAGACTACATTGTTACAAAGAATAAGGATTTTTTTTTCTCTGTATTAATCTAATTTATGAAATCTGTAACAAGTTAATTCCATTAGTTCTATTGTTGTAGGCCGTGCACTTCTCTCAGCCAGAACTTTTTGCAAGTGATAAATTATTCTTGCCAGCCCACACCAAGCATTCCATACTATTAAGTCTTCCTTCCACATAACTCAATGTACTGCCATTTATGTACTGAAATACCATTAGTTGAAACTCAAGTTTACAAGACTTGAGAAAAAGAGATTCCTTTTATTGAATGTTTGAAGAACATGAGGGATTTTTGAAAGAAGGGGAGGGGAGAAAAACAGCAGAGATCTTTCAGTTTTAGTGAAACATTTATTGGTGGAGAAATTGTTCTTGTGAACAGGGGAAAAGGGTTGTTAGTGGAGAGAGAGACAGGAACATGCAAGGGAAAGGCGAAGTAGAGGGAGAGACATTGCTCCAGGGAAACAAATAAATAGTTTATGCTTTCCTTAAAGCAGGCAAGTACTGACCTCTGCTCTGGCACCTTTAGACTCAGGCTCTTTTTCTATGTCAGGTCGACTAGAATCTTGAACTATATTTCTTTGTTTATTTTTTAGTTTGTTCTCATTAAAAGGAAAAAAAATAGACAGGGCCAAACACAAGAGAACTACTGGAAAAAAAGTCCAATACCAAATTTTGGTATTTGCTTAACCTTAATTCCAGGTCACGACAAACAGGTCCTTGTCTGATTTTCTCAAGACTTCCAAGATACTCAGGTGTGATGGTTTGACTCTAGCTAAATGCCAGGTATCCACCAAGTCGTTCTATTACTTCCCCCCCTCCCCCCTTTCCCCTTGTTTTCTCAACAGGGTAAAGAGGGGAAAGAAGATAAACTAACCCTTGTGGGTGAAACAAAAGCAGTTTTAATATAAGCAAAGTGAAGCAAAGGTCCACGCGTGGAAGCAAAAGCAAACAGATTTATTCTCTACTTGCCATGAAGAGGCGATGTCGGGCCTTCTCAGGATCAGGGCTCCCATACGGGTAGTGGTTGCCTCGGAGGACCAAGGGTGACCCCACTCCCTTCCTCCTTTCTCCCAGCTTTATACTCGAGCAGACGTCATGTGGTCTGGAATATCCCTTTGGTCCGTTCGGGGCAGCTGTCCTGGCTGTGTCCCCTCCCAAGATCTTGCCCACCCCGTCCCACTGGGAGGGGGGAAATGTCGGAGAGAGCCTTGGTGCTGTGTAAGCACCACTCAGCAGCAGCCACAACACCAGGGTGCTACCAACACCCTGCCAGCTCCCAACATAAACACAGCACCGTGAGGGCTGCTATAGGGGGAAACCGATTCCAGTTCAGCCAGACCCAGTACATCAGGTGAGAAGATATTAATATTTGGGGTTTGTATTTTAATAGAGAGAAGCAGCTCCCTTAGCTTTATTGTCAGTTCAATTGCTATTCAATTTTATTTTTTGCATCCTACATTAGAATTATTACACAGACTTCTAGGTGGACTTCCCATTTGATTACTATTTAAATCTCAACAATTCTTATCTTTAGTGGACAGCAAACAATTAAACTTCCTTTACCTACCTACATTTGTCAGCTTCCCAGAATTCACATCTGTTTTACTGACATGCTACAAACTCTTTCTCCTTTCTTGTCCTGCCCCGAGTTTTTGAATTATTTAAACTTATTTTTCTGATATCAGAGGGCAGACATGGGTGAACTAAGGTTCATGGTTTTCTTCTGCAATTTTTAATGAGTGACATCCTCCACATTTTTGGTGTTTTTCAAAGCCATTTAGTTTGTGTCCTCCACGATTATTTTCAGATGTCTGTGCTTTCCAGCAGGCATTTACACTCTTTCAGAATACCCAGCTGTTACATTTTTTGAGATTTTTCTGCCACAGTCTTGCAGTGTAGGGGTTTTAGGAAAGCACAGGTCTAACAGATCTACCCCAGTGCTGGAGTGGGATTCAGCTCCAGACTAGAGACATCTAAATTTAGGTGTACACACTTGAACTGCTGAGTGTCTTAAACTCCCTTTAGAGTCAATGGAAATCTGTTCAATGCTGTCGTGAGAGCTTAGAGAAAAGATCAGCTTTGCATGTTGGTTTTGACTTCAGGATGGGCTAAATAGTCTCTAAGCACTGACAGGAGGGGGCAAACACCAATGCAGAGGTACCTCACAGTGTCTGAGGTTCCCAAGCCTATCCAAGGCATCCACAGAAGGTGAGCTGATAGAATTTGCCTTGTCGTGCCTTGGCAAGGAACTTGTCTTGTAAGTGACCCGTACCTTTCTGGGGATCAGGCCAGATACTCTGTGTCATCTTGCAGGGCATTGAACACCTATGCACAGGCACCTGAATCCACACTAGATCCCTTCTGGCTCTAACAGGAGATCAGACCCCTATCTCACATGTAAACACCGGTGTTCTAGACACACAAAATCGCATGTTTGCACATGATCTTTACACTTACACAGTGAAAGCAATGGCAAAGTTTATTGAAGAAGAGGAGAATGTAAACTTAAACAATGATCCCTTTGTGAAAGGAATCCTTTTTCTGAAAGAGTTGAAACCTTTACCTGTGTTTGTTAAGAGTGGTAATTTGATAAAAGACCTGAAATATTGGAAACAAACGGGGTCTTTCATTAGGGAGATAAAAGGAAACAAGAGGCAGGATTCCAGGGCAACTAGCCAAACATTTTAGGTATCTCTAAGAGTATGTGGAATAAACAGAAAGAACGAGATGTCTTGCTGCACAAACAAAGCTATAACTTAATTGGCAAGACAGAGACTTTGTAGGATAAATCAAAGGATTGAAGTGTTGATATAGAAGGGTACAGGCTGTTCAGGAAAGAAAGGCTGGGAAAAGGAGAAGGCAACATTACATTACCAAGAACGTGTTTATGATCTTCTAAAAGAGAAGGCAGATACATCAAAAGTCTCTAGGGAAAGAAAAAAAGGGTTTCAAAAGAGATCTACCTCAAATCAATTTGGGAGAAGTCGTGGTTGAACATCTTAAACATGTTCTGAAGCATAAAAAATAAAAATAAAAAGGAAACTTTTATTGGAGTTGTCAAGATGCAGTTTTGCATCCTCAACAGGTAGAGTGTATAGCTAGATTTTATTCTGTCTTAATGGGGCGGAACAGCTGAAAATATAAAGGTGGAGGCTCTCAGATCTGATAAAAGTCAGTTTGAAATAATACGAATGAGAACAGCAAAGAACAGCACTTCAAAATAGGAAGGTGGTGACAAACTTAGACGGGTGGTAGGAAAAGTTTGGAGGTTTTAGTGGAACATACGCTCAGAGAGTCAGCCATGAGAAGCTGTTGCAAAAAAAAGCAATAGTTGCAAGAAAGCCATAGTCGTTCAGAATGTATTAGCAGGAGTGTAACACACGAGAAATCACTGTTTTGCTCTAGCTAAGAAGCACTTTACCTAAGCTTTGGACCTCATGTTTGACAGTGGTGTGAAAAAAAAAAACGTTCAGGGACCCTAAAGGTTAGCATCATGGACAGTAAGGTAATGTGACCTTTCAGAAATATTTCAACAGGGCTTGTTATGCCTAAGAAAAGGTACCTTTAAGCTATAGTTTTATAGTTTATAGCTGTGTAAAAGAGAGTTGTAAAGAGACAGCTAACATTTTGACCAGAAGTAGAAGTAGTAATCAGTTTTTTGTCTTTGCAAGAAAAACCTAAACTATACATAAGTAAGATGTTTCTACCTATAAAAAGATTTAAATACTGAAAGATTTCTTAACGTTGTGGAATCCATATCTTTAAAACATGTGAACTTTTTTCCCAAGAGTAGCTTTTCTCCTATTTTAGGATTCTCTAAGTGGCTGTAATGAGACATTTTTTCTCCAAAAGTTAGTGTACCCCTTTTTATAGACGGTATTTTGGGAAAATGAGTTTTCATGCTTTTAAGAAAGACATGCAGCCAATCTGTTTGCACTCTCGGATGCCATTTGAACAGCGTGATTCAACTTTGGAAGCATATGTAGCTTAAGAGAGCAAATACTGTCCTGGCCTTTACATCAGAAAATGGGGAATTCTTCCCTTTGGACAGAGTCCTATAAAAGTCAGCAGGGTACTAGTGTGTGCAAGTACAGGAATTTGGCTTGTGCCCGTTACGTTTTAAGACAATAGGACTTTAAATGAGGAATTGAATTACCTAACCATAAGCACCATTTTAGATTCCTTAGGTTATCCCAAAGGTCCATGTAGGTCTGGCAGGTGTAACCCCAGCCTGACAGCAGATCCACAGCCACCCAAAGGAGCAGGTGGGGTACCCCACCGGCCAGGTGCTCCACAGTGCCTAAAATGGCATCAGGCAACCTAATCCTGTCCTAAAGGTGTTTTTTGACAGTTCTATCACTTCCATATTTTTTTCAACTAACATTCTGATAAAGCATACTATTTTTTTCCTTGACCTCTATTTGGAACTCTGTTTTAAATGCAAATCACAGACTAATTACCCAAGCCTTTAAAAAAACAATTCTTCTCTCTCCACCAGACAAAGGCATCAGGAATGCTTTTAATGTGTGAGAAAGGGAGATGTTTTTAAAAACGTATAGGTTTTACAGTATATCAATGATCTGTTTCCTACAATCTGCAGAATAGCAACAGTTCAGCTTGGTGGTGGGTTGCATTGAAAGTGTGTGGAACCTGAGACAGCATATAAAATTCACTCATTTTGCAGATGGACACTAGAACAAGTAGGGAGTGGAAGATATTCAGGCTTGAGTCATCAGTTTTCTTCTTACCTTGTAAATACCTATTTAGTGTTCTTTCTGAGACTTGGTTTTCTTACATATGATGTGGCAATCACCTTTCTTTATCACTCCTTTATGACTGTGTACTCAGTAACTAGGAAGAGACCATAAATACCTGTAAAACCATTAAATACTCTGTAAGTAGTAACAACAGTAACAATAAGAGATTTGCCTAGAATGAATGCTGCACTGATTCTGCATTTTAGGTAAAAATAATTAATCTTTTTTTTTACATGTTTTCATGAATATGAAATGCTGGAAGAGGTTTATTTCTGTGTATAAAGGATTGCTGATAACCAGTCTTGCTATGCATACTGAGACTCACTAATAGTTAAACCTAATGATCATATATATATATATATATATATATATTTAATGGCAGGTCATACTGATGACACTGAGAGAGGCAGAGGGTATCAAGAAGGCATCAAAGTATGTTTCAGGATTGAAGCTGATTTCCTTTAAGAGCTAGAACAGCTCTTTTGCCAGATCTTTTATGCCTGTATATAGCTAAGAAGAAATAAACTAAAAGATATTTGACTTATGTTTTTATTGTTATCATTGTATAGTGCTTTGGTAGCTCTCTGATTATTTTTTTTTCCATGTATGGCAGAGCAGTATGAAATTGGCTTCGTGGATTTCAAATTGCTTAATGCAGTCTTTAGCTACATTTTTGGTATTATATTCTCCGAGTAATGATAAACTCAGAAGGAAATTTGCTTCACATTTGATTATGTGTAACAGAAAAGCAAGATAATTTCTTGCATAGACTTTCAGAATGCTGCTTAATGAGTAATTCTGAGAGCGAGCTTCTATTTATCTTAAAATAAATGGAGAACATTATATTCCCCAGTTACTCCAGTGTGTTGTGCCCATAATTATTAGCTGAAGAGAAGTGACAGAAGCCGGGCAGGGCAGAGAACAAGCTTATCGAGAAGCTTGCCTCAGCCCTGAGGTGTACAATTTCTAGGTGTCTGTTTTGAAGCCAAGGGAAGACCGATAGATGGTGCTGTGGAGACAATTTGAAGTCTGCACAGATGTGGAAGGTGCACATCATTGTACTCCTACACATCTGCGTGAGGCATGAAATAGGCTCACACAAAGAATTACTTTTACCCTTCTCTTTCTTTTATTTCTTATCTCACACACTTTGTAGAGTTTCATGCTCAATTCTAAGTCAAAGAACAAAAATAATGGACGATCTTGAAAAATGTGTATCGAATATGTGGGTGTATGTTTGTAGATATTTTTTATTAAAGGAGAGAAGTTGGTCAGTATTTTATTTCAGTTCAGTATCTTTTCTGGCACCATACTCACCATAAAATAGTTATAAAGTTGTTAGTTTGATTTGTTTGGTGAAAGTCTGTAGTACAGAATATCATCTCTCCAGGTACTTTGTGCAGGTTTGTCTTCATGCACAGAGATTTAGCCTCTTATCACCTGATGACTGACTGTGTGGGAGCGAGGGGCAGCAGCTTTGTGTCTGTTCCCTGCCTCTGGTCACTGCTGCCCTTGATGGGGGAAGGGTGATTGATTAACACAAGAGTTTATTTTCAATCAGCTGTTGTGGGACCAGTACTGGGGATCAAGAAAACAGGGAACTAGCACATTCAGATTGTCATCTCCTCAAGAAGCTTCTGTATCTCAGGGTAGCTCAGCACTTAATACGGTGCTCAGATCCTGCTTCCATGGGTGCCTAGTTTCAATGTGGGTCCTAAGACCTCTAGTGAGATCCACCTCACCAGATGTTAAGCAGCTACAGTACAGGTGTCTGTATGAGATACTTTATTCCATATAAGCTACACTGAAACAATGTAGACAAAATGCTTAGGCCAAGTATTTTCATATGTGAGATGCATCTTGCCATAGGAATGCCCTTTTGTCCTCAATGACTACAAAGACGGAACATGTACTTACTTAGTCTTCATATAAACACCTGCAATGAATCTCATCCTTGTAACCCACAGAAACAACTGAGCATGGACTTCTGGGAAAGGACATGTAAGCAGTATTGCAACTTGAAAGGAGGAATTTACAGACATATTCATAAGTGTGTGGAGTAAGCTGGGTTACATCATCTCAGCTGCATCCTTTAAGTCAAGATCCAATTTGCTTGATAAGCTATGAGTCCTTTAATTTTCTAGGCGTGACATGGTCTATGGAGTGTGTGTGGGATTGCTCTCTTCTGCAACAACCACAAAACTGTGCCATAAGTGAAGGAATAGTGAGGAGTTGGGCAGGCAGCTATGGTTTGTGCCCATAACCTACACATGGTCTGATAACGAAGGGGTACTACATCTTCTAGTAAGAAAATTTAGACCAGTCAGAGCTTGAGATGTGTTAAGCAGTTAAGAGATACAATAAGGAATAACTGCATTTCATGGCACCATTTTCCAGCTGAAGATTCTATGAGGCAACAGAATATGATGTGAAAATAATTTGGACCTGTACTGTCTCATTCTTCACACTCTCTATGGAGTCCAGTGGAGTTACTGGATTGCCTTTCTCAGGGTCTGTAAAGACTCTACAATCACTATTACTCAGTCATCAGAGGCAGAACTGAGAAAAATATTGAAATAACTATTTAATCTCTTTGAAATTAATTATTTGTTCAAAATTACTTCCTTAATGTTTCTATACAATAAGTCCAGTTCATTCCAGATCAGCTTTGAGTATCTAGATTTTGTAAATACTGTGTTGCATTCTCTTCTATTCATTAAATTTCTGGGAATTCCTGACTGTGACTATAATAACTAGAATGATCATGCAGATGAGCACACTAAAGGAGAAGATGCAGTTAATGTAAATACATTTTTAATATCAGAATGAGAGTTATTGAGGATGTGTTTCTAATAGTCATCCAACTTTGCTCATGATGCATCTCTAGGGGAGAGAAATATTTGAAGCAGCTGTTCAGATAATTTGAAATAGGGCTTAAAGACTATTTGGAATACTATTGGAGTTATTCATGTTGTTGCTGTAGAAGAATGGTAATAAATAAATATACTCACTAAACAAAGTATATTTAGTGCAATAGAATAGTCTCTGTTTGTATAAACTAGGGCAGCACTGTTGATAATAATGACTTGTAAAAGCTAACCCTGATTTTGTCCAGAAAAGACTTGGACACATGGCAAAAATGACCTGAATATGACAATCCAAAAGCTTTATCAATAGCTGCCTCCTGGGGCTTGGTTGATATCCACTGGCAAATATAATGTAATGCTGGCATTTTAGCTGAGATTTTACACTTTTCACTGCTACCCAAAGATACTGCCTAAATACATAATGTAGTATTTGATGACTTGCTAGAAATCTTTTTTTTTTTTCTTTTCCCTTCTTAGATAATTTTGTGGGTGGAAATAATTATCTGTGTAATTGTATCATTTGTACAAGTGACTGTCAAGATTTTCAAGAATTTTTAGGTTTATTATGCATGTTAACATTTATGAATAGTTTCCCAAAACTAGAGATTGCTTGAACTATGGAAAAATCAAATTTTCTAATCACTGAGATCCTGTGACTGTTAGATCATTTTCCTTCTTTGTAGTGACTTCTCTAAGAATTTTGTGTCTATAGAGACCTTTCCCTCTGCTAAAATATTTGTATTTTTCATAATTTAGTTTTAATGCTAAATCACTTCATAATGTAAGAATCATTTCATCTGTCACCGTAGAAAAAAATTTCTGTGCACTAACTGCTTTCACACCTCATGCATGAATAATGAACATTTTTCATGCTGGGTCTCCTAAACAATGGTTTCCAAAACAGTCAATATTGACCATATAAAATGCTACATTTGAAAGTGATTTAACAAAAATAATAATGACTCTTTCACATCTTGTTTCCATCTGGGAAAACTGCTGAGGTCTGATGGCTCATGAAATTAATATATTTAATTTAGAGGCAATAAATCTTCTAAAAGTAACCCTCTGCATGATTAGTCTTAATAGGTTACTGATAGTGAAGAGAAATGGCCCATGTAGAGTAAAAAGGAAGATATAATACCATTTTCATTCAATAAACAAAAAAGATATTGCAAAGAATGTAGGGTTAGATTATTCTTAGCCTTTGGATAAATGCTCCAGGAGGGGAACGGGGTAGAAATTCTCTTCATGGAGCACAGACTTACATTTCCTGGATCTTTGTTCTAACACTGCCTCTGCCCCATGAGAAGATAGCACTGGTGTCATCACTGGTTTTGATTTGTTCTGTTAGACAGGAAACAGGGCTCTAATCATGGTAAAAAAGTATCCGTAAGTTTTTCCTGACATGGGAGACGACTCACTTCATCACTGTGTTTTAGCCATGAGGAGGGCTGCTGGAGTCAGGAGGCATGCAAGCAGCTCAGAGAGGCACAGTGATGCTGGAGGAGCTGAGAGATGCACTCAGATCTGTTTTCAACTTAATCGAACAGGGTCTTCAAAATGAAAATGCAGCTATTGGATAATTATACTAATAGAGGAAAAGACGATAAAAATGGCAGGATACTCAATCTCGGGCTCTGTAAATTCTGAAGCTGCGTCAGGGTCAGTGACTGCAGTGTCTCACTGGAGAGGAGCTTTCAGGAGCTGCTGGGAGGGCTGTACTGGGGAACCAAAATCATCCTAAAGCAGAACTGGCCACCCCTGAACCATGTCTTACAGGTGCTTGTGTATAGCTCTGTACTATTTTTAAGCTGTAAATACTGTAGTCCTGCCACCTAAACCAGTCTAGTGCTGAATTCCCAGTGTTAGAAATCTTCTCAAGTCTACAGTAATTCCTCCTCTTGTAATTGTGCAAACTATCATATAAACTTAATTGTACTGTTAATAAATGGATTTTTGTGGGAGTCATGACCTTAAGGAGGAAGGAAGGAATGAAGAAGAGCTCATGTGGGTGACAAAAGCCTGAGAAGAGTTTAAGAATGATAGTAGGTAGGGACTAAAAGAGGCTCAGTATCATGATGTGTTATTTTACCTGATGATGACAATTTACTGGTCTTAGGCAGATGGGTCACCTTGCTTAACCCTGAAAAGGAACGTGTATGTGTTCAATAAAAAAAAACCATTTCATCCAGGTCCTGTGGAAAACCTTATTCAATACATTTTTTCAACCCTCATGTCCAGACTTAGACTGCTTTCATGTTTCTTAGTTTTATTTTATCTAAAATGCCCAGGACAAATACTTTGGGTCATTTATCTATATTACTGACAACTTCTATACAATAAATATTCCTTATTCGTATCTAATCAAGTCATAACACTTCTATTAATACTCTTCAGTGTCTGATAACCAATTAAAGCATTGACTTCGATCTTCTTGTTTTTTGTCTTTAACCTGTGTCTTGCATTGATATGCAGGCAACCTGAGATATTCAAGAGACTTCTCCTTTATCTACTTTTTATCTCTTGTTCAGAGTCACTCTGCATCAGCTTAATGACACAGATAGTAGTAGCTCTACTGCTTTGGTAACATTGCAGAAACATTTCCAGTCATCATTCAGGCACCAGGCAGTGACAGTCAAATGGCTGGATGAGTCTGAAACATTTCTCAAAACCCTTTGGATTCCTGTAAGGCAGTATGTACCCACAGATGCCATACAAGCTCAGTGGGGTAGGCTTCTCCAACCACGGTCACCAGCATAGCTGGCTGCAGCCACCCACCCCTTTGGGAGCCCTGGGGGCAGGTGCTGGCACCGGGATTCACAGCTCAGGTCTCTCCCTTGTGCCCCAGCATCCACAGCCAGCTCTCGGCTGTCTGCTCAGCACAGGGCCCCCATGCAGACCACCACCCAAGCTATACTCTCCTACCAACTACGGCAGAGAAAATATCTTCTTTGTGTAGATTTCATCCAAATTTCTCTCTTTTTCTCTCTTCTAATTCTAAAAAAAAATGCACTGTGAGCAGTGTGTGCTGTACTGTAGTGGTTTCTTTATCACAAGGAGATAGAAAAAATTATTCTAGAAGCCCAAAATGCTTTATTAATAACCCTGTTAGGAGCACTAAATCACACACACATGCACGAACTTCCTTGGCTTTTTAATTCTGGATTCAAACATTATATAGAGAACTATTTTCTTTTAAGAAATCAGGTAATATTTTTGCAGTGGTATCCTCTCTCACAATTTAACTGGCTTGTAGTAAAAGATAAAAAGCTGTTTAGCTGAGGAAATTTTTCACCAGGAGCAGAACCAGTAATTCTGAAAGTCAAATTTCATCTGTCCTTCCTAGATATGCTCCAAAAATACTTTTAAATTTTGCTACTTTGTTTGACATGTTGCCTTAATGTATTATTTTCAGATGTATTTTCAGAAATATTTTTCAGAGCTGCTGAAGCTCACAGGACGGTTTGGAGGAAGTCAGTTTAATCCAGAATTGCCTTGCATGGAAAGTTAACCCTATATTGTGTATGGATTTACTAAATATTTTATTTCTTGTCTACAAATGGTCTCAGTCACCATCTGCTGTACCTTGCCAGTTTCATGTGAGAAATAAATCTTCTGTGATAGCAGGACATGATGCAGACTCTGAACACTGGCAATTTTCTGTCTATCGCCTGTAAAAGCATGTGTCTAATAAAAAATAACTCCATCTTTAACAATGACAGAGAAGCTAAAGGAAAAAATATATAGCCTTCCTTCCTGTGATTAATGTCTCTACATAATAAAGAGACAGTGTTTGAATTCTAGCATTTTGTCCGATGTCTTGGTGTCCAACCAGGAATATTCTAATTAAAGATATAAATTAAAATGCTTGTTGATTTTCTATTTTCTGTTTTTGTTCATTAATCTTCATTAGGCAACCTCCAATCCATGATCTAGAATGACCCAGACATTAATGAATGTGTTTCCCAGACTGGTACCCAATCTGCTTGAATACATGGGTGACATCAAACTATTTATAACTGTCTTGTTCAACAAATAGCCCTATATTTACAATGGAACTTGGTAAAGTTTCATCTTATGTCAGTAATGATACACAGAGAGCATCTATGTTTTTAAACAGACAGCATGATCACAGAATCTGTGCATGTACTGGCAAACCTAAACCACAGTGATTGCATTTTACTTGTTTGGGGATTCTTTTAGTTCTGAGGTTTGGGGTAATTTTTTTTTTTTTTCCGCCTCCCTCCCCACCCTGTTCAAAGCCTCCAAAACAATCTGAGGGCTCTGCTACAGTACTATTTTTTATGTCAAGAAACAGGGGTGAAAGTTGAATGTCCAGGGCTGTGACATGAAGTCATGGTGGGTGCTCAAAGGTGCAGAACTTGCTGGGGTGGTGTTGGGTAGTAGGAGAAGGATCTAAATCCACACCTGTCCTGCCATGCTGAGTTTTGTTGCGAGATGAACACTCAGAAAAGAAACACCAACACAAAATAACTTTAATGCTATATGGACGATCTGTGGACAAAGGCCCGGGAGTGCAATGAAAAGGTTTTTGACAGTGAAAAAATACCCAGAGCTTCACAGATAAAAGCTGCCATGTCTTTTCCTTCTACTGTTTTTAAAATATATATATGGTAGCACAACGAATATAACCATGGTGGAAAATGTATTAAATAAAGTCAGGGAACAAGCTTGGACACTGAGCTTCAATTATCCACAGCTTAGGGTTTTTTGGGACCTCTCTAATTAGCTGTAAACCAAAGTACACTAAATGCTGCTATTTACCCACTTTCTCACTTAGACATTTAATTTTGTCACCTATTTGCAGTGAAGTGCCTATTTTGAGGATACTATATGTATGTTGATCTATTACATCAATCTGAGCTGAATAAATGAATTTACTATGCATGAATGAGCATAGTTTGTCTATAATAACAATGTTTATATGCTCCACTGCATATATTTGGTGATACTGATTTTCTCAAATGCATTTGCACTGCTTTTTTTGGACTTGAGTATTGCTGAGATTCCTTGAAGCACAGTATATTTGAGTTGTCTGTTGTGCTCATTTATTGAATTTCAGAGCAACTGTATTGGTTGTTTATTTATTCATAGTTGGGTTGGTTTTGTTTTTTTTTCTTTCTGTGGGGATAATTCCATTACTTATTTGGCAAATATGCTTCTAAATAAAGTCATGGAAATGCCTTATTATAATAAGAATAAATGTTATAATACTTCAGAGAGCCAACAGTTAACTTTATTTATTTCACATTGAAGTCACCAATATCCCTTGCATATTTGTGTAGATCTATTTTTTATAAATAATCTTTATTTGCATGAAAGTAATTACAAAAATTTTAAAGCACATTTTGATCTATCATTTACTGTGCTTTTATATCCTACTTTGTGTAGCTTAATGTCCAAATTTTATACATTTAAAATCCTTTATTTTTTAATTATTTTAACATTAAAGTAATTCAGAGTCAGAATTTATATGGCACATTCATACATTAAGTGGGTGATTGCATGTATTTACACAGAATTGTGTTAAATCATTAACTCATCATAAAGCTATCATATTCATTTTAGCTTTGAAGAGAGAAAACTATTTTTCGATTTCTTTTCCATTGTTACATACTTTTTTTTCACTCTTTATTACTGCTGTCTCCCTTAGACATTTGGTTTGAAAAACAATAAGCACACAGAAATACACACACAAATACCAATTACCAGCCTCTATGTTGCTTTATTTAAGTAGACACTAAGACAACATCCCCATTTAAAATAAGAGAGCTTTGATCTATCAGTGAAAAATTGCAAACTTTTTTTTTTTTTTTTTAACTGAGAATGATTATGTTGACTGTATAAACATGTGTAGGAGAGTGTACATGTCTGTGCAGGCATGCGAACGTCAGAAAGAACTGAGAATTACTGGTATGCTGTGGCAGTAATGCCTAGGACAATGGAGCTACAGTGCATGTGTTTTTTGGCAAAAAATTCCATCAGAGTGTAGCTGGTGATGGGGTGCCATTTTTTCTATTTAGTGATACCACTGTCATCACCTCTGGCTTTCATGAAGAGGTAACTATCTGAGGGTGCTTAAACCTCTGAACATGTAAACAAAGGACTTCTTGTTTCTGGCAATCACTGTCTGTTTGGATGCGAAGGTCTCCTCGGTGGCTCCATGGGGCTCACAACACAGGCAAGGAGCCTGGCCAGGAAGCAGGGAGCAGCCTGGTGCTCCTGCTGCGCACACACAGCCTCCCCAGGGCCACCACGAAAGCTCTCTTCTGCCCTGCAGACCTTTTGGCCTCATCATCTGTGAATTTAGGGAGTAATGTCAGTTTAAAAATAGCAATGAAAGACAGGAGGATAAAATAAAATAGAAAAACTGTGCAGGGACTTCAGCATGTCAGCAATTGAATGAAATAATAGGCTTACTGAGGACAGTAAGAAAGTTGACACAAGAACTCCTAACCACAAATATATACTTAATTACAAAAACCACAATACATAATCACTTGCAATGCCTCCTGGTCTAAAGCCAGCTAAAACCTGTAAACATATTTCTGACAAAATGTAGTTATCTGACATATTCATTGCTCTACATAGAGGTAAGGGAAGGCCTTTCACTCAAATGTTGTAGAGAACATAATCCAGTAGCTCCTAATTTATTTAGTTCAGCACAGGGGACAAACATTATGACAGAAACTTGGAAAGAATCAGTGATCATCATCTGGCCTCAAGCAAAATGTAAAGAATAAAACAGGGCTGACTGGCAGACAATATCAGTCCCTAGGCTGTCTCAGGGAAATGGTGGAAACTACACCAAATAACATATTGAGAAAGAAAAAAAAAAAGAAAAAAACAATCAGTGTTAGCATACAAAAATAGGAATGGACAAAAACTTTACAGTTTCTAGTCAATGTTTGGTTAAATGGGATTATATAACAAAATAATAAAACTATGTTAAAATTTTTATTTTTAAAAGGTTGTATTTCCTAATGAAATGAAAGGAAGTTCTCTCTCAGCTGGACAGCCAGGCAGCCTGCTCAAGGATGAAACAGTTATTTGCAAGTTATCATCACTGTGAGGAAGACTCTAAATGCTATAGCTGTGATGATATCAGGAATTAAATTTATTTTGTTTTCTAGTCATTTTTCTGAAGTGATTTAGTTTATAGTTTTGTAGAGCTGCAAAGGAGTTCTATTTACTTCTAACACTCAGATTTTCAAATTTTTCTAGAGATAAAGATTTAGAGAACTGGTAGCAATAATGGGAGAGGTCTCTGGGTGTAAAACTCCTAAGAGTAGGCTACTATTTTTCAAGAACCCTACTCACAGACAGGGTTCTTCTTGTTCAAAGATTTGTACATGGAAATGGTCATCCAAAAATATGAACTCTAAGCTCATGTGCAGATGTGAGAAAATATCACATATTATCAAAACAAAGTTAGAACCAAAATAGTAAGAATGAACACCAAACAAATACCTAATACATGTTTAGAATAAAACTGTTGAAGGCAATGAACCAAACCCAAAAGGAACATCGGAGTGAATATGGCTTCTCATAACACATGCCCAAATTGTTATTGTTCTTCCACAGTTGCTTGTGCAACACTAGATATATTTAACTGGCCTGCTCTTCGGGGATCAGGCTGTTTTCTAATACATATATTTTTGCAATTGACTCACGCATGGGTTACACAAGCATGTTAACTTTGTTTCTAGTCTGTTGACTGACGAAACACGATGCTTTTCATTCTGGTAGAGGTAGAGTGAGGCAATGGAAAAAAAGTATACCCCCGAATACTGCTGGTGAAGATCATATTTAAATAGTCTCCATGGCCATTTTACTAAAGAATTCTGGAAATGCATTGTATCTTGCGAAATACTGGGGCTACATGTTTTGCTATTGCCAAGGGCAAAAATCTATGTAGAAATTGCTTTCTGGTTCAGTACCTCTTTGAAGGGAGAAAAGTAAAAGATCTTCTTACCACATCTATGACTGTAGATGTTTTTTGGCCTTCTGCCCCTTTATGCCTAAAATAAATATGGAAATAATGAGTGAAGAAAAACATGTTCATTTCTTAAGTATGATTTGCATCTTTCCTTTCGAAAGCAGTTGCTTATCTTTTTTTTATTTACTTAAATCATAAACATTACTGAACACAGACATGCTTTTTTTATATATATATATATTTGGTAAAAAATTCCAGAATAAAATATAGCAATTATAGTCAATGAATAAAAACTCCTTAATTTGCAAGTTAGAAAACCCAAACTAACACAATACTCTATTTCAGCTTCCACAGAAAATTTACTTCTTTCACATGTTAACGAAATTCTTGCTTCTGGAAAACAATTCACTGAGAGAAAACATTTCTTACCAACAAAATACAGATGTCTATTAAAAAATGGAGACGGAAGTAGTCATTAAACAGAACTTAACAGCTGTATGCAGTTGAATAAGGCAAAAAGAATCTCATATTAAAATGAACCTCAAAGATACTTGTGACATGCAAAATGCAATTTTTCAACACAATTTCCCACCAAGAATCAGGTCTATCATCCCATTGATATGAACAATTCTACTGATAGGTGTTTTTATAACAGTGCTTCCTGCTTCCATGTTTTTTTCAAACAACAGTGTCTGCTTTCCACAAAACAGCAGGAGTCAATCTTCACATTAATGTGTGATTGGTTAGAGATGGGAGGGCCCTTTCCATTTCTTTGATACTCTAAAGCAGCTGGTGACCTTTTGGGAGACCTGTTGCAAAATGAAATAAATAAACTGTGTGGCCATAGTAGTAAAACCTAAATTTGTACTTGTGAAGGTAATTATGACTTGCCCAGAAAAAAATTACAATGACCCAGGAACCACTGATTGTGTTCCCCAGGCAAGATAATGGTGAAGGCAAAGGCTACTTTTTTCACCACACTGTAAAGTTTTCCTGAGTTGCAATATAGTTGCACAGTCTCAAAGATAAAAAGAATGAATATGATGGTCAGAGATGAGGGTATTAAAATTTTCACAATATAAGTTCTTTGCTAGTGGGGGGGAAACACAGAAGTCAGTGGATCAAGATTGCTTGGAAATAAAAAAACATCTCCAAATTCACTCAGCTGAGTTTCTGAAGGACAAGTGGGACCTTGTCCAAGGGAAAAACCAGACAACACATGCAAGCCCAGATATGTTAACTGGAATGCTACCCTCCTCTTTCCAGCATTAATGAATCCAGTGGAAAATACATGCAGACTGGCAGAAATTAGTTCTGACCCAAAGTTTTGAAAACTTCAGCAGTCGTTAACAGAGATGTGTGACAATAATCAAGTGTCTTGCTGAACTCCATGTCAGTTTCTTCTCTGGTTTCTCAGGCTCACTCTGGGAGTTCTGGCTTCATAAAACTCTTAACACTCGAAGCAAAACATAGGCTAATGTGTTATGTTCCCATGTAAAACTACAGAGCTTTGTCAGGTTTCCAATGGAAACCACAATGCCTCCCCAGCATATCCTCCCCTGGCATCAGCAGGTGTCATGTTTTGTGAATTACTGGAATCACACTGGAAGGTTATAGTTAGGAGCCAGCATGAGTATGGAGAAACAGAATAAAAGAGTTTCAGTAACTTATCAAAACTGCTATTTGAAACTTGTACAGAGAAAAGAAAAAAATAAACCACCTGAAGTCTCTCAATAACTATTGGCAAGTCAGTGAGCTTAATATAGATCAACAAAGCACACCTTGTTATATCCTGTCACTAACAGAAACGTTCTTACTATGCTGGTGATAATTATGATGACTTCATCTTACCAACTGTGGATATTCTATTCCTAACTTTACATTCAAATGATAGAAACACAAGTCTGAGCTGGTGGTAAAAGTATATCCCAATATCACAGATAATGTCTCAGAAATCTAATGCTTTTCTAAATGTCATTATTTTTAAAAAGAAATTAAATCAGGACTTCTCTGTTGAGAAGTCTGCAGTGCTGCAGAACCTGTCAGTTGGAAATACGGATTGCAAAGCAGAACTCTCAAAGAGTGAGAAAATATTTGGAAAAAGATTATAGAAAAGACAGGGGCACACCACTTCATCCATAGAAACCTGCTGCCGTATACAAATAACCTGTTAGCCCAGGCATCTTCAGGTTCCAGTAACCACTGAAAAGGAGTAGGAAGTTACACATAATATTTAGGAAACAATTTGTCAGAACTCACGAAGTCTATCAGCCTGTTGGCACATCATGTCTGAGAAGTACTGTGTAGGAAACTCCTGGATCAGGAGTCCTGGTGGACACAATGATGGTGGTAGACATGTGACACCATAAAAGAGATTAGGAAAAATGAGGTTTAAGTATGAGAACTGTTATTTTAATGTGTTTGCTGTGGGTGGAAGACCATCTCAAGAGGTAGTCTTTCTTGACGGTGCCCGAAACTTGTGTGCAATTACATGATTAAGACTGATTGCTATTTAGAGCCTGGGCTGGCAAGTTACATGGCATATCAACAAAAGACTGTCATTCAGTCTTGATCATTTTTAGTTGCTGTGAAAAGGACTAAAGGTGGAAAAGAGGTGATTGTCAAATTCTTTACTGTTCCTGTGTTCCTCTCTTCTGCTGGCAAGCAGATTTCATTAATGTCTTTGCCATGTTCCTCACCATTGGCTAAAATGGAAAGTCCATTTACTTCTTACAAGCCAACATTTATCTGAAGGCCTTGTGTTCTGTCACTAAAGAACATCATGTTGCAAGCTGTTAGACATAGGAAACAAAGGAAGGTTACTTCATACTTCAAAAAGTAGAATACGATTATGTGATCCAGCATTATACAGTAAATATTTCTCAGTTGATGCAGGGGAGGAAAAGGCCAACAAAAGAACAAATCCTAAACCACTGCAATGGTTGTTTTATTTCTTACGATGAAATTAGGTGTGATCCTCTGTTCACTCTGAGTACTGTAAATAAGGAATACGAATATTCCTGACATCTCCATGAAGATGAATGTTTACCTACTAGGAGAGAGACAGAATAAATAATCATAATACCTGGAAAAGAGTGTATCTTTTGCATTTAATTAGGATTGAACCCAGGTCAAAATTATGTTCTTTTTCCTGCTTGTCTTATGTCTTATCAGGAGCAACACCAGTTACCTAGCTGATTACATTAGCATGAATCAACATATGTAATTTGACATTCAGGTCATTATTTCATAGCCTGTGAATACAATTTGATGTTGAAGCTCATCATAAGCATAATAATAAAAATGTAGGGCTAGGGACAGCTACAGGAGACCTTGCAATTCATCCTATATTGTAAGGCAGAATTAAGTATATCCTAAAGATGATGCCCTTCCAAATATCTGTTTAATTATTTCTTGAAAATCTTATTTGATAGGAATTTGCTGACCTTCTGATATAGTTTGCTTAAGTGCTTTAAGTAACCTCAGGCTAGAAGATTTTTTAATAATTTTATTAATATTTCTTCTAAATCAGATTTTCTGCTGAATAAGTTGGTACAGCTCATCCGACCCATAAGGAACACACAGATTGAATCAACAACTTTTTTTCAGACATGTTGTGTCATCTCTTCTGGTTGTTTTTCCTGGTCACAAAAACACGCAACTCATCCATGCTTTGTTCAGATATCTTGTTTTCTTAGCCATTATATTTTTCTCTTTCTGACTCCTAGCTTGACTCAGTTTTTAAGGTGTATTCCAGCACTGGGCATATGTACTCCCATCAAAGCCTAACTAGTTCTGAGGACTTTTCACATCTTATGTGTAACGTGCTTGCTAGTTTTGAATAATTGCATTACACCAATGACTCATTTTCCACCTGCAATCCAGTCCAAGCTGAGACACATTTTTGTGGTAGTTGTATCGACCCAGTTTTCCCCATTTTGTATTCTTCCCTTTTAATTTTCTTTCTCTTTGATTCCCGTGAAAACAGTATGAGTCAAGGTCTGAGGGAAGAGGAGACACAGAGTTGCTCTAGCCAACTCCTTTCCTGGCAACTTGGGGGACCTGAATCCTGGACTTCAGGACCACGTTATCCCAGTGTGCTCTCCAGAGGCTCCACTGATACTCCATTGATACTCCATGATATGAGACTCCGTTGATAGAGTCCTTCAGTACAAGTGAAGTCTTCAACTTGTCTTTGAATATTATCTTTCCGCTAGTACTTACCTTACAAAATCACTGCATCCAGACCATAGTTCTCTATTTTGCTTACAAGAATATACTTTGGGACACAATGAAGCCTTACTCAAGGCAACATTTATGGTGTAATCTACTTGTTTCCTATCCGGTAGTCTCAAAGTTAGGTTAAAGAAGAAAAGTATGTATGATTGGCATAATAATGTATTGTCAATTCCCATTCTCACTTACTATCATCCTCTCTTGTTGTCAGGAATATTTCAATACTTACAAATTTAACATGTGTGATTATTTTCAGGATCCTTTTTGGTGCTGAAGCTAGTCTGCCTGATCTATATATTCCCAGGTCATTCATTTCATAGCTTTTTAGAAATAGCTGTTGTTTGCCCATTAAGGATCTTTGAGGTCTTGTATTTCCTCCAGGGACTCCTGAAGACAATTTCTAGAGTCAAAGATTATTTTGCCACGTTATGTCCAAATCCTGCAGTATATTTCTTGTCTTGCTGACAACTCTAAATATTAAGTATAATTTTTTCTGGTTTGACCTGTGTTTCTGTTGTTAATTTTAACTGTGATGAATATGTGACTATTGTTAACCTTTTTACAGAATCTTGAAACAAGTCTGATTTTTCGAAACAATCAAAAAAAGAAAGAAGGCAAATTAATTATTTTCCATGTCAACAATTTATTGTTTGTCTTCCTTACAAAGAGGCTATACTGCTCTACCTATTCTAATGTATTTTTTGTCTTCCTTTAAATTTTATATGTTTCTTTGCATATTTCATTATCTTCTTTGTTTTTCCTTGATTTTCTCACAACAGATTTGCACTATACTTTTCTGTATATCCTTAGTACTCAGTGTTTGAGCCCCTTTTTTATATGTCTGTTAATTAATGTCATGGTCATTAAAAGCCTTTGGGTACTGAAATATCAGCATATAACAAAAAGGCAGTTTTCTCCTTCGCATTTAAAAACTTTGCGTATCTGAACCATGTTATGCTTTGGAGCACCATCTCAGGAGATCTTACCATTTTCTTGAGTTTTTTGAAAACTGCATTTGGGAGGTTCTTTCTCCTCGTTTACAATGAGAAACACTTGTGTTGGAACTGTTTTCATCCAAATTGCTTTCCATCTTCATATTTTTAGTCACTTCCTCAGAATCAGATCTGAACCAGCAAAAGCCAAATTTCTTTTTCCAACTACTGGATGAAGGGTCATGCGTAACCATTTTGTGAAGGTTTGGCTCATTCTATCACAGGTACTGATCGTCATGACTACTTTAGATCCCTCATCATATTGTACTTAAGAGCTTGGCAAGAAAATGATAAACTAAATAAAGATAGTGTAGTACAGTGTCTTATTGAAGACTAACATTTTAAATCTAAGTGTTAATATGTCATGGGGATACTGTACAGCAGAATGATTGAGTAAAAATTGATTAAAGCAGGCAGTTCCAGATGTCAAAGAACACATTTTTTAAATCGGTAGGCTCCACAAGGATTGCAGAAAGCATTTGAAAACATATATGTAAAACCCCATTTTGAGACATGATTAAAATACGATAGACATGTCCAACAAAGAGTGGGAAGAAGACATCTGGTGGAGATCCAAAACTATAAAGTTTAGAAGTAAAATTATTATTTAAAATATATTTGAAGGAACTAAAAAACCAGCAGGGAAGGCAGTGTGGGTGTGGGAGGGAATCACTTTGAAATCTTTGGATTTCCAATCTATAGAGGAAAATGGTTTTGAAATATTTTATACTTTCAGATACAATCAACAACCATCCTATCCTGAAATAAAAAAAAAAAAATATATATTTATGAAGCTTTTGATTACATTAAAATAAGTTTTTTTCTGTTACTTTTGTGCTAAGGAAATCTGCAATAACACACTTTCTGTAGAGCCTGATACAAAGACCACTGAGATTAATAGACTTTTTTACTGACACCAATGTTCTTGGAGTAGATCCAGGAATGCATTATAGGCCAGCTTTTGCACTACTCTGTAAAAACGCTTGTATTATTCTAACTCCAGGATAAGAGAATTGTTGAGTTCAACATACTAACAGAGACATAAGCAACAACGTGTTAAGAATTGTGGTTAGAAGAGCAAGGGAATAATATATTTTTTTTGCACTGATCACTTAAGTGTGAGCTCCATAATATCAGCTTATAATTAGTGATTTTATATTTTCAAATTATATCAAAGTTAATAAAAAAATAGTGTGAAAAGGTGTCCTTAACAGTTGTCATAGATCAATAGAATAATGACGATTGTTCAGTATGATTTTAAAAATACCTTCCTTAAATTAAATTGGTTTAAATTTCATATTACAATGTCTTAATTTTTTTTGGTGAAAATAGAAAGCATTGATATAGAAAGTATTTTGCAGGTCTTTTAAAATAAGTTTGGGGATTTTCTTTTGTTAATTCCTGTTACACAAAAACAATGACCAACTACAAGGTTTGCTTCCTCTCAGAATAGTGGAGAAGCAAAAGAAGGTACTTTATAACCTTTAGGTTTTGGGGGAGCTCAGCTGAGCAGGTGTAGAATGTGTTGGAAATAAATTGTCATGGGAGGGGATTCAGATGTGAAAATGAACAGTTTATGCTTGTTCTGCCTCTGTAAAAGTACACGGTAGAGTTCAGCAGCTTTCAATGCAATTCTGCCATGTTTTCTCCTTGAATACTACATTTACACTCTGTAGTGAAAAACAAAAGAAAAACAACCAAACCCCACATTTTTCTAGTGGAAATCAAGTTTTGATTATATTGTTCTTCAAAACAAACCAGCTTACATGAAAAGTTTTAATTAAAAAATTGAAGACCTGTGTATAGGACACTCATGTAATTCACTGAAAAGATATATTTCCATTTAGAAAGGCTTCTGTCATAGAAGTTATAGTGTGATTTCCTGCTATCAGCACTTTCTTCTTCTGGTCGCGTTCTCCAGTCAGACTCAGCCTTCAATGATTCACTAAAGATAGAAGTCCCAGGAGCAGGAGGCAATAGTGCATTACATAAAAGTGTATTCTAGCCAGGGAATCTGTCATATGGAGGATGGTAATAGCAGAAAGCATGTGAAGTACTTTTACTATCAGGCTGGGGTAAAGCTGTCACAGTTTTTCCATATAAAAATGGCTGATTTCAAATTTTCAAATATTTTCATCACTCGATTTTCCAATGAAATATAAACAGTTGTTGGGGGGGGGGGGGGGGAAGCTGTCATCCATATCTACTTAAACAAAACAGCTACATTTGAATGTTTGATCCATACATGAATAAAGCCCAAATATATAGCAGCTATTCTAAGCCAGCTCTAATGATACTTTTTAGAAAGCATGAGAATATGTTTTAGATAATATGTCATTGTCATCCAGGTTGAAATCTAGGCATTAAAAAGTTGAATGTGGAAGCACACATTTCTGTACATAGCTAAGAGCTGATTTTTCTATTTTAATTAGCTTTTCATATTGATAGTCATGAGATTTAGAAGTCAGGAGCAGAAGCATAATGTTTAACTTGCCAAACTGTGTAATGACTCTCATAAACCAAAATTACAGCCAAAGAGCCAATGCAAAGGACTTCTGAATGGCCCTATGAAGCCAGCATGTTTGCCTCTTTATAATAACGTGAAATATGAGCCTAATTTTGAGTCTGCATAAAATGGGATGAATACATGGTAAAACTCCACCGCAGTTAGAGGGAGTCTGCAGGAGCTGTGTGTGAGCCTGGTTTTACAAACCTGATGAAAAGCAGGTCATGACAAAATTATTGGCGGGAAAGAACAGCCAAGATACAAAGGCTCCCTTGGACTCAGACCATGAAATATGGAGTCTCATAGACCAGCTTTCTTTACTTTGATGAGGAATACTCTGAGTTTCTGCTGCATTAAGTATCACTTCAGCAATTCAGTTTTAAACCAAATATCTGTTTTATTTGTTGACCTCCAAAAAAGAGGTTTATAGTGATGAAGAACAGCTCCAAGCAGAAGAGCCTTATAATTTAAAATTGATGGAACAGGATCATTAACTGTATGGCTGCAAAGTTTAAGCAGCAAGCAGGCAGAGATTTCATCTGCTTTGGTTTTTTATGTCTGCAAACCATGTAATTCGCATGTTACCAAGGCTATTGTTAGGATAGCAGGAAAACAAATAACATATTTTATTTCCAATGCTGCTTAAACAGATGTCGTCCAGAAACTTCACTGTAAGAGACAACTCCAGGAGTTTCTGAAATTGCTGACAGGAGACTACGATGCATCCAATAAAACGAAAATCTGTACTGATAATTTCCATCTAGTCTAATTGTACTACCTGGGTGCCCTCAGACTGGATTTCCATTATTTCCTGTCTCATTTCCTTGTTAGGTAGTGTTGTTGAGATTTTAAGCTTCTTCTTGTACTTCTTAGTAGTAGCAGTAGCACTAGAAGTAGTATGGTAGTTCCTAGAGGTCAAAGCTAGATTCTCTACTAATACCTAAGGAAGAGATTATCTCTGTCTTGAAGGCTCAGAGATTTTATTTACAGTGGAGTAAAACATATAATTATATTGCATGTTGTCATAACAATGCCAGCTTAAATACGGCTAGCATGAAAAACAACAGCAATAATGATATTCACTACTGATGTCAGCATACGCTAGTAACCTGGGCACGTATCCAGGATCCTCGCTATGCTTCTAGACATTTCACTGAAGCCTGTATCATCGTCCCTTTATTAAAGTTATCTGGAGTATGCCTTCCAGGTGGATAAATTGAATGGATAGGGAGAATACAAGAATAAATATTAACCCATCAGCATGATGAATGTGATCATAGAAAACCTGTTAACTAGATGTTCTCATTTTGGTAGACATCTTGGCAGAAGAGTATTTCAGGGAGGGACCTAGGAAGGGTAATAAAGCGTTGTGATTGTGTGCAGCTGGATTTGTTATTCAGTCTTTTTTTGGACTGTGATGCTCCATAAGAGCCCTGTATACAAGAATATATAAAAACGAAAGATTACAAAAAAAGCTTAAATAATTGAGTAAAAACCTAGTATTTTTAACAGTGAAGTTTCAAATTATATCTAAAATATATTTTTCTGCTTATTAATGACCTAAGGAGTCAGTCCTCTCAGTGTGAAGCTCACTCTTGGATGGAGAACCAGAAGAAAACATGCAATGGTTTAAAATCTTATTCTGGGCATACAATAGAACTAAACGTACATTTCATTGCCAGAAGAGAAATGTCATGATTCACTGACCCCCATCGTTCCTGAGAAGTACAAATATAAGTCTGATCTCATCAGCGACATCTCTGAATCAAACATGTTGCTACAGCCTCTGAATTTTTCCTTCTCTATATTCAGTTTCTTCTGAAACAGATTTATGTAGTTTGATTCTACATTTCAACCAGTCTGGGTATAAAGAAATTCCACCTCAAAATGCTTACAAATTTAGACTGTCCCTTAGCAATAATACATTGAAAGAATTACTCTTTCCATATCATTATACTCTGTTCTCCTAGTATTGTTTATGTGTGTTTTCCCCTAGAAACTGTTGAGCAGCCTATTGGAGATTTACCGTGTCACAGAATCACAGAATCATTCAGGTTGGAAAAGACCCTTGGGATCACTGAGTCCAACCATCAGCCCTACTCTACAAAGTTCTCCCCTACCATATCCCCCAACATCTCATCTAAATGACCCTTAAACACATCCAGGGATGGTGACTCCACCACCACCCTGGGCAGCTCATTCCACTGTCTGACCACTCTTTCTGTGAAATTTTTTTCCCTAATGTCCAGTCTAAACCTCCCCTGTTGGAGTTTAAAGCCATTCCCCCTTGTTCTGTCACTAATCACCTGTGAGAAGAGACCAGCACCAACCTCTCTACAACGTCCTTTCAGGTAGCTGTAGAGAGTGATGAGGTCTCCCCTCAGCCTTCTCTTCCTCAAACTGAACAGTCCCAGCTCCTACAATCGCTCCTCATAGGATTTATTCTCCAGGCCCTTCACCAGCTTCGTTGCCCTCCTCTGCACTCGCTCCAGCACCTCGATATCTCTCTCGCATTGAGGTGCCCAAAACTGGTCACAATCCTCCAGGTGTGGCCTCACCAGTGCAGAGTACAGGGGGACTGTCACCTCCCTACTTCTGCTGGCCACACTATTTCTAATCCAAGCCAGGATGCCGTTGGCTTTCTTGGCCACCCGGGCACACTGCTGGCTTGTGTTCAGCTGCTTGTCAATGAGAACCCCCAGATCCTTTTCTTCCAGACAGCTCTCCAGCCACACCTGCCCAAGCCTGTAGCCATGCAGGGGGTTGTTGTGGCCCAAGTGCAGGACCTGGCACTTGGCCTTGTTGAAGCTCATCCCGTTAACGTTGGCCCACCGAGCCAATCTATCCAAGTCTCTCTGTAGAGCCTCCCTATCTTCATACAGATCAACAGTCCTGCTTAACTTGGTGTCATCTGTGAACGTACTGATGATACACTCTGTGTCCTTATCAAGATCATCAGTAAAGATGTTGAACAGAAATGGTCCCAACACTGAGCCCTGAGGAACACCACTTGTGCCGCCAGATGGATTCAACTCCATTGACCACCACTCTCTGGGACCGTCCATCCAGCCAGTGCTTGAACCAGCAGACTGTTTGCTCATCCAGGCCATGGGCAGCCATGAGAATTCTATGGGGAACTGTGTCGACTGCTTTTCAAAAATCTAGGTAGACAATATCCACAGCCTCTACCTCGTCCAATAGTCAGGTAATCTTTTCATAGAACGAGATCAGGTTTGTCAGGCAGGACCTACCTTTCACAAACCCATGCTGACTGGGTGTGGTAGTTTTAAGCCCTGCTGGGACTGGAGACCACGTTGTCTTTGCCCCTCCCCCACCCTCAGCCGGTCAGGCTGGAAGTGAGGCACAAATCCCGGGTTAAAATAAGAGGAAATTTAATACAACAGTGTAATAAACAATCTGAACAACAACAGTAACAATGATAACAACAATAAACAGCAATAACAATAAACAAGACAAAAGATATATAGAGAAATACAGCAATGGACCAGACAGCTGGCTCACGATGCTCCCCCCTACCAAAGCCACAAAGGAAAAAGCTTCCCGTGCTCCCAAGCTGGACCTGACATCAGCATGGTATGAATAACCCAGCTGGAGATCCCTTCCCCCTCTCTGCTGGGGAAACTCAAGCCCCAGGGAGGCAGCAGACCTCTGTATGTTATGGCTCTGGTCGACACATGGGACACTCTGTACCCCTCCAAACAGAGTAACCTACTACAATTACCCTCCTTTTCTTCTTAACTGAAGAATCACAGAAGCACAAAATCAAATATGTTGGAAGGGACCTTGAAGATCAAGTCCAACCATTTACCTAACACTGACAGTTCATAAATACACCATATCCCTCAGCGCTATGTCGAGAGTACGCTTGAACACCTTCAGGAATGGAGACTCCACCACCGCCCTGGGCAGCCCATTCCAACACATAACAACTCGTTCTGTAAAGAAATGCTTCCTAATATCCAGTCCTAACCTCCCCTGGCGCAACTTGAGGCCATTACCTCTTGTCCTATATCTTGTTACTTGGTTAAAGAGACTCATCCCCAGCTCTCTGCAATCTCCTTTCAGGGAGCTGTAGAGGGCGATGAGGTCTCCCCTCAGCCTCCTCTTCTCCAGACTAAACACCCCCAGTTCCCTCAGCCGCTCCCCGTATGACCTGTGCTCCAGACCCTGCACCAGCTCCGTTGCCCTTCTCTGGACACGCTCGAGTCATTCAATGTCCTTTTTGGAGTGAGGGGCCCAAAACTGAACACAGGAATCGAGGTGTGGCCTCACCAGTGCCGAGGACAGGGGTCAGATCCCTTCCCTGTCCCTGCTGGCCACGCTATTGCTGACACAAGCCAGGATGCCATTGGCCTTCTTGGCCACCTGGACACACTGCTGGCTCCTGTTCAGCCGGCTGTCAATCAACCCCCCCAGGTCCCTCTCTGACTGGCAGCTCTCCAGCCACTCCTCCCCAAGCCTGTAGCGCTGCTGGGGGTTGTTGTGGCCCAAGGGCAGCCCCCGGCATTTGGCCTCATTGAAACTCCTCCAGTTGGCCTCAGCCCATGGCTCCAGCCTGTCCAGGTCTCTCTGCAGAGCCTCCCTACCCTCGAGCAGATCAACACTCCCCCCAACTGGGTGTCATCTGCAAACTGACTGAGGGTGCACTCGATCCCCTCGTCTAGATCATCAATAAAGATGTTAAACAGGAGTGGCCCCAAAACCGAGCCCTGGGGGACACCACTCGTGACCAGCCACCAGCTGGATTTAACTCCGTTCACCACAACTCTCTCGGCCCGGTCGTCCAGACAGTTTTTTACCCAGCGAAGTGTGCGATTGTCCAAACCTCAAGCAGCCATTTTTACCAGGAGAATGCTGTGGGAAACGGTGTCAAAGGCCTTGCTAAAGTCAAGGTAGATAACATCCACAACCTTACTCTCATCCAATAAGCAGGTCGCCCTGTTGTAGAAGAAGATCAGTTTGTCAAGCAGGACCTGCCTTTCATAAACCCATGCTGACTGGGCCTGAGCATCTGGTTGTCTTGTATATCTTGAATGATAGTACTCAGGATGAACTGCTCCATCAGCTTCCCAGGCACCAACATCAAGCTGACAGGCCTGTAATTTCCCGGATCATCCTTCCGACCCGTCTTATATATGGGCATCACATTGGAAAATTTCCAATCTGTTGGGACCTCCCCAGTCAGCCAGGACTGCTGGTGAATGATGGAAAGCGGCTTGGCGAGCACCCCAGCCAGATCCTTCAGCACCCTCGGGTGTATCCATTCTGGTCCCATAGACTTGTATGTGTCTGTGTGATGCAGCAGGTCACTGACTGTGTTTTCCAGGATTGCGGAGGGATTGTTCTCCCAGTCTCTGTCTCCTGGCTGAGGAGGCTGGATTCCCTCAATACAACTAGTCTTGTTATTGTTATTAAAGACTGAGGCAAAGAAGGCATTAAGCACCTCAGCCTTCTCCTCATCACTTGTTACCATGTTTCCTCCTGCATCTAGCAGGGGATGGAGACTCTCCCTGGTCTTTCTTTTGCTGCTCACATACTTACAGAAACATTTCTTGTTGTCCTTGATTGCTTTAGCCATATTATTTTCTAGCTGGGCTTTAGACCTCCTGATTTCCGCCCTGCAGAGCCTCACAGCCTCTTTGTAATCACTGTGAGTGGCTAGTTCCTTCTTCCAATGGCCGTAAACTCCCCTTTTGTCCTTGAGTTGAAGCCAAAGCTCCCTATTCAACCAGGGTGGTCTCTGTTGCCGGCTTTTCTTAGAGCACCTGGGGACCACCTGCTGCTGAACCATTAACACTTCCTTCTTAAAGAGTGCCCAGCCTTCCGGGCCCCTATACCCTTCAGGATTGTCTCCCAAGAGATCCTGTCAAGCTTGTGCCTAAACAAGTCAAAGTCAGCCCTTTGGAAGCCCAGGATATCAGTTCTGCTTCCCCTCTCCTGGCCTCTCTAAGAAGAGAGAACTCAATTATTACACGATCACTGTGCCCTAGTCATCCTCCAACTGCCACATCATCCACCAGGCCTTCTCTGTTCACAAAGAGGAGATCCAGCAGGGCAACTTCTCTGGTCGGTTCTCTCACCAGCTGCATCAACATGTTGTCTCCAAAACATTCCAGGAATCTCTGGGACTGGTCCCACGCTGCTGTGTTGTATTTCCAGAAGTAGCAAGTCGTGGGGCTGAGGGACAAGCTGTGGATGACTCACCAGATGGGTCCTTGTTTCCATCTTCATTTGGCTGGCCATCTAGTTCCAAAGCATCATACCTATTGTATAATGACAACTGGGAAGGTTGTGGGTGGCCAAGAAGTTTTTCACTTGCCTTTCTGAGGAAGGACCTGACTCCATTTCCCCCTGTCCCCCACATGCCCTCCTTCTGCCTGGTGAGAGGAGGGGAGGGAGTCTTGTATTTCTTTTATCTCCCATATGAACTGAAAAATAAATTTAGGGTATGAAAGTGGGCCTATCTCTTATTTGTAGCAGGTGTTGGCTGCCTAACACTTTTAAATTTAGTCCCTCCTGACTATGAGAACAAAATGTTTCAAATTGGCCTGGTTCTGTCTCTAAAAGCACTGTTTACATCTGAGATGGGAGATAAAACCAAAGGATTTTATGACTTTAAAATAAAATGAATGGCTTTAAAAGGTTTCAGGATGATGTCTTCTAAGACAATGCTCATATGTCAATGGCACAGTGATGGGGAAATTATTGAGAACAGACAGTCATATTTCTTATCCCATTGCAACTTTCAAGACTTCAAAAACATTTCCATTTTTCATCCACTTTAAAAAAGAAGAAAAAAAGAAAATTAAAAAAAAAAAGAAAAAAAGAAGGAAAAAAAAAAAAAAGAAAAAAAAAAGAACAAAAAAAGAAGAGGATTTTTATTTTTTTATTTTGAAGTTTTCCACAAAGTAGTAGATACAATCCGAGTCCTAAACAGAATCATAGATTCATAGAACAGTTTGGGCTGGAAGGGACCTTAAATATCATCTAGTTCCAACCCCCCTGCCATGGGCAGGGACACCTTCCACTAGATCAAGTTGCTCAAAGCCCCGTCCAACCTGGCCTTGAATGCTGCCAGGGAGGGGGCAGCCACAGCTTCTCTGGGCAACATGTGCCAGTGTCTCACCACCTCACAAGAAATAATGCCTTCCTTATATCTAATAGAAAATCTACCCTCTTTCAGTCTAAAACCGTTACCCCTCGTGCTATCACTACACTCCCTGATAAAGAGTCCCTCCTCATCTTTCCTATAGGCCCCTTTAAGTACTGAAAGGTGGCTATAAGGTTTCTCTGTTCTCCAGGCTGAACAACCCCAACTCTCTCAGCCTGTACTAATAGGGAAGGTGCTCCAGCCCCCTGATAATCTTTGTGTGCCCGTTTGGACTTGCTTGAGTAGGTTCATGTCCTTTTTATGTTGGGGGCCCCAGAGCTGAACACAGTACTCCAGGTGGGATGTCATGAGAGTGGAGCGGGAGAATCACCTCTCTTGACCTGCTGGTCACACTTCTTTTGATGCAGCCCAGGATAAAGTTGGGTTTCTGAGCTGAGAGCACACTGCTGTCTCATATTCAGTTTATCATCCACCAGTTCCCCAAGTCCTTCTCCACAAGACTGCTCTCAATCCACTCATTGCTCAGCCTGTATTTGTGCTTGGGGTTGTCCCGACCTACATGCAGAACCTTTCTCTTGGCCTTGTTGAACCTCATGAGGTTTGCATCGGCCCACCTCTCAAGTCTGTCCAAGTCTCTCTGGATGGTACATCCCTTCCCGCCAGCATGATGACCACTCCACACAGCTGGCTGTCATTGGCAAACTTGCTGAGGCTGCACTCAATCCTACTGTTCATGTCACTGACAAAGATGTTAAACAACACTGGTCCCAATGCTGACCTCTGATGAATGCCACTCATCCCTGCTCTCCACTTTGACATCAAGCCGTTGACTGCAATGCTCTGAGTGCCAACTCCTTATCCACCAAGTGGTCCATCCATCAAATCCATGTCTCTCCAATTTAGAATCAAGGATGTCATGCAGAACAGTGTCAAAACCCTTGCACAAGTCCAGTTAGATTATGTCAGTTGCTTTTCCCTTATCCAGAAATGCAGTAACCCTGTCATAGAAGGCTACCAAATTTGTCAGGTGCGATTTGCCCTTAGTGGAGCCATGATGGCTGTCACCAATCACCTCCTTATATCCCACGTGCCCTAGCAGTTTCTAGGAGGATCTGCTCCATGATCTTGCCTGTAGTTCCCTGGGTCTTCCTTTTCTCTCTCTCTCTTTTTTTTTTTTTTTTTAATTAGGGTTTATGTATTTCCTTATACAGTCAGTGGGAACTTCACCAGACTGCCATGACTTCTCAAATATGGTGGATAGTGACTTACCACTTAATCCACCTGTTCCCTCAGTACCTGCGGAGGCATCTCATCAGGTACTGTGGACTTGTGCACCTTCAGGTTCCTTAGATGGTCTTGAAATCTTCAAACCTTCAACAGCCAAACCTCTATGTTCACGGCATTCTGCATTCCACATAATTATTTTATCATTAGAGTAATTGGTCTTCAGGGCTTGCTTTTCCTTCCTCTCTTCTGTTTATCCCTCCCCTACAGTTTTAAACTTTTTCAGTGGAAGCTCCCTTCAACCCAAACACTATGTATTCAATTTTTGATCAGTCACTGTTTTATTACCAGAAAACTTAAAAATGAAGACACTGAAAGAAATTCCTTAGCATATGCCATGGTTTAACCTCAGTTGGCAGCTAAGCACCACACAGCCGACTCACTCACTCTGCCCTAGTACAATGGGGGAGAGAATAAGAAGAGTAAAAGTGAGAAAACTCATGAGTTGAGATTTAGTTTAATAGGTAAAGCAAAACCATGTGTGCAAAGCAAAACCAGGAATTCTTTCACTACTTCCCATAGGCATGCAGGTGTTCAGCCATCTCCAGGAAAACAGGGCTCCTTGGGAATGGCTACTTGGGAAGAAAAACGCCATCACTCTCAATGTCCCCCTCTTCCTTCTTCTTCCTCTCAGCTTTATATGCTAAGCATGACACCATATGGTAAGGAATATCCCTTTGGTCAGTTGGAGTCAGCTGTCCCAGCTATGTCCCCTCTCAACTCCTTGGGCACCTCCAACCCACTCATTGGTGGGAAGTGTGAGAAGCAGAAAAAGTCTTGACTCTGACTAAGCACTGCTCAGCAATAATGAAAACATCTCCGTATACAAAGAATCACAGAATCAGCTATTTTGGAAAAGACCTTGAAGTTCATCCAGTCCAACCATTAACCTAACGCAGATAGTTCCCAAATCCACCATATCCCTCAGCGCTATGTCGACCTGACTCTTAAACCCCTCCAGGGCTGGGGACTCCACCACCTCCCTGGGCAGCCCATTCCAACACCTAACAACTCGTTCTGTAAAGAAATGCTTCCTACTATCCAGTCTAAACCTTCCCTGGCGCAACTTGAGGCCGTTACCTCTTGTCCTGTCGCTTATTACTTGGTTAAAGAGACTCATCCCCAGCTCTCTGCACCCTCCTTTCAGGGAGCTGTAGAGGGCGATGAGGTCTCCCCTCAGCCTCCTCTTCTCCAGACTAAACACCCCCAGTTCCCTCAGCCGCTCCTCGTACGACCTGTGCTCCAGACCCTGCACCAGCTTCGTTGCCCTTCTCTGGACACGCTCGAGTCATTCAATGTCCTTTTTGTAGGGAGGGGCCCAAAACTGAACACAGGAATCGAGGTGTGGCCTCACCAGTGCCGAGTACAGGGGTCAGATCCCTTCCCTGTCCCTGCTGGCCACGCTATTGCTGACACAAGCCAGGATGCCATTGGCCTTCTTGGCCACCTGGGCACACTGCTGGCTCCTGTTCAGCCCGCTGTCAGTCAACAGCCCCAGGTCCCTCTCTGACTGGCAGCTCTCCAGCCACTCCTCCCCAAGCCTGTTGTCTATATCATCAATACAGATTTTAAACAGGAGTGGCCCCAAAACCGAGCCCTGGGGGACACCACTCGTGACCGGCCACCAACTGGATTTAACTCCGTTCACCACAACTCTCTGGGCCCGGCCATCCAGACAGTTCTTTACCCAGCAAAGCGTGTGCCCATCCAAGCCACAAGCGGCTAGTTTTTCCAGGAGAATGCTGTGGGAAAACGGTGTCAAAGGCCTTGCTAAAGTCAAGGTAGATATCATCCACAGCCTTTTCCTCATCCAGTAAGTGGGTCACCCTGTCGTAGAAGGAGATCAGGTTTGTCAGGCAGGACCTGCCTTTCATAAACCCATGCTGACTGGGCCTGAGCATCTGGTTGTCTTGTATATCTTGAATGATAGTACTCAGGATGAACTGCTCCGTCAGCTTCCCAGGCACCAACATCAAGCTGACAGGCCTGTAATTTCCCGGATCATCCTTCCGACCCGTCTTATATATGGGCGTCACATTGGCCAATTTCCAATCAGTCGGGACCTCCCCGGTCAGCCAGGACTGTTGGTAAATGATGGAAAGCAGCTTGGCGAGCACCCCAGCCAGATCCTTCAGCACCCTCAGGTGTATCCCATCCAGTCCCATAGACTTGTGTGTGTCTGTGTGATGCAGCAGGTCACTGACTGTGTTTTCCAGGATTGCGGAGGGATTGTTCTCCCAGTCTCTGTCTCCTGGCTGAGGAGGCTGGATTCCCTCAATACAACTAGTCTTGTTATTGTTATTAAAGACTGAGGCAAAGAAGGCATTAAGCACCTCAGCCTTCTCCTCATCACTTGTTACCATGTTTCCTCCTGCATCTAGCAGGGGATGGAGACTCTCCCTGGTCTTTCTTTTGCTGCTCACATACTTACAGAAACATTTCTTGTTGTCCTTGATTGCTTTAGCCATATTATTTTCTAGCTGGGCTTTAGACCTCCTGATTTCCGCCCTGCAGAGCCTCACAGCCTCTTTGTAATCACTGTGAGTGGCTAGTTCCTTCTTCCAATGGCCGTAAACTCCCCTTTTGTCCTTGAGTTGAAGCCAAAGCTCCCTGTTCAGCCAGGGTGGTCTCTGTTGCCGGCTTTTCTTAGAGCACCTGGGGACCACCTGCTGCTGAACCATTAACACTTCCTTCTTAAAGAGTGCCCAGCCTTCCTGGGCCCCTATACCCTTCAGGATTGTCTCCCAAGAGATCCTGTCAAGCTTGTGCCTAAACAAGTCAAAGTCAGCCCTTTGGAAGCCCAGGATGTCAGTTCTGCTTCCCCTCTCCTGGCCTCTCTAAGAAGAGAGAACTCTCTTTTTTCATGATCTCTGTGGCTTGGTTGGTCTCCAACCCCCACATCATCCACCAGGCCTTCTCTGTTCACAAAGATGAGATCCAGCAGGACAACTTCTCTGTCGCTTCACTCACCAGCTGTGTCAGGAATTTATCTCCTACACACTCCAGGAATCTCTGGACTGGTCCTGATCTGCTGTGTTTCCAGCGGATGTCTGGGAAGTTAAAGTTGCCCACAAGAACAAGGGCAAGCAATCATGAGATTTCACCTAAATGCCTATAAAATATCTCGTCCACCTCTCTGTCCTGGGTGGGTTGCCTATAGTAGACTCCCACTACAACATCTGCCCTATTGGCCTTCCCTCTGATTCTAATGCAAAGACGCTCTACCCTGTCTTCACTGTACTTCTGTGCAAAGCAAACTTTATTATCAGCACTGTTTTCAGTACAAATCCAAAACATAGCTCCATACCAGCTACTATGAAGAAAATTAACCCTAGCACAGCCAAAACCAGCATAGTTGTAAAGCAAGCAAGGCTGGAGTGTGGGCCTGTGCATTGGCTGTATGTCACCCTACCTGGGTAGGAGTCAGCGTGCTCTCTGGTTTGACTGCATCACATACCAGTTAGCACTCAGTCTCACATATTTTTTCCTAGCAATCCTGGACAACAATGATTTAGTCAGGGCAGTCTCCTACTGACAGGGCTCACATGGGACCCAAACACTCAGTAAAGCTAAAAGTCTTAGCAGAACATGGTCGGGGGGAGATGTATCTAAGGAAATGTCCTGTAAAAGCAGGACAGTTTGTTTGCGTGGATGCACTCTTACATCTACATAGATGAAGGTCACACAGTTAGTCATAACTTTTTCACAACATTAAGGCTCATCTTTCTGAGTGTAAATCCAATTAAAAAGGTAACCAATCATGTCACATTAAGTTTTGCTCAGTTTCTTCATTGCCTTACCTGTCTGTTAACAGCATCTGCTTTGGGGGAGGAAGATTTAGTGATCTTACCCAGCATGTGTGTATTGCTATCTACCTGTTTCAAGGAGAACCCATTGAGAGAAATTCGGATGAGGGGGGTGGGAGCTATGAGTATGGGAGTAAAGTGATGTCTCATTTCAGCCTCTGGTTAGAAAAACCTTTGAAGTTAACTTAATAAAGACAATCCACTGAAGATGCACTTGGAGGATGAAATGGATGTAATACCAGATATAAGCGCCACTAATAGTTTCCAGGAATGGGCCTTTCTTTCTCTATGCATCCCCATTTCTGCTAATTTCTGTCATCATCTTGTAAAGGAAGGCAGTCATGCTCCGGCAAAACAGGAGAAATGTTTTAGTTAGATCTCAGAAGGGCAAAAGCTCAACAGCTGGTATGTAGGCTGGAAAGATGCCTGTAAAAGACAAGCTGTGAGGTGGGCTAAACACTTTTATTTTTTTCTTGGTTCTTTGGAATTTTTTTTTTCAGTGGTTTAAAGGAGTTTATAGTCTTGTTTAGCTCCACTCTCCAAACAGTGTAGTGTATTGTTATGCTATACTGCAATATAATAATACTATTATACTCTTTCATACTGTAACTATAGTATATAGTATGATCGCTCTGAATTCAGTGTATTCAGTAGTCTTAATTTTAAATTCCACTGATTCATACGCTTTCTAGTGATCAGTGGGAAGTTAATGAGATCTAGATTCCATGCTGAATTTGTCTTGAAAGCTGGTTTTATGTTAAAAAATTAAGTTCTCCCACAAGGAAATAGAATAGCTCCTACTAGTTGTATAGATTACATTTAGTCTTACTGATTAATGCATATCGTAACATATCCTGGAATCATGGTCCCTGACTACAGTAAAAAATATGATGGCTCCTCCTTGGAGAGTGAGATGTGAGATGCTATTAGAGTATGCACATCAACATGAAAATTAGGAAAGGCTCTCACGTCTGTAATACAGCCATCATTTAAAAACCCAGTATTTGCAAGTTCCTGCATAGCTTGAATATAGCTTCTAACTGTATTTATCTGGAATTCCCTTTGCACTTAATTTCTTTTTCAGATAACTATAATATTCTTATCTTAAATGTTAATACAAGGTATCAAAACGGTGGCTGAAAATATAATATAGGGCCCAAAATGTCAAAACCAAATATATGTATAGAAAAATGTGTCATTTTCATATTAAGCAATAATACAAACACATACACAATTAGATAATAATGCTCTATGAAACAAAGACTAATGCTTTCATCCAGGCTGAAAGGTTTAGTCTTGGAAGAGTCCCTTATAATAAATGGATTACCATGAGGAAGGCTAGCAGAATGGAGCCCATGATCAAATCAGACTTCACTAGACTTAATAATGTTTGAAAAACCTTTTGAATGCATGTGCTTTCTTCTCCTTTATGGACATTTGAAGGAAGTCAGTAGTTTAACACTGTAATTACAGCATATAATTATTTTGTTTCCAAATGTAATTATTAATCCCCCAAATTGATTTTCATACATCTGTAACTTCATACAATCTGATTTTAGATGTTGATCTATTTTTGTACCACAGTTACATTTAAGTCTAATTAAAACATGACTCCTTATATTTTATGACACAGTAACTTTAGAAATACTTTTTTTTTTCTCAAAATTAGTCTTGTTGATAACTTTTTAGAGCTGTATTTAGTGGTAAACTTTTATGTAAGAGAATAGAGATGAGCCATACTTCTAAAAGCAATACAAATGTGGCTTCCTTTGAATTGTGCAAATAAATCAATCTCCCTAAGTTTAATAGTTTTCCAAACATGTAATAATTCAAAATATTCATGGTTATATCAGATTTATTTTCTCACATCCTGGCAGAATGGACTAAGAAGAAGAAAAATGATTTATCCTTGTGAATATATTTAGCATCAGAAGATTTAGTATCAGATTGTTTGAGCTTCAGTTATACGTGAAGGATTAAAAAAGAGTGATTCAGAATACAGTTTATTGTTAAATAAAGTAAAATCAAGAACTGTAATTTAGATACCTAGCAGACTGTCTTCATGTCTGAAAAAGAGGATTATGTCAACAACTACTTTTGTGAAAATTATAATTGATATCAGATCTAGTTAGTAATTAACATTTTGAATAAAGTGTAGCACTGAGTATTTAAAATTATAGATTTAAAAATTGGTAAATAATACTATGATCTTAGCTCAGTCACTGTATTGATTAATTTTATAAATGCAGTTTTGATGCATATATCAGCAGCCTTCAGTATATATACCCCCCAAAACAAGAATTTCAGAGAAGAGATTTTTTTATTACACCAGCTGATGCAGTTGGAAACTGAAACAAGATTTTTTGGCACAAAACCCCTTCTTTAGGTTTGAAATGGAAACAATAAAAAAAAAGAAGTGCTTAAATCAATGAGATTATGTCTCTTGTTTAGAACAGATGCAATCAGAAGGCCTTCATGTCTGTCACAACTTTCTACAATGCATTTTCAGACGTAGTCTTTGAAGGTAGGCATGTTGTTCTGTGAGCTTTATTCACAATGTAGTGTAATGTTCATAATGTTACATGATTTCCTACCATATGTTTTCAAAAGTAAAAGCACTTCTACCAGTATGATACAGCTTTGATTCACCTCTCAGGCTCCCTTTACTGTAAACCATATAATATTATTCCTGAAAAAGAAAAAGGGAAAATCACAGGTTATTCACTTTCGATATGAAAAATAAATCTCTTTCCTGATGGCTCCACAGCAGCTCAAATGCATTTAATCTCTGATTTTAACCTCCTTCCTGCACATTCAACCAGATAAGTAAATGGATTTGCATGAGAGCTAATCCACTAAATTTAGAAAAATATCCTTTTCAGACTAAAAAAATTCCTTTCTCACATTATGATGAATTGAGTCAGCTCACAAAAGGGTCTAGTGATTGCCAGAGCTACTTTCAGATGAAGAATGAAGGTGTTCATCTTGGAGATCAGGTATAGGGAGATGGGAGGAAGATCACCATCTCTCATAGAACAATATGCTAAATCAGACCCATAATGAGACTTGAAATAGTCACGTATGCGATTCATCAACTCAGCCAAACCTTGAGCCTATGAGCAAAATATTGTGGGAACAGTGGTGTATGTGTAAAAAGCAGATTAGCTATTTAAGCAAAACATAATTAAACTTTTTTTTTTTTTTTTTAATTAAAGAAGCCCAAATATTGGGGCTTGTTTTGAGAAATATCAGTTGTTACATTCTCCTCAGTGCCAAAAAGTGGTGGTTTCCTTCTGGGAGAAAGCCCCTCACATTTGTTTTCTCTGGAGTCTTTTCCTCCCCCAACCCAGCAAATAGAATAGAGAACAAATTATTACCTTTGATTACATGTCTTCACATAACTTGTCTTCTAACAAATAAGTTGCCAAAATGACTGAACTTCCCCCTTGCTTTATTGAAGTGAGTAAAGTAAAGTAGAATCAAAGACTTGATTTAGTTAGAATTCTCTCCTGTGAGAGTAGAAGAGTTTCATTTACTGATAGAAGCTTGTAAAACTTATGAGTACTAATTTGAGTCTGGTGTTAAAATCCTATCTTCTGAGATTGGATTTGATTTTTTCTCATTCAAATTCTGTCAGCCCTTTGTATCTGTAGGATTTAGTTTTAACTAGAGGCAAAAACAGACAAAAAAGAAAAGCGATAACAAAGTAAGTCTTATAAAGTATGTCTTGAAAGAGGAACATAGTGAAGATTTCTTCTGCTGCATGAATTATTAGTGTCAAAATGGCAACTAAAAAATGGTCCTGCGGAAAGCCAGACTTCCTAAAAACATGAAGGTTCAGAGAGGTCAGCAGGAATTCCTACAAAGCATCGTAACGAATATGCATTGAGTTGACAGTACTGTGTAAATTATGGCTACTCATTTTTATCCAGAGAAACTGATGTTTTATTTACTGAAAGGATACCACAGCAGAATATATCAGTCACAATATTTGGAACTTCCTCAGGTCTATGTATAAATAAATAATTTCATTACCAGCATCAGTTTAGAGTTACCCCACTGAAGTAATAGTCTATATACTAAAATACAAATAATCATTAGGAAACAGATCAAGCTCAAAGTATGCGTAACAGATCTAATTTTCCCGTTTCATTTACATGTCCAATCACTTTTGACTCTCTTACTGATTTCCACTCTCAGAAAATGTAACTCATTTACCATTTGCAATTGGACCAGTTGTCCTTCATTTCTGGTGGTGTCTTTTACTTCATTGGCCTATAGAATAAATGCTGCACTTGACATTTGGCATCCACCAGTGTGCTGTGTCCTTGCAGTCCCATATTAACATTCTGTAGCCTTTTTGTTTCTCCTTAGATTCTGACTAAGGAAAAAACATAATTGAGTTTTGTCTTCATTTAGTACTGTCTACTGATTAAAGAAACTATGATGGCTTTTTCATTGAGTAACAGTCTGCAGGGTTTGTTCTGACAAGGGGAACGCCAGTTTTTCTCTGACACTAATAAATTGCCATAAGCTTTGATAGATGATGACTCTCAGAAGGATTATAGACTGTAAAACCAATTCTTTTGATATATTTAGCCATTTTATTCGAGTCTACACATACTCGAGAAACACAAGCATTTTAAACTATAGAGTTGTGAGCTTTAAATCTGAGTATTTTAACAGATCTTAAAACATAGGGTCTGATAGTCTTCTCAATGAAAGGAAAATAAACAATACCCCATCCATGTAGTTATGGAAATCCAGGGATGAGATGAATACACTGCTCATATCTTGCAGATCTCTGTTAGCCAAGAGATATTTTTGATTTTTAATGTCATCTGAGACTGTTTCTGCAGAAGGCAAAGCAGCAGAAAGCTTCATACACAGCTCCATATAACCATAAGTTTTACTCACTTGTTCTGTATCTATCATTTTGTACCAGGTAACATTTAGGGGCAAGGTCAAAGCACTTTTTTTCAGGAATTCATGTAGTGGCCTACCTCAGTATGAATATTGCAACAGGTGGATGCTCTCCTGACATCATCCATGTGTTCTTGTCATAATGATGTAGTTTACTGGTATTACCAGTAAGTACTTTTCTCAGTTCTTTATTGTGATATGGACCTGGTGTTACACTCAAAATCTTGGTTTTGGGAAAAAAGGTAAATCACCTTATATACAAAGTCAAGAGTTTGTTGTTAGTATAATTAAAATCTTACCAGTCTAATTCAAGAATCATTGTTAATCCAGGAGTAATTGTTGCAGAAAGAGAAAAAATGCATCTATGCAGAAAAAGTTCTAGTAGTATAGTAATTCAGTTAAACTTGTTATACATGCACTTCTTATTTGCTACCCCTTTTTCTGATTTTCTACTCACTCTTTTTCTGCTCCTCAGGGTAGTAAACTTGCTGTTTTCATCCTGGTGTTTGTGGTGGGGTTGTTACAGGAAGCTGTCAGCATCTGGGGTCCTTTACTGGGAGGATTAGGGTGCTCATGTTGATGGTTTTTTCTTCCTCACTCTAGGATCCATTCAGTGACATTTTTGTGTTTGCTAACATGCTTTTACACAGTGATTTTTCTTGCCTGGTCTGCAACTCTGAGTCTCACCTGAATTTATTATGCATGTTGCTTGTCTTACTTGTTAGATACCACTTCTTTGTTCTCTTTGTTTTCTCCAAAACTTGTTTTGTCGAAATCTAGTCCTATGTTTCTGTCACAGATCACTGGTCAGTTGTTTATAGCCATAAGGTCTCCAGTGCCAGCCTTTGCCTCATCTGTTACCGTCTCATTCCTGTACTCCCCCATACTGAATCATCCACTTTTCAAGGCCTCTGCTGTGGTATCAGGCCAGTAATTCTCTGCCCTGCAGGATGAAAGCCCTGATCTGCAGGAGATCTGGAAAAACCCCAACTATCACTCAATACTGATGTACTGCTGAGTGGCAGCTTCGCAGTCAAATATCCACCTTGGAACAACCATGAGGCGGTGCTAGTCTGTGGTGACAAGAGGCAGCAGCAGTAGGTCCCCACAACTTGTATATACTCAGGTGTTTCTTCTTTTAAAGTGATGGGTAGGAAGGGGACTCTGTCATCAGAAATCACAATTACAGGCAGCCACTCCTTTCTTCTTGACAGCATGCACTGCTGTCAAGGGACAGGTGATGCCCATGATGGCAGAGCGTGGAGCTGAGGACTGGGGTAGAGCAAATGAGAGGGAGATGGCAGTGAAAGAGTCAGGCATGGAAACAGCAGAATGCCTTGGATCAAGATTTTACTGTTTCCAGACCCTGGCATGCAGCAGAAAATACTCTAAAGAGATTAAAGAACAGTCAGCGATCCTAAAGGCTCTCATTTTTGCATGTATCTATTCCTTGGAGAGGACAGATTAAAGAAGATGTTATTGAGTGCTGAGATATGAAGAAGCTGAAAACATTTTACCACAGCATTCTCCTGGAGAAACTGGCTGCTTGAGGCTGGGATGATTGCATGCTTCCCTGAGCAAAAAACTATCTGGATGGCCGGGCCCAAAGAGTCATGGTGAACTGAGTTAAATCCAGCTGGCGGCCAGTCACGAGTGGTGTCCCCCAGGGCTCGGTTTTGGGGCCACTCCTGTTTAACATCTTTATTGATGATCTAGACGAGGGGATCTAGTGCACCCTCAGTCAGTTTGCAGATGACACCCAGTTGGGTGGGAGTGTTGATCTGCTCAAGGGTAGGGAGGCTCTGCAGAGAGACCTGGACAGGCTGGAGCCATGGGCTGAGGCCAACTGGAGGAGTTTCAATGAGGCCAAATGCCGGGGGCTGCCCTTGGGCCACAACAACCCCCAGCAGCGCTACAGGCTTGGGGAGGAGTGGCTGGAGAGCTGCCAGTCAGAGAGGGACCTGGGGGGGTTGATTGACAGCTGGCTGAACAGGAGCCAGCAGTGTGTCCAGGTGGCCAAGAAGGCCAATGGCATCCTGGCTTGTGTCAGCAATAGCGTGGCCAGCAGGGACAGGGAAGGGATCTCACCCCTGTACTCGGCACTGGTGATGCCACACCTCGATTCCTCTGTTCAGTTTTGGGCCCCTCACTCCAAAAAGGACATTGAATGACTCGAGCGTGTCCAGAGAAGGGCAACGGAGCTGGTGCAGGGTCTGGAGCACAGGTCGTACGAGGAGCGGCTGAGGGAACTGGGGGTGTTTAGTCTGGAGAAGAGGAGGCTGAGGGGAGACCTCATCACCCTCTACAGCTCCCTGAAAGGAGATTGCAGAGAGCTGGGGATGAGTCTCTTTAACCAAGTAATAAGCGATAGGACAAGAGGGAATGGCCTCAAGTTGCACCAGGGAAAGTTTAGACTGGATATTAGGAAGCATTTCTTTCCAGAAGGGGTTGTTAGGTGTTGGAATGGGCTGCCCAGGGAGGTGTTGGAGTCCCCATCTCTGGAGGGGTTTAAGAGTTGGGTCGACATAGCCCTGAGGGATATGGTGTATTTATGAACTGTCAGTGTTAGGTTAATGGTTAGACTAGATGATCTTCAAGGTCTTTTCCAACCCAGACGATTCTGTGTGATTCTGGGTTTTTTTGAAAAAATTCACAGTGCCAATTATTGTGTACAAAGGACACAATACACTGTGAGCTACTGACAAGTCTGTGAACTTGATTCTTATCATGAATCACTTGTAGTTCAAAGAATAAAAAATCAGAGCACAGCAAGCACACAAATATTCAGAGTAATTCAGCAAAGAAACTCTTTTTCAAGATTTGTTAATAATGGTTAAGTACCAGTGACAGATTGCCAGGAAAAACACCAGTTTCATGTTGAGGGGCTTGGGGAATTTAATAGAAACTGAGAGTTTGAAAACACCTTTTTGATTTCAGATCATTCTGCAGAAAGTAAAGCAGCTCTGAAACTTTGTTTTGCACCACCAGGTGTAGCAGCAAAAATAAGGCTGGGTGTAGCTGATTTTTCTGGAACTACTTGCTAGAAATTTCTGTTTATTCTTTGTCCTCCCCTTTTGCTCTCCTTTTCTCTGACAACTTTCCATCTTTGTTCCCAAAGGAGCTTTCTTCTCTGTCAGCAGTCTGAAGAAGGCAACACTCACCTTGAATCACTGGATGGTAGGAGCAGAGCATTATGAAAGATTCAGACTGGGACAAGGTTTTTTAAAATTTAATTTGCAGTGAGAAAGTTTAAGTGAGAAAAAAACCTGCTCAACGGCCCAAAGTGGGGACTTTTATTTTTTCCAACCGAATTTTGTTTCATAAGGCATGCTGACTACTTTGTTCTTGTTCTAGTGTAGAAGAGAAAAAAAAAAAAAAAAAAAATCCAACTGAATAATTTTCTACTAACCCAGGAATCCAGTTCTCTCCCATTTTTCCCTTAGGTACAATTTATATTGGTCTGAAAACCAGCAAATCATCAGCTTGAAAGAAGCAGTACTTTTGTTCAAGAATTCTCTTTATTTTTCAACACACCAAGCAACATGGTAGCTAGCTTGTTCCTGACACTCTCACTCCTTCTCATTTCATTATTTGTATTGTGTTGAATTTATGAGGGTTTTTTATGTTAATTAAATTTCTAAAAGCATCTGAGCAAAAACAGTTACAAAGAAACTTGTATTGTAGCCTAAACAGATTTTTGAGTCCACAGGAATGTAATTTAAAAAAATAATTTTATTTATAATTTCATTATAAATACTTCCATGATTCCCACACCTTCTCAACTCTGTTGCTTTTCAAAGTTTGCATACTTCAAGTCTAATTTAAAAGTGTTCTCTTAAAAGTTACAACCCATGCTGTTTCTAGAGAGTAGAGGAGAGCTTTGCACAATATTTTATTTTCAAAAATACAAATTCCTCTTCTTTCTCCCTCTATTTAGGCTGTCTGGTGGTCTTTAACAGTGCAGTGGAGAAGTCCTAAGCACAGTATATTTTTCACTGTAATCTATACAGTGCGCTGTATAGAGCATTAACTTTCTAAAACAGCATAAAATTTCGTGAGAGGGTTTCAACTTTTCTATCAATAAATTACAAATTTGAATAGCATTTAAACCATAATTATGTGTCAGTTTTTCTAATTTCTTAGCAAAAATAAATTTTAAATTTTTTTAGTCAAATACTCAAATTCTCATTTCGAAATGGCAGCTTATTTTAGAAGTTTACCTATATATATGTGTAGTTAGAAAATGCAATGGAAAATATCCTAAACAACACTTGGGTATATAAGATTTATTTCTTATTGGAAAAAACACTGTTTTGGTGAAGGATACTGAAAATGTGGCCAAAAAGTTGAAACATCACTTATTTGAAGACGTCTCTTGGTGTGTTTCTGTGTATTTCAACATGCTGTGGGATAGAGTAGACCAGGATCAACTCCTTGGTCAGTCCATAGGGGCTTGGCAGCCTTTACAGCAGTTTCTGTATGAGGAAAAGTCCTGAAAATATGCCTTCAGATTTGATGATGTGCATATTACCCTGTCCAGAGGGTCACTCTTTATTGGCATGCCAAATGTTGTCAAAAATAATGGATGCTTTATGGGATGATAACCTACCAAATGATATTGGCACAGCATGTGCACCACTCACCATTTCTGAACAGCTATCAAATGGAAAAGGCAAATCCATGCCATGAAGAAAAAACACTGTAAAGATCATGCATCAACCCTGTGCCTGGAGCATGAGATCTGTCCAGGTTGGCTGGCTGGCTGACTGCTGCAACCACCAACACGGGCTGGGACGGTTGTCAGGAAGCTCAAGGGACATTGACCAGAGCAGCCTGTACCAGGCTTGGGGCCATTGGCCAAGGAGATAAGAACAATACTTAGCAGAAAATCGGGGAGGGTTTATCAAAAGCCACATATTCGAAGAAACATTTTGCTTTTGACAAATCAGCATTTTCTGAAGGTAGAACAGCACATCATAAAACCTCATGCTCCTTTCTAATGATAAATACCTTTGTGGCAGTACTCTGCATGGCATGTCAGAAATGGAAGCTTTCTTTGAAATGTTTGTTTCCATTTGCATTTACTTTTATATTCGTTAGCAGAGTTCATCTGTCATCCAGTACAACAGGAATAGCAGAAGTCAAACTTTAAAATCTTCCTAGATTCAATTTTAAGCAATCAGAACTTATAAACTATTTGTTAAATGAACTTTTAATTATAAATCAGTGTTTTTTAAAGGACAAAAAATATCAAGCCCTAGAAAATTACACTTTGTATGCATCAATAATTAAAAAAAAAAAAAAAAAATTTCAAACCAGAGGGAGTACCAGTCTGGGGATGCAAACATCAGAATAACATATTTTATATATTACTTTATTTTTCCTGGTATTCCAGTCAACATAACCCATTGTTGTGAAAGCCAGTAATAAAGATTAGTGTGTTAATGCATGTAAAAAATAACTGAGAAAAGAAAACTTTCAGATCTTTAGACTAGGTTTTAGGGAAGGTGTCACCATCATCAACATTACCTACTACAGTTTTCTTGTCCAAGTGTTTAGATTCCTATCATTCTTTTTTCATTTGTACTCATGTACTCATAGGCAACTTCTATACTCTCAAGTACAAAAACTTTTCCTAAAAACTTTTTCTCAAAAAGCAATTTATTTTGTAGATAAGAACAATTTGTAATAATAGAGCAGCTTAAGGTTACTTTGATTATTTGAGTCTGTTCTGAGACATGAATGTATAAACTTTAAGCATCTAACAGTCTGCACATTCCAGAAAAGTGGAATTCTCAAGTTCATTCCTTAAGGTGTTGGATTTTTATAAGGAATTGGGTTAACCATTTAGGCAGAGTATCAGGTGTGCCAGTTAACAATTATAACTGACAAACCTCTTCTGGGCATACTATTTCCAGACCAAATAAAAATCTCAAGTGCTGACATAAAAATGGTCACTGAGACACAGGAAGACGTGAATCATAGTGGTAAGGAGACCATTGGCAGACAGAGTCTTCATCAGTTTAAAATGAGACAAGTCCTGATTGCATTACTTTGTGACGGGTGATTGTACAAAGGCAAATGGCACTTTCAGAGTACTGTAGCTGTAAAAATAATCGAGGATTAAAGCTTGTTCTTTAACGGCATAAAGATAGGGCAGAGATACAATGTAACATGTTCCTAGTCTGAATATGTCAGTACAGAAGAGCAGTGATCTTGCTAAGACTACTCAAGGTGTGGCTTTTGAAGAGTGGGCATTGCTGACATTGGGAGAGCTGAAAAGCTTCTCTCCTCAGGTCCCCTTGCTGCCTCAACCATGCGGGTTGACTCCTGTGAAATGGATCCTCAAATGCCACAGTTTGGAGGGTGGTGCTTCAAAATTTATGTTCTTTAGCTTTAAAAATGGACTGTAAAATTCCATCAGAGGAACAGTTTCAGTAACAATTCAATTGTCTTTTCTAGGATGGCAGAAGGTCAGGTTACAATCCCAGAGTAAATCATCCTTCCTACTGACTCAGAACTATTCTCATGTATCTTACGAGTTAAGGACTCGACATCTTGAACTGCTATTTTTATATATATCATATTATATGACTGACTTTCTTCTAAACTTCAGAAAGTGTATGCAGGGCTTTCGGTCATATACAGTATACAGTAACATGAAAAATTGTGTTAAGAGATTTGGCACACACTGAGGCTGCTTTGAAGTCTGGTTCTGTAACAAATCTTACGTGAATTCTGTTGTTCAAATGTTGATTACTTAGCGATCCATTCCCTGTAATAGAGATGCACAGTATTCCAGTTTGAATGATGTGTTACCATAAAGAAGATATTTAAACAACAAATACTGTTAGCTGCATGCCACAGGGTTTTCAGAAAAGAAAAAAATTCAAGGGAAACAGATACAACTGTCATAAGTTAAGAATGTAAAAAAAAAATGAACACTCATAGAGAAAATAAAAATAAAATAAAACCTAGTGATTTGTTGCCTCAGCTATTAAAATCTTATTCCAAATATCTACTTACAAGATATGTGTTGTTCACTGGGACAGACATTCCAAGAAATTGATTGCCCTGAAGAAATGCCCCTAGCTAACCATATCAGTGTGGTGAATTTATTCAATGTTTATGACTTACAAAGTGACAGATAAAGTGGGAAAAATTCAACTAAATCTATTTTGGCAGAAAATTCTAGTTCATTGAGCCTGAAATGTTTACTTTCTAACATGTCAGGAAGTATTTTTGTCTGGATGCTTGATGAACTATCCTACAAATAAGTTTGTGTTTACAGTGTTCCTAGATCTGTGTTAAGCAATTTGGCACATTTGCTTTGGAGATGAAAATGAATTGCTTTAAGACCCTGGAAGCAGTGTGCTCCTAAACCTACAACAGTGTGCCTGACAGAATGACAGGGTTTGTGACACTGGAATAGCTACGGATTATTCCAGGACTGACAGTTTTAGGAGACTGAAGCATGAAGCTGCTCACCTGAAAAACATGTCTGAGTGGGGGGCTGAACTTCAGCCTCACCTAGGGCCTTAATGTGCTAGGGATCCTGGAACAGCTTCAAACTTAGTTTCCCAGGGAAAATGAAACTTTTTTTTCTTTTTTAGTTCTTTCTGTTTCAGTGCTGCTGTTCTCAGCTGTCAAAGGTGTTAAAGTGGATGTGGGCTTGTGAGAAGCTGCGCGTTAGGAATGTGCAAAGGCACGTGATATACAGTACTTCTGTCATTCTTTTTCTTACCTGGTAAAATAAGACAACACCATAAATACGATAACACCTTCCATGATAGCAATATTTGATCTCCTTACCCAGTTCTACTTTTCAGGATAAAAATGTCTCCGAAAGAACAAAATAGCTATTTCACATAGCATACTGACCACTTCCTAGGATGTGGTTACAAAGAGGTCCCATTCCTCAGGTGAGGGGCTGACACACTCTTCGGGTAACACAACTTGCAAAATATTAAAAGTGATGGTGATGGATGGAAAACCTTGGCCCCTGTTTGAAATGAGTATTTTTGGATCTTTTGAAAGCATTCCTTTGACTAATACACTTAAGAAGAAATGTCCCTAATAAGCAATATGGACTGATATGAACTCTGCTATGGGATGTTCACAATCTGCCTCCTGCACTGTAAATAATGCTCCCAGATCCCAAAACGCTTGACATGTTCTGTAATGCTTTTGCAATATAACATCTTAGGTTGAAGATAAAATAAATTAAACCAGTAAATATCAATTATACTGTGCTAGATTAAAATACAAAAGCACAAGCCCTAAATTATGAAAACCCTCCTGATCACAATAAAAAGTTGTTCAGTGGATTGGATATGAGATAGAGAAAAACAAAGAGCTTTCTTTTTCATATTACTCAGCCTGATGAGCCAGATTTGGTTTGCAGGCTGGCTCACACATGAATTCTCATGTCTCCAGCTTCCTTGTCAGGAAGCCTGTGGGTGAATGGTTCTGATTTGCGCCCACTTTTATGGGGGAGGAAACACCCACACAAGCAAATATTTGGGATGTTTTGAGGTAATGTTTTAATGTACTGAGCAATTATGTTGGCACCACATGAAGAAAGAAACTGAGTAACCCTTTCTTGCTAGGTTACTACATACCTAACAGATTTCAGCCACCTACACCTTTACCGATGCACAGGATGAGAATTTTTATTGTGCCTGTAAAATATGTTGGCATCCCACTTTTCTCTTTTTCCACTGTCCTTTCTTGCTTAACTACCTCTTCTTAGGAAGTTAGAAAAAACCCTCAAACACCTACCCTAGAGTAGGTGACTTAAACTGTCTTTCCAGTTTTCATGGATGTCAAGTTAAGAAAAATGGATCATTTAAAAAAAAAAAAAAAAAAAAGGCATAAAGTTGAGGTAAAACAAATGTACCACAAAGATCCTATGAAATACATAATTGTATTTGTACAGATAGATAATTAGGTTGTATGAGACCTTATTTTTTGAACATCTGAAGTGTAGGTGGACTTGAGGAAACAAAGCATTTAAGCTCAATTTTACATTTATTTTGTTGTCTTTGCACACTTGTCTCTGTTTCCTGTGGTGCCAGCCATCTGTCCAAGACCATGTGCTTGATGGGACATGTCATGGTATACCATGAGGACCTTGGATACCATTGTGTTTAGTCCAGATCTCAAACTCTGATTTCTGCATGTAACTCTCTTTCACTTTTATATGTCTTATGCCTGGGCATGAATTCGAGTCAAATATAAAACATCAATGCAAGCTATCCTTCAATGTATGACAATCCCTTATATTTAAATGAATGAAAGAGATACTATCGTGGTGCCAGGCATTCAGCTAAAAGAAGAAAGTATGTATTAAAAGTAGAGTGCTTCTCTATGAGGTTTCATGGGACATTTTGGAGACTGAAATGCTGACTGTTGGTACAGTAGAGATTTTTTTGTATGACGAGCATTAGGTAGTGGCTGTACTGCACAAAACAGGATGGCCTGCATGGCAAGATGTCTTAGCAAGTCTGTAACAAAAATCAGCTATAAATCATGCAAACCAAAGATTTTAAAGTTAGGTGTAAATAATTCATTTGAAGTAATAACATCATCACCTCCACTCCAGATGGATTAACCATATCATCCAGTGTGGATTGAATTTCGTGTTATCATCTTAAGAGTGATTTGAAAATGAATCAGAAACAAAAGCTTTTGCAGCTGCATTTGTATTTCTGTTGCTGCTGTTTCAACACTCATCATTTTCAGAATGGGAATACTGCTGGATCTGAATGATCCCCAAATGGTGAGAAAGAAGAATATATTGAGAACATTGGAGATCATGAGTTAGTGTCTGATTCTGCTTCATACATCCTGTATGACCTGGGACAAGTGACTGAACTTTGGATGCTAAGAGCTTCTTTTAAACATTTTCAAAACTAAAAGTATCTGCATCTATTAGGTCATTGATTTGCTGTTGTTTAGAAAAACTCAACTGAGAGTTCCCAGAAAAATACGGTCTGGCTGTGTATAATATTAACCATGACGTTTCACCAGATTTTTAGTTGAATTACACTTTTAAAAATGAGTATGGCATCCTAGTTTTAAATGTTCAGTGTCAAGAATATGTACTGGGAGCTATTGTAAATTTTCTCAGTGAGTAATTTCACTGAACGCCGCAAAAATACATCTTTATTTTAGCCTTAATTTGTCTAATGCAACTTCCAGTATGGATTGGATCTTGTTATAACTTTGGCAGTTGGATTGGAGTACCCATTATCCATATTTTACTCTCAGTATAGGTACTTAAGGGAATTCTTTATCACTCTAGAGTTTTTGATAAACTAGTTTAGCTTTGACTTCCAGGATGCATTACAAGGCAAGACTTTTGATTTCTCAGTTTCCAGGCTATCAACAACTGTCATAAATTGTGACCAGCATATGTGGATGTGGTGACAGTCACAGCTCTGTCAGTACAAAGGAAATGTAGCCGTGCAAGTCCTGCTTGTGACTGTATATTGGTCTTATGGATATCCTGTAAGAGATTCAGCTGTCACTCCTCCATCACTCCAGAGACCTCTCCAGGGGCACTGCCCACCAGCTTCTCCTGTTCTCTCAATAACACCTGTTTTCCAGATGTTTAACTTCCACTGACAAAATAAAAATACATGTGTCTGCTTCCATTCAGCAGACAAAGCAATCCACTTGTTCAGCCCTGGGGAACTTATCCACTCCCTTCATACTTGCTGTTTTCCAAATATATGTGCCATCAGCCGACTTTATCAGTGATTTTTCTTCATTCTAAGTTATTGAAAAGAACTGCATGTTTCATAAAGCTAAGAACCAACTCCTGCAGATCCTTCTGCTCTCTCAGAAACACATTGGCTGATTCTCTAATTATCTTTGAGATCTGTCATGGCTATTTTTAATGCATGCATTTGGTGCATCATGTTAATTTCAGATCATTTTAGTTCTTAATCAAAATGTCAAGCAATATTGAGTCACGATCATTACAAAAGTGGAGGTATGTTACACCAGCATTCATTACCTTTATTATCCAAACGGATCATTAAAAGAGCAAACTACTTGGAAAAGATATAATGATTTTCCATAAATCATTAATCATTCTTTTAATTGTTCATTAACAGAGTGTCAGCCATTCCTGTATTTACTGATGCTGGTCAGATTGCTCTATTTTAATTACTTTGTTTGAGCAACACTGTGAGTGCAACATTAGCCTTTTTCAGTCTTTAGGAACCTTCCCAATATTGCAAGAATTATTGAAAATTGGTATTCAGTAACTAGAGAACTCCTTAGTCAAGTCTTTTACAATTCCTATGCAGAAGTTTAAAATGTTTTTACTAGTTGATGTCTTAGATAGCATTGAGTTACAGTTGACATTTTTCTGTAAAAATTCTGGAAATCTAGAATTATTTTTTAAAGAAAATGACTGGAAAAGTTAGTTCTCCTTTATCAGCTTAAGGATAAGCCAGAGATAATGAACAAAGCACAAAGGAAGTGGAAACAAATTTTCCTCTAGAAAATAGAGGACTATGAATGATGCTGTTGTATTATACAAACAATATGACTGATGTCAGTGGAACTTTCCTATGAGTAAAGATGTATGTACTCAAAGTATATTTAGAAGTTGTTGTGGATTAAAGTCAAAACTACATCATGAATCTAATAATGAAATTGCAGTACTATGAAGAGCTGAGTCACGCTGAGACAAAGACTCATGTTCATGTAGCATAACTTCAGCTATGTAAAATTTAGGCACCTATTCTAAACTAATGTATTGGGTTAGTGCAGCAAGATTTTGGTAGCAGCACGGCTACAAAGATGACTTCTGTGAGAAGCTGCTAGAAGCTTCCCCCATGTCCAATAGAGTCAATGCCAGCCGGCTACACGATGGACCCACCACTGGCCAGGGCTGAGCCCATCAGCGACAGTGGTAGCGCCTCTCGAATAGCATATTTAAGAAGAGGATAAAAATGGGCAACAGCAGCCAAAGAGAGGAGTGAGAACATGTGAGAGCAACAATTCTGCAGACATCAAGGTCAGTGAAGAAGGAGGAGGAGGGGGAGGAGGTGCTGCAGCTGCCAGAGCAGGTTCCCCTGCAGGCCGTGGGGCAGCCCGTGGTGAGGCAGCTGTGCCCCTGCAGCCCACGGAGGGTAACGGGGGAGCAGATCTACACCTGCAGCCCGCGGAGGAGCCCACGCAGGAGCAGGTGGAAGCCTGAAGGAGGCTGTGACTCTGTGGTGAGCCCATGCTGGAGCAGGCTCCTGGCAGGAGCTGTGGCCCATGGAGAGAGGATCCCACGCTGGAGCAGGTTTGCTGGCAGGACTTGTGATCCTGTGGGGGACTCACGCTGGAGCAGCCTGTTCCTGAAGGACTGAACCCTGTGGGAGGGACCCACACTGGAGCAGTTTGTGAAAAATGCAGCCTGTGGGAATGACTCATGCTGGAGCAGAAGAGTGTGAGGAGTTCTCCTTGCTGAGGAGGAAGGAGCGGCAGAGACAACATGTGATGAACTGACCACAACCCCTATTCCCGGTCCCCCTGTGCCACTGGAGGGGAGAATGTAGAGAAACTGGGAGTTAGCTTAAGACTGGGAAGAAGGAAGAGGTGGGGGGATGGTGTTGCAAGATTCGGTTTTATTTCTCCTTACTGTACTCTGATTTGATTAGCAATAAATTTAATTCATTTTCTCCAAGTCGAATCTTTTTTTTATTTTTTATCTTCTTTTTCTTTTTTTTTTTCTCTCTGTCCTTACCTTGACCCACAAGCCTTTTGCTATATTTTCTCTCCCCTATCCAGCAGAGGAGGAGAGTGATAGGGTGATTTTGGTGGGCACCTGGCATCCAGACAGGGTCAACCCCCCACAAATAACCATTTATGCCTTCTTTATAATTACAGGGAAGACATAAGATGATCTGGAGTACAATTCATCCCATAGATGCTGAACAGCTGAGGATGTCTCAGCTGTCTTTTGTGGGTGCCCATCTGTCTCTAAGCAATCCAGAGAAATTAGATTAGACTAGATGACTAACACTTATCTGGCTAAAGACAGGTGAGATGAATTCCATCCAACATGACTGATCAAAGGAGATCTATAGTGTAAAAAATCCCACACTACTCTCATCTTGTACAAAAAATATATCATTACATGATTCTTTCCATCTGAGATCGTAGTTTACTGAAACAGAATAAAAGTGTTGGTTTAAATGCAATTTGCATTTCAGACTTAGGGTTTTTTTTTATTGCCTCTTCACAGAAAGCAACCCTTAGAGAAATGCCAATTATTATACAGTACTTCTCTCTAATTGGAACAAATCATCTGTCTTAAATAAAATATGGATACATTTATAATCATTGTATGACTGTTTGATTGTATGGCTGTATGTCAGCCCTTTTATTAAAAGCAAAGCAGTACTCTTTTGCAATTATTGACTGAATGTATTAGGTAGATGTAATGTGTGTCTGATACTTTGCTCATACACAATACAAAAATGTCCAGTTTAGATTTAAGTCAGTTTGTGCTCAGTCAGAGAGAGATTGTCCCTCAGAATAAAGACCCCATTTTTGAAAAGCAGAGTCTTGATTCGTTTTCTTCCTTATTCTATGACAAAACAGAAGGCGTAGCCCTGCTTCCCAGGCTGTCTTGCTTTCTTCCTCCTCTCATCAAACCAAGCACACTGTCTAACACTCTGAGATGCGAGAAAAGAGCAAGATTGTACCCAATTCACACCCAGTAAAGAGAAGAAGGGAAGTGACATTCTTGATTAACCATTACCATTTTGATGCTGCTATCGACAATAGAGAGCACCTGTGGAGATGAGCTGAGTACCCCTTTATGCAACTCATTTAATGCTCAGATTCACTTGATTCACTGGAGTATGGTCTATGACAAATAATGAGGAGGGAATTTCTCCATAGCCAAATGTTATCTGTTGACAAAAAAAACAAAAAACCAAAAAGCCTTTCTGGCAGAGAAGACACTGTGGATCTTTAAATACCTCAATGTTATTCAAAATCCTAGATCTTAGCAAATAATTGACAATATTTCAACAACAGGGAAATGGTATCTGAGAACTCACCTGTGAAAACTGATGGTGGTTGACACTTTTCTGGAAGAACCCATCAGCCCCATTAAAGGACCAGGTCATCTAGATTAAAGCAAAAAAAAAAAAAAAAAAAAAAAAGCTGTAGTAAAATGCTGACAACATAACTTTAAAAAAATAATCACAGAATCATCTAGGTTGGAAAAGACCTTGAAGATCATTCAGTCCAACCATTAACCTAGGACTGACAGTTCCCAACTACACCATATCCCTCAGTGCTATGTCGACCCGACTCTTGAACACCTCCAGGGATGGGGACTCCAACACCTCCCTGGGCAGCACATTCCAACGCCCAACAACCCCTTCTGGAAAAAAATGCTTCCTAATATCCAGTCTAAACCTGCCCTGGTGCAACTTGAGGCCATTACCTCTTGTCCTGTCGCTTGTTACTTGGTTAAAGAGACTCATCCCCAGCTCTCTGCAGCCTCCTTTCAGGGAGCTGTAGAGGGCAATGAGGTCTCCCCTCAGCCTCCTCTTCTCCAGACTAAACACCCCCGGTTTCCTCAGCCGCTCCCCGTACGACCTGTGCTCCAGACCCTGCACCAGCTTGGTTGCCCTTCTCTGGACACGCTTGAGTCATTCAATGTCCTTTTTGTAGTGAAGGGACCAAATGAAGAACGGGTAACATTGTGCATTAATTGCCTAGGGAAGACTAGTGGTGCAGCAGGCTGGAGAAAGCCTTGCTTTGAACTCAGCTGGCACTTTGCTGGATGCAGAGGATTTATGTGCTTGTGTAAATGAAATTGTATACATATGCAGATACACGTACATAAATACAGATGCTTATGTACTTTGAGTGTGGGTGACATACATGCTTGTGTACGTATTTGTATGGATACATAGATAAACACACGGACATCTATATACTTCAGCAAAGCAGGTAAGGACTGCCCTCAGTTGTCCTATAGGCATTTAGTGCTTTTTAAAATGTCCTATTTTATCTAATACACCTACCTGAAAATGGCATGTATTTACAGGCAACTTAGAACTTTCTGAAGCTTCATCTGGAAGCTGACAAGATACTCCCACAGTGCCTAAAATGACAGTAGACATATATGTTTGCTTGTCTGAATCCCACCCCATATACTGCAGTGAGGAATGTAGACTGTCGCCTACTGCTTTAGGTATTCACCATATGACGTACGTCATGATGACCAAAAATCAGAAAATATAGTGTTTTATCTGCTCCCAACATTCTTTATTGAGATAAGGTTCTCTCTCACTAATTTCATCTGGTCAAAATGTGCTGCAGTTTGTTACTTTCAGTTATGAGTCACAGTGTTTCCACTGTAGCTTGATCACTCAATGAAGTGTGTGAAGAAACATGGCACATACAGCAAATCCAGCTGGCTTCATACACCAGCTTTGGTGTTTGAGTCTGTGAGCGAAACAACCTCAAGTTTATTTTTACTTTGCATTTTTACAATGGGAAGTGACTGACAAGTGCTTAATTAAAACCTACTGTAGAAAACCAGACCTGACCTGCCTAAGAAAAGAACCACCTCCCTCTATTAAAAACATATATACACCTTACTAAGGAAACAGAAAATAACTCAAGGAGCACTCAGTGCTATGCTATAGTACTACACCTGCGATATTTTCTATCACACCTTTTCATTGAACAGTAAAGAGAGAATCATCTGGTACAATATTTCTCCCCTGAAACAGTACTGCTTTTCCCTATATTTTACCAAAAAAAATATGGATCTATGCTATTATGAACTTCCGGAAATAGTACTATTCCAAATTATTTTACTTGTAGAAGTACATTTAAAATGCTGATTGATTTTGTCCAACAGTTGAATCTAATATATCCTTGTAAGCATGTTCTTTATGATTTGAAAGCTAGCTGGTTTTGATTAGTTGTCCATGTTATCACAGTCTGATTTGCTGAGGCAAGCAAGGCAAGCATGCATTGTGTTCCTGTCTGTTTGGGGTTTTTTCCTATAATAGCAGAATTGATAGTCTTGCCACAGAAGTTTTCATAGGGTCATTTATTAATTTACAGTTCTAGAATTAATTCTTTGCTTAGGAGTATCCCAGCCAGTCTACAGCTAAAATGAAGGACTGGGACATGGGATGTTCCTAGAAATCAGTGATAGGCTTGATCCATTTTGTCACTTAAAATCTGGTATGAGAACCAGGCGTGTACTACAGGCTTCCTATGCCTTGTCTTTCCATGAGTTGTGAACTCTGACCATACTATTGGAAATTTCTGTTGATGCACTTCAGCAGTAAATCTAACTTTCGTCTTGACTGTATCTTAAGAAAAGCATTTCCACATTTGTCACTGTTCGAGTTCAATACTCTCTGACCAGGAGAAGGGTTGAATGTTTATTATCAAATTTACTTATTTCATATCTTTAGGATTTTGATTTAGCAGAGTGATGCCACAATGTACTGAAATCACAACAGAAAAATAACATACCACTTGCAGTATACTGACTGAATCACAGTACAAACATGTTTCTCATCACCAGTCTCTGTATGCTCACTGTTACAATGCTGGGCATCCCCAGTCCCTAGGAAGGCATGCATGAGTTGAAGTCAGATCAAGCTCTCTTCCAAATTTTTTCTATCAGTTGACCAGATTTTATACTTTATGTTGGGCTGAGGTATGTATGTGCTCTCCCAGCCCTGGCACACTTGTCTGGATAGCTCAGGAAAACATTATTTTGTGTTAATTTTCTCAGGGAACGTGATGAATCAGTGGTGCAGCTGTCTTATCTAAACCCAACATTATCCTCCAGCCTCCCTGGTGTTAAGTTTAGCTTTCTTTATGGTACATTCTTCCCTGAGCTCACTGGGGTTTTTTGCCCTTCTCATCTGAACTCTTCTCTACCGTGGAGGTGTGCTGGTCAGTCATAGCCATATGACAGCTGCTTTTCCCATGTATAAATTCATAATATATTTTCCCAACAAATGCATTGCATGTAGTAGAAATACTACACCTCAGGGTTTTCTTCTGGAAAAAAAACTGCACAGAAGATGGGAACAGTCTAACACAATGCAAACTGCAGAACACAGCACCTACTCTTACCTGCTGACTCCTTTTAATTATGACTGTAGCAAATTATTATTTATAATTTACCTCCTGAAAAATCTTCTGAAATATTATTTTTTAATTTATTGGGGATTATATTCTACTTTGAAGCACAATAATCTAAATACTATGAGAACGTAGATACCTAAGAACTCATCATCCCCATGATGCTTATATTAACATTGAAGAAAGACAGGGAATATATACAGATATTTTTCTTGGAAACATCTTGCAACAATTAATGTTTTTCCACAGCTGAGTCATATAGTGCAGAAAATCATGCAGAGGGGTCATTGCTCAGGTGAATCAAATAACTAAGAACATAAAAATTATGACTCCTCTCTTTTGTCCTTCAGATCAGAATTTTTATTCTTTCTTTTTTAAGTGGTGGATGTGGAGAATAGAGAGTGTTGTTTTTCTAGTCTTTTCTCTCAAGAAATCCTTTCCAAGGAAAGCATGCAGTATGAGAATGTGGCATTCTAAACGGGCCACTTCTACTAATTTTTTTTTTTTTAATTTATTCACATAATACAGTAGAGGTTATGGAATAAGTTACAAAACTATTTCAGTGGAGGTATCACTAGATTTACCCAAAGCATATGTCCAGGTTAGTCTTTGTATGTAAGGCAATATCACTGCGATTTCTAAGACATCAACATATAAAAAATGAAGCACGGAGGAATTAAGTGACTCACCCAAATACAGTCACATGTTGTGTCCATATGAGTAAACTGAATATGCCTGAGAATTATTTCCAGGTAAACCAGTATTTGTTAGAATTAATTTAGTCACAGACTGGACAGTAAAGTTAGATGTATAACACAGATTTCTTTAGACTCACAGTTGCTCAGGATCATAGTCTGGAACCATACATCGTATTGCTGAACCTGTTTTGACTCTAAGGCTAAACTCCATGGCTGGCCACCTCATCCATCTCCAGAATGTCTTCACAAATGTCTCTTCATGGATGAGTAAAGTGGGTATCTTGCAAGTATCTGGCCTCCTTAATTCCTTTCTAAACACTTCTACAGGCAGTTTTCAGATAGTTCAGAGGAAACAAAGGATCATTATATAGGAACTAAGTCTGAACCACAAAATCATCTTCCACTTGTTCACTGTCTGATGAGTGACTGATAATGGTGTGATGCTTATTTTGGTTCTGGGCTGTTACTAATGATGGATCCTTCAAAGCCATTAAATTGACCTTCTGTTGCCACCAGGAAGGCAGAATTGGACTGATAATAGCAATGAAGAGCATTTTGTGAAGACTTTCTTCCCTTTTATTAATTAGAGAAATGAGGTTAGTCGTCACACTGTTTTAAATAATTTAAACTTCATGTTTGTGTAATTTTCTTTAATTTGCAGCCTATAAGGGAGGCAGCGTTATGCTTGTATGTGAGAAATTACAATGATTGATACATCTTGGGGAGAGCTATAAGTTTCCAACCATTCTCTGGCCTTAACTTCCATCATTTACTTAACTGTAAGAAAAATCAGGTCTGTCCTGATTGGCTGCTCTCATCATGGTTTATTTTCCCATTCTAAAATTAGGGAATATATTGACCTACTTCTCTGATTAGATAACTGAAATTCTTTGCCTCTCCTTTTTTTTTTTTTTTTTTTTTTTTTTTTTTTTTGATTACTAGTGAATCCTTTAAATTTGTTTTTCAATTAGGTAAACTAGGGAGGTATAGTCTTTTATGTATCTGCTCTATTAATGATAGTGGACATGTCTTCAGATAGTATTTTATGTCTGTATTATATGTAACATGCCAACTTGGATTGTTAGGCTTCAGAGAAATACCTATAACTGTGTGATTATGGTATACAGTACTGTGTGAAAGCTGGGATTTATTTCTATTTTAGTTGCAGAGATCTACAGCTGCATTAATTCTCTTATCAATATCCCATACTTGAAAGAAATGGGCACTTCTAAGAAATGATTCATCTGATCTATTTCAAATGTCTGCGTTAGGAAGAAATTAATTTTGCCCTGCTAGCACTTACTTCTTTCCACTGGCAACATTACTGTATTACTTCAGAGACAGGCATCTGCATGGTAGATATTGACATTATATCAGACTCCTACTTCATATTATTTCTTAGCTGGAACGATAATGTGCATATATATGTTGTACAAGCCTGAGGTACCAGTAGTTCCCAAAGCAGGCTCCACTGTTTGTTTCCAAACTGATGTCAAGCTTGGGGCTTTGTGCTGCAACTGTGCTAGCAAAGAAGAGCAAGAATGTGAGTGACTGAAAATATTCTGCATTGTATGTGTGCCTAATGACTGTCTTGTTTCTATTTTGCAGCCTTTTGTCCATATTTGTTGCTACAGAGTCTCTTAAATGTACTCTAAACTTCAGTATTTCTTAATTCCATATCCTCAAGTTCAAAGTGTCTAATTTATGAGCCTTGTGCGCTGGAAAGTAATTTGAGTCTCCAAAGTGTATATAAAAATTCTGCAAGAAAGATAAAAGCTTCAACTGTAATTTTTCAAGTCAGCCTACATAAACAATACCTCAAAGGAACGATAACACAAGGTGCAAATTTGTTGCTTTGAGCAACTCTCTTTTACAGATTTCTTCTGACCAATGGAACAGATTGAGATGGACTCGTTTTGTTATGAGCAGTTTGTCATGTTCTTATATGCTGCTATATAATTAACTCCACAATTATCTAGACTTTTTTTTAAGTATAGATATTTTTTAAAAAGATACACTCAGGTCAGTGTAAAGGCCCATTAAAATAAAACACAATTCTCCTTTTCTCTCACCGGTCCCAATTATTGTTACTTTACTTTAAAAAGCTGTATCTCAGGGGTTTAGTACTTGAAGCTGTCATGTTAGGACTTTCTAAATATGGATTTGACTTTCTTTCTCTTCACAGGAAAAGCAAATAAATGACTGATAAACCTTTTAAGAAAGAAAAGAAGACAGAAGAACAAAAGCAAATGCTTCATTCAATGAACAGACATATTTAATGTTCAGAACATCATCTGCATTTTCTTTGTTGATTTTTTTAATGAGCATTTTTGACTGAAACTTCTATATTCCAGTCTTTCACTGTATTCTCATTCACAGTTTTGGCAAACTTAGTTTCTATCAAAGGCTGTAAGACTGAGCAGTTTATCAAAGACGATCCTTCAGATACTAGTATTTTGCATAGTGTACAATTTACTTGGGTTTATGCAATATATTTTTCTTCCAGGGAAAAAGCAAGACATTTTTATGCTGAGAATAACAGAAGATGCTAGAGTCACAGGAGAGGGCCAGATGACTTTGCAAAGCCCTCTTGACATCACTTCTGTAGAGCATAAAAACTATGCTGGATTTTAATAATCTCAGAAACACACTTGCAGTTGCTGCTTCATCCAGGATTCTTCAGTTTCATGGTCCTGCAATGGAGATGAACACCAGGATTAGCAGGATCTTTCCTGGTTTCAAAAGTAGCAGCCAAATTTACTGTCTACCTATATAAGGGTAGTGCCACTCCTCTGTTTACAAGATGAACACCTCTGTGGCCAGTATCCCTCAAATACCATAAGAAAATTTGTCTTTTGATTCCCTTCAGACTGTATATGACCTGAAAATGTTTCATTGAGACAAGAGAAAGTTCCAATATATTTCACACTTCCAGCCTTTCTCAATAAAGGTTGGTGGCCTTTCTTAAAGTGGGAACTGAATACCTAATATAAAAAGTAATTTAATTGCCTGTAGCAAAAAAGAAAATCTGTCCCTGAAAAACAGTTAGACTTCAGCAGCATAGAAATGGCATACTGTGTTGTATTCACACCCACTACTGTTAGATGTCATTTATGTCTCAGTGTTATTACTCTCTGTTGCTGCCTAGGAGTAAAACCCCAGCAATGCAGGATGGACTGCAGTGACATTATGTTTCAGGTAAATATTAAGAGAAATAATACATGCAAAACATTCATATTAATCTAAAATAATTCTTAAAGCTACAAAAATCTAATAGGATACAATAAGTTATATATCAAGGGGCCATGAACAGGGACCTCTGGGAAATTCACTTTCAATGATTTCAGAAATTCCTTCCCTAAGCTATATTCTCTATCCTTGTGGTGAAGGTGGTCATACTTAGAAAATTAGAGAGAAGTGAACATGTGCTGGTTCATGATCCAAAAGAAAAACTTGTAATTATATTAGATTTCTGCATCTTCTTTGTTAATAAAATGGATTAGTGAAATGGGAATAAATAGCATCCTGACACCAAAAATGCATCATGGAAGAAAATACTTCCTTTCTAGTACTACATATAAATCTATACTTGGAAATTCATATTCTTTTTGTTAAGAACCATTTAAGTGTCAACATGTATTTAAACAGTGAAGCTGACTGGATGATTTTACATCAGCCTCTCTTGTGATCACTCATATAATGTGGATGCTGGAATTTAATTAAAATACCTGTTCTGAAGATATCTCTATAAATATATTGTCTTGAGTCTGATAGATATTTAATTTATTTCAAAATCTTTGTTATTGCTGTGCAAAGTAGAGCTTTCTTCTTTTCCAGGATAAATTGAATAAGAATGAACCTCCTGTTGTTTTCTAAATGAAAGCATACTGACGATAACGTTTTTAACTCATGTTTTATCATTAGCCTATTGCTATCAGCCGATATAAAAGCACAGAAATTTCACAGCAATTTCTGAGTCATCAAGTTAAACCCTGTGTCATAGATAAACAGAAAAAAACCCACCTATAAATGCATTAAGTTCTCTTTGAAACAAGCTGTACTGAGTGCTTTGCATTACACTTGTGGAAAAGCAGGTCTAGGGCCTCACTTCTGGACTGCTAGAAGACTCCTTTTTCTAATTTCACATGTAAGCTTATTTATGGTCCCCTGACACGTCTTACGTGTTTTAAAGCTATTCCTTACCTTTGTTTACCTTGCCACTGAATTTGCAGCAAGAACTTGGGTGTCTGTGTTGCATTTATGTGGCAAGGTTTTGGTAGTGGGGGCTCCAGGCATTGGCTTCTGCATGAGAAGACACCAGAGGCTCCCCCATGTCAGACAGAGCCATTTCCAGCCAACTCCAAGATGGATCCATTACTGGTCAAAGCTAAGCACATCAGCGATGTTAGTGGCACCTCTGTGATAACATATTTAAGAAAGGGTAAAAAACACTGGGAGGAAGAAGTTGGACAATATGAGAGAAACAACTCTGCAGACACCAAGGTACTGGACTTGAGGGAGGGCGAGGAGGTGCTCTAGGCATCAGCACAGAGATACCTCCACAGCCCGTGATGAAGACCATGGTGAAGCAGGTTGTTTCCCTGAAGCCCATGGAGGACCAACAGTGCAGCAGATATCCACACTGCAGCCTGTGCTGGACCCCACACTGGAGCAGGTGGATGTGCCCTGAAGGAAGCTGCAGGCAGTGGAAAGCCCTCACAGGAGCAGGCTCCTGGTAGGAGTTCCTGAAGAACTGCAGCTCCTGGGAAGGACCCACATTGGAGCAGTTAGTGAAGGATTGTATCCTGTGGGAGGGTGAAGAGTGGGAGGATGAAGCAGCAGCAAAGACAAACTGTTACAAACTGACCACAACCCCCATTCCCCATACGCCTGCACTGCTCACAGTAAGAAGGTATAAGAGTTGGGAATGAAATTGAGCCTGGGAAAAAGGAAGGAGTGGGGAAACAGTTTTTTACATTTGTTCTTGTTTCTCATTATTCTGCTCTGTTTGACTGGGAATAAATTAAATCAATTCCCCCAAATCAAGACTTTTTTCCGGTGATGGCAACTGTTGAATACCACTCCCCCGTCTTATTTTCTCCCCCATCCTGTTGATGGAAGGGGAGTGATAGAGGATCTTGGTGGGCACCTGGCAGCCAGGCAAGGTCAACCCATCACAGTCCTTTGTGGAGCCCAGTAGGGGACTCTTCAGAATTCAATATAAGGATAGTAATTGGGAGAGATAATGGGTGAAACATGGACTGAACAATGTTAGACAGCAGAATAATTGTGGGGAATTTTTATTGTAATTGTGGTGAAGAACGAGGGGTGGAATGTGTGTAAATTGTCCACATTCGTTAGTGTGGTGATGATGTTATTTTGATTGTTATTGTGTTTATAAGGATGAATGATTTAATCTAAATTTAATTAAGTGGCAGTAGTTGAGAGCCAGTGGACAACAGATGCCAAAACACCTTTGTCAGTCCAAGAAGAAAGTTAAGCACTTCCAAACTGTCATTCTGTTTTAAATACTTGCCTTTTTTAGGCACCTAACCTAGTGTAATATTCTTTGCAGACCTTTTTTTTCCCAACTCATTTAGGCTTTTGTTTACTTTTGTGGCCCTTTTTGAGATACTAACTACATGATCTGGAGTCCTCTCTGCAACGTGTACATATAATTTCCTTTAATTTCTCTGAAGTCAGATTCAGATGGAAGCACATTATAAAAGTGATATTGTTGAATGCAAATTATCACCTTGTTATAATAAAAAGCTTGATTTCATACCTTAAAAAATATTATTTCTAGATCCACAAGAAACCATAGTGCTAATCTTTATTACTGAAAAATTACATTTCTTCTTGAGACAGTTTTGGGTTTCTGAGTGTGAAAAGACAGAATTATTTACTAAATATAATTTATTTAAAAAACAGAAGCTAAATTCATCAGCTTCTGATCAGCCCTAATGATCACTTCAAAATCTAGCTCTGTAGAGACATTGGGCAGGATCTTCTTTAAACAATCTCTTTCCCAACATGCACCTGCATCCTGTTCTTTTTTGGTTTTTGGATCAGTAGCCAGTTCTGCTCATCTATTGAATGACTGTAGATTTATCATCAACACCACAGTTCGTTTAACATTTTAAGTATTTTATCTTCAGCAAAAGATGAAAGTTCACACTACTAATTTCACTTAAATTAGATCTATCATTTCTCCAGCACATCTTTTTCCTTCTGTGAATTAGTTGTTGAAGTGCTAAGGCTTGGACAACCGGCCCAAGCCAGAGTTGACCTATAGATGAATCCTGTATATTTTATAACTGATAACCATTGTGCTAGTAGGTATTGTACTGTTATAACAACCCACTTATGCTGATGTAAAAAGTACTAAGCCATTGAAATACTGAAGCCTGAACAACAGGCCCCAAGTAGAAGCTGTTAATTTAGCATTTAATCATTAACAAAGTATGTAAGCTCATTTAGCATTTAATCATTAACAAAGTATGTAAGCTCACCAGTGAAAGATGTGGCTTAGAATATAATCAGTAGTGAGGACAAAATGCTGAGAGAATGTATCCAACTTCCCTTGTTTAGCCTTGCTCAACGCTGAGAACCCAAGTATTTGGCCTTGTCAGAAACTCCCTTGGTGTTATCTATGTTGTGTTGTTCACCCCGCCCCACCCACCCCACCCCACCCTCCCCACCCCACCCCCCCCCCCCCCACCCCACCCCACCCCACCCCAAGCCCTGGCCAGGCTTTGGGTGGAATCCAACAGGAGAATGAAACCAGAAATGTTCCACTCAAAACAAAGTTGCCAGCTATTCTGGCCTGTCGATCTCTGGTATATAAGGCTGAGCCCGTTTGCAGCGACTTTGGCAGCCTCACCTATGGGTGGACGCACCGCGTAGGATTTCCCACTTGCCGGGACAGGCTCCCCAAACCCTCGCTGTAACCGGGGCTGCCCAGCCACTGCGGGTCTGGGTGATGGGAACGTATGCAAGTGGTGATGGATCTTCTTAATCGCTATTCTCTCTCTCATGTAGTAATGATTTGATGCATTACCCTGTATTTTCCTGTTTGCTGCTTTAAGTGCACTATTCTGCCTTTTCTTACTTCATGTTTTCTGTATTACACTATTACATTATTTGGTTATCACCAGTAAAATACACCTATTCTTTTCACTCTGGTGTCCGAGTTTAATTGGTATCCTTAGTGAGCAAAACAGTTGTTAATTGCAGAGATGACCGGAAAACAGAGTACACTAAGAAAATTTAACCCACAGGTAACATTTAGGTGTTCCTAAGACATTGAAGTTCAAGCCAAGGTCTCTGCAACAGTGCATACATACTGCAAAACAACAAAAGGCTTAAAAAGCCAACAAAGTATTTTCCTGTAGTCAAACTAAAAGACCATAGGTGATATTTATTCTATTGCTCTTTCCTAAAAAAAAAAAAAAAAAGCCAAAACTTACTAAAGTTACAGATGCTCATTGGAATCCTAGCAACACTAAAATCCTTCTGAAGCCACTTTTTTACAGGTGCCTGTAGTGAGGTTGATGTATGTTTTGGTTTTCCTCATGGCCAGTAACTATCTTGTTATAATTTTTTCTCATCTCTCACTAACATTTTATCTTTCTTCACAACTTGATCCCAACACTCTCATTGTACCTGCAGTGTTAGTACTTTATTGTCATGCAGAATTCCAGCTAAATTACTGGGGTCCTGTGTAGAAGCAAAGGGCTACTCATATGGAGCCAGTTGTAAAATGAAGAGTCCTAGTGTACTTGAAAATTAAATAGTGCCAGGCAACATTTCTTGGCTGTAGAAATCAATTCATTCTAAGTTGTAAGAAGAGTCCAAGCCATAAATTTGACTTCTGCCAACTAGTCAGGCTCTCTGAGGCAATACCAGGGAATAATCTGGGAGTTAGAGCAGATCAGGAACAATTTCTAAAAGGCAATTTTTGGAGGGTTTGAAAATTTGCGAATGCGGAGACAGCTGTTGCATGCCAATTGGCCTTAGTACTGGAAGCCATTTTAACTGTGTTTAATTTACTGTATAGATGTATCCTCAATGTCTCATGGCATAGTCTCCACTGGTGAAGTATCTAAAAGTTAATAAGTACTACCTTAGCATCAGTAACAATCCAAGGGCTTATGGAGTGATTAACATAACACAAATCTCATGCTAGCATTAGCACTGAACAAGGTTGTGGGTGGGAGTTGTGCTAACCAGATGCTACTGGTCTTGCCTTGGTTGCTTGCTCTCTGCAGTGTATTACCACTGATAGCTACAGTTGCCTTATCTTACAGAGACATTCATAGCACAGTACTCTAGATACACAGTACAGAAATAGTTCAGAGCTTCCATCTCAGCAAGCTCCTTTGGTACTGAGATAAGCAAAATGAAGGTGATGTGTTTCTATTGCACAGGGAGCAGCAACAGTAAAGAAAACCTTCTTGTGCCTTTTCCCACACAGGTGTGAATGAAGTAATGCAAAGACAACCTTTCACGTATTAGTGCCTAATGTCAAATATACATGTTCATCCATGCTCCAGGTCATGTATATCGTTCCTCCTTTCCACTCTGTGTGTCTCCTGCCATCATTGGTTACCATTTCATAAGCTCCTACCATCCCTTTCCTGATCCCTTTTCTAGTGCTCCTGGGAGGAGGACCTCCCAATAGCCATCCTCTGCCTCCATTTGCCTGTAACACCATGTGGTAACTCTACCAGAAAACAAAACATTGTTTGTTTCAACCAGCCTGTAGAGACCATCTTGGATGATGAAAAGTGCATTGGAAAAATCTTTATGAGGCTATGTTGTAATGTTAAAGGAAGTGAACAGGAATGTGGAAATAGAGACCCAAATGAAAGCAGTGCTATAACCTACTGTGCTATATTTGCAGTAGCATTGTACTCACTGTGTACAGAGAAAAGCAAAAGGCTTTCCTTCTTAATATATCTAGAGAAATGACATTGTGATGATGAAAATCTAGAGAAGGATAAATAGAGACATTTTATTTCAGCTTCTGCCTCAGAGGAAATACTAGCCTGGCTATTAGTGGAATTTTCAGCTGAAAAAAAAGGACACTGATTTTTCAGCATAGCATATCTTAATGGATATTCTGCATTAAAAATGAAAAGTCCCTAAAAACATATTCTCAGCATCTGGTTGTACCAGTTAGGAACAGTATTTAGTTCTGTAGCAGTAATTTTACAGGTGATATTACTGCTGCTATGTACTTACTTTCAATATAAATGTTGACAGACTGGATAAACAGGTGCCTGTCACTTCTGTGGCTGGTTTATTCTTCATGAAGAGCCTCTTCCTAAGTTTTGCATAAAGAAGAACTGACATTGAAAGAGGGAAAACAAGTTTCAGAGATTATTTTAAACACAGAATTCAAAACATAATTACTCATCTAAATCTTACACTTTGAACTAGGTCATTGTGTGAAATTTTGTTTTATTCATAACAAGACAAGAAAAATAATTAGGATTTTTTCATCTTTTATCATCTGACTTTAAAATGTACTGCACTTTTGCATGCTGGATTTTTTTTTGTACATAAAGCAACTCATTTTTGTTTTTCACAATCCAAGCTATACATTCCATTTAGGAAGTTTATCTACTACACAATTTGTGAATTTATATAAGGACTGGATACCCAATAACAATATGGACAACACAAGTTCAAAAGAAGAAAAGCTAAAAAAAAAAGATGATGGAAAAAAATATTATGCAGATGGTAACCATATCGCTGAACATGCTTTTTTTTCAATAAGTATATCCAATTATTTTTCAACATTTTTGCCTTTATAAAAATAATTTGATCCTCAAATCTTTAGAGCTGCTAAAAGATAAACACAATGGCAAGAAATTTTCCATTAATTGAAGTAGATCAGATAAGAAAAAAAAAAAACAGGTGACATAAATTGTCTGATTTGAGAGGAGAATACAGAGCAGACCACGATCCATGAGTTTAGGAGAAGAGGGAGAAAGAAGTTGAGGGTGTTTCATGGGAAGATGGAGGAAAATTCTGGGGTTATGCTCTCTCTCACTAGAATATTTCTCGTTTGTCCAGTGTATAAGATATGTCCATCTTCTATTTTCATACTTGTAAGGTGTTGGTGGCAAGTTTTGGTAGCAGGCAGAGGAGCTGCATCTGCGAGGAGAGGCCAGAAGCTACCCCTTGCTGGATACAGACCATCACAGTTGAGCTCTCAGCCAAGCTGGTGGTGCCTCTAGGAAAACATATTTAAGAAAGGGCAAAATGCCAGACAGCACTTATTTTGGAACTGTGCTTCTGTTTCAATTATCTCAAAGATTATCCTACCTATCAGATTACTGATGTTAATATTTTGATGCGAAGCTATTTAAAAGATTATAAAACATAAAAAAAAAAACAAAACAAAAAGCGTTATATTATATCCTAGGAAAGCTTTAAGAAGTAGTAGTATGGGCTGTGCACTGAGATCTCTTCATCCCAAACCTCCCTTTCTGCAGAAGTGATAGAAGTTCATTTAAGGCCTGTCAGAAGACCCTATTCATGGGTGTGGGGAAAGGCCAGACTAAAACACACCATTGTTCCAGAGGCTACAAATGTCCCAGAGACAAAAACTGCTGGAGTTGAAGACAGGCTTTGAGATAAACCTGAACTTGTTGAGGTGGAAAAGTGAAAACTTGCTACCATTGACCTCTGTGGCTAGACCTCTGCTGGTGTACATGATAGTCATTGAGGTCTGTACCCCCCGATTCAGTGCAGTTCAGTGGTGTCCTATGCTGCCCACTTGGACATAAGTGGATCTCTCCCTGTGTTACCAAGTGGGCATAATGGTAGTATTTCTTCAACAGGACACCATATATTTTGCAGGCTTCATTTGCATGTCAGCTGCATTGATGTGAGATTCAGATCTCTGACCTCTGATTCCAGGTTTACACAACTCTTCCATAATGGGGACATTAATAGAAAGTCGCTTCTCTCCCCAGCCTGTTCCCACAGAGCTGGTATCTTTGAAAGCTGTCTGTCATTCCCGGTTGAAATATATCTTTCATAACTTTATATTTAGATAGTCTTTGGTTAAAAAGGGCCTGGTTTCTAGAATAAGTAAGAATGTAAAACTTATCTAAAAGAATGACAGAACCCTGATCATGGAGAAAACCAGCTAGCTCTAGGGCCACTGGACCTAGAGTATCTTGGGCTCTGGCAGCTCTGTAACATAGTTAAATTACCTCATATCTGCTAAGGTGTGAACTCAGATCAAAGCTTTCTGTGTAGTTGGAGTCACCATAACTTCTCCTTTCCAAGCATAATATTGGGTACATAACATAGATTAAATCAGCTGCTACCCCTGCTTTAGCTGGGGACACAAACATTTTCTTCTACCCAGATTCCTATTTCTGTAAAAACTGTAGAAGCTTAACTTTTATCTATGCAATTCAATTGAAAGTGGCAAGACTCAACTGTTAAGTTGGAAGGGGAAAAGGACTCTTAGACTGATATACCCCTATACACTTAAACAGCACTTCCTTAGGACGCTTGACTGTCTACACACACACATACAGTCACTAGACTTACACTAGCAAGCCCTATCACAATATTTAGCAGACATCTACTAACAGCACAATATCCTTGTAACATGTGAATACTTGTCCCTCTTGTGTGAGGCCAGTGCACAGGGAATATGCTCTTTTGATGTCAGTAAAAGGTCTGATGTAGAGGGCATCCCTGCTGTTGTTCAGAGTCCCACAGACAGATATAAGAGAAAAAAAAAAACTCTTCCCTCTGGTTCTGAGTATTTGAGCTTAAAGGGTTTTTTATTTATTTCATAACTTTGTCACTTCTCAGTGTTCCATCATCTGCCTTCTTATCTAAACTGTGGATGATAAACAGCCAGAATTCTCTCATCATGACAGACAGGGATTTTGATTCTTCTCTGTCAGCCAAGATTCTGATAGCAGGTAGAACAGTGAGATCACTTAGATAATATGGATGATGCAAACAATTACTGAAAATGTGCTGGAGACACTGACCAGTTTCTTAAATTACTGAGGAAACTCACTACAACATTCTCATAAAATATTCATAACATTATGACATGAGGCAGACATGCTTCACTGTAGTGCAGGAGCTTCCAGTAGAATGGCTTTGAGCTCTGTGTGTGTGTGTGTCCATATGTATGAAAGCGGGGTGAGAAGGGAATGCTTAAGCCAAGTGACATGAAGGATCAACCTGTCTCTAACAGCAGAGAGACTATCACAGTGTATTGGTTTTTTGTGGCAAGGTTCTGGTAGTGGGGGGATTGCAGGGGTGACCTCTGTGAGAAGAGCCCAGGGTCTGCTCATGTTGGTCCCAGGCAGTGCCAGCCCACTTCAGCCAGCTCACCACAGGACACAGCTGAGCCTGTCAGTGATGCTGGTGCCACTTCTGTATTAACATATTTAAGAAAGGGTAAAATGCTGTGCAGCAGCTGTGAGAGAGAAGTGAGAAAAATATGACAAACGATCCTTTAGACACCAAGGTCAGAGAAGAAGGAGGCAGGGAAGGTGCTCGTGCTCCAGGAGCCAAAGCAGACATTCCCCTGCAGCCTGTGAAGGATGATGTCGGAGGAGGTATCCAGACAACAGTCCATAGAGGACCCCATGATGCAGCAGGTGGATATGCCCTGAAAAATAGTGCATTCCGTGGAGAGCTCATACAAGGATCAGGCTCCTGGCAGGAGCTGCAGCTCATGGAGAGGAGCCCACACAGGAGCAGATTTTCAGGCAGAAACTGTGGCCCATGGGGAATCTACACTGGAGCAATTTCTGAAGGACTCTCTCCTGTGGGAAGGACCCCACACTGGAGCAGGGGAAAAGTGTGAGGAGGAAAGAACAGCAGATAGGAGCTGCTGGGACCGCAGCACCCATTCTCCATCCCCCTGTGCCACTCTGGGTTGTAGGTAGAAGAGTTGGGAAGGAAGGAGTGAAGTTGAGCCTGGGAAAATGCGGGGGATAGGGGGAAGCTTTTTTAGCTTTGTCGTTGCTTCTCATCATCCTACACTATTTTTAATTGGCAATAAATTAATCTTCCCAAAGTTGAGTCTGTTTTGCCCATGATGGTAATTAGTAAGTGACCTCTCTGTCTTTATCTCAACCCATGATTTTTTTTTCATCTTATTTTCTCCTCCTATCCTGTTGAGGAGGGGGAGTGATAGAGCAGCTGGGTGGGCGTCTTGCAGCAAGTCAAGGTCAAACCCAGTACACAGAGCAAGTTATGAGTTAGTAGAATAAATAAGCTTTGATCACTTCCTCCTCTTCAGGAAACATCGCTGTAATTTGGTTGTCAACATCCCACTGCTCAGACCTGTGCATTTACAGAGACAGTGTAGCATATTTAGCAAATGCTGAGGGTTTCCAAAGAGAAAGCTTTCCATCACTGTGATCCCTTGAAGACAGGTGTCTAAACTGTGACCTCTGTCAAGGATGCTTGGAATACTACTTAAGGACAATTTATAATGGGGAAAATAGGGTAGCTGCATAGTCATTGTATCTGAATAGGGGGTTATAAGCCACTAGGAGGGAAGTCAAATCCTCCAAGATAAACCAGCTGGGTGCAGTTTTGAAATGTGATCTCAGACAGAAGTGCTGGCATAAGGCAAATTTTACAAGTAGAACTGAATGTATAACTCTCACTTATAAATCTAATCTCAAAGCAAATAAAAGTAAAGAAATAAATAGAAATGTAGATTAAAATCAGGGAAAAAAAAATCTTTTATTCTATAGTTCTTATTCTTGTATGTGCAAACACTGATGCACTTTTGGGAATCTTGCCAGGAAGATATGTCTGCTCCTTTCTAAACATAGCCAAAGACGAGATCCTTGGCTTTTTCATGCTTATCACTTAATTCTTAGTTGGGTTTATCTTCTTCCTACCCTGACTGCAGCAGTCTTTAATGCTTCAGCATGAGAAGAGTCATACTTCCCTTTGCTTGATAAGTATAGGCAAAAGCTTATCAACTGCACAGAAAAACAAAGCAAAAATGAATCAAACATTTGCACTAACTTTTCCACAGATTTTCAACACATTTAAATGTTTCCAAAGGTAAATAAAAATCAAAACAAATCTGATGGAAATGTTTGCAACACTTAGGTTTTTATTTCTGTTGGTTTGCAGCAAAAATGAGTCCTTGTTTCACACAGCTCCTTTGATTGAAAGTGTCTACAAGTGTCCCTAGGTCTTCCTCTGCAAAACTGCTTCTCATCAGATGGAGCTGAGCCTGCTTTGTTGCATGGAGTTATTAGAAAAGGTACTTCTTTAAAAAAGTGGACATTTAAATTTATTTATTTATTTTTTTAGCTTTCAATTTCTTATTCAGAGAATTGCACCTTTTTATATCTTTTCCATAAGTCTCAATATTCTTCACACATGGGAAACATGAATCATATATTTTTATTTTTTTTTTCAGGCAAAGCAACATAGAGGTCTGATAGTTTGCCCAAGATTGTTCACCACATTTGTGAAATCTGGGAAGACAATTGAATCTTTGTGATGCCTCATCCACAACTTCTTCTCTGAGAGATAGATTAAATAATTAACCATGTTCGTGAGAAATCTGCCATTCATGGAATAACTATTGTCCTTGCAGCAAAGAAAGCATCCTGGACTGCATCAGGCAAAGCATTTCCAGCAAGTCGAAGGAGGTGATCTTTCCTTCTGCTCAGCCCTAGTGAGGCCTCACCTGGAGTACTGTGTCCAGTTCTGGGCTCCCCAGTACCAGAGAGAAACGGAGTTCCTGGAGACAGTCCAGCAAAGAGCCCTTAAGAAGATGGAGGGACTGGAACATCTCTCACATAAGGACAGGCTGAGAGATCTTGGACTCCTTGGCCTAAGGAAGAGAAGGTTCAGGGGGAGATCTCATCAATATGCAGAATAACCCTGGTGGAAGAGTGTAATGAAGAGGGAGCCAGGCTCCTTTCAGTGATGCCCACTGACAGGCTCAGAGGCAGTGGGCACAAACTGAAACACTGGAGGTTCCGTCTGAACATCAGGAAACTTTTTTACTGTGAGGATGAGCAAATGTTGGCACAGGTTGATTAGAGAAGTTGTGGAGTCTTCATACCTGGAGATATTTAAAAGCCATCTGGACACAGTTCTGGGTCTGTGATACTGCTCGTGGGTTGGAACAGATGACCTCCAGTGGCTCCTTCCAATCTCAACCATTCTGTAATTCTGTGAAGTGCTCAGAGCTTGAGAGATCTTGATCTGCAGCATAGGCACTATTTCTATATCAGTGGTATTTGATTACTGAAAAGGTATAAGTAACTGGTAAGGTGTGGTAAGACTATTTGTTAAGAGAAAGAAGAGAATCCTGGGTAACAGAACTTTGAGCCATGTGCTTCTATTTGTAGCTTTCACTCTGCTAATATGAGTTTCATCTGCACTTTCAGGACATTTTTTGTATAATAGCCGCTTCACTTTTACCAGCACTTCAGTGTGAATAATCTTTATGTCCCAGAAAATTCAAATCTTCAATGAGTGGAAAATCATGTGAAGAAAACCATCATGAGCTAGGCAAACATTTTGCTATTTTTTTCTCCTATTTCAACCACAGTAACATCTCTTTCTTCCCCAGTCAGAATTGTAGTTCTGCTTCATTAGAGAAAAACACTTCCTTATCGCCATTACAGGATTTGTTCTTATTGCCTGCTAATCAGGTTCTAACATAAACTATGCATAAGTAATCATAATTGTAGCAATAACTATTGCTTACCTCTAACCAGGGGAGTCCTGTAACACCTGCTTTAATATTCACAAGGAATAATTTTGTTTTTCTTTATGGCTGTTGAAGTCATTCATTCCAGTTTTATAATTTTGTGGAAATGGAGTTTTATTTTGGATATATGCATGAAAATTTAAAACCAGTTTTTATAGCTGAGTGAAGTGACCATTTTTGTAAACTCATGAAAATAAGAAATTTTTGGGTAAACCATAAAGGAAATACAGGGAAATTTATCCATGTGTTAGAAATCGTTGTACCTTTGGGAAAAGAGTATTTAGTTTTCATTGGATATGAATTCCAGCCAGCTTCCAAGCTTATGAATTCACAGCTGTGGGAAACTGCAATTTTAGGTCCTCTCAGATCACCAGGGGTTAGAAAGAGTGGCATTACAGTGAATTCACAGTGCTGACTAATTAGAAATCGATTGCTAAATGAATAAAAGGCTCCCTGTCAGACTCAGACTGAGCCAGTTCAGTTGGCCAAGTGATTTTGGAAGAAGGTTGAGATGAAGGGCTAACAACAGTTCCCCAGGGATCTTCCTGACCTTACTGGTAGGTATGTAGCACCTAAACCTGGCTGACTATTGCTTGCTATAGCGTCACTTCTCCACATGGTTGCTCTGAGTACACTGGTCATACATGATCTCTTATCTTTTTATGGAAAACATCCTTCAGCAGGACAAGGGGGTTCTTTGTACAGACAATATGGGATTTAACACTGAATTCAGTTATTTTTTTGTTGAAATAGTGGAAAACAATAACAAAAACATCTTTAAGCACAGCTTTATATCTTGTTCATGACACTGCTTTATTCTGGTATTCAAACTCTGGCCACTCTGATGAGTCCTGCTTATCCCCTCTATCTATCATACTGTCAGACAGAGAACACCACCAGGAGCATAATGACCTTTCTGGTACCATCCAAAACATCAGTATTCCCTATCTTTATAGTGCTTTTTTCACATGATTAAATATTTAGTATTGCACTTCAAACTCCATGGGGCCCTAGTTACACTTGATTTAAAGGAGAAGTGGAAATACAGGAGAATAATACAAATACCTCAGCTCTTATCTGAACTGAGTCTGGCCCTTTTTTTCCTAAAGATAACATCACAATGCAAGGCAATGTGAGTCAGGATTCCCTATTTACAAATGTCTAAAGAAGCTGATTCCAGAGCTGTGCTTTGCTTTTGACAAACCATTTTTTATTTTCTTCTTGGAACATTTGAATTTATTTCTCTGACAGTTTTTTACTGGAACTAGTTAATGTCTAGTCATTACTGGTACTACTTAATGTCTAGTCATGAGAATTTTATAGTTTAGGGTGGTATAACAGAAGAGGAAATCTGATCCTGGCCTCTGATGAGTACATCTGTACAGGTTATGGAAGACCAAGGCTTTTTAAAGCATATAGACAGACTAATGTGGGCCAAGGGTTTGACTTTGCATTGTATTATTCTTTAAGCTAGCATTCTGCTCAAGAGATATGCTGAAATGATAGGCTGCTACTTCTCTCAGTTTTCATGATGCGCTGAAAGATAGTGTTTCAGTTACAGTAAAAGATGTGATTTTATGTTTCTTAATTTGAAGTCTTTGCAAAGAAAGAAGCAATTTTTTCTTCTTACTTGTCCTGGACTCTTCTGCCTCAGAAAGCCTGCCTGAGGAAAAAGTCAGCTGTTCCCAGCACAGACCTCATTTTGTTATAACTATTTAACTTGCAAAGGTATCCTCTCAAAACCCTCTCTAAACTTTTTCTCTTTACAGCCCCCATGCAACACAGTGTGGTAACAGGAGAAAACACTGGTAAGGTTTTGGAAGGACAATTATGGAAAAGAGCAAAAGAACATTCCAAAGCCTTCTCCAAAGCTGCTGAGTCAGATCCACAGACTAACTGCTCATGGTGAACATGAAGATAAAGTCTGATTAGCTCCTTAGTTTTGTGGCCGGCAGGCAGAGAGATGCTGAAGGTGTGGCTGAATTTAATTCTTTATACCATGATGTGGTCAGTATTTTGGTGTCTAGAGACATACTAAATATTAACAACATTCTATTATTACAACCTCAACTACATTTTTAATATGAAAGGTAAGATCTGGGCTTTCAGTTAATTTCCAGCTCCTGCTTCTTATTCTGCTGCCAGTATAATCCCAAAGCTCATGAAGCTCTCCATATGAGTCATTAATTTATGCAGTTGCTTTTTATTTGGCCAGTCCCACAAGACGCAGAGCACAATGGCTTGTGTACCTGTTAGCATTTTCACTCAAAGACTGAGTCAGAGAGAGGACTATAACAATTTATATACTCAGAGTTCACGTACTGCAAATAACGTACAGAAATGGCTTAAAAGTCTGTGTACCTATTAGAAGAGAAATACTCAGCATGTGTACTGAGCACAGTGGATTGATTTATAAAACTTAGTTTATTTCACATCTTAAATGGTTACTTGTTTTCTGTGTTCAATTTATTTCTGCTCAATAATTCATTTCAGCAATTAGTTTTGAATCCTTATTAGTATAGGAATGTTGGCTAAGGTAGAAGGCGAACAATTTGTGAGGAGTGTGAGCTGAAATGAGTAAGAGAAGTACCATTACCGTCAAAAAGCTGAACATGCCCATGCATATCTGATGAGGAACCCATGAAGGTCAACTAATGAGCAGACAAGTGGCAGCCCTTGTGGGAGACTAGAAATGTCATCAGATTTGCTACGTGATTTTGCATTTATAACCTCATCTGAAAATAGAAACATTTGAAATATCACTGGGACTCTTGAGAATTAATCTAATATCATTCCAGCATGTGGTTTAGCAATACATATAGTTTCCACTGTTCTTAGAAAGGTGAAACTGGTTTTCTATACTGGCTAGACAGATGTACAAAAAACTTTTGAAGAGTCATCATTTACATTTCCAAACAGATCACACCTGTCTATGTTTCCTTCCTATCTCTCTCTTCAGGATAACTCAGCATGAGAGTGAGGGGAATTGGATATGGCAGTTATAGTAGTTGTCTGATTATTTACTTTGTGCACAAATGATTACAAGCACAGGCAGGCAGCAGTGCTAAGGGAATATGGGAGATACTCTCATTGCTATGATTTTGGAAAATCAATCTCAGACACTAAATGCTAAAGACCATCATGATATCAAACAAAACGAAAAATAGCAATTCTGTTTGCTCCATAGCCTTTTCACCCACGTGGATCTCAGCCCTCCAAGTGCACAACCACTCTTAAGAGCTCTGCACAGAGGTCTGCAGGCATCCTCAGTCGTTTCCTTAGCAACAGGAGCCATGTGCAGGCTATCTCAACTGCTATTCCTACACCAGGTTTCCTTGGCAGCAAGGAAAATATTTAGAAAGGAAAAAAATGGGGAGAGATCTGTTCCAATAAGGGAGTGAGTTTCAGCAGTTTACCTGTGCAGTCAATGCTTAAAAAAAAAAAAAAAAAGTTGTGCTCATTGAAATATTTTTTTTTAAAGATCTGTATGGACCCGGGCTTTCCATTGCTAAGGCTGACAGAGAAAGCACAGAGATGGCAGTGTGTGCCTGGTCAAGAAGAATGTCACGCTGTCATGGCTGTCTGCACAGCAGATCCTGATCCCAAGAGAGTTGCATAGTTGTAGTAACAGCATCTTTGCCTGCAGGTCAGGTGGACATGGTGGCCCTGGAGAAGTAGCTTGCATGTAGACTGAGAAGATGTCACCCAGAGCTGAGGGCTGCCAGTGAGCTCAGGAGACCAGCCCAGCAATTTGTATTGCTTATCTTAGCAAAGTTTCTCTAACAGGAGATGACCTCCACTTACCAACAACATGAAACAACCTGTGCTCACCACTGTTTATAAGATTAGGAAGAAAGAAGTACACATGCTGGTTGTTGCTGTTCATTGGCTATAAGCTTATCCACAGTGCAGGCTGCATACCAGGATACGTCTATCCATCGTGTAAATAACAAGGCAAGTCCTGCTCCATGGCAAGGCAGATTAACCCCTAGATTGTTGTATAGTACAAAGAATCCGGGTTACATGTACCAAGCCAGCTACCCTGAAACATTTGTATATTTCTATACAAGACTGCATATGAATTGTAAACTGCTTCAAAGGTATCTTTCGTTTTGTGATTTCAGGCACCTTAAACTTTCAATTTAATTAAAATCCAAAATACACACATTGCATCATCTAGCTATCAGATAATGAGATTTTAAACTTTATTTCTCAAGTAGAACACAAAACAGAAAATGTATTCTTTGCATTAAGACTTAGGGCAACTATACTGTCTAAAACATCGACTGATGAGGCACTGTGGAAGAAAGCTTGATGACTAAGGACACAAAGGAGTAGCAGTTTTCTGGCAGCAGTTTCTTCCATCTGTACAGAAGTTCAGTGACATTAGGGGAAGATTATGAGGCATTCATTTTTATAAGTGAAAGAAAATTGTTTTTATATATACAAACAGACAATGAACAAATGTTCAATTGTTCATATTAAAACCAGAATATTAACTTGGAAAGAAAGTGAAATTAGAAAATTATGTAAAATCAAGTGTTCCAAAAATCATTAAATCATTCTAACTGATTTTTTCAGAAGTCACAAAAGTTTAGTAGGAGGCCTTACTGCTGTTATTTTTATGAACTCCAATCTCTTCCTACTGAATTCAGTGGACATGGATGAGATCACGTTTCCTCAGACTTACACTGAAGACTTCTGTGATAGCCATTCTAGATTTTCCATTTGCCCCTTAATAATTAATTTGTCCTACACTATTTCTACCCTCCTCCTAATCACTTAAACTTACTCAGACCTCCAGGAATATTTTTGATGTTTGAAGAGGTGTCTGAGGCAAGCACCTGCAGAAGCAGCATTGCTAATCAGAGATGACTGCTTATCTGCTACAACTGATGTCCTAGTTCAGTTAATCAGTACAACTGCCTCAACAAGTTGGGTGGCACATTCCTAAAAAAGGCATGGTCTTCATTATATCCATTCATAAATTTGCTTCTTAAAACAATTTCTTGCAAGTGCATGTACTGTTTATCGAAATACACCTTTTTATCTCAGATTTTTGTTGGCCTAAATCATTGCACAATACTAATAATGATTTCTGTAGGTCTCTGTGGGGCTTGATGCATTTTGGGGTCCTGTCAAAGTCCTGGAGCTATCAGACAGCTATACTGGGAAGCCTATTTACAGCAAAGCTTTTAAAATCCTTTCAAAGCCTCTCATGAAAATGTACTAAGGAAAAAAGTGAATATGTTTTTCTTATTATACTAAGTGTCTCCTGCTTAGTTGTCTCCAGCATTATTTGTTTTAATATTTTATCTTTTAGAAACTAATAGGAAGGCAGTGCTGGAGGCACATATAGGTATTTGTCTTCAGGGTTCTATGATTGCAGGACCATATTTTATGCGCACCCTGATGTGTGAGAATTATTTCAGTCAGCGAGAGAACTAATGACTGGGACTTTGAACATACTGTCACTCAGGCTGTATTATAAAATTGGAAATTAGTGACAAAATTTCTGTGGCACAGAAGAATGGTAAAGAGGAACTAAAAGGCAAGACTTCTGCAGTAGTGTTATGATCTCTGAAAATATCTCTTCCATCAAGAACATCTTGATTACCATGCAGAGTCAGCTATTTACCTCTTGCAGACTATTTTAAACTACTGCATAAACTATCTGCACATTCTTAGACCAATGGTGGAAGAGGGATGTGATAATGCGTAAGCCCACAGAGTGCAATTTATAAATATATGTTAATGTTCCTAAGTACAAAAATGGAACTCTGGAAAGAAGGATGAGTAAAGAACAAAATCCTTTAGACATAACATATTGTTAAAGTAGATGTTCAGATGTACGCAATCAGCAGCCAAGTTTTATTCATATTTTGAATATGAAAAGTTTATTCAAGTGCCATATTTTGTTCTTTGTTTTAATTCACAAGGTTTGGAATGAAACCAGGAGTACCACCAAAAGGAACAACTCAGAAACCTGACCAGTTGCACTTCTTTGGAAGCCAAGTGTTGCAGAGCTAATCTTGATCACTGATCTTTTCATCTTTCCAGGACAATATATAAAAGACAGTGGTGTTTCCTTAACTAACAGCTTCCTTTCCTAGTGTAGTAGGGCTTTCCCAGTAAACTTCAAAGATTTTCATCATGACTGTCCTGGTTCAGCTAGGATAGGGTTAAGTTTTCCCCAGCAGAGAGAGGGGGGGAAGGGATCTCCAGCCGGGTTATTCATACCATGCTGACGTCAGGTCGGCGCTCAGGTACTTTTTCCTTGGTGGCTTCTGGTGGCGGGAGCACACATCGGGTTTGTTCTGTGACCATTGCGGTATTTTTCTGTATATCTTCTGTCTTGTTCACTGTTATTGCTGTTTATTGTTGTTATCATTGCTACTGTTGTTGTTCAGATTGTTTATCACACTGTTTTATTAAATTTCTTCTTATTTTAACCCAGGGTTTGTGCCTCACTGCCAGCCCCACCGGCTGCGGGTGGGGGAGGGGCAATGGCAACGGCAACGTGCTCTCCGGTCCCGGCAGGACTTAAACCACCATAATGATGTTGGTGGAATTTTCTAGTCCCAGTATTACAATGTTACATGTTGGTTAGCAGCTTTGCAATATGATTTTATTCCAGTCAGTAACAGTAAAATGAACAGGAATTTACAAGAGAATGGGGGTAATAATCTATGGCACTTCAGTTTAAGCCTTATCACTGTTCCTGTAGTCCTACCCAAATGACCTGCTTAAGGCCTTTAGCCAGTACACTGATATACAAATGGAAACACAATGCTACACTAAGCACGGTGTTTCTGAGCAGACTCACTGAGGCTTTTTTTGGAGAACACTCCACTATCAGGACAGGTTTTTAGAGACAACTTTCTCTGCATGCACATATATGGCATCAGGAAACCTGGTTCATGTTTTCTCTTTCAGTATGTGTCTGCTGCAGCAGATCCAGTGGAAAGCTATCCATCTATCTGATTTACTGTGGGTCAGGTATCTCTGGGTACATTTGCTACAAAGAGAGAGCAGTCTTATTTATCTGTTTATTAGTATTAGTTATCCTCAATTCTCAAGACTGAATGCAGTCCTTATACATATAAATAAGGCACATGCTTTGGCACACTTACCAGCCTCCTGAGATGCTTCATCAAATTCAGGCTGGGCAGGCAAATCCTTAATCAGGCAGAGAACAGCCATTGGCCTCTGCCCTTCTGTGTGGATTAGAATAAATCTCACTGGCAACAACCAGCCACTCTCAAAACTGCTGTTTCCCTTTGCTGTAAGCGGAATTGCTTGATCTTCACTCCTATGATCATAGAATCACCATAGAATCATCGAATGGTTTGGGCTGGAAGGGGTCTTAAAGATTATCTAGTTCCCACCCCCCTGCCATGGTCAGGGACACCTTCCACCAGACCAGGTTGCTCAAAGCCCCGTCCAACCTGGCCTTGAACACTGCCAGGGAGGGGGCAGCCACAACTTCTCTGGGCAACCTGTGCCAGTGCCTCACCACCCGCACAGTAAAGAATTTCTTCCTATAATCTAATGTAAATCTACCCTCTTCCAGTTTAAAACCATTACCCCTCATCCTGTCACTACACTCCCTGATAAAGAATCCCTCCCCATCTTTCCTTTAGGCCCCCTTTAAGTACTGGAAGGCCATTGTAAGTTTTCCCTAGAACCTTCTCTTCTCTAGGCTGAACAACACTAGTTCTCTAAGCCTGTGTGATAATAAGTGTTTCTCCATTCTTCATAGACATAGAATCATCTATGTGTCTTCTGTATTTTATTTTGATGGACTACAATGGGTACATGCTTCTTACCTTAATAGATGATGCTGCTGACTGGAGGCTATCAGTGAGACAGCAGAGGTAGCCTTAAAGCTAGCCAGTGTGTAGGTAGAAGTTTAGGGACAATATCATGAACACTTTTGTTCTGTTTACTGTACACGGGAACAAACCAGGATGGCTATCGGTTGGAATACAGGACAGGAATGTACTATCCATCTTCTAAATATAAATAATATTGACAGCTGATGAAGACATAATGCTAGGTCCTTTCATGCATGGCTTCCACACCTCTCTTTCTCTCTCATTAGACCTATCACATATAAAAGTCATGCTTAGCTGGAATTTGTGATGATTTATGCTTTTCAGTCATAGCTGAAGTGCTAATAGTAGCACCACATATGATTTAGCAAATGAACTAGATCTTTTCAAAATAGTCTTGGCATGTCTGTACCACAGTAATGTCACAGTAACACCAGGTCTTAATTTTTCCTCGTGTTAGACTCCCCTGTTATTTCTGTTCCAACAAGGGAAAAGTATCAGTGCTTCTATAGAGACACTGGAACAGACTTCACAGTCTTATCTGATCACCTTAACAATCAACTGCCATTACCTCCACATGTACATCAAAAAATAAGAGGGTCACTTAGTAGAAATACCCGTGTATTTACAGAAGAAGATCTGATTTCTAAGTTCTATGCAAGTATAAGTTGGGAGCCTAGAGTTTGGTTTGAAAGGAAATGTAGCTGGATTTAAGGATGCTGTTTAATTATTTGTCACTTACACTATCCTAAATCCCTAGTGTCATATTTTAAGGCAAACCTGTGTAGGCAAACTTACTGATAGCGTGGGGGAGATTTAGAGTAGCACTCATTAATAAGACTGTCAGATGCTTACTACTGGATTTTCTGTTCTGAGTAAGAATAAAACATTTGGATTGATATTTCCAAACTGAGTATCTCTGCACTGTGCTGATATTTTCAGCCAGATGTCTCAGTCATTCTGAAAATAAACACATTAAATATGGGAACACGGTGCAAGAGGGAACCTCTTGGATATTTGACTTCAACACTGTTATCTGAGGCAAATATGTCACAGAATCCTGAAATTTTTTAGTTTTTTTCTTTCTCATCCCCTCACTCACTAACTGGAAAACCATTAAGGTTCTTGCAGCTGTAAACCTGCCATTCACAATGAATTTTTTTTTCCTTGTCTGTGTCAATATTGTTCTTAGCTTAAACAGCTCTTCTCCCTCTTCTCTGGTGTTTACTTTCCTAGTGTATTTACAGAGAGCAGTCATACCAATTTTAGACTCCACTTCACTAGGCTAAACAAGCTAAGAGTTTTTTATCTTCTCTGAATTTCTAAGCTCATAACCAAACAAATGTATGGATAAACATCTTAAAATAATTCATGACAAATTTAATAATTAATTTAAAAGAACTGATTAGTAAAAATAAATTAAAAATCGTTATTAACTTTATAATGCTAAGTCTAATATTGCATATGCAAGGGTGCTTCCAAGTCTCAGATCTTGGTGTGCACCACAATATGACAGACTGATACAGGGGTCAGGCCGTGGTGCAACCAACCATGGAGGGGAAATGCATCAATCAAATCCTACATGTAGTGATGGAAAGACACGTTAGTATCTTGTGGAAATGAAGCCTGAATCAGCCAGGGATAATTTACAAAAGACTCAAAATTATAAAAACAAATATTGTATCAAAATTAGCATGAGACATACAAGAATTTTGTAAGAGCATTCCTTTTTGCTGAGTCCTGAATATTTCTTTCAAAACATATCTGGCTCATTAAGCTTTACCCAAAGATCTCTGATGGAAACAGACAAGAATGTCAATTTCTTAGTTCTGCTTGGTAGAAAACTTAGAGAAAAAACATTTTAGTCTGATTTGACGCAGAACTACATTTCAGAAGACATCTTCTGTGTACCAGAAATGCAGCTGTAATCACAGGGCATGCAAACACACAATAGAACTGATTCCAGACTCCACAAACAATTCTATTTAATTCTCTTAATTCCTAATGTTCAATTTTCAGTGTTCTTTTATCACAGTTGAATTAATCTCATTATTCTAGCAAACAAGATGAGGGGTCCATTGTTCTCAGTTGTATACAGATAAAGCAGTGGAAGAATTTTGGATTTCAATAAGTGAAGCAAAAAAGGAAGGAAACAATAGAGGCATTTAGGTAGAAGGATGTACTTCCACCACCCGTTCTAGTTCCTAAGATAGTTGTTAAGTGTATATGTGGGGTCAAGAAAGAAAATGCGTAGAGTGCCATGCCTTCCAAATCTTCACTCTTTGTGATATCAGTGAATTCAAGTAGCACCTATGTACTGATCATCAACTGAAAGAAAATTGGACATTACCTAGTAGGCAGTCTGAATATGATCTTAATGAATTTCTTAACAGCCATGCCTCATAAGAACTGCTTTTACAGAGGATTCAGGTAGACTCCCACATTAACTTCTTTTTCCCTACCAATCTTTTTCTTGTAACTGGAAACACAGACGGAAGAGGTGTCAAGGCACAAGTTGGTGATGGGAGCAGGAATGCTTTTCAGTTGTGCTTTCAGGGGGTCCTGATGTGTCAGTCACTGAAGGAAAGAAAGAAGGATATCTGCCCACACTTTCCTTCTTAATGGAGAGTGTCTTGGGATCTGCCCCAATGGAAGATGCTCAAAATAGGTACATGAGTGTGGTTTCAAATTTGGATCTGTAGAGTGTCTTTCCAGTAAAACCAATGCAGTTACTCCCTCCTCCCTCAGAGTTTTTCTCCTTCATAGGCTAGTTACCTTTAATAATTCAAGGGTGTTAAAGTCTCAGAAACATATTAAAAAGTTTGGAAGAGTAATAGGCATGATGGGAATGAAAAGCAGCCTCTATTGCCTAACCACACCTAACAAAATTTCTAGCTATCCTAGAATATCTTCTTGCTAGCTCACAGTCTGGTGGATTTGTGGGACTTCAGAAGGTCTGTAGAAGTGTCATTATGATGGGGGTGGGAAAACATAGCAAGCATCTTAGTAGATGTATGGTATGTTGCTGTTGGTTTGCTATTTGTTTTCAATCAAACAGGTGACTGACAGGAAAAATATGAACTCATCCCTCTGCTCATTTCTGGTAGCTCTGTTGCTCTGTTTTAGCCTGCTTCAGGTTGTCTCTAGAGAGGCTGCTGCCGTCAAGGCTTGAGCTACAGTCTGGCCCTGTGCTGAAGTACTGGGTTCAGCTGTGCAAGGCAGGCAGAAGAGAGAATGTGCCTGTGAGAGGCTGTGGGTCTGACACTTAACTAATAAATAATGTTGTTATGGGTCTGGCATCAGAAAGGGGCTATATATGGAGCAGCCCTTAGCGATAGACTCTGCCATATCCAGAGCAATGTTGACTGATCTAAAAGTAACAGAAACGTGATGTACCTCCCGTGGTCCATGTGCAGCATGAGGATCTTCCTGGGGTACAGAGCAATAAACAAGGGATGTTTTAGTCAGGCTGAGATGCATCACAGCATCTGTCTGCCTCAGAGGGAATACTTACTGTAGGGATATCTGCTTGCCAGGGCTCACAAAGATGCAAATTCAGAGCGAGCAGGTGAAGTACAGAATGAACTAAAGGATCTGCTGGTGGCTCTAAGGACAATACAGGTCCTGTACAGACCCACAGGCATATTTAACAGAGTAGCTTAATACTAATATTTGTTGTGCTGAGGTGCCTAAATCAAAGCCTTGGGTAAAATAAGCAGAAAATTTGATTTTCAGTAAGGACTCAAAGTCTTTCTAGGCAGTGCAGGAGAGTGACAGAAGAGTGACAGGAGAGCGACAAGAAACTGCAGCAGAAATAGAGAGTATTTGTATTTAAAATATTTGTTCTAATTATAGCATGAAATAGAGAATGTGGGAGGCATTCGCAGTTCTTGGTAGGAGCAGGTGGGCAGAGAATGAGGATTTTTCATTTTTGTAAATCTGTGAAAAGATGGCTTAATACAGGAATTGGGGTGGGCAAGCACTGCTGGAGAGGACAAAAAAAGGAGCAGTTTGTTGAAGGGCAGCTTTAAAACATGATCACTGTCTTCAAGGTATGTTAGAGTGGGAAACTCATCAAGAGAGAACAAAATGATTGAAACGCCCTGTGTTATTTTGAATGCAAAGATTCATTTTAATGTAAAGTAACAGGTTAGTGGAGCTTCCTCAGACTGCTGAGCACTCCCTATTAACTGTACTAATTCACTAAACTCACAATTGTTATGTGATGGAGTTGACATTACAGAGCAGGGTTTTTCCCCAATCTTTCTTGAACAGTATCCTAGAATTTTTCTAGAATTTGAATGGGTTTATTGGATGTAAAAGGGTCACCAAGAAAATTCTCAGTGATAATAGACATTTATGAAATATCCCCCTTGAATAATTTTACTGCTATTTTATGGGTTTATTTTTGTTATTGAGGGGTGTTTGGTCCCTCCAGATTCTCCATCTGTTGATTTTCATAAAAATCCTCATGCAGTAACAGCATACTTGTATACGGTAAAATAGAACTCAGGGGTATGAGGATTTTCAAGAGTGCTCAGAAGACGTTTCTGTTTAGTTAAGAAAAGGTTATTTAAAGAAAACTTAAGAAAAAGGTTTCTGTTTAGTTAAGTAAGAATCTCTCTCACAGTGAGCCTTGCACTGCATTGTTCTGTTGGTAAATGTTGACATGCAAGTGTGTGGAAGGAAGGATTGAAGCACATGAGGAAGAGCTTTGAAGGAAGGATTTGGAAAACAGCCAGTGCAAATGCTGGTTACAGTTGATATACTTCTCTCTGTAGTACTCTTAATGAGTTTTCTTCATAAAAATGTGCTCAGTTTTATAGTCTTTCCATATTTCTTGGAAGTCAGTATGTGATATAACCAAAGAAATCCAGAATGTGGGAAAACTAAGAACTGGGAAATGGTTCATTCAGTTAAAAAAAAAAAAAAAAAAAAAAAAAAAAGTGACATCAGGGAAGACAGGTATTCTGAAAACATTCATTCATCCTGATGTATTAAATCTTTGTGTGGATAATTAGCTGGTGTTGAAGGTCTAGAACCTTTTCTTGCTAGTATAAGATTAACTCCAAGCAAAAAAATGGTGCATAAAACACTGCATGTAAGGTTTTAATGGATGGAAACTGTCCACAGATATGTGATTTATCTCCCTAGCAGAATGATTCTCTTCAGAGAGTAGTCAGTATTTTCATAAGATATAATCAATACCATTTTTTGAATTTTGAGGTTTAACAAGGCAAATTCCTCAGCTACCTTCACTTTCCCTAGGCAGGAGGGCACATTAAGCAGGGATTGATCTGTAACACTCTTTGGGTACCAGGTTTCCCTGTCCTTTTGAAAGAAAAGCCAGATTTTTTGTTTTTCTGGTAGAATAAGTGGAATCAATTCAGGGATACAGTTATACTCTTTTTTGCATGTTGTCAGTGATGATAAATATTGGCAAGCACTAATCTTCAAATGATGGTCAGAAGGCTATTTAATTCCCTCTTGGACAGTTGTGTAACTGTCATGCCAATTCCTCTACAGCATTCCTTCAGCCATTATTTAATACAAGCAGAATAAACAATAAAAAGAGTCTTGACTGAAAGGTGTACTTGCAGCAACTATGTGTTAGAGCTTCTATATCACTTCCAGGGAGAGATGAGCTATGCTTTACGTTTTGCCACATAAATATGGAATACAACAGACTCAGTAGGTGTCCCAACAGACAGAAATGGCCCTCCAAAACCCATGAAATTTAGCCCTGTATTGGGTCTGGCTGGCACAGAGTTAACTTTCCCCATAGCAGCCCATCTTGTGCTGTACATTGTATTTGTAGCTAGAACAGTGTTGATAACACAGCGATCTTTTGGGCTATTGCTGAACAGTGCTCACACAGCATCAAGGCTGTCTCTCCAACCCAGCAACTCCAAAAAACAGTAGGCTGGGGGTAGACAAGATGTTGGGAGGGGACACAGCTGGTAGTTGACTGAAACTGACCAAGGGGATATTCCACACCATATGACATGGTGCTCAGCAATAAAAGCTCATGGAAAGGAGAGGGCGGGCATTTGTTATTAAGACATTCATCTTCTGAAGCAACCACTATGTGTACTGAAGTCCTACTTCCCAGGAACTGGCTGGACATCATCTGCTGGTGGGAGATAGTGAATAAATTTTCTTTTTTTTTTCTTTGCTTCTACCTGCAACCTTTCTTTTATTTTTTTTTCTTTTTCCATTAAACTGCTGTTATTTTGATCCGTGCGTTTTTCATCTTATTTTCTCTCCCTATTTTGCTGAAGACATAGAGAAAAAGATCCCCTGGGATCCCCTGGGAGAGGATCCTGAAGGGTATAGGGGCCCAGGAAGGCTGGGCGCTCTTTAAGAAGGAAATGTTAATAGCTCAGGAGCAGGTGGTCCCCAGGTGCTGTAAGAGAAGCTGATGCCAGAGAAGACACCCTGGCTGAATAGGGAGCTTTGGCTGCAACTCAGGGAGAAGAGGAGAATTTACAGATTTTGGAAAAAGGGGCTAGCCACACACAGTGATTACAAAGAGGCCATGAGGCTATGCAGGGCTGAAATCAGGAGGGCTAAAGCCCAACTAGAGATTAATTTGGCCTCTGCAATCAACGATAACAAGAAATGTTTCTATAAGTATGTCAGTAGCAAAAGAAAGTCCAGGGAGAGTCTCCATCCCCTGCTAGATGCAGGAGGAAATATGGTGACAAGTGATGAGGAGAAGGCTGAGGTGCTTAATGCCTTCTTTGCCTCAGTCTTTAATAACAAGACTAGTTGTATTGAGGGAATCCAGCCTCCACAGCCAGAATACGGAGACTGGGAGAACAACCCCCCCAAATTCCAGGAGGAGACAGTCAGTGACCTGCTGCATCACACAGACACACACAAGTCTATGGGACCAGATGGGATACACCCGAGGGTGCTGAAGGATCTGGCTGGGGTGCTCGCCAAGCTGCTTTCCATCATTCACCAGCAGTCCTGGCTGACCGGGGAGGTCCCAACATATTGGAAATTGGCCAATGTGATGCCCATCTATAAGAAGGGTCGGAAGGATGATCCAGGAAATTACAGGCCTGTCAGCTTGACTTTAGTGCCCAGGAAGCTGATAGAGCAGCTAAACACCATCATACAACACATGCGAGATAACCAGATGCTCAGGCCCAGTCAGCATGGGTTTATGAAAGGCAGGTCCTGCCTGACAAACCTGATCTCCTTCTACGACAGGGCGACCTGATTATTGGATGAGGGAAAGGCTGTGGATGTTGTCTACCTTGACTTTAGCAAGGCCTTTGACATGGTTTCCCACAGCATTCTCCTGGCAAAAATGGCTGCTCAAGGCTTGGACAATTGCAGACTTTGCTGGGTAAAAAACTGTCTGGACGACCGGGCCCAGAGAGTTGTGGTGAATGGAGTTAAATGTGGTTGGCGGCCGGTCACGAGTGGTGTCCCCCAGGGCTCGGTTTTGGGGCGCCACTCCTGTTTAACATCTTTATTGATGATCTAGACGAGGGGATCGAGTGCACCCTCAGTCAGTTTGCAGATGACACCCAGTTGGGTGGGAGTGTTGATCTGCTCGAGGGTAGGGAGGCTCTGCAGAGAGACCTGGACAGGCTGGAGCCATGGGCTGAGGCCAACTGGAGGAGTTTCAATGAGGCCAAATGCCGGGGGCTGCCCTTGGGCCACAACAACCCCCAGCAGCGCTACAGGCTTGGGGAGGAGTGGCTGGAGAGCTGCCAGTCAGAGAGGGACCTGGGGGTGTTGATTGACAGCCGGCTGAACAGGAGCCAGCAGTGTACCCAGGTGGCCAAGAAGGCCAATGGCATCCTGGCTTGTGTCAGCAATAGCGTGGCCAGCAGGGACAGGGAAGGGATCTGACCCCTGTCCTCGGCACTGGTGAGGCTGCCCCTCGATTCCTGTGTTCAGTTTTGGGCCCCTCACTCCAAAAAGGACATTGAATGACTCGAGCGTGTCCAGAGAAGGGCAACGGAGCTGGTGCAGGGTCTGGAGCACAGGTCGTACGGGGAGCGGCTGAGGGAACTGGGGGTGTTTAGTCTGGAGAAGAGGAGGCTGAGGGGAGACCTCATCGCCCTCTACAGCTCCCTGACAGGAGGTTGCAGAGAGCTGGGGATGAGTCTCTTTAACCAAGTATCAAGTGATAGGACAAGAGGGAATGTCCTCAAGTTGCACCAGGGAAGGTTCAGACTAGATATTAGGAAGTATTTCTTTCCATAAGTGGTTGTTAGGTGTTGGAATGGGCTGCCCAGGGAGGTGGTGGAGTCCCCATCCCTGAAGGTGTTTAAGAGTAGGGTCGATTTAGAGCTTAAGGATATGCTGTAGTTGGGAACTGTCAGTGCTAAGTAAACGGTTGGACTGGATGATCTCCAAGGTCCTTTCCAACCTAGATGATTCTGTGATTCTGTGAAAAAGAGAATCTGGGTGAATACCTGACAGCCAGCCATGAGCAACCCATCACATCTCCTTGACAAAGGATTGATTGGCTTCTGCTGAAGCAGGAATTCAGTGTGAATCATGATAAAATCCTAGGAAAATAGTTCATCTAATCTGTTTAATTAGCAGGCTTGATATAATGTAGTTTACAGATACTGAGCTCGTTCATTAGCATATATTCACCTTTGTGTTTCCTTTATTTCTTCTTCTATATGCTAAAAAAAGAGAGAAGTTTTATTCACCTTGATGGTTTCCATCTAGCTCTTCTTTTTAATGCTTCAGCAGTTCAGTTAAGAAACTATACACTCTACAAGGAAATTTTTCAGAGATGCTGAAAAGTTTCTCAGGCCTGAATCCTTGGTAGTAGTTAGATCTAACTGGCAGAGCTCAGCATGGGTCAGGTACTTAATGTCTTAATTGGTCTGGGTCTCAGCCTTTTGTGTCATAATTTTCCACTCCTGCAGCAAAAATTAGTAATCACTTACAAAAAGTTAATACTGGTAGCAGAACAGAGACAAAAGTAAAATAGTCAGTAGGCAGTTCTAAACTTAACACTAGCTACTCTTAGGAGTTTTCATGGATATTTAATATAGTCAGTGGTGTGTGTTTGATTTTAATCTATTTTTACATAGGCATAAATGAAAATATTGGTAAGAAATATTTATACACTAGTTTTACTTCTGTGTTTGTACTGGTCTTGTTTGACTTATTGTCTTTCTTAGATGTATTGGCACAACACTTAAATATTTGTAAGAGAAGTTTCAGTTTCTCCTCCAGACAGTATCTCCCAGAAGGACAAATTCCTGCAGATCCAAACCTGGAACATCCATCTGGAAGGTGCATATTTATTTTTGCTAGGTGTACAAGCAAAGAGAAATGTTCAGCTTAGCGAATTCTGTAAAATTAGATTTATCCTCTCTGAAGGTTTAAGAAGTATCTCATAATTCTGTGAAACTGTAATGATGAAAAGCTTTTCATGTCTGGAGTTAACTAAAGAAACAGTTTCTAGGTGTACCACTACAAAGTCTCAAAAGCCAATATTCTAACTAATATTTCTTATAATATTTTGAATTCTACCCTAGTTCTTCCATGATTTCAAGTTGTCATGAAACTGAAAACAAAGTTAAAATGGTTAAAAAGAAAAAGTATATAATTTTTGTATATAGTTTTTGTTTGTACATAATTGTTAGAAAATGTAGGAAATGTGGGTACCTCTAATGTTATTATGAAAAGCTGGTATTGTCTCTGTTCTCTTTCCTCTCAACACAGTGTTGGAGTGTCCCAACCATCCTTTTGGCTCCAAATATACCACCATCACCACCACTACCACCACCACCACCATCATCATCATCATCATCATGTCAATTAATGACAATGAACAAAGATGTTTTCATCTACTTTTGATTGGATGTCTCCTTCTCTGAGTGACTATTGCCCAGGAAACTTTCAGTCTGAAGATGTCATATACGTCTTGTTGGTTTGCGATTGTGAGCCCCCATGGTTTCAATTCTGGGTATCTGTTGTCCAGTATTTTCTGAAACTCAAGCCCCATAATGTTAATAATACTTTGGGAGCATTTTTTGCTTCAGAATGACAAAATAATAACATAATTCAGGTCAAAAGGGACTTCTAGAGGTCATCTGGTCCGATCACCTGCTCAAAGGACAATTTTTATCAGATTGCTCAGGCCTTGCCTGGAATGGAGATTTTACAATCTGCTTGGGCACTTGTGACAGTGTTTGAGAACCCTAATGGTGATTTTTTTCCCCCTCATGTCTAACTGTAGTTTCCTGTATTTCATTGTGGACCATTTTGTCTTGTCCCACAACTATTCAGCTCTGAGAAAAATCTTCCTCTGCCTGATATGCTCTCATTAAGTCATTTTAGAGGCTAATTAGGTCTCACAGCAGTTTTTTCTTCTTAAGACTTCAGAAACCCAGCTCTCTCAAACTCTCCTCATACACTGTCTTTTCCATTCCCTGGACCATTTTGGTGCCTGTCTGATGGACTCTGTCAAATTTGTCAAAGACTTTTTTGTACTGGAGAGCTCAAATCTGGGCAGTACTCTAGCTGTGGTCTCACAAGCAATGAATGGCAGAGGAGAATCAGTTTCCTGGACCTGCCGGGTGCACACTTGCTAGTGCTGCCCGGGATACTGTCATCCTTCTTTGCCATAAAGGAAACACTGTGGTGGATGTCTGCTACAGACTGCCTGATCAAGAAGTAGATGAGGTCGTCTTCAGACAACTGAAAAAGCTCTCCCATTTGCAGTCCTCATGGGAAACTTCAACACAATATATGCTGAAGGGAGAACAAAGAAGGGCATAAGCAATCCAGGAGGTTTCCGGAGTACACTGGTGATACCTTCCTGACACAGGTGAATGAAGATCCAATGAGGGAAGACACTTTGCTGAACCTAAGACTTATAACCAAGGAAGAATTAACTGACAATGGGAAGGTCGAGACAAGTCTTGGCTGCAGTGAACACGAGACAGTGGTGTTCAGGATCCTGAGGGGAGGAGAAAAAAGCAGAAATCAAGATCAAAACCCTGCACTTCAGGAGACAAAACTTTGGCCTGTTCAGCTGCTTGAAAGAATCACATGGCTTACAGTCCTGGTGAGAAGAGGTGTCAAGGAGAGCTTGTTGATTTCTCAAGGATCACCTCCTCCAAATTTAAGAGTGGTCAGTCCCAACATGCAGAATGTCAAGCAAAGACTGAAGGAGGCCTGCATGGATGAAGAAAGAGGTTGTGACAAAATTCAAACATAAAAAGAAAGTATAAAATTGGAGAAAGCCGAGTTACCCAGGAGAAATATAGAGACATTGGGTGTGCAGTTCAAAGCCCATCTGGAACTGAGTATCAGGAGGTATGTGAAGGGCAACAAAAAGGGCTTCCACAAGTGTATCAGCAACAAAAGAAAAACCAGATAAAATGTGTACCTGCTGCATGGGGCAGGAGACCTGCTGACAAAGGTGGATGAGGCTGAAGGCATGGAGGATGCCTTCTTCACCAGTCTTTACTGGTATGATCTACCTCAAGGAATCTAGTCTCTTGCAGCCAGTGGGAAAATCTGGAGCAAGAAAGACTTGCCCTCAGTAGATGAAGATCTGGTCAGGGAACATTTAAACAAGCTAGACATAGAGAATTACATATGACACAATGAGTGCTGAAGGAGCTGGCTGATATCATTGCAAAGCCACTCTTGATTGTCTTTGAAAAGCCATAGGGATTGGGAAATGTTTCTGAGGCCTAGAAGAAGCCAAATATTACTTTTATCTTCAGGAAGAGCAAGAAGGAGGATCTGGAGAACTACCAGCTCCTCAGCCTCACTTCACTCCCCTGGAAGTTGCTGGAGCAAGTAATATTGGAAATAATTTTCAAACACATGAAGGACAAGAAGCTGATGGGGAATAGTTAGAATGGGTCTATAAATGGGAAATCCTGTTTAACCAACCTGGTAGCCTTTAGTAAGGCTTTTGATACTGTCTCCCATAATCCTCACCAACAACCTGATTAAGTATGGGCTAGTGGACAGTGAGATGGACTGAAGACTGTCTGAACTGCCAGACTCAAAGGGTTGTGATGGGTGAGCTGAAATCCATCTGGAAGACAGTCACTCTTGGTACCTCAGAGGTTGATACTGTGACAATAGTGTTAAGCTTCATTAATAACCTGGATGATGGGACCCCTCAACAAGTTCAGAGATGATAAAAAATTGGGAAGAGTGGTTGTTAGACCAGAATCTTGTCCTACTTTTCAGAGGGACTACAACAATCTGGAGAAATGTGTGTACAGGGATCTTACAAAGTTACAATAAAGGGAAATTCCAAGTCCTGCACCTAAGGAGGAATAAGGAGGAATAACTTTGGATAGCAGCTTGGCAGACAAAGACCTTTGGGCCCTAGTGGACAACAAATATACCATGGAGCAGAAATATTCCTTTGTGGCCAACAGCTTCTGGGGAAGAATAAGCCTAGGCTGGGGGCTGATCAGTGGGCTGACAAGTTGGAGCAAAGCTTTGCAGAGAAGGACGTGGGAGTCCTGGTGGATGACACATTGAGACAATTGAAGCACAGCTGACCCAGGGATCAACAGTGTGCTCTTGTGGCAAACAAGGACAACAGCCTTCTGAGTTGCATTAGGAAGAGATCTGCCAGCATATCAAAGCAGATGATTTTTCTCCTCAGCACTGTGCTACACAACTGGAGTGCTGGGTCCAATTCTGGGCTGAACATGTAGAGACGTGAACATAACGGACAGAGTCCAGCTAAGGGCCACAAAGATGATTAAAGGATTGGAGTATCTGTCATGTGAGGATGAGAGAGATAGGATTGTTCAGCCTGGAGAAGTCTCATGAAGGTCTTATCAACTTATAATTACCTGGTGGTAGGGGGTGAAAAAGGCAGATTTAGACACTTCTCAGTGGTGCCCAGTGACAGGACAAGAGACAATAGGCACAAACAAAAATACAAGGTATTTTTTCTAAATTTTTTGACTGTGAGGGTTGTCACTCAGTAGAAGAGGTTGACCGGGAAGGTAACTGAGTCTCCATCCTTGGGGAGGTGTCTTGGTTTCGGCTGAAATAAAGTTAATCTTCCTAGTAGTCAGTGTATTGCTGTGTTTTGGATTTAAGATGAGAATAATGTTGATAACTGATATTTTAGTTGTTGCTGAGCAGTGTTTACACTAATTCAAGGACTTTTCAGCTTCTCAGACTGCCTTGGCAGCAGAGACTGGGAGTGCACAAGAACCTGGGAGGGGGCACAGCAAAGACAACTGACCCAAATGAGCCAAAGGGGTATTCCATACCTTATGATGTCATGATCAGTATATAAAATGGGAGAAGTTGGCTGGGGGACACTGCACTCTGGGAACACTCTGGGACTGGATAGGTATCTGTCAGTGGATGGTGAGGAACAGTATTGTGCATTACTTGGTTTTTATATTCTATTATTATTTTCCTTTCCTTTTCTGTCCTATTAAATTTCCTGAGTTTCACTTTTTTTCCTGATAATCTCTTGATTGTCTCTCCCCCTGACTGACAGGTTGTGTCCCACATCCCACTAGGTGGGAGGAGTGAGGGAGCATTAATTAATGGCTGGGAGTAAATCATTACAAACGGTATTCAAAACCTGGCTGAACGTAATCCTGGGAAATCAGCTCTAGGTGACCCCATTTGAGAGGCAGGATCAGACTAGATAATCTCAAGATGTGATCTCCAGCCTCAACTATTTTGTGAAAGAAAGGCAGAAAGGATGATCCACAAAAACTATAGACCTGTCAGACTGACCTCGGTGCCAGGGAAGGTCATGCAGCAGGTCATCCTGAGTACCATTAAAAGTCATATAATGGACAACCAGATGCTCAGGCCCAGTCAGCATGGGTTTATGAAAGGCAGGTCCTGCCTGTCAAACCTGATCTCCTTCTACAACAGGGCGACCTGCTTATTGGATGAGGGAAAGGCTGTGGACGTTGTTTACCTTGACTTTAGCAAGGCCTTTGACATGGTTTCCCACAGCATTCTCCTGGCAAAAATGGCTGCTCGAGGCTTGGACAATTGCAGACTTTGCTGGGTAAAAAACTGTCTGGATGGCCGGGCCCGAAGAGTTGTGGTGAACGGAGTTAAATCCAGTTGGTGGCCGGTCACGAGTGGTGTCCCCCAGGGCTTGGTTTTGGGGCCACTCCTGTTTAACATCTTTATTGATGATCTAGACGAGGGGATCGAGTGCACCCTCAGTCAGTTTGCAGATGACACCCAGTTGGGTGGGAGTGTTGATCTGCTCGAGGGTAGGGAGGCTCTGCAGAGAGACCTGGACAGGCTGGAGCCATGGGCTGAGGCCAACTGGAGGAGTTTCCATAAGGCCAAATGCCGGGGGCTGCCCTTGGGCCACAACAACCCCCAGCAGCGCTACAGGCTTGGGGAGGAGTGGCTGGAGAGCTGCCAGTCAGAGAGGGACCTGGGGGTGTTGATTGACAGCCGGCTGAACAGGAGCCAGCAGTGTGCCCAGGTGGCCAAGAAGGCCAATGGCATCCTGGCTTGTGTCAGCAATAGCGTGGCCAGCAGGGACAGGGAAGGGATCTGACCCCTGTCCTCGGCACTGGTGAGGCCGCCCCTCGATTCCTGTGTTCAGTTTTGGGCCCCTCACTACAAAAAGGACATTGAATGACTCGAGCGTGTCCAGAGAAGGGCAACGAAGCTGGTGCAGGGTCTGGAGCACAGGTCGTAGGAGGAGCGGCTGAGGGAACTGCGGGTGTTTAGTCTGGAGAAGAGGAGGCTGAGGGGAGACCTCATTGCCCTCTACAGCTCCCTGAAAGGAGGTTGCAGAGAGCTGGGGATGAGTCTCTTTAACCAAGTAACAAGATATAGGACAAGAGGGAATGGCCTCAAGTTGCACCAGGGAAGGTTTAGACTGGATAGTAGGAAACATTTCTCTATAGAATGGGTTGTTAGGAGTTGGAATGGGCTGCCCAGGGAGGTGGTGGAGTCCCCATCCCTGGAGGTGTTCAAGAGTTGGGCCAACATAGTGCTGAGGGATCTGGTGTAGTTTGGAACGGTCAATGTTAGTTTGATGGTTGGACTGGATGATCTTCAAGGTCTTTTCCAATCTAGATGATTCTGTGATTCTGGAACTCTGTGTAAAATTATGGTCTCTTCCAAAAGTTATAATATTGTTTGGAACTTCGGTATTTTCAAGGTTATTTTTTAGATTGTAAATATGAACTATTTATATTGTTTTAGTTTAGGAAGTCCCAGTGTTGGAGTTGTTCTCTGCATGACAACACATTCTATACTCATGGATAAGCATAAACATCTTATTGTTTTTGTCATTCTGCTGTTCAGACCTTGTGAATATGTCAGTCCAGCATGCATTTGATATGTGGGCTAATGACACTATTTGTATTACTCAGACACAAATTTTTTGATTCTGCATTTTTTTTAAAAATCAGAAGTGCTAACTTTAAAATTGTCATTAATCTAGCTTTACTAACAATATTCAATTTAATAAAATTTCCAGAGTACTGGAGAATATGTTTATTTTCTAATAATCATCAGAACAAACAGAATCCATACTTTTTTACCACTTTTATACATTTATGCATAGGCATATATATCATTCATGACCCCCTCATTAAAGCAGAAGACACTGTCATAAAAGCAAAACTTAATTTGAGTTCTAATTATTTTCTAAGATATTTCTTCTATGTTTGAGATGCAGTTTTGCTAATGCTATCAGCATAGGCGATTTAGGTAACCAGCTGATATTAATAAAGATGATAGCTTTTACATTCTTAATTCTGGACTTTAAACACCCACATATTTTCTGCTTTGAAATTTCATGTTTATTTATTCATGAACATATGAAGTAAAAAAACCCAAAACCCAATCAAATAAAAAATGCCACCAAAATACTCATTTCAGTGTTTCTGTTTTCCCATCAATGATGTCTTTGGTACCATATTTATTCAACCTTCTAAAAGCAGATTTAGAAGCTATTCTATGGGAAAAAAAATATAATGACCTGTTATTTTAATTTTGTCTTATAACTGTGATGAGTTGTAAAATACTGTTTTTCTTTGTTTTGGTTTTTTTTTTCTTTTTAGGTGACTTTCTGAGAAAATTTTATATTTCCTTTTTAACAAAAAAAGTCTTAGGACATGGCAAATGCATAGTTCTTTCATTACATCTCTAATATCCTCTTAGATCACAATCAGCAAAGCTTGTATAAAATACCAACTACATCTGTAAAAAGATGAGATCTAGTCTTTAGCATCTTACCTGATTGAGTCTGATCATGAACTATATGTGTGTATTATATGTCTTCAAACTCTAGATATTTATTAAAGTCCAGTTTGTGCCAAATATCTTAGCATTCAAACAGTCAAGAGGAAATGGAAGGCATAAGTAAATTTTTATCAGAATCCAAATTTTTGTGGGAAAAATAATGCAGAACTGTAAGAAGTGGGGTTGAGCAAGGAAGAGTCATGGGTCAAGTCTGAAGACTGAGACATGTAGATTTATTTTGCTTCTTGTTAGACACTATACAGAGATGTGATATTTAGGATTCTGCTTGCTGTCTAAATGGTGAATATGAAAAATAAGAAGTTCTAGAAAGCTATCCAGAACTTTGCTGTGAATGTCTATGTATCAATAAGTTTAGATCAGAAAGAAAACCAAGACAAATAGCTGTTAGATATTGGGAGAGGACCTTGAAATAATTGGTAGCATGTAGATGCATTTGTGAAAATATACATGATTTGGTAGTGTTACTCCTGGCATCTCCAGTGTTTTCTGTTCAAAAACATTCTTCAGAATATTGTGTGACTGTTATGCTTCCTGGTCTGTGCTGTGAAGATAATTACTTTTTCAGTTCAGTGGCCTGTATGGTATCAAGTCTCTTTCAGTCCTGCAACTGAAGCAATCACCCACCCCTCATTCAATTTCAAGAGGTTAACTATCATGTCAAGTCATCCCCTGCTATCAGTCTCCATTGCCTATGCATTGAATTTTGCAGACGCACCTCATGCTCCTTTGCTACTTTTTGTCCTCACTACCCATGTTAATATCTGCAAATTTAACTCAGTCATCTGAGGAAGCAGTTATGAGGCCTATAAAAGACTAAGAGAAGCTGATACAAAGCAAAAAAGTGATGTTTTGGGGTAGAAAAGTATAGTTCCAAAAAGGTGTAAATATATAAATATATTACCATTTCGGTTATTCAGGTACTTGTATCTTGTGAGTATCTCAGACCAATATGAGTTTAATATGTGGGCTAATGATACTGTTGGCATTACTAGACATAAAGTGTTCAATTCTGCAATTTTTTTACAAATCATAAGTGTTAACTTTAAAATTGTCTTTCAGATCAGCTCCTGAAGTTCTCATTCACTGTGAGAAAACTTAACCGAGGTACTTAACTACAGTGGCCAGAGCGTTTTCACAGCTGCCTGTCACACTGATCAAATAGCCTCTCAGTTCTTTGTTCTCCCTGATTTCCAGAGTTTGCACAGGTTTCTCATTCCCTGTAAGGCAGTATTCAAGGCATTGAGAGGTGTTGACCTGAAGACCTTCATTAAAGCGGTTTAAGTATCTGACTGCTATGCTTATTTCTTATGTTGGGGTCATGGAACCTGAGGTCTTATAGAGTTAGGACAAGTCCTATAGACACTCTAAGGTGTGTTGGTTTGTTTTTGTTTGCTTGTTTGTTTGTTTTTTTATGAAATTCAATGAGAATAACTCAGCAGTAAGACAGTAATCTTTACTTCATTGTGTCTATCACATTATACATTTGGAATGTCATAGGATATGTTATTTTTGGTTCATATCATAGCCAGACTTTATTCAGGATAAAGACAGGAAATATTAAATTCTAAGTAGAGGAGGTATAAAATAAAACAGAATGAAGAAGAGACAATTAGAAATGGAGCAGTGTGCCTGAAAGACTTACTGAAGCCAAGGTTCAAAGTAATGCCTGTGTGTATTTCTAGATGTATGAAAACATTCATGTAAAGAGGAGACTATGAGAATAATAAATGACTCAGAGAAAATTATAGCAAAAAAAAATTGATGCTTTGTGATAGAAAATTCTGATTCCAAAATAATATGCAGTATGGAATAAAGAAATGGATATTGTGATGGCTTGACCAGTGCCTGCTAACAGATGCCTACCTAGCCACTCTCACACATCCCTCTCCTAAAGGAAGACATGGGGAGGAACGAAGATGAAATAGGTCATGGGTTGGATTAAGGAGAGGGGTATCACTTACAAATTACCATCATGGGCAATATAGGCATGGAGAAAATTAATTTAATTTTTCACTAATTAAAATAGATTTGGATAGTGGGAAACAATTAAAATCGCACTTTCCTCCCTGCCCTTTTTCCTAGGCTCAACTTCACTGCTTCATTCCCAATTCCTCCACCTTGTCTTGGCATTTCTAAATTTAGTTTGAACTCTAGTCCAATTAGTTTGCTCAAAGTGGAAATACTAATCAATAACATAAAATACCACTTGATTGACAGCTCTCTGCTACCCCAAATTAGCCAGAAGTCTCTGCTCTTTAAACATTGTTTCTTTTCACTCCTTATAAACAGGAACTGGGATTTGTGGGATGGTGTAAAACCTATACCAAATTTCAGAGAGATTATGTAAAAGCTTATTCTTCTGCTGCAGACTCTGTGTGTCATAACATCTTGTTGCCCTGTGCAGACTTATACTACTTCAAAGTCATGGTTGGTTTGAAACTTCTGCAGCAGGCTTACCTAAGTATAAATACCATGAAGAAAAATGTCTCTGAGGGTGCATTTTCAGTAAGATAAGAGAGGTAATCATTCTGATCCTATTAACACCTAACAGGATTGTTTAGAAAACCTTTCCCGTATCTACCACTTTCTTTAAAACTGCCTAGAGAGCTGCCCTTAAAGATCAGGAGACTTCATCCAACTCCCAGACAAAGGAGGCAGGATCCGAGTCATAATTTGTAAGTAGAACTGAGTGTAGCTCATGGAACTGAAATATCTGCAAACATGGGGAAATATTTTACTGTGTTTTCAGAAGTAATTTAAATGGGGAAATCTTTAATATTTCTATCACTTGAACATGCATGGCCAATTTTGTACCTGATAAAGAGAACCAGTCAGAGGGGTGCCCCCAGGACTAAACTTAGAGAATGATTTCGTTTAAAGATTAGCAAATATATATATATATTTTTTTTTAATTTAGCCTGACCTTGTATTGAGTAGAACACAGCCATCAAGTTATGTTGTCACTGTTGAGTGCCCTTGATGGCATTAATTTCAGAGTTTACTGAAGTTGTACTCATATTACTTTTTCCATTTCTGCTCATTCTTCATTTAATTGGTCAGGTTTTTTACGTTTCCATACAATAGCTCAAGATAAAATTTCAGTCATTTGATGTTTAGACAGCTTGAAACACTGAAACAGTAAAATGAGATTCATTTGCCCCCTTCTCTTGCATACTATGACAATATCTTGTATTTCATCTTTTGAAGCAATTATTTTGGACAGAAGATTTTAAGATGCTTTTTTGTCTGTGTGACAAATACTTTGTGAAATTTAACTCCACTCAAGCTGTTTCATACTGAACTTGTAATAAATCTGATCGCCTCAGTTCATCAGATTCGAGATTTTCCCAGTTTCAAATCACAAAACAAGATTGTGTTTTGGGTTAAAAAGAGTCATAAAACTTACATTCAGGATGGAAAATTATATTGGAACTCTTAAAGAGCTTAAGCTATTTAGCTTAGAGGACCAAGAGGCTACTTAATTACAGCATGTAGACATTTTAAAAGCAGAAATTACCTTTGGCTTAGTTCTTTAATCCATTAGGGAGAGACTTATGACATCAAAACATAGAACCAGGCAAATTCCAAGCAGAAATTAGGTGTGAGTGTTTTTTAATAGCATACTATGAATCATAGCAAAAGAAATATTTATCACAGGAAAAAAGCACGTTCCCCATATCTCATGTCTTGAAATCAAAGCTACATGGCTTTTCAAAAGTTGTGCTTTAGTCAGCTTCAGTAAGAGGTTCAGTAGAAGGGTACTTGAAATGAGTGGTCTCTGATCTGCAAAATATGGTCCATTCTGTTACAAAATCTTTCATCTGAAATGAAGCTTAGCAAATACATATGACAATATAGATTATACAGAAAGCATCTACATCTGTGTTAGTTTTCCATGGTCCTTTTCATTATAGCTGCTGGGAAGAAAAACACTTTCTGTGGTGGAATCTTCTGTTCCTAAAGATATCCATCTTTGGTCATGGGAATGACACTATAAACCAGCTTATTTCTCTCCACTGGCTGTAAAGAGAAACTTGACTGATTGGTTTGATCTAAAGTTAGGTGATATAAATCCCATTTCTACCTTCAGTGATAATTTTGATTGTGGTCAGCAGCTCCAGAAATGCTAGAAATGTCATTCAGGGGATTTCTTATCTCATCTCTACAAAGTACAAGAAAATACACAGATAAAACCAGTTCTGCACCTGCAAGCTGAATCTGATCAAAGTAAGCCTATAATTCTATATTCTTTACATTGCTTGGGATCTTTCAGAATATAAAGTGTTGTCTGATTTTATACTTCATGAATCCAGGTATGCTGCACATCAGCAATCCCACTAAACAATTAGAGTTGTATAAATCAAAAAAATCTTAAAAGTTTTTCCATTTATTTGTTATGCATGTTTCTCTCTTCGCATTGGGGAATGTTGTAACCATGTCTTCGTCGTTATTGACTACAGCTACCCTCCTAATTACACAACATTTTGGAAAAGCGCACAGTATTTCTGACATTACTTCAATGCTGAGTAGTTGCTAGAACCATATTAATTCTGTAACTGTTCTTTGCGGGCACCACATGAGGTTTTGTAATTCTTGACTCCCTACTGTTAGAAAGCATTAGCAGCTGCTAGGTACATTCGGAGCTGATCCTTGAAGACAGTATGTTTCTCTTCCTTTGGTAAGAGCTTCGGGCCAGCTCCTCAGCCTCTATAGGTGTAACAAGTTTTTCCAACATGTCATTCAAGGCTATATGATATGAGGAAAGATGTTATAATTTTATGTTGATTTTTAATGATTTTTATACAACTACTCTCATAGGTAGTCTCAAAGAATTTAGTGGATGTGTGTGCTTGAGTAAATGTCATAAGGATTGAATAATCTGGATGAAAATCTGTTTTACACATATGTTCGAAAGTTATTTGGTAATAACATCATATTCTCTGAAAGGTTTATATTCAACTTTTATTCTATATTTAATAACTTAAATTCTAAAAGTTTACACAGTATTTTTCATCCCACTCTGAGATTAGCAGGTCACCTTCCTGAATCATGACGAAATTATTTCCCCCATTTGTTAAGATCATATCCCCACTGACTGTTCTGTGATGGGAGCTGCTTAAGAATGACAGCAACTTCTTCCTCCAACCCCAGCTACAGCCATGTTTGAGTTCAGGCTACTCAGCACCACTCAGAATTGAGACCATACATAAATTTAAATTGTTACTCCTTTGGTTCAGTGACAAACACCTTCTTCAACACATTTTAAAAATAAGGTGATGAAAACAACAAAATCTGTTGCTCACAAATTTAGATCACTTGGAGTGTTCACAAATACCCAGAATCCTGTTCAAAGCCTCAAGGCACTTTTTCCTTTCTAATATGCATAACCCCTAAGAAATACTGACATCTGCTGTCAATATGGACTGGAATCAGTCTGGTATGAGTTTTTGGCTAAGTTACTACATTTTCAACCTTGAATGACCCCAAGAGTTTTTTTCTGCTTCAGAGTATCTATGATATCATTTCTTCCTGAAAGAAAACATGCAAGCTGTTAGTAGAAGTGAGTTGGATTTTGGGAACGATTTGGAAAAGTTTCCTTTGTTATTATTGTCCTAGAACTAGCTGAGAGTTGGTAATGATCAGATGTGATTTTGCTGGGATTGTTAATGGTTCATATTAAGAGATTTTGCCATTTGGATTTTGTGGTCTCTTTCTGGTGTAAAGTAAGTGTCCATGCCACCACATCCATAACAGGAAGTCATCATTAAGAAATAAAAACAGAATCAACATATGGATTTCTCTAGGTTTTCTAAGTTAAAATAAATAAATTAATAAACTAATAAAATAAAGACAGTAAATAAATCATAACTTGAGGATATTGTCAAGACTCTGCTTTGAAAGCGTCCATTGATGCTGATCAAAAATGTATAAGCTATTTACATGTAAGAAAGGAACACTTTGAATCTTCTCATGTAGTATAACAGCTCTTATTTGATCACTAAGCTTTGTATGGGATTCACCTCTGGGCAGCTTGGTTAAGGATCCAGCCAAAGGTCATCTAGGATTTCCTGACAGTATAGTGGGGCAAAACAGACTGCTTTAGCAAGCATCTTTAGGTGTCCATGATAGAGCTGAGAATCTCTTGCTGGTTATGCCCAGGGTTTTCTCATTTGCTCTATGCTCTCAATGCCATTTGCTCTATGTTCTCAATGCCAAAAACTAAGTGGAATCAGTTTTGAATTAAAACTGTCATTCTGGCTTGGCAATCTGAATATGTAACATTATCCAGAGGTTGAAATTGTCTTGATCTTTAGGGCTTGATGGCTGTCTCATCAAGAGAAATTCTTGTGGTTGGTTACTGCTTGATTTATCATTTAGACATTATACACTGCTTGTACTAAAAAATATTCCTGGAAAGGTTTAATTTTCTAAAAGATAAATATTTCTGAGTTATTTGTCAGCTCTTCATGTACTCCTGTCAAATATAACCATAGCCTTGACACATGTCAGAACTGCCATATATTTCATTCTAAAAAGACAATCACATAACAGCAGATTCAGGTGCATTGGCAGTGGAGAGATCAATAATTCTTATTATACTGTAAATATTCCAGATAATTTTGGTAAGATCATAGAAGGGCAGCACAGATGTCGAATATAAATGCAATAGTTGTGGGGGTTTTTAAGGATCATGGAATTATGAACACCTATTTGATTGGCTTTCATTTTTTCTACTCTTTGAAAAATACCATGTCTTGTAACTTTACCACGGCTTTCAGTTAAAGGAATTCCAGGTCCATCCTAGGCCAAAAAAAAAGCAAGAAAAATGCAAGATATGAAGATACAGAACAAAAATATACAGCCACTGAGTTATACTCATCCCTCAGTCCATTCTTTCAATAATAATTACAATAAATCTTCTTTTAAAATGTATTTGAATTTTAGTCTGATACATGCTACTTATATATGTGACTTTATTTGTGTTATACTATTTTCCTTGACAGAAGAAGGACTAACGATACTGGAAAAAAACTCAATAAATCAGAGGCAACTGCGGGATTTTGTGACATGTATAGTGGACTGAAAAGCATGTTTCACAATCATTTTAGAAAAAGGTGACATATTATAGTTTAAAAAGCCAGCTTGTGATCTGCCTTTATTATTCCTGAAAAAGAGATGCCACATGCCACAAAATACTGCTTCTCAAATTAAATCTTGATTGGTGTTGGCAGAACACCAAAGACAGAAAACTTAGCACATGAGTGTGCTGGAAACCTCTACTACTCCCCTACTGGCAGCATGACATGGGAAAATCTCTTGCTGACTTTCTGTGCCTCTGCTTATTGCATGTTTCCACATATGAAGTCCAGTTCTGGCCCATAAACTTACATCTAAAAATCTTTTTATGTGCATTTTCACCCCAGAAAGACAATCGTAACCTGGCCAGCATGTCAAGGGAGGTGATTCTCCACCTCTACTCTACTCTCATGAGACCCCATCTGGAGTAGTTCATCCAGCTCTGAGTTTTTCAGTACAAGAAAGACGTGGACCTGTTGGAGCAGGTCCAGAGGAGGGCCACAAAAATGGTCAGAGAGCTGAAACACCTCTCTATGAGAAAAGGATGAGTGAGTTGGGGTTGTTCAGCTTGGAGAAGAGAATGGTCGAGGGAGACATTATTGCAGCCTTTCAGTACTTAAAGGGAGCTTATAAGAAAGATGGGGAAAGACTTTTTAATAGGACCTGTAGCAACAGGCAATGGTTTTAGACTGGAAGAGGGTATGTTTAGATTGGACATAAAGAAGAAATTTTTTACATTAAGGGTAGTGAGACACTGGCACAAGTTTTCTAGGGAAGTGTTCAAAGTGAGGTTGGATTGGGCTTTGAACAACCTGATCTAGTGAAAGATGCCTGTGCCCATGACAGGCGGGTTGGGTGAGATGATCTTTAAAGGTCCCTTCCAACCCAAACCATGCCATGATTTTATGACTATCTTAGGGAGAAGATGGAGGAAAATTAGACTGGGGACATAATTTTGTCATCACAAAAAGAGCCACAACAATGTTACTTGGAGTGTTGGGCAGCACTCTACACAGTTAATAGCACAGTAAGAAAATTCCACTTCTGTGGAGTCTTTGTCATTACCTCACTGAGGAAATATTAGAATTTTCCATAACAGACTTGATTCACTGTTTCAGAAAGGTGTTTTCCATTAGATTTTTTTCCATTTCTTATTAAGTCTTTACCCTCTATGATAAAGGTAGCTAGCATAATTCCATAACATATATATCCATCTTAATGGATATGGTTATGTATTAAGATGAAGAAAGAGCCAGCAATGTCGAAGATAAGTATTGAGAGGATGAAAATGAAAGAACAACTTCTTTCTAGGCTATGGAGAAAAAAGATATAAAGAGGTGAGGAAAAGAATCATACATATGTGGGACTACAGTAAAATAGTTGCATATGGCAGAAAAGAGTCAACTAGCAGGAAAGGTGAGATGAGATAAAGAATTATACTAAGAGCACTGCAGGGAAAAAAAAGATTAATATTAGGGGCTAGAGGAAACAAAGCACTGAGCATTAGTGCAAGAATGGAAAGAAGTATATTGATGTTTACATAGAAATATTGAGGATAAAAAAGGAAAATACAGGTTACAAATGAGTAGTCACAGCCAGACACACCCTTGGTCTTCTATGCTTACACCTCTACTAGTAAATTAAACAGTGTCTAGAAACTTTCCTGTGTGCTAGCAATAACAGTATATACTTTAAAATTATTTGAATTGTCCTTGAAAAGACTTTCATGCATTTCCAAGTTCAGTAGCTTAGCACGCATCAAGCACTGTTCCCAGTAGGCTGTCTTCATGCACACACACTCTTTTGGAAATAAAAATATTTCATAAGGTGTGTATGAACTGCTTTGTTCCAAACCATGGTCCTGAGCATATTTCTTTTACCAGTATAGATAAAACCAATTCATCTTGTTCCAAAGAGCAGCAGTGGCTAAAAGTCATGATATTTCTTCCAAAACTCCGAAACATTTTTATCAGCCACAGGTAGACATGTAAAAAAATGGTCCAGCAGAGAAGTTCCGTGAGAAGCAAAGAAGTAATCACCGCATTGACACACAATCTGCTTTCCCAAACAGTCTAAAAGAGAGTTGCAGCTCCCCACAAGTCAGATGGAAATAATACAACTGCTCTGGTGTAAAGATTATGCTGCTGTTAAGTCACTCGGACTAGATGATCATTATAGATCCCTTCCAACCATTCCATTCCATTCCATTCCATTCCATACTGAAGAGGTAGTCCTAGAGTCATGAAAAGATCCTCTTCCACCCTAAGCAAATAAAATGTGTTATTCCATGAGGTTCTTGGAATGTGTTAGTGATAACTTCCTTTTCCAAGTGATAAAGAAGCCAATGAGGAGAGGTGCTATGCTGGACCTTGTTCTCACCAACAAGGAGAGGCTGGTGAGGAATATCAGGCTCAAGGGCATCCTTGCCTGCAGTGATTATGAAATGGTAGAGTTCAAGATCCCTAAGGTGGTGAGGAGTGTGTGCAGCAAGCTCACTACCCTGGACTTCAGGAGAGCAGACTTTGGCCTCTTCAGGGTCTGCTAGGCAGAGTAGAATGGGATAAAGCCCTGGAGGGAAGAGAGGCCCAAGAAAGCTGGTTAGTATTCAAGAATCACCTCCTCCAGGCTTAGGAATGATTCATCCTGACAAAGAGGAAGACCACCAGGAGGCCTGCATGGATGAAAAAGAAGCTTCTGGACAAGGTCAAACATAAGAAAGGAAGCCTACAGAGGGCGGAAGCAAGGACAGGTAGCCTGGGAGGAATACAGAGAAATTGTCTGGATAGCGAGAGATCAGGCTAGGAAGGCCAAAGTCCTGACAGAATTAAATCTGACCAGGGACATCAAGGGCAACAAAAAAAGCTTTTACAAGTACGTTGGTGAAAAAAAGAATGCTAAGGAAAATGTGGCCCTCTCTGGAAGGAAAAGGGAGACTTGGTCACTGGGATATGGAGAAGGCTGGGATACTCAACAGCTTTTTTGCCTCAGTCTTTACAGGTAAGTGCTCCAGCCACAACATCCAAGTTGCAGAAAGTAAAGGCGGGGACTGGGACAATGAACAGCCCACTGTAGGAGAATATATAAGGTTTGAGACCACCTAAGGAACCTGAAGGTGCACAAGTCCATGGGACCTGACCTGATCAGATGCATCTGCAGAACTGGAGAATGAAGTAGCTAAGCCACCATTCACCATATTTGAGAAGTAGTGGTAGTCCAATATAGTTCCTGATGACTGGAAAGGGTGTAACATAAATCCTAGTTTTTTTAAAAAAAGACATGAAGAAGACCTCATGAAGTCTCACCTCTGTGCCTTGCAAGATCATGGAGTGGATCCTCCTGGAAATTATACTAGGGCACATGGAAAATAAGGGAGCGATTGGTGACAGCCAACACGGCTTCACTAATGGCACATCGTGCCTGGCAAATTTGGTGGCCTTCTATGATGGGGTTACAGCATTGGTGGATAAGGGAAGAGCAACTGACATCATCTACCTGGACTTGCGCAAGGGTTTTGACACTGTCCAGCACAACATCCTTGTCTCTAAATTGGAAAGACATGGATTTGGCAGATAGGGCACTCGGTGAATAAGGAATTGGCTGGACAGCCGCACTCAAAGAGTGGTGGTCAGTGGCTCAATTTCCAAGTGGAAAATAGTGATGAGAGGCATTCCTCAGTGTTTGGTGTTGGGACCCATGCTGTTTACCATCTTTTTTGGTAACATTAACAGTGGGACTGAGTGCACCCTCAGCAAGTTTGCCAAGTGGTGCGGCCGACATGCTGAAGGGAAGGGATGTGCCATCCAGAGGGACCTTGCTGGCTCAAGACATGGTCCTATGCAAACCTCAAGAAGTTTAACGAGGCCAGGTGCAAGGTCCCGCACATAGGTCGGGGCAATCCCAAACACAAATACATGCTGATTGATGAGTGGATTGAGGGCAGCCCTGCAGAGAAGGGTTTGGTGGATGAAAAACTGACTATGAGCTAGCAATGTGCACTCAGCCCAGAAAGCCAATTGTATCCTGGACTGCATCAAAAGAAGCATGACCAGCAGATCAAGGGAGGTGGTTCTCCCCCTCTACTCTGCTCTCGTGAGACCCCACCTGGAGTGCTGTGTTTAGCTCTGGGGCTCCCAATAAGAAGGACATGGACCTACTCAAGCAGGTCCAGAGGGCCACACAGATGATGAGGGTCTGGAGCACCTTCCCTGTGAGGACAGGCTGAGAGAGTTGGGGTTGTTCAGCCTGAAGAAGAGGAAGGCTGTGGGGAGACCTTATAGCGGCCTTCCAGTACTTAAAGGGGGCTACAGGAAAGGCGGAAGGCACTCTTTATCAGGGAGTGTAGTGATAGGATGAGGGGTAACAGCTTTAAACTGAAAGAAGGTAGATTTAGATTAGATATGAAGAATAATTCTTTCCTGTGAGGGTGGTGAGACACTGGCACAGGTTGCCCAGAGAAATTGTGGATGATCCTACCCCAGAAGTGTTGAAGGCCAGGCTGGGTCTAGTAGAATGTGTCCCTGCCTATGGCAAGGGGGCTGGAGCTGGATGATCCTGAAGTTCCTTTTCAACCTAAACCATTCTATAAGTCCATGATCTTCCCTTCTTATCATTCCAGAACTTAATTTCTTTCTAACCCTTGAATTTTTTCACTGTAGGTAATCTTCCATGCTGTGTGTACACTTGCAAGGAATAGGGGAATGTGCATGAGACCAATTTTCCTTTATTCTTTCCTACTAAACTTTACCTACAATTTTCACCAACTCTTTCACACAGACATAAAGGGAGGCTGAGTCAAAGAATTAAATGCATTTCATTCTTCACAGCATGGTAAGTATGGGATTAGAAAGAAAAGGGCCTATATGAGGTCACAGATTGCAGAGAAAAACAGCATTTACTCTTAGCCCGCAAAAGGTCTTGATTTTGATTGACTTAATTTGAACCCCTAAGGTTCTGGGGGAGAGGGAGATTTCAGTTTCCTTTGTTTTGTTTTTTTTTTAAAGAGCTAGTTCCCACAGAGTAATTTTGAACATTACAGAGAAAAAGTTAAAAAGCCTTTTTCAAAGACTTTATTTGTTCCATAATGAAAATATTTTAGCTTTCAAAGGTCAATCACCTCTACACTTTAAAATTATCTTCTGAAGGGAATAGTTATAAAAAATAAAGAAGCATGCATCTCTTCCTATTTACACCAGGATTACCCTGTTCATTTCAGGGACTTTACTCCCTGGGTATGTAAGAATAAACAAGATAATTTGAATTTAGCTCCTTTGCCCTAGATTAAAAAATCCTGTGTCACAGAGTCCTAGATCTCCCCATTCTATAAGACAGGATAAATAGGGACATGCTTAAAATGTTCTGTAGTGCTCAAAAGAAAGAAGCCCCTTATACTTGCTACCCTATATGTGCAGAATTAAACAGATCAACTCAGAACAGTTAATGATGCAAGAGACAACACTGGTGGGGAGCAAATTAAGAAAAAAACCCATATTTACTTACAAACCTCAAGACTTTATAATCATCCTCTTTCTAAGGGTCATATTTCTCATCATTCATAAACATAGGCCCTTAGGATATCTATTCAATCTATCAGTTAAATTACCTTATTTAGGCAATACAGTAATCAGTAAATGCTGGAACATTGCAGATCAGATTGCAATATGCACTGGAGCACAACCCCCTCTCAGGATCTCGTTCCCTTTTAATACACAATCATCCTGCACAAACAACATCACATCCCTGCCTTCCACAGATTGCTTACTATGGCTTGGGGTACCTAGATGTTTCAAACTACAAATATTAAGGTTTTGTTATTTTATTCCTCTGCTTACTCAATCCTCTTCATAGGCTCAACAGTTAGTTTACAAACTGGGATTACACAGTCAGGTTGTGCATCTTCCTTCTCTTACCAAGATCTCTCTAACTGACCATGCAACTCCAGCCAGCTGGGTTCAGGCATATGCCTGCATGCTGAGATATGCTGCGTGGTAAATTTTTCTGTGAGACTCTTGCTAAGCTCTGTACTAAGATTTTTTTTTTGGTATTTATTTATTATATTTCCAAAATGTATTAAATACTCCAATGAAATGGAGTAGGTGAGGTTTCCAGAAGATATAGTTTTAGACAAGAAGGAAAAAAAACCCTGGGAGATTGAATTATTGTATCTTTTATAGTATGTTGTCGGTCATCTTCTCTGTAAAATAAAGTCCATCTATTGGAATCTATGATGAATAGACTTTTTACATAGATTTGTCTCATTTTGAACTATTCCATTAATGGGAATCATGTGCTGTCATTCATGCTTTCCAGTGCCTGAAACAGTGCTAAAGACAAATTGTAATGAGAGATTTCATGCTACACACTTCTCCATGGGTGTCAGTGAGAGAGTTAACAATGTAAGGAAAGCATAAGCAGATCAAGGGCTTCTATGCCATAGCTAAATGAATTTGTAGTCAAAAGATTATAAAAGAATGAGGGCAGATGAATGCTCTGTCAATTTGCATTTGACAATGTACCCATTTATCCTCTTCCTTCAGTTCTTCAAATACAATGAGCCAGGCCCAATCCTGTCATAAATGAAGTCCAGGCTGTGTCGGAACATCCCACAGGTGAGGACTGTGCTAAGCCAACAGTGCTAGGAAGTTAAATAGAAGCTGTATACAGCAAATACTTAGATAATTATAGTTTCTTCATAAGAATCATGGGCTGGAGGGCTCAAAATAGCATGGACAGATGCTGTCTTCTGGATCCAGCAGTGAACCTATCCCAACTGCTCCTCATTTATTACCTTTTGAAGATTTCCAGCTCTATAGCTTTGCTGATATCAAGGGCTGTATAGAAATATTTTCTAATATGCAGCAGACATGTCCAAAACAGCTTTGGTTTTTTGCCTAATTATATGTTTCCCTAACAGAGCTGTGGCAACAGTTATACCTAGGAAAGGGAATATGAGAAGTAGTGTAAGGTGGCAACATTTTACTTTGTCACAGATTTATAGAAATAAACACAGACTGACCACTCAGTAGGAGTGGAATAGGAACCATGAGATGCAGTCTGCCTTAATCTTTCCTAAGAAACCAAATACTTCATTAGGCCTGTGTCCATATCAATAAACACTGGAATTGAGTTTTCAGGAAAAGTAAATCAAGTTTGAAAATATGCCTTATCTGTTGTTTGCTTGGAGCCACTTAGAAGATATTAGTCCTAGGAGGTATACTTTATATTAAATCTAGAAGCAAAATTATGTAAGACTGTTGAAATGACACTGAAGCCAAGGGTTTAATTTCCCTCTCTAGGTCTGCCAGATAACTTCACACATTCTTAAAAATGCATATAGAGAGTGAATTGTTTTTGACTGTGCAAGGGAGCAGAATGATGGAAACACTCCTGAGGTAGTTTGGAACTATACTCAGAACTTTCTCATATACATGTTCTCTTAGGTACAGTATTTGAGAAGTACTGGGAAGGGATTAAGGGGGGGAAAAAAAAAGCAAGTATCCCAACATGATTATTGTCATGGACAAGACAAGCTGCTTGAGAGTAAAGAGCAACAAAATGACTTGTTTTCATTTTAACATTTTCCTTTTGGGAAAGTGTTTCGCCAATTACCAGGCCTAGCATAAAGGACACAGCCAGCATAAAGATGAACCAATAACCAAATTGTATTTGATACAAAAGGGTCAGTACATGGGTGAGCACTAGGGGTACAAACAAGTCAAATTATACATAATCAACATGAATCCCACTGACCCCAACAGCAACACCACACAACCAACAATGGGTGGAATAAATAGTGAAATGCAGTCTCCCATAGAAGGGGGAGGAGACAACAGAGTCAACAAACCAAACACATAAGACCAAGGAAGCCACATAGTGAATCTCTACACAGCCCACATTTACAAAGGCCAGACCTGACTGGAGCCCAGTCCCAGGGAGGCAGGAGGTCCTTCCCCAACAGGGAACTCCACAAAGTGCATCCACCTCACAGACAGACACTGCCCCTTCCTGCAAGTGGTCCCAGCTTTTATCCCTCAGTGGGACACCTGACCTTGGGTTACTTAATGCAGACACCTGGGGTCATTTACCCAATGGCTCTCCCTGCCAGGCCGGCCGCACCCTGGAGGGAAGCCTAAAGGCAAACTCACCACTCCTTTGTGAAGGGCTGTGGGAATCACCCACATGTCAACCTTAATTTGGGGCTTGGGGTTCAAACCCCAGCATTTCAGAAAGCAAGAAAAAATTGTCTTCATTCACTTGAAGAAAATTCCTTTTTTTTTTTTTTTTTTTTTTTTTTAAATCATGAAAGTGTAAATTTAACTATACAACCTGAAAAGAAAAATAACAGTTTAGGTCAGCTCCTTTCTGAGAAACACGGTACACTCACTGGAAATACACCATCACCTATATGTAAAGTTGATAATTTAAGAAGATTCTTTTGAAGAGGCTGGAGCTCAGAAGATTATCTAGTGATGTCCTAAGGTCAGAAAATGACTAATATATTTAACTGAAAATCAATTTTCAGTGTGTTGTGCCCATATTGCCTTAAAATACAGACATAAGTCTTGGTGTAAACCACATGGAAATTATGGTGTTACTGCTCAGTTATCTCTTAGAAACAAAGATTATTCTTCTTCATATTGCAAAACACACTACCTAGTAGGCAATGGTTTTTGAGATAGTTGAAAATGTGCAGTGAGAGAAACAAACTGATTTACAAAAAGGCAAGTCATTTGTAGAACTTGTACACAATTTCTTGTATAAATATGATATCTGTTGAAGTAGAAGAATGAGGAAGAAATCGAAATCACCAAATTGCTAAGAGGCTTTTAGAGCATATAACTTTTAGGTCATCTGCTAATGATATACTAATACAAAAGAATATATGTCATAATGACTATCCCATCCATTAACAAATAAACAGAATAAGCATTTTAATTTTAGCTCAAGGCTTGGAAGGCTGTACACAACATCTCCCTTGCATTCTCCAGGTGAAATTCTGTTATGCTGGAGCCAGTACAGCGAAGGTGTGAGTTTTCTAGACTGGAATCAAAGCATATGCATGGTGCACTGTAAGTACAGCCTTTTCCCCGTGCTGTGTCTACTTCATGTATAAATGTTGGCCATTGCCGCTGAGTTTCTGAAACTCACTCAAAGACCCCATTCACACATTAAGACACCCTGTGTATGTGTATTTGCATCCTGTTGGCATCAACAGAACTGAAACACGCGAACAATGCCTTAGTATGAGTACACTCAGAGTTCCTCTGTGCCTCTGCAAAGGAAATGTTTATAGCAAGCTCATAAGCACAGTGCTGTCAGATGTCGAGGTACTAAACAACTTTTCATTTGTTTGTGTTTTAAACTAAGACTGCATTTAGACAAAAATCTTGGTTTTGTCAACTTACTATTTAAAAGTAATTTCAGGACTCACACAACCATAAATGTAAACAGCCATTGCAGCTAACATTTACATGAATTGCCAATACCTCACTGAAAATGAGTGAGCAACCCCTTCACTGAACAGCCTGTGTTAGGCATTGGGCAACTCCTAGGATGGAGAAGATATTCTTTAATGTTAGTACTCTGAAGATGGGCAGGCAAAAAAACTTAAACCCTTGTTTTCCAGTGATCTATCATAATGGGGAAGTCAGAATAAGAAAGGAATGATGAATCACTTTCCACACTCTTGGGGTAGAGTCCCTTAGTTTTGTTCCAGTACGTGTAATTAAATACTTACTGAAATTTGTACATGTGCTAATGCTTTGAAAGGTGATTCTGCAGACAAGATAGGTGCTGCTGTTATCAACAAGATTCACCAGACATCTGAATGGAAACAAAACATGAAATTGAGTCAGAGTATCATAAGTTCTTCTCAGTCACAAGAAATTGTCTGCCAGTGTACATGCGAAAAAGCTGATTGTACAATAGTCAACATATTGCTTAGCATTTGAGGATTTCTGAGTTATTCAAAGTATGCTAATTTAGTTTTTAAAATAAACAATTATTCAAAGAAATATTTCCATGAAAATGGCTGAGTAATACTCATATCAGATGCCCTAGTTATCACCAACTTTTACACTGTCCAATAATTTCCCAGGAGTAAAAAGGAAGCATTAATAAGATATGTGCCTTAGACACTTCCAAAACTGAGTCTGTACAATTATGGATCTCTTTCAATATTTCAGTGCTTCAGTAGAGTTAATTTACTTTTAGGTATGTTGAGTGTTCTGTTACTCCTAATAAAGTAAAAATCCAAACCGCTTATTTGTCTGATTATGAATCAATTGTGAAATCTGTGTCATGCAAGCTTGAACAGAGGATGGGTTGATTTTAAGACATGCTCAGCATCTGGTGTTCTTTGGTGCTTATAGGAAAACCTGCATTTATGATAGCTGCCTACTCAGACAAATGTTGGAGGAATGTGAACCATTACTTATATTTAGATTATAACTTTCAGCAGAAAAATGTGGGTGATACAAAGGAAAAGATGTTCTAAAGATAGTACAGTATGAGTAGAGATTGTCTGGTGAGTTCGGGAAATCTCTATCACTGAGTGTTACATTTCTATCAGAAGTGGGTGTATCCTGATGGGTTGGACAGGATTACCTGCAGTACCTGTATTCAGAGCAGCTTTATATAAATAGGAAAATAAATATTTGAGTTTAGGATAAGAGTAGAATCTTCCTTGGCAGGATAAATAAAGTAGCACAGCTAGAATAGTTTTCTAATATTTAATGGTTTAATTTTGAAATAATGGCATTTAAAAATAAGTATTTCATACACCTCATGGTATCTTTTGATTTTAGACAAGGGTAATTCTTGCAAAAGAGGTTGGTAGAAGTGAAGTTCTGCCCAAAAAGGGAAGGAAAAGAATCTACTGCAAGATCTGTGTATAATAAGAATAACAACAACAACAACAAACAACAACAATAATAATAGGGATAATAATAATAATAATAATAATAATAATAATAATAGGGAAAAGGAATAGGAGCAGTTTCTAAGAGAATATGCTATTCAGCATTTTTGGTATGCCATAATGAGAAGTTATTTCACCTGAACTCATGAGTATCTTCATCTCCATTAACCCAGTTTGAAAAAATGTAAATTATGTGGATTGTCCCTGCCACACCTGCCTTGTTTGTGGCCCTCCTCAGTGCTCTAGGAACATCTTATCTCTAAACAGTCTCCAGCAGCTGCCAGTAGAGGAGCTTCCCAGCAGAACAGCTCCTACTCTGTGAGGAGAGGGGACAAAGAAGAGAACAATAATAGATCCTGGGTGTCTTTTTTTCAGAACAATTTAAAATTGTCTAATTGTTCTCTTTTTTTTGCATCCTGCAGCTCTCTTCCCTCCGTTTGACATAAAATACTTCCTTTTCGTCTTCTAAGAGAACAACCTGGGGCAATGGCTACATGAGCTGTGGATGATAGCTGTTAGTTTGACAAATCCCCTATGTTCTGTGCATGATTCATGACCTGCAGACACACTCCCAGTCATTTTGTCTTGTTATTTTGTCTTGGCTGATTAGTGAGAACTGATAATTCACTGCCATACAAGGTGATGAAAAGGAATCTCTTTGTGAGACCACTGTGCCATTAATCCCTTTCTACTAGTTTCACGGAAAAAGAACTAGAGAATCCAGACAGAAAGCGCATGACCTGCTGCATTTGCCTATGTGAGCTTTTCCTCCTTCAGATATCTTGCAGTTGCATATCTGTGAGGAATTTTTAATTGGTTTTCATAACAGACGAGCCTTTATCTTGAATTTTCTGGCCTGGCATCCAACAAGATTTTAAACTGCCATGGACAGCTGTGCTCTGGAAGTCTCATTGCTAATGACCAGCAATTAGGAAAGGTTCTTTTAAGAACATTTTGATTTTACATTGTTAAACAGAGTTGTATTTTTAAGGTCCAACTCTGTCATGCCTCCAGTTTCTTCCCTTTCTCCTAAGTGTCACCAGATTCAGGGAATTAAAAAAAAAAAAAAAAAAAAAAAGATGAGTGAGGTAATAAGAATAACTTGAAGTGACAGAAAGAAATTACTTTTAAAAAAATACTGTCTCAAATTACCATTATCTGTGCTCAAGACATACTCACTTGAGTGCAGGTCTTACAGAGCCATACTGTCAGAATGCACTGCGAGGGATTGATCCTTTCCCCACAGATTTTATCAAGTGAAGAAAAGGAACATTAGGGGAAACTGAGACGTAGACTGGGAACACAATTTATCCCAGTCAGCAGTAGCAGAGCTCATTTCTGTGCCAGTGCCCTACATTTTAAGACCTTAAAAAACTCACATTACCTGCATCCAATATTGCCAGCATTTTACTCACATTTTTTCTCATCTGTTTGTTTGATATAAGGAGGAATTAGCTGCTGCAACAGAATGCACGTAAGTCTATGGGATTCATACCAGTGTACAGAAAGAGTTAACCAATGTTATTACAAGATGTCTCTCAGTTATTTGTCGATGATCTTGGGAACCTGGAGAGGTCCCAGTTGACTGGAAGCTAGGAAATGTTATTCCAATCTTCTAGAGGGCAAGAAAGAAGACCCTGCTAATTATAAGCCTGTCAGTCTCACTTCGGTGCCTGGTAAAATTGTGGAGAAGATTACTTTGGAAATTACTGAAAAACATTTGAAAGACAATGCAGTCACTAGCCAAAGCTAGCCTAGATTCATGAAGGGAAAGTCATGCTTTACTAACTTCATTTACTTTTATGACAAGGTTACCAGCTTAATGGATGAAGGCAGTGAACGTGTGGTTTTTTAAAATTTATTTTAGAAAGGCTTTTGATACTGTCTCTCACAGTATCCTTCTGGTCAAAATATCCAGCATATATCTAGACATCTATTCAATATGATACGTGAACAGCTGGTTGACGGGTTGAGCTCAAAAAGTTGTAGTAAATGGGGTAACATTTGGTTCGTGGCCAGTCACTAGTGGTGTTCCCCAGGACTCAAGTTTATGACCATTTCTCTTCAATGTTTTTATCAATGACCTGGACACAGGAGTTGAAAGCACACTATATTTGTCAACTGTACTAAATCAGAAGGACCTGTTGACTCCCTCAAGGATAGAGAGGCCTTACAGAGAGACCTTGATAAATTAGAGCACTGGGCAATCAACAACCACATGAAATTTAACAAGGACAAATGCCAGATTCTGCACCTGGGATGGTGTAATCCTGGATGTATGTATACATTGTGGGACAAAAGGCTGGAGTGCAATCCTGCAGAAAAACATGTTTTGGCTGATGGTAGGTTCGATATGAGTCAAAAATATGCTCTGATGGCCAAAAGAGCAAGCTACTGAAAGAAGCAATTGTCCTAATATAGTCAGTGTTGGTGCAGCATCACCTTGAATACTGTGTGCATTTTTGTGTTCCACAATATAAGAAGGATATAAAAATACCAGAATGTGTCCAACGGAGGGCAAGAAAGATGATGAAAGGACTACAGGGCAAGATGTATGAAGAGCAGAAGAGGTTTGTTCAGCTTAGAGAAGAGGAGACTCATTGCTGTCTACAGTTTTCTCATGAGGGGGAGCAAAGATGGAGGAGCTGAGCTATTCTCTCTGGTGTCCAATGATAGGATGTGGAGAATGGCTTAAAGCTATGTCAGGAGAAGTTCAGGTTGGACATTAGGAAAAAGTTCTTCACTGAGAGGGTAGTCAAGCACTGGAACAAGCTTCCCAGGGAAGCGGTCATGGACCCAAGCCTGTCAGTATTCAGGAAGCATTTGGACAATGTTCTTAGATATATGGTTTAACTTTTAAGATGCACTGTGTGGAGTCAATGATCCTCATGGGTTCCTTCCAACTCAGGGTGTTCTATGATTCTGTGAGTCCTGGAAATTGGGATAAGAGAAATTAGGGTAGAAAATTGGGGTAGGAGAGGAAGCATTTGTCAAGGAAACACAAAAAATAATTATTTTAAGTGACAACATATAATTGTATTTTCAAACAAACACGGTTTCTTGCCTGAATTTTTCACTTAGCATTTTTAAGGATTTCAAACATACATATGATCAGAAAAATGCATTTATCAAAGGCTTAAATGCACTAATTAAGGACCTCTTTCAGCCTGACATTTTGAGATTGAGCCGAACTATTTCTACCAATCAGGACACAAGGGGTATATGATTAAAATTAAAAGAAAAAACAAAAAACCCCCACCCAATGGTCTCTATGAATAGTAAGTTTTGGTTTAGAACAGAGTTCACTTTATTCCTTATGGTTTAAATCTCTTAGACAAAGAATTATAACAGAACTTACATTTCAGTTTATATTTGACAGCATTCTCACAATTCTTTTTATTCTTTTCCCCTAGATGGAATTTAGGCTTGTGATTTACTGTCAGATTCAGTGTTTAGTATTTTGTGCTTTGTAGTATAATGATGTAGAATTTACATCAAAACATTTATTACGTTGACTGAACTGTCTTTTCTTCAGCATTATGTATTTCAAACTATTTTTAAGTATGTATGAATGTTGTACATAAAACCCTCAAAAAAATATTCCTTTGTGCTTTCTTATTTGACAAGGATTTCTTATGAAATCTTCCATTTAGGTGATTGAAAGTGATTTTAAGGAAGAAGTGATTTATTTATAGGCATAAAAAAGTAACACGACACTTTTATTTTTTAAATTAATTATATTTTCCAGTCCACCCACTTTGGGGATAAGAAGAAAGACTTTTGAGTAGAATGCTTCTTTTTTTTTTCTTCTTTTTTTTTTCTCTTATTTAGTTTTACTTTTGGGCTACCCTGCTGAGTTTTGGTTATAGTGTAACATGTATTTTCTAAACCATGTGAATAAATTATACATCAAACTAAAATGTCATATTTGATTAAAAAAGAACCTATTCAGACATTCTGACTTGTACCCCTTAGTGTGCAAGTAAAGGTTGAGAACCGCCATTGTGTTTGATTTTAACTAAAGATGCAGAATATGGTCTTTAATTAAAATCTGTTAGGATAGGTTTAGCATTAACAGCCTATTGAGGCAGAGTTACCCAACGATATTTCACAGAAGTGAAAAAAGATACTCCCTTATATAAAAAAAAAAAAAAATAAAAAAGGAGGCTCTAGAGAATGTTGCAGTGGGAAAGCTTGATGATTAATGACTGCCTTTGAGACATACCCATCACCTGTATATAGTCCATCTTTATAAGATTCTTCCAGTTGACAGTGAAGGCCTATTCAACCCACCGGAACATATTCTCAAACAAATCTGTTTGTGACATAAAGGTAATACATTTCCAGATGATAGCAACAGAACAGATTTCCTATCAGACAGGCAGGAGCAAGCTTGGGAGATAATTCAGCAGCCTCTGTACATCACCATTAATTTATCACATCCTAGCAGTAGCTTTTCTTTATACACAGCAACCAGCCTGCCAGTTTAGAAATGGTTTACTGCTCTGTCTCATTCTTAAGAGTTTTCTATTTGTGCCACAGAGTTTATTTGTCCACATACACTTCAGACATGACAACACTAATGAATACCCTAAACCTCTTACAATACCCAAAGCCCTTACATTAAGTCTCAACTGACTTTAAAGATGGAAAAACCTCAAAACTATATTCATAGATACTTGGATATACAGTAGTCCTGTCTGTGAAAATCCCAGTTCTATCCCCTCCTTGTCATAACTAATCTTATCCTTCCAATGTTTTGATTCTCAGAAATGTGGGGTGGAAAGAAAATAAACCTTCCCGCCCCCTCCACCCCCACTGCACCCCCCAAAAATTCACTACATTGCTGAGTCAGAGTATTCCAAAAAAAGAGGCCTATACACACTCCAGAGGAACAGAGGTATCGACAAAACAGTCATTTTACCTCAGAGTATTGATAAACCACCTCAGCCATTTTACCTCTTGCCTGCTAGGTAGCCTGGGTAGTAAAAGGTGCATGAAGCTGAACACAGAAGAGCACAAGACTCAGTAAGAATATGGAAACTCTCTTTACAATAATTGTGCAGCTACAACAGAGGCCTGTTGTGCTCATAAATGTGCAACAATGTGCAGAATTCATTATTAGGTTGTTTTGAATCCAAACACAAGCATGCTAGTATAACATAACCATACAAGCTTGTTGAACCAGTATTGCCACGCTAGTAACAGACCTTACACTAACTGCACTTTATGCTAATTTTGCAAGGCCCCAGTCACGGACTTTTAGTCTTGTTACCAACTTGTTAGAAGAAATTGCTGTGGAGGGGAGATATTTGTAACAGGTCTTTCTTGTTAAAATGTACAGTTTAAGCCTGGGATAACAGTAAATGCTTTGAAAAGATGAGCACAGGTTGCAAGGAGACACCTGAGAGTTACAACTTGGTGATGATCAGCTATTAGACACTGAAATAACACAGTCAACAGAAATAGGGGAAAAAAGTGTGGGTTTTGTTTGTTTGGTTGGTTGGTTGGTTTGGTTTGTTTTGTTTTAAAAAAGCAGCATCAACAAAGCAATGAAATAAAACAGCCCGTATGAGAGTGAGTCATCTATTGTGACCTGGGAAAATTATTTCCTCTGCCCCTGCCCCGAGTATTGTGCAGCACATAGTCCAGGGTGGAAGCCAAAGGCTAGTCACTCTCCAGAAAGCCAAACATCTTACAAAGGGACAAGATCCCTAACTAAAGACTTTGAGTGGAGCTGAGTCCCACCTATGCATTTACTGACTTCAATTCTGGCTTGTTTTATTGACATGCTTGTGAACCTGATCATCTCGACTTCAGCAATTAAACCATCAAAGTCTATAGCCATCAGTGCTAACAGTATGAGATTAGCTCCAAGGTGTTGTAGGATTTGGTTGGTAGGGGCTGACTGCTTTGATTACATAGCAATAATGACTGAAAATTGGTAAGAACTATTAGCATAGAGTGTTAAGAATTAAGAATACAGACAATATTAAGGAATTTCAGTCTTGCAAAGGTTTATTTTAGGGTTCAAAGCTGGTTTGATCTATCAGTCTTCTAATCATTCCCATCACAGAGAAATTTAATTCCCCAGCTGATATATATATATATATATATATGCATGTATATATACATACATATCCAACAAAAACTGTTTAATCTCCATGAACTAGAGTCAAAATTAAATCTTTCAGTGTTCCAAGTAAATGAACTGGAGAGCTGGGCATATTTTCTTACAGAATTGTAAGGCTATCTTGTCTTTAAAAATTTGAGCCCAGGAAACCTTAATATTTAAATACAATGCTTGGCTGAGCCATTCCCAAGTGTGACAGACTGGAACTTAATGGGGAAGTGTCCAATAAACTCTTTTTCTTTTACTTGGGAGTCTTTTCATTCTATCCATCAAGGGATCATCACTCTATTTGTGAACTAGCACTCTGAATTAATCAGTATCTTTTGAATGGACAAGTAATGACAGCTTTTGAGAAAATGCATTATAGCTTTGTCTTTTTTTTGCACTGTTTTGGCATACATTTGTATGGCATGTTCATATATATACATTTATGTTGTGTATTATGAGACTTTCTGTAAAGATTTTATTTAATATTGCTTAGATTTGCAGTAAGCTTTATCAGCAGTCAGAAATTCATTCACCTCATTTATTCCACTGCATAGCAGTCCAGCATGAGGAGAAGGCACCTACACTTTAGAGATAATTCACATATTAGAATTATATTCTTCATACTTATCTGTCATAATCTGTAATCACCTATGTATCTGTAATGCTTTGTGAAATGCCCTTTGCCATCCAGAAGTTTGCTAGGCTGAATGCTTAAGAAATAATGAACTGCCTTAAAAATACTTTTATTGTAAAATTCAAATAAAGTGGCAACAGAGTAAAAGAATAAAAGAAATGAAGTGATTATTTACATGCAGTTCAAAGGTGAAAGCTTTTATTTTCATTATCTAACTGTTGCTTCCACACAGTTCAACTTCTGAACTGGATTTGCAGAAAGATACATGTCTGACTAGATAAAGCTTTGGTCTTTCAGTTATTTTATGCTTTTCTATGATACTAAGCAGTCCAGTGTTCATGAGTGTGTCATGCTCAGGTGGGGATTTGGGCACCTCTTTTCTACAGATGGGTGCAGAGTCACTTATTTTTTAATGTCTGTGAAGTAGATCATGAAATCTTGGGTAGTCTTCCTACATTTTCTGAATTCTCTGTATAGCCAAAGGAGAGACAGTAATTTCATTCTAAATTAAAAGTTTAAAACAGGTCAGATGACCAGCACCTTCATGAGACTCATTCTGTCTTGGAAGTATTATATTGATTAATTCCGATAACTATGTGGCAAGTAATTTTGCCCAAATGTAGGTGAGATGATTGCTACCCCACCTGTCAACATAAGCTTACCTTACCAATGATAAGTCCATCACTTATTTTATAATCTATTTCTCTTGACATATACTGGACAGGCATAATGGAACTAGTGGTTTGATTCACATAATTTGTATGTTTTTTATGAACTAATTAGGCCTGTGAAAACTGATATGGAAGATGGAGAGAACTCCAACTACAGCAGAGTGGGGAAAAGCACTTTGAAATCAAGCTGATTTGTTCCTGATAAATCTTTTGTTGTGATGGGGGGACATTTTGAAGTCATCTGGCATGCAGTTCTGACTGCCAAGGTCTTTAGACAGACAAACTGAAACAAAAATATAATAGGAAACTCATTTTTTGCATACTCATATCTGTGTTTATTTCCTTAGGAAATGGTACAGACATCTTGTACACATTCACTGTTACCTCTGAAGATCATTAGCCACTGGAAAAATTTGGAGCCTGAAAAAACAGTGTGTCAAATTTCTTGCATTTACATTATGATTAAAAGCAAAACAGAAACAGAATGTTCTCTGAGGTGTCAGTGTGACTAAAGAGGAAAAAATGTCATTGAGAAGAAGGATTAACGTGAAAGAGCACACTGCTTTTACAGGTTCTGTTAAAGAACAGATCCTAGGTGAACCAAGGCAAAGCTCTGAATCAGTGCTTGTCATTAGATCCTAGATAAAGTGGAGTGGAAAACCAAAACTCTGATCTTTCCAATGCCAAAAAAAAAAAAAAAAAAAAAAAAAAAAAGATTATTCCTAGCCAATAAACTAGAATCTTGCATCCACATGGATGTTTGGGTGCTTTCTAGTTTATTGGATCTGACTGTCTCAGAGGTTGTACTTTTAAAAACCTGATCTCAGATGTCACTGCTGCCTTTCCACAGTAGCTCAGGTGTTATAGCACTCAGACAAGATGGGCAGAGCTGCATTGATTCCCTCTGCTCGCTGAGATATTTTTAGGCCACTTTTCTTTCCTCCTCACTGACTGATCTTACCAGGTTACCTGGCCCAGGAGTGTTTTCCTCACTTCACTCTGAAATTGAGACACTGCTTAAAAACATGACTTGGGACAGAGAAGAGAGTATGAGGAAACATTATCCTCGGAGATAGGTGCTTTTTCTGAAAGAGAGACATGGGGTTTTTTCCGAACTTGAAGGGTTCAGAGACATTTTATGTTGCAGACAGCATGAGTGATGTGTTTAATGGTACAGCCATTAAGTCAAATTGGGGCAACTCCAGGCAGAAGCAGGCTATGGTATCTGGTGAAATGTAATGTTCAAAACCAGACAATAATAAAGTTTTTAAGCATCTCTAGGGTTAAGTCAATGCTGCTTAGCAGTTCACAGGATCACTAGGGTCCTCAATTCTGCCAAGTCTTTCTTAAGGCACATAAATCCTTTTTTGGATCTGGCCCTGAGCTTCCTCCAGATTTTTTTTCAAAACCAATTTATTTATAGCTGCCCATTATGACATAAGACATACTGCATAAACATCAAGTCACTTGGATGGGCATGTGCTATGTATTTTACCATTTTGACTTGGGGAAGACAGAGTAACATGAAGTTTACTACAAGTTTATAAAAATTGCAGACAAAGTAGAGTTTATGTGATGTGCAGGCAAAATTCCTGATGTTTTTTTTTTCCATACACTTTAAAGGTCCAATTTGTCTCTTTCTAGGAAATTCTTCCTAGGAATTAGTTTTTGAATGCTAAAGGAATTTGTTTGATATATATTTGAAGAATACTGAGCTTAAAAACAGTCATATATACTCAGGTCTGTAATGTGGAACAACAGGTTACTGTTGTTTTGTTACCTTTTATTACAACAAAGTGTTTTATTTTGCTGGTTCAAGTATCTCTTACAGCAGTTGTACCCAGAAAGGTGCAATATTATAACAGCTCATTGCAGAGAGAATGTTTGGAATTAAAAGTGATTAACTTACAGAATCCATACTTAATAAAATGGAAACGTGTAGATATCATAAATAATTAACTTTATAGATGTTTCACATTTTCAACTTTAAATACATTGTGCTTCCTTCTATAAAATCCAGATAAATATAATGCCTATTAAATTTATCATGAGACAAGAGGAATCTCATCAATAATATAAATCTCTTCCCCCAGTTCAAAGCCTGGTTGAGCACATTCTTTAAGTCAACTAATTTTTAACCTCAGTTTTAATAATATTGATTGCAAATTAAGATCAAAAATTACAACTTCATTTCATCTTTAATTTTAATGAGATGCTTCTTTTAAGAAAATTGCCAGACCATTCTTAAGGCTGCCTCTACATATTGAATATACTCTTTCTCTTGCATAGGCCACACCTGCAACCCCTCATTTTCCAGAGCACTCAAACAAAACATAGCTGTTTCACATTCTGAAGTGATCACGGACTGACATGTGATCAGGATAATGGCACTACAAAGTTGGGATGCCATTAAGCTATACAAAGACATTAATATCACTTTGAAACTAGTACGTTAACTAACAGAACATGTGTAAGGTGCAGATAAATGATTTGTGCAGTGGAAACTACTGAAAATATCACCATGCACTTGGATAAATATCAGATATTAGCCTTATATATTGCTTGTTTGAATCTTACAAGTACAAAACAATCTCTTTCAGTTGCATTACAGTCCACAGTCATTTCTTCCAGTGATCATTCTTGTGGCACAACAGGTTTTTTCAACCTCATAAAAATTCTGTTCTGTGCTTTTTATTCACCCATCCTTCCCTAGTAACTAACTGCACAGCAGCCCACTCTCAGCAGCTCTTTTCACAGATGAAATATAGATCTTGTAATTTCTTTTCAGCTCCACTTCCCTTCTACTTCTCAAATATGCATCTGAAAACTTTACTGAAGTAGCTATCAGCATCTTCAGTTTTACACTGAAGAAAGAAAAGATCCATATTTAGATGGTCAGTTTCTCTTGATCTTACTGACCTATGCCTTTCCTAGATGGACCGCACTATAGGAGTTCTTTATCCTTTATGTTCCTTATAATACATAACAACTGAGTACTGTTTTTTCTTAAATTACCTAAGAACGAATATTCAAAAGCACACATACATCATATGATTAAGCACTCCTTGAGATCAGTGCTAAAATGTTTATTTTAGAATACAGAGAGAATAAAGATAGACCAAAGAAAAACATCTGTGAATATTTTAACATTTTTTTCAATACACTGTCCTGAAAATACAGGTCAATTCTCAAAAAAAGTAGAAAAATTCTCTCCTACCCTCTCTTCCAAAAAAACCCTCCCTAAACCCCAAAATTTTGAAGATAACCACTTCTAAACAATTTCTGAGGCTTCACGGAACCTTCCATGGAGATACGGTATTACAAAGATTACTTCCCTGCAATCACAAGGCATGCCCATACTCTGTTTCACATCCTTTACATATAAGTCTGAATCACAACATGTAGCAGCAAAATGACCTACCACAATCTGAAAAGATTATATTTCATGGGATGTTTGGAATATATGTCAAAAATGTTTAATCATACCGTATATCCAGAATAAACACTGGACTGTATCTTCAAGATATAAGATAGAGGAGATGAAAGGTCTGCTGTAACCAAATGTATAGAGTTTAACAACAGCCAATCAGTAAATCATGAAATACAAATATTCATGAGCCATTCAGTACAATTATTTTTCAAAGAAATATTTGTGTAAAGTATTACATAGGACTTCTATTTGTATATACTGATTTTATTTCTACAGGCTATTTACAGATTCTTTTTCTCATGCTGCGGTGTGTTTGTTTAAACATCCATTTCTCACTAAGATGTTTTAAATCAAAGTTTGTGTCAAAGCAAGATTCAGATCTCACTATATAGCACATGTTTTACTACATATTACATTTGTTTCCATTTCAGCCAAATCAAGGAAGCCCAAGCACACTGCTATTTATAGGGGACATAAGTTCAAGAATCTAAAGACCATACTCAACTTACTCATGACTACCTAAAATGGATTTCTGTGATTTTTGTGGTGTCTAAATTCAGAACAGTGATTCAAACCAGATATTGCCAAAGGGTTCAGTTTCCAGCTTCATAATTAATAATCATAATCAGGCTTTGGTCACAATATCTATTGATTTGTAATTATTCAGTATTTAAAAAAATCTATTTGTCTCTCTGTGAATCAAAATATGGAGGAGAGGGAGTGTTACAATTTGCAGAATCACTTTTCCTATCTTGTTCAGTGAAATTTTATGAGTCAGATGGTCAGCTGTTGAAAAAAGTGTTCCAGGACACATTCCACATAATTCAAGGCACAAACCTTATTTCTATGATTCTTATTTCTTGCATAGCTGTGCAAAGCACTTGTTCCCCTGTAAACAAAACCCACTGCTGTCTGAATCACAGGGTTGTCTTCTATTTTCATAAACAAACTGGAAAATGAAGAAAATAAGATATTAAGGTTTATATTAGAGGTTTTCTGCGATTTATACTTCCACGCACTACTAAACATTTTAGTCTCCTGCCTCTTTAAAAGATAGAGTAAATCATAAAGTAGAATAAAAGCTTGGTCAGACTTCATTATTTAAAAAAACCCATTAAAAAAAAATTTAAAAAAGCTAAAACAAGAATTGTGAAAAGTTTGAACAAGGTATTCCGACATTTAATTTTTTTCAAATTTTGAGATGATTTTGAGATTAATATTTATTCTTCCAAATATTAAAAAAAAAAAAAAAAATATTCTTAGCTGTGCTCCCAAAACTTGTAATGTTCTTCACTGAAATGAAAGGGCTTGAGTACATAATTAAGCCTTACATCCCCAGGCCATGCCCAGAAAGCCATATACATGCAACCAGGGCCACACAGAATGAAGGCTGCTGTCTAGCAGAGCATTTTTGAGAGTATCACACCAGAAGTCATAAAGAAAAGGCAAATCATTCATTAACTGACTGCACTGTGTCTGTTCCTGGGTGCACAGATATGCACTGACCAGCCTGCTGGGTTAGACCCATGTATATAATAAATCAAAATCCTGGAAGATTTTGTGCTGGTTTTGATTTATCTTTTTTTTTTTTTTTTTTTTTTTTTTTTGGTTTTGGTTTTGGTTTTGGTTTTTTTTGTTTCCTTAATAGCTGTTCTGTTTTTCTGTTTTTTCCTAAATCCATCATCCTCACATGCCAGGATTTCTTCTTTTTAATATTCATCATTGTTCTGACCAAGCATCTTGCAGTATTTATCAGATAAAAGGAGCAAGAGTATGTTAGACAATAAGGTGGAATAAAAACAAGAATACAATCAGGCCAAAAACTTGAGGATGAAAATCTTGGATATAATGCAAAAAATACATGATTCATTAAAGCTTTGGAGCTCATTCTAGTAGCAGATTCTTGACTAGACAGGAAGGAAAAGAAGCACTGGGAGACCAATGATGAGCAATGAAGGAGTTTTTCAGAAAATCTATCCTGGTTCAGCTCTCACTTTGGCATGTAGCAGAAACATTTCACTGCAGGTGATGGAGCAGTCTCACTGAAATCTGTGTGAGATCAGTGTGTTCTCTTCCATATTATCTTCTGGGCTTGTAAAACACATGTAAACCACAAGCCTTGAAAAAGAAAAATACTCCATAAATATTTGCAAATAGATTAGTCAGAGAAATCTATTAATTTCTCAGCTACTAAGAATCTACAAATCTGATATGATTTGCAAAAGTTTGGTTCCAGTTAAAAGAATTCATATTTCACTAGAAACATAAATATTGATTTAAGAATGCAAATTTCACCTTTAAGGATTGAAAATCCTTGTCTAGAAAGATGATTAATCAAAACACTGCACTTTAACCAGTGATTTTGAATGGACTGGGAAAGCAACTTTTATATAACTTTTATGTTTCTCTTTCTTCAGAGCTAAATGGCTTCAATAATTTAAAAATAAGCACATAATTTTATTTTATTTTTGGCCAAATATATGACTATCATAAAGAGAGAATAATTGTGGGAGTAAGAATGATTTCATTCTGGTATATTTATTGAGATGTAACTTTTTTCTCACATAATTGTGCCTTCCTGGAAAACAGAGTTCTACAGTAAGTATATTGTAATTTTTAAGTGATTGGGAGTGTCATTCTTACAGACACTTGTCCTGTCTAGCTGAGGGCATAATTGTAGAACTGCTTTTATTTTTTTTCTTAAATGAATAAAAGAAAAGAAAGCATGAAAATTTGAAATTTCTATGGCCAAATATGCTCATTGAAACTGTGTGTTTTGTTTTGTTTTGTTTTTTTCCCTTCAGACTTCAATCTGACTATATTCAGAAGATTAGTGGTCAGTAGGCTTGCTCCCTCGTGACAGAATAGTACAATGTAATAGATGTATCTTAGAATATTAAACCATTTCCGTATTAGATCTAAGGCTAATTTCACTTGGGAAAAAAAAGGGTATTTGACTTCAACAGATGCTTTCTAGCTCTAAACAATGTTCTTGCGGAAACACACCCAGCAATCTAATAAACCACACAAATGCATTACTATCTGCAACTATTTGATGTCTTCCTACTTCAGACCAGATCAATAATTTATAACGGAATTCAGTTAATTACAGACAGTAGGCCCATGTCTCACATGTCAAATACCTCATAATTTAATTTAGAAGAAATCAGCAGCACTGATGACTGGATTGGCAAGAAAAAGGAACTGGGGTGCATAGCATGTCATGGCAAGAACTGGCACAAGTCCTATGGTTATTTACTTGCTATGTTTTGAGTTTTACTGTTAATTTTGCATGTCCGATCAGTAATTATGCATCAGAAAGAACACAAGACTATTGATTTTTGGGATATGTATGATCACCGATGATCTGAACATGTCAGAGACAGAATGTGTTGGCAGTGGCATATTACTGGAAATCTTCTACTTTCATTTAGTAACCATTAAATCACATTCAAAAGTTCATTAGAGGCAAACAACTTATAGCTGTTAATAGGAAATCATGTGTCTTTGTGTGTATGGAGGCATGTTTTTAAAGTGAATGAAACTTGAAGAAAAAGATACATGATTATGGTTATTGCATAATATGTTTCTTTTGAGATAGTTTATTTTAGCATAAACTCAATTTCCAATTGAATGTTTCATTTATTAAAGACAGAAGAGGAATGCAAATATTTATAGTATGATGTTGTATGATACAAGTATGATTATGGGTACAAGTTACTCCTGGGGATATTCTGACTAGACACAAGAGGAATATATTTCACAAAGAGAGCAATCAGTCTCTGCAATAATCTCCCCAGGGAAGTGGCGGATTCCCTAGCACTGGACACTTTTAAAATTCAGCTGGACAGGGTTCTGGACCATCTTGTATAGACTGTACTATTACCAAGAAATGTTGGACCAGATGATCCTTGAGGTCCCTTCTAAACTGGTTTTCTATCATTCAGTGATTCTATGATATAATGTGTTTCAATTCTGCTTTACTTTAAATAGGTTTCCTTCAAATTTGTGTCATGCTATTACCAGAGACATTTGGTCATTGTGAATCTTTAAGACATTATTTATAAATATTCGTATGCAAATGTTCATTATGATATAAAAAAATTTATATTCCTCTAGTTCTGAGCATGATGTGACAAGAATGTCATGAAAGTGGCAATATACTAAGCAAAATGTAATGCAGGGAAAGCGTGAGAAGCAATGTCTCAATGCAGCATGCAATGGCACAGTCATTTGTACACATCTGCATTATCCAAATTGTCTGCAAATAGTGCAAAGCAGAGCTAAGCTTAATTTAATTATCCCTTAATTTCTGAGGAAGCTCACTGAACACCTGATTTAGCTTACTAAAGCTCTGCTTCTGCTTCCCATTCCCCATCTACTTCAAATGTTGAAGGTTCCCTAAAGCAGATATATCAAAATGGGTTTATTTCACATTTAATTCTGGAAGAAACATAATTTCACCTGGGATTTGTTGTGATGTAGATTCCTAAGCTACCTGACCTGACTGAAACACAACTCTTCGGTCAATATGAATTGCACTGTCTCTGTTTACTTCAGTGAAACAAAGCAGAGGTCAGACGTGGAGATCTCCATGCTGCCTAGTACTGCAAAGACTGCTCTCTTGTTAGCTGCTACTCTCTTCCTAACAGTAGGAGAGAGGGCAGGATATATGAAAAGCAGTAAAAAGACTGTTCTTTTATAGTGTTTGAAGTCCTGTGACACATCTGTCTTTGCAGATTAAAGCCTGAATTGTGTGTAAAAATGTCATTGGTCTTACCAGTGATATTTTCTCTGTTAAATATAAAGAGAGCACACATTCTACTTTTGCTCTGATATAGTGACTTTTCTGAAGATTTTATTCCTTAAAATTTGGTTACATCAGCAGAAAGAGCTGAAAAGGGTTAGACAGGACATATGAACAAAGCGCTCTCTTCTCAACAGGGCTGCCAAAGAGCGTTGTGCTTGTTTTGCATCATTCTGGTCTTCCTCTGGTTTGACGTGAAAGGGTAGCCTCAGGAGAATTTGATTTGACAGTGATGCCATGAATGACACAGAGCATAAGCTTCTTTTTTACCTGTTCCTAATGTTGCAGCATCTTTCTTTTTGCATTCCAGGTTTCACAGCTCTTCTGACTGGAAAAGCAGGGCATTAAAAAAAAAAAAAAAAAAAAAAAAAAAAAGCACACCAAAAAAACCAACAACAACAAAAAAAGAAATGTTTAAAATGTAATACCTGTCAAAAGAAATGGATGCCAAACCAAATAAAATCCAACAGCAGTTATTAAGGCAAAATATTTAAAAAAAAAAAAAAAAAAGTCCCTACTTTACCTCTTAACACTTTAAATTCAGTTTATAAATAAGTTTTCTGATAGGGTTTAGAGACAGAGGGGAATTATTTTATATCATTTCAGATTCTGTTGACTGCAAACTGTTGCATACATGACCTTCAGTTAAACATAGCAAGATCAGTGAATTTTGACTTGTGTTATTACTTTCCCTGTCCAGATCCAGCAATAGACAATATGCCTTCTGCACTGCTTTGTTCCTTAAGTAGTAAAGCCCAGTTCTACTTTTTCTTTTGACTCAGTAGACAGGTGATCTGTTGTTTTGCATTAGTCTTTCCTCTATACCAGCTGAGCTGCTAACAGACATGTCCATGAATGCATAATTCTAGTTGAGGCAGGTTTGTGGATGGTGACCAGTCACAAATGTGATGTCAATACCTCAGTGCTGCCAAGACCTCCTTTACACTAAGGCAATATTTTCACTGTCTTTCGGGGAACAATTTTCTACCTCTGCAAGAGAGAGAAAAGAGAAAGTAGCTGTCACTATCTCCCAGGCATAGAAAACATTTACTACTGTCATCCTACTAAAAAGACATTCCTAACCTCATCTTTTCCAAAAGTCTTTGGTCTCTGATGTTCTGACTCCTTAGGCGTTGTGAAACTTGTACAATGACTGAACAGGTGAGGCCATGGACTGAGGGGGTAGGCTTCACAACAACATCCCAACATCTGGGATAGGGGAAGTGGGACAAACGCTGGGATTCACTAAGACAAGAACAACTTGTGAGGGGAGAAGAAGTAGCAGGGGATCCCTTGCAGGACTGTCTATTTTTCTGTCATTAAAGGTACATTTGTTTGTCAGGGGTTTTGTTTCCAAACTCACTTCAAAGGTTATGCATTTATCCTAAGTCTTCCTTTTCAAAGGATAAAAGGGAGCTGCCTGCTGTTTTTTTTTTTTTTTTTTTTTTTTTTTGTGAGTAGAGATCATAGTGGTTAGGGAACTTCCCTGCAAATGGGGGCCCTAGCACTTATAACCATGTCAGTCTGAAAGCATAATATCTACAAAGTTTTCATGATGTGGGTGAGTACCTTGGCCACCATGGGACAGGGAGCAGCAGTAGTGGGGCTGCTCTGCAAGGAAAAGTGAGCCTGGAGCTGAGGGGCAACAGGGCAGACACCCTCAGAAAAAGGCCCCAATCCTACAGCACCCAAGCAAGAGGAGCAGAGTAAGTCTGGTGATGGCAACCAGGAACAGCCAATGGCCCCAGCTGCCAGACAAGTCTGTGGTGGTGGAGCAGGTCTGTGGTGATGAGACGGCAAGTGAACAGGTCAGCATGGCACAAGGCTGGGCACAGGCTGGAGCATGGGCAAGGACTACGAGCCAGGTCTGAGTCCAAATGCAGCTCCTGTGCTTTAGGAGGCCCCAGTGAGACTCATCCCAGCTCTTTCTCACACAGCTCTTTCCCAGCCCCCAGACCCAAGGTTACAGCCACACTGTGCCAGAGCTGGTCTGAAGCACCCGCAACCAAAACATTGGAGGTGAGGAGTCTGCAGAACTTGTTTGTGCCCTCAGGTTTTTGGAAATTACTTGCTATGAGCAGTCACTACTCATTCTTTTCTGCCTCTCTGCAGCTAAAACTTAAAAAAAGAAAATAAAAAATCATGGGACAAGGAGGAAAACAACCTGATCATGACACTGTACGCTTGAGGTACTCAGCAAATGATGCTGGAGATGCCATTCCAGTTCCTCTTAGGACACCTTAGAGATTTTATATGGCCACTCAGTGGAGAAACTTAAAAGTTAATAAAGGATTTGGGATGCCAACTGCCTTCCCTGTCTGAGCTGGGTTGCAAGTAAAAAGCCATGCTAAGAGCCCTAAGCACTAAGGTTTGATATGAAAAGTCTAGGCATTGCTATCCCTATCCATGCTGGTTTGCACTGAGAAGAGGAACCCTCCATCACTAACAGAGGAAGTTATCTAGAGAGGCAGCTAACAAAATGCTGGCCCAGAGGTATAAGCGGTAGCACATCTGAGCAGCTGAGTAAGGGTCTTCCTGGAGTATTGTCCTCACCTTAAGCAACTAAATTCTGCCTGTGTGACACAGTAGTGTTTCAGCCATTCTGGGGAAAACTTACTGAGAACTCAAGCACACATAAATCTCGGTGTCCTTGGCTGCTCAATGCTTTGAACAATTCTTTTTCACTGAGTGGGGGGCAGGTTCCCATCTACTCAGCAAGGATGGCATTGGAGTTGACTGCTGCTTAGGTCTGATTCTTTCATGCCTTTAACTATCAGTTGAGTAAAATGTTTAAGTCTGATGTGTTTATCTGTTTGCTTTTGGCCTGCCTTTACATTTCATCCCTTTCTTCTAAATTAATCTGCAAGGCAATAATTATGTTTCTGATTTCTAGGTATTATTTTCTTTTGATGTCTCACGTGACTGCTTGTATTTTGGTGTAACAGCATTGATTCACTGTGTTTCAGATCCCACTACAGATCCATATGACAGACCATCTTTCCTTGAAAAACTTGTCTGCAAATTGACATACAGGGGAAAAAGGTGAGATGTTTACAGACCTACTGACATTTAAAACAGTAAACAGTTGCATGTCTAATTGTGTAGCTAGCACGTCATTACCTAGGCTAAAAATATTTTTCTTATAATTGATTTGTTCCAAAGAATAAGTATTTATATTAACATACACTTATCCAAACCATCAGACTGAAGGCCAAATCAGTGTCAAGAAATCACTTTGTTATGGTTACCAAACATACCACTGTTTTGCTGATTAAGGATACCAGTTAAATTCAGACACCAGAGTGAAAAGAGTAGGTGTATTTTACAAGTGATAACTAAATAATGTAACAGAGAAAAACATGCACTATGAAAAGGCAGATAATGCACCTAAAGCAACAAATAGGAAAATGCAGGTAATGCATCAAATCATTACTACATGTAAGAAAGAATAGTGATTAAGAAAATCCATCACCACTTGCATACGTTCCCATCACCCAGACCCGCAGTGGCTGGGCAGCCCCGGTTACAGCGAGGGTTTGGGGAGCCTGTCCCAGCAAGTGGGAAATCCTACGCGGTGCGTCCACCCATAGGTGAGGCTGCCAAAGTCGCTGCAAACGGGCCCAGCCTTATATACCAGAGATCGACAGGCCAGAATAGCTGGCATCGTTGCTCTGAGTGGAAAATTTCTGGTTTCATCCTCCTGTTGGATCCCACCCAAACCTGGCCAGGGCTCAAGGGGGGGAAACCAAGGGAGTTTCTAACAAGGCCAGATACTTGGGTTCTCAGCCTTGAACAAGGCTAAACAAGGGAAGCTGGATACATTCTCTCAGCATTTCGTCCTCACTACTGATTATATTCTAAGCCGCATCTTTCACCGGTGAGCTTACATACTTTGTTAATGATTAAATGCTAACCGAGCAGCTTCAGCTTGAGGCCTGTTGTTCAGGCTTCAGTATTTCAATGCTTTAGCACTTTTTACATCAGCATAAGTGGGTTTTTATTACTTGGTACAATACCTACTAGCACAATGGTTATCAGTTATAAAATATACAGGATTCATCATAGGTCAACCCTGGCTTGGGCCGGTTGTCCAAGCCTTAGCACTTCAACCACAGAGATGCAGTTTAAATTTAAAATACCTGACTCCTAAGCCACAGGAAAATTTTTACTAATGAAGATTCTTTTTTCAAAACGTTCAGAAAAGTCCTTACCTGATCAGTCCTTTTAATAACCAGTAAGAGCAAAATCTTTTTCTTCCAGAAATTAAATGGCTTTGTTTCAAAAGCCTGTTCAGAATCTCAGCCCCACAAGTGTTTGTCCATGGCTTTTGGGCTATTCTACTCTGCATCCTCTGTGGTGCCTGTGTTTGCTAATGTGATTCAAAATAATTCTGATTCTGGAAACTTTGATTACCTCCCTGAAAGTGTTCTGGTGCCTTCACACCCCACTCTGGCAATTATCAATTCACCAGTATTGCAAGACTGGGGGGTGTTTTTTGTTTTGCTTCACTAGATTAACACTAAACTACCAAATTAATTACTTAAAGCCAAATGTAAAAATTGCATGCCATGAGCAAACTACTGAATTAACAAACTTTTGAAAGCCTCATTTGGAAAGAATACATATATTGGAGACTAATTCATGTGTCTGTGGAATGTTTTAATTGATATAAGAAGCCGACATGTATGTCTATACATGAAAGCTTCATCTCTAACATAAAATGGGAATTCTAAAGGTTTTATGTAGATTAGATTTATATACAGGGACATATTTTCTGAGAAGCAGGCTCCCCTAAAACTCTCTAGACCTAACTGTAACAAAATTAAAATAACAGACATATATAATATCTTTAGATGCATTCCTTGAATGCTGTGGTTCATTCCTTGAATGTTGTAATATTAATTTCCAGTGTTGAAAATTAATTAGTCACAGCTTTTAACTAAAAAGATAGTTGCTACTCATGATTTGCAAAAGTCTGGGCCACCCAAAATACTTATTCATGGCAATTATAAATGGAAAAGACATGTGAAAGTATGTCTTTATTTAAATTAAATATAATATTAAATCAAATCCATCTTCACATAGAAAAAGCACCATGTATAAAGAATTATTGCATTTAAGATGATTAGGAACATAATATTCTGATACTTTATATATAATCTCTGTGTATGCGTGTATATGGAAGTATACTGTAAAACAGAACACATGATTGAACATTTCTGTCAGTATTTTTATGCATCCAAGTTAAAATTTTAATATGAATTGTACATTCATCAGTCAGCAGTGGTTTAGGCTTTTGACCCAATGGATAGTCTGGAAGGGCTCTTAGTATGATTTTCATTATTATTTTTTGTGCTGTTTATGGTATTACTTTTATCACATCTGTGCTTCTCAAAAGGGACTGCATGGCAAGACCAGTTTCTGACAATTGTGTTCCACATCTAGAAGTAGGAGAGGAATCAGGGATGTACACAAAATGGAAGCAGTCACCAAGTAACTTGCAGTTGGCAAAGACCAAAAATATTTTCAGAACCTTAGAAAATAATGCTGATAATAGTAACTGTCTTCCCAGTGCTCTTAAACATGCTGAAATACACAGAAAACAGAAAGGGTCCTGAACTGCCTGCCACCTATCCACTCGAGGGCCTGTTTCATGCTACCACATGTCAGCTGCTCCACAGTCCAGCCAGTCCTAGCTACAAATATACCTCCCCATGGCTATAAACGACAATTACAGCTGCGGTGATGCTGAAATAACTAGCCAAGTCAGTTTATGAACAAACTAGTACTTTCTGAAAAATAAGAGTTTCCTCATGATCACAGCATAAACAGAGGTCTAAAGAAGCACAGAGGAGTGGTTCACTGTATTCCTCTCATTTTTCCCTTTGTTCTATCCAGTCACCCTCTAGAAAGCAGTAATTATGAAACATAGGGCTTCTATACCTCTGTCTATAGGGATAGTAAATATTATACATAGGATGTCTATATTCCTATATATATTGCTATGTTTTATTGGAGTGAGTCCAAAGGAGGGCCATGAAGATGATGAAAGGGCTGGAGCACCTCCCTTATGAGGACAAATAGAGAGAGTTGTGGTTGTTCGGCCTGGAGAAGAGAAGGCTCCAGGGAGACCTTATAGTGGCTTTCAAGTACTTAAAGGGGGGCCTAAAGAGAAGATGTGGAGGGACTCTTTATCAGGGAGTGTAGTGACAGGACGAGGGGTAATGGTTTTAAATTGAAAGATGGTAGATTTACATTAGGTATAAGGAATAAATTCTTTCCTGTGAGGGTGGTCAGACACTAGCAGAGGTTGCCCAGAGAAGCTGTGGATGCCCCTCCCTGAAAGTGTTGAAGGCCAGGTTGGATGAAGCTTTGAGAAAGCTAGTCTAGTGGAAGGTGCCTCTATCCATGGCAGGAGAGTTCAACTAGCTGATCTTGAAGGTCCTTTCCATCCCAAACTATTCTGTGATTAGTCTTATAAGAGGTGCAAAACTGCAAGCAGATACCCTATGCATGATCAAGAATGTTATCTTGGAGCTGATTTTCAATAAATCCTTAACAGGTAGAAAAAAGTTTTAACGAGTCCTAGAATCCAGGGTCAGGACATTAACTTTTAATGTATATTAAATCCTTAATTCAATCTCTGCATACAATCTCTACATATGCAAAAGAAAGAGTTGGATAGAATAGCAGTTATAAACAACCTGCTGCCAAGACATGAAGGTTTCTGTTGTTTGAGCACTTGTGGTCTCTGATGTCTTGGAATAATTTGTGTCGCTTTTGAACCTGAAATTTCAAGTGTTTGGCAGCTGGAAAGAACCTCACGGTTTTGTTTGTTTTACGGAGGTCTGCCCCAGGCAAAATGCTTTTATATTGACAAGACCCTACTTTACAAGATATATTACGCTAAAATATGTTAGGCAAGATTTGTAAACAGAAAAAAAAAAAAAGGCTCTTGCCAGAGACAAGAGGAAGAAAATTTATCATTAAAAGGAAAATGGATACTGTATCCCATGGCAGGGAAGAAAAACTATGCATATATCATATAGGATAGATGCTAAAATTAAGTTCTGTCTGTGTAGTTATCTACAATAGAGGGAAAGATGCCCTTAAAAGGAATGAATCTTTTCTTCCTAAAATGGACACTGAAAGTAGCCAGAGTAATATACTTCTATTTCTTATAGACAGTAAAAGGAGGCAAGGGAGACATCTAGGCAAGATGGCCAGCTGCAGATATTTACATTTCCAGCTGTGCATGTGTGCAGTCAGATAAGAGGAATCTCATCCACAGAATCAAATGAAGTTTGACACCTGTTACCTAAAACCAGTAAAGTTAGATACATTACACTGAATACAAAAAGTAAAAGAAGTTGCTGAAAACGTATTATAACTCATGTTTTATATATATTATATATAGGACAGATATATACACTCATATGGGACAATTACTGTGGTTATTGTTCTATAAAAAACCAAAGTAAAAATCTAGTGATTTAAATTACAGAGGCTGATATTTTCAAAGGAGCTTCAAGGCTCCTTGTAGATTCCTAGATTTTATGGCAGTATTACAGGAAGGCATGTCTAATCCTACCTTACCAATAATGGAAATTGGTACCTAAGTCCTCTAGCATGCCATTTTTAAAGGAGCCTACAGGAGTTTAAATCAGCACAGTAGCACAGTGCAGCAGAAAACATTTCTACTCAACATTCTACCACTGTTTTTTTAAAAGGCATTTCCTTGAAAAATTGCCTTTGCACAAAGCCTGAACCAAAGCCTACTCCAATCAGTTGTGAGGGGGTATTTGTAATTTTGTAGTTTCAGTTTAATAAAGGTGAAAGATGAGTATTTCTAAGTGTATTTCTTCACATAAATGAAATATGTCTTTTCAACCAATACAAAATACATTTAGGCACAGATTCAGAAGACCATTTTACTCAGCCTTGCTGCCATGAATTTCAATGCCTAAAATACATCCTTATGGAAAATGACAAAGGATTTAGGACTGTAAACACTCTGTTGGCTCTAGTCTTCATATGCTTCATAACATTTGTAATATATAGAATACTTTAAATACAAGCACCATAAAGGTTAACCTACCCAATCTGAAAGGGAAGCAAGACTGCTAATCCCTCTGATTCTACTTCAGGAAGGGTCAGCTTCCTGAAAGCTCTTACATCTCTGAGACTGGTGCAATCCGGTGCTCTATAAAAGCAAAATATTTAGTCTTCCAAAGTGGTCCTTAAGCCCAAGATACTGCTGCAAGAATTGCACAATATTTAGAAAGAGTTTAATTCAAAGGCAGAATTTTTTTTTATTATTTCCCACCAATAGGAGAAATCTCAGCAGGGTGCAAGGAAGACAGCACCTCCAGGAATGTGATTGCTGGAAAAGAGTGAGTTGCAGTAAGGTTAGGCAAAGTGCTGCATTAGAAATCCTAAAAATTAAGGCATCTGAATCCTTCTTCTTTCCTTCTACCCTTCACCCAACTTTCCACTGGCACATGCTATTGATATTTAGCTTGCATTTTAAAGATAATATTCAGGGGGTGGAGAGAAGGAAGTCCATTCACAAGGCTACAGATCAAAGCCTGAAATTTCATGACATACAGTCATCTTATCAGAGATCGCTGACTCAATTTTTAAAGCATGCAGACCATCTGTGGGTTTTCTGGCTCTCACTTCTACACATATTTCTAAGTGACTGAAGTCAATCCTTAGACATTTTTCATGAGTCATCCCCCATCTAAATATTCTTCCTTGGTACTAGACTGATTCATAAGCAGGGCATCAGGACTTCAGTTTCTTAAAGTCGGTCTATGTGTCTTCTAGGCCTTTAGTTTAAAAGCATTGATTTAAGTCAGCACATAAATTATTAGAAACAGTTTTTCTTCACAGCTGTAACTGCTGGCCAATCTAATCTATATATTACTCAAAAGAGCTTGGTTGGCTCTGCTTTGTATGATTTTAAAATTACTTTTATAAGAATAGATCTGTATAGACATACATAACTGCTAAAAACCAAAAATAGAACATTACTAAGGGTCTAATACTGTACCTCATGTTCCAGGACGTTTCTGAATGTATTGCCATCAGAATTCTGTAACATCATGCTATTCCTTTAGCACGTGCTTGCTCCCAGCATGATTACATTTAAAGTTACATGATCTTTTCAAACCTTTTTTTTTTTTAAAGTTCCAGGAAAAATTTCAGATGCAGGATGGAATTGCCTACAGACATATATTTTTAGCATCGCTATGCACAGTGATATTATATAAAACTCAGTTAAATGAAATATTCCTTCTAGCATTATACTGGGCACTTGCAGATGTTCTGTGGATAGGATATACAGATATATGATTTGAAAGATCATCTAACACTTGTGACTTCCCCTATTTCTTTTTTGTCCCGTTGTATTTAGAAGAAGTCTTGCTGACATTCCTCAAACAGCAGGACACTTAAAATTGTTGTGGTGCATTTTATTCATAGGGTTATTAGTATGGAAACAGGCCTTATTTCCTCTATGCTTTATACCATAAACCTGTATTTGGAGATCCCTGGCTGTTGCAGACTATTTCTAAAAGTTTCATAAAAGGTCACTAAGAAGCAAGCTCAGAGTCAATGTGTTTACATCTGCTTTAGAAGGAGGAAAGTGTAGGGACCTATAAATTTAGTGCAGCTAAATCCCAGTCAAAGTTCTGAGTCTACATGCTGCTGAAATACACACAGAGCTGCATATCACTGTTTTTAATGATATGTAAATGGACAGTAAATGAGGACAAGAAAAACCAAGAGTCAGCTGTCAGGGCGAAGACTGGTAGAAGAAAATGTTCAGGCCACCAAGGACCAATGGCTAGATCCATGGAAGGACTGTGTATCTTAGTCAAGTACCTCTGTGTGGGTAGAAATATCTTCATCTGTCAGGGCAAATTACCACATTGCAGGTCTAAGGGCTACAGCTGCTAGAGTCCATATTCATGAACTATGCTGCCTGCACTATGTACTACAGACACAACTTAAATCTGCATACCACCTGTCTAATGTAAAACGCACCTCAGTGAACAGCAAGATTTCTCATGTGTATACATCTCTATCATTCTGTTTGCTCAATTTTATCTTTCCTAGGAAGAAAAATAGTGTAATCTTAGTAAAAAAAAAAAAAAATGAAAAGGCTTGAAAAGCTTTCCACTTAGCTTTCCTCAAAGGTTCAGCAGATCTTTAATGCCAATATTAACAGGCAGTTTCTTGGTTTTAAATAATTATTTGCTGCTTTCCAAAAGCACTCTCTGTTATTTTGCTAGATTTCTTTTGATCTATATATTTAATTTCCAGTTTAGTACACGAAAGCCAAAGATTTCAGAGGAGATAGCAATGTTCTGCACTCTGCAGGTTCTATTTACTAAATAAGGAACAAAAAGGAGAGGAAGCTGTGCCAAAGTCAGCTCTGTCTGGGTTATGATCTTAACTGAATTAATAAAATTTAAGGAAACTCCTTCAGCTCTGAAGACAAAATCCTGAAGCATCGCTATGAAATAGTGGTTCTGATCTCAAAAGAAAAATATCCTGACCACAGAAGATTACAGATACTGACTTCAGAATAAAGAAGTCCATAAAGCAATTTTTGAACAAACCACACAGCGGCTTCTTTGAACTCCAGCCTAAAGCATTCACCCAGAACTGAAGGGAAGGTGCAACTTTTATTATTTTACAAATTTTGAGGGACTTTAATTGGGTACAAGAAAGTGTGGATTCTGCAAAACAATCTAATCTTTGTAAACTAACTGCTTTCTGTTATCTGTTTAGAGTGTTGCTATGCTGTTGACAGGATATATAAGTTATTAGAAAGAACATTTTCTTACTGTTCAGCAACAAGGTTGGAATTCATAAGTTAAGTAGACTTTTATAAGGAAGCTGCATGTAGGACTATTTTGGATAGAAAAAACATAAGAGATTTGATCCACAGTGTTGCCTAAACTGGGGGTGAAGTGGAATTTAGAAGTGTTAACCCAAGCAGTAGATTCTCTAACACCACTCTTTTCTTATCCGGTAAAATTCCCTAAAGTTCTTCCCTGAAAACTCTCTGGCAGTTCAGCAACTGTATCATGCCCAGGACTTCATTTGGTGTCCTGTTTAGGTCATCTTTCATTTATGACCCTTGAAAGGTGTAAACCAGTAAGCAAAATTAGAACTGACCTCCATCTTTTTACAAATACCTAATCTGCAAAACCACATTGTTTAAGTATAGCAATGATTATGTGCTGCTCCTGTACAATTTCCCAGTTGTCAGAGTACTCTCTCCCGACACAGAAAGCACAGGTTCAATAACCTCCTTTGCTTGTGGGAGGGCCAGAGTTACAGTTAATAGAGTCATAGAATTATTTAGGTTGAAAAGATGCTGAAGTTCATCAAGTCCAACCATAAACCCAACACTGCAAAGTCCACCACTAAACCATGTCCCTAAATTCCCCATCTACAAGTCTCTTAAATACCTCCAGGGATGGTGACCCAACCACTCCCCTGGGCAGCCTGTTCCAGTGCTTGGTAACCCTTTCAGTGAAGAAAATTTTCCTAATATCCAACCTAAACCTTACCTGGCGCAACTTGAGGACATTTCCTCTTGCCCTATAACTTATTACTTGGGAAAAGATACTGACACCCACTTATTTACAACCTTCTTTCAGGTAGTTGTAGAGAGCCATAAGGTCTCCCCTGAGCCTCCTTTACTGCAGGTTAAACAATCCAGTTCCCTCAGCCGCTCCTCATAAGACTTGTGCTCTAGACCCTTCACCAGCTTCACTGTCTCTTGGACTTCATTACTCTTCTTTCCCACCTCCTAGAGATGGGAAGTACTGGAAAGGCTTCTTTCCATTTTCTATTGAACATCCTACTCTGTAAGTAGCAGAAGTAAGTATTTGTGGGCCCAGACAGAAGGAGTGAGTGGGACCTTTGTTTTCTAAGATAAGCAGGACACTACTGCACCAGAAAGGGGGGAAACATGAGTTCTAGTCCCTGTTAAACAGACCATTTTTGTGTACTTCATATTAATCAAAAATAGAATAATGTTTAGCTATAAGCAATACTACTACTTTCATTGTAGGAACTGTAAGATGTACAGTATTTCTCCTCATGAGATTCACAGCTTTTAATACTCTGCAGTTCCACTCATGCTATACAGAAGCACAGAGCACACAGTGATTTCTTGAGAGACATTTGTGCTCATTCTGGAAAAGAGCAGTTATGCTGACCATTTGTTACTTTGATTTGGGAACTCTTGTCCCTTGGGGCAAAGCATATGGAAATGTGAACAAAATCTGAAACACCTCATCAAAAAAGCACACCCAGACACATCTCTGCAACAAATACAGCAAATGCTTAGACCACCTAATTTAGCTGCTCTATTTGCTGCTGCCTGCTCACTCACTCATCTTTCTGGAAATGTAAAAGGGCTCATTTTTCTTCTTTATGTTCCCCTGCTCCATGGGCTGAAGTATAACTGACAGTCATTGGGGATTGGTTCCATGTATTACATCCCCTTCTGTTTCTCACTACTGCTTACAGCAGTACATAACTGAAGAAGATAAAACACTGAGACAGAAGCAGATCCTGTCAGCCATTTCTTACCTGAGCTGTGTGTGTGTTGTACTATTCATTACAAAAGCAGTATTTTGGGTGCCTGCTTATGGGAGACGTTGTTTCCAGATAATATTCTAATTATTTAGGTTGCTTTACAGAAGAAACAGGGTTCAGGCAATCATCCCATTTTAGTATTTCTGTGTGCCTGTGTGCCTACACTTTACTTCTGCCCACCTTCAGCCAAATCTGACATTGTGGGAAAGGTTTCACAGTTCCTACAAGTTTCATGAACACAGATGACTGCATAGAAAAGCACTATGTGTACCTTGGCAGAGAGAAAGGTGCAGCTGGAGGTCTCTCCCTGTCCTACATTAATCACACGGATCCCAAGCCCTCTGAACAGGTAAATTCTGAGTGGTGATAGTATCAGACAGCCACAAAGCCAACCACTACACATAAATATGTAACAATAAAAGCTTCAGTAATTCTACTGCTCAGGTAAAGGCTTGTTAATCTTCTTTTTTTCTAAAGCCCTGTCCAAACTAAGGAAATTAAAATCTACCTAATTATCATTAATACAGTCCTTGGCTAATATTGGCATTAGCAGTATTTAAAGAAACAAGAGGAGTAACAAACATTAGCTAATAGGTTTGAAGTATGTCTTATTTTCCTAGTCTAGACAACACCTAAACAAATTATACTGTACCCTTTACAGGGGCCAGTACAACTACTCCGGTTCTATAACAGTCCTAAAAGAGGTCATTTTCAGCCAAACTGAAGCAAGTAGTTTAGAGAGGTAGATTTCTCCCAGTGTATAGACTTCTTTTGGGCTATTAATAACTTGAATGACAATAAAATCTATTTCCACATTAGAGGATATAAGAATTTTGCATCAAAATTACGTTGTTTGTCAGATCTGTTAACTATGAGTCAGCCAGACTGTAGTAACCCTACATTAACAATGTCTGTCAGGGCTGTCTGTTTGGAAAGACAGTCTTTATGAGAAGTGTAATGGAAATTTCTTACCTGGTGAAAATCAACAGACACCCCTGAGCTCTCAGAGAGCTATACACTATTCAAGATGCAGTTCAGCAAATCCCAAATCACCTTCTTCTTTAATGCATGTGCCAGACTTCAGATCCCACCAGCCAAATCAGTATTGGTACATACAATGTTGGAGCTCAGAAGCAGTTGGTCTAGTCCAGCATATCACAACAGCAGTTCCACATGCTGTCAGCTAATCCAACAATTAGCCTAGAACATCAGTAGATGAAGTAAGTATTCCACTTGTCTCTAGACTTCACAAATCTGCATACAATAAACTATTTGTGATTTCTCCACTCCTGCTGAAACCCATTCAGCCTATTCAGACTGCAAGACTATTCATTCCTAACTCTGCTCCATCAATAAAGTCAACAGAGCCTGGGAAATTAGAAAGGTGACCAAGTGTAGACGCCTATTTCAGATTAAACGTGTTCTCAACTCAGTAGAATGCTTACCAAATGTCCAGCCATCTACTATGGCAGCTGAGGCACTGATATCATATGTGGTCATCTCCACTATAGACACTTACACTTAGGTTTCTGAATCTGAATTATCCTCTTCAAACCAAGTCAAAGGATGTGCTCGGTGTGAGGACAAAAGTAAGAAGCTCCCTTGAGATGGTAAAACTTTCACTGTGTTCGTGACAATTCTCTATGGGTAGAGAACTGCAAGAGAAGACTCACATGCTTGGTAGGACAAGGGTGACAATGAGACAACAGACAGACTGGTTAGCAACAACAGATGGTTCCCTGGCGACCTCTGAAAACCTTTGAGGAAATATTGAAATATTGCAAGTGTGCGCAGACGATGGACAACTACCACTTCATAGAATATCAATATAGTTCTGTCATGGGGAAGCAGAAACAAAGGAGCAGTGGTTGAAGTTGGTTCCACTGTCATGCATGAGTTAATGAGGACATAAGGTCAAAGACAGCATGGATAATTTTATGTAGTAGTAATGGAGCTGAAACAAAGGGAATTAAATAATATGCAAAACAAAGTAACAAGGGTATATGGCAGCCCACTGCCAGGGATCCTCTGTTCTGTCATTTCTGGATGTGGCACTGGAAGAGTTAATATTACTGTGGTGGCAGTCAGGCTGTAGGCTGCCTGTGCAAGCAAGAGAAAAAAATGAATCAGACAGTCAGTTACTTCTTACACAGCAGGATGGAATTTCATGTTAGCACTAACATCCATGCAGTATTATAAAACCACACAGTGCTTTCCAAAATACTATGACCTATCATAGATTCCAAGAGCTTATAACCTAGCAGAAAAGTAGAACACCCAGCCAGGATATGCTGTGCAAAAGTTATTGCTGAGGCTAGTACTGGAAAGAAATTAATTTAAAGGAAGAATGTGTGAAAGCAATGAGGAAGTCATGCAGGTCAGAACTTCAGTGTTATTAGCTTATTGTGGCTGACTTCACAGCATAGGCACTAAAACAAGTGATAGAAGCAAAATCACTGTTAGGGAAAGGAATTAGGCATAGAGCAGGAAAAGGAACAGAGATATAGGACCAAGTATAGTTCTCATCAATTCAGATGTAGCACAGAGGCATGGGGATTTCTATGGGTCAGAGGATATCTATTAGGTAGGAGAGGATATGGATTGCACTGTCTGTACTTTTCCTTTCTATTATAGTCAGAAGATGGGTGAGTGATGGCATGAGGAGATTTTAATGAGAAGCTCTTCCATGAAAGCCACTCTTACCTTCCTGGTAAGTGATAAGTCAGCAGTCAAGGATCTTGAAATATCTCTATATTCATGTAATATAAGTTGCCCTTAAACTGCAAGAAAGTTTAGAAAATGAGCTGGTGTGACCATCACAATCCATGTATCTCACACATTATTCTTGAAAGGTTGTTCTAAAAGTTTTAAATATGGTCTTTCTTGACTGTTCTTTTGAGCTGTGATTCCAGCAATGTGGTTATCTTTGTCTCTATGTCAGTCTTAATAACTTTTCTATATCCCAAATATTGTCGCACTATAAAAATGAGTTACTAATGCACAGCTCCTGCACAACTCAGAGTACCTGGCTGCCGTCAGACTAATTATGCTACCGTGTGTGTGGCTTTTTTTCTCAAGCATTATTCATTTGTCATGGACTTCTCTGTCAAGATATTTTGATAAGGCAAAAATACCGTCAATGCTTTTGAGGCAAGTCTTGTTTTATGTGGATCAATTTGCATTTTGAGCAAGTGTCAGATGAAAACTCAGGCATTTGTATTTCAAAAGGCATCAGCTGGTTTGAATGCTAAACAGGCCTAAACTTTTCTGATAGCGGGCTACTTTATTTTGGTCATTGTTTCCCACAGCAGATGCTAGGACATAAGTTGTGAAAACTTTACAGTCTAAACAGTCAGGTTGTTTTGCTAAATTGCATGTAGAGTTTGGAAACAGAGGATGAACATGAGTTTTTTAGAGGCAGGAAGCAGGAATAATGAATATAACATGATTCCTTGGAAAGGGAAAAAAAATTAGCTCACACAGAGAGGCAGCTACCTGTGAAAGATGGACAGATGGCACAAATCTTTCAAAACTAGAATTTCCTCAACAGAGTATTCAATAATAGAATGAGAATTAACAGGGGTATGATCTTATTGTGCCAGGAATTTAAACAAAAACAGGGGAGAGAAGTATCTTGTGTGGACTGAGGCAACAAGAAGCCATCATTGCAATAACACTGATCTCTAGTACTGTCATATGTGACATGTACACATATGACCCAATAGCTGCCAACTGTGAACAGACAAGACAAATGGCAAGATCCTGTTTTAACAGGGTAACTCTAGAATGTAAGTAAACAACGCAGGTTATACCAAAAAAATATTAGAACTCCAGCTCTCAGAGTGCACATCATTAAAATTCCTCCCCTCTTTCAGTCCTCCCCCCAAACTGGAATAATTCTGACATGAAGCAGTTTTGAGGCCATATATGGAGCTCTGAAGATAGATTCCCTGATCCACTCTCTGAGGCATGAACCAGGCTAGTTTATCTTAAAGCAACTGTAACGGACTGTACCCTGAGATATCAGCAAGGGTAGTTCAGCAGCTCATATAGAAAATTACTATCAAAGAAATCCAAAATCAATGCCCATTTACTTTAAAATACCAGGTTGAAAACTGGTAGGTTGGCTCTTGCTTCAAAACTGGTTTAACCAGCCCTGTAATATGGCTGAATATAGAGCTGTAACTTGTCATCCTCACCTGTAAACACAGAAACAGCAGCTCTTGTGATCTCTCCATTTGAGAGACTAAATAAATGATTTAGACTACTTAAGGTCTGGATACAACTGCTAAGAATACATCCTTGCAACACCTACATTCAGCAACAATCATAACCTTTGTGAAGACATCCTGCCCTACCTTGCAATAGAAATAAACAAATAAACAGAGAACAATGAGTTGTTTGAAATTCAGAGAAAATTTACTTTTTTTAAAAAAAATCAAGAGTGAAACTAAATGTCAAACGCTTTTCTTAGTGAATCCCAGAGGTATTTCTGCCCCTGGTATATCTCTCTGTACCATTCTCCTGCTACAGCCACCTACACAATTCTGTAATTCCCATTTTTTCCACCTCTTTTTATTCTGTCTCTGAGGGAGGCTCTGCAAGCCATTAGCCAGCAGCTCAACTCAAACTTGCAAATGTTAGACATGCTGAGAGGGCAAGGGTAGGAGGAAGGAAAACAGAAGGAAAACAGCCACATGCAAGATGCTTCATTACAACAATACCTGCTAGCCTTTGTCCTAAGGACTATGCTGTTTCTTTCCTCCTCCTTCCAGCACACCAGCCTTTCAAGTGACACTACATACCACTGGAGACCAGCCAAAGCTGTTGGACCTTAAAGAATCAGGTATGCTATCCCTGTCTGTTTAATATGCCTTGTGCCACCCAGCTGGCCCCTGACACTGAAGAAGGGGAGACAGGAGGGACTGGGTTTGGTTTTGTTTACCACCTTGATGATGCTCACCCGACAAATATCATTCACTCAGCAGCGGCAATATCCTAACTCTTGAGCTGGCCCTAGATGGGGTTCCTCCTTGCACAGACTGCAGTGACTTTCTTAGGACCCTGACTCCTATTTTATGATGGTTTTTGGCACACAGACAACCTCACCAGCAATAAGCTGGATGGGGAACTGTGAGTCTGTGTCAAAATCAGGCCCAGGGACACTGATAGAGGTTACACATCAACCGGTGATGTCCCATTAAGACTGCAGTGTTGAGCCAAGCCTTGGGAAGCCAATCCAGCAGCTCTGGATCAGCATCAAGGAGGCAGGAGGCTGGATGGTGCACAAAGGGTCCCTGCTTATGCTGCATCAGCTGGGCTTAAAAGCAGCTCCTGAGAGAGAGAAGAGTCATGCCACTATTTCTACCCTGCACCACAATGATTTATATCTGTGAGGAGTTGACCCTGCACTCTGTCTCCTCAAGACCCTAACTCCTCCAGTGATACTCCTAGGAAGGTGATGAACTCTGGGCCCAAACACCAACTGCCTGGACACATAAATTCCCTTACTTTTTGGCTACCTAACAAAATAACACAAGGCAAAGCATCTGTCTATAAATCACTCACCAACAGCAGTGTGTGCCACTGCTGCTCTCTCTAGGGAGAGAAGGTGGGAGGCAGAGATAAAGATCAGCATAACACTATTAAAAACTGTTGCTTTTTCTTGTGCTCTTGTCCTCTTCCATATTCTCTGTTCCATATTCTGAGCAGGAATACGTATGTGCATTCATGTAAAGATACATAGCCTCTTCTTTCACTGTTGGTAGGAGAGAACATTACAGATAATACAGGACATCTTCAGCTATGCATCCTTCTGATGATGATTTTTTAAATTTAAAAAAATTAGCTAAAAGCCTGGCACCCATTAAAAACCACCCATTAAAATAAACAGGTCTGCCAATGGCCACACTAAGACAGTGATTTCATCATGGACAATTAGTTTTTCTCCTAGTTACACTGAATATGTAAGAAATCATTTCATAGAGATTAAAGGGGAAATTAAAATTTGTCCTGTCTTTCCTGCAATTAAAAATAGACAAGATCTCTTGAGAAGTGCTGCTGGACAGAGGATTTAGGAAAAGTTACATGCAAAATCCCAGGGTTACTGATCACTGTAATCCTAAAAAACAATGAGAAAAGAAAAGTGGATTTTATTTAAATGCATCCAAAATTAAAAACAGTTACTCCCCTGTCTCTACTGATCCCAAGCTATAAATGTAAAATATAATGTAAATTGCTGGCTTTTTAAATTTCTTAAAGCTTTGAGAAATTCCAGATCTTCTGATTTGGAAATGAGAAAATCAGTCACGATCTGCTCATGGTGCTTTTAATTTTGTTATTAAAAAAAAACAACTCATCAACCAAAAAAAAACTTTCCAGTAGATCAGGATCATTCACTATCACAAGGAAAACCAGTCTATAAAGAGTCCTGGTAGTGCAAACCTTTTAAATCATTACCTATTAGTAGTACTGCTGCTTGCTAGATATCAACTGATTACTGGCCACTTAACTCACTGGCAGGCTGTCAAATGTAGTATTTTGACAAGTGATTCATTTAATGACAAGGAAGATGCTCAGGCAAGTAAAATAATAATTCAGTCCTACCAAAAAAAAAAAAAAAAAAGAAAAAAAAAAAGAAAAAGAAAGAAAAAGAAAGGAAGGAAAGAAGGAAAGGAGAAAAGAAAAGAAAAGAAAAGAAAAGAAAAGAAAAGAAAAGAAAAGAAAAGAAAAGAAAAGAAAAGAAAAGAAAAGAAAAGAAAAGAAAAGAAAAGAAAAGAAAAGAAAAGAAAAGAAAAGAAAAGAAAAGAAAAGAAAAGAAAAGAAAGGAAAAGAAAAAAAGAAAAGAAAAAAAGAAAAGAAAAGAAAAGAAAAGAAAAGAAAAGAAAAGAAAAGAAAAGAAAAGAAAAGAAAAGAAAAGAAAAGAAAAGAAAAGAAAAGAAAAGAAAAGAAAAGAAAAGAAAAGAAAAGAAAAGAAAAGAAAAGAAAAGAAAAGAAAAGAAAAGAGGAAGGAAGGAAGGAAGGAAGGAAGGAAGGAAGGAAGGAAGGAAGGAAGGAAGGAAGGAAGGAAGGAAGGAAGGAAGGAAGGAAGGAAGGAAGGAAGTTGTTTTCTCTTTTTTTACTTCTGGACAGACAAAGCAATGTGAAAGACTTCTTTTCCAAACCCTCTTTTGAGAGGACCTAATTTTTATAGAGGATGTGGTACCCTTGAAAAACTAATGGAAATTTTGAAAAATCTGGTGTTGTGTGATGTGAGGCCAAAAACATTTATGTGATATACACATTTCAACATCATACATGATTAATAAAAATTAAAACCATTGAATTCACTAAACACAATATTTAAAAACTGAAAATAACCACCATTAAGACTGTGTGTCCTCAAATCTTTTCTTGCTTTATACAGGGCATTGACTTGAGTCAAATGTCTTTATTTCATGCTTAACATTAATCTGCCTTTCTGTGTTCTCATCATGACCAGCTTCAATTGAACATCTAGTTCCTTGTATCAGCATTGTCCTGTATGGGAAGAGTGATCTGAAACACTAATGGCAGATGAGAGCCCCACCAAAATACTTATACCTAACTAAATGTTCTCATTAGGCTTAAAGGTGGATTTACAGAATTTATACATGTTAAAATATGGTGGTAAAACTCTAAAGATGCAGACTTGATAAACTTTGCTTCCCTGACTTGAAATATCTTTGAATGGAAGGCATCGTTACCCCAGTGAGAGCCTGCACTCCAGATACTACTTGTTATCTCCACACTGAAGCCTGAGAAGCCACACAGGTCTCACAACCATTGCACAGTCCGAAAGACTGATCATATTCCTTTTGCACTAGACTGAGGAAACAGCTGAATCTTCATTTAGTGTAAGTTTTGATTTCACATTTTCCTCCTTTGCAAAGAGATTTTTTAAGGACAGTTGCATAGGTTTATAGTCATCTCAAAATTCTCCTCCTTTGTAGAATACACAGAATAAGAAGAAAGACAGTTCACTCCTGCCACTCTCAGAGTCGGCACAGATTGTTTCTTGTTCAACATTAACACTAGCAAGGTCATCAAGGTGGTGGGGGAAAAGGCAGATAGTCTATTGCCTGTTGCAAACAAAGCTTTAATATACAATTAGATCTCGTTAAAAGAAATAAAAATAAGAGTAGGTTGGGATAGGTCACAGTGACCAGGGTGCCTGGATTCTTTGCACCCTGTGTGGCTTTGAGCAAGTTACTTATCCTCTCTCTATTCACCCAGCACTCTGTCCATCCATAAAGTGCATTATGACTGCAACTAAAAGAAAACAACTCCGGCAATCACTTTTCATTAAGTTGGATTTGATTTCTTAAATGTATTCACTAGCCCTTGAGAGAGTGCCAGCAACCAGATTAGTAACTTCATAATCTCAGAGCAGCATCCAAAATGTATGATTTTTTTCAGCTAATTTCTGTAGAAGCAGAAACGTACAGTAATGACACTTTGTCTGAGAGAAAACACATGCTCTCAATTTTCCTTATAAGCCTTATGAAAAGTGTTTTGTTTTCTCATAGCAAGTCCTGGAGTTCCACATATATGGGCTATTTCTGGGCAACAGTAGACATATCTTCACAAATAAACATCATTATTCTCAGAAAGGAATGATCTGAAAAAAAAAAAAAATAGCTACACAGTGGAGACAGCCGTTCTGCTTGCTGTTTTATCTTTGCGGAAGCATGGTTTTGCAGGCTTCTACTCTGTTTAGTGTACAACCATGTAGATTCCTTCACAGAGTGACTGATGCTCAGTGAAACATTCTGCAGCAACTCCCCTTCTCCTGGAAGAGAAGAGCTTCCTCGGAGGGCAAACAGGCAGTCAAGTCAAGATGCTCCCTCTCTGACAAGCCAAGCTGCTGCCAGCTAAGCCTTTCGTAAGGCAAGATAGGTGTCTGTGCAGTCCTCTCCCCGGGAAGCAGTGCATATTTCTGGTACGTTTTTGAGCTGCATATCTCAGAGCAATCACTGAAGCTAAAATCAAGGAACTGGATGGAAAAACACTTTTTTTGGGACAAACATGCAATATGTTTCTCCTCCATCTCACTTTGTTTTATTTCTACAGAAATATTATCCCTTAGTGCTCAATGATTTGAAATGTGTCCAAGACCGCAGGCTGTAGGACTGGGCTGTCTGTTATTTGACCCTGAGTGGCTCTGCATGGGCAATCTTCCTTGTTTCTGTCAGCATCCCCGACTAGGCATTAGGAAGGACAAGAATAAGGATGACTGATCTAAACGTGTATGTCCTGCACTTATGTCATGGCATTTCATGACACAGCCCCTAAATTCACATCAGGGGAAAGACTTCTCTACTTTGTTTAGAATACAGATACAATTATGCATCACAAAACGTCAGATGAACAAAAAATTTATCAGTCCTTTTTGGAAACTAACAGTTTCACTGTCTGCTGCTATGGTCTCTGCAAGAGGCCTAGCAGCCTGGACAGAGAGTGCCCTTCAAAATGACAGGAATCATCGTTACTTTGCTACTAAGATGGGGTCCCTATCAGTGAAATATCTTGCTTCAGATGACAGCTGTAAGAAAACAAGCCATTTTCCCCCTCGTTTTCAACCCCTCCAGCATGCTGTGCCTGTTTCGTTTACCAGCAGACAGTGAGTTATTCTGCACACAAAGACTCAGAGAAATGTAAAATGGTTTTTTTTTCCTTTTATAGGCATTTTACTATTGCAGAGCTCAGCTAAACACAGTCTCTCCCTGATGAAAAGACTGTTCTTTGCCAGAATTGACGAGGCTGGGCAGAGGACTGCATCTTCATCCAACTTAGAGAGCAACAGCGTTTACTGTAGGCTGGATCTTGCCTAATTGCTAGAGTAACTAACAATCATCTTCCCTCTTCCCCCAAGCGCCATTGAGACCTAAGACTGCTCTGTGCATACTGTTTCTTTTCTTCTTCCTGCTTTCAGCTTATCTATTGAATTGTATTCTCCATTTGTGAAATTTGCTTCAGTGGCATGTAATTCACGTTTGTGAAATGTTCCCCATTGGCATGTAATCCATATCCAGAAACAGACTGTGCTGTCATGCACAAGATCTTGCAGTTTTAGGAGCCCCAACCATTTAAGGATCAGTATCCTTCCTCAAGCCACTAACATGTACAGGCAATCCTTAAGCAACCAGGGAAGAGTGACCAGCAGAAATAAGGCAGACAGGGAGTAAATGTGAGTTGTAGGTCTGATTTACGAGGCATAAATAAGGGCATTGCTGCTCAAACAGATCAGGACTGACTGCACATGCCTAGTAAATGCTTCATTTCCTCAAAATGTCATGTCCTAAAGGCTATGCAGAGAGATGCATGAGAAACAGAGACACACAGCACTGCAATTACAAGAGTCAGTTTTGCAAACACCACTGTTTCCAACCTGCAAATGAGAGCAATTGTTGAAAAGACTTGCAGTTTTTCTGTCTTCACAGATGTCCAGTTCCTATAAGTAATATTTCTAAAAGGGTGTCAGTTTTTATAAGGACAGCGCATTTGAAATAAAAGCACAGGGCTTGGATGATGGAAAACATGTTTCTACGTTCCTCACGGTCATGGTGTTCAGGGCAAAAAATGTAACTGAATTATTTCTGTCTTCACTGTGGGATGGCAAGTGCTGAGCCCTGTGCTGCTTCTGTATTACTCATTAATGTATTGAAGTTTTTCATTTCAGCACTTTGACTTCTGTCCTTCAAAAAAATATCCAATATCAGGGATGCCTCTGGGATTGTATCAGTCAGGAAACTGAGTAGGATCATCCAGCTTCAAATCAGTTAAGAATGTACCATTGATCTGTCTATTTTCAGTTTGTTCTTAAATCTCTAATTTCATTGAATTTTGACAGTTTCAGTAGTAATCTCTGAACTGTCAGGTATACCTACAAGTGTAAACTGCTCTTTCCTCAGATTTCCTGAATAAAGAAAAATAAATAGTAGCAATGAGCTGCTGATACCATATCTGCTTCCCTTTGTCCAGAATTAGCATGTTCTTGTTTACTGCCTTCACCATGAATCTACTTGCACAGTGAAGTTCTGGTCTATCTTTTGAACATACTCAGGCCTGAAACAGACTTAATATTTTTTTCTGACATCAGATAGATTGGCAACATTATTCCATGAGAAACAGTCTGTGAAATTACAATTTCCAACTGAGATTATATCCAGATCACTGTCTTTGTAAAGAATTTCCCCCCAAGCTGAATATTTCATCCTTCTATTTATCTTGCACCTCTTACTTTACATTAAATATAGATGTATAGTATAGCTAAGATTTTCTGGTTTTCTGAAAAACAGGCCACAAAATTTGATGTTATCTACAGTATCTTTTGTAGACACGTATACATCTCATTTCATCATAATCAACAACAGGAACAAAAAGGATGTGCTGAAGTAAACAGGCGTGATCTGTCATCTTATTGTCTATCAAATCAAGGCAAGTCAATAATATACATTGAAAATCAAACCTTCTGTGGTGAAAATGAATTAAGATTAAGGACACACACTCCAAAACACAGACATACACACATAGAGGTGTAGAATTTTACACTTTCTAATGGAATCTTTGTCTGCAACTAATTTGAACATTGAAATAAATCACCACGTAAATCCATTAATGAAATATATAAATCAGAGAATTTAGAGAGTTTCATCTGTATAACAGACAAACAATATGCTGAATATCAGGATGTGATTAAGTACGTTCATGTCTTTCTACCTTGTAAAAAAAATATGTAATTTAATATTTATATTAAGAAACATTTTGCCCACATTTCTAGATTTTTCTCCTCTAAAAGAAAAGCGATTATTTTAGTTTTCAATAAGCACAGCTGCAAATGGTATAATTCAATTAATGTCAGGAGTCCACCAAGGAACAGAAGTCCAAATGCATGAATTACAGCATGTTTACAAATAAAGAGGAACGCAGACATTATCTGCTTACATACATGACCAGCTCATTTCTGGGTAAGTGAGCATTTTATCTGAAATACAAATTAGATCACTAGGGTACTGACAAGTTATACAGATAAGAGTCATAGTGGAGTGTAGCAACAATGAAGGTAATGCATCTTTATATTTCACTGGACTTAGAAGTGTGAAATATTACCAATCTTTTTTTCCAAGTCTGTTGATAAATTCAATCCACACAGTCTTTTTCCATTTCCCTACTTGGACAAATAATGACAAGCAAAAGTGCCACAAACCTGTAATAAAATGTGCCCAAGTTTCCCACATTATCTATTTGGACTTAATTTCTCATACCATTGCTGTTCCCACCATCCAAATTATGATGTTTTTCTCAGCTCAGCAGAGTGAAATCCAATGGTCAGCCTGATGTCATTTCTCAATTTGCCTCTAACACAAACACTTTGGAATAGAAAGTATGATCAGTTTTGAAATGCATATTCCTGAGAAGCTCAGTCTCTGAGCACAGAAGTTATTAATTTGTCCCTGATGTTTTCACATTGGCATAGCTGCCTCATTCGATCACGCAGCAATGCGTCTCCAGATCTGGTTGGCATCTAGTGTACAGTGTCATAGTGACTAGACATCAGAGAAGTCCTAATGGAAGGTGAATTTGTGCTACTGTGGTATCACAGGAGTGCCTGAGCCAGGCAGGGCCAAGAGGGACATCTGCCATGGGACCCCAGCTTCATTCCCTTGAGGTTTGGATAACACACACTGTCCTGCTTTAGGATGCATGAGTCACATGTTTCATGTTCATAGAAATGACTGAATGCCTGATGGAGCCATGGGGTCTGTGTTACTTTGTAAAATATTTATAGGTTTTAAAGGTCTTAACTGGAATTATGACTTTTTGTGCAGTTGGTATAAACATTTTGACTAGCCCAAAGAGTGCACTTTCAGAGATGAGCTTGAATTAATTTGGATTTCATTCCAAAAGTGCTGCCATTAGTGCTGGGCAGAGTATCTGGGCAGGGCAACACTCCCTTTGCAATCCTCCTATTAGGTGAAGAACAAGTAATTAATTTTGCTTCTTGCCCAGGTAAAAGGCAAAGGACAGGGTTGAACACACGATTTACCTGGAGCTGACAACAAATGGTCTAGTAGGTTTTCTCCGCATACAGGTTATCAGTATTTCCACACTCATTCCCCTGTGTCTGGGGAGGGTTGCTGGAGCAGCCATAGGAGATCTTTTCTTCCATAGGAGAAGATAAATGTGATAGGGGCAACATAGCCTACAGACTATGAAGACTATAAAAATGACTGGCCTGATACTGCTGACTGAGCTGTGGGGCAGATGTTCTTTCTTCTTGATTCTTTGTATTACCTCTCAAATAAAGGAAGAGCCCTTACCACAACTTTAAGCTGCCTATGTTTCTCTGCATTGCCTGGTTCATTCTGGGCCAGGCTACAGTTTCATGCACTGGTTCAGCAGCAGCATTACCCCATGTTAAGCTGCACCAGAGAACACAGGACAAATGCAAGCCTGAGCTGTGCTTAAGGTTTGCAGTGCTGACTGACGTTCAATATAGATGCTGCAGGTATACCAGATGAGCAGGTAAATTAGGTAATTGCTGGATTTTGATTCTTTTAACCTTACTCCATCAATCATCTATGGAGACTAGCAACAGAATGAACAATTATGAAACCTGAATAAATGCACAGAACTCGATTCTAATTAGACAGGTGTTGCTAATCTCATAATATATTTTAAAATTTAGCTTACGCACTCGTCTAATTTATTTTTTTTGTGTGTGGTTTTGATCTTTTCCAGTATCTGTAGCCCTTTTCTTTTATGCAAGTTAGCAATTTGTCATCAACAGTTGCTGTCTCACTCACATGCAGCAGTTAAACACTGTAGCTAATTTTTAAAGACATGAATAGCTCCGTGACTATCAATAGCACATAAAAGTTACACCTACTAAGCTGTACAAAATACCGGATGATCTGAACTCAGCCAGCAGTTCCTAGAACAACAGAAATTGTTTATCTTCTAGGATTTACAATACTCACGCATGTCTTTTCAGTTTTTCTTAGTATCTAGACAAAGATGAAAACTAACTGAAAGCTAAAGTTTAAAACTTTTGTTCAAGGTGGGTCAGTCACCCCAGCCAGCTTTACCCCTGTGAACTGCTCGTGAAGCAGTTTCTCTCCTCAGTCTCAGTCTGACATTAAAGTTTCACCTTCTTTGGGAAATTTTGTGTTTAGCCTTAAACATTAGTCTGTAAATGGAAATAGCTTAGCACCTGCTTCATGAAGAGCTGGCAATCTGCACAGCAGGGCAAGCATGGCTGACTAGACACAGCAACCCTGTGAACTGTTTCATTGTAAACCATTCCTGCACCTTGGTTAGAGACTTCACGTTTTTAAGTTTCTAAATCTTCAGAAACACGCCCAGCTACCTAACTTTATTTGTTTAAGCACTTTAAACCTTGGCCTGAATCGTACCTCCCTTGCATCATTTCACACTTAGCCTGTAGACTTGCTATTTCTCATTCATGGGATGATCAGGTCCCAGTAGCTCAGGAATGCTCAGAGTGTCACTCCATGGCAAAGCCTCAAGGGACTAATGGCCTTCACAGAGGCAAGACAAAAGTGCCTGGGATGTGGCAGGCCAAGGATCAGAGTGCTCCTCTCTTGGAAGGGGTTTGAACCCACCTTTTAGAAGACCACCATCCTAACAAGTAGACACTGGACAATATTTTCTCTTTTTCCACCTGTAATTTGAGATAAAAGACCTTAATTCCAGCTGAAAACTCTTGGATTTTTTGCACTCCATGAAAGTGACTCCCTGCAGCTCACAATTAGGGTTTCCCATCCATGAAAATGCCAGTTTTTCAGCTCATCCATCACAATGACACATTTCACTGGGTTGTGACCTGTATGCTGAATGGGGTTTTTGTGGATCTCATTCTCAAATCTTGCAACAGACAACAGTGACCAGAGCCCCTGAGCTAGCCGAGACAGCACCGCTGAAGCCAGGCAGCACAACGCAGGTCTAAACTGTATTTATATACAGGAGACATGTTTGCATGTCCAGGATTGTACTGTTTTAACTGTGTCAGTTTAAAATATAACTACCTGAACAAAATTGATATGAAATTTGTATGCCTATTAATTCTTAGAGATGAAAAACTTTGTGAAAACCTTCATGGACACTCATTTATGAAAGTTAATTGTTCACAAGAGTGCTCATAAGTGTTCAAAAATGCTGGTTGTAATTTTAGCACACAATAATTTGTAAACAATTGCCAACAACACAATAAATTTTTAATTAAATGCTTATGGATAATTTTTATCACATAGTGCATCTTATAATTTGGTACATTCGTGGTGTAGTCAATTGCAAGAAAAATCCTTCTGTTTGTTCTGTAATCTTACACAGTGATATCCAAAAGTCAGCAGTGTGGAGTGAGCTGATCCAAGGCTGATGATTTCCTTGTTTCCAACTTCTTATTACAAAAAGGTGACATTTATTGTATTTTAAATACACTGCATAAGTAATCTCTGTGGATAAAAATGCATGAAAATATCTGTCTTGAGATACCTGGTCCAAATTATGAAAAATTTTAAAAACCATTGATTTCATATTCATTCTTTCTGTGATTGCATTTTCACTTGGACTATAGATTTTAAAGCCAGAAGACCCATTATAATAGGCTAAACTGATTTTATGACAGAAAATCATAAATTAATAACTTTTCTCTCAGTGAATATAGTGACTTGTGACTGAACTAAAAGTTATGTTTTTAAAAGCCTAGCCCATGATAATTTAATGATTTCCTCTGTTAATGTACCACATCTCTCAATAAGTGTTTCCAGTGGTTAATTATGCACACAGCTGTTATTTCCAGTTTGAATCTGCTTCGGTTCTATTTCCAGTCACTGGGTCTAGACTTTGCTCTAATCTTCAAGATCAAGACTCTGAGTTTTCAGTACATTTTTCTTAAAAGTTTTGCCGTCAAAATCTTCGTCAGTAAATATCACTGAAGCCATCTTCCTTAAATTTATTCACCTGGAATGTCAATGTGGGTTATTGTCAGATAAAGATCTCCTACCAATGTAATCCTATTAATCTAATTTTCCAGACTATTTATGCAACAATTTTATTAAACACAATACTTTTTTTTTTGTTGTTTTTGATCTTCTTCCACATTGCTATGTTTTGCAATACAGTTTATATATTTTAATATAGAGATGTGGCATTGGATATATTTTTCACTTTTGTTGCAGTGGTGCCAATATAAAATGTAATCTTCTGCTAATACTTCTCTAAGGAATCAGTTGTTTTATTAGGCAATGCAAATTCTAAAATGCAGATTACAATTTTCCTTTTCTAACTAGTTTAGTAAGTAAATACAGAACCTTTTGGAAACACAGGTCTGGAACCCAGTATTATTGCCTTCCTGAGAGTAATTTAACCAAAATTTCTCAATTTCTCTCCTGCCTCCCTTGTTTTGTCATCATGCCAATGATAATATTGATAACATTTTTACATTTTAGACTCATCCTCCTTTTCCATATCAGACTACTTCAAAATTATCCAAACAAATGGTTTAACAAGTTTTCTCAATGAATGAAAATTAAAAAAAAAAAAGGGGGGGGGGTAGGAGGAAATGGTGTTAAAACTCTTTCTCAGCTCAGTTTCTGTTTGTATTATCCTATATTTCTTATGGGGATTTTTTTTTTTTCTGTCTTTTAACAGCCTGTTGTTCTTCTCATTCAGCCCTGTGTACTTATCTTGCACATCCACTTCATAAATTTTCAGTAGTCCTTTATTACTTCAGCAGAAATATTTACCCTTTTAAAAGAAAAAAATAAAGTTTCTTATCCTGTATGCTCTGCGTCACAGTCTCTTTGGTTTTGTTCATTTTGAAGAGATGGCATTTCTTGATAATCTTTACATTAAAGTGGTTTGTGCTGACATTTTCAGGTACTCACTAAAGTTCTCATTACCCTGCCTGAGGTCTTGTCAGCATTATCCTTTAAACTGTGTTCAGCCTTGATAGAAAATGGAAACTGAATATTCAAGCAGATTACTTTAGTATATACTGAAAGTATAATAGACATACGTGGTTAATTCATTAGAATTACATGCATATGAAGGACATACAGTTCCTTAGACAAACAGAGATTTTTTCCTATTTTCAAGTAGCAACCATGGAAATTATGTTAGGACTGTATCCATTACACACCCATATATACTCTCCAAAACTCAAAATATGTTTCTTCCTTCAGCATAGATTTTTGTGTACAACTTACACATAACGACTCTTCACCTTTGTATATTTTACCTGAGGAGCATATTTACTTATTTAACAATAAGGAGCAAAAGTACTTCTATAACTCACTAGATGAGATAAAAACATCAAAATTACTACATGTTAAAACCCCATAAACCTGGTTTCCTGTGAGTACCAAAGGCAGATGAACCCTCAAAAAGACTGGATCTCACCTGCATAAATTTGAATTCTGTTCAAGTGAAAGGGCACTGAAGTTGTTACAGTTGCACTTATTTTCAGACCATTTTATGCTCTCAACTTTGTCAGGAGCATAAATAAACATCTGGCTCAATAAGTAACAGCTATTCTCAGGTTGACTTTCTGCTGGTCTTGGTGGAAGTTAGCCCCACTGAAAGCTATTCCACACCTGACACGTTCTTTCTTTTGCCAGTAGTCTTTAATTCATTCCTCTCTGATGAAGAACAGATGAATTGGCAGGGGATAGTGGGAGTTATTCTTCCACCTCCACACTTTGAATAAATACTCTGACCTCTCACCAGGGATAATAAGAAAATATTCTGGTTTCTCAGATGGAGAAAACAACAAGTGGATACATATGCTTCATGGAATATTCTCCAATAAGATAAAAGGTCAACTTTAAGCTTAATATTAGAAAATAAGGCTAAAATGCACTCATAATTCTCGAGATGGTAGTTTACCAAAATGATTATACTTGACAACAACAAAAATCTATGAATAAAATACCTTTGGCAGGGAAAAGTAATAATTTCAGAGCATAAAAATCTCTTTGTCTGGTGTTTGTTTAATCACAGACTTCAGCTGCAACAGAAGGAAGTATTTATGATATAATATGAAAATTTTCTCTTCTAATGTTATCTCTGTTGAAATAGTGATGACGATGTTTGGATTCTGACTGAAATGCCTCAATCAGAGGGTATTTTATAGCTGTGAATTTTCATTAACTTTTATGGAGTTTTTCTCAATTTATGGTGGCATCAGCAAAACACAAACTGGGATTTAAGGCTGTTCTAACTTGAACAAATCATGGTTAAAACTTTTAAAACTGTAGATCTCATTATATTCCTTCAAAATACATAACTTATTCTGACCCTTAAAAAACTCTTACATTTTCATTCTCCGTCATTTCAACAGAACTTGATGTTTCCATACCTCCCTTTTTCTGTCTTTTAGTTTTGTCTTTCCATTTAGGGATATGTTGGAAGCAGGGTAGCATAATAATAACAGTGGGATCATTAATAATAATAACAACAACAACAAATTAATGTAAATTAACAGGTGACAGTGGTGTAAGATATTATTTCCATTGGAATAGGTTGCTTATTTTTCATTAGTTACCATAACCTAAAAAGTGGAACTTGGAAAAGACTAGAGGGTTTCTTATCTATAAAACTAACCAGCAAGCAGGAGAGGCAGCAACTGGGAATTTCACCAAAGGGATTTGTGGAAGGGATTTTATGAAGAAATATAAAAGATATAAACACCATAAAGGCATAAACGCCAAAAGGCATAAACACCACAATTCTAGAAATCTCTTCTGTCAGATTTGCCTTGGCCATCAATTATGAAGCCCATGTCCACATGGGAAACAAAGCTCTGCCTAAGTTTAAGGGGATTATGATTTAATATATCTGCCTGTGAAATTCCTGGAGGAAAAAATATCCAGGGTCACAGACACTCCCTGATGGTGTTTCTGATGAACTAGAAACACCCACTGAGGAGGCCCCAGTGTTACTGACTTGTCATTGTGCACCAGCTCACTCAATGCCGATGGCACCAATAACTTGCTCCACAGATTTCTAGCCTGACCAGCCTCCCTGTTTTCTTCTTTAAGATTTTGCATTTTCCCATGCTGCTGTTTTCCCTCTTAAATCTTTGAACTACTAACAACTTCATCTCAATGATAACATCTGTCTGTAATTTTACCTTTCTTCCTCCCAGAGACCGTTACTGCTTGTTCTGAGTCATTTGGGTCAAACGCTTGCAGTTGTGTCATATCACAGCTGGACCCTGTTCCCTTGGTGTACAGGCAGTGAAACCCTGGAGAAGGGAGACTTACAGCAGCGGCCACAGACAGATAAATATCCAAGGCATTACTGCTACCCTTGACAGGTCAGGAAAAGCCATGTGCCCTAAGGATTGTGAGACCAAACCCACAGCCCTTAGCAGGAAACAAAGTGACTCCCGTTCGAAAGGAATGGAGAAATCTATCTGCCAGACAGATCTGTCACCATGGGAGATGCTTCATGTCCCAGAAGCCCGCATCTGACAGATTACCAAGGCCCCTTTGCCAAATTATCAAACACTATTCATGCTGACACTAATTATACTGTCAGAAGAACTCCTGAGCGGATGAAAGGGATTCTGCAAGCAGAGCTGAACTGCAGATATCATCACAGAGGACTTCAATAAACTGGTAGATAAACCTCATAGGAAACAAATTCAAGGGGCAGAGGACTTAAGGAAGAGCTGCTAGTTAATCAGAGAAATGATATTGAGGACACAAACAGAAAGACGATTCAGTGGAAAACTTAATCACTTCATTGTCATCAAATACAAAGAAAAATTGGAGAAATAGATGGCTGCTTGCTGTTCCTTCAGACTAACCTTTCTTTGAAGCTACTTTTACTTTCTTTGCACTATTAGGGATTCATAACAATCTGAAATAGATTTTTTTTTTTTTAATTATCAGCTGGAACAGTATAGTATAACTGAAGAGACCATATCTCTTTCATGTCAAAACCAAAATCATGTTCTAAATATTTTCAGAAAACTCCACTGCAATTAAAATATTTTAAACTATTGGCTATATTTTCATTGTTTCAGTATACTAAAATTATTTTTCCCCTTACATGAAGTTCCAACCAAGGAAGAAATTCTGGACACTGAATTTTCTTTTATAGAACATAAATTTTGCTGACAACTGGTTATTCAATTTTCCCCATTTCCTTATCTTTTCACAGCATGAATATTCATAGTACTGTCTCCAACACATTCCTCTCACAAGTACTGTCAGTTTGATTTAAGAAAGGATGGCTCTTTTCAACTCCATTGCCCAGAATAATACCAAGCTCTTTTACACCACAAAATACACTGTGTGAGGTTGCAGCTGTTTCATCCTGTAGCAGAGAGCAAGTGTTTAAGTGCAAGGCTGCAACCAGTATATCACTTTAATATCATGGTCCAAGCTCAGTTTTTCTCTCTGTCATAGGTCTATTTGCATGTGCACCCTCTCTTTTCAATGGCTTTATATTGCTTAAAAAGCAAGATCATGCAGACAAATAACAGCTTCTAAAAATGTCCATGTTGAAAAGACTTTTCTGCAGTGTTGTCCTTCCAACCCCCAAGGCAGGGTAGAAAGTTTATAGCAGACAAGTGGGGGAAGGGAGGTAGTGCATAATTTATAGATTACTGTGCTTTCAATTTTTTCCCCTAAGAGTTTAAAATACTAATGTTCCACTGTACATACTGTTACAATACTAAACCTCTTCCAAAGTTTTAATTCTTCAGTAGGTGTAAGAACAGAAATAAGGGAAATGCAAATAAAGTCACTTCAATAAAGGAAGACAAAGAGAGTCTAAGGAGATAAAATGTCATGGACTGTTCTCATCAGGTCCCATCAGTGCTTTTGATAGCAGTATAGTGCTATTTAAAACTACAGATAATTTAGCTTGTCAACAAATATTTTTTCTACTTTAGGCATAAAAAGAAACAAAAAAGGTAAATCGAAGAGGAGACTGAAATTATCTTATTTTTGAGTAGTAGACACTCTACTATTATGTTTCTTATTACTCATGTAAAACAATTTCTAGCTCCTGCTTAAGCCATTAGATCACCCTCTTAAATCATAGACCCTTCCATTTTAGCCACTCATTCCTGTAGTGAGACCAGTACCTTTAGTTTGATTGAATCATGCCTTGTGTTTGACTAATGCAAATCTTTCAGGGAGACATCTAGTTTTGATTTAAAAATAGCAAGAGATATGCCACTTCCCTTACAGTGTCTTCCAAAGCTTAATCACTGTCAATGCTTGAAACTCGGAATTTGTCTGTCTTTTGCTTTCAGCTCTCAGCTGCTAAATTAGGGACGCATTCAGAATGGTAGGCAGCGAGTCTAACTGTACCCCAAGGAGGTAGTCTCCCTGGGCTCTGTCTCCAAGCAGAGATAGGACCCTTCTGGGAGCAATTCAGAGCACCAGAAGTTTGTCTTCTGCTCTGATTATCCCCATGAGTGTACTATCTTTCATACAGATTGGAGAAAAAGCCTTTAGAAGCAAGATCATGGGCTGAGAATTAACCTGTGCAAATATCACACCCTAGAGCTCCATATATTTTTCCATGGAGGTATGTGTACTCTGTAATGAGGTTGTCTTTAACTTTCCTTTTTAATGAGAAGAAAAGGTTGAATTTCTTAAGGACAACTTCCTCTCTCCAATCCAGGAACTATTTATTTGACTTTCAGTTGGAATTTTTAGTACAGTTGGTATCAGAAATATATATCCATATCACCGAAAGATCTCATTAATTATTTAATTTATATTAAAACTCAAAGTTGCACACAAAGGCAACTTGATGCTTATTAAATTCTTACTTACAATCTCATTGTCTAAATATTCAGGAGACCCAAAAGTCTTGGGGTGGGGTTTTTGCATCAGCACAGGGATGTCAAAATTACTTTCTTCCTCTGTTGGCCCTGAATTTATTTCAGTGAGGCAAGGAATAGTCAGAGAAGACCTCATGAACTCCTTTACTTTGAGGCCATAAAAAAGGATCATTTGAACCTACACCATTCAACACAAATCTATGTCTTTTAATATCTTCCCTGTTCTTTTATCTGTTGCTTGCCTGCAGTAATATCTAACTCATCTCCCAGTCAAGATTTTCCACATATGTAATCTGCACATTCATGATGGTAAATTAGATCAGCTCTTTCTTGTTTCACATTCAGAGAACATTGAAGACAACTCAGCACCTTCTACTCATTTAAATTGTATTTTGAAGTTATAGTCTCCATGAGTTTTCTCTTTTCCAAACTAAACAAACTTAGGTTTTTTTCTCTAGTTTCCATTCTTTGGATGGATGTGTAACCTGATTTTCCTTTTGGTTTTGATCATCTTCAACATGTGAACCTGTTTGTCAAAGTACAGTGCCCAAAGGTGGACACAGTACTCTTCATAAAGACTCGCTGGTATTAGGTACCTTGGAATGGAAATTACTCCTTCACACAGTTTACATTGCTTTTAATATATCCTGGACTGACATGATATTTTTCATGGCTTTTGTTTGTGCTTTTTACAGCAGCATTATATTCCTGACTCTTATTCAATTTGTGGTAATTATTATTCGCAGATCCTTTTCTGCAGTAATGCTGCCGAGACAATGAGTCCCCATTTTGTATTTATGCATTCCATTTCTCCTTTCTTACGTGAAGCACTTTGCTTTTGTCTGCACTACTTTATTCTTGTTGATACCAAACCATCTCTCTAATTTAGCTCAGACATTTTGAATTTTCATCCTGTCTCAGTACTTGTGAGTCAGGAAGACATCCATAAATTTCACAAATCACTTCTAATGAGAGGTCAAAGTAATTAACAAAACTATTCAGTAATACCACACCAAGACAGACCTCTCTGGTACTTGCTGGAAATGTCCTTTTTGTCTGACAGTGAACAGCTGATAAACAGTCTTTGGGTATGGTGCAAAATGTCCTATTTCTTATGTGCTTTTCAGGCAATCACTCATTTCACTTCACTAGAGATTTCAGCCGACAGATCTATATAACAAACAGAAAGGAAGAAGATACCATAAATAGTATAGGGAGATAAGAATAGAATATTTCATAGAATCATAGAATGGTTTGGGCTGGAAGGGACCTTAAATATCATCTAGTTCCAACCCCCCTGCCATGGGCAGGGACATCTCCCACTAGACCAGGTTGCTCAAAGCTCCGTCCAACCTGGCCTTGAACACTGCCAGGGAGGGGGCAGCCACAACCTCTGTGGAAAACCTGTGCCAGTGCCTCACCACCCTCACAGAGAAGAATTTCTTCCTTCTATCTAATGAAAAACTACCCTCTTTCAGTTTAAAACCGTTGCCCCTCGTCCTGTCACTACACTACATGATAATGAGTGCCTCCGCATCTTTCCTGTAGCCCCCTTTAAGTACTGGAAGACTGCTATAAGGTCTCCCTGGAGCCTTCTCTTCTCCAGGATGAACAACCCCAACTCTCTCAGCCTGTCCTCACAGAGGAGGTGCTCCGGCCCCTGATGATCTTTGTGGCTCTCCTCTGCACCTGCTCAAGCAGGTTCATGTCCTTCTTATGTTGGGGGACCCAGAGCTGAACACAGTACTCCAGGTGGGTCTCATGAGAGCAGACTAGAGGGGGAGTGAAGTGCTAAGGCTTGGACAATAGGCCCAAGCCAGAGTTGACCTATAGATGAATCCTGTATATTTCATAACTGGTAACCATTATGCCAACAGGTATTATACTAAGTTATAATAAACCACCTGTCCTGATGTAAAAGGTGGAAGTGTTGAAGCCTGAGCAACAGGCCCTGAACTGAAACTGTTAACCCGGAATGTAATCCTTGATGAAATATGCATGGAGGATGTAGCTACCTTGAATGTATCCTTCCCTTCCTCTGTATGTGAATAGAATAACAGAGTCATGGAGGCTGGTGTCTGCCTATGTGACCTGATGTGACGTAGCTACTTTGAATGTATCTTTCCCCTCCTTTGTATGTGAATAGAATAACAGAATCATGGAAGCAGGTGTCTGTCCCCAACACCTGATGTTCCATCAGATAAGCAGAGAAACTCCTTTGGCTTCTTCCTTAAGCCCTGGCCAGGCTCCGGGGGGAACCTAATGTGAGATTGAAACCAGGTATTTCTGCTTAAAACAAAGGTGCCAGCTCTTCTGGCTTGATGATTTTTGGGTATATAAGGCTGGACCCGCTCACAGTGACTTTGGAAGCCTCACCTATTGGTGGATGCACCGTGTAGGATTTCCCACTTGCCGGGACAGGCTCCCCAAACCCTCGCTGTAACTGGGGCTGCCCAGCCACTGCAGATCTGGATGATGGTAACGTATGCAAGTGGTGATGGATCTTTCTTAATCAATATTCTCTTTCTCCGGTAGTAATTTGATGCATTACACAGTATTTTCCTATTTGTTTAAGTGTGGTGTTCTGTCTTTTCTTACTGTATATTTTCTGTATTATTCTATTACATTATTTAGTTATTTTAAGTAAAATATGCCTGCTCTTTTCGCTCTGGTGTCTGGGTCTAGTTGGTATCCCTGATCAACAAAACAGAGAGAAACACCTCCCTCGACCCACCAGCTACACTTTATGCAGTGCAGGATGCAGATGTCTTTCTGGGCTGCAAGCACACATTGCTGGCTTATAGTCAGTTTTCCATCCATTCATGCCCCCAATTTCTCCTCCGCAGGGCTGCTCTCGATCCACTCATCGCCCAGCCTGTATTTGTGCTTGGGATTGCCCCAACGGATGTGTAGGACCTTGCACTTGGCCTTGTAGAACTTCATGAGGTTTGCACAGGCCCACCTCCTATACTTGTCAAGGTCCCTCTGGATGGCACATCCCTTCCCTTCAGCATGTCATATTGGCATCATGTAGCAGCTGGTTTTAGTTTATTATAGAAATGCAGTTTCTGCAATAAAAGCAATGAAAAAAATATGAAAGCAATTACACAAAGAATAGTTAAACATAAGTGTTTTCCAGTTACTACTATAGGATGGAAAAAACAGCACTGCTCTAGAAATAATGAAATAGTTATTAAAATGACCCATATTATATCTCTACAGGAAATATCTACAAATTCCAGGTTTTATCACATGTTGTAAATATGTTCAGAGATTAGTTCCAGCCATTTCTTGTTCTTGTCTGCTGTATAGGCTGTAAGAGTATCAAAAGTTAAAAACCTAGTTTTTCCAAAGCACATCTCTGGAGAGAATGGAAATGGGGGTACAACTAACATTGTTTCTTTCTGACTAATGGTATTTTGCCTCAGTGTGCAATATCAGTAAAATTACACCAGTTCCAGCAACTTTGCAAGAATAATGGACCATATCTGCTAAACACAAAATACACAGTTTAGCTTTCTTCTAAAAAGATACAGAGTTGCACTATAAACAAGAATCAAATATATTACTGTAATGGACTTTATAGTTGATTTGGGGCAATCATAATCATCTTAATGAAGTCATAATCCAGGCCTTGCTTTGTTTAAACATGTCTTTGCATATCTTTTGCTTGGAAATGAAGTACCATTCCAGGAGCAATTTGGTTTTTTTTTTTTCAGTTTCTCTGGAAGAGTAGTGAGTGAAGCACACATTATTAGTTCTGAAATATGATTTAACAAAGCATTAGTTGCACAGCTTTCTGTTGGCGTCAGCTTGTCCTGCCAGTGTATGCAATCATGTTTTGGAAACAGGTATCTGATGAAACCCCTGAATAACCTGCTTGAAACACTGTTCTAATGTGCCAAATTGGTATATCTAAAACATTATCTTCTTAATTTTTTTGTTCTAATTACCAAAAAATGCTTTTTGTAAATTTATTTCTATAGTTTACATTTGATAAATACATCTTTGTTGAACTTAATCCATGCCATCCCATACTTATTCATACAAACATGTAAGCACATGTGCATACACAAAATACTTCTAAATAATTGTCCACATATAATTTTATACACCTGTATCATAGATATGATTTTATATTTGTGCATGTATAAAGTATAATTATATAATCAGCAGTATGTGTGTTTGTAAATAGTGACCTGGTTAGACTGAGAGCAAGACAAGAATTACAAGGCTGGCCTGTTGTTCAGGTAGTAAGAAGAATAAGGAGCAGTGTTCAGAATTGCTGAGAGGATAAAGAATTTCAAGACAGAAACTAAGCCATGGTTAGTTTTGTGAATTCAAAGGAATCAACCCAAACTGCCTGCAACCAACGGAGAATAAGATCCTGATGAACAGATAAAGTCCATTACATCTACATTGGGGAAAGCTTTGGGAAAAACAAGATCAATGAAACAAAGGATATTTTTGTCTGAAGGGATACTTTGTTTTGTGTTTAGGATATGAAACAGCAAAGGAAAACATCTTAGCCTGATGTTATCAACATAGAGGTGAGATATTAGCGTGCTGTCTGTAAATAGCATAATAATGGTTACTGCTATATATATTACTGCTACATCTTAATATCATGTAGCAGTCAACTGTAGATTATACTCTTTGATTTTCTCATTTGAAAAACACAGACAAACCACTCTGACATCACTATGGTCTTAAGAACACTTAATGTGAAAGTGAACTAAATATTTGCCACCAGAAAAAGATGTTTTAGAAGAATTTGATATCAGTGTAGCAATAATAATATTATTATTATTAATAATAGCCTGCTTAATTTTAATAAAACATAGTTTACTAATTCCTTTCAGTTAATTACAAAAAGCACCTTCAATATTAAAGTGTATAGTATATGCCAGGTGACTGCCATTGTCTTTAATTAATTACCATAGAAATGGCCTCATTATATTCTATGATAAAGAGTTCATTAATTTTTTAAGAGCTATGTGTTTCCATTAAATGTGAATCAAGAAGACTTTAAAGTAAATAATTAAAAGGTGAGGTGGCCTTTTACAGAGACCTTCAAGCAAAATGGAAGAATAAAAACCTACTTAAGGTGAAATGACAGAATTTCTCTAAGGAGTAGATCCTAATTTTAACACTTGGATTATGCCATCCTCTCTGTACAGAGAAATAGCTTTGTGGCTTCTGTCATTTCCCCACTAAGTGCTGATCAGTTCCTTGCTCAGTGTCCTCTTTGGAAAAAGGTGATGATTAGAGCTTGAACAACTGTCTGACAGGATTTCTCTAAAATGCAGGTTAGATTTGGTGAAAAGACACAGAAGAGAACTCCTGGTTAAATCATTTACTGCCTCTACTAACATAAATGACAGAAAAGGCCTCTAGTACTGAAAAATAATTTTTGTTATCTGGCATCAAGATTTAATGAGAGCAATGGGCTGGATATACTGTCTCATGACCCATAAATATTAGGTCCTTAATAAAACAATATTTCTGAAAGCAATTCCTGGAGAGTCTCCAGCGCAGCCAGTGAAGGAGTAGTGCTTGAAGAGGTCTTCAGAGGAACAGCCTCTTTACCTGCATTTAAACGCACAGGACCTCCTTCTGGAAGTCTTCAAGTACAGTTTGTTCTTCACCTCCCTTGTCACTAAGGGAATGTGTTCATTTGCACAAAAAGTGGTTTCTTTAGGCACTTCCAGTGTAGACACATGCCAGTGGTGGTGTAACTTGGGCAGAAAGTGCTATCATAAAGTGACTTTGTGGCAAGTGACTACTGGAATGTCATTACATAGGTCTGGTAAACAAAAGAGTTGAGGTGGAGGATGAACAGGACAAAGTGGGTAGACTGGGCCATAAGCAGGCAATACTCGTTTTTGTTTCTCCAGAGGAAGTATATAGCATAACCAAGACTTCATATAAACCTTCAGGTAATACTTCTCAATATCTAGCATCACAGATAAAGCTCAACTTGTGGCTTTAATGCCATGGAAAAAAGAAAACATGTCTAAAAACACTTCTTAATGAAGTCTAGTATAGTAACAACAGTTCCTTACCACATTCAGACCATTCTGTTATATTAGTCAGCACTCAAATGTCATTGGGAAATACGAAAACCAAATCCCATGGGAATCAACTTAAGCAACATGTGACTTCCAGACTTTGGGGTATAAATTCTGGGTTTTTTTAGGAAATTAAGACACCTAAAGAGGCAGATAGATAGTTTTCAGAAGCACTTACCATTACAGACCTTTTTGAAAACTGTATTTATGCATCGAAGTGTGTGGCTTGTTTTTCAGTGCACATGAAATATATTGGCTTAACAAAGCGAATTGGTGAGAGTAATTAGGTGCCTATACTGACTGTAGGATTACAGGATGTTGGGATCACTCAGGCTGTAAGGGAACTCAGGAGGTCTCTAATCCAACCTTCAGCTGTGCTCAGATGAAGTTGCTCAATGTTTTATCCAGCTGAGTCCTGGACACCTCTGAAGCTGAAGACTTCACAACCTCTCCAGGCAACCTGTTCCACTGCCTTTTTCTGTCACATAACAATCCAGTATTTCCCAGTTCTTTGCTCACAACACTGCCTCTGTAGTGCAAATGGATCTATGCCTAAAATGCCACAACACCTGTTTCTAATCAAACCAACATTTTATAAGATAGTTTATGTGAAAAGATGCTGTGTTCTCCAACACTCAATGTCTATGAATTAAAAGCATTCAGTACAGAAATGTTTACAAAAAAGCTGGGCAGTGAGAGGAATAACTAAACATAATCCAGAGAAAGAGTGGCATGCCAATCCCATTCAAAACCCTGTTTCTTCTCAACCAGAAATAGAGTGACAAAGTAAAGAAGACTGAGCACCCAGGAAGTGCTACCTCTGGATGCAATGCACTGCACACATCACTGGTGATTTGGATGAACATTGGATGAACACTCAGTCAGAAGTAACACAGATGAATACATGCTTTAAAGGTATCTGAAAGTTGTGGTGTATATTCAGATTAATGGATGAAATAAATACACAAAATTACTTGCCTTTACAAGTGACATGATGTATTCTGTGCTCAGGATGAAAAGTTTTTAGCACTTGGATTCTGAGCAAGCTGATAATTTATTTTCACCTTAATTAAGTGCACAACATACCTGCCTTTTTTTTCAGCCGAGCATGGGCTGAGAGGACTTCTATCACCAGATTGCTACACTTATTGTACCTCATGAGCACATGTACAATCACTTTTTCTACTGCAAACAAAATAATAATTTCCAAAGGACAATATAAAAAAGAAACATACATAGAGATAGGCTAAACTGAGTTATTACTGCCCTAATCATAAATTGCTGCTGTGGAATAATCACTCTCCATCTGATTCTTTGGGATCCCTTGGGAAACAAGACTTCTGTGCCCCAAGTTTTGTAAGTAGCAAAGCTGTAGGCTCTTTTCCTCTCTAAGCCTTCTGAAATAGGAGAATGAAGGAGGCTGTACAAAGACAGTGGCCAGCCAATCTGATGCTAAAAAGACTTGAATAAATATCATGCTGCTTATTCCATTTGCTTACCTTGTAAACATGTATGCAGGCACATATATGGTAGGCACTTCTGTAATACTAATTAATAGTTATATGTGAAAAATGCACATTTCGAAACACTGATTTTTGGAAAATGATGTAAGCATACCCTGCCATGAAAAGACAAGGATTGTACTCTAGCAGGCATCCAGCCCATGAAAGCTAAGAACATTCTGGTGACACTACAAGAAAACTTGCTCCCTTTAGTTTCACTGAGTTTTGAACTTCCCATTTGGCCACAGGAAAGGCATTCTCTTGCAAATTTACACTGTAAGGGTATTCTGTGGAAGCTGTAGAACTATGTAGACTATGAGTAGAGAGCTCATTGAGAGACCGTAACTGAAGTGAAACACAGTCCTTTTTAATTTAAAATTTGCAGAGTGTTGGCTTACCACCTGATGATGCTTGGAAGGAACAAAGCTGTTCTCCTAATGTTTTGTAAAACTCCGCATTGCCAAGTTGCCTACAAAATGCTCATCAATGTGCTCTGACCACTCCATCTTATAATATATTGTACTCCAATTTTAACACTGCAGCTTATTTGTTTTGATTACTGCACAGCTTGTATCCTTTTATCATTGCTTACGTGATACATCAGGGATAAGGATTGATCATTTTTTAATTTAAGCAAACAATGATGCCAAGGTCTTGACTAGAATACAGCATGCAGTCCATCTAACTGTTTGTAGAGAGTCCCTACCCCAGGATCAAATAGTCATAGGTTGTAGTGACTGTGGCCCCTGCTAAAACATCTGATGCACAGCATCTGTATTTAGCCAAGGTGAGCCATGCTCTACATTTCCACTCAACTGATAGATATTGTCAGTGAATAGTTTGCCTCCCCCATCAGTACCAGAAACATCTGATTAAAAAAGAGGACAGGAAAGAGAGAAATGGTTAAGCCTCAGGTGGGTGAGAAAAAGATTTCTGGCTCTACTCCTGAGATTATTTTGTTCAAGAGAAAAATGTGGGATCATGCAGATGCCACAGTGGTTTTTTACATCACCACACAATATCTGAAACATCTCAAGAACACAATAAAATAAAATGTGTTTGGCCCAGAACATGCAGAAGTTTGTTTAATATTTGCTTGTTTTCAGTTCCTAGAAATCATAGGAAGTAAGGCTGAAATGGGATCTTGGAGGTATTGCCTAGACTAGCTCTTCATTACAACACAGAGTTGGCTGCAATTAAAATATTTCAGACATCTGTTCAAAGGAGGTTAGATAATGGATAATTGTCACTAACTTAAACCTGATCCTGGTAAAAAAAATTGTTTGTTTTGCCAGCCTGAGAGCATTTTTGTTTGGTTGGTTGGTTTATTTGTTTGTTTTTATTTTTGGTGAGTGATTACATCTATGTTATTTTTATGATTCTAAGACAAACCATAAAATCTGAAAAACAACAACAAAGAGCCCACAAAGCCCTGTTAGATTTTTGCTTTTTTTTTTTTTTTTTTCGTTTTGTTTTGAAACCTTTTTAGTGCAATTACCAGAAGACCAGTTTAGTGAATGCACTGCTGAAGGAAAAACCAGTTCTATGGGGAAAGAAAGGGTGTTCCATCACAGGAAAAGGGCTTCCTGTCAACAACTTCCTATCCATCATGGAGAGAGCTATCATGTTCATGTAATTAACATAGCAAATGAATAAGCAAGCAATCAGTCAGTGATATCTCCCCAAAACATACAATGTTCACTGAGGACACCTCTACAGAGAATAATCACTGACCCATATAGTTCAGTCATTTGTGTCATGAAATGCATAAATTTATGTAAGTATAAGTAGTGTTTGTTTCTACATGCATGGAGTTTTAGCAGTAACAGTATCACACCCTGTTCTCTCAGACTTTATATGCCAGATGATACATACATGTTCCAATGTAATTAATATGTTTGTATAAAATGATCAAACCCAAATATCTTCCACATTACATATTAATTGGTATCACTAATATTCCCCTGTGGAATTGTTCCTAGCAGCTTCTGCAGTTCAGAATGAAAGATTAAGGGTAATAAAACAAATCATTTCAGTTAGGTATAGAGATACCCTTTCAAACCTTTAAACCAAAAGAGAAATCTGCTGTGAAACCAACAACTGTTGTTGGCAATGGAAAAATTCCACCAAACAAGGAATTTCTGAGCATTATTCTCTACAAAAATTTAAACATATTTATATATCTTTACCTCAGTGGTTGGAAGAATGAAAAAAATCTTCAAGTCAGGCTCAAAGAAGTCTGGAAACAAAGCCAACAGATAAATAAAATGCTTCTTATCAAATCATTGTGCATGGTCTGTGCTTTAATCTTTTTAGGCATTTTTAATAAAAAGAATTGCATTCACAGAGAGCTGTCATCAGAAAATACCTTAAAATTTCCTGCATAGAGCATAAATAAAAAGTCAGAAACAGATATCCTCTCTCGGCAAAGAGGATAATCTACACTCCTACTAGTGAAAGATGGTAAGAGCAGGGGTACTGTCCCCTGAATTTTTGAGAATTTTATCCTAATTCCTTAACATTTCTATTTTGCTATGTTAATTCTGAATTAATGTGTTTGTTATTAAAAACAAAACAAAACAAAAAAACCCCACTCATTTAATAAAAGAAAAATTGCTGTATCTTGTTTGGGGCTCACTCTTCTAATTCCATAGGAAAAAAAAATTCAGAAAATGCTTTTTAGGACACAGTTTCTGATGACTGAAATCAAACACATCCCATTTTAGATGGCAGTGTCTTGAATTTCTGCAACATGTACTCTTAGGCTGGTTCTCACCCTACTTAAACAACTAAGGCGTGAAGAATGCATTTTATCTATTGATTCTGTGCTTTTCATTCTTACAGCTCTTGAGGCCCTTAAGAAGTTTTTAGTATTTCATTTCAGGTGTTCTATTTGAAATAATATTTTTGGTGCTGTTGGGAATCAGGGCTAAGTTGTTATTTCCTTAGATACATAAATTCCCATTTATTACTTTATTTTTATTAAAAGGGAGATCGTATCTCTGGACAAAGTGGAATTTCCTAATGCTGTCTGCTCTGGGCCACCCCCTTCACACCCTGCACATAACATGGAACCATCTACATGATTTTTCACATATGAACCACTCCCATAAGCAACCATAACCCCAACTTTCTCCTGTGGGGGAGGTGGGACTCCCCAAAACATTGTTGAATGAGAGCTCTTTCTCTCCTCTCCTGTGATAATGTCCACCATCACAAATGAGAAGGCATTACTTACTGCACAACAAATGTCTTCAGAAAAAAAAAAGTACATTTTAAAATCATCAGGTAAGTCCACGTGAGTAGCTTTATTTAGTGGGAAGGATCACCTTTTTCATCTTCCTTTCTACTGCATAGGGGCCATTTTCTGACTGGTTTCTCTTCTAGGAAGAGCATTTCAGCTGGGGAGTATCTTTTTGATCTCCTTGTTCCCAGCCAGCAGAACAGCTGAGTCCTGTGGCTTGGAAATATGCCATTGCCCTGTAATTGTTTCCCTGAAGTTTGTTGTGTGGTTGCTTATCTATATTGCTTCCAGGCTTGTTTTTCCCATTGCACCCTATTAAGCCAGACCACATTCCCTTTAGAAAGTTTATAAACCAATATTCTATTCACATCACTGAAAAGATCAAAAGCAGGGTTTCTAAGCCTATTACACGTCAGTATTCTTAGGTGATGCCATAATATTTGTGTCTATCATATGTAGACAATTACTGTATTATTTTTAATATTTAATGTTATTTAAGTAGAAATTTTAAACTGATACCTTTTTTTTTTTTTTTTTTTTTTTTTTGTATCAACATCAAAACCAAATGTTGAGCATTGCAACATCTTTTTGTTTAGGAAGGCATGATGCACAGTAATGCAACAATCTCCTGAACCAGCAAAATGTTGTCAAGTTACTAGAAGATCCTGTTTAGACCATTAAAAGTTAGAAATAAAAAACAAAATATATTTGTTAAACAAGTTGGTACTTTTGTAGATGACTGTATTTTGAGTAGTGGACTGAATAAAAAGTAAAGTTCTCCATAAGTCTTTTGATAATCAGATTTCACCAACATGCCATTTGAAATGTTATGAAACCCTGCTGTAGGAAATAAAACCAAGTATCTTCACCTCTTATAGATTTAACTACTCTGCAAACAATACTGGTGCTATATTAAGTTTTGTTTGCTTGTTTGTTTACTTTTACATCTTTATTTTCAGGAAGCTCCTTAATTCTAACGTCATTTCACCCAGTTTTAGAGTTTAGTGAACACGCCATACTTGCACAGCACTGGGCAGGTCTGCCTTTCTTTCTTTTCCTAAATGATGTGATTCAGTTTGCCAGTGAAAACTCTCATAACAAGAAATTTTTCTCATTTCTCTGTTTTTGCTTAGGAGGGCTTCTGCATCCTTTGGAATTTTTCTGCTCAAGGATCAATAGCGCAGTAATTTGAGGTAGACAGCTTTGCTGCTTCTTAAGGCACACCTCCTCTCCAAATCAAAAAGAGGCAGGGGAAGACTCAAACACCAGGTCCCTGATCATCTACACTGTTTAATTCTTAGCTTGTTCCTCTGAATTTATTTAGGACCACTGTGACTAGTTTTGCTTTGGTATGGTTCAGAGGATGGTTTGCTTGCTCCTAAATTTAGAAGTTCAAATGAGCAGTTTCCCTGAGGCTGTTCTTAGTTTTCACTCCCTCTGCCTTACACAGCCTCCCAAACCTACCTTGAAAGACTTTGGAGGTGACTAGCTGTCAGCTTTACTGAGGGAATTAACCCAGCCCATTTGGCTTCCGTGGTAAGGAATAGTCGCTACTCCTCGTTTACTTATGACTGTGGAGAAACAGGCTCAGAGTTAAGGCTTTAACCACCTTAGTTTGTTCTTCTAATGCTTCAATAGATGCCAGTGACAGGAAGGGCTGCTTAAACAACCCTGACTTACAAATATTTACTTAATAGACATTATAAACACAAGGTCCTGCACTGCAGTCAATAAATCTATTTGCAGGAATGACGAGTGTTCAACAATGGTTGCAGAATTGCAACACAGATCTGAAAACAGCAATAGCTCACACACGTTGCTGAACATAAGGTAAAGGCCTTTGAAATCATGACAAGAGCAATTTTAGTGACAGTGTAAGGAAAAAATCAAAATATTGTCAATTCTAATGAAAACCATCCTGTGAGGATATTCACAAGGAATAACATTTGAATATAAATCCTTAGCTGAAACTTCCATGTAGAAATGAGCAAAATCTTTGTCTTTTTTAAAGCAAATCTCTCCAAGTTATATTTTTAATTTACCCAGTCATAGATGGTGCAAAAGCCACTCTGCAATACTGTGACTGCAGGGTTTTTTCTTCTAAAACGTTGGGGTTTTGTCACGGGAATAAGTCAAAATATATGATTAATGACTTCTTTCTTATAAATTTAATTTTTTTCTGTGTTGTTTGTTCAAAAGGAAACATTCAAGGGCTTATATCTGTGGTTTTGGCAGACTCATAGCAGAGAAGATGCCAACAAATGATATTTCCTTTTCTTTAATCACCTTCAGCCCTGTCACTGAAACAAAAAGACAATCATCTGATGAAGTTACGAATTATTGCTATAAGTGAATGTCAGATTGTCCTCTTCATCAATTTTCTAAAACATTTTCATTATAATACTTTTAGTATATATAGAAAAAAAATATAAGCCTATTATACTTTAGTCAATTTAATATTTGCTTTGGTCAGTCATCATAACTTTGGAAAATCTCCACATTTCAGAATTTATTCCAAATACTGAATGTGTAGGATAAATCTTTTAACATCAGTACAACTCTTAAATTTCAAGATTTCGACTAGATACATTCCCTTTGGTTGGTAGGTAGACACAGAAGTCTTCATTCTTTACTACTTTGAAGAAAATAGAGAAAATACAGATCATGGGTGCTACAGTTCCACACTTGTGACAAATAGGGCATAATTATGGAATAATGAATAACTTCATTATCTAGAGAAAGAAGAGTCTATCAAAAGGTGTACACTTCACTTAGAGTTATGACTAGAGAGCCAGATTTTATGTAAAGCAGTGACAAAAATAAAAATAGCTCCCAACAACCATGAGATAAAAGTAAAAACAAGTGCAAACATGAGCAACAAGCAAAACTTGCCAGGGTAACAGCTTGTTAGCTTTGCATTACTTCACTACATTATTGGTTATACACCTTATACACAGAGTACATTTCCATTTCTACTCAGCCCGGTCCCTCCCCAGGAGAAAGGGTTTCATTACAGAAGAGGACATAGACCTGCTAATGAGGAAAGAGAAGGGCTTCCATGTAGATTAGGAGTCTAAGATGTACTGCTGACATTCTGTACTGAGAAAACTTTTTGTATTTCCAGGTGTAAGAAATGTTAGTAAGAAATAATGCCATAATCAGTTTGCACGTTGTAACAGTGATGTACCATGACATGCCATGATATTTTAGCCTGTCTTTTTCTTAAATATTTTTTTATATTTTAGCCTGTCTTTTTTTTTTTTTTTTTTTTTTTTAAAGATATGTAGTCACTTATGCAAAAGTTATAGAGCTGAAGGTTTCTCGATAATGAGGAGAGAGAGTTTTACAAGTGGCTGAGTTGCAGCCTCTGAAGTTAAGCTTCTGTCCTGAAAGCCTGCCTATATTAATACAGAAATTACTGTGGGATTTTTGTTTGATTGTGTTTTTTTCTTTAAAATGCAGAAGGGAGACAGACTGATTAGATGATCATAACAGTTTAATAGGCATTAAAAACAGCCTGTCTAGCATTATCTTTTCTTATTCCATGAGTTATGAGGGTTAGAACAAAAATGACTCACTGAGATTTCCTTTATTTAGAAGTTAACATTTTTAGATGGTTTCATCTACAACAACCAGATACTGTGCATGTAAGATTCAATGATGAGTTATGAACACCCCAAAATAAAGAGAATGACTCTCAGGTTGCTAAGGGCAAGGCCGCCAGCTGAGCTGTCTACCTGGGAAGGATGGATCTGGATCCCCTCAGACAGGGTAAAGTGGATGCCACCTCAAGTCAGTGATCCAACCATCATACTGCTGAACTGAGGATAAAGCAAACCAGACACCACACCCACCAGCACACCTCTCCAAACTCCTGATTTGGTGTTTGAGAGGCAAGCCACGGTTGTGCTGTTCTTGTGCAGCAGCTGAGGGTGTTTGGAGACCTTGTGAAATCTTTTCAAGCAGGAATGGCAGAAAACTATGTGGCCTGCAAGACCTTACAGTTCACAGGATTAGAATTAAGTTTTGAGGAATTTCATAAACCGTGTTTTGCTAGCCTTAAAGTCCAAATTTTGGATGTACATACTTTTGTTCTTCTTTGATCCCACAGATGTGTCCACATATTTGGGGTTTGTAGCACTCCAGCAACTGGAAAGATAATGCAGTTCAGTAAAGAATGAAAGAGACAAATCTGGATCACAAGACCTAGGTTCTACACATTGACTTCTATTAATTGAAAGTTTATCTGCTTTTTCATTTCAAAAAGTAAAGGTTGCACATTATATTTAAAACATCAATCCATGAGTACAATTCTTACTTAGAGAAGGAGAGTTTAGTAAAAGGTACTTGACAAAGCTGAAGGCTCATAAATTGACATCAGTTAAAAAATATTGAATGCATAATCCTCATTTCAGCTGTCATTGAAGTGACTATCCCGAAGTACCTTGTTGGAAAGCGACTCCAGCTTCTCCTGTCTGGGATAATGCTCACCCTACATGTGTTTAACATCTCCACAGTTGTAGGACTCAGCTCTGTACTATTTCCCCCATTATCTAGCTGCTTTGTGGAGGAACACCAGATATGAGCCTCAAGAGGGAACCAGAAGTCACTTTGAAGAAGTGACAGTTTGGACAGTCAGGAGACGAGGGCCTCAGACCTGCAGAGCCTTCATTCAAAAATGAGTCTCACTGCAGTCTTAAACTCTTGAGCTGAAGAGGTTTACACAATGGTAAAGATGAATTCACTACTATGTAATCTAAACAAGGCACAGAGAAAGCAAAGTATTGAACCTGAAAATGAACACATTTTTTTAAATGGGATGGTTTTAGGTTTAAGGAGAAATTCAGTAGGAATGTGGTGGCAGCCAGCAATTTAGTCTGTGCAATATATAGTACTGGGTCACTAGGATTACTACAGTAAAGACAATTTATAAAAAGAGTTTACCCACTTTAATTAAACTAAGTGTTTCTGTTGACTTCAAAAGGTTGGCAACTAGCTCCAAAATACATAACCTGAACCTAGTAACATATCATACTTTGTCCTAAACCTGGGTATTTTCATCCTTTAATTGTGATTTGTCCACCATTTCTTCATACATTCAAGTAAGCTTATTACAGAGGTAGACTATTTTTTCTATATACCACTTTGAAAGTACTGGGAATTTGCCATCCTTTAGCTTGTTTATAACATATATAGAGATATAGAGAAAGTCTTTCTCCTTATTTGTGGAGGTCAGTGTCTGTTGTGGTTTCCCTAAAAATCACATTCCTTTAAAGGAACTATTGCTTTAATATTTTAAATATTATAAAATATAGATTAATTTGTACTTAATATACATTATTTACGTAAGTTTAAAAAGGAATAATTTAAATCCCTTAAAAAAAAAAAAAAAAGGAATAATCAATCCTTTTCTGTTTTCCTAAGAAATTATTTCATGTTAAGTAATATTTATATATCAGCTCACTGGGTGATATTTGAAAAAACAAACCAAAGCATAATCAGTCATTTCCAGAGATAAATAGAAATCAAGGGAATTCTGTTATTATTGTGTGAGTAATTCACAGGACATCTCTATGCACTGCTTCTCTATCTTATCCCATAGCTCTTATAGTTAAAGGTCAACTCGCTGGAATGAAGTAATAAGAGGTTAATATATTCTATGTGAACTTAGTTACCAGGGTTGTCTTCCATCCAGATTTTAGACTTGCCCGTTAGTGCTTTCCTGTTAAATGAAGAAGAACCTAGACCCCCATAACATGGTGGGAGACAGCTCTCAGTATAAGACATGGAATGAATGATGATGTATGTTATGTACATGTCCTTCATAAAAACTCAGGGAATTTCTGGGTTTTTTCCTGGTCTTGGGCAATATGATATTCTACAGTGATTTCTCAGGGGTCCCATGTCATCAGGCATTAGTGATCCTGTTCATATTTCTGGCCATTCTGTGACTCAGTTCTGTAGTTGCTATGGTTTTACTAGATGACCAAACTGCAAACTGTACCCAGAGAGTGAAAGAAATAGCTGCAGTAAATAAGATGAGTAGGGCACTTGTGGCTGCTCTGCTGTAAGTCTTTGGGGTGCTTTTACATCATCACAGAGCAGAGTTTATTTAGTAGGATTCACACAATGATATATCATGATACCTGCTTGTGACTGCTGCCATTCAAGGTGAGAAAGCACAAGAGGGAATTTTTTAATGGTTACACAAGGCAAGGTTTGTTAGAGCTGTGAGAACCTGGCCAAGGTTCTCAAGGGCTTCTGGAAAAGATACAATAACAAAACTTCTATATTTTGTATTTCATGTCATCTAGAGGATTTTCAATATTAAATTGAATTGGAAAAGCATAGGAAACTGAATAAAAATAGCCACAATACAAGAAGAAACCTGGGAAGTGTTTTATAAAGCTAGGATGCATTTTCAGAGATCAGGATCGAGGGAAAAGAACATAATGTAACCAAAAGTAACAGCAACAATAGTAAATTCAATTGCTGACCTAACCAAAAGACATATCTAAGTCCTTAAAAGTCTGATGACATCTGAATGCAAACATATTAGGAAACATCTCAAAAATTATTTTGAATGAAGCCAGTGCATACAAGAAAAATATCCTTACTGCTCTTCAAGTCAGGAAAGTGACAGCAGCTGATGTATGGATTTTCTATTAAGGGATTTGCAGACTTCTGTAAAAATGTCTGTAAGACAAACTTGTGTCTTTTCATCAGGAGTTAGGAAATACAGAAAGATATTAGTAAGCCTAGTACAGCCAAATGACCTGAGTAGTTAACCTTTGTGAAGTGGAAGATGAGACAACACAGACAAAATTTTTAATACTGTTGAACATTTTTCAGCAGAAGCATCCAGTCACATTTCCTATTTTCCATTAGTACCATAGGCTGTAATGGCTTTGTCTATATTAACATATTAAATTATGCCCAGGAATGTTCCTAGACACTAGTACATGTTCAGCTACCTGGCAAGGACCTGAAATGTCCCCTGGTGCAGTATTGGCAGGTACTAACAAGCACTCCGTGATATCGAAGTAAAGAGTGGTGCAAGGGCCTTTCCCAGAGGGTCTTTTGCATGTGGTCACTCTGTTTTGGATTGTGGCAGGTGCATCCGCCCAATGAGAGCAGAGCTTCTTGGCTGCTGAAGTGCAGCAGCTCGGGGCTGCCTTTGCTCTCAGGGCTCCGTGGTAATTGGGCCTTTGGCTAATGGGAGCCGCTATTGACCACAGGCCAGATCGGGCCTGGGCATCAATGGAGTCCCCTGGGAGCCATTGGGAGCTCGTCCCCTGGAGCAGCAGCTGCGGTCGAGGACTCTCCCCTGGGGTCAGGATGCTGCCCAAGGAAACTCCTCGAGGGGCCTTGGGTCGGGAGCTGCCCTGAGCAGGTCCTCGAGGCTGAGAGCCCTCACTGGTCAGGTGAGTGATAGAGCGTTTGGGGTTGCCGCTAAACCCCAGGGAGTGGGGCTTTGCTCTGCGTTCTGGGCTGCCGTTAAACCCTAGGAAGTTGTTCTTTTCTCCTCTCACAGACATTCGAACCTGTAATTTACAGAGAGCTAGTTAATTGTGGGGTTTTTTTGGTGTTTTTTTTTTTTTTTTTCTTTTTTTGTGGTTAGTTCTTTATTTGAGAGCCTCTGTAGCATGGAGACTAGGAGAACCTACCAGAGGATCTCTGCCAACTGGATGAGGTGCCTGGGAGGCAGATGTAATATGTTGGTACACACACAGTTATGTGTATTAGCCACTGAAAGACTATGGGACCAGTTTGCCTTGCAGTGCCACTGATGAAAAACAGAAATAACCCTTTCTTTATGAAAAGAAATTAATACTTAAACTGGTAAAAGTGAGAAGAAAGTGAAGTTCCAAATTCCAATAATGATACCCAACAGAGTTTCAAATGGATTTGTTTTCTGGCAATTACGCACAGTATGGTTGATTATTTGACAGCATCATGAGAAAGAATAGTGAGCAGGTAGAAGTTATTTTTCCTTAATGCTATCTGCTGTGGAAGGTCACAAAATCCATAATTATTGTTGGCTCATAAAATTGATTCACAATTCACACATTATATATATAATATATATATTATTGTTATTGTATATACCACATATACATTCACATACATAGTTTGTCTCAGAAGCAACATGTCACCTTTGTCACCTTTGATAAATTCTTGATAGGAAGCTGAAATCATTTAAAGACAAAATATCCCTACAAGTTAATCTAAATACAGTTTGGAAAGAGAAAACAAACAAAACATTAGATAAAGACAGTATCTAGAAAAATACTGACAGTTTGGAAAAGAAGAAAGCAGATAACCTTGGCATGGGTCTTAATTTGTCTTATGCAACAAGTTAAACCAACATGGCCTCTGAAAACGCTACTATACATCTGCATGATGCAGTGCAAGAAGCAGAATTTAGGCCTGCAAGAGATTTGCTGGATGCTTCCTATGAATTGTGTATATGAACTATATATAATCACGACTCACAAAACTTGCTTGGCAATTAATTGGTCCCAGTTTTCTTGCAAGCATATGGGATTTTGTTTTGGAAGGATGCTTTTATACAAAATATTTCTACTAATCTTCGGATCCACCTTCTACAAGACCTGGTCTTCTGGAAAGCTACGCTGAACACACATACTAAATAAATGTCTCTCTTGGATTAGTTCTGTCTCTACCCTCAAGAAAAGTCTGGCTTGTGTCTGTATGACTAAACTCTCTTGTCTCCTCAGAATATGATGGCCACATCTATCCTGCCTATTGAGAAGAGTCTGTGGTCCATGAGGTCTCAAGGACTGTGGGGAATATGTGGAGCTGAAGTCAGGGATTTACCTGGGAGAAGGCTCGTTCACTGTATAACTGCAGTAGGATGTATGCTAGTAACTAAACCCTGCAAATGACCAAGGGACGATGTGTGAGCCTGAACTCTGGTCCCATTTACTTTCCCAGCAAAAGTGCACTCCTTCTGTCCTGATGACTTTTGAAACTCCTGCCTGCCTTTTTGAACATTAAGAAATGCTGTACCAACAGACAGGATTTCAATTAGCATGAAATTTATTTTTGTTTGGTCTAGAAAAGTAGGCATATAAAGACAGAACAATTGTGGCCTTGACAGAAGTTTGAAAATATGTCAGAATTAACGTTGTTCTTAATTGAAAGAGATATCAAAAGTACCAGTCTCAAAAAAAACCCAACTGAATAAGGAAAATAACAGCCTTTCACAATAATTGCTTTTATTTAAGCTTTTTACCTTGATGACATATGAAAGATGAATCTAGCAGACTAACTGAATGGCTGCTCTTGGAGAAACAGAATAATTTGAAAATACCTGGAAACATCAGGTACCTTCCAAATGATCACAAGAATTTTTGCATGCTCAGAGTCAAACCAGCGTTCTTGATGGCTGCACATAATCAGATCTCTGTTAAAGCTCAAAGGATAGCAAAACTGTATGAACAGCAGTGAAATTATGATCCTAAATAAATTAAGTTCGTAGACAATTACTGTTTCTTTTTCTTTTGTCTCTTTTCTCTGTTGATTCTATGAAAAATAATGCTTGGATGATTTAACCTGCTTCTGCTTTATATCTGTAAGCATTTGCATATATATATAAAACTGTGTATTTCTATACACATGCGAACATATGAAATTTAGCAGCTATTTATACAAACATAAATCTCTATGTAGTTTTCTGGTCTTAATGACACCCTAGAAACCTGAGTAACATAAACTGCTTCTGCTACACTGATGCCGTAATGAGGAGATAACTGAAGAATTTCAGCATATTTCTGACAGGAGGTAAATCTCCCTAATTTACTTGGAATTCCTCAGAGTCTGATTTTTTACAATTTTCAAAATTGTGCTGTTCTTATGATCAACTTCAATCACTAAATTTGACTGCATAGGCAATATTCTTTATAAAGCTTACTTAAAACAGAAGTTGTCTGCTGAAACACAAGGAACCCTGGTTCTGTAGGATAGCCATGATGACAAATTTTTTCAGGAAAGCCAGTCTATAAAGCTTCCTAGAAATCTGGAGAACGCCTTTACTTCCCTATCTTGTTACAAATCTGTATTTTGCAACTATAATTGAAAAAATATAAAAGGTATTTCTAATTCAAAAATATTTTGAGTATTTTTTCAACTATTAGACCAGTTAAATGGCCATTTTTTGCCTTTAATCATTAGGCAGCAAAGGCAACATAGCTGAAATTATTATGTCAAGGAGACACATGCAGTACGTGTATCCCTAGTGGATACAATATTTTTGGCAGTTTGTCTAAGGTTTTGTGAAAGCTATCATTTGTGCTATCTGAGTAACTTCCTTAATGAGGCAACAGAAATTATGTCCCATAATTGCCCATTTTTGAAGGTTCAATTCATGACTTTTTTTCAGACCCTGCCATACAAGGATGAATATTCCCAGAAATTTTGTGGCTTAATAACATTCATGCCCCTAATAATGAAATAAATATTAGCTCATCAGCAAATGACTTAATACAGTTATTATATGGATCACAGACTAGTGCTCTCAGATGAAATGTTTAATTGTGGAAACGAGACATTTCCAGATACTAAACCAAATAGTAGTGAAGACATATACTGTAATAAACAGAGAGAAGACATATAACAGAATAAAAGTCCGCACACAAAACCACACATACATACTAGCTAGGTGTGAAGAAACTAACTGAAATGTTCCTTCAGATTGTCTGTACTTGCAAATTACTTTAACCATTTAGATTAAATTTTTGTGGGGTATAAGGCTTTTTCATGGACCTCTCTTTGGCATCTAGTCTAAAATTCAGATCATAATTACCTTGCTTTCCAAAATTGATAGTATATGGGATTTTCAGCAGATTGTATCTTATTGTAATGAATATTTAGTTCTTCTCATACCAATACAATTTATTTCCCCAGGAATATGACTTCTAGTTAATTACAATCAAATCCTGAACAGTTCAAACCCTAAGTAGATGACAAATTGAGGTTTTGGGGTAAGGTCATTATTATAAAGCTTATGGCAATTGCTTACAATGTTTGAATGCTATGTTAAGAGTTGCTTTGTATCCTGATTTAGTTTAACTAACAAAGTAAAAACTGACCCCAAACTTTAGGTTCCTTTATGACCCTAATTTACACACTTCATAGATTTTAGAACATTAGAGGTTGACATTTAATTGCTTTATTTCAGTAGAGTGAAAACTATCTGACAGAAAACCAAAATGTGGAAGGCAGTTTTTGGTCTCATCTAGAATATTAGTGGTTTAACAGTAATAAATCTGAGTGTTATTTTCTGTAGCTGAGAGCTGGGAGAACTAAAGTGAATCCCCCAAGATTTCATACTATTTAAACCTGAATACTTAGGCAGAAAGTCCACTTACCACTTTTCACAGACACTTTGAGAATTCTATTTTAATTCTATATTTATTCAACATAAAAGTCCATTGGCTAATAGTACAATGTATTTCTATGTGGGATATCATACTCCATTCCTTTCCTCTACCTGAGAAGTATCTTTCTTGTTAACCTGTGAGGCAATGACTCCTCCTTATGGTTTACATGAGTCTAAGAAGAGTAATGTGAGAAATTAATGACTCTGTATATATTTTTGAACAATTATTTGATTACTCAGTTGGCATAGTTGAGCTATCTCCCTATTTTAGCTGACATGGCCAAAAGACCTCATACGCTTTATATGCAAAGTAAGTATAAAGTGAACAGATTAGCAAACCCAGCTGGGCCAGTAACATTGCTTTGGGAATAAGGTTCTTGAATAAAAGTATTGAGATCCATACAACTATCCTATCCACTGCCAAAAATCACTCACTATTTCCTTTTATTTTTTCATGGACAGAAAACTGAAGAAAACAAAGATCCTATCCTTGGAGGACAGAAGGAGAAAATCTTTTGAATGCATAGTGAGAACACAAATATTCATTGCAATGACAATACCAGCCGCAAAAAGGCTAAAGAAGTAGAAAACAGTATCTCCAGCAAATTACGGTAGCTTATTCTTTTATTTGAAGTTCCATTTAAAAAGTGACTATTCCTTTTTTCCCCCTAAAAAACAAAGGTAGAAGAGTATGACTGTGACAAGGTGGTCACACAAGCCAACTTTCTTTTACATACTGTCTCCTGTGCATGAATATCGTTACTTATGTACTTGCTTCTTGATTTTGTTTTTCTTGAGAGAACTGCAAACTGATGAGATGTTATGGAAAGAGTAACATCCATAACACGCAAACACCGTCCACTCACCTGGTGCTGCTTCTGGCACCTGCCAAGACGGAGCTCAGGCCTTCTCAACAATAATCTGACACATGTTTGAATAAGTGTCAACAGTGTTGTCATCTTTGAATTTGTGTTAAAAGAAGAACTAGAATTTAGTGTAGCCTTTTTATTTCTATTATGAATCATAATTGGCAATTAGTTTAACCAGATTATTAAATTTCAATTAATGTTTAATTTAATGATCAATTTAATTTTTACATTTTGTTACATTTAATTTAAATAATTCATTTTTTAATTTTAATTTTTGCAGGGTCAATATAAAGTATAGGTTTAGTAAGGATTTAATTGAGGCTAGGAGCTACATTGGGATTTCATTTTTAACAAAGCTATATACCAAAACAATTGGCACACAGCTATAAAAGTCATTACACAGCAAAAGAAATGAAGTTCAGCTATCACGAATGAGATGAATGGGGCTCCATGATTCTCTGATGAGACACTACAGGCTGGATTCAGACACTCTTGCTGTCAAACGAAATGTCTGCTGTAGCAATGTGTGAGTGCTGCCTTTGACCTGTGCATCAGAATGCTTTATTTATGGAGCGCTTGGCTGAGATTAAAATATCTTTTTTCTTTTCTGTTTTTTTTTTTTTTTTTTCTTTTCCTTTCTTTCTTCAATAAATGGGTTTTAAGAAGCTGTCCCCCGATAAACTTGCTAGGGCTATTAAGAAGTAGAACCACATGAAATAAAAACCTTGCTTCTTGTCCTATTGCAAGCAGTGTTTATATGTGTGGCCCTAGGTCTATCTATTGATAGAAGTGTTCAACCAGGCTGCTTCTGCTTAACCTTTCTGTCCAGCTTTATAACTTGTACTCTTTTTCTACAGAGCACAGATGCATAACTTCAGCAATGGGGACAGCAAGTTGCCTCTAATTAGAGACGTGCTTCATGGTTTGATTTGTCTGTTGACTAAGGAGTAGGGGAAAACAAACCCTGCCAGACCAAGCAGGACCCAGAACCAAGGTCTCCTGCTTTCTTCCCTCTGCCTTGGTGGAAACCCTGGGGTAAGCCTCCATGTGACACGAGTGTATCAGCATGACAGACACCCTACAAGCTGTCATGAGTTTGAATTCAAATCCTAGACCCAAACTCCCTCTGGACATTGAGGGACTTTGAAACCAAGGGGTAAAAAACTCTGTGCAATTATAAAAGTGTTAAAGCTTATTGAATGAATGGGTGCAACATGACAACCAAATAAATGAAATGTCAAAGTTAGAAGAAAAATCTGTTCAAATTAAGATTGCTGTAAAATGAAAAGCTCAAGTCTATCTCAATAATCCTTGGAAGCTGATTTCACCCAAAGTACAAGTTCTTTTCTGGTCTTTCAGTCACTAAAATTGTTTTGTAGTGTAATTATACCAACTGCTTATTCTTTTGCAATTCTGTATAATGCCTTCCCTTCCTGGTATCTTATAATTTTCTCACTGAATAGTTGAGCTCCTGCTCATTCAGGCCTCTACTACTTTCCAATAGTAAAAAGAAAGCCAATATACTAACACTTCTCATAGTCACAATGGTTACCATTGTTTGCTGCCGAACATAAAGGCAGTTCAGACATAATTTTCTATCAGTCTTAGCGGAGACGTAAATTCCCAACAAACCAGAATGATTTGTCAGAAGTGCTAATAAACCCCCGATGGATAAAAGGGACTCTACTTCCAAAATCATGTATTTTCTTATTTGTGCCTAAGAACTCCTGATTAAGATATCAAGGTAAAGATACACTTTTCTCCCTGGAAAAAAATACTGGTTTTATTCTGTCATTTATCTTTCTTAGAAAAGAAAGTGGTAAGCACACCACCTAGCAGATTAAGAGCAGGGATGTAATGAAGACAGAGCTCCGAAAGTTTAAATACTTCTCCAAATTACTAAATGGCCTTTTCTTTGGTCATATTCTTGAAATACAGCACATGTTTGTTCCTTGTGAGCCATTAGGATTTTTTTTTTTTTAATTGTAGCCTTGATATTAGCCACGCCCCCCCCCTTTTTTTTTTTTTTTTCCTGATTTGAGGCTGAATTTGATGTACTCCTATTTTCCAGTATAGCCTGGCAAGCATAGGTGTTATTCCTTTTGGAGAATCTGTGGTGAACTAACTGCTCCTACTTTAGCTCTTTTTTTTTTTTTTTTTTTTTTTTTCCACTTTTCTGGTGAAAAAGCATTTTTCTGAATTTCACAAAGCTGTAGCACTCTGTAACAATATGGGTCTGTGCTAGATTAAAGACAACATCAGGGATGTGTCAGTGGAACTGGTTGTGACTCCGTGTGTATCCTTTTGCACCTGCTGCACATCCAGGTAAACATTTCACCTTCCCATTCATGCACAGTTATTTTTTCACTTTATGTCCATATTTTCCAGAACAATCTTTCAAAAAACAGAAACCAGAAACACAAAATGGGATTTTTCTACCAAGATTTGAGAATAATGCTTCCCTTTCTCCTCTCTTCAGTTTTCTTCAGCCCAACCAGTCTTGCTGTGAGGTAGCAAGAAATCTTCACTGGGCTGCACACTGCTTTCTTGCAACAAGGAGCTCTCAGAACTTACCATACTCCTCCAGTATAATTTATGATGAATCTAAAGCAGTTCTATATACAGTGTAAGGGTCTTTCATAGGGAACTTCACAAACTTTTATTAAATGACTTCATCTCAAAGTTCTCTTAACAGTTCAGGATTAATACAATGCACGTCAAAAGTATCAAATGACATTTCTGCTCAAACGGAAAGATAGGATTCACAGTGATATTTACAAAACTGGCTGCTGTCTTTATCAGGAATAATCCTGCATTTAGAACAGGTTTGGGGAGAGAAAGAATTGTTTGTTTGTTTGCAGATAAACATAACTTCAAAACTGGATAAATAAATGCAAGAGTATTAATCAAACTTTTTATTGTACCAGAAATTAAACTTATCAAAAAGCCATTCATATTGGATTAAATGAACAAAAACCAGTCATAAGATTCTTTGTGATCCTCTGTGGGTCAGGATCCCAGCCAGTGCAACCCAATATAGAGCCTCAAAATCAATCTGCACTACGTGTGGATGGGATTTGGGGCCATTCTGCATTGTTCAGTATGTTGTAACACAAAGAAAAACGTTAAATGGTTTATGTCAAACAGTCCCACAATCTTGTTTTATGTATCCCTTCTTGTGGCACATGATGGGACACATATCTTAACATATGGAGAAAAATGCCTTGGACATTTTGATTAAAATTTTTATACTAGCAAATTTGGCAATATCTCTTAAACAGGATTTCTGGCTGAGGTCTGCTTGGAACAGAAGCAGAGACAGGAGAACAAAGAAAATATAATTCAGCTTTGTCAGCTCTAAACTGGGGAGGAGACCTTAGTCCTTGTCCAAAGACCTTTTTTGCCAAAACACATTCTTTAGCAGAACCCCATTCAATTCTTGACATTACTTTATTAGAGAGCCTCATTTACCAAGCTGCTGTAATTTCCTATAAGCCCTGCCAAAGGGCTACATATTTAGAAGGTTATTTTCTGGGGACAGAAAAAACATTTAAAAAAAAAAAGAAAATCCAAAACAAACAAAAAAACCCCCGAAAAACGTCTTTTTCACCTGCATTTCTATTATTTCTATGAATAATAGGGTCTCCTGTTGCTTAAGAGTTCTATAAGAGTTACTATGCAATATCTGTAACTTACATATGTGTTTTAGTATTGTGATGAATCATGACACTAGTAAACTGGGTGAACAGAGACAGGGACAGGCATTAACAGAAAAAATATGATGTGTAAAGGAGTGTTTCAACCTGAAATCATCTTATATTTTACAAGAAATGCATTACCTCATCCACTGCCCTCTACAAAAATATAGAAGTATATGGAAGCATTTTATGATACATAGCACTTTATTTTGTAGCCCTAGGCTACATTCTATTACTGCTAAAAAGCAAACATACAGAAAAGTGGCATTAGAAATAAACCTACAATATTTTTTACACAGCTAGGAATGTCACTTCTCTGTGAATCTGACCTGAAACACTGATATGAAATTGTTAGAAATAACAGGGATTTTATCATACAAAAATATACAGTACAGAAGAATACGCATCAGAAATTCAAATATGTAATATGCTAAAATATAATGGCTTGTCTGCCTCCTGTAATGGGATTAACTACTTGGTTTAGAATATCTATTGTGTTAGTTTTTGCAGGCTCTTATAATAATTTTCAATCTAATAAAAGTGACTTTTACTAAGCTTTAACTGAACCAAGATTTATCACATAATTTACTTGAATAATTGAAAGAATTGTAACTATGAAAAGTTATTCCTTTTTCTCATGTTCTCTAAAATTTCTGTCCTTTGAGTCACCATTGGTAAAATACAACCTTCCAGAACATGTTTTGACTCCAAAGTAGCCAAACCAATGATAATTTTACTTCCTCAAAGTTCATTTTAGTATATAATTAGACTTTTTTCTCTCTTGAAATCCAGTCCTTCTGAAAGGCAAATTATTAGCAGCGTTCTGACTTGAACTGGCAATTTTTTTGTTAAAGGCTCTTTTCCAGAGGTTCCCGGACACATATATTTCTTCATATAATAGTTCTAGCTGCTCTAGGTATTATACTTTCATGTGATACATTTCTGGTAAGGTTTGTTCTACAAAGCTTCCTGAAATGTTTGGAGGTAAACAGAACTGGCCAGAAATATATTTGTAATGAACCAGTGTTGGAGCTTGGTGTATCTAGAATAATCAAGCCTATCTAGCCAAAGTTCTAAACGATCCCCGGTCCCCAGGGGTCTGGTGTAAGAAGTGGTCTGTGCACAAGTGAACAACATTAATTTCATAAGCAACTAAGCAGGAAATCTCCATTACATGCCCTTCAGCCCCACAAGGGACACAGAGATCTCAATCAGTGACTGCTCCTTCAGATATCTTCAAACTGCACACAGCCAGGGTACATTTGGTTCAGGGAATGAAAGCATGTCAGATCAGATGTAAACACCTTGAGCCACCTGCAGTGTAGATGGAGGCATCTTCTTTGATCTACCAACCCACTCCCATGGTGCTAAGTTACTTGCTAAGGTAGATAAAGCTGATCTACAGCCACTGATGAACAGGGCCTATATTTTAAAGTAAAATTGGTTATGAACTGCAATAAAATGGTAATTTAAAATTATAAATCCACTATCCACATGAGTCCTTAAATAGCAGCTGAATATCTTATGAAAGGTGTCCTCAGGCTATTGGGTTTGGTGACGCTTTTTAAGAACTTTAAATATAAAAATCCCAAGTCCTTTTTCAGCCGCAATGTCTGGGTGATTTTGGAGAAAAAGGCAGACTAAATGCTTATAGACAGCTCTAGGTTAAGAGTGTAGGTCACAGAGGATACTGAAAACATAAAGAAAGGACACATTCAAGTGCACTTTGAATGTATTCCATTTGGTGAGTAATTTTTAAATCTTCATAGAGAGTGGGTTTCAAAATGTAACATGTAGTCCTCTGCTAATTACAGTTTGAAGATATTTGGCTGCACTCCCTCCCGATTAGGTTTTTGGTGATCATTTCTAGCTCAGGAAATGATTTAATGCCACTTGGTGGTTCTGCTGTAGTATTTACAGCCCTAATTGAACAATACTGGTTCTATTAAACGAAGGTTGATGCTTTTCAGAAAACAGAGAAAATCATATGCTAAACTGTGCCCTGGTCCTCCCAAGACACATGGGAGAAAAGATCTTTCAGGGCACCTCTCATAGTGCACCATGCTACCCGGTTTGACGTGTGTGCAGGAGAAGCTGCATGGCCAAGGCACCATGGGTACTCTCATCCCATCTCTAGATGCATCTCAAGGCCCACAGCCATGAGTGGAAATGAACGCAAGGCACAGGCAACTTGTGCTGAAACTCCAGGCAGTGCTGCTGCATCCCAGGAGATGTCAAGTCATGCGCTCCATGACAGCCCTCTCGTATCTGCTGCTCCAGGCTGCACCCTTGGTAAAACACACACTCTACCATCGATGGAACATAAATATGATATTCACTGTGAACTGTATTCACCATGTAATATATATATATTTAAAGTGAATATAACATCTCCTTTTTAGTACAGGTGGATTTAGAGACCACTACATAGTTCCCCAAACAAAACAGCTCTATATCTGTGTAAGCACTGTAGTGTTTATTCACTAGCAGGTCAGTCCTGATGTGTTCTTTCTCTTTTCCCTTCTGCTCAGAATGTTTCTGTCAGTAGCATCCAACACCTTTTCTTTCCTCATCAATACCAGAAAACTTTATGATGGCTTGTTACAGTTCCAACACTTTTATCCAGAGCACAATTACTATCAAAAATTGAAAGTAAATTAAGAAAAAAAATTTATTGACTTGAACCAATGGAACTAGAGAAATATTGAAGAGTGAGAATATTAGCAGGAACAAAGACTTGGTACAATGTTTTGTGTTGTTTCTCTGGTAACAGCTGTAAAATAAAATGGTCATACTAACTCTTAGCCTGTTATGTTGAAATATATTTTGGAAAAAGGAAAAAAATCTGTAACCTTCTGTAAGTTATTTTTATGCATTTTCCCAATAATAAGGTAAGGTCTGACAATATGGATAACAAAAAAAAAAAAATATACAGGAACAAAGACAGCTGAAGTAATGAGTGACTGATCTACACAGCAAGAGACTCTGTTCTAGTCCTGTGCAAAGGCCAAGATAAATTTCTGCATGCCTGGACTGCATTCAGCAGTGAGACATATACACAAGGTCACACAGGTAAGTAAGACAATGCATAGAAAAGTTTTTTGTAAGTTAACTGAAATTGTTCCCATCCCATTTTTCATGCTTTTTTTTTTTTTTTTTTTTTTTTTTTTTTTTTTTGTCTAGATGGCATTATCAGTGATTCAGTTCAAGAAATCACTGATTAGGAAAGGCGAGCCCAGCAAATTCAATGGCAAACTATTGTAATTTCTTTTTTTTTTGGCTGGTCATTAACAGAAAGTAAAACTAATCATGCCTCTGCTTTTCTCCACAGTCTTCAAGACTGGGATTCATTCTCTATTTTAGAAGCTCTTCCTGAAAATAATACTTCTAAAATAATGGAAGTTTTAATTATATCCATCATTTTGGTGATTACATGTCTAGAATTACTTCAAAAAACCAAACTGCTTTAAAACAGGCTAAAGTTTTCTGGATCGTAAAAGATAAAGACCATAAAATATAATTCATCATCTAATCTACCATTTTTGTTGCTTTATTTGTCCTTATACAGGTTGTGAGTTTTACCAATTTGTTTGGTACTGAAAATTCATTACGTTACGAATGACCTACCAAGAATGAAGTTCTGGCTTGTCAATACCTTGCAAGCAACTTACCATATTTTTTGTACTGAAATTGTGATAGTCATTATTCAATATACAAGATGTAAAGATGGTCAGCTAAGTCTCATGGCACTGCTTGAGATCTCCAGTCAAAAATATAATCATAAAAAACTACTTCCAGACAAACTGAATTTTTGGTACTAAAAAGACATTTCATTTTCATGATTAAATGAAGTTCATATGGGCCAAATATTCATTTGCCATTACCAAGTATATGAACAGTCTCCGTCTATTCTAAAGCCATGGCTGAATTTTGGAAAATGTAGTATTAAAACCAGACATAGTCCAAAGCAAAGGTCTTCAGGTCTGGATGTATTTCTTATTGTCTTTCAGAGAAATTCTTTCCAGATTTGTAAGGGCTGGATCTTTTTCCTTTCTTCACTTCTATGTACTTTGTTCATATATTTTTGGTATGAGTTTCCAAAATGTTAATATGTTTTAGTGTGAAATGACTTAGAGATAATAAAATTTACGTTTTCCAGCTTTTACAGGGTCAGGCATTTGGAAAATAGCTAGCCAGTGCATCAAATTCAGGTAATCAGATCACTGTCAGGCCACAACAACAAGATTTGTCTGCTGTTTTCTCTTGTTTGCTGTAGATTGTTAGCATTTGTATATTTAGGTTGTCATGCATTTTTGTGAAAGATGTAGAAGAAAATTTATCTGTTTGAACAGGAACAAAATCTCAAGGTTCTGGAATTAGAAATACAAATACTTTTGGGACATCTTGTAAATCATATATTTTTGTAATAATTCTGCAGTACCATATGTTTTCTGTAGTTTTGTCCCGTTTAGTTTCACCTTTTGCAAGTGTCAAAAATTCTGCCTCCTCTACAGAGAACTAAGAAGAATCCAGTGAAGTCCAGTGAGACCTGGCTATTACCTTTCTCTTCAGTTTTAAATGCATCATCTGAATGGCTGTTCTGCTTGTATTCTCCCTCATCTCTCTGAAGCAAATAGGAAACTCAGAAACAAAACTGAAAAAATGAAGAGAACTTCCTACACTCCATATGAGACAGGAATCCCAGCCTAGTGAAGGACTTCTCAAAGTCGGAAACAAAAGCACAGGGACAGGCACAACTGAGATTTCTCTCCTCCTTTCTTTAATAGTAATCATGTTTCCCCTTTCCTACAGCCCCTCAAAAAGTTTCTCCTCTCTTCACTTAAGTAGCACACATGTCCATCATATCATCCTTGTGACCTGAAAAATTGTCTTCATCTCCTTCTCTCTGCACACTCAGACATCTGAAAGAGATAAACAGGACAGATCAAGAGTGACTATTGTGTGTTTTTAGAGAAACCGCTCAATGATCTAAGGTTAAAAAATAATTGAACTTGCAACTTAAAGAGTGGGAGTAAGATGAATGCAGAGGCAATTAAAGCCTGCACAAAAAGGATAAGAACATCAAAAAGCATCTTTCTCCTCAAACCAGCATTTGATGCAATGATGCTCATTTTCAAAACAGTGCACAAACATTAATTATTCCTCACAATACACCAGTGAGATAAGCAAGAATCAGTTAATGCTAATCAATAAAGTAATAAGAAAAAGAGACATTTCTTTTATGAGTGTATTAGGACGAAAGGTCATAGCGAGGGAATATGCTAGAATTAAGGATGTTTATTAACAAATAAAGGCTTCAGTGAAACTAGTGATTGTAACAGCACCAAGACGCTGAATTCTAGTCACTAGCAACTGAGTATCTAATAGGAGCCAGTCTGCCCAGCCTCCCTTATAAGTCCTTAGAAAAAAGTAGTGACTTAAAACTGTGGTTTACTCCACTTGGATTTCTATATTAGAGCAATTCTGGAGATGTCCATAACTCTTTTTGGCTATGAGAAGGGCCCAGCTGAGACTAGGGATTTGGTCCTGTCTTCTGAATTATTAAACAAGGAGACTCCACTCCTTTGTATCTATCTGCTGTCTTTCTCCTCACACTGAAATCACTCTGGAAAAGGCTGTTTTATTATGTGTTTATTCAGTGTATGTATTACAGCATAGCTTTTACCTATGCCTAGGGCTCCCAAGAGGTACTGCAATACAGATACATTTCCAAAACAAAATATTTTCTTCAGAGAACGGTCATAACAAATTGGCTTTTCTGAATACGTGTGAAATGACAAATACTTTGAGGGAGAGGGGCAAAGAAAGATCAATGTGGTAATAATATGCTTATGTGGTAGCATTGTAAGTGATAACCTATATACCTTGGGGGTTATATGTGGTCCTTTTGCTGCAACTACCAAACAGTTTTGCCTTTTAAAGGAAATAAAAAATCCTTTTTATAATAACTAAAAACATTATTACTACAAAAACAACAAACCAAAACCTAGTGAAATCCTGAAAACTGCCCAGATTGTGGTATTAATCTAGATTAATTATTGTTATTGTGATTTCTAATAATTCCCATTGTTATCAACTGACTTTGCTGAAGGAGAGCATCTTGTATCAAGCAGTGTATTAAAGTCACAGTGTTATTACACTGTAGCTCTGAAATTTTCCAGGGAAAATTGAGACTCAGTCTCACTCTTTTTTCCCCAGTATATTTGAATTCACTTAGACTGTGGAATACCTTTGTGTGGTAGTTGAAATACATTGTTTAATTCTTTTGGATTAATCTATTTAAAATGTGGCATAATAATAGTATAGTGTATGACTGTCCAACAGCAGTGTTTTTCATGCCTGTAGATTCTGTTCAGAATTGCTGGAAACAATTGCAGCGAAGCTCGAGTGCATAATACAAAAAATAGTTAATTCATGCATTTATGCCTTTCAGAAAAGAGCAAGCCAAGGCCCAGACTCTGAATACGTAATAAACCAAAATGAACATTTAAACCTAGAGTTTTCGCTTTGCATTCTCAGATAGGTTTTTTTTTTCTGTTTTGTTACTTATTTATTGAAAACCTCTCCTGAACTCCTACCATTGACGCATCTGAATCATCAGCTTATAAATTGAGTCATTCCATTAATTTGGGCTTGATAATGTTCAGCCAAATCTACGGACAGTAAAACATATTTGTAGGCAAATTACCAGGAAAGAAATAAACAAGAAACTAGTAGACAAACCCTACTCCTAATAACTATAATTAGGCACCCTGTGGTTATCTGAATTTTGTGTATTTTTATCGCAGTTAGTGAAAGAATTGGTGTTAGACCATTAGGAGACTGATCATTTTCTAACTGACTTATTTGCTTCAAAAAGATTCTTGTTAAATCCTACCTTTTTCAGGAGCGTTTTTCCACAATGTATGGAGACTAAGCATGACAATGAAAATGCAATGGAGAGTAAAGGGAAAACTTGACTCTCAAAGAGATGTGACACTGCAGTTCAGCTCATCTGGACCATGTGAGAAGCTTTTGGTTCAAAGTTCAGACCTTAGCAGGTTTTAAACAGAAGTGACTTTGAACCTTCGTATGAGCTGGACCCTGTTAAGGTTCTGCCTTTGCAGTCTCATCCTGTGCGAGCCCATCACATACCAGTCAGACTCTGGCTGGATGTGATGTTAAGTGTGCGTGCTGGAGGTTACCGAGCTGCACCCTAACAGCATCGCTCAGTGTGAAATGACATGCCTACAAACAACAACAAACCTCAATACAGAAACAACTGAGAGCCCCAAACACGGTCCAGTGCAGCATTAGTCACAGATTGTAGGTCAGGTTTTGGAACAGTGAAGCCACATCAACCTGATGCTGAGCTCGACTTCATGTGTCTCTCTTTCTGCAGGGCTCAGCATGCAGTCCCATGACAGCTAATGCAAATCTAAACTTGTCCTGCCAGCCTTGCCATGTGTTCCTGACCCTCTCCTTCATCAGGCACTCATGCTCCTCTCTGCAATAAACTGCTCCAGGGAACAACTCTGGCTGAAAACAAGGGGTTTTTTTCATTTCTTTATGTTTTCTATAGGGTTTTTGTTTGGTCTGGATCAGTTGTCTGGGATGACTTACTGCATGGCCAATTTAGGCAAGAAGGCAAGTATGTAAGACTATACGTGCTGTGAGATGTAGCTAGCGATTACAGCCACACGGACTCTGCTCGGGCTGTCATGGAAGTTTGTTGCAATAGAGCAGCTGGCTAGTAAATCCTGAGCTAGAGTACTCACAAGTGTCATTGGTGTCTTCCCGTACAGCTGAGTCAAAAGTAGACACATGAAGAATTTACTCTCTTGTGAGCTTGTTATATAGACAAGTGACTCAAGACAGTGAAAATAAAGGTTGCACCTGCATGTACTAGAGGAGGACGCAAGGGGAGTGCAGTGATCATAACCGGGTGAAACCTATTAACTAGACTGAGAGTATTCCAGCATAATTTTTCCAGTCTGCTGTCCTACAAAGCTTCAATGGTTATACCTTCAAAACCATGCCCTCCACTCAGTTTAGTAAATGAAGGGTTCTACACCCATATACTTTGCTAAGGGATGAAGGACTTCTTATCCCTTCATATAGCAATGAAAGGATGCACTTTTGGCATTCAGCTGAAGATGCCCAGAATCTGCACAATTTCAGGGCTTATCTCAAAAAAAGGTGCACACGAGTGAAAACATAGGATGTTATCTTCTCTTATATGCGAACATTCCCTCTTAGTAAACGGGTCCACAGCATTACCCTGACTATGTATTTACACCTCTCACTTGGAGACAGCAATGCTTACTGAAATCTCTGTATTGAATCAGAGGGTCTTTGGGCAAACAAGACTTTCACAAACATTCTTCCAAACCAAACCAGTACATATGCATTGTCACTGAAATCATTTCTATATGTAGAAACCTTCATATCAGAAAGAGATTTGAGATAATTTAGACTCCTTAAAAACATTCATAATTTATAACAGAAATTTATGAATGTTTTCTATGCCATAGTGGAGATTAGGAGTATTATCAGTTGGGGTTTTTCCTCTCCTTATCTTTTGCTCTGGTGTAACATCATGTTTATATATGTTTAGGCACCTGTGCATTCATGTGTTTTTATACATACGCCATAGCTAGTGTCCCACATGAACTTTTTTCAAACTTAGGCATTCTTAAGCACAATGTCTTTTAAAAGAATGAGGCAACCTAAACCAATTGGTTGTAACTATGACTTGTGCCTTGTGCCTCCACTTCATTAACATGTATTTATCTTTTGCCATTAATGAAATCACTAATTACAACCTGTTGTAAGACCACACATTAAGGAACTCTACTGTTAAACCTCCTCAGGCCTGAAATATCTTTCAAGCAACCTTTTGTTACATCCTCTTTAGTCAGCTTCTTATTCCTCTAAAAATTTCTCGTATAAAATCCACTCTTCTTCAATTACCTTTATAATTGCTTACACAGCACTTGATCAAATGCTTCTCTGAAGACCTGTTAGCATGTGTCCTATCATCCATAGACTTAGTTGGAACCATGAAAAGATACAAAACAAGAATGCAAACTCTCCACTCGAACAGTTTTAGGCAATGGGAAGAAAAAGAAACAGAAAGATAACATTTCTTAACAATGAAGGTAAGATTATTATCACCTACACCTTTCCCACATACCTATCTTCTGCACAGTTTAACAGTGATACTGACTGGAATAAAGCACTTTGACTACCATAAAGTGTCAGTGGTATAACTAAGCAGTTACAAGTAAGATTTTAGTTGTTTCTATTCCTGACCTTGCATCTAGAAGCAGTAACTTGGTCTGCATATTTGTAACCATCTACAACTTTACATCATTCTCACCAGATTACTTTTTCTCCTGGTGACAGGTAACATTGCCAGATTGAACTTCAGAAGCAAACACAGTACAAACTCTTTACAAACATTTGTAAAATGTTATCTTTCCTTATCCTCTCTGCAGTGAGGATCTATGATCTCCTCTTGCTGGGTATTTGTTGGTGTGTATGTTGTTTGAAATATCAGTTTACAAATGCTGGATCTATGACTAAATTAGGATTATATAATGTTAGCATGAATAACACTAGGATGCTAATACTACTACTACTAAGTGCAATGAAATAAGACCTAGAAATTTCCATGAACATCAACAAGTTCAGTGTAATCAGTTTCTTTGGGGCATAAGACCGCTAAGGCCTCTCTCCTCTACAGCTTGCCTTTTGATAACTTTTTATTCACAGGCAACAAGGCAAGTCTTAGAATAAAGCAAATGTTTAAAGAGCTATTTGTGGCTTTTAAGATAGATAAAATGCAAATACTTTCTGGGATGCTGTGAGATTACCAACAAATCCCATCTGTCCTCCCACATTCATCAGGCATACCAGGGAAATTTATCAAGAATGATTGTTAACACAATCCATTTTAATCTCACCATGCTTCATTTTTAAGGTTATTTTCAAATATCTTCAGATACATTTATCAGGATGCTGAAACTGTCAGAGAAGAAACAAGAATCTTTTTCTCATAACTGGAGTTTCATAGCTAAGTGAATGGTCTGAACTACATGTCTTAAACTTAATAACATTGCATTACTTTCTGAAAGGTAAAACATGTCAGAAAGAGAATTATTATAAACTGAATACATTCCATTATAGAGAAGAAGGGATGAAAAGTAGAAACAGTAATATGCTAAGGCTTGTGATCATATCTTTTGGAAAATTTTTAGCCTATATGCTAATAAACTCACAAATCAGAAGAAATCATCATAGAACTTACAATATTTTTTGCCTTTTTTATTAATAATTAGATTTTTGATGTGGTATCTTTAATATCTTTACTTCAAGAACTTAAATTACTAAGAAGGCTTCTCCATCAGTTTTGAAGGATTAAGCCTGTAAAAACAAACAAAACCTCCCCTCATAACTGTAGATTGTTTCTGCATCCATACGGTTGTTAAATTCTCTCCAAAAATGAAACATTTATTTTGATCCCTACATTTTAGACAATCAACTCAAAAATTACTTCTGATCATTGCTCTGTTTCCTCACAGCTTCCTTAAGACCTTTTCTGCAAGTTATAGTACAGGTAATTTTTTCCAATTTACACTTTGAGAATTAATGTACTGGCTTTAATGAAACACTCCATCAAAATAACTTTTCCCAAACTACTTCAAAACAAATTATAAATGTAATATAATTTCATTTTGGTGCACCTGAAAACATAATTTTTTTCCTAATACAAATTTGACTCCAGGATCCATAAAGTAGCTGGCTGTTGCCTCAAATTAGGCTTATTATCTTGTTTGTCTGATAAAGAAGTTACACTGTAGACAAGCATGCAAAACATGCATAAGCAACCAAGAGGAATCTCATCACTGCAAGAAAAAGAGTAAAAGAAAAAGCTGTTATTTCACATCAACAGACAGAATACTAGATTAGACAAAATGAGACATATGTCAATTAGCTGAGGAATGAGGTTTTTCCCCACCATTTGGCATCCACAGCATAAGTACTAAAACATATTCTCAGAGCTAACCCAGGAATTTAAAAAGTAACTGAGATACTATTTTACATCCTAATTAGTCTTTTTGTACATCATTAAAATGGCTCTGAATTCAATCTGCTTGAACAACTGTATGCCTCAATATCAAAAAAGAAAATGAAAGTAATTATTATAAAGATTTCTTCTTCAGAAAGGCAGCAGGTATTTTGGGCCAGTGTCTGGTAGCATATTCCTCAGACATGTATAGTCATGGTTATCTGCAGTGCTGGAATACTCTGGGACAGAATAATGTCTTTTCCTGTCTTGTCATGGCACCCAGACATAATCTCAGCCCACATTTTTAAACAGCCTCTGCGGATTGTGTGTCAAACCCACTCATAGAGTAATTTAGTCAAATTCCTCTAAGCTGTACTCATTTATAAGATAAACAAATCCTGCACCTGGCCTTATCACTAATAGAGTCCAAGAGATTTAATCAAAGGTGGATTTTCTTGGTAGCCAAATGAAGAAAGTATTCTTTGTGCCCTACAGCCATGGAGATACCGTGCTGCACTATGTGCCCTTTGCAGCTGCAGCTGCGTTCAGAGGTGGCAGAAGACTGGTGCTCACCCACCAGAGGGAATAGCTGACCCTTACTTTGCTTTAGTACATGGAGTTGCCCCAGAGTCACCCCAGGAGGTGACCCACCCCTGTACAACCCACTCTTCCCATCCTGCTCTGGTCCCAACCCAAGTGCCCATCTGAAGCGTCCACGGTGAAGCCTGGGACAACTCAGCATCACTGACACCAGTGGGGACACTGGACATGAAGTGCAGCTCTGAGGCAGCACCACAGACCAAGGGCAGTCAGTCCTGATCCCCCCTCCCATACAGATCTCTGCTTTCCCAGTTCAGACAGGTGAAGGCTTCCCGGAGCCCCTCCTCTGACCTTGCTGCTCTTGGCTCACTGCTTTCAGCCTTGATGATGTAGAGGAGGATAATTTCTCCAGCATAAGCCCTTGGTCGGGAGCAAGGTAGAAGCAAGACATTGCACCCAAAACCACACTTACCCAAAGTACCCTAGAGATGTGTCTGCCTGTCTCCCATGCACACACACACCATCCATTGAGTCCATTTCATGCTGTGACATGTATGTAACTACAAACATGACTCCTGATGCTACCCGTGATTCTTTACAGATATTTCTAAGCCATCTCAAACTGTACTCACATACAGAGGAAGACCTGCAGTAGATGATCCTCCCTAAACCTGAGAGGCCAGAGTGAGTTAGTGTTTCTAAACCTGCTTAATGGAAGGATGTCAGGCTTGGCAGTCCAGAGCCCCTTGAGGACTTCTGTCCCACTGGTGCAGGCATTGGTGAGTATCATACTGACACACTGCAGTTATGGGTCAGGATATCTCTGGATATAGATTCTCCACTTGATTACATTTTTGTATAGAATTTTGTAGGTGAAGTATCTGTTACTGGGCTTTAGTGCTGAGATAAATTACCTTGGAGTTAAGGAACGAGGGTGTCCTGGTTCAGCTAGGATAGGGTTAAGTTTTCCCCAGCAGAGAGGGGGAAGGGATCTCCAGCCGGGTTATTCACACCATGCTGATGTCAGGTCCGGCGCGGGAGCGCGGGAACTTTTTCCTTTGTGGCTTTGGTGGAAGAGAGCATCGCGAGCGAGCTCTCTGTAACCATTACTGTATTTCTCTGTATATCTTTTGTCTTGTTTACTGCTATTGCTGTTTATTATTGTTATCATTGCTACTGTTGTTGTTCAGATTGCTTATTACACTGTTGTATTAAATTTCTTCTTATTTTAACCCGGGGTTTGTGCCCTACTTGTGTCCGAGGGTGGGGGAGGGACCATGGCAACGTGGTCTCCGGTCCTGGTGGGGCCTAAACCAGCACAGAGGGAAGAATGGACTGCAAGGAAAATGTATTCCACTGATGAAGCAAGTACATCAAAGCTGTGTGCCTGAGCACTTTCAAGAATATTGCTCAAACTCTTCATGCATTCATCTCATTTGCATATTCTGGTTCCTTGTGTTAAAACTTCATAGGGAGATTCATTTTGAGCTTAATGAGGAATGTGGCCTTTGCTGCATGAGAGGAAATTAATTTTGCAATACCCTTAATTATTACTGTGGTCAGCCTATGATGTTGCTAAGTCAGCGGAGGGAAAAACAGTAGTGCAGCACATGTGTTTGTTCCGGCAGTAATGTGATTTATATATACTTGTATGCTAGACGTGGAAAGGAGCTGGTCCCAAACATCATGAATTTATCAGGAGAATCCATGCAGGTAGTGACTCTACTCTCACTTCACACAATGGCAGTACCTTGCCTGGAAATTTCTGCTTATCTAACCAGGAGAGAGTCATAACAGGTGACATGCTAAGCACTTAAACTTGCCATCAGCAAACACTAAAGAGAAGGAATACAGATGAAATCCAAGCTTTCTTGTGACCAAATGGGATTTCTGCAGCCTCAAATATGTGAGATTAGGTTTAACAAGTCATCCGTTAAGCATAGAAAACTCGGCCATTAGTGATGCTTGTGCCTGTGCCTTATGCAGTAGCCAAGAGAGGGTGATGGGCCATGTGGTAACATGAGATGACAGGAGCACATGTCACATGGGCCAGGTGTTATGGTGGATAAGGAAGCTTTTAAGCATTTTTTTCCCCATTTTTTTCTTTCTCCCTCAATATAACTGTCTTCAAGCAGAGAACAATTTCCGTAAAGCAGGAGAAAATGAGGCCATGCTGTGCACAAACTGTGAGTCACTGAAGAACCATTACCCTACACAAGAAGCCACCTTACATGATGCAAGTTGAAGATGTTCCACCTGATGAGTTGTGCAGCGAAGCCGAGGGACATCTGTAAATGTCTGCACAAATGAGCACAAACTGGGCCCACAGAAAGGGAGTGCTGTTTTCCAGACACTTCATGGCTCCCACGTTAAACATCCCATACCCTCTCAAGTCCCAGACAGGCACCTCACTGTCTGAGCCACAGAGCTGTGCTCACACCTGCTCTCACTCTGATACCAGAAGACTCTCACTCCCGTCCCCACTGCCTCAGCTGATTCAAAAGCAGAAGCAGCATTTGTATTACACCTTGACTTCTGCCAATGGCAAATTCATTGTAGAGCATATATCCCGCAGTGCCCATCAGGTGCCTAGCTGTTGTGCTAAGGGAAGGATTAAGGTGTAGGGGATTAAGGGGATTAAGGCACAGGAATGCTTATCTGGTGTGGTCCAAATGGATTTAGTGTTGCGGGAGGGATGTAGGCACTTGGAGAAAAAATATGCCAGCTGCAAGCTGCACCCTTGGTACCAATGTAAGGAGGAGTATGCCTATACTGCTACCATCATCCATGCCAAGGAGCGATCCTGGAGAGCAGCTCGGGTGGTGTGGAGTGGCTCTTGCCCACACTGCAGCAAGCAAGACCCTCTAAAATAGCTTGGTTGTTCTCTAGGCAGTTGCTTTTGTGTCTTCCAAACATTTCTTCACTATTCATGATTAATTATTTGAGAAAACTGAAGAAGGGCCAGAAACAAAATACAGGTAAATGCAGCCTTAATGATGGAAAAACCCCACAAATGACAGTGCATGGCAAGTTCATTCAGAGCTAAAATACTTCTCAAGGTAGGTTTCTTTATCATGACAGCACTGCTGTTTCAAATCAGTCTTCATAGTAAAAATGCGTATATCTGTATGGACCTAGGCACACTACCTAGTCATAATATTTTTTTTTTTTATTTTGAAAAAGAAAAATCTCATCAAGTCTGTACGTTGGGAAGCAAAACTCTGATAATAACTTAGCAAAAATAAATTGTAAAGCCCATCTTGATCCAAAATAACCACACACCCATAATGTCCAAGCCTCCTCAGCTGCCTTACTGTGCTCCGTCAGGAGAGTTATCATTCTGGAAAGAGATGCAATGCTATTTAATTATTTTAAATAATGAGCAGATATTGACAGATGGTCCAGATGAGGCTATGGCACTCAGCTGACATTTGATCAAGATTTAGATGGGAGTAACATATGCTAAAATGGAAGTAGTACATTTGCTGCAGGTGAGACCCTGGCTGCTGTGCCAGTGGGTCTGCTTAATGCTCTCAGTCACAAGAGTGAGCCTGTTTCTGAGGCTGTGCTGAATATGTTCTCTTTTTAATGGGAGGGTTTCTAAAAGTGATTTTTTTTTTTTGAATAAGCATGTGGAACAAAACTCTCAACCTCACATTCACACACATTCCAAAAGAAGGAAATGTTACACCAGAGCCTGAAAACGTGACGATAAATCTACCCTGAAGAGTTGTGACATAACGTGCAGTACAGCTGGGAGAGAGTAATCACTGATCCCAGCATCTCACAAGCTCTGTGGTGTTGCTTGTTCTTGTCAGGCAATGAATGAACAGTTCATTTATCTGCTGGTTTATGAATCAAGTTTCATAAATTTGCAGGAGCTGTGTTTTGATTTTGCGTCCAAGCTTATGTGGCAGGTGCACCCGCCCAATGAGAGCAGAGCTTCTTGGCTGCTGAAGTGCAGCAGCTCGGGGCTGCCTTTGCTCTCAGGGCTCCGTGGTAATTGGGCCTTTGGCTAATGGGAGCCGCTATTGACCACAGACCAGATCGGGCCTGGGCATCAATGGAGTCCCCTGGGAGCCATTGGGAGCTCGTCCCCTGGAGCAGCAGCTGCGGTCGAGGACTCTCCCCTGGGGTCAGGACGCTGCCCAAGGAAACTCCTCGAGGGGCCTTGGGTGGGGAGCTGCCCGGAGCAGGTCCTCGAGGCTGAGAGCCCTCACTGGTCAGGTGAGTGATAGAGCGTTTGGGGTTGCCGCTAAACCCCAGGGAGTGGGGCTTTGCTCTGCGTTCTGGGCTGCCGTTAAACCCTATAGAGTTCTTTGTTATGCATTTTGTGTTGCTGTTAAACCTTACAAAGTTGTTCTGTTCTCCTCTCACAGCCATTTGAACCTGTAATTTACAGAGAGCTACTTAATTGTGTTAATTTTTTCTTTTTTTTTTGGTAGTTGGTTATTTATTTGAGAGCCTTTGTAACAGCTTGACAAGTTAAAGACAAGCAAGAGAGCTGTGCTGGAGAGAGGAAGATACTTCACCTCCACTGTGGCATTCCAAAGTGCCTTGTATGTAAATGTTTTCTTTAAAAAATTGTGTAAAATGGCCATATCAGTTCTATCTTTACAAGCATTCCCCTCTACTCCCTTTTAAATGAGGCTTCCTTTTAATTTACTTTTTGAGGTTTAACCTATATTAAGGGTAATTTACTCTCTTCTAGAAGTAGTGCTGGGTCATTTTTGTACATACTCACCATAACTACCACCTTTAAACAATTACTTGGAATATTTCTTACTATTGGTTTTCCCTTGAAAAGTATCTGAGGATTTAATAGCCCTGAGGTAGCCTTGTGATTTCTGACAAAGCAAATTTGAACTAAATTCACCTGTCTGATCTTGTCAATGTAAAAATAGGAACAGAATTTTCCAGCAATAATCTGGTTTTAATTACTGAAGATGTTCTCAACTTTGGAAGGCTCAGCTTTACACATATTGGAACTATTCTTGACTTCTAGCTGTTGCTTTTCAAATTAATTCATTGCAATTAAACCAGTCTTTTTTAGAAATAACTTTCTTAATTGTTTATATTGAGGAACCCAATATCTATATTCTAAGAGACTGTCTGGTGAAATTCACTCCTGTATGGAGGATCTTTGCAAGTTCCTTGCAGTATTTAAGATTTCAAGTTTAACAATTAGAGTTCCCAAACTGTCATAGTAGAACTGAGAACAACTGGTAAATAAGATGAACAGTGAGGAAATAAAATTTGCAGAGACAACACAATTTCTTAGGTTGTACAAGGTGAGAAACAATTTCAGGGAGCATGATTATTCAAGGCTGAATGAAGGCACATGACCAAGACAAAGTTCAATGACACAGTATTGGAAAAGAATATTTAAGTATCTGTTGTTCATTGCTAAGTTCTAAATGAACTTCTTACAATAAAGAGGAAAAAGAATCTCATAGAGAAGCTGTGGCTGCCCCCTCCCTGGCAGTGTTCAAGGCCAGGCTGGACGGGGTTTTCAGCAACCTGGGCTAGTGGAAGGTGGCAGGGGAGTTGGAACTAGAGCATCTTTAAGGTCCCTCCCAACCCAAACCATGCTAGGATTTTATGATAAATCTATTAAATTCCTTTTCATACTGCCTTATCTTGAGGGCAAGTTATTTTTTCATGTTGCTGCAGATAAACTGGGAAGTAAGAATTGATTTTAAATTGCGATTCTGCTATGAAATTACTGAATCATGGTATCTTATAGTAGACATGCTCCAGAATTGTAACTGCAATTTACCATGTTAATTGCCAACAATGGATACATATATTGCTATATAGAGACAGAGATTCTTGAAAATAAATATACTGTGAGAAAACATTACTACCAAAATGAAGATACAGGAAGGAAAACAATGGCTAAAGAGTTGCAGAATAAGTGTCTATGCCATTCTAGCACAATTTTAATACTGTGGAAAATGTATGTTTAAAAATCACAGAAGTGATAGATGTTTGTTGTGGTTTTTTTTCAGGGATCACTATGATATCAATTAATAGAGATTATTTAACTCTTCAAAGTTAGATAACTTTTCAAAGACTCACTTTCTTCTCTGACAGTACATTTGTCTGACCTATGTTTATGGATTTACCATTTCATACTAGTTCTCTGACATAGAAGAAGGAGAAGAAATTAAAACATGATCCACTGAAATGACTACCATTTGCACTGACTTCCATAAGGCCAGGTTTCTATCTATTTTGAAAGCTAGAGTATCTAGTATTTGGAGGTTATCTTTCCAGCTACAGGTTATGTGTGCCTTCACAGAACAAGGGTATGTCTGAGCCTGTCAGCACCAGAATAATAGATGATTTTACTAGCAGTTATGATGTTGATTTTCTAGGTAAGCATTGCTTTTAACTGACATCTGGTGATATATTGGAATAGGGAAAAGGATGGGCAGGGGAGGAAGAGTAAGGTATTCCAGTCATTTTCAAGCTGACTGGAAGACATACTTGGTTCTAGGAAGCATCAACGATACCCAAACCATCAAAAAACGAAAAAGGAAGGAATTTAGCTTCCACTAAGGCTTACAACTTGTCATCTGTCTGTAACTAGATTCTTATTTCTGGATGAAAATTTCACTCTGGACTCAAATGCAATGTGGTTGGATAAATGGCAAGGGGAGGAACATGTTAAGTGTCGTAACTGTTCCCCATGATATGACTTAAAGCATAAAAGTAAAAGGCCAGGCTGGCACCCACTTTCCCTGATGAATCTGACCAGGCAGGATGATAGATTGTGTACAAACACAGAAAAAAATCCAGAAGTATTTTCTGGAGACTGCATTGCTTTTGGTTTGGGTTTGGGTTTGGTTTTGCTTTTGCTTTCACTTTCATTGTTGATGTTGTTGCTGCTTTAATAGATAATTCAATATGCTCTTAAATGATTAAACCAAAATACTTTCTCTTTCTTTACTGTCTTATATTTGCCAGTTCTTTTAAAGGGAGCTTCTTAACTCCACTTCTCCAATATTTAAGCCTTGACCATTTTTCTGAATTGTTTAATATGTGGAATAAGTCCTTCATTGATTCAGCAGTTTTTATAACACATTACCTATTTGCAAATGTTCTGAAATGTCAGCAAACTGCTTTATTTTTCATCTTGGAAATCTGATGGAAAATCAATGCCTGACATTTCTCTTTTTAAAGACAACTAATGGGCTGAGTACAGACCAGGGTAGAAAGCATCACTTTGATTACCCAGTCTGACTTGTTCTGATTTGTCCTTTGCCACATTTCACTCATCCATTCTTACATAGAAATTTACACCAATCTTCAGTGCATGGCTCAAGGGTTACCTTGCTGCCTGCAAAGCCCTCCAACAAACATGAGAAGTGGCTGCTGACATGAAGCAGTAAGAGTGATGCTGCCCATAGCACATTGCTTGCACAGTACAGTACCCAAGGGCAAGGAAGGACCTCTTAGTCTAGACCACATATAAAGAGAATTTGAGGGTTTACATAAAGCACATTCTGTACCCTTCTGACTCAGCCAAGGAGGGCATGAACCATAACACTTCATTTTGAACTGGACAAGTGGACTAAAAAATTCTTGCATAGCTTAAATAAGGCATGTCTAAATTAAGCAGGTCCCTAAACTGCCTTAGGCTTTCCTTAGCTGTCTGATACTTGCTGTTTCCCCATACTCCCCTGCCCAGTATGCTCTTAGTGCCACTTCTCAGAAAGAAGGATGGTTTATGGAAGGTTTCTCAGTGGACTGGACATGGGTGACCTTTATTATTTCTTGTTTACTCTTCTGGGTAGTATATAGAAATGGTAATTTCATCCCCATGAGATAAATGCATAGCCCCAGCACTGTTATTCCAGCAGGCAGCTATGCCTTTCTAAAACATTTTCCTTTTAAATTTTCTAGTATGTTTCCAGCTATTGGATATCAAAGACTTTCTTTATACAATGTTGTATAAAGATTGCCAGACTGTGTAGAGCTTCTTGACCACAATCAAATCAATATTTAACCCAATTCTCCAAAAGCTAAATAGATGGTGAAAAATGTTTAGGCTTCACATTATCCTACCTAATTATTAGAAGCCTTGAAAGCTAAATTAACTTATCTAATTTTCGATAAAATGCCTGGTGAGTTTTACCCCCAGATTTCTGATACAAATATCAAATAACATTGGTTCAAGCGGAAATGCTTGAAAGCCCTTAGAAAAATTAATTTTCTCCATTAAACAGGTATATTCTAAGATATGTTTTTTTAAAATGTATACTTGTCAAAAATTAGTCTTATATAAGATCTTGCAAAGAGATTTTGGCCTCTGCATCCAAGAGAGTAGGAAGATTTCACACAGACTTCCCTTCAGCATTTGCTGTTGACTGGTTTGCACTGGATTGAAGTACTTAAACTTTTATGTTAAAATGACACGTTTCTGGAACCAGGAATCAAATGGTTCCTGTTAAACTAAGATCTGAAGATTGCCTAACCCTGTCTAATGGATCTGCCTTCTGTAACAATATTTATGATTGCAATACTTGACAGGGACAAAAAGGTCTTTTTAAAAAATTTAATTTACAGGCTTGAATGGAATTCAGAGATGCTTCTTAAAATCCAGCATTTCTCAGAGACATCTGTGCAATGGGTAGAGGAATTCCTGAAGGTTCACTGCACATATGTTGTCTCAGATGAATAAAGAGAAAATGTAACATAAAAGTTGAATAGTAATAGAATTATATAGCTTAAAACTTAAGAGAAATACCCTCAAAGAAGTAAGTGAAAATTAAACTCTGAATATCAGGAGACCATTGTTTCTCCTATCTGAGTAGAGGGACTCTTCTTTCTGGTGAGTAATTATGATCAATATTCAAAAGTTATTCTGTATTTACCATATTAAAAAAAAAAAAAAAAAAAAAAAAGGAGGGAAAATGTAATGGAGATACTATTTTCTCTTTTCTTTAATTTCTCCTTAGACAATTATCTGAAGATCTACAGGTGAGAACAGATTAATCAATTCAGACCCAACAAATGGGTAGCTGTTTTCAGTGATAAAGAAATCAAAATCAACAGGAAGCTGTTGATAAATGTAGAATGAGTCAACTCTTGACAAGAATCTGGCTATAGAATTTAATTCCCCAATATATAAATTAGGACCCAATATTGCAAGGGAACTTAAGCACATGTGAAACTACAGACAGATATAATGATTATGCTTAAGAGTTTTCCTGGATCTAGTCCCTACTTCAGTGACATAAAAAATACGCTTTAAACAAAGAGGAGGTAACTGCGCAGAAAGCAGGAGATGCCCCTAAATAGGTAATTGCTAGATTCTGAATAAAATACATCATTATAGTAATTTTTTTAAAACTTGATGATTCAATCGAGGAAGAGCAGCCTCAGCAGCTCTGAAAACTGCAGATTCGGGTCCAATACTGTCTGAAGTACCAACTGAAGAAATTGTAACAAAATGCTCTTGATTCAGCTTACATGAAAGGACACTCTACTCCTGCAGAGGTTACTTTTGACAGACACTTCTCCCATTACTCTACTTTAAGTGTAACATCCTAATTGCATTTATAAAAATAAGATGGGGGGAAAAAAAAAAAAAAAAGAAAGCAAATATTTTTGTAGGAGAGCACGTAGTTCTCTTAAGTGCTCAGAGTACCAGGCTGCCAGCTGTTCCCAGGTGGAGACGAGGTCTCAGTTCTTCCTGCTGAATCAAGAGACACTGAAGGAGGCACAAGTAGAAAACAGCTAGGAATATGCATGTGCACTGCAGTGGTGCCTTCAGCACCCATGTGCTCCCGTGTACTTTCTCTGTTATTAGCCTGACATTTAAGGCACTCTCACAGCTGATATGATTCTGAAACCTCTCAAGCAAGCAAGAGAACACGGCTCTCTAATACGCTCAGTGATTTTTCTAACAAATGAGCTTTTGTAGACATGGAAGGCATTGCTTCATCTCCACGTGCATTTTAAAGACTAAAACCTCTTGCTGTCCGCTCTGATTGTCATCAGAACAGGGTAAAAAAAACCCAAAGCTCTCCTACCTCAAGGGATGAATATGAGCTGTGAGTCCTAAGCAGAAGAAAGCACCTAGTAGTATCATGTCACAGAAAACAGTAAGACCAAAGCAACAATTGTATAATTTTTTTTTTTTTTTTTTTTTCTGTTAGCTCAGACAACTGGGTTCTTTGGATCCTATTTTGGTTCAGTTTAGAAAATCCACAGAACTACAGGGTTGGGCAGGGAGGGACTTTCCAGAAAAGTTCCTCCCAAGTGATATAATGTTAGACCATATTAGCGAATAAGCTCAGACTTGTGAAAATAAACCCATATAATATCTATTACTTTACAACAGAGAGCGTTAAAATAAAATAATATAACAACAACAAAACAGCTGGAGACAAAGGGTTTTTTAGATATACTATTGTAGGAATAATAGAATTCCCCAGTAAGTCATTCTTTTTTCATAAAGGCTGGAGAGATACTTGTAATTAATTTAGTATCAGGCTACCAAAATATGGACAAATTCGGATATTTATTAAAATTTTTCTTGTTTTTCATCCATCTGGTTAGAAGAATGAAAAATGAACCGTATGAGTCTTTTATGAGGCATATTTGTGAACAGGAAATAAGTACTAAAGCACTAAATTATATATCTCATTTCATTTCCTAATGAATTATCAAAGAGAAAGTAAGCAGTAAAACCACCTTTTATTTAATTTCCTAATTTTTAATTTTTAAGTTTAATTTTTATTCACATGTTCCAAATATTTCCTGATACCATACAAAGAAAATTGCAATTGCCTGTTGAAGCTCTTACAGAACCTTTACTGACAAATACCAAATAACAGGGTTTATGTTGCTAATAATACAAATGGGAGAGAAGAAAATTTCTTAATCTTTCATTCAGATTCTCTTAAAGTATCCTCTTTAGATATCTGCATTCATATTTGAATCCCCTTAGAATATAACTGTGAATAGTGAATATTTTTACCAAAAACTCTTACCTTTTGGCTATCTCAAACATGTCTTGTGCTTTAGGATGAACTGCTACTGAACTAGGACTTAGGACATCAAGTAAGCTCATGGCAGTGATATGGCATAAGAACCCTGACAGAAATTCAGCTCTCTATAACAAGAATCATAATCAAAAGAGTTTAAGAGTCACTTGTCTACACTGTATACATGATAAATGGTTTTGAAGTAAATTTGGGGGTTTGGGTTTTGTTTTTGAAATCCTAAACTAAGTTATCTCATTGTCTTTGTGGTAATGTTTAACACAAATAAACTGCACTATTTTGTTCCACTTTGGTTTTTAGTCCTCTTATTTAAAACTTAAAAGATATTTCTTACTGATGCCCGTGAGGAGTTTCTCTTTTTCATTAAAAGTATATTTTTCCTGTGTTGCATAGAACTGTATCAGATAATGCTAGTACTTTGCTTACTATAGCATATTTAAAGCATAGCTCTCTTTAATAGCAAATGCATGTTATCTGGTCTTGTTAAGCTATTCCTGGGTTTCATTTTAAAACATGAATGCCCTTTTTTTTAAGGAAAAATACACGGAATTAGTGTAAAGAGAATTCAGGAAATAACAAAGTTTGTCCTTTTAGTATCCTGAGGGAAAACAAGCTTTAAAGGGCATTATCTATTCACTTGATCAACAAAGATGTTTTCTTGACTTTTTGAATACCTGTGGTTTCAAAACTATTAAAATGCTAACAAATGCAAAACCTGGTTCTCCTTTACTTCAAAGTGCATTTTTTAACTACCCATTTCTCCATATGCTTAATAAGGGCTGGTCTAATTTTAAAACTTTTGACTTATTCTAGTACCTCTAGATAAATAGCAGAGCAAGAATATTGAAGTTTCACTGGTCTCAACCTATTATTATGCAGGAAGAAAACAATTGAATGGAAAATGTAAATAATAGGATTCCACAAAATCATGATAAGAAACTTGAAAATAATTACGTAAATCTGCAGAATCTAACAGGGAATGAAATACCAAACAGATTTTAAACATATGTATTGACATAAAATATTATTTTACTAGAATTCTATAATGGGATTCAGAACCAAGACAGAATTTAATAGTTTTCTCTGCCTATTTGGACTGCTAGCATGTTTCACCTGGGGGGGGGCAACTAAACATGGAACTGCTTCAAGATTAGGGCAGCTCTGGAGACATGGAAGAAATGTCTTTAAGCAACTGGCAAATAAAAAAGTAAGCATCAAACAATTAACAAACATATAAAATCTTTGAGACATCTAGGCAATTCCAAACTTAGATGAAATTGTCAGAACTAACATTATGGATGCAGGTAACCAACTTCCACATAAATCCATTCTCATTACAGAAATCCTTCCCTGAATCTCAATTTCAGTCTGCAGTTTGACTGTACAATAAATTCCACTTTAAAGTTCCTAACACAAGATGGAAAAAGAAACATTAAAGTCACATGACACAAAGTTCTGATTCATAACATCTGTGTCTACTCACTCTAATTTGTTCAAAAAACAGTGACTGAGAAACTTAACTTGGATGCTAGAACCAGGTATCTTCTGCTTTTTTGCAGCTAATACAAAGCAAGCCTAAAAGCATAACAGTGGTCTGAACTCTAGCTGATTTGGTAAGAATGCAGGTTTGTGCTCATGTCTGATCTGGATTAGTTTTGTACAGCTGCAGAATTAACGGTCAGAGGATGGTGGCCTCCATCTTTCTGATTACACCTATATTTCATGCTTGAAATACTCTTTGAGATCCCAGGAAAATATATGCTCAGAGTGAACCTCAGCTTCATCGTAAAGCAAGACTCAAGAGCTCATCTGCTTCCTTGTCTGCTGTGTACCATGATTTCCAGTGAGAGAAACCTCTGAGGTGTAAGATGGAAGGCTTGGCACAATTTATCATGACCCCAGCCTGGACTGTCAAAGGCCAATGCCTCACCATGTATTTAGGCAATAGTGATTTAAAACAGAAATCTCACTTAAAAGTCATAAGGATACCTGAAGTAAAGATTAGGAAGTGATCAGCTCCACTTATGACAATAAGATACATATTAATATTGCATGCAGTTGCTATCAGAAGTTCCTGAAGTAAATGCTATCAGTACATTGCTAAATGAGATATGGGAGAAATTTTGCTCTTCTGCCATGGGCAATTTTTGTCTCCATATTTTTTAAAAATTGTGGATAAAACTAGTACAAATTGTACTTGTTACACATCAAGACTAGTACAAATTGTACTTGTACAAATACATCTTGTTACACACAGCTTGTTTAGCAGAAAAGGTATGTAATAATAAACATAACAATATGAGAATCATCCAAGAGTTTGACAGTTTTAAATTCACAGACCAGAACAGTGTAAAATGTGCTCTTCACTAGAGTAACATATTAGTTAATAGATAGTATTTTTCTCTGTGTATTTACTTGCACGTGTAATTAGGTTAATTTTGTTTTCTTTAATCTCTTCATCAGACTAAACTCTGATAAGAGCTTATTCGCTTTCATTGATTAATTTTCTTGGGTATCTGTTTTATGAATAGCCTTGTAAACGTGTACACCAGAACTAAATACAGTATGCCAATATTGCAGTTACAAATACAGTGTACACTTCCTCTCTCCTGCTCACTACTACTTTGTAAATACATATTAATCTTTCTTTTTTCCACATCAGTGTGTTATTTCAGACCAAGAGTCTACCTTTGAAGTGATGATCTCCTATTTTCACCCCATTTGCTACACTTTGATTTGCATCATGGTGCGGCTGTGGAGTGCCTAACGAGGATTCCTTTTGGATGAGAACAGACTGGAAGATGGAAAAATTTGGAAACAACTGGAAGCAGTTCTAGGAGTGTACCTAATGCATCTCAGGCACAAAAGGGTGCAGTCCTTGAGATAAGGTTAGAGCTAGTTTGAAGTTGGGAAAAATAAAACCAAAACCAGACCAAACCAGAAAGTTCTAAATATAGGTAGTGAGGATGTCAGATCCTCAGCATCAACTATACCATTTTATGGATCCAGTTCTATTGGTCCATTCTACTTGCTAGATAAGTCCAGGGTCTTTCTCACAGTCATTACAGTTTAGTACACAAAACCTCTTCCTCATTATGAGCTATAGTCTACCTTTTTAATGTCTAAATTAATTTATGTAAAACACATTTTTTTCTAAAATATCCTAAAGTATCAAGTCATTCCAGCTTTGTGTAATGTGGCTTCCTGGTTTCTTCAGTACTTTCCACACAGAGATGATATCACCCTGTCCAGATCCAATATCAGGGAGGATTCTTAAATGATCCCAAGAGTGAGATTAAGACACAAATGAGGTCAGGTGCCATACAACCTTGTGAACTTTATTATACACACAACTGGTAATAGCAATAGGACAGAGAGAAAAAGAAAGGAAAAATCAGAATCCCTAAGCAAGAAAATGGTAGAGATGCAGCAAGACTAATTACCACCACCACCACGAATCCAGCAATGTACCGTTGGCTAGGTCTCAGTGCGGGTATTGGTGCTCCAAGCTCCAAGAGTGATATCAAGAGTGAGAGGATCCCGAGAGAGGCGTATGCAGTCCTTTTATTGTCTTAGTCCCCACGATTGCTCCACGGAGCTCAATGTAATACGTGCTGTCCCGTGGTTCTCCATGGATGCATGCCCAGGCATTCACAGTGGTGTGACGGCCTGCACATCTTCCTCACCCTGATTTAACTTTGGATGGATGTCGTCGTCTTGTCAGGGACAATTCTTCTCCTCCAGAGCGTACTCCTCCATGGTGACAGGACGCTGAGGCCAGGAAGTGGTGGTGATGCAACAGCAATGTTCAAGACAGATACAGTCCCTTACACACCCTTATTAATGTAGAAATCTACGTTAGCAAATTTAAAAAGAGGAATCATGTGTTTTTAGATATTATATCCATTTAGAACTCATGTAAAAAAATATTTCAAGTAGCATCTATCTATTCTTATCAGCTATTTATATTTGTCAGTATTTCTTACTGACAGGAATAGGCCTTATTAAAGATGAAGGATAAGATACAAAGCAGTGATCAGACGGTTCAGGGAAGATGGTGCATGAATAAGGGTAGAATTCAAAGGCATAACTGTGATCTTTGAATGCACTGTCAAGCTGATTCTCCTGCATTGCAGTAGAGAAAAAGGACAACAAGGATGGGAAATTTATCATCACGTTATTTAAGTCAACATAAGAAAATAAATAATTCTCATCATACACCGTTGCCATAGTAGATACCTAAAGAACAGTAATTAGCAAGGATTAAACAGAACAGGTTGACATTACTATCATTAAATTATTTGCTGTGACAGATTCACTCTTTCTAACATTAAAGACTTAATTGTAAAAAAATTAACTACAGGGTTGCTTACTGAGCTGTATAAAAATATTTTTAATTTAAATTCAAATCGTCACAAGCATATTTAGATTTTCTTTATCTACTTCTGCACATTCAACTAATTTGACCTATAGCAATATTCTGGGATATTGGTGATGCTTGTTCAATGTTCCTGCAATGTATAATAGCTTCTGGTTACATAAAAGTTTGCAATTATTATAGAAGCTAGGAATCATGCTGTGCTGTGTTTTTTGGAAAGCACACACTAGATAATCCTGTACTAAACAACTATAAAATTGTTATCTGCAGTTGTAGGTTTGTATTTTCTGCTATAGTCCTATTTTCCTAGATAATATCCATGGGATTCTGCCAAAGATCTACATGTGGAACTTCTGTGTCATTTTTAGAACCTATAATAACATGAATTTTACTAAACTGGGTCACACAAAAGTCCATTTTTCTAGCTATTCTTTACCAAAGAGTAACCAAAGATGCATAAAGTATAAAACCAGAGCAAACATGTACAGTGTCCAAGATGGCTTGTGAGCTCTGACACTGGAGTTGTGAGATTAGTTTGAGCATTATGGAAAAACTGACCCAAAAATGGTGTGTTATCACTGCTGGTTTTCTTGTTTTCTTCTCTGGTCTCCATAGATAGACATGAACATCTCCACAGGACTACTCAACTGACCTATTTTAGACACTTTTACATTTGACAACTTACACTCAGTGGGTCTCTGTTCACTGAAAGAAAATTGAATAAAAATAGTGAATGGATAATTAATATATGCTAAACATGCTTTTTTGATGGCTAAAATTAGCTTTTCCTCTGTATAGTACCTAAAGGTTTTCTTCCCCTTATGCCTCACAAAAGAACCAAGAGTGAGGAACAAATATGACAAGACTTTCTAATTTTTTACAAATAGATACAAATAGATAGTTGGAACTAGACGGCCAGCCAACTGAAGATGGAAACGAGGACCCATCTAGTGAGTCATCCCTGCTTGTCCCTCAGCCCAAAGACTTACAATTTCTTCAAGTAAGAAGAAAAGGAGGGTAATTGTAGTGGGTAACTCTGTTCTGAGGGGTACAGAGGGGCCCATATGTCCACCAGACCCATAACATAGAGAGGTCTGATGCCTTCCTGGGGCTTGGGTGAGAGATATTAAAAGGGAGGCCACTGCTCTGGTGTGGCCCTCTGATTACTACTCCTTATTGGTTATCGAGGCAGGTAACAATGAGGTGGTAGAGAGAGGTCTTAAGTCGCTCAAAAAGGACTTCAACGCACTGGGGTGGCTCAGGAGCTCGGGTTGTGTTTTCATCAGTCCTCAGGTGGAAGGGAAAACCACTGAAGGAGGGTGGAAAACATATCTGATTAACACGTGGCTCAGAGATGGATGCCACAGTCAGAATTTTGGGTTCTTTGACCATGGCGAGGTTTACAAGGCACCTGGTCTGCTGGCGACAAATGAAACAGGTGGGATGCAGATGTTCCAGAGGGGGAAAAGGATTGTGGGGCAGGAGTTAGCAGGGCTTATTGACAGGGCTTTAAACTAGATACGAGGGGGGACGGGGACATAACTGGGCATGTTAGGAACAAGCACAAGGGAAGAGTGCCAAAGCTTGAAGGATGGTGGACTGGTGAGGGCTCTCCCTCTGCCACTTCATTTGAGAGAAGGGAAAGATCTTTAGGAACTGTGGAAGCACCTGAGAAGGGTCTGGTAGGTAATGAGGCCCATGCTCAGAAAAAGGTGTTGGATTCACCAACTCATCTCAAGTGCATCTATAAGAATGCAGGCAGTATGAGCAACAAACAGGGGGAGCTCAAGGCCATGATGCAGCACGAGAACTATGACATAGTAGCTATAACAGAAACGTGGTGGGATGCCTCACACGACTGGAGTGCTGCAGTTGATGGCTACAAGCTCTTCAGGAGGGATGGACAGGGAAGGAGAGGTGGTGGAGTGGCCCTGTATGTAAGAGAATGCTATGACAGCTCAGAAATCCAGAATAGTGATAAGGGGGTTGAGAGTGTGTGGATTAGGTTAAGGGCCAATAAAGCAGATCTTGCTGTGGGAGTCTGCTATAGACCCCCCAACCAAAGCGGTGAGGTGGATGAAGCTTTCTACAAACAGTTGGGAGAAATCTTGCAGTCAGGTGCCGTTGTTCTTGTGGGGGACTTAACCTCCCAGGTATCTGCTGGGAACACAACACAGCAGAGAGGGAACAATCCAGGAGGTTCCTGGAATGTGTGGAGGGTAACTTCCTCACACAGCTGGTGAGTGAGCCGACCAGGGAAGGTGCCCTCCTGGACCTGCTGCTTGTGAACAGGGAAGAGCTTGTGGGGGAGGTAAAGGCTGGAGGCCATCTAGGGTGCAGTGACCGTGAGATGGTTGAGTTTTGATCTCATAGAGAAATTTTTAGGTTCCTATATTATTTCACTACTCAATTCATAGCTGAAAATCAAATAGAAATAAAAATCTGCTACATATAAGATGTACAAGAGATGAGTTGGGAGGAACTTGGCAAGACAGATTCAGTTCTCTCGTTAAGAGGACAGAAAGGTACTAAAGGCTTCATGCAACATTGTTTGGCTTCAGAAAGCAATAACAGATGTTTTCATTTCTTGAGCTTTGTCACATAAATATCTTCTGCTAGATTTTTCCTGTTTAGTCCATACCTCTCTTTCTGTAATACCAAGTACATATTCAATCATTTTGATAGGAATTGCTCATCTACTTTCTCTAAACCAGACCTGGTTGCTTTTAAATAGAAAATAATCTGTTACCATATCACTTCTTGAGGCACATTAAATTCCACGGAATCACTAAACAGCTGTTTAAAATATTGACTGGAATTTCATCAAATTTTCAAGGCATCCATCATTGTCACTCCCCTGACTGCACACAGCACATTGTATAACAGACACACAGCAGGCTGCAATCATGCAGGTACAGGAGCAGGAAAGTTTCTGGGTCTGTTTACTGGTTTATAGAAAAAAACTTTTTTTTTTTTTTTAAAGGTTTGTTCTGAAACATGTAATTATCATAATCTCGGTATATTTGTTGTTCACTTTCACACCTGGTGTGAAAATGAGAGCAGACAAGGGGGTTCTAAGCATATTTAAGAAAATGTTCCCTTTATTTCCCTCTAAAGTTCCTCTAGATAAAAATATGCATAAAGGACTGAAAATAGCCAACAAAGAGAAATAAAAAGCAAAGCCTGAGGGTGACAGGATGTTTAGGAAACCATTGTTAGCATAGCTACAGCAGTAGGAACTTCTTTCTTGGGCAACAGAGTGGTTTGCAGCATGGAGAAAGATTCATGTAGAGTCAACCAGTGAAAGTAAATGACTAATGAGGAGTACTTCTTGCCATTAACAGCAACTCAAACCTACTACTTATGGCCTGAATCTCATATTTCTAAGTGTAAAAAAAAATCAAAGCAACAACTTTTTTAAATCTAGCAGGTATCTAAATCACTTTACTGTCTAAGTAAAGGAATGGTTTTATTTGGTTATTTGGCCAGAGGAGAGCAGCACACACTATTTTCCTGACTACCCAGCCAGCTGATCAATGCATATGGGGTCTCCAACAGACTGGGCAAGAAAAGGGAAGACAATTACAGCAAAAGTAGAAAAAAAGGGGACATGAAGCGGAAGAGGTGTTGAGTAAGAGAGACAATGGAAGATAAAACAGGGAGCCACTGGGATGGACAGTAGGACTGATTCCAAGGTGGTAACTGGAACTTCCCAACAGGCCAACATTCAATGAGCTCTGCACTGCATCTTCAGGGACCTCCGGACCGAAGACACTGAAGCTACCCTTCCTATTATCATTACTGAAGTTTGTAACAAGTACACAGACTTGAATCTTCTCTCACCCTTGTATGCAGAACTCAAATTTTGCAGGATGCAAACATGAGGATTCTGTTAAAGGGCAAGGTTAGGATCCTGGAAAATATTAGTATATTAGTAATAATAATATAAAAAAAACCCAAACAGATCCATGGCAGTTTTATTAACTCTACCTATCATATTAAGTGAAAGAAATGAGCTCATTTCAAGCATGTTCAAAGTCTTTGCTAATAAATTGTTCAAAAGCATGTATGTACACCTAACTTAGCAGTTCCTGTTATTTTTATGTGACTCCATTTCTTTCTTGAAACACCTTTTTCTATGCAGATATAAATCCTATTAGTTATCCTAGACTGCAAAATTATCTTCGTAATTCAAACTTCAAACTTGTATTTGAGTTTCAGGCATCAGGTGAACCAATCTTTCTAATTTATATTCCCATGTTCGTATATAGTCAATGGATGGTGTCTCTGAGGACTTGTAAGAGCATTGCTTGTTGCTGTGCTTCAGAGAGTTTTCATCAGATTTAATCTTTATATGGAACTGTGGCAAGATTGTATAAAAGGAAAGGGGAAGTAAGGGACACATAAATGGAAACAGGAGATATTACTGGAAACAAGGTAGAAATAAAGACTACAGCAATAAATGGGAGAAACTGTGGTGCAACAGGATAAAAAACTGTCAGAGATCAAGTTTTAGGATAATTTCCCCTTTCAATAAAGTAAAAATAATAAGGAAATAACTGCTTGTCCACATTTACCAGCTTATATTTGAGCAGGGATGAAAAAGGATGTCTTCTGCTCCTTCGCCACTTTTGCAGGTATACGTTTCAAAGCACAACTAAGCTTTTAAAAGAGAGCACAAGAACAAGCTTTTAATATTGATGCCAGAAAAATATTTATAGCTGACCTGGAAAAAGAAAGCTTTAGGGAGAAAAAAAGCATTGCTTTCTGTAGCATCTTTCACCTTAAGGAGATGACAAGTACAATTTGCTAAGCAATTGCTAAGCTTCATTTTTTGGTTTTGAAACTTTGGTCTGATGCTATTTCAAGACAAGTTCAAATCTTGGCAAATTTTAAAGGAACAGCTTTCTACGACATCAAAGGTGCTTCCTGAAATTCACTGGGAGGAGAAAAACTGCTATATGATGGAAAGTATCATTAGAAAAAAATGGACTGAGAGGCATTTTAGGAGCAAAGAAACTACAATAATAACAGATAAAAGTGAAACTTTCATAGAAGAATGCAGATTTAGCCACAGAGCAACCTGCCCATTGGTAACCTTATACTGACAAATGTTGTGTGGGGAACAGGTTTTGACAGATTTCAGCCAGGACTGACACCCAGTGCTCTAGTTAAAAAATTCCTTAAACAAGAAAGATTTGAAGCTGTCTTCATGGATGTGAACTTTCACTCTCCCTAAAAGCCCTTCTGAATAGTTTCTTCGGGAGGGCTTCCTCCTGAATAAGCCCAGCTGCTTCAGCTCTCTCTGGCATAAAGTATCCCCTTTGCAATCAAGGTATTCTGAGAGACAGTCAGAAATCAAGGAAGCCAGGATCCATAGGACATTAAATGGTCAAGATACTTTGATATCCTGTCACAGAACTTCCAGCAATGCCACAGTATTAGATTAAATGCAATCCCAAAACTAGACATTGTGGTTTTGGATGAGCTTTTTGAAAATTATTTTTGTCATTGAGTAGTACCTAACAGGACTGTCTGCCTCCCATTGGTTTCTTATGCAGAGGACTATATACTTCAGAAACAGAGAAAGAAAAATCTCTGAAATCTGTTATTAATGATGCCACTGAGACAGCAATAGAACTGGAAATACCACTTGAATATTCTTGCACAAGAAAACAAAAAAGGGGGAAAAGATATTATGGGAATAATGTGCAACTACATGATTGAAAGCTTATATCTGAAAGGGATTTCTTCCCCACATTTGCTAAATACATTAGCCAGAAGAACTCTCAAAATTTCAATATACATGGAGATTGCTCATTGATGTCAAATTATAAAGTAATTTTATTCTATTTTCTTCTATTTTATGGATGAATGGACTCATATGAAGTCTAAGAATTACTACTAAGCAAGAATACTAATTGTGACTTCCACTTGTTCTTACTTTCCCTAACAAAGTTATTAGAACTGTTAGAAAATACATTTTTTTTAAAATGCAAGGTGTTTAAAACTTAAAATTGAACTCATAATGTACTGGGGCAAGTGGCGAAGACCAGCTGTTCCCTCAGAAAAATCTGGAATTATCAGAGCAGAACAAGAAGTACATGATTGTGTTTGAAAAAAATTTAGAAAAGATACCCCTGAAATACTAAGTTCTGTGCATTTTGAAATAATAATTCCTGCCAGTAAAGCTTATCAGTTCATGAAATAGGAATGCCTTCTATTATTTCCTGTGGTAATTGAATGAGGTTTATGTGTTTTTCTTAAAAGCATTGTGGTCTAGATTCTTCTCATTTATTTCTGAATTCCAGGATCACTTGATTTTTCTCTGGATTCCCTCATATTTGCTCTAGATTCTCTATAGAGCCACATCTAATTGCTTAAATGAGTCTCGTTCTGGAGGTATCTCACACTTTTGACTAACACTGGAGCCAAGTGTGAATCTACTCCTACACTAATCATTTAAATGAGAAATTAGGTGGGTTGATTATACATCAAAACTCTTCCTTATTTTTCTTTATGTTATTATACCCTTGTTGCCTAGCAGATAGTCAGTGTTGAGTCTTGCAGTTTTCTTGTCTTTGTAGGAATATCTGGTGATAAGTTGGGTATGTCTTTGGCATAGCTCTGCTTGCTCATAAATATTGAATGAAGCTTTGTTTTCCTGACATTTTGGTGAGAATAAAGCAACAGTAGATAACTCCTTCACTCACAGATCCAAGTTTCTTTCAGCAAGACTCCACTGAAATACAGAGGGTTTTCTGCTTTTTTTCATGTCACCCTACCGGTGTTTTCCTAGTCGTCGTTGTCGTCATCATCATCATCATCATCATCATCATCATCACCATATTTTAGAAGAGAAAGCTTGCTTCCCTGATGCCAAAGATCTGTTGTTGTAGACCAGGGCTTTTGTTCAACGTCTAAACTTTATCTGGATTCCAGGTGGTTGCCATTGGACAAGACATTTCTGAGGCTTTTTGTTTAACCTGTGAACTGGCATTGATGTTCACCCAGGGAAAATTAAATAGTACTGAAAGCCAAATCATTTAACATCTAAGCACAGATACCTCTTTCAGAATGTGGAAGGTTGCAGAAGTTCATCATATACTTTCCATTAACCCTTTCTCCATTTTCTCCCTTTCTGCATTAATTCCTTCAGGGAAAAATGCTTGAGGAAATACTGCTTTAAAAAATGATTAATACAGTCTCTTGTATTTTGAATTAAAAGATTAACATCTTTAACAAATAGTTCCCTAAGGTTTGGTATTTAACTTAGGCTTTCCTATTTTTTGTCCTTTATGCTCAGCAACTTTTGTTCAGCTTGAGACCAGACCACCCAGATATTCTCACAATTTATGTCTATTTTTCTCTATTTATCTCTATTTATTTACAAATTTTGCACAGGGAAATTCCAGGAAGAGAGGAATGGTTCCCCACAGTGTTACTGGAAAAAGAGATAACTGCCTCTCAAAATGTATTTTATGAACATGAAGTCCATCCTTTATGCAACACACTACTGGAAAATGATATGCATATTTTAAAAAAGAAAACAAAATCCTTGGGGTTCATGAATTGCAAAGGTTTTGATTGGTTCTTTAGAACTTAGAAGTTTATTTGTGTTGTAACAGTAAGCTGTACAGTATCATTTCTGAACGACCAATTCTGTTCCCAGTCATGGCTGAAACAGTCCAGGCAGGATGCTTTCAGAATCATTGGCTGTATGTGTGAAGACCAAATTGCTGCCAGCTTAGATTTTTATTGAAGTAAGGGTTGTAGTAATGTCTGATTGTGATAGCTAATGGTATTTTGTGATTTGCAGCAAATTTGGTGTAATTCATTTGTCTCCTTTGAAAATCAGCTCTACAAAAATTGTCATACGTCAAAGTGCATCATCTACACAGCTGGACTGGTAACTGCTGGGGTGCACTTTCCACCTCCAGTGAACTTGGGAATATGATGGATATGCCTTAATGTTTAATTATGATTTAAGTCACATCAGTGGAGACTTCATCTAACCTGTCCTTTACTGAGAAAAGATCTCAGAAAAGCTGAAGAATTGTAAAAACCAATGCTCTAAAATAATAGCCCGTGCCATTATGATTGTTGCATATTTGTAAGTTATACTTCTGTCTGAAACACAAGGCTTGTGCATCAGAAACAATGTGTGGTATGCTGCAGAACTGATGAGTTAAAGGTCCTCACAATATATAAGTAACAGGGAATCTCCCACAAGACATACATTTCTAACTAGACATCATCAGGTAATCTCTAAAAGTGACCGGTCCAGTAAAAATAGTTTCACGAAGAATTACTTATGAAAACAAATACTTCTCTTGAAGACTGAATACTGTTCCTGACCCTCTTTTTGTATAACAGTTCCTCACTGTATGTGGATCCTTGGTCTTCCAGGCAGTCTCCACTTGAACTCAAAGTGACCTTGAGGCCTAATTCTTCAGAGGTGGCACGTTGCTCCAACTAATGAGTGGATGAGCAGGGATGTGTTATTAATTTGTTTATTCATTGCAGGCCGTGATTAGTTATTGATTTCTAATGCTGCTTTGAGATATAGTGATTAAATCAATGAATAACAATCAAATGGGTTAGTATAACTGGAAACATATTAAATAGAAAGATGTAGAAATATACAGGATTTGTTTGTATTTTCTTAGTGCTATACACTTTTTACCAAGAAATTTTTTTGCTTTATAGTCAGACAAAAGAAAATATGCTCTAGAAAATAATGATATGCATCAGTATGTCAATAATAAAGAACATCTTGTAACTTAATTTGAGTGAATAAAGTCTTTAAAAAATATTTAGATTGAATATATATATGACAATTTCATAATGGCAGATTCATATAAGTTTAGCATGGCAACTTCTAGTCATTAGACAGATCTTAGAAATAACTAAATTACTAACATAAATATTTTATATAAAATCTCAAAGAAACATTTTTAAAAATTTAATATTAAAAATTACCTTAGCGATATGAAACTTTAAAATACCAGAAATAATTAACAATAATTTTCCTTGGTAAGATAATGCTTTCCAAAGCTGGTTTGTGGTTTTATAAAGAAAGTTTAACTGGTACATTTATTGGTGTGGGAGGGAGAAGACTTTTTACTCAGAAACAAAGTAGAAGCTCCTGGTTCTGGACATCATCATCTTTTCGAAGGACTGTGCAGTATCGGAGTTGTCTTAAAATCACAGCATCCTATGCAGCAAAGATATTCAAAGGTATAGCACAAGAAAATATGAAAACCATTTTTCCCGAGGGAAATGAAATTCACCAAGGAATATAAGGAACTACCAATATACCAATAATATAAAGGCCTACCATTACACACCTTCATGAGTTGTCATGCCATGTGTATTGTTATTTGAACATTGTCATGAGTCTTACATATACAACTGTCTCATCTGTCCTTCTACTTTTCAATGCAAGGCCCACATGTCACACATCTTCAGAACAGGGCAATTGCCTTTCTCCCATTATGTTGACCTATTTTGCTCAGTATTTCTTTTCCAAAATGTCATGTCAAAACACTGGAAGATATTGTTTATTGTTAAACCCTTCTTTCCCCATTATTGCAATCTTCCAATTACTAAAGAAAGAACAGTTTTTCAGAAGGCTGCTGCCGTTTCTCAAAATGAAAAATGATTGGTAGTGGGGATCCAATGTTACTGCTGGACTATGATTCCACCCTCATGCAAACCAGGGAAAATCACAAGGGAAGATCACAAATCCTCAGAGGTGATGCCCTCAACACAGAAAGGAAGTCTGAACAAACAAGCACCTTCCCTGAATTAAGTTTAACCCCACCTCATCTTCCACAGTTTTTTGTTTGGCAATTTAACCAGCCAATTAAATTAACTCTTTCAAGTGGCATGGCTTAATCACGCTGTCTCTGAGTTGCCTGTTGTAATTTTCTTCTCCCGTTCCCTCTTCTTGTTTCTTCTATATTGTGTCTTTTAAGATCTTTTAAGTACTTCAGGGCAGAAACTGATGCAGCTGTAGACAGAAGGTCTACTTAGTTGACCTACTTAGTACAGTTGTCATTAGCAAGTGAGTTGTTCCCCTGAAAGATCCAGCATTGAACAATGCTGAAAACTATCAAAGCAGATTTATTTCCTTTCTTAGAATAGAACCACATGTTCCTAACATGCCTGGTATCTTACAGATGGTATGTGTGTCATGTTTAATGTATTTTAAAAGGCCTTTTTTTTTTTTTTCTTCTGTGCAAGCCTTAGGGTGCAATTAAATAAAGCCAATACACACAAGACTAGGATATGAAGGCAAATAAGCACTTTGTACCCCAGAGCTGAACTACATATGGATCCTTCTTTTCAAAATTTTAGATTTTGTCATAAATATAAGTGGTTTTGACAGGAGGTAAATGCTTAAGCCTGTCCTTTTTATGACCTAAGACTCTCTTGTAGAGTTTGATATTCTTGCTGTACATAAATAAAGATAACTGATGATGCACAGGAGAAAGGATGAGTTCTAAAATCTGTTCTGTATACAACTCAAAGAGTAAATCTCTTGCAAAACTAAGGCTGAATTACCTGTCTCAAGGTTATGAGCACTTCTTGAACATAGTCATTGTTTGATCTTATTTTCTTCTGCTTTTCTTCCATTTGCACTTGGGAAATTCTCATGTCATCAATTCAGTAATTACCTTATAATTATCAATCGTTTTATTTACACTGAGATGTTTTAAAAACCATCTGGTTCTGCAAGAGGAAAAAAAAAATCTGTCAATGTTCTTTTTGGTGCCCCACTGAATTCACCGACAAAGTATCAAAAATGTATATTTCCTAGAAGTTGCAGAGAGAAATCATTTTAATTTTTTTTTTTTTTTTTTTTTTTTTTTTAATATTGAAGTAATAACAAGAATGCCTGGTAAAACCAGAAAGGGTTTGGACACACAAACAATTTGTCTGAAGTTTTTCTTAACTATTATCTAGCCTGATGGTATCATCACCCAAAAAGTTGTATCTTCCTTATATTCTTAGACTACTGGAACTATGTCACCAGAGTGAGAAATCTTACAGTGTTGGCATTTAAGTTAAAATCCAAGATCTGAATTGGTGTTCAACAATTTGTCATGGAGTCTCTCAAAATAGACGAGGTGGGTACTCAAAATGAGATCTCTTTGAATCATAATTGTTTAGCATTCAAAAAAACATGAGTAAACTACATATTCAGATGTCTGTAAACCAGAACTAACACTACGCAGACAAGTTAAAGTTTAGGGATGATGACCCAAAATGAGTTTATCACTCACCCAACAAGGTGTGGGTTCTCAGCCTCAAGGAATTACCTTGGGTGTTGTCCCGATCTAAGGGGAGAGTCCCTAACTGCAGACCTGCTGCTTTGAGAAGGACTAGCTCAATTTGCCCTCTGATGGGATTCCATTTATACCCTAGTCGAATTTCATCTGTGGTCATATTTGGTCAGAGGTCTAGAAACTTCTCTCAACTGAGGCATTTCATTGGCTGAAGGCCTTGTCTGTTGACCGAAGGCCCTTGTCTTTCTTATCCCTTGACCAAGGTGTGTGCATGATTACAGTCACCATGCAGCAGGGCAGCTCGAACCCCAGTGTGTGGCTTCTAGTTTTAACTCTTTCAGTGGTTGAGAATCTTCAGCCTCTATTGGGGCAGGTGCACCTGCCACACAATACATCTTGTGTCTGCAGTCATGATTTGATTGGTCTTATTGCAGTGGTGGTACAGTCACCTATTGCCTGAAAAGGGAGAACAATCTTGAGTTTTAATGCTCACTGTAGATCATCATTACTCAATTATTCTGAGATTACACTGAGATATCTAATATATGAACAGGTTTTGAGGGAGCATATTCCATGGTTAACACAGATTTGCTGTCACATGCTTAATAAAATTTATGACAATACAAATCACAATAATCATAACTATAGCCATTATTAAAGATTGGAGGAGGCTAACTAGACATCCTGGCAAAGAAAACCCAAACATTTCAAAACATTCCCAACCCAACTAGTTCCTAGTGCAGCAACAATTTCTTATGAGTCTTTTGCTACTTTCTTCATTTTGTTGATCTGATCATGAAATGTCATTGATGTGTTCAGGATGTAGACACAGCATTTGTCTATTGACAGGTTTAAGACTCCCCAGGCACCTTTCTCCTTTAATCCAAATCCAATACAGATTGTAAAGAGTGGCCAACAGTGTTACACCAAGCAATATATTTGGTAGTTCCCCAAAGAATGTTAGCGCATGGTATAGTGCTGTTTCAATCCCACCCCATGTTGTTATCAGTGGGTAGAAAAAATAATTACATCTTGCGTCCCATATGAAGATAGCATTTACCGTGTCAGATCCACTCTTCCATTCTGATGGACAATAAAAATTTGAGGTAGTGGAACAAAGAGAAAACAGACAATGGAAATCAGTCCTATGACAACACTCTAATACTCCCATGTATTGTCAACACATTCTTCTAGGACATGTCAGATTTACAGAGGTTAAGTTCATTTGTCACCACATTGTCATCTGTGTCCTGGTTGTCCATGTTGGCCACTATCAACAAGGACAGTAAGAGTGCCAAGGCAGCCTGCTTTTCCATTGTCCTGTTAAAAACAAACAAACAAACAAACAAAAACAGAACTGGGCCTTGGATTGGAAATTGGGCATTGTGTTAGAAGTCAGGGATTATCCATCACACGCTCATACAGTGAGTTCTTCCACTTCTGTCTAGGGACTTCCAGGTACATAAGACTATGGGTTTTGCTAGGGTCATGGGTACACTGCCAGTGGAGGGTAGTTTTATCATGACTGGCTGGACAATATTACAGTAAAGATGGACACGATAAGACAAATTGTGCAAGGATGGCTACTTTATTGTTCTAACAAGCCCTTTTATCACCTTCTACAAAGTATGTGTTCATATATGATTGGTTTAGTTAGCAACTAACAGTTCATGATTGGATAACAGTTTCCCTGCTAAGTCACCAAGACAATTCCTCTTGTCATTGTCTTTACCGTTCCTTAATCTTGTTTACATAGCTCTTCTCGGGACTTTCCAGACTCTCAAGAGTACACCACGAGCTGCTCAAGGTCATGCTGTTCATGCATCGTCAGGTGTTCTGCAGACCTGCTGCATTCCCTGACAGGACAACATATGTTGTCAATGGGAAATGGAGGTGTCACCAGTCAATAACCCCATAGGATAGAATCCCACTTCCCCAGCGGTTACCAACATTAAAGACCACTTGTGGTAACTATACATCCCAGCTGCATGACACATAAGCATGTCTCTTAAACTGTTCATTCCTTTGACTATGCCCTTGACCTGAGGATAATATGGTATGTGGAACTCCCATGTGATGCCTTCTCCTTGTGCCCAGTTTAGCGCCACTGAGTCAGTAAAATGTGACCCGTTACCACTTTGAATACATTCAGGCGCAGGTAGAATACTAAACCATTCTCACAAGAATTGGACCATCTGACCTCATGTGGTTGTGTTAATGGCTGTGGCCATAGATAGCGCCTATACCACCTCTACTCCTATCAAAATATACCTTTTCCCATGGGATGGCCTCGAGGGCCTGACATAATCAATTTGCCAGCTCCCCCAAAAAGCCTTGTGTTATTTGACATGCTGGGCTGGGGCTTGATTCTGGTAGTCAGACTTGAACCTTATTCGACATTGTGGGCAAGCTGTGAGGATTGCCTCACAGGTCTTCACAGACCCCGGCCAACCTCTAGATTGTCATTCATGATAGAGATTTGCTTTTCCTGAGTGGCCTCACTTAATGTGCAGCCATTCAGCTAGTCAGTCCCAACCTTCCTCTTCACTAGCAACCACTCTGATCTGAGCTAGGTGGTCTACTTGTTGGTTCCATTTTGCAGCGACTGTTCTATCCTGTAAGTGGCCCCTTTATCCATCCCACCTTCAAAGGTTGGGAACCTCTCTATTGCAAGGTGTTTCCAGTTCTCTGTTCTCCACACCTATGTGCAACTTACTTCCCATTTACTAGATTCCCATTGACATATCCGTTCTGTAGCGGCTTTGTAGGTCACGTAGGAATCAGTGTAAATGATGGTAGCACCATTTTCTGTGGCCACTAGGAGAGCCCACAATTCTCCTACTAGTGTGCTACCTTCACCCTCTTCTTTGACTGTTTTCCTGGTATCAATTTCTAATGCTACTGCTTTATATTGCCACTTTGATCCCACTTGACAGGCAGATACGTCAGTGAACCATATACTCCCTGCATATCTGAGTTCTCCACAAACTCAGGTGCTTCTTCAATTGTAGAAGTTTTGTAGGGCCAACCTAAAAAGGTCAAATCAGGGTTCATAGGCTGTTGTAGTCTGGAGGCCTTAAATGGGTCCTCTTTCAATGGAAGCAATTGGCTGACCCCTTCTAAGTATGCGTACCATTTCTGAACTGTGGCCTTTAGGGCTGCTTTCTTGGGAGAAGGCAATCCATTAAGAATTGAGTTTAAGATAAGAAAAGGGCCCTGTACTATAAGCTTTTGAACTATAACCTGTTCTGTGCACAGCTTCTCAGCCTCCTTAATCACTCTAGTGAGGGAAAGGATCCTCTTTTCCCAATCTAAGTGTCATTGTTCAGTCTCCTTGAATGAGGTGGAGGAGGATGACAAAGGTCTCACCAGTCCCTGTGGTCCCTTTTGGAATATGCCATAGTACGAAGCATGGGCAGCAAATTCCTTTTCCACTCTTAATGAATCTCGTGGGTGCAGCAGGCCTAGATTCTGATAGGCCTTGAGTTCACCCTTTCGGACATTGAGGTCTTCTGTATGTTGCTGAGTCCAATCCCATTCCCTGTTCTTTCAAAGTAAGTCATGTAGAGGGTGGGCAATGACCAAAACCCACAATATATGTTTCCTCCTGTAGCCCAAGTACCTAGCAGCTGCTGCAATTCAGCCTTATTGCCCAGAGTCTGTCCCTTCTCAATATCTGACAAAGTGTTGTCGCATACCATGACTGTTCCGCCTATCCACGAGGCTCCTAGGAATATAATTGCTTGTCTAGGACCTTGACATTTAGAAGGTGGAATGTCTAGCCTATTCTTAGTCAACAGATTCCAGATGGCTTCTCTGAGGTAAGGTTTAAGTCTGATATTAGTTCTGCCCTGCTTTGTATGCCTTTGGTGCAGAAAATAGTTGCCTCTGGCTGAACCAACTGCATGAGCTAACTTTTGACATTTCATTAGAACATGAAAGCAAGAGCTGACACAAGTTCTTCTGAAGTTTTCTAAAAAGGCAGTTTTGGTTTTGAAAACATGGAATGCACTAAATATATCCACTAGTCTTCACCAAAAATCTTCCAGAAGAAAAGTAATCCTCTATAGTGTATTCAGCAAAAGAGCAAGAAGTTACACCTTTGACATGTTGTTCCTTCAAGATAAGATAGAGACCTTCTTTTGTGTTATTCTGAGGCTGTGCCTGGTAGCTACCAAAAGATCAGATGAGTTACTAAGACCATATGGAAAAAAAAACAGTGATTATGTGGAAGATGACTATGCTAAGCAAATGTGTAACTTAGCATTATAATATTTGATGCAGCAAAGCTGGTCCTAGCTTCACTTCCTCTGAGTTCATCTGCTCTTCACTTGTTGTATAGTTCTGTGTTTCACACTGTGTTCATTGGCTTTGAACTTTCTGGTAGAGAAATGAATGTGCTGTATCTGTTCACTGCATATACCTATTTTTATAGGAAATTATTCTTTGCAGAGTAAAAAGGAGGGTGGATTTTTTTCATGCTTGCTTTTTTCTGTTCAATAGTTCATTAATTTTCAGACAAGATCAAAAGCTTCCTCAGCCTTCTGAAATAAACTGATGGGCACTGTTGAAACGTCCATGAAATTACTTTTTTTTTTCACGAGTATAAAAAGAGCTCATTGTGTTTAAATATGAAGAATACAGATCTGGCACTTAATCTAAGGTAATGCACCTTGCAATTGCCTGTTTTTAAAAGCTGAAGAACAAAAAATGCTGCTCTATAGATGCAATATTATGAACAACAAAACTGGCAGCAGAGTGTTCAAGACTTCTGGCAAAAAATAAATCTGTTCAGGTCAGACATGACTTCAGGAATTATTGAATAACTGCATGACTAGACTTTTAAAGGAATAAAAAATGAAGGTTACTACATGCCTCTTGCCTTTTTGTTTTAAGTAGGTGAACTTCTTTGACTCTTCTGTTGATTGCCATAATGGTATAGCACACATCACCTGAAATAGTCTTTGCTTTTAGGGACACTTTGTCCTGTTTTAGATTGTCACGAGAGAAAGTGAAGATGTAACATGACACTTTACCTGGGTGTGATTCACCTCACTTAATTTTAGATATTGCTAGTGTATATGTTTACATCTCTACTAACAGGAGGCTCAATTTCTGAACAACAGAAAGAAAAGAGCACTCTTAAAGTGCTGTTCATTTGTGTTGCCCATCTGTGCCTTTCAGCTGCCTGCCATGCCGGTGGACAGCTCTCTGAGTTCAGAGGACCAGCCACCAGGCAGACAGCCCTACCAAAAGCAGCAAGAGTAGGGTAAGAGCAACTAACAAACCTTCCAGCTAGTCTTGGAGAGTAGTCAGTTAAATACTAATTTTTATCACCTGTTTCACAGCCACAGGTAACCATGTGATTGCTAATATTCAGCTACTGGCTAATACTTCAAATAAAGCTCTACGGAGTTGCTCTTAAGTAGTGTATGTGTTGTAGGAAAAAATGCTGTCTTTTATTACACTGAGTTATATCATCAGATCAACAGACTAGCTTTCAGACAAGCAAGGCCTTTCTTCAGGCTTCATGCACAAGAAGCAAATTCCAAGCAAAATGTAAGTGAAAAACAATTCCTCAAAGTTTAATTTAAATAATTAAATTAATTATGTCAAATCTGTATTCATATTTTAGTACTCACGTAAGCATTTGACAGCTTGTGAGATAGTAGGTGAGTGCAGAGGAGTCTGAGAAACAGGTATTACCTTTGAACATGTTAGCAGGAGAACTGAGAAAATTCACAGTCAAAACAGCTTTAAGGGTCCAAAAACATGGGTGTATGAGTGAAGTAGCCTTTGGTTACCACACTGAAGTTTGCTTTACATGTCAAACCCAGGCAGACCCAGCTGCCAAGCTCAGCTTAGAGTAGGGAATACAAGTTTTAAACTCTGATTGAGGGCGTATTTGAACCTGGGCTCAGGTTTTGAACAGTGTCAATAGCAAGTGCATTAAGGCTTCAGCCTAGGCTTCTGATCAACATTGAGTCATGAAACACTAGACCTGCCTCCCAGCGAAGGCTGACTGTATGTACATACACAGACAGTAAAATAAGATAGGATGTACACCTTTAAAAACAGCAGTGTATTTAAAGAAATTAGATCAATCAGAAATGTGATCCATTTTATCCAGCACAGTTTGACATTTCAATTAGACAAGGATAAGTTACTTCCCCAAATAATTAAATACTTTCATGTATCTAACTCTAGGGTATTTGAAGCATACAGTTCCATCAGTGAAATGTAGCAGTTATTTATTCTGAACTGGCATAACATAAATAGATAATGACTAGTGACCTACTTAAATATATGGATAAAAACTAATAAAGAAAAAATATTCAGCTCCAAAAATGCAAAGTACATGCAAAACCATGCTCCTGCTCTGAAAAATCACGGATAATTTAAAGTATAATGTACTAATATCTGGATGTATTATGGATAAAAAGGGTTGGTTGCCTCATATCTCCATCATTTCTCCATCAGTCTGACCTTTTGATTCTGTTGCAAGAGGCCTCCACAGGTTTTCTATTAATGTCTTAATTTTCAATATATTCTTACAGTTTGACTTCCTTACATCTGTCTGACACTGGAAAGACTGCTGCTAAAAATCATGAATGGTGTCCCATTACCACAGTCCATACCTCAACAAATCCCTCCTTGTTGCTTAACTGAGTGATCATATCCTAAGTGTATTCCCCTGCCTCGATGACAGGCCAGCACCTGCTGGGTAGGAGCAACCGTTCCAGATGCCTTTATCTCCTGCAACATTATAATGGCCTTGTAAAAATTCATAATTGATCTACAAACCAACACTGTTACTAAAGCACGTGAAGCCCTCTTTGGTTTTGAAAATTAGAGGTGCTACTGCTATAGCAAGGCTGTACACCCAAGGTTCTGCTCCGGATGCTGGTAGTGCCTGGTCCACACATCACAGGTTATTATTTTGAACTGATCCTAGAAGTTACCACTATAAATCACTTAATAGAGAGATCTGGGAGTATATGTGTCACAGAGGCAACATGTGTCCTTGCAAAAAGACAAGACTGAGTAAATAGCACCTTTGAAAGTCAAAATTTTGTTATTGCCATTTCATTTGCTATACAAAAAGGTATACATATTCTCCACAACACACCAGTATATCTGGGCCTGCTTTGGGGTTCTCCATCATGAATATAGGACTGATGACTTCTGGTGGTAATCAGACATTTTTCCAAAGCTGTATCATCTAAGGATAAAGTTTTCCACAGAACTCTACCTTAAGGACTGAGGGTTTATGACTCATACAGATGCTTGCATAGATATTAGTGTTTCAATGGTCCAATTTCTATGGCAAGCAATTCAGCTTTCTCTGGTGACAACAATAGTAGCTGACTCTGGAAATGCATATATTTGCATAGTAGTACATTGTTTATTTACAAAAAATTGATTTTACAAAGTTCACAGATTAGAAATTTAACCTTTGAAAATTACAAATGCTTGGTATATGAGAGGTATAATGGATGATACTCTCCATGCTTCAACAAGTATAATTCTATGTGTGTTTTCAAGTATTCAAGGGAGTCCAGACAATCCAGGAATCCAGATAATGCAGAAAGCATTAGAAAGACAAACCACCTTCTGGGTAAGTGTTATGAGATAGTGGAAGAAAGCCACAATATTCCTCATTGATACCAGACCGGAAAAGCTTTTAAGAAATTTAATTACCCCAGTACTGATCACATCTTTCTTGTCATGATGAAATTTCTAAAACATGCTCTTCAAGGCTATTTATCTTTTTAGAACACAATCAGTGTCATTCGAAATGGATTGCACAGAAAACTAATAGCTTAGTTTTAATACATTAAACCAAAGAAAAATACTACTACATCAGTATGCTCAGTGCTAATGAATATTTGCTATAACTGAAGTTATTGGTAAGCTCAAAAATAAATATCTTACTTGCATACCTAGAGTAATTGTACTGGCAAATAAACCATACCTACACTTTTATGACTGATTTATTTTCAAAGCTTTCAGATGAAGAATAGGCATGCTGAGGAACAATATGTGATTTTAGAAATGATCAAGAGTAGCTGGCCTAGAAATTCTTTGATGCAGTACTTAGAGACTCAGTGTGAATACATATTATCAGGTGGCTGCTTCTTTAAAAAAAAAAAAAAAAAAAAAGTCCTACAATGCAAAAGATTCAACTTGTGAGAGATGTGCCCCCCTCATGTACCAGATTGAGATTTGGGTACCGTTACATTCAAATATATTGCCAGTTTCAAATTTGTCCGATCTCTGTTTAGAACTGGTAGTAAGTTTCATTACTTCAATAATATAGATCTTATAACTGAATGTCCATGATTATGCACTAAAGTAAAACACTTGTAACAACGCAGAAGTTTTTTAATACTTTTTGAACATTTTCAATGAAGACTCACCTTTCATGTTTCTTTCTTACCAGCAACCAAGGCAATGAATCTGCCTCAGGCCGCCCAGAGAGGGGACTGTAGAGCTGTTTCAAAAGATTACACTGTCATAGACAGCATCTCATTAACAGAGTAAGTGCCTTTTTACGGCTTGTCTGAATTTAAGATTAAGGCTTGCAATGTCCAAGGATGCCTGTGCAGTCAGTAGCCTCCCCATGCCCAGTAAATGGAGGATTCATAAAGAAAAATCATTACCAGATATTACTGCTTCTTTCAAATGACTGCATCTTTGAGGTAAAGTTTTATCTGAGTTAACTTTTAACTGTCAAGGGAAGAGAACACAGCAGAAGTCTCTATAGAGGGATTATAGTTCCTATATGACCTATGACACAAGAGCTGGGTATCCTGGAAGAAGCAATGTACAGGAGTCAAAACTCATGCGTACATAAGGCAAACCACAGATGTAGCAAAAGAATGAGCCAAAGACTCAGAAAAATAGAAATTCAATGAAACTATGGTCAAGATGATATCTGTCTCACTATATTGTGTAGATTGAAGAAGAAGGATTCATCTCACCTGCCTAGATCTGAGCCTAGATCCTGATCCTAGAGACCTACATCTGGAATGTAGGACTCCCTTCACAGCTGAACTACTTAGCGAGATACTTTTTATATGTGAAGAGATACAGGCATCTCTGGGGCAGCCTTGGCTGCAGTAACCATGAAACGGTGGAGTTCAAGATCCTTAGGGCAGCGTGGAGGGCACACAGCAGGACTTCAGAAGAGCAGACTTTGGCCTCTTTGAGGATTTGCTTGGTAGAGTAGCAGAGGATAAACCCTGGAGGGAAGAGGGGCCCAAGAAAGCTGGGAAATGGCAGATGAAGTGGCTAAGCCACTACCGATCATATTTGAGACATTGTGACGGTCCTATGAAGTTCCCACTGACTGAAAAAGGGGAAACATAACCCTCATTTTTAAAAGGGGAAAAAAAGAAGACCCAGGGAACTACATGCCAGCCAGTCTCACCCCTGTGCCCAGCAAGATCATGGAGCAGATTCTCCTGGAAACTATGCTAGGGCAGATGGAAAATAAGGAGGTGATTGGTGGCAGCCAACATGCCTTCACTAAGGGCAAATCATGCCTGACAAATTTCATGGACTTCTACAATGGAGTTACAGTGTTTGTGGATAAAAGAAGAGCAACTGACTTGTGCAAAGCATTTGACACTGTTGCACAAAACATCCTTGTCTCTAAATTGGAGACACATGGATTTGATGGATGGAGCACTGGGTGAATAAGAATGGATGGATGGATGGTCACACTCAAAGAGTTGCAGTCAACAGTTCAATGTCCAAGTGGAGAGCAGTGATGAACAGTGTTCCTCAGGGGTCGATATTGGGACCAGCACTGTTTAACATCTTTGTCAGTGACATGGACATTGGGACTGAGTGCACCCTCAACAAGTTTGCCAACAACACCAAGCTGTGTAGTGTGGTCGATGTGCTAGAGGGAAGGGATGTGCCATCCAGAGGGACCTTGACAGGAATGAGAGGCGGGCCCATGCAAACCTCATGAAGTTCAACAAGGCCAAGTGCAAGGTCCTGCACATGGGTTGAGACAATCCCAAGCATAAATAAAGACTGGGTGATCAACAGATTGAGAGCAACCCTGTGAAGAAAGACAGGGGTAGTAGTGGATGGAAAAGTGATTATGAGCTGGCAATGTGCGTTTGCAGCCCAGAAAGCCAACAATATCCTGGGCTGCATCAAGTGTTGCTGGAAGAAAAGATAGCTGTACCTCTAGTGATCTGCATACCCCATCAACTAAAATAAGGTTTGCATCAATATATGAGTTTTATAGCCTTTGCCATTGGGAACACACTGAACTTTATTAAAAACTCAGTAAGAGTATTCAGTAAACACAAGACTGGGAACTACTAGAAAGTATTTAATCGATATCAAAGACAAAGTATCTTAAAATCAGCCCAGTTTAAAGTTTTAACATTGTGTAGATTAAATTATAGAAGAGAACAACCAGCTTTACATCCCTGATATCAAGGCAGACAGCATTATAATATAATCTCCTTGTCGGAATGACCAGGGCCATGAATTCATAAATCCAAGAGTGTTGTTTAACCCAGTATAAATGTACTAAAATCCTTGTTTTAGTTTCAGATGTAGTTAAATCCAAGTAAGTGTTTTCAGGGTAACAGAGTGAGACTGAAAGAAGATATGGATGGACCTCACAACGTAACCTCTGTTCTAGTATCTTGGTGCTGGGCAAATAAAATTCAAATGCCAGATGTAGCAAAAGCAGCAAAAGGATCAGTCTCAGAATTCTTATTCCAGCTTCTTGCTGAAGCCTGAGGAAATGTGAAAGGTGAAGATTTTTAGATGGACCACAAAGGAAAGCCACTAGCAATATGAAGTTAGAAATTTACAGCTTGTCTAAAAATATTGCTGTATGTCAACAGAAGGCTATCTCATTAAGAATAAACATTCTAACTTTTCCTTTTCAAATCAAGAAAGGAAAGTCTAATTTGGGGTATTTCCTTAGGTATGGGCTTAAGTGCCTATAAAATCAGTTATAAAGATACTAATAGGACTAACGCTACTGAAAAGGCAGAGAAACAGAATTGATTTTTCTGAAATCTCACTTTTCTACTAATGTTTTGGTGGGTTAGCAGTAACATAATTCTTCAACATCACAAACATTATCTATACTTACTATGCTTGAGGCTTAAAATGTCCATTACATTTCAGTCTGCCTATATTTGTCTCTTCAAAGCAAAAGAAACAAGTCAGCTTGTTTGATGAATAAACTCAGGGGAGCATGTTAACAATATCTGACCTGCTTTGGGGCCATGTCAATAGCAATAATGAAGTACAAAATAGTCATCTTGTTTACATTCTTATACATCTACTGAATGACTACTGTTATTAAGAATTAAGAGTTTTCCTTTCTCCACGGAGACAGAAAATTGATAAACATTTTTAGTCACTTAAATTTTTGTCACCTAAATTTTATCCACCACACTGTAGTTCTATTTCATTACAGTCAATTAAAATGCAACCCCAGATTTCTTTTTCAGCATATAAATGGATAATATTTTTTCAAATATTTTGATGGAACTATGAGAGTATTATAATATTTTGAGGGCATTACATTAAGTAGACTTCTACACTTTCATATTTACTAGTATAATTCTTGTTGAAATTATTTTGGAATAATCATTAAGTGGATGGAAATCCCTCATACAGATTGAAAAGCAGTGTTGATACAGTTATAAAATCTATCATGAACAGCAACTCAAGAGGTCTAGGAAATTCGTATGGTTGGCTTAAGTATTTAATTACTGATAATTACAATTTTTCAGAAAGATAGTGAGCTGCTTTGCATACTAGACAACCCTTTTGGGGCTGCAATTGTTTGCAATTGTTCTAGCAATAGTAAGAGGAAAGTAACTCTTCCCTTGATTCAAATAAGGTATATGGATATTGTAGTAAAAATATTCCAAGGCACATGCAGTTTCCAGCATGCTGTGGAAGAAGAGCTTTAAAAACAGCCAGTTCATGCTTTGCAGTATCTCATAGCTCTGCTGCCCCAGCTTCAGTCTGTAGTGAACAGAGAAAGGGAGGAAGTAAGGGATTAAAACCACAACCCCTAACAGGTCTTAGTTCACTGTTTAAAGCTGCAAACATCTTGAGACAGCTAGTGAATAAGTTGGTTGCTTAAAATAAAATAAAATAAAATAAAATAAAATAAAATAAAATAAAATAAAATAAAATAAAATAAAATGGGGTCTTCTGTGAGCTGACAGAATAAATCTTGACCTCCAGAAACCAAGTGGACACATTGCAGAGGTTGGAGCAGCAGTTGTTTCAGGAGAAGAAACAAACTGATGCTCAAATTCTGTATCACAGTTTAAGGAAGCAATTTTAGTGAAAAGTGGCAAGCATCTGTTAGCTCAGGCATAAAATTACAAATCCTTCTGCCACCAGTGCTGCTAACTATCCTTCGACTGTCAATATGATTGGAAACAAGTGTCTCCAAATCACTAATGCCAGCAGATCAGTAGCTGCAGTATGCACAAAACTGTTCACTGTCATTGCATGTGAATGTAGGACTCTGTGCATGATGCCTGAACTCATTACAGTTCTTAATTGCTTGTTTACCCCTCCCCTCTATCATCTTCTGTCTTCTCTTCTACATTGCCTGAAAAGTCCATTTCCTAAAATGGCAGCATGGGGAACTTCCAGTGTTACTTTTTGCAGTATTCAAACGTAGGGAAAATGCCAACAGTAAACATGAAAAGTCTTTTCCTTTAGGTCCTCAAGTACAGAGACACTTCTGTGCCTTTCTGAGAATTTTACTTGGTGAAAGATTAATTTCAATGATGATCTGTTCCAGAAATAATCAATCTCAGGTCAAGGATCAAGTTCGACTTTTTAGTATTAACATTCTCCTAAGTTAAAAATACTAAGTGTTTCAGACTCAATGCTAATTATCTTTGTTGCTTATGATAATGACTCTGAATTTAGAATTTGGGTGTTAAAGGCATGTTGCTTATTTTCTTTCATTTCATCCCTTGTACATATTTTGCTAAGCCACGTTTGGCATAGATATGATTATAGGTGTCCCCTGCTCACTTAAGATGATGCTGCTCTTCCACCACCCATGGGAAAATAATCTTCCTGAGTAATCAAATTTAAAAGGCAAGATATTTTTCAGGGAACTTTTCCTAGCAGACAGAAAACAATTATATGTCTTTGATATGGACTTGAGAACATTGTTATGTACTGCTAGATTGTATTTCACATTTGTAGAAAGAGACAGATATCTGCTGTAGAGTGATTGCAAAATCAGATGTCTTGTATACAGTGTTTGCACTCTGGTTAAAATGCCATTTGCTTTCTTGGTATGATTTGTCTGGGCCTACAGTTCATTATTCACTGTACTGATCACTGTATGGTTTGATTTGTTCCTCAAATTTAAAAATGAGAAATGTCTCTAAACTTGGTTCATATTGTATTTATAAAAACTTTGTGTATCTGGCCACAAAATTTACATATTTGTGGGAAGAATGAGATAATTCTCCACAATGTGAACATATTTTTTTCTCCAAGTGCCATGGTTAAAATGAGTTATCTGTCCTGGGTCCAGAGAGAGACTGTGATGGACAAGTTCTAAAGGCAGCAGTTCTTCCTCTGCAGATCCAGGTGGACAAACGCATCAGCAGGATGAATGATGCCTTATACCTTAGCAAAAAGATAAAATCAGGGGCAAAAATACTGGGCTGTACCAGACTTCAGGCTACTTAAGAGAACAGTACCCTGGTACTGAAAATGGTACATCATTTTCCCTCTGTACATGTTCTGCAAACATGGCTTAAGAAGTTCTCGGCTGTCTTCTCTGGCTTTGACTGCACTTCAAACTGCAACGCAGAGGTAGAAAAAGCTTGCTTTTTTTTTTTTTTTAATGGGAAGCTGGAATAGTGGACATAATACAAAAGAGGAAAGAGACAAGAGACTGAGATCATTTACTGCTTGCCAATGAATCTCCTAATACAAGATAAACAACTGGGCTTTGAAACAATTGGTGAGATTCTTTTGCCTTTAGAATATGTATCCTGTTCTTTATTCTTGGACATGTTCACATATGTGAAATATATAATAATTAAGTTTTCAACCATACACAAACAGGGCTAAATGTAACTGAAAAACTCACCTATGTTTACTGCATAAACTACATAGATTGTAATTCTCAGCTTCTAAATGAGATGACAAAAATATAATAGTAGCAAATTTTTGGTGGTAGTTAACAGATTTTATTTCTTTGATTTACTGAAGTACTAGGACATTTAGAGAATATGGAGATCTGCAGCACTGGAAGAAACCAGACATTAACTGAAGAATATTAGGTCTGTAAAATCATGACCAGTTTGTGCTTGGATGGCAACTTACGTCGGAACTATTTCTTGTTTTGAGTATGAAGTTCTCAAACAGAAACTGCTCAGTAACTCACAAATTGAATGACTGTATGGAGAGTTTTTAATAACTAAATGCCCTCTTTAAAAATTATTTAGCTACATTAAAGAAACTGATACTTGTCTATGATATTTGATCTTATCATAAGATTATTATCGTTGTCTATCATAAAATGTGTGAATAAATAATAATGAATAATGAATAAATAATTTCTCCTAAAGTAACTGGAATTACTTTAGGATCTCATTGTGTGAATCAGGTTTTGATCTCATTTCATGCTACAAATAAATGTGAGGTGCTTAGGTTAGATTTTACTTTGATAAATTATTCTGTAAATTAAACAATACTAGTCAACTGTATAATTTAGTTATAGAGCATCACTTGCTACACTGTATTTAAATAGCCAATCACAGTAGATTCTGTCCTATGAACATATTTTTTCTTCATTGAGTATGCACATGCATTTGACATATAAAGTGTATATTAACTGAATTATATTAATTAAAATAGTCAGACTGATTCTTACATGCCACCTTGTGGAAAATCAATGAAATTTTCTTGTCCAGCAGCTGATACTAGAAATTCTGAACTCACAAAGAACTGTTGGAAGTTATAGCTATTAGAAAGAAGAATAAAATATTGCTGCAACAAGATATAACTGTTGATAATACATGTGTATAGCATCTGTTAGATACAACAAATAACCAAATGGAAAAAATAGTGCATACTTCTTTCTGAGGCTCCCTCTCAGCATATTTTCACCATGGATTTCTTTAAATGAGGCCAAAAACTTATGAACCTCATAACGTCAAGTGCAAGGTCCTACACATGAGTCAGGGTAATACAAAGCACAAATACAGGCTAGGCAAAAAGTATATTGAGAGCAGCCCTGCCAGAGAAGCACTTAGGGGATGATGGCTGGCAAGAAAGTCAACATGGCAATGTGTGCTTGCAGCCCAGAAAGTCAACTACATCTCAGGCTGTATCAAAAGAAGCGTGACCAGCAGTTCGAGGGAGGTGATTCTGCCCCTCTACTCTGCTCTCATGAGACCCCACCTGTAGTACTGCATCCATCTCTGGGTCCCTGACATAAGGAGAACATGGACCTGATCAATCGGATCCAGAGGACTACTATGAAGACAGGCTGAAAGAGTTGGGGTTGTTCAGCCTGTAGAAGAGAAGTCTTTGGGAAGACCTGATAGCAGCCTTCCAGTACTTAAAGGAGGCCTACAGGAAAGGTGGGGAGGGATTTTTTACAAGGGCATGTAGTGACAGGACAAGGAGTAATGGTTTTAAGCTAAAAGAGGATAGATTTAGATAGGATGTAAAGAAGAAGTTCTTCACTGTGAGGGTGATGAGACACTGGCACAGGTTGCCCAGACAGGTTGTAGATGTTACCTCCCTGGCAGTGTTCAAGGCCAGGTTGGACGGGGCTTTGAGCAACCTGGGCTAGTGGAAGGTGTCCCTGCCCATGGCAGGGGGGATGGAACTATATGATCTTTAAGGTCCCTTCCAACCCAAACCATTCTGTGACTCTATGATTTTATGACTGTATGATTCTATGAAAAAACACTTCAGAGATGAAACAGTTAAAAGGTTTCATTCTTAACCAATGGCCATAGAGGAAAATGTGTTTATCTACTTAATAAGAGCTGGCTTTCAAGCAAAAATAAATCTTTGAATAGAGCATTTTAAAAACATAATTACAGTACCAGTGTTCTAATGTAACTATTCTAATTGCATTAACTCCTCTGCAATGTCTGATTGGTTCTCAAACATAATCTGCTGGTAAAACATTGAACATACATAGTTTTCATGTTCAACAATGCCATATCTCAGTGTTAAATTTAAAAAGTATTGACTGTATGAAAATACAGGTTCCACAAGAGAAATCAGAATGATTTCAGCAGAGACAAAATCTCACCTATTCCATATAAAATTGAAAATGTTTCTAGTTTTAATTTCTCCACAGATTTGTGGCACCAAGTGACCTGTACAGCCTTCAAACAGGTATCTGAAAGAGAGCATTTTGTAAAAAAAAAAACCTCTATCAGGATTATTATGCTTTCTTCTTTGCTTAGATTAATGCACAGAAATGGGAATAGAGATATTTAATATAATTTCTGAATTTTAAAGGGTCTATGGAATAATGCTGACATAAAATATGTAGCAAAAATGCAGTAAACATTATTCTCCACTTTTCAAATAGTTTTTGATCAGAGACTTTAGAACTTTGATTTAAAAAACTGTTTAAAATATTGTTTGGTACAATATCATTGATGCCATTGTTTGTCACACAGTTAATCACAAGCACCCTTGATGTAACCCCAGACACAAGTAAAGATAGTAGCTAAAGTAATAAAAGAGGCATCCTGAAGATCCTTTAAAAGACACTAAGGCAAATGATGTAAAGCATCATAGCTGTGACTCAAGCTAAAACTGGAAAATAATGTGCTGCTATGTCGACTAGAATGACCAGCAAGTTCTGGTATTACTAAGTAGAGTTCTGGAGTACTAAGTAGACAAATTATGATAGATTATGGGTGATTTTTTATGACTTAAAAAAAATGTAAATATGGAATAAAACATGTCTGATGTGCATGCAATTTCACACACTTCTTGGTATGCTCAGAGAAAAGATTCAGATTTCCCTACGAACCCTTCAATTGCTGGTGAGAGGGGCACTTATGTGGTTTTTTTACTTGTATTTTTCATAACAGTATATTTCAAAAAATATTTCAGCCTCCCAAGGGCTCTAATGAAAGGCTATGTGCAGGTTAATGGATTATATTGAAAATCAAGCATGTTCAAACGTGAAAGAAGGGAGAGTGTTTTTTTCTCTTTCAATTTCTTTGTATCTTTTATTCTTTCTGAACCAAATGGTTCACAAATGCATTTAGAGCTCTCTCCCATTGAAAACAGCTGTGGCTCTAGCGGTGAAACAGCCCAACCTACTCAACTCAACAGTTTCTCTTCTCCCACCTCCTACACCTACCACCCTTGACTTCCCAGAGAGCCTGTATCACCCAGCTGACTGCACACAAAGACTGAAAGAGTTTGGGGCCCTTTTTTCTGGCCTTCCTGGCTAGAAAGATAAATAATAATCTACAGCCTCCCCAGAAGTCTGAAAGTGCAGAAGAACAAATCTTCATCTCCTCATTTTGCTTGTGTTTCTTAGCACAGATGCAGGAAAAAGCCAAACCTCCTACATATCGGGAGGATTTCTGAGGAAACTGATGAGTGAACAGGCAGTATTTAAATGCCAGCAAATTACAAAGACACAGAAAGCCTTCTATGGACACTAACACACTGGTCCAAATGCATACATCCTCCCCTGGTCAGCAGCGGGACCTACTGCAGAAGGAAATAATTTTTTCCAAAGCAGCTTTATCATTTCTGTGCAAGTTGCTCTAGGTAGGTTCAGCCCCAATGCTCTTGAGGAGTCTCTCCTGAGGATGTAGCTGAAGAAACAAACTACAGAGAGTATATATTCTTAAAAGGCTAAGAATTATGAAAATCCTTTCTCAACATTTTATTCTGAATATACTTTAAGATGGCCAGTAAGATTTGTCTGGAGAAAAGCAGAAAGATTAACATTTGAAAAACACCTTCAATTTTGTGTATACCAATGATCAAAGCAGTAACTGTAGGATAAAACAATCTTTATGTATTTTCAGTAATATGCTCATTAAATAAAATTATTATTTTCTATGTGATGTGAAGTCTTCAACCTAATAAACTGAAGTATAATGTACCTATTAATTTTTCATTCTCGGTCACTTTGTGTCCAGGCTTTGCAGCATTTACTTGTGAAGACAGAAATTAAATTCCCACAAACCCCCACTCTAAACTTCTCCCTGGGAAGCTCTTTAAACAGATTGACAAACACTGTATTTGTCTTCCAAAACTTGGTTCAAACTTATCATTACTAAAATGTTTCTCAGTGAGCAGTTGTCTTCAGTAATTTATCCTTCTCAGAAAACAGCCTAATGAAGAAACAAACTGACGATGTCTTGGACATATTCCTTTCTAGATGCAAGTTTTTTCAAAGGACTGTTATGTACTCAAGACCTGTGATCAGATCTGAAATAGGTCAAAACTATTTCAACAGAAAAGCATCTCAAATATAATGCTATCCAGACACTGACATCCTGCCTGAGATCTGCCAGATCATTCGCCCAGAAGTATTCTCCCCTTGCGAAATCACAGCATTGGAAGAGGCACTCTGAAGTGTAAAAAAATACATTCCATTATGAAAGGCATCACAGGTTTGTGAACAATGGCACATCAGAACGGTTTCAATAAATCCCCTGACAATCCTGGAATTTGGGAGGTGGGAATTTTCAAAACACTGGATGCAGTACCTTTATGAGGTCCAAGAAAACAAATCTGGGACAGATATGAAATGGTATAAAATGTCTTATTCAGCTGCCCCCTCTTCTAAATCTAATGTCTTGTAAACAAATAAAATGTAGCTGAAAAGTTTTGAGCCTGGGTATCTGTACATAGGGCAGATATTGAACTGAGCACTAAAAATAGCTTACTAAAACACACTCTACTTGCACATACTTCAGATGCTAAGTAATTAATTACTATTTGAAATTCCACTATCATGCTGAACAGCAGCAGGGAAGTTGGACATTAAATCACTTAACTAAAGACTCTGCCCTTGATTCTATACAGGACTGTAAAAAAATGCGTAATAACTAAAATGGGGGGAAAAATGAGTTGGTGAAATAATTATTTTCAAGGTTTGTCCATGGGAATAGTGCTGTACTCTCCAATGAAATTCAGTAACTTGGTTTGGCCTGCTAGGATGACGCAAATATATATGTGAGCTTTCTGATTATGATTTGTAGTACTACAGGGACTCTAGCAGGAATTTTCAATATGTCGAGTTGTTATAGAGAGGTCTGCTGAAATCCCAGCTATCGTTTGAACATTAGGGCTACTTTCCCTCCACTAACAGTATGATTGATCAATCCCCTGCTCTTTTTTTTCCCCTAAAATACTTTAATGTAAGGATCATCAAGAAAACAAACAAAACAAAACCATGTTCCTTATATAAAATGATTGCATTTGTATGCAATCTTTGTTGCACTATAAACAATTTCATAACAATAATTCTGGGTGTTGTTATGCTTACTCTTAAATCTAGTTATCTCACAAATCTTTACTTTCACTGGCATAGACAACTCTAGTGTCTATTACTTAAGCAATATACCCCATAGAATATATTCAGAGGGGCTGAGTGTCTTCCCAGGTCCTAGAAACACAGCAAGACTAACAGGCAAGGAAGGAAATTTGCTGTCCCTGGAAATAATGACTTTGGATGTGTTACCTCAGTTGTTAATAGGCCTGCCCATCCTACCTTCAACAGCATGTTTTGGAAGATGGCATTTTAACAACACTCTTTTTTTATTGATTCAGTCCTTCACAAACTTACCCACTATGGTCTGACTTTTTGAAATAAGCGATTTAAATCTTCTGTCATAAAAAAAAAGTCTTTTAAGTACTCAAAACTCACTAGTCCTTCGATTCAGTCTGCTGTTTCTTCCCTAAAAATCATGGTTGCTAATATATGTCTATTTGAAACACACACACTAAGGCTGCTCTCCCTGTCTATACTCTTTACTGCAGTCGTTTCCAGGAAGTCAGGCAGAATCTGAAGAATCCATTTTGCTGCACAAGCAATTTTATTTTCTTCCTTATACACTCTCATCCCAAGTCTTTTATTCCCTTCTGCTCTCAGCTGTAAATCCGGTCTGCATAATGCACTCTATGGCATTTTGTTATTATACACAACATTGTGGATTTATCACAATGAATCTTATATTTTACTAAGATTTGCTGGATTTTATTGATTTTTAGAAAAGGTGGTCTATGGCTCAGTGTCATATATTGTAATATTCATATAGAAAGTACTTCTATTACTGCCACAGTTGGTTCCTTGTGTTGTTAACACCAGTGGCAAAAAAGGCTCATGGGTCTCTCTGTTGCCATTTCTTCATGATGTCATGAGCAGTAAAACAAAACTATTCCACTCATTCTTGGAAGATTTTGCCCTATGCAAACTTTTTAAAAGTGTTCAGTTCATTAGATCAAAGGCTTTCTCTGAAATAAAAGAAACATCTCTTGGTTCCTTTGAACAGAGATATTTTAATATTTTCAGTTACACTTTATGTGGGATAAATCTAGTGGATTAGGTCAGAGAGAACTGGACCACAGTAATTCTTGATAGAGATGATGATATAAACAGGATAATACCTTGAAGGCATTTAACAATGGAGACAAGAAGCTTGAATTTCAGGCTGGAACAAAGCACAAGAGTTGTGTATAAGTTTTAAGTATGTTATTTTGACTAGACTGTAAAAAAAAAACAAAAAACAAACCACACCAACACCACCCAAAAAAGATAGGGGAGATAAGCCAGTAAAGTAAAGCTTAGCCTTGGATAAGTCACTCCACAGAATCACAGAACAACTGCAGGACCCTGAAGGCTATCTGGTACAAAGTCCACTCAGAGCAAGGTCAGCCAGCTCAGAGAGCACAGGGTCCTGCCTCATTGAGTTTTGAGCATCTCCAGTGATGAAGACTTCTCAGACTCTCTGAATAATCTGTGCCAGTGATCAATCACCCTCATGGTGAATTTTTTTTTCTAACATCTGGTCAGAATTTCCCCTATGGCCTCCTTGCCTCCTGTCCTGCTCTGAGAAGTCTGGGTCCACCTCCCCTACACCCCACCATAGGAAGCAACAAGGTCTCCCTTTCACCTTCTCACCTCATGGCTGAACAAACTCTGCTCTCTCAGCCTCTCCTTGCACATCAAGTACTGCAGCCCCAACCATCATGGCAACTCTCCATTAGACTTGCACCAGTGATCACTATTTTTCTTGTTCTAGGGAGCCCAGAAAGCAAAATACTGCCATCTCACTCATGTTGAACAGAGGGGAATGATCATTCCCCTCAAACTGCTGGCTACACTATTGCTCATACAGCCCCTGCATTTTCCTTTTCCCTTTCTAAAAAGGTGGCTTAATGATTATTCCTTTCCAAATTAAAAAAAAAAAAAAATGTTCTAAGTAACAATTGTCTCATGATAGGTGCCAATGTGTGTCTGCAGAAAAAAATGAAGTGCTTGATGGTAATATTCAAATCTTTGTGATGAGATATATACCTCAAAATGTAAAACTCAAAAAAGAGATAGAAGAAATGGAAAGGGAGAAAACATATCTCAGAGCTGATATGTTCAAGATGGAGCTGGACTACCATAATTTATATATTACCTTTTTGATATTAGAGGACATACTGGAGAAGTGAAATTGAGAGGATGCTTAATAGAAGAGGAGCTTTGGTGGATGAAATACCAAACCAAAGAGCTTTCATTGACATATCTTTGTAACAGCACACAATTTGAAAGCAGAGTTCTAGTGGTAAAATCATCAAGCGAATGAGAAAAATATGCAAAGAACAATATTTACATTTATTCCTACTATGAATGTGACTTTTAATGCAAAAAAAAATCTATAAAATTGAAATACATCAAAGAAAGTGGTTGTAACACAAATTGTCATTTCATTCCATTCTGGAAACAGTGTGTTGATGTACTCTCCACAATGCAACAAAACTATAATCTGTGTTATAAATGATCATTCGGAACAAATTCAGCATGATTTGATATTATTTGTGAACTTAAGGAAAAAAAGATACAATAGCAGTGTGAAACCTTGCAATGAGCATAACATTTTCTAGTAAAAGGCTTGAGTTTTTACATGCATAAATAGTATTCTCTTGTATGTATGATATGTATTATGTATTCTGTAGCACAACTAGATTAAAAATGTAGCATCCTACATGTAACTTCAGGTCTGGTATCACCTGAATGAATAAGTTAATTTTAATTTCATGATGGTAATAGTTTACCTTTGTTCTGAGGTCCTAACCCTGTTATTTGCTACTCACATGATGAATAAATAACATTTCTAATTTGAATGACCTCTGAATTTTTCTCACTTCTATTTCAACAATTATTTCAACGAGAATGCAGGATTGAAATGCAACTAAATTAATTAATATGCATTTATATTCAGTCACAACAATACATATAAACAAACAAATGTGTTGCTGTGGGTTTCAAAGAAATCATAGTCCCTGTTATGCAAATAACTTGGAAAAAATAAGTCCCTACAAAAAAAAAAAAAAAAAAAAAAAAGGCTTTTCATTTAACCTAACAAAAGCTCTGCAGAGAATGATGTACCACTCAACCAGAGTTTTCCTTGGAACTATCTAGGTTTAAAGTATTTAGGTTAAAACAAGGCAGTGAGACAAAAAATGGGAAGGTCTTTTCTTACTTTTAATACATTAGAACAGAGCCTGGAGACCCTCATCAGGACTAATTTAGCTGGACTACTCCAACTTTAAGAAGTTCAAGGAGGGACATGCTTAACTACCCAAATGTAACCCGCAGAGTGTCTGAACGGGCAGTAGCCGGAGGCTGCAGGGTTCTGCACCTTAGCCAGCACTGCACATGCCTGGCTAGAACTGCACAGAAGTTCTCCTTTGGTTTTCACAGAACAGAATCCCACTCAAGTGTGTGGCAGCCCATATGTGGTCACATGCTTCTCTGTCAAACTGGACTAAGAAGTTGAATTCAAAGGCGTTTCAAATTTCTCTGAAATTAAAAAAAAAATAATAATTTTTTAAAGGCCATAAAGAACTACTATTTTCAGTATTGCCAGTGTCAGACTTTTAGAAAAAATCTGTCTCAGCTCAGAGTAATTTTCTGATTCATAATGAGCAGCTGTGGTGTTGGTGTCAATTTTATTCCTTAGGTGACTTTGCTTGGAATGACTGCAGATATAAAATATTAAATTAACTTTAGTAAAACCAAGCCATTCCTGTGGATTTGCTATACTCCACTGACATATCTCAGTTTCTGTCCTTCACCTTCATTCCACATTAGTATTCCCCAGCTCAGGGAAGTATCACATAAAGGATTATTGAATTTTGTTGTACTAAAATATCATATCTTGCTCTCTGTTTTGACATTTTCTTGATCAATAAGTTGTCAATGCAAAAAAGACACAGCTATTTAACTTTCTGCATGCAAATAAAGAATATGAACCGTTACTAGATTTCTCAAAGGCCAAGCAGTTGGTCATGAAGGAAGCAGCCCACGTGGGGAGCCTTAGTGAGATCCAATGGGACAGACAAGGCAGAGATGCCACGCATTTGTAAATGAAGCAAGAAAACAAGGTTGAGGAAAATGCTCTTATCATCTGAGGGCTTCTATGGATACTTAAAATGTTTTTCTCTCTTACAATTCAAGATGCAGTGAAAGAGGAGGCAGGTCTGTTGATACCACTATAACAAGTAAGCTTTGATGCTTTCTTGCTTCTTACCTGAGTTGTCCATATTCAAATTTCCAAAAACCTGAACACAGGCAAAACCAACTCCCTGTTATCTAGAGTTTATAAAAGATAGAGATATCTGACACTTCAGGGAAGTATGTCAAAAGGAAGGCTCTTATGAACTGTGGTCCAAACATACTCTTGGGTTTCTTTGCTGCTAGCACAATCAGGCAAAGGTCACAGGCAGAGAACATGCTTTTCCCATCTGTTTTCAGGCTACCTTTGCTGGTGCAACAAAATGGAATTTGCATCTCTAATGCTTCCAATTGCATTACCATTAGAGCATTCAGTTTCTCTATGAAGACCGCTTTGTCCCTCCCTCCTGACAGAATTGACTGAGGCTGCTGATTTTCAGACAGAGAGCATTAGAGCATTTTACATGTACACCTTTCAATCTCTCATTGTAAATGAGAATTTTAGGTTTGATCCTTAGAGTTAGGTTCTTAGCTACTTTAGATGTCAACCGTAAAATAAACCAGATCTGTGTGGTTCCAACAACCTGATACCCAATTACTTTGCAGTTACAGAAATATTGCATCACATTCTTGCTAAGGTCAGTGAGTCCTTGGGAAAGCAGCCAGTGAAATGGGGCCTCAGGAGAGGGACAGACTTTTCCAAATCCATCTACAGAATAAAAAGGTGGCATGTAACAAGTTCCTTTGTTACATGTTCACCACTGTAGCTTACAACTAAAAGCCTGATTACTTTTTTTAAATACTCAGAATTTGTAGGGTTTTGCTTATTTTTTTAATGAAAAATACTGAATCATTTTCCACTCCCATATGAAGTTCTGGATGAGACTTTTCCATTTCCATAGCAGATATAGGGCATTATGCATGATAAGTCTGTTTTATTCTAATTTTATTTAGATAAGATACAATTTTCCATTAGAAATTTTAAGGAAAAAAATTACAGTGTTCTAGCAGAATTATACCAAAAACTTGTTATGATAACTGACTTAAATGCTCTGAGTGTTTAAACATATATTGGTTAAACAATTCTTAGCACTGGCAAGTGGGGAAAGATTGGTTTTGGAGATGGGCTAGGGAAATGAATTAATTCCAAACACAAATCTGTGTTTTCTGTCTTCACTCATTTTTTTCCCATTTCTAATAGAGTAGGATGTGTTTCTTCACACAGCATTTCCTACTTCAGCTTCATATGATGTTCTGCTCATTTGACTACTGGCAAAGTTGCTAAATCAAAAACCTGTGAATAAACTTCATATTACAAGGTACATACCTATTGTAATTACTTTTCCACATGCTGAGAATATCCACAGGGTGATTAGATTAATATAATTTTGTTTCATATAAAATCAAGTTAATGAGAAATAATATCTTTCTCAGGCTTTCCACTCAGAGAACATAAGTCTGTACTAATAAAAAGAGGAGCTTTTAGTTCAGAGTAGAATTACTAAACCGAATAAAAACTAGAGCAGTTATATATATGTCAGAATCCATTTGCAAATAAAGAAATCTACAAATCCTAAATAAAACTGCAGTATGTAGTTACATCTAGATTTTTAATACTGTCTTACAAAGAACAAGTTGGAAAACTGGTTCCCTCATACTCTTCTAGATTATTAAAAGTGGGTTTAGTTTTTTAATGCAGGTATCTTACACACAGTTCTCTGGATCTAGAAATCTAACAGTGAAGATTCAAGTTCTTAATGTTTGGTGTTTGAGCAAGGACTTTTCAATTTTCAGTTTTATTATTCTTCTTTTTCAGTCCTCTTTAGCTAGAGGGAAGGGCTGTTTTACTGGAATATCCACATTTAGTTTACTATTATGCTGTTTAACATCAAGAATACCCAGGGAAGAACAATACATGCAAAATATGACTGGAGAGACAGAAACTGGAAAGGCAATATAAGTAGCCATAATTAAGGTGCGGTAAGTAATGATAGCAAACTATTACCAAAAACAATTGTCATTTTTTCAAACTACAAAACATGCAAGTAGATTATGACAGACTCTCTTTTACTCATTATTTGAAAGACAATTAATTTGATGTATCATGTAGGGAGAATTTGACAAGAAGATTCAATATGTTCTACACTAAAACCAGTCTGCACTGTTAAGCTGCACTGCTGAGCCACCAAACACAATTGGGGTGGAATACACATAAATCAGACACAGAAACCTGCATGTAACATCCCTCCATAGGGAAACAGACGTTTTAAGGATGTAACTTTTCTTAAGGCAAACATTTCAAATAGTGCAGACGAATCTTACTTTAGATGAGTTCTCTTTTCTTTAATAGAAATCTAGGCAACCAGAGTGGGATTTAGCCAGAGTCTATGACCACCTAAATCTAGGTGGTTAAGCTGTAGTACTCTGCAAAGATGCAGACGTTATGCCAGAGCCTAAAGAATGATTCCGCTGTCCAACCACTACATACAGGATTCAGATGCACACTGCTGGCAGTTAGGGACAGTTTCCTGCCATTGGGTATCCTGGGTATCACTGTGAAAAAAGAAGGGTGAAAATCTCTCTAAATGTGTCTTATTTTCCAGACTCAGGTAGTTGGCATAGATCAACAAAGAGTATTTCAAATGGCACTAGTGAAAATACTTTTAGGACACTGAAAACAGTCCTACCCTAATGCCACTGCCCTGCAATGATCTCATTACATGAACAAAAGACAGCATAGCGAAATCAGATGCTTCAGTGGTTTACACACACTTCTTACAGTGAGAAAGAAGTGTGTATGCTGAACCACTCAGAAATTCTTTGAGATTCTGGGAAAGGTCTGGAGCACTTCTATAAGACACATCATAGACAAGAAATTTGGCTTTCCAAGCAGAACATTCAGCAGGGGTTTCAGACTGACTGCTCAGACATACTTGAGATCCACAAGACAGAAGTCCATGCAGACATGAGATGGCAAGAAGATGACACATGCCATACTACTCCATGCTAAAAGGTCCTTTGCCTCACTCTCCTTGCCTAGTTCCACCATTTAAGGTAAAAAAGCAGGAGCAATTGCTTCCTAAAGAAGAGCTGCTCTATCACTCCCCCTCCTAAAATGGACAGGGGAGAGAATATGTAACAAAAGGCTCCTGAGCTGAGATAAGGACAGGGACACATCATCCAGCAACTACTATCATGGGTAAAACAGACACAACTTGGGGAAAGTTAACTAAATTTGTTACCAATCAGAGTAGTATAATGAAAAATAATTAAAACACCTTCCCCCTACCCCTCCCTTCTTCCCAGGCTTAACTTCACTCCTGATTTCTCTACCTCCTCCCCCCAAGCAGTGCAGGGGCAGAGGGAATGAGGGTTGTGGTCAGTTCATCACTCATTGTCTCTGCTGCTCTTTCCTCCTAAGTGGGAGGACTCCTCACACTATTTCCCTGCTCCAGCTTGGGGTCCCTCCCATGGGAGGCAGTCCTCCATGTCTTCTCTAATGTGAGTCCTTCCTGAACTGCTCCAGTGTGGGTCCCCCACAGGATCACAAGTCCTGCCAGCAAACCTGCTCCAGCGTGGGTTCCTCTCTCCACCGGGCCACAGCTCCTGCCAGGAGCCTGCTCCAGCGTGGGCTTCCCACAGGGTCACAGACTCCTTTGGGCACATCCACCTGCTCCTGCGTGGGCTCCTCCCCGGGCTGCAGGTGTAGATCTGCTCCCCCGTTACCCTCCGTGGGCTGCAGGGGCACAGCTGCCTCACCACGGGCTGCCCCACGGCCTGCAGGGGAATCTGCTCCGGTGCCTGGAGCACCTCCTGCCCCTCCTTCTTCACTGACCTTGGTGTCTGCAGAGTTGTTGCTCTCACATTCTTGCTCCTCTGTCCAGCTGCAGTTGCCCAGGTTTTTTTTCCCCAAATTTAATTTTTAATAACATATTTACTAAATACATTATCCCAGAGGTGCTACTGGTGTCACTGATGGGCTTGGTCTTGGCCAGTGGTGGGTCCATCTTGTAGCCAGCTGGCACTGGCTCTATCGGACATGGGGGAAGCTTCTAGCAGATTCTCACAGAAGCCACACCTGTAGCTCTGCTGCTACCAAAATCTTGACACACAAACCCAATGGAGAAAGTCACATCATTTTTATAATACTGGGGTATAGGATGAAAAAAATTCCCTGGGTTGATCAGGGAAGCATTAATATGGGGTAAAGCAAGCATTATTTGAACGAGGAAAGCAAATGTTAACAAATTGGTTCTAAATATGTGTTGCAGAACTGAAGTTAAAAAAATACCCCAAACCCTAACTGAACTGTTGCCAACAGTAAAAATAACTCTCCTCAACTAAGAAATTTGCAAATATTAAAAGTAGGATGTGTTCATTTTCAGTTTCTGTTAAACAGACTGGATGAAGAGCCTAGTTGCTCGAGCATGATCATTTTTATGTCATTTTAGCTGAATTCACTATTTCATGTGGATCAAAACTAATCCTTTCATTTCTCTAAGGATTTGTAGAAGCATGTCTTATAGCTCAGTAAGTGTGACCAGTGAAGTATATATTTAAAAAATGTTTTTCTTTCTTTTTGTGAAAACTTAGTAGTGTCTAGCTTGAGTATTAATCAAATGAATTTTCTCTTCCTGTGACTCTTTGGCTCTGCCAACTGTCATTACAGACCAGTGAGAAAACTGTATCTATCATCTCCCTTAATTAAGTTTTCCACTAATTTGCTTGATCTTTCGCTTCCACTGTCTATCACACTGATCTGCATTATACTGAGGCAGTGAAGACATTCACATTTCATTCGACTCCCTATCACATCTCCTGGACACTATTTACTGCAATCTCTTCATCTCCAATGAGATAGTAAGCATCTATCCTCAAATGGTTATTTTTCTCTTTCTTAAAACAACTGTTTTAGTGCTTAAATGTGTTTATATTCTTTAATGTGTGCATGTCATTTTATCATCTGAATGGACTCTTTGTACACTTCTCATTGTGTAAGTCTGGCCAAATAAAATGTTTGCAACCACTAAGCCACTCCCAGAAGAAATTTCACTTTCGCACCCATGACCTTTTTTTATTAGATTCTTGCCTGCTACATGCAAAGTACACATTCTTTGTCAGAGGGGATCCTATGCACAGAATTTGTATGAATGGAGTCACATGGATTGGTTAGCATTGACCCAATATAAAGATTTTCTGTCAATCAAAAAATTGAAATGAATTTTCATGAAGGTCATGCCCCATTTTTTCATAGAAACTTAAAAGAATTTATAGAAAAAACGGAATGCTCTAACTTTTCAATTATTTTTTAATTATAATTTAATTTCACATTATCTTTTTTCTCCAATACTTTAGAACTAGTTTCAAAGAGATTTCTACACTAGATTCAAAGGCAGGTTATGTTATTAATTTTATGAAGTCATAAATACTGTGAGTGAAAATTTGGATACATTGAAGTAAAATGCAAAACCCTCTTTGACTTCAAAAAGTTCAGGAATCTAAGCTCTATTCTCTTTTAACATTTTCTTGAAAATCTATATTCTCTTACCACTGGCTTGGAATTTCTCTACATAAATATTAATGTATACATCTCTATATATGTGTAAAGGAAGCAAAAGAGAAGCAGAAATATGCATGCTAATGCACAGTATCTAAGATTAAGATTACTTTTTAATAAACTAACAACTTCTGAGATAAAGGTGGTGCTGAGGGAACTGGCCAGTTCACTGCAAGGCTACACTCTAAGATCTTTGAAAGGCTGGGGTAATCGTGGGAGGTCTCTGATGACTGGTAAAACACAAACATCAGACCAATCTTCAGGCAAGGTAAGAAGGAGGCTCTAAGGAACTACAAACCAGTCATTCTCACATCAGTCCCTGGAAGATTTAGGGAGAAAATCCTCCTAGATTCTTTATCTAGGGCATCTGATAGACTGGAGGTGACTAGGAACAATCAGCACAGATTTACAACAGGCAAACTCTGCTTGAGCAACTTGACAGCTTTGGATGATAAGACGATCAGCTGTGAAGCTGATGGAAAAGCAGTGGATGTTATTTGCTGTGTTTATGATAGTTTTCAGAATGGTCTCCCATAGTATCCTTTAAGCAAAGGGGTGATATGGTTTCAACAGGTGGACTATAATGAGGGTGGAAAATGAACTAGACTACTGCGCTTAAAGGGTTGTGATCAACGATATGAAGTCCTACTGGTAGTGATGCTCTTTGGGGGTCACTACTGAGGAAGATTTCTTTATTAAAAACCTGAATAAAGAAACCAAATGCATCATGAGGGAGCCTGTGGAAAATACCAACATTAGAATGCTCAAGGGCAGGGCTACTATTCAGAGGGCCATTAAGAGACTGGAGAAATGGAGTGACCGGAACCTCACAAATTTCAACATGGGCAAATGCAAAGTCCTGTGGCTGGGATGGAGTAAGATCAGGCAACAAAACTGGTTGGGGAGATCAGTTGTGCAGAAAAGCTGAGCAACGAAGGTCAAGTGCATTATTGGGCTGCATTACAAAGAATAAGGTCAGCAGGTTAAGGGAAGTGATTCTTCTGTGTTTAGCACCTGAGACTGTATCCAGAGTATTCTGTGCAGTTTGGGGATCCCTAATACAAGGAAGATTTTGAGAAACTGGGCAAGTCCGCTTCTGGGCCACCAATGATTAGGGAGCTGGATCACAAAACATACAAAGAAAGGCTTGGTAGCATGGGTTTATTCAGGTGTAAGAAGAGAAGACTAAGGGAGTGGATTTTACTGCTGCCTTCAGATAGCAAAATACTCTTATTCTGTTTCTCTAGACATAACATCTGCAACACAGTTAAACATTTAATCCATTTTTCTTCACATCATTCCAGGATATAAACTCTGATCGTGTTAATTCATGGACCAGCAGAGGCCTGGAGTGGCTGGCTGGCAAGCAGTTTTGCAGAAAAGGACTTAGGGACCTGGTGGACAACAAGCTGACCATGAGCCATCAATGTGCCCTTGTGGCAAAGAAGACAAACTGCCTCCTGGGCTGCATTAAGTGCTCTGCCAGCAGGTTGAAGGAGACGATCCTTCCCCCCGCAACTCAGCACTGATGAGACAGATCTTGTTTGCTGGGTCCAGCTCTAGGCTCCTGTAGTGCTAGGGCCTGAATGATAGCCCCTGAAACACAGTTGACCTCTATATGAACCTCACAACCAAACATTATCCATTATTAGTATCTGTTAATTAGTAAAATCTGTATTACCATTAGTGTTTATTATTAGTATCTGATCATTAACAAAGTATGTATGCTCACTAGTGAAAGATGTAGCTTAGACAAAATGTAATCAGTAGCGAGAATGAAATGTCGTGAGAATGTAATCCAACTTCCCTTGTTTAGCCTTGTTCAAAGCTGAGGACCCAAGTGTTTGGACTTGTTAGAAACTCCCCTGGTCTCCCCCCCGAGCCCTGGCCAGGCTTTGGGTGACATCCAGCAGGAGGATGAAAACAGATGTTTCCGCTCAAGGAAAAGAGCAAGTGACTTGCTGATTTTTAGGTATATAAGGCTGGACCCATTTGCAGCAACTTTGGAAGCCTCACCTATGGGTGGACGCACCACGTAGGATTTCCCACTTGCCGGGACAGGCTCCCCAAACCCTCGCTGTAACCGGGGCTGCCCAGCCACTGCGGGTCTGGGTGATGGGAACGTATGCAAGTGGTGATGGATCTTTCTTAATCACTGTTCTCCCCATTCTGTAGTAATGATTAGGTGCATTACCTTGTTTATTCTTATTTTCTATAATTAACTGTATGTAGTAATAATTAAGTATTAATAGTAGTATTAGTAGTAGTAATAATTAGTATTCTGTCTTTTTCTTAGTGCTTGGTTATATCCTTTAATTATTAACAGTAAAATAAGCCTACTCTTTTTCACTCTGGTGTCCAAGTTTAACTGGCATCCTCGATCAGCAAAACAGCTCACCCGTACAAGAAAGACATGGACACACTGGAGCAAGTACAGCAAAGGGCCACAAAGATGATTTAGAGACTGAAGCATCTGACATACAAGTTGGGACTGTTCAGCCTGCAGAAGAAAAGGTTCAGGGGGATCTTAACAATGTCTGTGAAAACCTGACTGGGTGAGTAGAGGAAGGAGCCAGGTTCTCCTTGGTAGTGCCTAGTGACAGTACAAGATGCAATGGGCACAAATTGAAATGCAAGAAATTCCATCTAAATGTAAGAAAAAGTTTTTTTACTGTGAAGGCAGTCAAACACTGGCATAGGTTGTCCAGAGAGGTTGTGGAGTCTTCATCCTTGGAGATACTTAAAACCTAACTGGACAAGGTCCTGGGCCACCAGCTCTAGGTGACCCTGATTTGCAGAGGAGAGGTAATGTAGATGACCTCCAGAAGTGCCTTCCAGCCTGAACTACTCTGCAATTCTGTAAACAATAATGTAGGTAGCAACATAAAAACCTTCAGCATGCCAGAAAATTGCAGGATTACCTCTTTCCTATTCATTTATGTTCTGAAAACCATGTAAGCAGCTTTAACAGAATAATTGACTCAGGAAGTCAATTTGGTTTCTTAGAAAATCCACTTCCACAGTGCCAGTAGAATACTTGACAAAACATACTTTCATGGGCTTTGAAACAGAGTTAATAAGAATCCCTTTGAAGTGAAAAAGATAGTTTAGTCTGACAAAATATCAATAGCAGGCAGGACCATTTTGTATGTGGTGAGAAGTCACTGAGCAAACACAGTCATGGGAAATTCTACTTCAGAACATTAGTTTCCACACTCTTTTTCCTCTCTAGGAAGTCAATAGGAGCTTTACCTGAAAAAAAGCATGTTCTACCTCATGCATTAATTCAGCACAGACTGTGCAAGAATACAACGGGAAAAAAAAAAAAAAAAAAGCAAATGCACTCTTATCTGATCTTGGGATTTTTGGCTAATCTGAATCTGTAGAATATACCATGGACTTCACTTACTACCTACAAATACTCCTCAGAAACCTAAGCTTAACTAGTACCTCTCTGACATTCTCCCTTTTAAGAGGGATACTTTTAATTAAAAATAAAAGTAAAAATAAAACAACACAAAAAAACTTCCTAAATCATCTGAAACAATAATTTCCTATAAAAATGACAAGTTGCAGGAACTTTTGAGTAGACAGGGTTTCCTTGAACTAACAAATTTGTTCCTTTACAGAAGTTTTTCCACAATAGTTTTGTTGAGGATGATCAGCTGATCTGTGATATAGATAGAGAGAACACGGATTAACAGCTATGATACAGATCTAGTAGGAGCAATAAGTCTAACAAACTAGTTTAATTTACTTGTGAGGGGATTTGTCTTTAGTTATTATCATTTTACTTACTATGATTTTGGAACCTACTAACTTCTGAAAGGATATGATTCCTGTCACAACTTGTGTATTAAGATTGGCTATTATGTCATAACAAATGTTGCATTTTAGTTTCTGAAGTTCCTGCAAAAACAACATGTGCTCCGTTGTGCATCATATAAAACCAGGAAAGCTTGTTAATATGATATATTTTATTATGTAATTATAGGTTCTGGTTTTTCTATGTGGTATTTTTGAATATTTAGAGTAGATCTTCTGTGTTGGGAAATTTGCCGTTTTTACAGTAGGTTTAATGTGGTATATTACAGAGGAAAAATACTAATCTTCTTTATGCAACATTTACATTTGCTCCTCCTTACAGGTGATTCATTGGAATACATTGACTGAATCTGTATTGCTGATTACTCTGTATGGGAAAACAAACCAGACCCAGAGGCTTACTATCTACAACAGACAGAACATTTTAAACATTTTAATGTAATAGAGATAATACTATGAATTTAAGATTACATAATAATCTTGCAGCCGCCATCTCTTGGCTTATATATTAAGGAAGTGAGAACTGGTGAAGTGAGAACTGGTAATTTGTGCAATACAAACAACATGATTGGGTACAAGGGAGCACAGCATGTGGAAGGCAGAGAGATAAGAAGAAAAATATGCACAGAGTGCAAATAAGACAGAGATAAGCAAAAGAAACTAGAAAGCAAAGAGAAAATTAAAATAGTGCTGGAATTATACAGGATAAAAAACTTTGATTTGATACAGAAGAGGAATAAAAATACCCAATGGTGTGGTGCCAGAAGTTTGTCAGACTACAGCAATAAAAGAGTGTCCAAATGGAAACAGTGCACATGTAATCACAAATTAAACAGTGAAAACATGTAAAATTCAGAGGGTTTTTTTTCTGTATCATTTGATTTTGGGGTAGATTTTGCAAGTTAACAATGTGTTTGATGTTATCTCATACTTCCTATTTCATTTTCCCATCATATGTAGTTTCAATTATCTGACTACGTCATTAACAGTTCTTGTAGTTTTATCATTTTGGCTCTGCTCATCTGGGCAGCAGACAGGTGATACCCACAAATTTTCTCCATCCTTTTCCAATCTGCTTTTTATTTCCTTGTTCAGTTATCACTTCCCTGTACACCTCATTTCATTTGAATCAGTGTGTTGAACTAGGACAAGAAGCAATGAGCACAAACTGAAACACTGGAGGTTCCTCCTAAACGTCAGGAAATACTTTTTTCACTGTGAAGATTGCCAAGCACTGGCACAGGTTGCCCAGGGAGAGGTGCAATCTCCATCCTTGGAGATACTTAGAGGCCATCTGCACACGGTCCGGGGGCACCTGCTCTAAGTGACTCTGCTTGAGCAGGGTGGCTGGACCAGATGACCTCCAGAGGTCCCTTCCCACCTCAACTATTCTGTGATTCTGTGATGTCTTCTTTCCAATGAATTTATTCAATCTTCCTTTTGCCTTTTCTCCGTTTCATTTCTTCTATTCAGTTCTATGCTACCATTTATTATGCTGTTTTATATTCTCTGCATCATTCTGTCCTTCTAACAACCATAATTCTGACTTCTCTTTGGGAGTGTTCCCAAAGCAAGTGCTGAAGGGAATAGGTGCAATGGAACTTTCAGAAAAAGCAAATTACCTGAGGTATAGAGGTATAATAGCCCAAACTGATTCTACAGGGTGAGACAACTGATCCCAGTATGACTGATGAGGACTGCAGGATACAGGACATGAAAGACTGACATCTAAGTGAATATTGAAATCATTACTAAAACAATTGCTTTCATTTTTTTGTCTTTTCATAGCAGGAAAACCTTAAGGGTTTCATTATGCAAACTTTTGATAGATGGAAGATGCCCTCTTCTGTGAATTAGCCTCAACTGATGTTGCTCCTGAAATGTGAAATGTAGTTATTCTTTTGCTCTTGCATGAGAATGGTAACCATTACTGTATTTATTCACCAAAACCCTATTTGCACTTTCTCCTTCTTCCAGACCTTAATTTGATTTTACTTTCATGCACGGCATGATTGTTAACTGAGAAATTTTTTTTATGAAAGATTGATATAATCTGTTATGCTTTGTAGTGTAGAGGAAGTCCCAGAAATAATTTATTTTGAACCTACAAACATCAGAACAACTTAAAAAAAAAAAAGAAATTCATATATTGGGTGAGTTACAACCTGAAGTTACCTGTCTCTCCCCATATTCTAACAAGAGAACCATATAAAATAAAGTTGAGTTCAACTGGGTGCCTAAAGTTATATGAGAGGAACAGTAGAAAAGGGGCTCTGGTTTATGAAGCTCCAGAACAGCATAGGAGCATGAACATGGGGTGGGATTCACCTCATCAAACCCTGTTGTTTGTATAAAGTAGATGTCGACATGGGGGCTAGTCAGCCTAGCCTCTTCTTATTGTTGATCTGGGAAGAAATAGGCACTTTTAGGGAATAGCTCATCTTTTCAGGTATCTACTTCAGAATTATACAAACTGTTCACTAGAAGTAACTTCTTTGATTTGAATATGAAGGGAGCCCACAGGAACTAGCTTAGGGTATAGACATTTACAAAGGTGGCACCAACATTTTGTCAGCTGAACCCTACTCCTGTTGGTAGTGTTTGATCTTTAGTTAAAATTTATTGCAATCAGAAGACTTAAAGGTATTCATATATTTTCTTAAGTCTCTCTAAACAGTAGTGTTTAGGAGATGGCATAAAGTTATCCTAACAAGAGAATATGCTATATAATAAAAACCTACAATGGAAAGCGAACAAAAGTTACTGAAAGGAATTACACATTACTCGGAAACTCATCTGGCACAACGCAGCTCAAGCCTTCATCTACTACTTAAGGGTCATTTTTTGTTCTCTGCTTGTTTCTTGATTATTTCTAACAGTGTTACACTTCAAAGCTTAAAAATCCCTTGTGCCACTATAATTTTGCACTTACTAGAATTAATTTTGCTTTATAGGTAGTAGTCCAGAAACAAGGTGTTTCTCACCATGTCTAACACAAAGGCATCTTAAATGTTCAGACACAACTTCAGCATTGTGTTACAGCAAACACTGAACAAGGAGGCGTATTTCCCGGGTCAGAACATTCCAACTAAACTTCTGATCCATTAAGAAGCTCACAGGAAGGCAACATGCAGAGAAATTCTTGGCTTTGTACCCAAAGAAATTAGAAGGCAAAGCCTGATAAACAGAGTCAAGATTTGAAAGCTGGTGTCCTGAACCACAGCAGGTTAGAAAGGCCTGTTCTAGATGAAGAAAAGGAAAGGTCATGTTTATCTTTTTGCCAAACAAAGCTTTAGCAATTTAAAAGTCCAGACTTTGCAAACACAACATAGGTTTTCACTTCTCTTTCATTTCCACAGAGATGCACCACCTCCTACCATCTCAGTAAATCTCTCTTCTAATCCCTTCAAACACTAAACTCATCATCTGTGTAACCTCACCTCTGTGTCAAGTGAAAACTGGCCTCTTGCAGCAATACTTCCAGACTATATAAACTCTCTTCTGGGCTTGCCATCAAAGAGAACAAAAAGGAGAGGAGGAAAAATATGAGTGGTATCTTCATAACAAATGACTGAATAAAAAAAACATATACAAGATGACCTTGTTCAGAGAACTGTGAGGGATATCACAGTTGACATCTTGTACTAAGCCTGTCGGAATCACAACTTCCTGGACCTGAAATTAATTTATGCGTTAGCCGTCTTCTCTTTGGCAGTCTTTACATGCAAAAATGGAAACATAATTTGGCTTAATTTCTTGCTTCACTTCAGCAGGAATCTGTGCAAGTTTTTTAGTTAAATGTTAACAGTGAAGTCACTAGAATAACCTGATTTATTTAATTTTTTTTTTCAAAAGTATCCCTCATTAAAAAAATCTAATAGGCCAGGCGCTTTATGAATAATTAAATTCAGTAGGAGCTGAATCAGGACTCTTGCTGGGTTTTTTATCATGGCTGCACATAAAAGATGAAATTTTGGTCTCTCACTGAATTTTCATAGACTTAGTTACAATTTAACTCTGCACATAAAGCACAACCTGCTTACGACGTGAAACAGACTACAAGAAACCTACCCTGGTTAGTATCGCAGAAGCACCTTGGTTGAATTTGTATTTATGATCTGAAGAATACAATAAAAACATCCTTAGCCTGAATTTATGCTTCTGTATACTTTTACATTTCACTATAGGAGTCTGCAATACATCTGTGTATATTGTCCAATTCTCTGAATCATCTTGTAAACAAGATGATTTTATCTCCAGTAGCAAGATAACCCTCTGTAGTACATAATGGTAGTAAAAGTAAACAATAGGATTGCACAGCCTTATGATGGACACAAAGAAATCAACATACAGGAAAGCTTACTGGATAAAAGAATCTTCATAATTAGATGAAAACACATATAGGGCCATCTCAGAGCAGCATGCTCAGATAACAGAATTCACAGCTTGCAGCAGGCAGGTAATAAAGGTATAAATAAAGATTTTTCTGAGACTGGTGATTAGCTGACAAAATATTTCTCCCAATTCACCAAAACATAGTTAAGAGAATATTCTGTAAAACCCTAAAATAACAGTGTTTGCTGCCTATACAAGCAAAAGGAATTTTGATACAGTTAACAAATATGGAAAAAGGTTGGATATGTAGATCTGGACACGCTTGCTTTATATCCATATCTTCCCCAAAAATGTCTTCCTTTCCTCACCAGAGGGATGTGAGCCCTCCAGATTTGAAGAATTACACTTTATTAGACACTCTCAAATCAAAAGATGGAATTTTGTTTCTCACTGCCCAATTGAAACATAATTATGACAGACATGAATCATGGAAACTAAAAATGTTTCCTGTATATGAAATCAAAATATCACATTAGCATTGCTATCACTAACAAAAATGTCATCATTCTCATCATGACAAAAGATATATAAATCAAATTACTTTTAAGATGAATGGGACACCTGGAAAATTTTTCAAAGTTAAAGTGACTTCAAATAAATTTTGGAAAACAGGACACAGTACATATATACATAACGGTGTTATCCACCTATTACATAAATCAAATTTCTTGACAAAAAAAATGTCAGAAGAAGAAATAATACCTAATTTTGGTTCTTTCAGATAAGTTTTTCTTGCTAAATGCTTATTATCCTTTTGGTTTAAAGATTTCTTTATATTACTTCTTCAAAGCAATTAAAAAATCCCCAAGTCCACCAAACAAATATGTGGAAGAAGAAAAACTATCTACAGCTAACAAATACATCCAGTGTTGGTGCTTCAAAGACTGAACCTTCATTTGGTATATGCTTATCTGTACTACCTAACACACATATCAAATAAAAGTTCTCTAGTCTAGAGACCTAGCATTATGACTAATATGACATTTGTATGCAATCTTCTCATTTTGACAGATTCTTTTTGTAAAATGTTTGTGACACAAGAGAATGGTAATAGGTTTTTAATTATTATTTTGTTAAGGAAAAATTATGAAGGTGTGTTAACTTGCCTGATTATTAACTTTGCATTGCATTCCTAGTGTTATAATCTTTCTTTATCTTTGGCTTAGCAATGCTTTTTAAAAATCCTATGTATGCCTATATTTTACAGGGAAATCCACTGACTCAGTATGTAAAAGAAAACTGCTTTTATCTCACATGAGCTGCAGACTCATGAAAGTGGAAACTCCTTGTTTAAAGGAGGTTAAAGTTTTCTCACCGATAGTTACCAACAGGCTGGTTTAAACAAGCTAAATTTATGCTGTATGTTACAGCACTACTTCTAAGGGTTGGGTTTTTTTAAAAAAAGGAGAAAACATAGACTCTATAATTGCTGGGGAGTAAAAAGTCAGAGCAACACAACTACAGTTGATATGTTCAGGTAGAGCAGTCAACCTGGCCTAATGCTGCAGTTCGTGGACTTGGAGTACAGAAACTTTGGCAAAGGAAGAAGCACAATCGGATTTTCAGGGTCTGCAACAAAAACAACCTAGAGATCATGCAGTGCTACTGCTTCCTTTCTAAAGGGCTGGATTTCCTACTGAAAGATCCCACCAGAGCAAGCAGACGCAGACTCTATCTGAGAAAGACAGCTGACTCCTGCCAACATAGCAGAACTCTGTGGCTGAGGAGGTGCCTCTACCTACTGGAAAAGAGTCACAGGGTTACCACTGATGAGCGTGACCTGGATCAGGGGGAGTGCCAAGACACACACCACCATGCTGAGCCAAAGGAGAGTTAAGGGGATGCACCCACCAGAGGAGGATCCCAGCCCTCTCACTATTGGAAATGGTATCAAGGGTAATCAAGTATCCCATGTTTTCCTACTGACGAAAGAGGAAGATGTCATTGCCCCCGGCTGCTGACCACAACACACTTGCCACCTGTGTTGTGTCAGCTCAGAACTTTCTCTGAGCTGATTCAAAGTTCTGAGCCAGCAGTTAAACATCCATGTCTTCTACTGATTTAAATTGACTCACTGGTGGATCCACCAAGCAACAAACCCAGAGCAAGGAGCAGCAAGCAGAGAATGAGGCAGAAGTGGGGATAAAAACAGGACCTATCCTTTTCCGTGGGGGTTAGCACTGCTCTCACTCATCAGGTGAAACCACAGCCTCACTAAGAGCAGAAGGAAACAGACTGTTACATGTGCTATGTAGGGAAGGGGTTTGGTTGGAGAAACACTGTGTTTCCTTTGCCTGCTTCTCTCCATCCTATAACACTGCTTGGGAAGGCTCATTTGTAATTCATTGTTTGCAAGCATAGAAGAAAAGTTTCCAGAATGACAAGATTTTATTTTCTGGGTACCTGCTAAAAGTGCTTTTTCAGCAAAGATTCTTGAAAGTTAGATGTTCCTTATTCAGTCTAAAACTGACAGGGCTAAAAGCACATTTTGCAGGTGGGAGATATTTTACTGCATTTCTTAAAATTTCAGATTTCATACTTCCATAGAGTTCTTAGGACAGATGCTTATGTGGTCACCTTCCTCCACATGGGCACTTGTTTAGCAGCATAAAAATTGGTATTTTTCAAATGGCACGTGCACTCATGAATGTTAGAAATACATACAAATGTTAAAAGATTTTAAGACACACTGTGTGCTTCAGAAGCAAAGGAGAAATATTTGCAAAACACAAACACTGCAGCTTGAGTTTATGGCCAGACTCTGAACTGTGGTCATGTTTACTTGTTGCTGGTAAGCATTATCATGGGGCTGCTCTACTTGAATGCTCACTAATATATTGTATCTAAGAGACTACAGTAAGGGAGAATAGGAAACAAAGCAGGAAAAAAAAACAGGCTGAATAACACTGCTGTAAACACAGTTCTCCAGCACACTGTACTCTACGTTGCGGGTATAAAGTGGGTAGAAAATACTACCAAAGAGCTTTTTTCCCCCCCATGTTCCATATAAGTAAAATAATTACAGTAATTAATTATGAAAACTTAGAAAATGTTTATTAGGACATTGTGCTCGGGTTATAAGTGTCTAGTAAGGAAATGCCTCCATATAGGATGTAACTACGCAAGAAACAAACACCTCCCTCCACCCCCATTGTATTATTACATGGTCCATCTTATGCCAAGAAACAGCTGCACCTTCTAGAAGAATTTTACCCTTTGTTATGAAAAGGGATCATCTTGCTCAGGCAGTTAAATACCAATCAATTGATCTTGGTAATTTCCTTTTTTTTTTTTTTTACTTTTAATATTTCACTTCCTTTCCTACTGCTCTATTTCGCCTCTCAACAATTAAACTAGGTCCAGCCAGGTGGCTACCTATGCAGTACAGGCATGTGAGATGAGTAGCTCCTATGTATTGCAATACTTTCATCTCTACAGTGCCATCTACAACTAGAAGGTTTCTACTGAGGTTTTCTCAGAGGTATTTTAATTCACCTCATTCACATCTTAGCATCCAGAAGAATACATTTGTCATTATTTTCTGGTTGGTTTTTGGGGGGGTTTGGGGGGGTTTTTTACATTTTCCTGGCTTCAAAGCTTTCCATTGTACTAATGTGTTTACAAATTGCCAGAAAACCCAACTGTTTTACTTGCTGAAATTATCATTCCATTTCTCATCTACAGAGCTAGAAAAGCCAAAGCTATGTTGCATTGCTATCACACAAGATACTTAAGTGTGGGTAAGTAAGAGCTGTAGGGAAAACAGATTGAATAAAGAACTCAATTTTTTTCTCTGGCTTCACTCATGGGGGAAAGGAGGGCAAACTTCATTGGGAATAGATAATTTTTCTTCAGTTAAGGAGAATGTTGTTCTGTATAAACCCAGTAGTGAGATACAGGCACCTCTAATCCATCCCTGGCTTGTTTGCAGATGGAACACCAAGTCCCATAAACTCTCCCAGCTGAAAGAGAAAAAGCATGCACATTCTCCTTTATTCGTTGTATATTCTCAGGAAAAAAATAATCAACCCTTGTAGCTTTTGAAAAAGCTTTAGGCAGCATAGCAAAATGATAAATTTGCAACACTGCAGAGGTCTTATTTTTATTGAATTGCTGGGATTCCTGAATCTACATTCAAAGATCCTAACTGTGTATTTGTTTTGCGTAGCATAGTTTCAGCAGCAGAGTGGCTACAGGGATGGCTTCTGTGAGAAGCTGATAGAGGCTTTCTCCATGTCTGACAGAGCCAATGCCATGCAAGATGGACCCACTGCTGGCCAAGTGACAGTGGTAGCATCTATTAAGAAGGGGGGGAAAAATGTCAACTTCAGTCAGAGAGAGGAGTGAGAATACCTGAAACAACTCTGCAGACACCAAGGTCAGTGAAGGAGGAGGAGGAGGTGCTGCAGCTGCCGGAGCAGAGATTCCCCTGCAGGCCGTGGGGCAGCCCGTGGTGAGGCAGCTGTGCCCCTGCAGCCCACGGAGGGTAACGGGGGAGCAGATCTACACATGAAGCCCGGGGAGGAGCCCACGCAGGAGCAGGTGGATGCACCCAAAGGAGTCTGTGACCCTGTGGGAAGCCCACGCTGGAGCAGGGTCCTGGCAGGAGCTGTGGCCCATGGAGAGAGGAGCCCACGCTGGAGCAGGTGTGCTGGGCAGGAATTGTGACCCTGTGGGGGACCCACACTGGAGCAGCCTGTTCCTGAAGGACTGAACCCTGTGGAAGGGACCCACACTGGATCAGAGTGTGAAGAACGGCAGTCTGTGGGAAGGACCCATGTTGGAGAAGTTCGTGGAGGACTGTCTCCAGTGGGAGGAACCCCACGTTGAAGCAGGGAGAGTGTGAGGAGTCACCCCCTGAGGAGAAAGGAGCGGCAGAGACAATGTGCGATGAGCTGACTGCAACCCCCATTCCCCATCCACCTGCACTGCTAGAGGGGAGGAGGTAGAGAAATCAAGAGTAAAATTAAGCCTTGGAAGAAGGGAGGGGTGGGGGGAAGGTGTTTTTAAGATTTGCGTTTATTTGTCATTATCCTACTCTGATTAGATTGGTAACAAATTAATTTTTGCCAAGTTGTGTCTGTTTTGCCCATGGCAGTAATTGCTGAGTATCTCTCCCTGTCCTTAACTTGATCCACGAGCTTTTCCATTTTCTCTCCCCTGTCCAGCTGAGGAGCTACAGAGCAGCTTTCGTGGTCACCTAGCATCCAGCCAGGGTCAACCCACCACACCCTGACATTACCATCAAATAAGGATACTCTTTGATGCCCTCTCAAATACAGCTCCACAGCATCTTAAGCTTATATAAGGTGCTGTGTGCTATCACTGCCAACAAGGTGTGCTTCCTCATGCCCCTTGTTTCTGGTTCAGGAAGTAACCAGATGAAAACCACCTAAAAGTTTTGGTTTTTGCTAAATCAGTTTCCTGAACTGTGACAGTATTTGTCACAAGTGTTGTTTCCTCTGCCTTGGCAGAGGACAAGACCGTGTGGCTAGAACACAAGACTACCCAGGCCTCAATTTAGACTGTTCTCAGCATTGTGCTCATATGCTTAAACCAGATTTAACCAAGTAAATTTGGTTACTGAAAGCACTACAGCTTTAATAGCATGAAGATTTGGCTGTGCTTATGTCCTCAGAGGGGTTGTCTTTTGAATGAAAGGCTAGAAATGAAGTTCTAAAATGATCACTCTTTTATTTCACATCTGCATTAATGACCTTGGCACAGAAAACCGCAATGCATTAATGAAAGCCGCAGATGACAGAGTTGTATAAATCAAAGACATCATGCAAAAATAACTGATTTTGAAGAAGGTAAGAATATGGGATGACAGTTACACAAAACACAAGGTTACATGCTCAGAGATGGCTATTAATTATTTCTTACTTAAAATGTGCTCTCTTAGAAGCAGGGGGATGAAAAAGCCATGAGATCCCTAATGGATTACAAAATGAGCATAAGCCACCAATGTTATACAGTTGTAAAAGGCAGACATAATAACATAAATGCAGGAGATATAAGGAAATAGTAATGCCATTGTACAAGCTGCTAGTGAATTTCTTCTTGTTATTTTTTGAATTTTTCTGGTTTTTTTCTATGTTCAAATACAAGCAACATAAGGGTAAAAAGCTGCATTTCATGACTAGGCACTGAGCCAGTCCTTAGGTAAGAAATCAGTAACTCCAATGTGTTAATTGCCTTTTCTATGGCGTTTCTTCTACCTTAACCCTAATGAAATCCCAATTAAAAGTGCTTTGCCATGATCAAGTCTAGCTAACAGTCTGTGACAACAAGCACCTCAGTCTACAGCAAAAGATGGTATTAGCTAGAGAAAATACGAAAGCACTACAGCAAAGTATTTTTTACAGTGGTAATACTGTCATGCCCAGATTTGGAAACTTGCTCATCATCTGTATTAACAGATGAACAAGCACTAAAGACAAAAGTTACTTTGCATTTGCATGTAACCTTATTCAGCCTTTAAAATAAATTAGCTTGTCAAAGTTCACCAACAAAACTGAGAACTCTTGGTTTTGTGCCATATAAGTATCCACCACTATCCAAACTCCAACTCTAGCTCCCCCATCACAAGGAAGATGTGAACGATTCTGATTATTAAGGGAGTGAGAATCGTTGTGTATTTGCATCTGCCTTCCCCTGCATAACTTCAACTAACACCCGCGGAAAGTGTCGGTTTGAGAGCAACACACGGACTCGAAACCTCAGATAACCAAACCGAGGGATAAACCATCCCCACTCCCCCGCATTACACATAGACGTTTGCATACACACACACACACCTGCAGCTATATACAAGCGCACATTTAAATCCACCAATCCCTTGTTGGCAGCTGTTCAGAAGAGGAGCTCATCTTTGCTTAACGGCCCCGCACCTCCGACCCCGGTGCGAGGTGCACAGGAGGCCACCCGCCAAACCCCTCCGCCGTGCCCGGCCCGGGCCACGCCGCCCGTCAAGCGTTCGGTCCCGGGCACAGAGCACACAGCCCGCCACGGCCCCACTCCCGCCCGGCCCCGGCCCCTCCGAGCCCGCCCGGACGTCAATCCACGACTCCTACGGAAACGCGGAAGTCCCGGTACCTGGGTCCTACCTCGGCCGCGGAACGTCCAAAGCCACTGCCTCATCACAAATCCTCACCGCCTTTCTCCGATGCACGTTATCCACCCCTCAGCCTCCCTTCTCCCCGCGCCAGCCGAGCCCCGAGGCAGAAACCCCCCACTCCCTCCCCCGTAGCGGTCGGTGGGGCGTGTTTATCCTTCATTTGAGATCAGGCACACCGCGGGCAGCTCAGGAGACGGAAGGGGCAGCGAAGACCCCTCGGGCGCCGGGTGGCGGTTGACGTGTCGGTGAGGAGCGGCCGCGGCTCTGGGGAGCATCATGTGAGTGACTGAGTGAGCGGCCCCGCTGCGCCCCTCTCCCTCCCCCAGCCCTAACCCCGTGCTTTCTCCTCGCTCTCCCCAGGTCGAAGGTCACCTTTAAAGTGACGCTCACCTCGGACCCCCGGCTGCCCTACAAAGTGTGAGTGCTGTGGGGGGTCGGGGCGCGCTGCGGTGCCGCTGCGTGACGCGAGGAGGCCGTGAAAACCGGCGGTGGCAGCGCAGATGTACGCGCTCCTGAGCCGCGTGGCCTTTAATGGTCATCCTGACGGGGCTTTCCCAGGAGTGGAAAAGGCATCTTGCTCTCCGTGTGAGGCGAGAGGCGGTTTTCTGTTGTTAACTCGCTCGTCAGGGCTTTTATGCTTGGCGCTGCTGCCATGGATGTCTTTTTAGGCTTTGCTCGAGACCTTAAAAAGAACATGCACGCCTTTGGCAAGCATCTTAACCACTGGCAAAAGTGAAGTTTTAATTAGTAGTTTGATAGCAAATAAAGTTGCTTTTCAGTTTGTCTTAGCAGTCACGTATTTACTTACATTGTAATTTCAGGTTAAGTGTGCCTGAAAGTACACCTTTCACAGCTGTCTTGAAGTTTGCTGCAGAAGAAGTAAGTAGAAAGTGATGAGGTTCGTTTTTAACTTCTTGAACATTCCTGAAAGCAGAAGCTTTTTAATTATAAATTAAAATGGTTAATTCAACACAAAGACTGTTCTTGTTGGATACACACGGACATAAGCTTAACTGATGTCAGTGTGGGCCTGCCAAAACTTTCAGAATCCTAAACTTAGCTGTTCTTACACAATTTACACATCAACAGCAGGTATTAACAGGCTTTCTGATCTTTGCAATTAAATTAAGCCATTTTATATTAATAACATAAATATATTTTAATTATATTCAGTCTCATAAATTTTTATGTTGAATATTTAACATTTTTAATTGCTTATGTAGAATATCCAGAAAATTCTCTAGAATTATTCAGGAAATTTTTAAACTCTTCTTGAATTTGGTTCCAGCAATCTCTGGTATTGGAAGACAAGGAATTTTTGATTATAGAAGGTATTGAGATTAGGCATATGGGCTAATAGATTTAAGTGAATAAGACTTGGGTAATGCATTCTTTGGCTTCTGGGTCTTTGATCTTTCACATGGAATCCAAACCCAATAGGTGCTTAAATTGCCTATGTAATGGATTTGAAGAGATGCAACCTGTTTGTTTCAGATAAAGTGTACAGAGATTAAGAGATGTTCATCTGGGTGTAAACAGTAAAATAAAGTACTCAGAAGCATGATGTCTTTTTTCATTTAGTCAGCAAATTCAGCAGAGTCTGTTACTGCAGTTCCACCTCTGTCTTTTGGGGAAAACTTGGGAAATTTAGGGTTATTGAATATTTTGCATTGGAAGTGTAATAAGATAAATAATTAGGAAGGATAATGGACTCCATGTCTTGAGTCTCTTTATGTTATGCCACTATGTGACAGAAGTTCTTAGTGGAAGCACAGTTTGTGTGGGGAGGTTGTGGATTGTTTGTTGTAACATTACTTAAACAAAATAATATCTAGAATAATAAATGCTGTTAAAGACACTTGCTGATTTAGTTGCTTTTTTTACTATTTTTTCCCAGTTATTTTTAATCTGAACTAATGTAGCAGTGCCCACACAACCCATACGTGAAGACCTAGACTGAAGAGTCCAGTAGAATTCTGAAGTGCTGTTTCCACTGTAGTTGTGGGCTGCTTCCAAAAGAGACAGTCCACTTCCCCTTCCAGTTCTTGTTACAGATTCCTGTCATCTCACACATGCCAGCTTGAGGTCTGATGGAGTTGCACACTGAGTGGTTCTAACTGGGTCATTAATCAAAGGTCTTTTTTGAAGGTTCTTTGCTGTATCGGTCAGTTGAATTTATTGTGTTTGTCAGGCTCACTTGTATTACTCCATCCGCAAGCAGCATAAGCTGGCGTGGGGATGTTGTATCTTCCAAAAATCACCCTGGCTGCTGCTTTCTTCCCTTCTGTCACTCCTTTGAACATACTGCCACAGGTTTGTCTTCAAGAAAGAGTATGGGTTCAGACTAAACTATATCTTCTTGCTGGTTTAGTCTTTACACCTGTTATTTCTCTGATCTGGATTCGTGCCATTGATGCTAGCATGAGGGACCGTGAAAACTGAGTGGGCCTGAGTAGTGGATTTACAATGAGGAAGGGAGAGGCCGTTTCTGGTGTGAGGATTGCCAGCAAATTGTTAATTTTACCTACTCATAGAACTACAGCGTTAGTGATACAGTCCTCTGTGAAGTGGATTTAAGGAAGAGTTAATTCCTTAAATATTCATATTTAACAAGCCATTCTTTTAGTTGATGTATTTTGAGCATCTGTGTGAGTTTTGCTGATTGACCTCAGACTGCTCTGGATCAGCATCTTTTTATAGAGCAATTGTAGATGTTTTTTGGAGGCTCACAAGAAATGTTGAAAATTTGTGATGGAATGTCAAAGAGCCCAGTGTTGTTAAGACTCAACAGAGTAATTCCATTAAACATCTATACGATAAACACTTATTTTAGAGAAAATACAAAGAACATTTTATGAACTCCACCACCACCACCACCCCCCCCCACACCTCGCCAAACAGTGTGAAGTATGTGTTAGCCAGTGTCAATAGAAATTAATAACATGAACGTATGGTTGATTTTTCAGAATGTGGCACTGTTTATAGCTGTCATTGCGGATGTGTTACTAAAGCCTTTTACATCTCTCTGAGACGATGCAGAACTAAATGCTTTGTAAACAGAGAACAAAAAAAGATTGTTAGACTCTTCCCCAGAAATGACGCTACTTTGATCCTTTGTGAACTGGCACTGAAAAGAATGAGAAACGATTTTTGTCTTCTATAAATGTCTTCTGTTCCTTGAATAGCACAGCTTAATATTAACTTATGCTGTTTACCATGATTCACAGTATTCATGATACTAGTTTCACAGTACCTTATGTAAAACATGTAAGAAAAAGATCAAACTGTAGCCCTGGATTTTGAACAAAAATGTTAGTTGGTCTCCAGGGGAAGTGCATTATCTCCTCAACAATTAAAGCTCTTGGGACAGAGAAGGATTTAAGTTCCGACTATTTAGCCGTAGCAAGTTTCTACTTAATTTTTTTAGAGAGTCATAAAGTTGGAGCAAATCATAACCAGAATTCCCTGGAACAGTAGAACTGTAGCAGTGACACAGAATGGTCTTCTTATATATCCAGGTTCAGTTACAGTGCTTTGTCAAAGGTTACAGTTTTTCCAAATAAAGTTTTCTGAATTATTTCATTGCACAAAGCAAGATGTGTCCCTTTTTGTTTTGTTTTTTTTTTTGTTGTTTTTTCTTGAAAATAACTGAAATAGCAGGTTTTTTCCTGTCATCTCTAGCACATCAGATAATATGTGAAAGTTCATTGTACACAATTCATGACTGGCAGGACTGAAAGTGAAAGAAAGCTTTAAATGGGGAGGTCTCAGGAAGTCTCAATCATGCGTATCAGTCTCAGTCCTTCCTGATATATATATATATATACACACACACACATTTGGCAGTGATAATATGGATAATGCAAATTTAACTTCCTTTTTTAATATTTTTTATGTCTTACAGAGTATATATAAAAATATAGATAGAAATGTAGAGCCTTGGAAACACTGCTGTCTTCAGTTTTATCTATTTATGGTTCTTTCCACAGTTGTCACAGTTTATTGTGACTGTTAATTTTCTCACAGTGTATAGTATCTATTGTTTTTTTCCCTTCATGTGTTAGAGCTACTTGGTACTTAACCTCAGGTGTACATTTGCAGAATACTTACAAAAAACCTCTCTTAACCTTTGTGCAATTATTACTAAAACAGTAATCCATTTCCACTGAATAAATTTCATTCTTTCATAAGAATGTATATTTTTGCAACTATTCTATTATTTTTCTAATGTTAATCCTCATAGACTGATGCTAAAATACTATGGTTTAATGCACTTACCCGCTTTTCTTTGCTCCAAAAGAAGTTGAGTTTATTGCTGTAGAGGATTTTTGTCATCCTTGTAAAAAGTGAGAAAGGAGTATAATTGTTTGTGTGTGATTCTCATCTTTTCCTTATAATTTGACTGTAGATACTGACAAATGTATTTCCTAGCATTGGAGTCAGTAAGTTGTGTTGCAGCCTCAGTTACCAATTCATATGTTTTTTAAAGGCAACAATCTTTTTTTTTCTTTCCTTTTTTTTTTTTTTTTTTTTTTTAAGTGTGTGAGTTTGGGGCTGAATGTTACCCAGTTTGATTTCATAGAAAGCCAAGGATTATCTGCTGAATACAGAACTTCTTTGCTACTTGAGTAGTATCCATTTGACTCTATCACAGAAAGGTTGTATGTTTTCATTATGGGAAACATACACTTAGCAGCCACAGTAAGGACTTTTGATTTAAGTAGTGAACCATGTGGCACCAAAATATGTGTAATTATTTCCAGTGGTAGTTTCCCTTTCAGTATTATACTTGTGATGATTTCCATGTGATGACAACTGTTGCTTTTTGGATTTTTTTGTATTTTGGCCCAAGATAACAAAAGTGTTTTATTATCTTCTAACACAATACAATATGAAGCAATAAGAGAATCTTAACTAGTGCTTCACTAACTGGTTGCCACAGAGTTCTCATGTGCACCTAGTTTATTGGGATCAGATTCACCTCCTGAAACGCAAAATGACACAAAATGAGTAGAGATGTCCATCCTCCTGTGAATGTTCCATCTCTTTCATGCTTTGTTGTATATCAGAAGAGACAGAGGAGAAATGAGAAGAGGCACTTAATATTCTAGAAGCTACGTTTTCATTTTTTTTCAGATGATTTATGATTAAAGATCCATGGTATCACTTAGTTACAATGGAAACCAGAAGATGGGAGAGCTCTGCAGTCTTCCAAGGAAGCACTCAGTGTTAGCGTGCATAGTTTTCTTCCCTTTTTCTTACACAATATGGAGAGGAGGATGAAGTGCTTTGAGAGGAAGTTTCACTGATACCTGCTAATTGCAGAGACACCAGTCTTTTACCTTGTGGGTTGTTCACTGTGCTAAGTAAAGTAAGTCCAAGGAGCAACCTTTCGTCTTCAGACCAACTAGGTAGCACTGATTGACATGTACCCACCCTACTTTTTCTGTTCTGTGTGGTCCAACCACATTACATAGTGCAGGATTTTTCTCTGACCCTGCCTGGCTCCCTCTAGTTTTGAGAAATAATTATTTTTGGCTTCCCCATCTCAGTTCAGATCTTCTGAAATAGTTTGAAGCCAGCATGCAATACATCCCCACCTGAGTAGGGCTTTTGATGTGGTAAAACTGACCGCATATGTTGTGTGTGGAGGTGTGGTACTATGGAGACACATGGCGGTGATTGAGGGTACAAAGCCTGCTTAGGCTGGTGTCAGAAATCTGAGGAGGGAGCCAGATCTGATGGAGTGCTGTTAGTGCTTCCTTTTGTAAGCAAGTCCTGGAGTGAACTCTGCTCTTGGAGCAGAGCAGCTGGAGAGCTCCCAATAGACCCAGAGAGAAAGCTAGGAGATTGGTCAAAATTAACCAAGATTAGCTCAAGCTAATTCTTGTCTAACTCCTGTTAGACATAACAGGTATGCATTTTAGGAGTTTGTTTCCATATGTATTCCTTTATGTAGTGTATTAAGAACAAATATTTCTTAATTTTTCAGATGCTTAACTCTTATATTTTACCCAATGAGTGATAATAATTGGATTTAATTAGTTGTTTAGTACTGCAAATTTTGCGTTCTGTATTGAGGTGTCTAATCAACTTTGACTTTAAGTCTTTATTTAGCTGTATCTATAAATCTGAGGGGAATCTTTTATCATAATTCTTTGGTACCCAAGCCAGCTAAAAATATAATTGCTTTGAATATCTATCATATATTTTCTGCTTTAACTATGTCCTTTATGTTATTTTGTCCCACTCTTATTTTCTTTAGTTCAAAGTTCCTGCAGCAACAAGCGCCATTATAACAAATGGTAAGAATATAGTTGGGGTTTTTTTAATAGTTTTTTTTTTTATTGTAGTTTCAGTGAAGGTGTGCTGATAAAAGCAAAAGTGTCTTTTCTTTCACAACCTTTACAGACTGCAGACTGAATTTAGTAATACTGCAGCATTATTTAAATTGCTTATGCATGGAATAAAGGTATTAAACCGCTAATACTATTAATTTGGTTTTGTCCAACTATATAACTTGGATTTTCTGTGCTGAAGGTTTCTTGTTAGCTCCTGTGATATGACTATTTTTGTTTATAGGAAATAGTTGCATGAAGACCTGATGTAATCATTATATCTTGTCGGTATATTATATTTTTTGAGATGTAAGTTTAGTAAGTAGTAAATTGTAATATGTCTGTTTCATCTTCTCTTTTTTTCTCTCTTTTTTTTTTTTTTTTTTTTCTAGATGGTATAGGAATAAACCCTGCACAAACAGCAGGTAAGTTATTATTTATGAAGCCCAGTATTAAAGACCTCAGTTATTTTTCTTTTAAACTAAGGCATAGCACTCGGGGTCGATTTATATTTTAAGTTTTGATTTCTTAAATGGGAGAAGCATTACCTAGTAGCTGGAAACTACAGTCAGCATAGTGTATAAAAGGTTAAATCCGCAGAACTGTTGTTCAGCATTTGTTTGTTTAGGTCTGTGAAAAGAATGAGGCACTTCTGATCTTCAGAGCATAGCTATTTAGTGTGCTATTTTAAACAGTGATACTGTATTACGTGCTACTGAAGTAATAGTTAAATTTTTCCCCACTATACCTCGTTCGATAGTATATGCTATTTTAGCAGCACTTCTGATATGTTTATAAAGTAATAGTTTTAGAGCAGGAACTCTAGGTGCTTTGAAAATCATGTTTTCATGAAGAGAGGATCTTCTTGCCAATATCCCTCTTGTTCTCACCAAGCAATTCTGTGTGAGAAATTGATTTCAGCTGTGGAGGCTTGCTGTGAGACAAGAGTTTATCTTTGTCAGTGAAAAGTGTAAAGCTTTTTCCCCATCACCTCCTGATACATGGAAATGTGGTACAGATGTTGACTTGTACTAATAATGGCCTGCTGTCTGGAAGCAGGCTTCTGTGGACTTGTTCTCAAAAAGCTATACTTTAAAATTAATTTGGAAATTCTTACAGTAGTCTAATCTCAACCCATTTGAGATGACAATTATGGTGGAGTATCTTGTTAGGGAATAAATGTTCATAACTTTATACTAAGAAATAATAGAAATGGCTTTGCTGCTTGTACCCAGTCATCCAGTGAAAACTCTATCTTACTGTGAATTTTACTGCTGCTTGCAAACATGATGAACAGTTGATGGAGACTTGCTGCTTCTCTGCTTTTTGCATGAAATCCCTGCCAGGTCTCATTCATTTGTGCCCTCTGCCAGTCATTATTGAAGATACCACACCTTTTTTTTTTCAGTTTTGAAGCGAGAATAAGCAAGCAAGGTATTATCAACATACTTAGCTATGTAAGGTAAATAGTATAAAGTAAATCCTTGCAGAGCACATAATATTATCCAATAGTTAGAAGAGCAGTTGCTTAACATTGGGGGAATTTCTTTGAGTTGTAAAAGGAACCATTTAAGTGTAGTGAACCATTTCTGAGTTCTGATTGCATCGCCACCACTTGAAAATGGAGATCAAGTGAGTGCGTGGCTTTCTGATCCACTAGAACTTTCTATCCTTCCTGGACTTGTTTTAGGACAGTTGGATTATGGTTTGACAGGTGTACTGTCTCAGACAGATTCCTCAGCTGATGCTGTCCTCATCATGATCCCATGACCAAGTGTATTAAAACCAGATAATAAAACTAATAATTTAGTTTAGCTGCTAGATCATCAACCACATGTAAAGCCACATTTTTACATGACCAGTCAAGAATACCTAGACAAAACAGGGAAAGTCAGTTGTTTAAGGTATACTTACACTGTTTTGCTCAAAAGTATACTTCCATTTTGTGTTATCTAGCTCAAATTAGTTGTAGCTTAATCTGGCAAAATAAATGTATTTAGGACTACTCGATTCCTGAACTAAAACATGTTTGGAGCTATGCATATTGGGTTCACATCTCTAATTGATTTGCTTTACCTCTCCTAACTTTTTGTAAACATTGAGGAATTATTCAGTAGTTGTTTAAGACAGCATCTCATAATCAAGGATCAGGAGCATTTAGATGCAAAATGTTTTCATCACAGTCTTCATCTTATCTGCAAATGTATGGTTTAGGCACATGGATTGCACATGTTCTGGGTTTTTTTTAAACATAGGAGGTACCATTGCCCTGACAATGCTGTGTGATGTTGTCCTAAAACTGGGGGAAAAAAAACCAAACACAAACAACCCAAAAAACACGCACACCACCCCCCAAAAACAACATACCTACGCCAAACCAAAATTCATCCTCAGTTTAACAGTAAACATATAATTTAAATTAACCTAATGTTCAGTCTTATTAATTGATATCTCAGAAATTTCTTAGGGTAAACCATAGGTTTTTTCCCCTTCTTTTTTTTATATTTTTTTTTTTACATATATTAAAGTTCCTATATATTGAACAGATGCATTAATCTTCAAAAACTTCCCAAAAAAAGATGATCTACAAATAAAATCCTAGTAATCCTTGAGGATTTCAGAGGTTTTGCACTGTTCCACTGTTTCCCCGCCTTTCTGAATAAAACTACTTCTCAAGTCTCAAGTATGACTTCTCTCATTCTCCCTACGTGATTCCCTGGAGCAGGGGGAATGAAAGCTGAAAAAGCTAGATTTAAGACTTAATTCCTGTATGGATTTAAATTTTAAATCCTTGATACTTCAGGGAATAGTATGCCATAACTTTAATAAAACTACTGATATTAATGATGGAAACAGACTGAGAGGTGGGGTGAACTGCTGTCTGCATGAGGTGCAGCTGTGGCCTGTTTTAAGATTTTTAGAGTTTTATGATGGCCATTGCAATATGGATACTTTTCATCTGGATTAGTAAGCTTAGTTCTCCAGTTCACTGGTGTGACAGATTTATGCTCAGTGGGTTTTATAGATCTCTTCGTTATGTGGTCTTGGCAGATATCTAAAACCAGAACATCTTCTGATAACACATTCTTTTGAACGGATTTTCTGATATTCATTATATTGAGTAAGTAGTACGGTTTTGATCCTGATCCGTGTGATGGAAAAGTGAAATCTGAAAAAGTGTAGCTTTGTTCCAATATGGTAGTAACTTGAACAAATGTTAAATACCTTATTTTTTATGAGAGCACTCTTCATCCCTGAAGTGTGGTGCTTGGGAGGGAAATAAAATTATTCTGCTTTTACAAGTCAGCACAAAGATGAATAAGAATATGTAGTTATTATTAAAACCTGGTATTGTAGAATTACATATAGTCAGTTTCATGCAGTAGCAGTATGAAGTTTAAAAAAAAAAAGTTCCATATAGTAATTAAGTAATGCATCACTTTTAGCAATGTGGTTTCATTTTCAAATGTTACATTTAATAGAAGAAAATAGCAACTTGAATGGCAATCCTGAATACATTCAGAAAATATTATAGATGTCTAAGTGTTAGAAAATTCTAATTTTCATACTATACCCTCTTGAAAAGACTAACATGATTAAGACTATATGGTAATAAATAGGAAGTTCAAGATTTTTTTTATGCTAAAATGAGACTGACTTATGGTTGGATATGTGGAAAGCCTTCCTAAAAGAAAAGTACACTTGAGGTTCTGAAGATAGAAGCAGGTAAGTACTGAACTAAGGAAAGAATTAAAAATTAGTATATGCATGAATGACTTAAAGATAAAAAAATAATTATGGAGAAGTAAAACTTCATTTCACATTCTTGAAGTTATTATGGTGTATAAGTGAAATCAGACTTTCAGGTGTGTAACTGCAAAGTTTGAAAAGCCAGAGCCTTCAAGTCTTACTAGATAACTTCGGGTCTGGTATTTTTATTTTAAAATATCTTTGGATATTTTTAATTTAAAATATCTTTGGAGTAAGAGGTATAAGGTGAAATTCCATGGAAACATAACAAATGTATTTCTGGTATATTCGAGGAATTACTACAAAGATGTTAAACACTGACCTAACATTATTATCTTTAAATGTGTATGTTTGTTTAGGTAATGTTTTGTTTGGTTGGTAACACACTCTGTTTTGTTTGTTTGTTTAGGAAATGTATTTCTAAAGCATGGTTCAGATCTACGGATTATTCCCAGAGACCGCGTTGGGAGTTCTTAACATCTCCCAAATGCTTTGGAATAAGTGACATTGCTGTGCAGCAAAGGTCTGTTTATTTTGGAACTCCAAAATGCAAATAATAAATTGGCCTCTTTTAAAGCGAGCAAAAATGACTTCCCAGGATTTGATTTTATTTTTTTTTTTTTTTGAAAAGGAGATAAGGTTTTATTTTCTTGTTAAAATATATTACCTCATGCACTGATTCTTGCCTGACTTGCAGAAGAATGGGCTGATTGGAAAGATGGAGTTCTCTGTAGGTGTTACTGATGCCACCAGGGTAAAACACACAGCCACAATAAATGGATATTTAAAATACTGGATATTGTTCAACCTTCTTTGTGGAAGGGGGAACTGTGTTATGATTTTGCTACAACGAAATTGTTCCTACTGAGTGCTAGAACTTTTTTTTCTTTTATTTTTTTCTAAACTTACATGTTTAGTGGAACAGTTTTCACATGGTTCAAGTATTAAGCTCAAATAGAAGGGAAATTTATGGAGTTTGTTGCTCAAATAAGTTAATAACTGCCAAATGTTCCAAAGTAATTGTAGATTTAATTGCTGCAAATATTTTAGATAAAAGAGAAATTGGAGGTTTCCATGTATTAGTACTTCATTTGATGTATTGTGAAATGCAGTTTCAGAGAATTTATGAGACCTAATCTCTTCACATGTGCCATCAGTTGAAAAGAATTGCAGCATAATTTGGGAATATATAGGTACTGATCAAATATGTCATTCCTTTTTCAGTAAACCAATACTGGTTCTTTCTAAAAGTCTTGTTTTGTTACTGCATGTTATATGGGAAACAGCACAGAAATCACTGAAATGTTTGTATTCAGATTATATGCTTCTTGCTTATAAATTGCCAGGGGTAAACTGTCAATCATGTATTTTTAATTAGAAATTGCTGCTTTTCTTGAACTGGTAATCTCCTCTGTGATTTAATATATTTGGCAAAATCTTACCCTGTTGCGTTTTTTTTTTTCTGTCCTGAGTTTAACAGAAAGAACAATGGGCAATGTAGTGCTTGGTTAAATGGATATTGTCACAAATGCAACTGTCCTGTGCAGTATTTGTGCTCTAGAGAGATGTTCAGATAATGTGTCAGATAGTACAGAAGTACAAAATGCCCTTCTGAGTGTGTGTAAATTGAGTATATAGAGGAAGACTCTTCTGAAAGTGATACTTGACTATAAAAGTTTTTCAGCTCTAAAATGAATTGTAAAATTCTGGATTTTCCTTTATTTTAATAAACAATTATGTGAAAAAAAAGTACAAACTTTGTTCCTCTTTCATATTCTTGATTAGATTTTGACAATAATTAAAAACTCTGCCCTTTAACCTTCTAATCAATATGCTTTGAGATTCATTTCAAGCCAAAATACTCTTATTATGCAGAGAGCATAGTTTCTATTAATCTAATGCCACAACATAATTAGGATGAGCCAAATTAATTGCTTGTAATTTTTGCCTGAAAATCTCTTGTCTGAATACCTGAAAAACCACCTGATACTGAAATATAACAAACAGGAACCCTTTTTTTCTTCCAGTCTAAAGGCACTGTATAGCTTTTGAAAGGCCATCATGGTTAAATGCGTTTTGAAACTAAGATTCTCTGATGTTTATGTAAAGGAGGGTTATGTAAAAATTATTTCAGATCATGTCTAACATTTCTTACGCTGTTACTTGGGTAATAACACAAGTAGCATAAAATACTTGACATACTGCATTGCCAGTAGTTTATGTAACGTGCAAAGGGTTTGTTCATGTGGAGCAATAATGGTCTTTATAGTACTTTCTGTGTTCATTACACCTTTGTCTCAATATGGTCTCTAAAATCTTAACATAACCTTTTCTGTTTGGTAAAGAGGCTTGATTTCAGTGGTAAAACGTACTTAGCAGGTGTTTGCAAGCTGATTTGATGTTTCCAAATTATTTTGTTATGTCTAATTCATGCTTGGCATGGTTGTATAGGAAGAATTTAAGTTTAGAAGCAGACTTCCTAGGGCTTGGAAGTTTTCATAAGATTATGAAAAGCACTGTACTCTCAGACTTGTACTGGGTTGTCTAACCATACTTTAAGACATATTTTGGAAATCAACTGCCTGGGGTTTGTTTGTCTTTGGTCATAATTTGACTGCTGTTAAATGAAAGACACTGTTTGTGATTAACTTTGTCACACCTTTGGTGAAGTCAATTTAAAGGAACTTTTTTTCTGTATTTTATATTTATAAAGAGATCACTGTTACAAAGATTTTCTGTGAGGAGAAATTTTTGTAGAATAATAAATGTGAAAAGTCTCACCAGAACTTTTAAGGAGTTGTAATCATTCTTTTGGTTTATACAATGTTATAGAAGTCTCTCTTTTCTTAAATCTATTATTTGATAGAACTTGAAGATATCATGGAAATTTTTCAGGGAGGGAAGCACAATGATCTAATGAAGTATAGAAGAACTGGAAGAGTTAGGAAATGGCCCTGATAATAGTTCTGTCAGTACTATGGCTTTCTTCCTCATGTTCCCGAGTCACAAAATCCAACTTTATTCTGTGTTTGAGATCAAAAGACCATTTTTCTCTCTTGTTGCTACTAAGTAATAACTAAAAATTATTGACAGCAGGTTTCAAAAATTGAGAATTTTTCTTCTTTGTGCTTTGGTTGATGGTGAAAACCCAGCTCCTGCTGCTGCTGCAGTGATACAATGAGCAGTCGGAGCGAGAGAAGGCGCCGTGCCAGTACGACGGCAGAATGTCAGTGGACTCGGAAGGTGCTGGGGGCACAGCAGGCCTTTCTATGGTAGCATGTGGGTCGCCGTCAAGTGGAGCACTTTAATGGAGCAGTGGAAAAAAACTAAATCCTGCAGTCGTCCTGGTAGTGCTGTGAAGACTGTGTTTCAATGATTCTGGCAGGAGTGCTAAACTCCAGCTGGGTAAAATTCGGTCCATGTGCAATACATAGTGTTCAGGTTTAAATACAGTATGCCCAACTATACATTTCAGTAGTGAACTCTAGCTGCTGTTCCTACTCATGGAAGGTAAATACCAGGGAGTATTCACAAAGGCTAGCATGAGCTTTTTGAGGTTAATCTCTGCAGGCTGTTTCTGAAAATAATGGAAGTGAGAGTCACCCAGAGAGAGATTCAGAATAGCTAAATGAATCTTCAGTTCTGAATCGCCCTCTAGAGGAGCTTTTCTCCCTGTACTGATTAGAGAGAGCCACTGAGGCATTAGCCTGCAGTGGCTAATGTTAACCTTTGTGAATACCTTCCCCAACAGGCACTTCCCTCTCCTGTCAATATTATATGTTACAGCATCGTACTACTTACTCAGTGTTGTTTGATGTCGATGTGTAGCACATGATACAAATCTCCCAGGGACTTGTTCAAAACCAAAATTACAAGAACTTGTTTGCATGCAAACAAACCTGCTTTTTTATGTGATATAATTAGTTGAATGCATCTTTTGGGGTTTTTTTTCCTCTTTACAGCAGGTTCAGTAGCCTTGATGGGAGTGTGGGAATGGCTTGTTCTTTACAGAAAGCTTTGTCAGGTTAAAATTAGTTCAATGCCACGTGCCCACCAAAGCTGCTCTATCACTCCCCCTCCTCAGCTGGACAAGAGGAGAGAAAAATACAGAAGGCTCGTGGATCAAGGTAAGGAGAGGGAGAGATCACTAGCCGATTACTGTCACGGGCAAAACAGACTCAGCTTGGGGAATTAATTTATTGGCAAACAAATGAGAGAAGGGTAATGAGAAATAAAACCAAATCTTAAAACACCCCCCACCCCCGCTCTTCCCAGGCTCAACTTCACTCCAGATTTTCTCTCCCACCTTCTGAACAGCGCAGGGGGACAGGGAATGGGAGTTGCAGTCAGTTCATCACATGTTGTCTCTGCTGCTCCTTTCTCCTCACACTCTTCCTCCTCCTTCATCAATGCCCTTGGTGTCTGCAGAGTCGTACTCACATATTCTCACTCCTCTCTCCAGCTGCTCCCCACAGGTTTTCTTCCCCCTTCTTAAATATGTTATCACGGAGCCACTACCGCTGTCACTGATGGGCTCGACCTTGGCCAGCGATGGTCTGCCTTGGAGCCAGCTGGCATCAGCTCCATCAGACATGGGGGAAACTTCTAGCAGCTTCTTACAGAAGCCATCCCTGGAGCTCCTGTGCTACCAGAACTGTGCCACGCAAACCTAATACGTCTACAAACAAGAGAAAATGTGTGTACTGAAGAAGACAACAGGATTCTACTTCATTTTTTGAGAGTATAGAATTGGTCTCCTTTATTTTCCCTGAAGGGGTTAAATGTTCCTGGAAAGCAGATTTTAAAGGATTTGGAATGCATACAAATAGCCACTAATAGAAAGACCAGGTGCAGGTGTTCCTGTTTATTACTCGGAAGAAAACCCTGAGGCTATGAGTGGGAACTGTCAGCGTCTTTTAACTGATGAGCAATACCAGATGTTGCGTGTAAGAACTATAACAACCTTAGAGGCTTTTGATCATTTTAATGGAGAAAATCACACTGAGTTTTGAACAATAGATCAAGTTTGTCCTATAATCAAGTTCTGTTTATAGACTGAAGGTAATCTTTGTGTAGTGGGAGTGAGATCACTATCCACAATCCCTTTCAGGGCTTATGAGACTTGGTAAGAAATAAACCTGGGACAGTTTGGCCATTAAAAAAACTTCAGGATTTGTCTGTGTGGAATTCTGCCTCAAAGGTGAAGTACAAGCTGAAAAGCACATATTTGTCTTCAGAAGACCTGGCTGTGGTAAAGATTCGTTGCCATCTGATGAACAGTTTAAAAAAAAAAAAAAAAAAAAGGATATGCTTTGTGGTATGTGGTCATTTTGTATTTCCAGGATCACACTATATGTCTTCTCATAGCAAAAGCCACAAGATTTTAGTAGTTTGGGGCTCTTCTGTTTGCTATTATAAACATCTTAGAAATTTAGCTAAGGAGCTGTGGGCTGTTTATAAGACAGTGAACATGACGGAAATACATATCTGAAGCATATCATCCGCTTAGTTTGGTATCACAGTACTGATTTATGCTCCTGATGCTTTCTAACCATCAGGTGTTACTTTGATCTGCTTTTCATGTCTGTTTTTTCTGAAGTATGGTACTTTAGATTGCATGCTAGCTTTGCCAAAGTGCAGTTAGTTTTTACAGTGGGCCAAAATTACTACCATGACTTCCGTAGAGTGTAGAAAGAGAAATGCTGCTTCTGCACCAAGATGGGTTTATGCAGACCTTAAGTGTATATATACCTGTGTAAGTAACTGACCTATGCAGCTCACTGATTCCTTCCCTGAGGAAGCAGGACCTTGATACCTTTACTAGTTGACCAGAGTAAGTGAGCTGCAGTGGGGTGTGGAGTGGTAAATTGTGGCTGATGAGTGCCTGTAATAACGGTAGCCTCCTTTAAATATGGAGAAACTACAAAAGTACAAAGAACAATAATTCCATACATATATGGAGTCTTTGTGATTCTCTCTGGGCAACCAAGTTGTCCTGCCTTTTATTCAAGGCAGAGATAAAAGTCAAGTCTGATCTTGAGGGCCCTGTTATGCATCTCACTAGTACACAAGTTATTTTGGAAATCCTGTTTGTATGGAGGGCCTTCCCACCCAGGTAAAAGTGGTATGATCAGGCTCTTAGGATTTTCACAGGCACCATGCTGACCAACTTATTGTTCTGAAATAGCTATTAGAATTACCTACTGGTTTCAGCCATTATATCAGTTCTCCTTGGGTGCTGCTCTGAAAGTTAGAGGTTTGTTTCCTGGGTATTTTTTTATATAGGACTCCAGGTCTAATTACAGGAGTCAAGAAAGGAGCAAATGTTAGTTATTTTGAATTCAAATCCGTTACAGATTGAGTTCTTGGTATTTTTCCCCAATAATTTGCTCCTATTTGTCTGCAAAAAAACCTTTGCAGTACAGTAAATGGAAGTGCAGTACCCATTCCCTGATCGCTTACCAAAAGATCAAAGGTGTAGTTAAGTGATTGCCGTATCATCTGATAACGTAGACTTGATTTTATGTCCTGGCACAAAATAATTTTTAAAGGCTGTTTCAAAATATCATTGACTTAGCCAATCACTACAAGCTAATGGAAAAAGCAGTGAGGTTGTTCACTGTCTGTCTTGGGGAATGAATAGTGAGAATTCTGCAAATTTACAGTACTAACTGCAACCCAGGCAAATAACCATAAGCAGGCTTCTGTGCAAGAGTGGCTTCAGTGATTCTTGTAGCCACTCAGATGTGTCAGCTGCTAATTTAGTTTTGTATTTCTTTAGGTTTTTATTGTGTAGAGCTAGGCAAAAGAGCTATTTCAGATCTCTGTCACATAATTTTGGTAATTTCTTGCCCCAAATCAATTGCTTTACCTGACTGTTCAGGTTATTGTTACTGTCACATGGTTATGTTAAGCACATATACTTACTGCTGCTACAATTTCAGTAGAAGCAGTCAGCATTGAACTAACCAACCTTTTCAGGTTAGTGACTTCCAGAAAAGCAAGGTTCCCCTCTGTGGTATCTATTGAGACGCCTTTGGATGTTGCCTGATATTAAGTTACCAACTCTTTACTTGATAATTCTTTAGAGAGCATTAAAATAAAATCTAGGCAATGTGGCATGCTGCTCTACTATGCATGACATAGAACCATGTCCCAGGAAAAATGCTGCTAAAATGAAGGGGACTACTGCTGCAGTGAAAGGGACCAGTCCTAAAAACTAGACAGTTTTGCATATGGGACCAGATTCATACCTCAAATTTGACTTGCAGGGTTTTTTTACTAAACTTGTGAATCCTTATGAAAGTAATTTTTTCTGTGCTATGTGTATGGCTTCTTGCATGATAAGGAGGGAATCTAGGATGATGTCTGGATTGACAACCCAGTGCGTCAAACCAGACAGAGGGGGATGCCAGCCCTTGTTCTGGGAGTGGTGTAAGTATTGTATATCCAACAGCCAGCAGTTAGAACAGGGAAGAGGTCATGAATAAGGAGAGAAGAATTTTCTGGGGAGAGCTACAAATACTGATATGTATCTGTGTTTGCTCATTTTCTTTCTGGTGGTACACACCTTCCTTTACAGTTGCCTGTGTATGTGTGTACACTGCCCTCAGGTCAGGATAGAATGTAGCCCACTTCAGCTCGGTATGAGAAATGAGAGAGACGTTGATCTTCAGGATGAGGTAGATGAGCCCAGGTAGCCAAACTCCTGTGAGGTAGGGTGAATGTCCTGACTCCAAACTGGCAGTATGAGAGTGAGGTCTTCGTGGTTAGCAGAGTTTTGGAGGGCTTACAGTACAAAAGAAGGTCACTGACAAACTGGACCAAGTCCAGTAGAGGACTACCAGATAGTTAGGGAACTGAAGCACATAATGGAGGAGGAGAGAGTGATGGAGCCAGCTTTATTCAGCCTGAAGCAGAGAAAGGTAAGGAGAAATCTTTCAAACATCTAAGGGGTGGTTGTATAGAAGATGAAGACAAAATTGAATTAGAGGTGAACAGTGAAAGCAGTGGACATAGATTGCAGCATGGAAATTTCTAATTAATTATAAGGAAAGAAGTATTCATAGAGTGCTTGGACCCTGCAACTGGTTGCTAAGAGAGGCTGTGGAGACTCCACATTTGGTGATACTCAAAAGATGATTGGACAAGGCCTTGAGAACTGTTGTAACTGAGGCTGGCCCAGGTATGAGCAGGGCTTGAACCAGATAAACCCAAGAGGTCCTTTCCAACCTCAGCTAGTTCCTGGCCATTTCCTTAATCTCTCTCTCCCAACTTCTTGATAGAGAAAGAGCTACATCTTGCTTTACCTTAGGTATCTGCCCAGGTAATGGAGACTTGACCATTTTTTGCCCTCCACACACCTGTACTTTCCCAGAATACCTACAAAAGATTATAGTCTTTGACCTTGTGCTGGAGTGGCAGTAGAAGTTTGACCAGAGGGAACAGTCAGAATCTTAGTGTCCTCTACTGTTGTGTAGAAGCTGTGATGCTGTGACAGTTGCTTGACAAGTTTGAAGTCTGATAGATGGAATATAAATGCATGTTTATTCATTATGATGTTAATATCAGCCATTTTGTAAATTACATTTTTTATGTTTAAACTGAAAACAAAAAGACGATGTTGGGTGTAGCTAATCAGCTAATGTTTATTGCATAGCTTTCTAAACCAGATTTCCTCACGTGGGTGGGGGAGGGAATGTAAATAGCATTACTGTAATAAAATGCTGTCAGAGGATCCATGTTGCTTGAAAAATTAACATGTTTCAATTCATTTTTACATTGACATTTCCAGTTAGCAGTAGTGATTTAGCAGTAGAGACCCATTAACTTGTGACATGGTTCTGTTCTATTGCTCTGGCTCTTGAGTAGGATACAAATAATACTTGCGAGCAGCTAGGCATCTTTACCCCCATCATGAATAGTACAAGCACTCAATGTCGATAAGCACCACCCGTGCAGAGCAGATTATTAGTACATGAACAAGGGCACAGCACGTCTTGCCAACTGTAGTCAATGTTATCCATTATAGGTGACAATGAAATCAAAATGGCCCAATTATTTATGTCAGATTCATTAAATTCCCACTTCTTCACTAAATACTGTTCCAGATGAGTACATCCATAGCACAGTGGCCAGAGTGAGCTCAGGTACTGATTATTACTATTTCATGGTTCTGTTTTAGACAACTCTCTCCAAGACAGACCTGTCTCAGAGAGGGATTGCAGGACAGTCAGTGCCATGTGACCTCAGGTCCAGGAACCTTTTGTTTAAAAGCTGGTCTGAAGTTTACCCATTTCATTTTTATTTGTAATCTTGTGGTCATAGAAACCTAGGATGGAGATCTTCCATTGATTTTCAACCTTTAGGGTCAGAGATTGCTGAAGATTTATGCAACATATCTAAACATCTGCAAATGAAAGAGGAAAACAATCTTAACCATGTGCTTTTGTGAATTAGCGTGTGACTTTTACATTTCTTCTGTCCTACTGGAATGCCAGAGGAACTTATAATGCCAGAAGAATTTGCGGCCCCAGAAAAAGTTTATGGGGGATTAAAAAAAATCAATCTTAAAATAAGAGTACTTAGAGTGTTGCAGAAACTGATGAGACGTCATCCCAATTCTTTGTTGCCATTCTCTCCAAACTTGCATTGGTGACTACTTCCCTGTGCTTATTCCGTTGCCCTGATTCCAAACACTTCCAAACATGAACAGAAGATGTGATCATTTGCCAGGCATCTCTAAAGAAATACTCTTTATTTCTTTCAGTTCTGATCATTCAGCACAATCATCTGTCTGGTATCAGTGATGCTTTCACAGGAGACGTTGTGTCTTGTCATCAAAGTAGTGTAGACTATTTTATCTCTGAATGATTAAAGTAATGCAGTTTACACTGGAAAGCCCTCACAACTAAGGAAACTGCAAATACATAAAGTATCTTGGGCCCTACTCTAAAAGCATTAAATTTATCAGTTATTTTTAGCTCTCTGAAATAAAATTAGAAAAAAACTGTAACTTTCCCACTTTATACTGAAAGTGGCAGCTATCAAAGTAAAGTATGCATTCATTTTTTCATATTGTGCCTTAAGTGCAAATTTTATTTTCAGTTTGAACAGTGAGATCACCTGAAAAACAAAGCTTCATTAAATTGCTGCTGTGATATGCTTGCATTGCTTGATGACCTCAAATTAGAGTGGCAAGAGAAGGCTGTAACAGTTTCCACTGTTCATCACAAAATCAAGATGTTTGTAAAAATGTTTTAATTGAGGGTTTCTTTAGTTAGTGGAATTATTTTAATGAAACCCTTGACAGCTTTTGAAGGCGAGTTGACATTTGATGTTGCTACACACAAAATAAATTCCTGCTTATTAGTGCTCAAATATTAGTTTTATTATTTTCCCAATACGAGGAAGATATATCATTGCATACTAAATCTTCTACATTGTACTGCAATTCATGTTCCAGTGTAAAAGTTAAATGAAGACAAATAATTACTTCCATTTTCCAGTGATGGTGGATTGAAACATCAGTTCTGTCCAAAAAAAAAAGCACAAGTATGAAGTGACAAATAGGTAGTTATGGTATCAGTAATATGTATGATCATTTCCTTAAGTTCATGTGAACTTTTAGTATTAAAAAATGAAATAAGCTGGGTGGGGAAGTTACACAACTGAAGTGCACTCACTCTGCTTCATTTTGGTTTGCCAAAACCAGTGTCAGCACCATTCTATTTGATTTATTGCAGAAGAATGTGAGTACAAAGAATTTTAACTTTTTTAATACTGTAATTCTTCAACTATGTTTGTTGTCAACAGACTTGCATGAATTATGTACTTTCAACATAGGCGGAATTTGCGAAGGGATCTACAACTGTTCTGGAAAATTTTTAGGAGTCTAAGGTTGAAAAAGGTTGAATAAAATTGATCTGGTTTAACTATTGACCTTGCAATGGTTAAAGAATAAGTCTAACTCCTAGAAAGTGTTTCTGCAAATATGTTCTTGTTTTAAAGTACTGGTACAAACAGATGCTGCAGTCTCTAGTTTTCTAGTCTGGTGTTTTACTACATTTATATTTAGAAAGTTTTTCCCAAACTCCATTTTAATTTGTGAAAATTAAGCTTGCTTCTTCTTCCTCTTTTCCCAGTGAATATTTAGAACAACTGATGGGACCAATATGCAGGCAGCTATTTCTACGAATTATAGGAGAGGCCTAGGCAATAAATTGAGGCTAAGTGGACTACTAGCACAGGTAAGATATACCCCGGTCAGGGAGGATTTTACAGAAAGCAAACATGTCCTTTAATGCATCTAATGAACAGCGCAGGTGTGGGAGATGATGTTTCCTGTTCATTGGTTTTATTAGATTCCTAGCTACCCACAGTATTACTGGTCATATACTTAGGCAGCTTAAAAAGCTGTTTGAAACTATGTTGAAAAAAACCCTGTGGATTCTGATTTAATTAAATTCCCGTCAAAGGTATTCAGGCAGTAAATTAATTTGGAATCCTATAAATAGCTCTGTCAATTCAATTTCTTGAATCATACATTTGAAGATGTTAATCTTTTTTCAATAAGGTAATTGCTTCACTTTAGTTAATGCTGCCATTTTCACACTTCATTCTTTTGTCTTTTCCAGAATTCTCTGTCCATCTATCTATTTAGAATTTTCTTCCTCCTTTGTTTTCATCCAGTTCAGGTTGTCTATCATTAGTTTCAGCCTTGTTCCATCCCAGTTTTTTGAATTCCATCTTTTCCTTCTTTTCCTGAGACCTTTCCACAGTCTTCATCTCTGTTATTTAATGTAGCACAATTAAAGTTGTCTATATTGCTGGCTTGTTCTAAATTGCTGAACAACCCTCCTGCCAGTTTTGCTTTTTTAATCCCCAGTGTATCCAATGCCTTGACTGTATTTTTTGCCTCTTCTCAGGCCCACAGCTAATTTGGTGTGTCAGGAGGTGCTGAATTGTTAATGTCAGGAGGAAAAGTCTCCTCTACACCAAATACAGGTTCACCAAAAAAGAAAAAAAAAAAATCTGGCATGCAGAACACAGGTTCTAGTATTCTAGAAACAATGTATCAGTCTGGACAACTCAATCATGACATTAGCTTTATCCCTTTCCTTTAATGCTTACTGTTTTTCATATTCTCCACATTGCTTCAGTAGAACTAAGTTTATGTTACTCAAAAGATTCAGAGTTGAAAGGCAGTTGTGTGAGGTAGGAAAGCATTTTGAGATAGATGAACTTCCCCTTGAGCATTTGGCAGACAGCTTAATTCAAAGTGAGCTTTCCATCCCTTTGCAGGATGGTTTACTGCTTGCTTTCTTAAGAATCCTATTGTTTCAAGTCATTGATTACCTGTATTCTTCTAAACACTGGTTCTTTCATGTCCATAATGAAATGTACTTTTCTTTTCTGAAAAACAGGTATATAATCAGCTACATCTGTTTACTGCTTATAAAAGTCCAAGGACAGACTCTTTCGTTGAGCTGGGTAAGCTTTGGATCAGACATTTATATCCATAGACCAAGAGTGTTGCAGAGAGTTGACATGGAGACAAAGGAATAGTAGTCTCTTTTGGCCAGAGCACAAAGTAGCTTTTGAGCTACTTTGAGCAAGCCATAAACTGGCAAGCCAAAGCTACTTTGAGTGACTTCGAGCAAGCCATAAATGATTTTTGTCCCTTATTTTTTCTCTGTAGTTTTCTTTTTGTTCTTTGTTTTTAACTTTTTGGTCTGATTATCTTCTCTTTTTTCTTTTTATCTTAAGAAATGTTTTCATCCCATTATCCTACAAATCCAGACTGCACTATTATTTCCTTGCTAACTAGAGCAGCTGATAATCAGTATGGCCAGCTCTCATGTAGAGTGATGAGAAAAACAATAAACAGAGCATGAGAAACTGCTTCAGGCATTTAAAAATAAGCCTAACTGCAGCAATAGCCTGTAAAAATTATGTTGGTTGGGGAATTAGTTCAGGTAAAAAATAATCTTTCCTCAATTAAGTAACATAGGCTTTTTTTGTTAATGGAGGCTATGAAAAAATCTCTTCAAAGCATCGAGGGGCTTCTCTGAGGAGATGCACAGAACTGCCCTCTTCCCAGGAGGGAGGGAGGCTCACATGAATATTTTTGACTGATGGTAAATGGGACATGAGCTGGGTAAAATGAGCTGATCTAAGAAAAAGGAGGAGTTGGAAATACAAGAGGGCTCATCTTCCAAGTGTCTGCATGACTTAAAATAGGATACTGGAATCTCTGAACATGTGTGCATGAACTCCTAACATTCTTGCTGCTGTGCCCCCACCCCCAGACGCTGCCTTTCTTCCTGCTAATTAGCATCTCCATCTGCTAATTGCTGAGTGAAGTTCCACTGGTCTTGAATAAGGGGAACAGAATCTAGTAGATGGGCACCATCCCACCTCAAATTCAGTGCAAATCTGCCTTCCCTGCAAAACTGTAGAAGCCAATACAGGGTTTGTATTGTTGGAGGGTACAGCCCATGCATTTCATTCAGCGTGCACCTTGCAGGGGCGCACAAATTGTGGGATTCTTACTATGTTTGATCTTGCCACTCTGCACCACGCTCATGTTATTGTTAAACAAAACACTTTGCAAAGCTGTATAGTTTGCTAATAGCAGCATTCGTGTTATTAGTGGATTGTGGAAAGCAACCTGTGACTATTAACTTTTAGCTTTGTGGCTGACTAGCTCCAACTGAGAGTGACTGATTTGTTGCAGGAAACTCCTAGCAATTAAATTGTCTGCTACTAAGCAATGCTAACTTAACATTTTGGTCCAACTTACCGGAAAGTGAATTAATACACAAGTCTTTTCTTTAGTTATGGTTGCTTTCCATCTGCTGAACGTAGAATACCTGCCCTTGCTCATGCATAAACCAACATGCATGGTGGTCTGAGGAAAGAGAGAGAAGGTAGACGTTAGAGCTGGTTCTTTCCAACTCTGTTCCTTTCATCCCTAATACTGCCAGTGCAGTTCCCTTCTGCACATCACAGAGGAAGGACTGTAAACTGTAAAACTTCCCCACACCTCCTAGAGAATATGTGCTTCCCCAGAAAATGACATAAATGGGATATAAGGGCTCTCTGACTCCAAAGATATAACACTGAAAGTTTTCCTCTGTTCTTTCTTGCCATGTTTCCCATCAAGGACTGAACTGAGCTTACAGCCAGACACTTTTTTTCTAGACATGAGAGCTAGATTATTTTGGCAGCGTGTCTGTTGCCAGTAGTGGAAACCCAAGGAACTTGTTATATCAATAGATAAATTGTAGAAAGTAGGTAATAATATCAAGTAGGAGAGCCTGCAGAAATGGAAGCACAGGTGTAATTTATATACAGGTGGGAAATCAAACAGAATAGTATTTGTATGAAGCCAATATAAATTGCCTTTCTGGTGCAATATGTACATCAGTCTACAAGACTACAGTAATATTCAGATTCTGATTCCCCAGTGAGCAATTCCTGTTAGCATATACATTTTTAAGGTAGTATTTGCGAGCAGTCTTTTGATTCTTTGTGCTTTTTCTGATTAAAAAAAAAAAAAAAAAAAAGTTGATGAAATCGAAAGACCTTTCTCATGATAGGGAGAAAAAAAAATAAAATCATCCCATGGAATGAAATGCTTCAAATGACGAAAACTGGTGAGTGTGCACTTATGTATATGGAAGGTATGGCATGTTATTTTAAGATGAATAGTAGTTGAGGAAGAATTTATTTTATTTCTCTGGAGATATTAGGATTTATTTATACAGATCTATGACTCCAGAAGAGGATAAATATATGCATTTCTGTATTCCTAAGAAAAAGCAAGGCAGAAGAATTTAATTAATCAAACTTTATTGATTTATTAAGCCTGCTTTCTGAGTACAGTTCTTCATGTAGCAGAGGGCAGGTGAGAGTTTAAATGAATGCTTCATGCTGTAGGTCTCTGAAGGAAAATGCCTTAAATGGCTACGAACTCAGTATACCTCTGCTGATTCATTTGTCTCTTAAAAACATAAATTTTACAATTTGGCACTATGTAAAATAACAAGTTCTAAGCAAGACAGACACAGCAAGAATTACAAATCGTGTGTATGTAAGGACCAGGCAAAACTTTCTGATACAGTATTATTAGTTATAGCTGCCTGGACAATTTGATTTCTATCTATAAATCCAAAATAATTTAATTCTGTTTACAGAAATTAATTCCTGGAGTTGTTAAAAGTACAGTACTCTTGCTGGCAGAAGCATTAAACATGGAAAAGAGTTTTCTTAAAACTGTGGAGGAAGCTTTCTGGCAGTAGCCATAGGCAACAGGATGGCATCATTGTTTGGCCAAGGCCTCATCTTGTATCTCTGCTATGTGATAGTTAAGAAATAAGCCATGGGCTCTTCTCCATTGTCCACAGAGTGGGCCTGAATGACTAGATGAGGTACAAGTATCTCCGCTTTGGGGAATGTGAATCCCACCCCTTTTGACAATGGTTTTTTTTTCCACTGCATCCATTTCTTTCAAACAAAAATGTGTTTACGAGTTTATAATGCATTCAATAAAGTGTACAGATAAAAAAAAACCCCAAAGAATATATTACTTGTTTGAATGGCTGCATTTGGATGTGAAAGACTGAACATGAGGGACTTACACAGTCTCCTAGGGCTGATGAAAAGGGTATCATCACAGGACACAATCTGATATAAGACTGGGACATCACCACACTAGTTTGGGCATCTGACCCCAGGGCAGACTTAAGGCTCCTGTTTCCTATACAAGATGTGCATTGTAAAAAAGGTAAAATACTACAGAGAAAACCATGAATACATGAAAGCAGCAAACACCAGAAGAAATGATCTCTTTGAGCTGAAAGTCAGTATTGGTACAAGGACAAATGGATACAAAATTTTCATTAATAAATGTAGGTTAGAATTCAGAAAGTGGCTTCCAATCTTCAGAGGAATGGGAAAGTCTGGGACAAGCATGTATAACGGAACCCAAGTAGCTGGAGCTCTGAGATAGATCTGCATAGAACTTCTTGTACTGTGAGCTTTCCAAGTAAGGCTGAAAAGCTTTTAAGCTCAAAAGACTACAATAGTTTATTTTTATAAACTAGTTTATTTTTTAAATACTGGGGAAAAAAAGACACTAAGTAAATCAATGAAAAATTTAAAAAATCTTTGTACATAATTTTCTTACTTGTCTGCTGCATCCTAGTGGGGCAGGTCCTTGCTTTTAGCCAGCTCAACGCTATTCTGTGTGGCAGAAATTTCTGCTCCATCCCTCTGGTCTCAGGGAGATTTTTTAGTCCCTTTGGGCACTGGCCTGTCATCTTCCTGTTCCTCACTGCAGTCTTCCTTTCTCTTGCCTTTCCCACCCCAGAGCATCTTACTCTTACCCAAGCAGTAGGTCTCCTGGGATGGTGCAAGCTTCCCCTCCTTCCAGGTTACAGATTTCCAGTCAGCATTTAAAGGAATATAATACTCAGTTTGAAAGACATAACTGCAGTGGTTACCATCCACTACATCTCTGAAAGAAGTGACAACAAAGTACCTCTGTAATTTAAGATAGAGTCAGATCATTGATGAAGTGGAAAATGAAATATGGTTGCTTGTGAAACCCAGAGAAGTAAGCATGCTGGTGCTGGAGGTCACTGTCCACCGCAGTTTGGAATGTGGCAGTAAGAACACAAGCTGATGCTTTCACATGTTTCTGAATAAATGCTCAAACCAACATAATTGCTGAAGATTTGGAATGAACCTACTGACATCTGTACTCAGTCCTGCCCATTATCTGCATCTACTGTAAATGTTGGGCTTGTTAATGAAATGCTTTCCTGTAATTGGGATGAAGGGAGCGTGTTTCTGTCTGAATTCCTATCCCAATTTGAAGATGACTTTCAGTAATCTGGATCCCTCACCCATGCAGTAAATTAATCAGACATATATGAGGGAAAAGATTTACCTTACTGTAAAGGCTATCTCACAACACGTGTGTGAGCAGAAAAAAAAGAGGTTGCATAAACAGTCTTACTTCTGGCACTTGCCACTTTGACTTTACTACATTCATCTCAAACATTGTATTTTAACTAATAATGCACATGAAATGTCCTGTGTGTATGCAGAGGAAATGACAGGATGTTTCAAGCTTCCAGACATAAAATATTTTTTGAAAAAAAACTCTTTGATGTGAAACCTTAAAACTTTCTTCTGGTCCTTAAAGTTTCATAAAAGTTTGCTTGAGGCTCAGTTGTTGCCAGTAGCTTTTTCCATCCCATCTTTCTGTGCAGTATGCTGCACATCCAGTGTTGTCCATCATCAAAGAAAGGGTTGTCCTGTCCCTGTGGCATGTGTGGAAGTATGTGCCTTGCATGTTAAGGACTAGGGAATCTTTGTGGAGCTAATATTTCTGGATTATTGCTTTTAAAGTCCAGATCTTACCCCATAAACTTTTATGCCTTACTCCCATGAGCAATCCCTTCAGAAAATGGAACTTCATTTGTGATTTAGAATTGCGTGCATCACAAAATCTCTCAGGGCCTTGAGGGACTGACAAAATCTGCATGGGATTGAGTCTACTCCACGGACTGACACTTCTGTCAAATATTATTTTTGTTTTTCGGTTATTTTAAAAATATTTCATACTTAAATTAGTTTATACTGCTATAGAATCCTATTGACTTAAGTCTTAGGTCAGGCTGTAGATTTGTAGTTTAAGATATTGTGAGTAAGGGATTTAAATCAATACACCTTTAGTATTTCTAATACAGCACTACAGTATTTCCAAATGTTATACAGTGTATTGTTTCATTGTAAATGTTAGTTCAATTAATTTCTTGGTGGATATCTAGTCAGTGCAAAAAGTAACATAATTAATTATGAATCTACATCCAACTAGATTTGCTATGCTGGTCTTTTTAATTAGTGTTTAAAATATTTATTTCAGAATTATCCAGCATTTGATTTTTGCGTTTTTTTAAATTATTTTTAGTTTTTCAGTGGCTCTAATGCTTTTGAAACGTGCCAAAACAGTAGTGGTGGGCAAAGAAAACTTACATTTAGTTTTAGGGTCTATGAAGTCCTGATAACATTTCACAATGAAGTGACTGACTTGGTGGATGAGGGGAGAGCAGTGGATACTGTCTACCCTGATTTCAGCGAGGCTTTCTACATTGTCTTTTGTAAGATACTCATAGAGCAGTGGGTGAAGTACAGGCTGGATAAGCAGACAGTGAGGTGGATTGAAAACTGGCTGCATGGCCAGGCCCAGAGGGTGGTGATAGGTTGCATGAAGTCTAGTTGGAGGCCAGTGACTATCACTGTACCCCTGGGGTCCAGTCCTATTTAACATCTTCATTAACGATCTGGGTGATGGGACAGACCGTACTCTCAGCAGGTTGCAGATGGCACCAAACTAGGAAGAGTGGCTGATATGCCAGAGGATCACAGTGCCATCCAGAGAGTCCTCAACAGGCTGGAGAAATGGGCCGCCAGGAACCTCATGAAGTTCAACAATGAGAAGTGCAAAATTTTTTTGGAAAGAAAAAGTATGGACAGTCTCACACACACTGATACTTTGATCCAGAGCACCAGCAGACAGGTCCCAAAATAGCGACTCTATTTTCGTACAAACCCAGTATGGGTGCTGTAATTTCTAGAACATAGAGATGATCATGCACAACACTATGCGTTTCCTGTCATGACTTAATTGTATGATTAGTGGAAAAATCAAATTCTTGTGTGTTGGTTTTGGAGTTCTTTGTGTTATGACCTGGAGCTAGGAAATCGTTACTAGTTAGTGCTTACATAATAGTTACACAAGAGGGAGTAGTCTCCTGTTTCCTTCAGTCTGTTTTGATGCACTGCTTCTAAGACAGAGGATGTTTCTTGATCTTTGTTCCTAGATGTGATTCCTCACACAATTGAGTTTTATATTGCACACAGACTGCTTGGCAATAAACTAGAGAAATTACATCATACTTCTAATATCCTGCTTCAATTTTCTTTGGAAAGAAAGTCTATTTAATCACAAAACTAAATACAGCCACATACCTACATTTCTTTTTGTACTGTAATATTTGTAGGGGCAGCACTGTGGCCACTTATGTATTTCTACGGTAAGGAAAGGAAAGGAAAAGGAACGCAAATCTGGTTAGAGGAAGTGCAAGTTACAAGTCATAACAGATTCCGAGAAATTTTCTTTTCTCTCTCTCACTAGCAATAAAGTTTTGAAGCAGAACCACAATTTCCAACCATATGCTCCCCAAACAATTTCTTTCCCTGTGCAACAGTCCAAGGTCTTCAGAAATGTCTTGGGTTTATTTCTATGGCACTCATAGAAGTTTTTATTCTTTTGGGCTATTTATGTGTCTCCGCAGACTGTGTTAATTGCTGCACCCGACCTGGACAATCCTCAATGTAACATCCAAGGTACTATATTGAAATATTTACCTAAAATTTTAATATCTTATTTGGTTTTAGTTCCCCAAATTACTCGTGTCAGTGGTGCCCATTTTCTTTTCTGTTCTGGTCTGTTACAGCATTTGTTCCTAGAATTAATGAAGTATTTGGGAATAGGAATAACATCACATCTTCTCATCCATGGTCACTATTTCTTCCCTCCATGCAAGTGATCTCAGAAGGGAGAGATCAAATTTATGGCTTTGTTCTATCCAGTATATCAAACACCCATGCTGGTACTATGATGCTCTAGTATCTAGTGTTATGTGTCTGGAGTTTATCTAGCTGCGTAGTGACATACATGAAATCTGTTTGAGTAAGAACTCAGTTATGCTGGAGTCAAAAATTCAGTCCTTGTTAGTTCTTGCTACTCTTTGGAGAATACCACTCTGTGCTGCCTCAGAAAAGAAAGAAGCAGCATGGATATTCACCAGAAGATCAAGAGTTTAATGCAACTGGTCTGTGACACTTTTTTTTTTCCTGCTTCCTTTACATTCTTTACTATCCTTACCTGTTCTCCTCTTGTTGCTGGCAAGACTTGCTTGCAACTCTTCTCCCTCCACTTTCTAGTCTCAACTGCCTTTATTTTTGCCACAGGTTTCACCCAGACCGTCTCAATCCCTTTCATGAGGTGACAGGTAGCACAGGAGGTTGGGATCATGTGCATAACAGTATTCTGCCGCTCCTTGCTTCTTACTTGTTTTCTTCTGCTCTGGCATGGGTTCCTCCATATACTGCAGTCTGTTTGGGGATGTCCCCACCTTTGCGTGGGTTTCCCAAGAGCTGCAGCCCCTCAGGGGTCTTCATGCCCTGATATGTTTTGCCACAACCACCATCCCCTCCGAGTGGGGAGACTCCCATCCCTCCTCTGGCATGGAGCACCTTCTTCCAGGAGCACGCCTTCAGCCATGTTCCCGACAGTGTCTCTTTCCACATCTCCTCTATGCTCCTTATGTGTCCACTTCTGTTTCTTCCAGAAGCTGATGCCCTTTCTTTAACATGTTTTCACAGAGGCCCCCTGTGTTCTTCCAACACCTGCAGTTTTAGGACACGGCAGGTTGCTCACAGCAGCTTCAGAGTTGTCTGGAGTTGGCTGTGATCAGCCCAGGGATGTTCATGGCCATCTCCCTACAAGAGCCCCTGCAGGCTCCTGCTGCCAAAACCTTCACGGCTATGCCCACACACCTCTCTTTAAGACATTAATCATTTTAGCAAGAACTCTACATTATTTCAGCTATTAAGAAAGATCTCCCATGGTCTTCAGCATTATAAACAAAGGGTAGTTTCATGTTTTAAATGACACCACAGCAGAGAAAGGTATCTGCAGATGGGGAGAGCAGAAACTGCAGTGTAAACAGGCACTGGTCTCCATTGTACACCACCACAAAGTATGTGTTTTCCCCTCCATGGTCTGAGGGCCTCAAACAGAAAAGGTGGTTTTGATCCAAGGTCCTGTGTTAGTTTTTATAGGTACTTATAAATGTTATATTTTATGTCTATGGGTTTCTGCTAAGCGTTCTGTTTGTGCCTTGGCTTGACATGTCTTGTCAAGAGAAAAAGAGATTGGAAAAGGCTGAAGATGTTTCAAGATACTCTACAGATAACATTAAGTACTGCAAGTTGCTAAAGCCTCTTCTTTCTTACCAGCTCACATATTTAGTAAAACATTCGTAAAGTGCAAGCCAGCTATTTTAGCTTCTGAGAAGTGCTATTTTACAGGCTTTAGAAGCTATCCAAAATATTATGGTTCTCTTGGATTCTGCTTTGTTGAGGGGTTCTATTTATATTTTGGGGGTCATTTATTTATCTCTGTATATTGGGAGAGAGATGACTGAATAAAAGAGAAACTTTTCACTATTATTGAAAGAATATGATAGAAAGAAGATAAATTCTATGTTATTGAAGAGCTTTAGGGGCAATTGACACCCAGGCAGTTTGTATTCACATATAATATTAGTAAATCACTAAAATGATAAAAGTCTCACTGCTAGGCTTTACTACAGAAATTAAAACCAAGACAGATCAGCTGAATATCCCAGAAGGAGGACAAAAGAATAAGAAAAAAATCCTTGAAGAGAACAATTCATATTGTAATTATTGAAGAAAAAATGAAGAGGGGAGTTAGTTACCTGGTTAGCTAGGCCTGTAAAATCATTCACAGCTGTTCATAGCTCCTCTGTTATAATCACCTCTTCCTCCTCCTTTCTCTGCTGGTCCTGCTGCAGCTCCCACCCTTTTCCATCCTCTATCCCAGGGTCCCCCTAGCCCACAGTGGCCACTCTGCTCTGCCTTCCCTCTTCTCCATCATCTCTTCTTGCTCTCCTTTACTCAGGTACCAGGTAGAGGGATGGAGTGACTGAGGGAGCTGTAGGCTCTCCAGGGAGTTACAACTGCTGTTGGAGGAGCCTGAGGTTAAGGGTGTTTTCCTGTTTCTCCTGGGAATGTGGGGTAGCTGTGAATCAAATCCTGGGAATTGAACTATAAAGGTAAACCTGAAAATGTTGCAAACAGACTAGGTGCTGCAATGTAAGTGTGCTGAGGATGGGAAAAGTTATGTTCTAGGGACAGCTGGGGGAAGTGCTTCATCCTGTGCAATGGTCTCCTTGGAGCAGTTTTGCAGTGACGTATGTTAATATGACTCTTTCCAAAAATATTTGGGAGGCCAAACATATCTGTGCCCTCAAAAAAGAAAATGTTCCTTAACTATGAATCAGAGGAGATATGGAGGTCAGAACTGGAAGAACATTTGCTTAAAGAAACAAAAATGTGTTAGAAGCAAGAGAAAAAAAAAAAAAGTGGGTATTTTAAAACATAGTATGGAAATTATGCTTTCTTTGTAAAGTGTTTTGAGATTAGTAGCTAAGAACTGTGTACATAACCACTATCTTATATTCAACTATGAAACACGCCTTTTGGAACAAGATGTCAGAGCTGCTGTCATGTTACCAATTCATTAATTAATTAATGTTCTTGCATTATTTACTCCTGAGAGAAAAATAGGCAACCATGTTTCCCTTAAAATTAATTATCATAAACCTTATAATAAGAAGTCAGAGTCTGATTATGAAACCACTTACTGTTCAGAATGAAGACTGAAGTTCAAGCAGTTAGAAATGGGAGCTGCAGAAGATTAGATATTGGAGGAAAGGAGCGAATGATGATCAACACAGTCTTCTTTAAAAAAATCAGGATACACCAAGGCATAAGTAAAGCAAAAGTAATATATAAGTGGACAGAATAAAATTCAAGTAATAAGAGAAGCACTCAGTACTGAAGGATCAGACCTAGGATCAGCATTTACTTGTACAGAGGAGTCTTGTATAGACCTGCCAAATTACCAGTTTCATTCTCCTGCAAATGTTGAATTGGTTTTACAGGATTTTGAGGTTTCACCTAAACTGGTATTAAATATCCCAAGAGAGGGGATTTTAATCATTTATTCTGGGATATTTCCACAGACTGATAAGACTTAATTTCAATGAAATGTTTAGACTTTTTTCTGCAGTCACTTCAAGTGATTCAGAGTTATTTGGTTTCTGCGCTAGACTATGTAATTCAGGACTCCCTATTTTATACTTTTGGTTCAATAGAAACATCATGAATAAGATAAAGCCAGAAGTCTGATTCTAGCTGCCCAATCAGTGATATTTCTGTAGTGTATAAAAGTATCATAGAAGCATACCAAACACAAAACAAGAGACACTGTACATGGGAAAGAGAAATAGATCTGTGGCTCATAATGAGCTATGGATATGGACCTGCGTAGCTGGGCTCAGACATGACTTTTTTCAAAGCTTGGCCTAAATCTGGCAGATGAGAAACATTTTCATATTAGGGCTAAGATAAGACAAAGGAATTTATGCCAAATCTGGTTTTTTCCTCTGACCACTTTGGGGCTTGGAGGTACTAAGGTGAATACATGCTTACAGAGGTCTCCTTGTACTTCTGAGTGTATCAGAAACGAGATGGAAAGACTCCTGCATAGTTCCATAGGCCACAATGCCCATAATAAGTATCATCTTGGTTACGGTCATGACACCACTATATTTCTGGATGAGACAGGAAGAACAATAAGTAGGTTCTATAAGAGCTATTCTAGCCATTATTTCTTCTTCAATGATTTTTTTTTTTTTTTTTTTTTTTGGTGACGTCAATTCTATAAGGTTCAGATCTCAGCCATGGAGCAGCTAGGTCTCTCTTAATCAGAGAAAAATTTTTACTGTATAAAGTAAGTATTGCTACCAAACTAATTGAATTTTCTATCGTTTTGCCTCATTCTCCAAAGCATTTCCACACCCACATCCTACCACCTACTTTTTGCTCTGTGCCAACACAAGAAGAATGGAATTTAAAAGCTATTTTTTTATTATTTATATTATGCAATAAAACAGCAGCTACCAGAAAAAAATAATGAAATCTTCATAGCTATTAGTCAAAAAAACCACAGAATTCAGTAAGGCTTTTCTTTTCATATGCTTATTTTAATATATAAAATGTATTTATGTTACAAGATATTATTTCTTTGTACTTAATAGAATATTTCTGTCAATACTTTATTCTGTTTCATCTTATAGTTTGTTTTATCATTTTATTGATAAGCAGAGGACTCTGGATTTTTCAGAGGGGCCTTTCCACTGTTCAAAGATCCTGACTTTGGCAACATAATCACCATTTTGTCCAATGATGGTATAGATAGCTAGTATCTAACTGCCAAATACAGCGGGTGCTTTGACTCATTCATCTGTCTACTGACTCAAATCACAAGTCGTTACATCACACATCTATACAGTGATAGTTTAACCTAGCCCTAATTGTGTCATGTGCCTGCTTCACTTAGATGCCAATGAAAAATTACTAATTTGACTTTACTGTTAGTGGCTACAATTGTGAGCCATACCATTGTAGGATGTTGTACCTCAGCTTCCTCTTACCCATTACCCAGATTTGCCTTACTTCCCTGTCAAATATTTGTGCCTGTAGTAGCCTGGGGAGCATGTCAGCTGACTAAATATAGGTCACTTTAAGATGAGAGTAGTCACTTTCTGGGCTCTGTTGACTATATGAGTTATATATATAGGAGTATGGGAGACCTTCTGCAGCTGGAAACTTGATAAAATACTTCATAAAACCTCAAATGATGCCAGATACCTATGCTTATGAAATTAAATTCTGTCCTAGATGTCCATTGGTTATAGTGGGTGCTCACACATAGACACTATTCTTAAACTGTGGTATCCGCCTCTAGTTATACGAATGCACCAGAAGAAGGTACTAAGAAAGATGGTACATGGAAAGCTTCATGACCAGGGTATCTGTAGTCAGAGCTCAGGACTATACCAACAGAAACATTTTTTTTATAAAATTCTGGTGATGTTCTGTACCTTTAAACCCAAATGACCAGCAATTGCAGATATTTTTAGAAAATTAAGAAGAGCATCACTGCTTTCAAGGTTGTATTTGTGTCATAATACTGTCCAGGTAGACACCATTTGCAAGATTATGTAACTGTGGGAGCTGTCAGCATAATAAAATGCTATTATGTCTTATATTATTAAGCAAGTCAAATTACTATTTATTCTCTAAAAGCACATTTCAGAAGTTCATGATTGAAATGCTCAATAAATGTGCCCATTTTATTTTCAGTAGATGTGTAGGGAAAATAAGAGAAAGTTGTATGCTTGTTAAATCTGCAGCTGACTTTTAATGGTGCTTTTTCTCATCTTGGATAGCCTTACTGAGCAAATTATTTCCTCTGTTTTTCAGCTAATTAGAATAAAAAACTTTTGTCAGACATAAATTCTCATCACTGTGGGTGGGATTAATCGTCTTTAACTTTAGCCATCTACAACATACGACATCTGGATTATTTTCCCTATGTTACCTTTGTCAGTGGAAAAAAAAAAATCAACACTTACGGCAGTGCATTTTTGTTTTCCTTAATTATGGAAGGACTTTGTAGTGACTAGCTCACATAGAGTCTTCTATATGGTAAACATCTAAGATCTTTTTTGCCAGCAAGGTGCATTTCCACTAGAATTAGAATGAGATGCCTTTAGGGAAACTGCAGTATGTTGGAACAAAATGTGGCATGTCAGAATTTTAGTCAATATATACATGATTTCCTGGCATTGTTTCAGGACCAAGGTGCTCTCCTGTCAGGACAAAAGGTCATTTCTTTTAGCTAAACCATGCTCTTGATGCTCTTGAATTACCATCAGTCTGGAGATGAAACTAGCACACTGGATAGTTCTGCATCACTGGTTGGTAAAGTTGCTGTGGGAGCATGTCGGGGAAGAGTCTAAGCTTTACTGTGTTTATTGACATCGAGGTAAAATCGGTTTTCTTTTGCCTCAACTAGAGTTTTCCAGAGTGATAAATAACCTGAATTAGCTGTTTCAAAAGCAATGTGTGTTTTTGTTTACTGATGACACAGATTAAATATAAGGTGACAGCTATTATGTACTCAGGCAAGTTGCATGCATTAATAATGCATTTACCATCAACAGATAGCTCATGCACTCTCTCAGGCCTGCATAAATGATCTGACTACACTAATAGCTGTTTTGTTGTGACAGAAAACATCTAGATTTTTACATTATTTAATATTTTCTTAGCAAACTGACTTTTACAGTTAATGTGCTTCTGATGTTTGCAGCCATTATTTTTTGGCAGCACAGAATGAAACCGTGGAGGAGTATCTCAGTTCTCCTCTTACTTTCATGTATGTCAACATGGAATAGCTCCATATTCAAATTCAGTTCAACTGCAACAGTGTAAAATGGGAACAACATAAGGCAGCCAGAAGTGTCCAGCTCAGTATGCATTTGCTTTCCATATCTCTCTCATGTGTGCTTTGTCACAAAGAATTCCAGTTTTCTATCTTGAGATGAAATTAGTAAATGCAACATTAAAAAGAAAAAACAACCACACCAAAAAATAGAAAAGCAATTTCCGGTTTATGTAACAAACCACATTATTTTAAAGGTTACTTTCAGTATTAGAAATGTAATGGGAAAGAGTTTGCCCCTTTAAGAAAAAAGAAAATTCACAGCAAATCTTTTCTGTTGGATGCAGGTCTCTCTCTGAATAAATAGTATAAATTCACACTTATTTGCACAAAATGAAAATGTTACCAGAAAACTTTGATATATATCATTCACACAGATTATTTTTTTTTCCTGACTAAGTGTTTGACTAAAGGCGTATTTCAAACAAAATATTTCAGTAATGTTGAGGGACAAAGCTGGAGGATGCCCATTAACAAAATGGTGACAACTTCTCCAGCCACCAGAAGCTTTGCAGCAATGGCAGATGTGATGTTCTCGGGGATTTTTATGGTAAGGACATGTTTTTTATTATGTTGTGAAAATCACAGTTCACACATGTTCAAGAGAAACTGGTTTTAGAAGTTAAATCTCAAAAGGATCCATCCTCTATCTTAATTATTCCCAGTCTTAACCAGACCTTGCTGGCGCTACCCTTGAAATGTGGTACCCTCCTTGGATTTTCCATAATGTGCAGAACAAGTTCTGTGCACGTCATTTAACCTAAACTTTTCATGGAAAACCAAAAATTGCATGTTTCTCATTTTCTGTCTATCTAATGTGAGACACTAAGATCTGATTTTCAACTAGATTAAGTCAATGGCCATTGCAAATGAAGTCATGTTGCATATATAATGTGTTGTACAAGCTCATATGCTCTGAAAAATGAGCTTCTAATTATTTCCAAATTGTTATGTGAAAACATTGCGTCTCATTTTCTTCATACCTTAGTTCCAGAGCCATAAAACTGAGGTTAATATCACCTCTTACTGCTTTGAAGTTTTCAAAATGTGTTGTATTAGGGCATGGAGCTATCTACACAACAATAAGGAGAAAATAAGCATAACTACTCATTAATTTGAATATAGTAACTATTCACTCTTGTGCAAGAAATGAAGGCTGGTGACCTTTCGATAATATGCAGTCATACACTTACAGACAAAATTGTTAAAAAGAAAATTCTGGCAGTCTTCACTCTGTCACTTCCCTGCTTTGAATACTCGGCTTTGTGATTCTAATCTTGTTCTTTTTTGATGTGGGGGTTGGGTTTTTTTTGTTCTGCAGTTTCAGCTGCTAAGACAATAGACTCTACTTAGTATGAAGCCTCTGTTTTCATATGATGACATGCAGGAGTTTTATGTCATCTTAGGACACGGTTATAGTAACAGACAAAGAAAAAAGGGTCCTTTCCTTAGTACCCATGCAGACCAGATCACCTCCTCTTTGTTGTCCAAATATAATCTTTGAGGGAATATAGTTCTGTCCTCACAGGACAAGTTTATGTTCCCCATGTGGCTAAGCCTCTGGTAAATGCAAGTTCAGGAACATTGCTGATCGGGTTGATTTGTTTGTTTGGTTGTTTTTATCTTTTTCTCTTAGTTCAAGCACATGTACAAACTTGTGAGCATGAAACCTATCACTGATTCTCTGTGTTTTAATAATGTGGTTGTGCTATAATTTGTAATGTATAACGTGATCAGAAAAGCAAAATCAAGTGGTTTTCTCTCCCAGATGAGTGCTCAAACCATTAGGGTGCAACTCAAGCTACCTTTCATTAATTTTAAAGTTCAAAGGATAGTTTGAAATTTATTAATTAAAATATGATTTCAACTCAAGCCTCCCACTGCTTAGGTCAGGGTTTTGATATAAATGATAAGCTTTACATCTTCTATCAATCTTAAAAGAAATGCTGCCATTTTCACTGCAGACCTTGATCCTGCCCCTCCATGTAAAGAGTCTTCGGAAATCATCTGGTGGATAAGACATTACAGAAACAAGGAGGATTTGATTTGAAAGTGATCTAGGACTGAGGTGCTCAGTGGGACAGTTCTGAACAGACTTGCAGCCACACAGGAACATTGAAGCAGAGCACAGATGCCTCTAGTGTTCAGCTGAGAATTTTAAGAGATATATATAAGGTATTATCTGGGCCCTGATATTTAACTTTTCTCTCTCCATCTGTTATGGGTTTATTGTCCTCTATTCTGTGCCATGAATTTGAAGTGTTTCTGGTGGGTAAAATTTCACAGACTTGCTATCTGTTGGTCAAGTTGGCTGGAGATGAAACATCAGATCTTCGGAAACCGATGCTGACTTTGTTGGCTCCGCTACCCTAGGCAAGATGGAGAGTGGGCTGGGAATCTAGGAGCCAGGGGTTCTTGTCAGAATCTATAAGCAAAGCGTGCTATCTTTGTATTAACTTAATTCTTGTTGGTTGGTCTCATCTAGTCTAAGTCACTATAGTTTACAAAGAAGGTACAACTGGCTTTTCTCAGTCTAGCAGTATAATAGTTTAGGCTGCCTACTTTAAAACGTACTTCTCACTATTTTACAGTGGTCTTTAGCAAAGAACACACACTGCTGAGATAGATACATCTTTAAATCTTACTGACTCTGCTAGAACTTCTTGCATGTCTGAAGAAACACGGTAATTTGCATGTGATAGTAATGGTTTTGGCCCACCCTTCCTACATGTCATGTAAAACACTGCACTCATGACTTGCAGGCTCGATTTAGAAGAGTCCAATGTAGCTAACTGGAATCAATGTGTATACTCACATAAATTATTAACTGAATTTTGTTCAGGATAGCAAGTACTTTCAATCACAAATATTCAGTATGTACTGGTATCCTAGATACAAAAGGGGCTTAATGATGTCAATCTCCGTTCATATTGAATCTTTCCATATAAAACCCACACAAATAGCAAATAAAAATTGTATATTCCGTGGTCCCCATTTCAGAAGAAAATAGTGATATAATGGCACTCTGATAAAAACGTTCCAGAAAAAGACGCCAAAGGCATAATTTCCTCAAATTAATGGCATTCAATTTTGTCCCTTGTGGGGGGTTTTAGATCTTACTCTCAAATAAGTCATTGTACTAAAATTTCAGGGCATTGAGAAACCATTGCTTTTATATCTGTTAGCTTCAGTCCCACACATGAACCCCATCAGTCTTAGCTGGTTGTTAGGTACAATTAATTTTGAAAGTGCACTGTGCTGAATAAATCATATGACGCATTACACACTTTACAGTTACTTGTATCCATCTTCCATTCATTCTTTTTTTTTGTAGAGCAATGTGTTAATCTACCCTAAGGAAAGAAGAAAAGTTCAAGAAAAACATCAATGACTGCAAAATAAAATTGCCTTGTTAAAATAAAAGTTACCCACAAATTTCTGGCAGTAATCAGAAGTATTTGACAGTGGAGCCTAAGAGAGAGAGGCTCAGGCACTTGGGAACAGGCCAGAGAACAGCAACGGAGTAATGAAAGGAGTGCTGAAGCAAGCTATTACTGACTATACTCTGAAAGAGGTTGCCCCAAAGAAGTCAGTATCCTGCATTTCTTAAAGAAAGGATGAGCTTGATACACAGTCCATGCTTAATTTTAAAAGCACAATTTTAGGTATTCTTGAGCTAGGCTCAGCCTTACAAGCCTTTGACAAATTTGTCTCAAGTCAATGACCCAAATGACATCAAATCCAGATCCTCACAAAAATTGAAAGTTACTTGGAGTTAACATTCCAGGTCACATTCAGATAAAATTTATCTTCAACTGATAAAAACAGCTCTTGGGTATTTCTCTCAAATGAACACCATATGAAAAGCTGCACTTCCATATGATTCTGGGTTAAGGAACAAACTATTTGCAATGACCCATACTTGTTTGCAAGGTCTGCAAGCTACAAAAAGCATGCGACGGCTCTGTAACAATGCAACTTCTCTGCTATTACATGACCAGACACTGCAGCAAGTGGTGTTAGCAGGAGTAAGGGAAATAAAACCCCTGTATACCCCAAAGATAATTGCCTCTTACAAGCATATTGGCAGTAATACTTGTACATGTTCTTCGCAGAGCTCCCCCCTCCATATACACACACAAAACTATCCCTTCTAAAAAGAGCTTCAGAAAGTTTGTGACTCATAGAAATTATCTAGTTTACAGTTTTCTTACAAAGCTGAAATTTAAACAAGCCCCAGGCTTGCAGATTTATGTATATCTTTACACACCACTGTGCATTCCACTGATATTGAGATTAAATGCTGTGTGTATAGTTAAGCACATGTATAAACTCTTTTTTATGTCAAAACCTTGTTTATTTTTTCAGACTACTCTCTTGCTTTTTAAAGATGTAAGAGGTGGAGGTTTAAACAGGGTTTTTAAATGGTTTTAAAAGGGACATATGTAGAACTGAGTTTTACTCAGAAATTTTGAATGTTCTAAGATTCCTGTCTACATATCTATACAGTTTGAAATAAATGGAAATTTTCTTCGAAAATCATATGAACAGAAACTGCAGAGCTTTGCATATCTTGGATGAGGTCTCTATTCCCTATCGTAGGTGGGATAAAGGGTTTTTCTGGGTAAAAGGATTAAAACAGTATTTCTGGTATCTGTTTACCTGGAGACAAGAATTACTAGACATTATAGGAAACAGCTGTAAGAGAAACCTTCAAAGCTCATACTCATACGTGCCTTACAAAATGTCCTGGAGACACAGACTGGATGAGGAAGAGAGGCATTTTGGAGAGAACGTCCCAGGCCATGAAGAAAACTGCTATAATTTATAGATTACAGAAATACAGGTAGCCTGACCTTCACATCCTTCCTTAAAATGCCATATCCTCACAGGCAAAGGTCTCTAGCTAGCCTAAAAATCAATTGCAATATTTGATGTCCAGCCTCCAGGCAGCAATCACAGCAGCAGTGGAAGCAGCTCCATTGCAGCGTTGCTAATAGCCTGGTTGCTGGCACCTAAGCTGCTCAGGAGAGGAGCTGGCTTTCCCCTTCCCTTTCTCTCACTTTTCTCAGTGCAGCGCTTGGGACGCAGCCAAGCAGTGAGCCAGCGCCTGGCGGTCGTGCTCCCCTCCCTAAGCCCTCCTGAGCTGACCGTTTTGCTTGCGGTGGGTGAGGATTCCTGCAAATAGCAGTTTCCCAGTGGTGAATCACTGCTCTGCCAGAACTTCACACTCTTTTTTTTTTTTTTTTCTTCTCTCCCATGCATTTTTTTTAAACAATGTGTGATATGTGTTTGTACATAGTTAACCCCTCTTTGTTTTCTTGCAACATGTAATATGTATTTGTCCATATTTAACTCCTCTGCTTCTGGATAGGAGATCTGCTGGCAGAAAGAAATGAGCAGAGAGCTGCTAATGCCAGAATCCTCCCTGCATTTGGAAAGGGGCTGATTCACAGTAAAAAGGTCTGGATGCTGGACAAATGTGAAGCTTAACTGATTAACCTCTAATTGGTGTACATAGATCTGTATGTTTCTACCACCAGCCAAACAGTATCAGGAAGAAGCGGGATCAAGGGTCAAAGACTGCTCTGGAACATTTAACAGATGAAGTTTAATAGGTTGTCAAAGTAAATTAAAAGCCACACTGACCCCCTCCACAGCTGCACTTTGCTACAAGTTTAAACGCAGCTCCTATTCCAAGGCCTATGCTCTGACATGTTCTGATATCTGGGGTTTTTTTCCAGTTGTCTCCATCTTTTAAAGCTCAAAGCTATTTGGTTTCACTTGTAGGGGAAGAGGTGAGTGGCTGGAAGAAACAAGTAAGAACACTGAACTTAAAATTATCTCTCAGGGGAGACCTCACCACCCTCTACAATTGACCTGAAAGGAGGTTGTAGCAAGGTGGGTGTTGGTCTCTTCTCTCAAGTAACACGGGATAGGACAAGAGGAAACGGCATCAAGTTGCACCAGGGGAGGCTTAGATTGGATATTAGGAAAAATTTATTCACTGAAAAGGTTATCAAACATTGGAACAGGCTGCCAAGGGAAGTGGTTGAGTCACCATCCCTGGAAGTATTTAAGTAGATGCAGCACATAGGGACATGGTTTACTGGGGACTTGGTAGTATTAAGTTAATGGTTGGACTCAATGATCTTAAAGCACTTTTCCAACCTAAAAGATTCTATAATTTCTATGATTCCTACTTTCTTTTATGATAATATTTCAATTGATCCTAAAGGACCTACTGCGGGAAAGGGGCAACTTTCCTCACATAAATGACAGAATCACTTAACACATTTTCAAGATGATGATGCACTTAACTTTGTTCATGTTCCTATTAAACATGAAAATGTCTGCAAAGCACATGATCAATAGGAACTGACCTCAATGTGTCTAAAATACACTAGAAATAAAATTATTTAAGTTACTGCTAATAGAGTTACAGCTACTAGTCTGGGCAGTGTGTTTGGGGGTGATTTTACTCTCTGGACAAGCAATTTAAATTATCTGAAGAAAGTTTTATATTCCCAGATAAGGATGTAACATTAAAGGCAGAGAAAGAAGAATAGACATTACCTTCAAAAGACATTCTGGAGTTATGAATATGTAACAGAGAGGAAAAGAACTGTTTTGGGGAGATTTCTGTTGTCAGTAAAATGCTGCATGGATAATAAAATTTAAAAATTTCACAGCTGTATTGAGGCAGTACCTCTGCCTGCATAGACATTCTCCCAAGAAAAAAAATGCATCTACTTTTCTTATTAATTTGAATTAAATTCTTACGTTTAGAGGGAAATATGCAGTCTCTTCAGCCACTGCTGGTGAGAGTCAGTCACAATGTCTAGATTCCTTCTGCTGCACAATCCCACTGCAGCCTTGCTCAGGAACAGAAATCTTTGCATAAGAGCTGCAGCACAGTTATTCTTTCTTTCTTTCTTTCTTTTTTTTTTTTAATGGAAATTTTATGGAAATGTGCCCAAACATCTGGGCAAGTAATAGCCCTCATTCACCTACATCAAGTAACTAATAAGCCATTTGCCACTGTTAACAACTCATTGCACACCTTTATACAGAGATAACTGAATCAAGTACAGGTCTTCAGGCTCAAATCTGTTGGTGTACAATTATGTGTCAGAGGAATACAATCTGTTTGCCAAAAACCAAGGTGAGACCAGATCTAAACCTTGCAAACATAGATTTTCCGTTATAATTGTATATTTAGATAACCTTAGTTACATAGGCCTGGGCTTCTAAAATGTGAAAGAAAAATGTATATCTTCAAAGGAGGACAGATACAGCAGGGAGAAAAAAAAAAAAAAAAAAGGCTTCTGAAAAGCAGCTAGTCCTGTGAGCAGGGGGACTGAATCTTGGTTTCCTGAATTTTTGCTACCTGTGGTTATAATAGACAATACCAAATTAAATACAGATTCTAAACCAGCCTAGTCCTGGCACTGTGTGAGTTGCAAGGGCTCTGATGTCTGATATGTAGAGGTATAGCTGATCTGACACTGCAGACTTCCTTCAGCCAGCCAAAGTGTTTGTCTTGTACTCCTTTATCTCATGAAACATGTGCGCTCTGTGTCCCATACCACCCTTCATAGTGCTCAAATTGTGTTGAAATTAGCCAGCAATTTCAGGAATTGGAGACCATCAGACAGTCCCTGGGAAAAAGCCAGAGCAATGTTGTATTTTTAATGACTTTTGGAAAAGCAATGTAATATGGCCTTTATAGTTCCTATAATATTCATCCTTTTTGGCCCATCAGAAAACCATATCCAATCTACTCACATTTAAGGAGACTTTTTCTCAGCAGTAGGTTTGGATACTTGACTTGAGATAGAGTTCTGTACTGATCTGTTGTTGTATTTCTGGTGTTCCTAACATTAAGCTGAATGCATGTATATGAAATAAGTGGATAGATTTTAATAGACAATAATAATTTTCTCTGACAGGGAGAGGGATGGCATTTTTTTCCTGACATTGCATAGAAAAATTATGAAAGTTACACAAATCTGATCTTAAATGTAGTTTATTCCTTTGCATTATAGAGAGGCTTATTCAAGCACACTTAGTAAAATCATTCCCAGATTTTCTTAGATGACTAAGAGGTTTGATCGATGCCTCATAGAAATCGAATGAGATGATAAGTAATTTTTCAGGTATATATGCCACTGTAATTGTTTTATACAGCTTTAAATAGCCAAACTGAAAAATGTCTTTGATCAGTCTTCAAAATATGACTTCTCTCTAGGAAGCACATTCCCATTTTTTTGTTTATTCACACTGAAAGCTCTTATGCATTTCCATGTAATCTTCATTCAGCATTCTGTATTCAACTATGACCTATGCTGGACAATTAGCTGGTCTGTCCCTGTCATGTCATCTACCCATCAAGTAACATAAGAGTTACTAGCCATAATTCTTCTGACACTTCACAGAGTCTTCTGCTAGCTCTCCTTACCCCCATCCCCCAACGTACAATCCATTTGTTTTGTTGCATGGTTTGTCCCTTGACTTTGAGTATGTTCAGCTGTCATTGTTTTTTTCTTCACGAACATCTAGGTCTCAGACTCATACTGCATGAGACTGAGACTCAGGCTTCATCATTCAGGCACTGAATTCTGTCTGATGTGTGCTGGGCTCCATGCAGAAGAGAAGACAATTCGGTATTGCTGTGATTAATGAAATTCAAACACATTTGTTGTAAAAGGAACAAGCTTTAGAGAACTGTTTTCTTTTAGGATATTATTAATATTATATTAATTAGGTTACTAATATGGTGCTCTAGGTGCTCTAGGAACAATATTGACAGTTTAAGCAACTTAGAAAAGTTAGACATAGATTCAGTATATGTAAAATAGAACATTCTGAGTGTTTTCTCAGAAGTCTAAAAATGAATTGTGATGCAGGTTGTTCAGAAGATAAGTAACCAGGGTAACTGAAGACTGCATCAGTGAGCAGTGGTGTCCTAAGAGGAGTTAGAACGGAACGACAAGAACTAGTCGAAACTGTGGAATACAATGGACTTTTGAAATTGATGATGAATTAAGAGTTGAAAGTTCCTGGAAAATCACCGAAAGACTCTTTGTATTGTGTGTTATATCGTATATATAGAGGGCGCATTTCATTAGCCATTGCCACTCACTGAGGTGGTGGCCCAACTCTGAGTTGTTAATAAAGCAAGCTTAGAGGTACCCGCAGTCTGGTGAAATCCTTTAGCATTTGTTGTTTTATTGATCTCAATAAAAGTACACAGAAAATAGCCAAGTGCAGTGCTGAATCAGAGCCATAGATAGTATGTCAATTAAATGAAAACTTAAATGCTTTATAACAAAGTATTTAATTCCCATATTCCTCAAGGGATGCACAGGTCTTTGACAGTCACTCTTTCTTCTCATTATCTGCCTGCTTTCCTATTTAAAGAGTTCCCACTATTTTATCAGCCAGAGCTAGCATTATCTTCACAGTCCACAAGTCAGTGAAAGTATCAGTAACCATAACCTGCCCTCTTTCTCAATAGCTTTTTCTAATATGATATATATATAATTGTAACCCTAATGATGCTAGTATTGAATTCTGAGCTGCTTCAAGCTTTTTCTCCTTTTTTTTTTTTTTTTTTTTTTTTTTCTGGAAAGAATGGTATGGGGAGAGAGAGAGAGAACTTTGAAAGATGAAGAGTGTTTCTGAGGTTTGAAAAAAATATTACTCTGAACATCTAAAAATAATTTACCCACCCCCTGGGAAACAAGTGTTTTCAAATTTTGGATTGCCAAAAATCCTTGTCATCTAGACCAGAAAAATCACTAATCCACTACATATTACTAAATTGTAACAATTGCCTCAGCTAAAGAATCAGAAAAACCATGCATCTTCTCAGTTTTCTCAGAATGTGTATTTCTTTGAAACAACGCAACTCATTGTTCTATAACTGTACTATTGTGCATGATGGTTCTTTCACTTCACCTTTACCTCTGACATGTCTCCTTTTCACTTAGCAGCTTTTGTTCCCTGAGGAGTGTCAGTATAGGCTAGGGTTCCATGACAGGTCACAGCGCTATAGTTTCCGTGTACCTTGTAACGAGCAAACAGCAAAGCAACAGATGATGGAGGTGAAAGCGAGGGGATCAGTGAGAATTAACAATGGAAGAAGCACCTAGTTTAAGACAAACCAATTGGACAACTGGTGGTTGAGAAAGGAATGAGAGGTGTGAGGGATGAATCGGAAAAGAGATCAGACCCTGACATGAAGGAGGGATAGGAAGTGGTTGAGCTGGTTTCTGAGTTGGTGTTTGGAAGATGGAGTTAAATGCTCTCATATTCAGATTTAAATTAATATTTGAAAGATTCAGATCAAAGCCAAATATTGATCCAAAGCCAAATGTCGATATCCACTGTGTTTATCAATGCATAAAGGCTTTACACAGTATAGGAACAAGCTTCTGGGAATGCTTAAAAGAGAATGATAGATAGGCTGGCTCTGTTCTCATTTATGCACGAGACTGTTCAAATATCCAGAGAAAAAATATAATCACCAGTTTGACATTATCTCTTCCTATGAAGTGCATAACATACATTTAAGCATCAAGACAAATTACTCTAAAATATAAACGTTATGTATACATAAAAATGGTTGGATAGCATTTTAGTTTAATACAAAATAACCATGTTATTGGATATAAATGGAGTAATCAAAAAAGAAGTATCCCAAACCAGTAATATATTTTGGTTTTAGTTATTCTCTCTCCCACTGATTAAAAAAAAACATTAAAAAAGAGACATTTATCTTGAAATGTCACATTTCAATGTTAAGGATTAATTTATGTCTACAATATAATATATGAAACATATTCAGGAATCCAGTTCAAATGCTCTTACAGTGCCATCTGCTGAAAAGCAGCTGAGGCATTTGGCAACTCTTTCTAGGATATCTGTAAATTCTTGGTCCATCCTGGGTACCTTTGAATCTTTTATGCCCTATAAATATTACAACACAAAATCTGTAGCCCCACTACAGGAGGAGCTATAAATGCTGCATTTACCCATATCATTAAGTGTATAGCATCACTGAAAGGTAAGCATGTACCTACCTGTCTCAGATAAGAGGATGCTAGGATGCTTAAGGTTTAAATTGGTTTATGTATAGGCACAGCTCAAAGGCTGGATATCAGCATCGAGACTTTTACCCTCTGTCAGGTTGCTTCTGATAAAGAAGCCTAAATTTAATGAATGCTATTATGTTTAAGATAAAGTAAGCTAGTTTGTGTTGGCTAATAAATTTTTAAATTGACTTCAATTCCCATATCTAGAAGTGCTTCTCAAGCATGTGAATAATTCTTTCAAAATGAAAAAGACAGACTGCATGGATTAAGGTGTTTGTAGCAGCCTGAACTTGGGGCATGTGGTAACAGCCCACTTTTCTGAACTCAAAGATGATTTTTTTTTCTTTATTTTAATCACCAATTGATCTGAGTTTCAAATTAGTTCTTAATTACAGCTGAATATTTTTGTGCTGCTTACTGTGTTAAGGAGACTCTTCCATTATTTTTACATCTGTTTATAGATTCCTCTGGCTTCTCAGTCCACAGTGAACCTAATTTTCAACAGGTGTCACCTAAGATCTGGTCAATAAACTCAAAGCTGTGTACGTTCATCTCTGCTAGAAATTAAGTGATTTTTTGGTGTACATATAGATGTATGGCTTCCTGTCAGTGAAAATCAGATTATCTCTTCCCTCCCTGACCCCCAAGTAATGTTTGAAAATACAGTGTATTTCACATTATCCTCCTGCTTGAAAAGTTTGCGATGGTCATTTCAAGAAGCAACAAAAGCTATTCCAGTAACTAATCACAAGCTGTACACTGTCACAATGGACATTTCATAAATAACCAAGAGGCTGAAATTCATTTTCATAGGTTCTTCCATGAATAATTTAGACATGTAAAAGCAAAGTCGATCAGTAACTCACTGAAAGAGAAAGACTGAATTTCAATTAACTGTCAACCAGCATGACTAATTCTACCCACAGTTCAGCAGATGTAGGACATGCACAAGTTTTGTGCATAAGTATTGAGCACTGTCTCAGGATCTGTGAGGTGGCAATGTTCAAAGGTGTTTCTATGATTTTTTGCTAATAAGTGATATTAGATGTGAATTGACCAAGCTAAGCAAATATTACAGAGAGGCATGGATTTAAGCTTATGTCTTCCAACTTTGCTTTTTTAGGGTTTAAATTCATATGTAATTGGATTCAGAGACCTGAGCTAATCTCCCTAAATTCCTCCTATGATTACTGTAGTAAGATATGCTTAGTCCAGAGCGTGAGTCAAACCAGCTGAATTTCAACTCCATTTCTGACCTGTACTCTGGCAAGCCTTTTTCCCTCTTCTCTCTTCCCTGTTTCTTCACTTTGGAAGAAATATAGGTAGATTAGCTTCTGGAAGATAATATTGGACTCTGTGAATGCACCTTCCAATTCCTTTCCCTGTGCCTTTCTCTGTTTAAAACTCTGGTAAACAGCATAGTGATAAAACAGCACATAGTAAGGTACAAAGAAGGTCTGGGACAAATGCTCCTTATTTATCTCATTACAGAATCTTTCAGTAGGTACTAACTTCCATATTGAAAAAAACATTACAAAAAAAACAACTTGGGGCAAGATATTAAAAATATGTGCATCACTATCTGGATGTTTTTGAAAAATTTGACAGATGCCTGTGTCTGTAGGCACCTACTTAGTTAGAAATATGTTTTCATAAAATCATGTTCTGAATCAAGAAGAAATACTATGCATTTTGCTGAACACAGGACTGTCTTCAATACACAGAAAGATATCAGCAAAGAGACTTTGGGACACATTAATCTGTTTACTGGAGATGGTGGGTATACCAGGGATTCTAGCTGTTAGTTTAAAGTTTTTTAATCAGGCCACTCTGCTTATTAACTATACCCTAAAACAAAACTTATTGAGAAGAAGCTAGTTAACTGACAGTTGCTGCATATTCTGGGAGCTTTCTAAGGACTGATAATTGACTACAGGGTTGCAGCCAGCCTGATCCTGTTATCTTTCTCTGCTTGCAAAAATGGATTAATTCCAATGGGCTTCATTTTGAAAAATGCCCTAACTTTTGTATTGTTGTTACAATAATAGTAACGAGAGTAAGCTTGGCTGCCTATTTTGGCTCAGAAAAACAACAGAATTATAAATGCAATTGCTGGAGAAAAAGAAGCATTACTTCATCAGACTCTGAAATCTCACAGAACACTGCAGTATTTAAAGAGGGAAAAAAAACAAACACAAATACTTCCCAAGTGTAACCATTGCTTAGCACGGTATCAGAACCTTACCATTTGTTTTCATTTAGATTCAGTAACTTTCAAACAATTTTAGGGCAAGATTTAAAGCCCACTAAAATTCTTTGGACCAGCTGCTATTCTACTCGATTATTACTCTACAATGACCAAGAGCTACAAAACAATTAGAAATTTTGATTTTGTGTGCCTACTCTGAGGTACTGCAGATTTTCATTTTCACCCATCATCTCTGAATAAAAGGTGGTCAGGTAGTTAAATTATTGGCTTGAGATGCGAAAGACATGACTTCAAAGTTGTATTCTCCTTAGGATGACTGCTTGGGTTGCTCAAGTCACATATTACAACTGTGTTAATTATTATAAAGTCTTTTGACTCCAAAATGTGGAGACTGATGAGGAATTCAGTGTTTCCTACAAATATCTGCTCATATATACTGCAAGAAAGACTTGAGATCTTTAGAATAAGAAGTTCTTTAGTGGGTATATTTCTATGTGTAGTGAAGGTCAGTACAGATCATAAAATCATAGAATGGTTTGGGTTTGGAATTGTTTTTTTAAAGGTCATTTAGTCCAACCCCCCTGCAATGAACAGGGACATCTTCAACTAGATCAGGTTTCTCAGAGCCCCGTCCAACCTGACCTTGAATGTTTCCAGGGATGGAGCATCTACCACCTCTGGGCAACCTGTTCCAGTGTTTCACCACCCTCATTGTAAAAAATGTCTTCCTTACATCTGGTCTAAATCTACCCTCTTCTAGTTTAAAACCATTACCCCTTGTTCCTACCACTACAGGCACTACTAAAACGTCTGTCCCCATCTTTCTTATAAGCCCCCTTTAAGTACTGAAAGGCACAATAAGGTCTCCCTAGAGCCTTCTCTTCTCTAGACTAAACAGCCCCAAACAACTCTGTCAGCATTTCCTCTGATCATTCTTGTAGCCCTCCTCCTGACTTGTTCCAACAGGTCCATGTTTTTCCTGTGCTGAGGGTCCCAGAGCTGGACACGGAACTCCAAGTGGGGCCTCACCAGAGCAGAATGGAGGGGGAGAATCACCTTCCTCGACCTGCTGGCCACACTTCTTTTGATCCAGCCCAGGATACTGCTGGCCTTCTAGGCTGCAAGTGCGCATTGCCAGCTCATGACCAATCTTCCATCCACCAGTGTCCCCAAGTCCTTCTCGGTAGGGCTGCTCTCAATTCCTTCATCCCCCAGCCTGTATGGGTACTGGAGGTTGCCCTGACCCGTGTGCAGGACTCTGCACTTGGCCTCACTGAGCCTCATGAGGTCCACATGGGCCTACTTTGGGCATCATTGGGATCTTTGGGCATCATTCACCTCAAATGTTCTTTAACAGATAACTGATATCCAACTGTACTTCCACAGATTGACACAGCCCAATCTACAAGTAGGTAGTGAAAAAAAAATTTACTGTTCTATAAACACAACATTTTAGAGGTATTCTTTCAAGAAGTGCCATGGAAACACTCTGGCTGTAGTTTATAAGCCATGTTAGCTTTGCTTTCATAGGGTATAGGTTTCCTGAATAAACAAGTGATTTCTTCATTGGTTTTGGAAGTGTTTGCAGTGCTGCTGTGCACCACAGCAGAGCCCAGGCATTGTTTATGTGCACTCTGTCAGCTGTCTTCAAGATGTGCAATGTTCTTACACTCTTCAGTCAGCTCCCGCCCTAAATTACATATTTACAACCCTGATGGCTTCAGGAAGATGAAAACTCAGGGCTGAAACCTCCCATGCCACCTTTCAAGGAGGCTGCTTTAATCCCCACCTTGGAATTTCAGGCACTTGCACTTCATCCAGCAGTTTTTAAGGAAAAAAAAACCAGCTCAATTCATCAAAACATCATCCTCCCCTTAGTGTTTTGGACTACAGGTTACTAGAAGTCAGGGAAACAGAGTGCTTAAAAAAATCATCTCATTATACTTAAGAAATTAGAACTCCATTACTGTTCTAAATATCACAGCCATTGAGATTTCCTAGGGCTGTTCGGAAGAACCAGGAATTAGAAGAGAGTGGGAGATATTCCTGCATATTGGGGTTCTGCAGGACACTGCCTGATGTGCCACACAGGCTATACAGCAGGCCAGAGAGAGAGAGAGAGAAGAAAAGCACAGACAAAGGGTACTTGCAGTTTCTACTTAGAAGATATGGTGTATCCTCTTTTGAATAAAACAAAATACGTTCAGGAGAAAATGTGCAAAAGCAAGGGCATTGGGTACATTTGTAAGAACTGAACACCTGTAATCTCTACAACCATGCTTATGAAGCATTGTCACTCCATGCTTTCCCTTCCTTTCCTTTTCCTTGCTCTTACCTGTCTTTCCAGAGAGACTTTACTGATATTTGCCTGAGGCAAGGTTTAGCAGGAGCTGCAATATCATTTTAAAACTTAACACAATAGGAAGAAAAGATAAGCTCTCAGGTATACAGACCCTTCCTTCACTATGTGCCCAAAAGTCTTTGTATCCTTGTGCTAACTGGAGGGATTTTTTAAAAATATGTTTCTCCAGCTTGATAGGGGAAAGATGTGGATCGTTAGCAGCAGCAGGTGAAACGGAGATTTTTACAACCCAGTTTGGGGCTATTTATATCTTTGTTGTTAATATCGATCAGATTTACTGAAATTCTTAGTCAACAGGGATTTCTACCAAGCCGCTAAATAAGAGATATCCCAGGACCTTGGGCCTACCCTCTGGCAGTGTTGCTGTCAATACTGTTGGCCTAGAATTCAGCTGGGCTTTGGGAAGTGTCCGTGACTCCTCATCAAACAAAATGTGAATATGCTAAGAACCCATGTTTGGAAAGGCTAAGAGGAATGCTAAATCTATGATTGGGTCTTTTACTTGAAGTCTGTGAATTTTTATAAATCTAACTCTTATTTTTTAATGCCATAGTTACTTTGGCTAAGATTTCCCAGAAGAGCCAGAGGACTTAAGCCTTCCCATCAGCAACCAGCCTGCTGTGTCTTCCCATGTAATGTCCCGAGATCACAGGCTCAGACTATCTCCTGGTCATCCTCATGTATCTTATACAACATACAACTAGAGCATGCCTAAATAACATATTGCTCCCTGCTCCAATGCAAATAGAGTAGAATTCAACTAAGACAGCATGTAAATTTTTAAAAAATTAGTTCTCAGTCATAAAACTGACCTCTCTGCTAATGCACTAGAGAAAATGCCACTTATCTATATCATCATAGAATTAATTAGAAACAGATTTAAAGGTGCACAGGTGAATATTCAGCCCAACTTGCTGACTTGTCCCAAGTCCTCTTGTACTGGCTTCATCACAATTTAATGGCATTGTCATTGCTAACCAGATACTTAAATATTCTGCAGAAGCAAGTTCTCAACTTCAGCTGTAGGATATGCATTTAGTAACAACAAAGCCAGATTCCTTCCTAAATTATAGGATTTGTAGGCTCAATTTAGATATGCAGGTTTAGCAGTAAAAATGAAAGGTGATTAGGGAGTGGAGGGGAATATGTTTGTTAAAATATGACAAATGTGGTCCCTAAACAAGGAACGTGTCTTTAGCATGTTTGCATAAGAAATTTCAAGGTAAGACACATATAGCAAAAACAGTGTTTCCCAGCCTTCATGGACATACTAAGCAAGTCCTTCATTTTACACTATACTTCACTCTCTGTACTAGCCCAGAGCGGTGTATAGCAACAGAAAGGAAAAGGTAAGATCTGGTCATTACTAGCTGATGAGATTGAATTGCAACGATGAGTCTATATAGCCAGTCTTAACAACTTGTTACCAAATAGCTAAATTAATAACATTAATAGGGGAAAAAAAAAAAACCACAACAACTATATGTTTTTAAAGCTTTTGAAAATGGAGAATTTTCCGCTTTGTTTCTCAGAATTCGATTTCAGTGTGTTGTCCAGCTCCTCATACATTTTCATAACAGCAATACTTAACATTGCCATAACAGCTTATATTTTCCTGGCTGCATGCAAACAATTACTGATGTGCATCCATACTGACACAAATTAGGCCCACATGTGGTTTTATCATGCACATACAATTTCTCTGTCCTTTAAGCTCAGTCGTAAATGACAACTTTGGAATTCTCTGCCTCTCTAAATCTGCATTTCTCATTGAATTTAAATGGATCTCAAATCTATAAATAACTGCATCAACCCTGAATATGGCATTCAATTACTTTGAGTTTGCTGCTGTTCACATGGCATTCATGCTGGTCTTTCATGCTGTTTGCATTAGCAAACCTCTTCTTTCTAAAACAACCTCCTGTATTCATGATTAACAACTCAATCTGAGGTTGAATTTTTTAAACCTTTTCTCTGACTTTTAAAAAAGGTATGACTAGTGATCTGTGGCTACAGCTCGACCATTGTTCTTTTAAACAAGATTTCATTTGGAGTCACAATGGTTAGAACTGGGCTTGAACAAAAATAGTGGTCTGTTTTACAGAACGCAAACTGAAATGTAGTGCAGAATTATAGTGAGAATAATAGCATGTTATTACAAGCAGACAATGCATGTAGGTGCCCAGTAAGAGAGGGTCAGGCTGTGAAATGCTCATTTCAGACAGCTGCTACAACCCCAGTGGTAGCAAAACTGGATTCACAGATTGTACCTAGAATGCTGTTACAGAGTTGCGCTGACCAGGGACCAGGGATGAATTTTCTGGTTTATCTCTGGCTGTAGCAGCAGTCTCAGGGCTGAATCTGGGGAAACAGTGCAAGAAAATCTTCAGTGCTGGATGTGACAGAGTGTACAAGGAAAGTGGTGCATCTCACCTCCATGGGCTACATGTTACACCCTGCTGCTGGGCAAGAAGCCTCTGTCGAGCCTCTCTGGGCTAAAAAAGTGTTCTGGACACAGAGCAGCCATGATTATGGGAGTAGAGTGCTGCCTAGCAGTTCCTCATGAACAGATGAGTTTAGTCTTGCAATAAGTTTAGACAGCTCACAGGGCAGTATAAATGTGCAGAGCCTAATCTTCCCCTTGGCCTGTGTTTCAGGTCATTGAAGAGAGTCTGAGCATCCCTCTTAGGAAAAAAATAAGTGCTCCTTAATATGAATATTAGATTCACAGTTCAGATCTTAATAGTTACTGGTGGAAGATAAGATCAAGAGCAGACAATCTCAGAGGTTAATATTAGTTCACATGAGCATAGGCAGTTCTGTTAAGTAACATAAACATGCTGGAAAGGACTATGAAGACCTGTCCAGGTCTCCTATCTGATTGATAATGGCCTGCAAAGTTCATTTAGAGCTGACCAACCCTATGGAATAAGAGCCTCTGTGCAATACAGGAGTTGATAATAGGTGGCTTTCCCAGATACTCATTACATTGAAACTGCACCTGCAAAGAAAGTGGGTATTTTATTTCAAAAGCAGGACATTATTTCAAAATCATACAGAAATTCTAATAGGAAAGAACAAAGTACTTGCACTCACTGGAAGGTATTATAAAAACCAAAGGTGTAGCTAGAGTAAAACAGAGAGATTTTAAATGACTCTTCAGGGTTTCTTTACTTTCTTCTTTTACTCACCAATACCTCATTTGTGCACAGATTCCCTTCTCGCTAGTGGTGTATGCGCCCATGATGGTCAGTGGTGGTGGTCATTGTGGCTAAGACAAATAAAGACACTTCTACTTCAGAGTAGGAAAAATAACTTCTAAAGCCCCCTATTTGTGAAGGCAAGAGAGACCTTTGAGCTCCATTCACTTTTCGGTGCCTGGTTTGTCTGGGTGAGGATTTCACAGTTGCTGCTAAAAGGCATACATTGGCTTATTGATGGGGAGAGATATGCACAGACCCATGTACTATCTGTGTTGCACTTCAGATCTTTTGAAAGAGCATCAGTGGGGCCCAGACCTGCTCTCCTTCATTTCAGTGAAACTCATCTCTGTGTGAAGACAGGCAAACATGGCCTAACTTAAAAAAATTCTTTTTACTCTAAACTGAAAACAAAACCAAATAAATGTGCTATGAGGAGGCACCGTTACCATAATCATTTATAGACAACTGTCCAATTTAAGCCAAGCGTGCTATGTGTCTGCTAAAAATATTTAAGATACCCTTGCTGTTATGGTCATTAAACATTCATGAGATAGAAAATAACAAAACCACAAAGTAAACATAGTTGCCCAAGATGACTTATAAATATAATAAAGGAAGAGTTATATATAATAAGTAAAACAGAATAGTGTGGTTACAGTGGGTCAAGAGCATAAAGAACACAGGAAGAGTGACCAGCCAACTCTTTAGCTAAAGGGGAGACACTTCCCCTGCAGGAATTGCTTCATACATATAATTAAGATGTGCAGGAATTTTCCTCTAGTACATCCTTTAAGGAGTAGTAGGAAGAAATACTAAAAGACTCTAAAAAATCATGTCTTCCCACAACATCAGATTTGTTTAAAAAAGTGTAGGTCTTTTTATTTATAGTCTCTTTTATGAAGTGCTATTCCTTTTCTGCTAAATGTGAATACTTTACTAGAAAGAAAAAAAAAAATATAACTGCTTCCTATTCCCAAATGCAATTTAATTGTTTTCTTCCTCTTAGCATGCAGTATAAAATAATAAGGAATTGGGGTTTTTAATGCAGATTAGTTTTGTGCAACCCATGGATCAACAGGCCACATTTCTGGTGACTGAGATACTGTTCAATATTGAGCAAAAAGCAAACTTGATAGTCTCATAGAGTTATCCCGTATTCTTCTAATACTGATGGAATAATTCTGACAAGGCAAGAGGCATTTATACCTCATAATGATTTCCAGCTGCTTTATTTTCTTTTTACAGCTATCCCTTTAACAAATGTGTTTAAGAACTTTTAGTTCAGAGAATTAATGTCAGAGGAGAGACAAACAAGTGATTCTCATATTGTTTCACTTTCCTTCCTTGAGCTTTGTGAGTGTTGCTACTGACACACATTAATTGTTATTATTCCAGGAAAAGATCTACCTGGATTAAATGTAAACTCTTGTAACATTCTGGACATCACCAGTGAGTGTCCATTTATATCATGTGAGAATTTTTTTCCATATTTGAAGACTTCAGTTCCTTAATTTCACCAGTCCTTGTTTGATTAGATTAATTTAGATTAAATAGATTAATTAGGACCAGGACCCATCCAGCTTTCCAGTTGGAAGCATGAAAAAGAATCCTGAAATTTCTCTGCTTCCAGACTCACAATAACCTCTTATTTTTGCTTTTGTGTGTGTGTGTGATTAATGGCAGCATTGTGTTTTGGTTTAGCAAAAGTGAATAGCTGTCCAGATACATTTTTAAATATTACACAGCAGAAAGTTTATGGAAAAACCTCTTGAAAACGTGGAGGCTTTGATTCTGCAGATATTGATGCCACTGACTGCCTGGGGTTAGATGCATTCAGCATTTCACTGTCAATTGAAATGAGCCCAAAGCTTAAGTGGAGTTCATTCCTCTCATCTTCCTCCTGACATCATCTCAAACAGCTTTGGCATTTGTTTTAGCTTCAGAAAGCGAAAAATACTTTGGATGTGCTGCTGGATTGTTTTCCAACCCGTGGGTCACACTCTGCTAAGGAGTCACACCACTGATGAATGGGATAAGAAGCAAAGCTCAGCTTGTCCAGCTTTGCCAGGCTCCTTAGTCCTACCGCCAACCAAAGCCAGAGTTCCTGTGAGAAGGCAGCACTGGTGGCGCAGGCAGGTGCAAAAGTTGCAGATGTCAGAGGAAGGTGAGGAGGCAGCACTGAGAGAAAGCTTGGGATGTGGGGACATCATTCCAAAGAGCCAGTGCTATGGGTTGAGCAAGGCGTGACAGCAGGCTTACCAGAAAGTGCAGAGAGCTCAGCACAGGACAAAGGAGGAGACGCTGGCAGGGGCTAGAGAAAGTAGGAGGAGGCAGAAGCACGGAGACCTCTCTAATTGTGGTTCACAAGCACTAAGGCCAGTTATTCGTACTGAATATGGGAGTGAACTTCAAATTCAGACAGGAGATTTTACCCTGGGTCTCTAACTTCCCATCACGGTGTCCCACTCGATCAGTCTAGTGCAGAATAGTTATCTTTCACTGTGATGGATACATCCCCGGGAAGAATTTTATTTTCAACGGTTTTGTATTTCAGGTTTCACAGCCAGCTCCAGTATATGGCTGCAGAGCTGGTTTCAGTAAATAAGTACCATCTGTCCAGGTTTTCCCAGGGCTGTTTCCAGCTTTGCATGAAATTTTAAAAGCTTTTTTAACTAGCCTGGTCCAAATATAGATTTTGCAAGTTTTATTCTGCGGTGCTTGGCTCAAGTTTGATGCTCATGTTACTTTACTAGTTCAATAGAGTTACATAAAATAAAAAGAAGGCATAAACAAGAAAAAAGATATTATATTCCAATCAATATTCTATGGGCTTAAATAAATGGTATTGAAATCTGCAGTTTATAACTCCTCTTAAAAAGGTATATTTTTCCATGGATTACAAAGTTGGTTTCCCAAAAAGATTGCTATATGGAAGACACAGGATTTTCCAGGTCCCATTTCAGAGTGCACATGCAGTAGAAAGAATCTAGACATGGTGAAATAAGTTGAATTAACAAATTGAAATAAATATGGTGTGTCAGGACAGATAATAGGTGCAGTATTACAAACTCTCCAGCTAACCATATTTTATGTCTTTGAAAAGAGTGTTTAAATTATCTAGCATATTCCATGTACATGCTGTGCATCGGCTCAAGTTACATATACATAAAAAACTGTTCTTCCTTGCACCAACTGAAAGAGGAAATTTGAGATAGATCTTTTAGAAAACTCTTTTGGAAAACTCTTAGAAAAAAGCATCTTTACTTGCATTCAGAAGGAAACAAAATAAAACTTGGAATATTGAGATTTCACTCAAAACTTGCAAAAATAAAATTCATTAGCCATTGTAATTAACAATCTAATATTGAATTGAAATGTAGGTCCTGACATCAATGCTTGTTTATAAGATAAAAGAAATAATAAAATACTACTGCATTCAGGCTAGTTCCATAGGAAACACAGATCTTGTCTGTGTTCTCTGAGGACTGGTATTAGAATAAATCCCCTCAGTCAGTTTTTTCAGTTTCTAGGACTAATTTAAAAAAAAAAAAAAAAAAAAATATATATATATATATATATATATTTATATATATGAAAGCTCTGAGGTTGAGAGTCCAGGTCAGAACTGCAATGTGTTAGGTATGCTACACTTTATTGTGCCATCATTAAGTGTATCTACCATCCATGTCCTTTATACTGCTCCTGTAGTATTCACAGTATTAAACAAAACCCAGAAGAGGAGCAACTGGCCTAGAAGATAAAAATAGCAAAACCAGTGAAATGTATTGATAAAGATCATGACACAGAGGTTTCAATCTGGTATACAGGAACCTATAAAAATAACAGGCTGACTTCAGAGTATGTCAAAGAATCAGAGCTGAGAGGCAAGATGGAAACTGCGACAGCGATGGCAAGGAGAACCCTTGCAAGACTGAGTTTGTATTCAATGCTTCAAAGCAGGGAAAGTAGGAATCAAGGGGGATTTTCACTCTACTTTTCTAAATATGAAGTCTGATAAAACAAAGACTGAGATGGAATAAGAAAATGAATCCTTTCATAAACCTGGGTGAAAGATGAGGACCACACCAGCGGTCACTGATCTAAGAGCTCCAAAACTACATCCAGTCTGTAATATGCAAGTTGCACTGTAAACCCTCTTACCCTTGGGAAAATGGTAATAGACGCTGGAATTAATTTTGACAAGTTTTGCATTTGCTGTTATGTCAGCAGAGATCTGACATTAGGAACTTTATTCTTCAAAGGTGAGAGAAATTACGTCACTTTGGCTCAAGACTTCTATATAGACACCTATTCTATTTATGATGAGGCTTTTTAGGTCCGGTCCTATATCTAGTATTTACTTACAGGTCATTATTTTATCAATTTATGATAAAACTTTTCTTCTGCTGTCTTTGGGTTTTGTAGTTATAGGTACTGATTAGGTTAGGTGTGATATGAAATGTAAAAATCTTCAGAGTTCTCACTGGGAAAAAAACCCAGAAAAATATTAACTTCCATGGAGTATTTTTTCAATGCTTTTAAATTGAAAAACTCTACAGAAGTAGAACATTACAAACAGAAGAAGTTGTACCAATGGAAAACCATTTTTATCAAGTGCAGTACTTCTGACTACAAATCAAAAAAACCTACAAATGCCTATCAACTGCAGAAAAAAATTGGCCCTGACAGAGGAGTTGTTCAAAGCAACTTTGAGGACAAAGGGGTTCTCAGAATTGCACATGAGGTATTTGGAGCCTCACACAGCAACTTTCAAATAATGAGTTTATTGTCACTATTGTAATTTTCCCCTGCTTTATACGTGGGTTACATTCGTATTCTTGTCGCATGGTTCAGCTGTCTTCAGTCCAGCTTGACATTTTGCTGCCCCTATCATCTCTCTGCAACTTCTGACTGACTGTATTTTTTTTCTTCTTTCTCTCTCTTGCTTGCATAATTCTTCCCTATTTCCGGTAAAGGGCATTTATTATTGACCTTTTACTTCTGAGTAATCTCTCTTGAATAGATATTAGATATTTTTTGATCCTTGCATTTTCTTTCTACTGAGAGATGGCTGTTTCTTTGGTCACTTGCCACTGTCAGACAGATCCTTAGCAGACATAAATCTGCAGAACTGCACCGCCTTCATGGGAATCACTCTGCTTTATATTAGCAGAGGATCTGGCTTAAAATCTAAAGATGCTTCTTGTGTTGTATCTCAAGAGCAGCATCATTGCTTTCTCTCTTTAGTTTACAATCTTGTTTTTAAAGAAAAGGATCTATTTCTCCCTTGTAGTAATATAGTATCTTTTAATAAGCTAAATATACTTCAAAACTGAAAAATGGATTTTACAAAATCTTTTTTGGTTCCACTCACTTATGTTGTCACATTTATATTTGGGATGATCTGTAGAGGCTTTTGATAGGAGATAAAATGAAAACATGTACTCTAACTGAAATAGTCCTTGTGGCTTGTGAAAAAGAAAGATATGTCAGATCACAGGAATATAGTTCAGGAGACAGCCAAGTTTCATATTGTTAAATTTACTGTAGGATTATAAAACACAGCCTAGAACAAGCAGCAAAAGCTCATTACAAGTGAGCTGAAACGCACTTTTGAACCTTATAGAAAGGGTGTCATTTGAGAGTATTCCTATAATACAGACCTGTGTTTCAGTGACTGCACTAGCACTTCCTAACTTATCTTTGGGGTGGAAAACCAATTTCCAAACTGCATTCACTGTTTTTTCAAACACAAAAGACTGTCTAGGGAACATAATAACTCTCTCCAAAGCACAAAGAGATCTGTGTAGCTTTGTACCATGGCATTACAAGACTGAGGTTCTCATTTGCCATCATCCAGGGGACATCATAAGCATTGATAGGGGTAGAAATCTTTGAAAACCTGTTTAGCCTTTCCCCATTGAAAGACAGGGATAGCAAATGTTAGGAGACCAGCTCTGAACTAGAAGGGTAGAGTGATTTCAAACATGCCAGAGGAAGGAGAAGGAAGAATGGCAGTTTGCTGGTAGGAGAGCAGTATACTGTGACCAAGTCTCCATGACCTCTGGGGAGATGTCCCCATGGCATTCCTGTCAAGGAAGGCACCTGTGCCTCACACATGGCCTTCCCCAAGATGATGTGAAGCTTCGTCGTCTCATGTTTGCGTACCCCAAGAGGGGACCAGGGTTATGTTCCTTGTTGGACCTTCACCCGGTAAGACTCCTATTGATCAAATTAGCTGTAGGTAAGCCCTTACCCACTATTGTTAGAAGTGATATCATCCCAATGTACCCCTCGGTAAACCATAGCTTTTGTTACTGGAGGACTGGAGAATGGAGTGCTCATTTTCCTGTCAAGTCTGATAACGTTCCTATGAAGACCACAGAGGATTCCCTCACTCTTCATTATGCCATCAAGTCTTAAATAATTCATATTTATAAAGACCTTCTGATGAGGAAATGCTACATAAATCTGAATTAATAAATACTTTTTCTGCATGTCTAATTTTTTCTCTTCTGTCCTGCAGCCAAGAAGACACCAATAGAAAAATGCAGGAGCCCCATATTTCCCACAAGGCTGAGATAAGCAGTATTACTTCCCTCCTGTCTATTTTGAGTGCCTTCATCTGCTAGCCATGCAAAATTGTGTTTGCCTGTGTTCCTTCAGCAGCACAGCATATCTGCAAGGGTCACCTTAAAAGCTCTGTGATACCATAATTCAGGTGTTAATTAATACTCAGAGACCTTATTTCTAGCTTTGCCTGTACTACTAACAGGGCTACTTTTTTGGCCTTCCAGGAGAGTATCAGAGCACATTCACGACCATAATAATAAACTTTCTTTTCCCAAAAGTAGGCTAGTTGTTACATTTGCACTAACAGCAATGTATACTATAAGATAGTAGCAAATCAAATCTGGATTCGACAAACACCATATCACAATGTGGCAATAGTAATGGCATACAGCAGTGGTTCCATCTAGCCTTGGTCTGGAATAGTTTAAACCATAATTAAAATGCATCTTTCTTTATTTGATCACATCACCAGAACATAATTTCTTACTTGGTGATTCCTCCATTAGGTATTTTATGCAGGCTGAGGGATAAATGGAAACAAGAATGACAGACACTTTGTTCCACTTATCTTAATGTGCAGGACCACCCTGTGACACTTCAGTTGTCTGTCATAGATAAATCTTTAATCTTCTGGACATCCTTAGCACTATATCCAGCAACTGGACAATGACAACAACTTCCATTAGCATTCTGCACTACAGCACAGTAGAAAATTAATTGAATATGGGACTTGGCAATGATGAATACCTAGATCATGCATAATAGAATCATATTCATAGACACTTAAAAAAAAAAAAAGAAAATCTTACCTGTCTTAGGATAACACTGCTGTAGAATATGCATTTTTACGTGCATCTAAAATCCTAGTTACAAATTTTATTTCCCCTGCAAATTAGGTAAACTGTTAGCCATCAGATGTCTCCAATTGCTCTTACTAAAATCAGGGCAATTTACTTGGAAGATTTTCCTAATATTATGGTGAAATTGTCTTAACATTCTCAAAATTTTTTAACATTTTAGTAGTAATAATTTTTTCAATAATAGATTGATAACTTGTATTGATGGTCAAGCAATTTGTTTCCTTAAGCCAGTGCTCTTGGAAGTATGTTAAGCAGATTTCTTATGTCACAACACAGAAAATGCATGAGATACTTGGGTCAGCTGTATCATCTCAGATAACAGTAAAAGACTGTGTGAATTCTGCAAAATTGATAGAATTTGTGCTGAATGCGCTGTGAACAAAGAAGGACTTTCAGTTCCATCTGTTTGGCATTCTCTGTGGTTTCCATAAAGGTTTAAAAACCCTTTTATTATTTAATTCAAACAACTATAGGCTTTTGCCCAAACTGAAATACATCATAACTGGTCTGTGGACATATGTTTGGGCATATATTATGCATTCTGTAATCTTACACCAATAAAACTTCTTTCATGCTAAAGGGCATTAATATCTGTTAGTCATAATTGGTTTTGGCCTGTCTGGGTGGTATTTGCTGGGAATTAGCTCTTCCCAGATTTTGCAGCTGCATTCCTCGAGTGCCAGATTGGAGGCTAGCTAGGTAGTAATCTGATCAGTGCTTTGTCAGCTAAAGGACTATGGCCAGATAAATTAGAGAAAGGCAAGCCCTTACCTGCCACTATCTCATGTTATACAGTATCTGTCAGTTCTGATGAATGATTTTTCATCTCGGAAGCGAAAGTATTACAGTGTCTTTCAGTCTTGTGTAGGAAAAATTGTGTGTATCTTGGCACTTCCTTCCTGAAGACTGTCACAATCAGGACAAATCAAAGCAATACATACGTATGTCCTTCATGGACTCCTGGTTTCCATGAGCAACATAAATATTCAGCGTGTTCTCTGCTGCTCTGTTCTTATACTTGTCCTGTTTTCTTTAGGTGGGAGGACCACAGCAAATAAAACTACCCTAACATGTTCTGTACTCTGAACAAAACCAGTAAAATTTACTGTGCCGCAGGGTGCATGAAAAAAGAGGCCAAAATCTGGGGCTTTTTCCTTTTGGGGAGAAGGTGAGAGCACATATACACTGGGATAATGCTGGGAAAAGCTACCCATTCTCAGAAACTTCCTTAGCATGTCACAAAACAAAGGTATGACTGTCGATCTGTCTTCTGTCACCCACACCTTGAATTCTGAGGCTGTGACATCCCAACACAAGCACTATCCCCTCACCAGATGGCTGCCTGACATCAACAGGAAAATAATCTCTAAGAGATGGTCTAGGCGTGTTACACCAGTACTACCTATAAACCTAATGCTATTGTGGCAGTTTTCCCTCCAAATAAGTGGAGAACCATGACAACCTGTATGGAATATGGATCTATTTGCATTCAATAAAGCTAGTGGCATTTTAGTTGAAGCCTGTTTTAAGATAACAGTCTGACATATGACCCATGTAGGCTGAATCACCTAAGATTACATATACAGTCTGCTAGATTAGAGTCATGAAGCTTTTGAAAGAAAAGGTGTTTAAGTGTGTGCATGTGTGTGGAAGGACACTGAAATAAAAAGTGGGCTTTCAATAAGGAGAGTCATGAAGACAAAGGGATTTAGTTATCATAGACATTTTTCTATATCACGTCAAAAGATTTCAGAATTAGTTTTTATTTCTAACAGCTCTGCAAATGAGTGTTTTAAATCCTAGAAATATGGGGAGAATCCTTGACCTCAGTAGGTGATTTGCCCTTGACTTTAAAGGAGATGGGATATCATTCACAGACAGTGGAAGAACAAAGGATCTCTTAAGTCAGAAAAATGTGCCTTATAGCCTCAATATTTTTTTAAGAGTGTGCTTTCTAATATCATTATTTATCAAATTAATTTTAAAACCATGATATTAAAAAATAGCTATTGACTGTTTTCCATATTCTTCAAAGTCTGACAGGTTATTTTTCCCATCTTTTTTAAAAATGTATTTTCTGAATTTTTCTTTTTGCTTTCGATTGCAGCACTGTGCAGGGAAGATACTTCCTTTCCTTTTCATGACTGCACTTCAAATATTTATCCTGTAGTTACTGTTTATCCTACCTACCTGCACTTGACACTTTATTTTCTCCTTCACTGCCTGAAATCCCAGTACCTTGTCAATGCTAAGAATGAAAACAACTGCTTAGAACATCAGCTGACATTAATTAACCTTGATTTGAGGGCAACTATCCTTTTTTTATGCTGGTGAATCATAAGGCCTCAGTTTTCACCAATTATCACAATCACATCCTAACAGAAATTAGGGACAGAGCTCTTGCAAATTTTACTTTATAAATTACATTAGGGGAGGGGGAATGCTTCAAAGTGAAACCTTATACAGATTTTCAAATTTCTGCATGATAAAATACTTGGAGATGTGTATCACTTGTGATTACATCATATCTAAAGTCATATCTGATCTGCTGGACCTCCAGATCCTTTTCCTTATTACAGATATTTGCATTTTGGACTTTTTAATAAAATAATGTCTTGTTTAATTTAAAGCAGAAGAATTATACTCTTAAATAGAAAGTATAGTAGAATCATACTATTTTCTTCACAAAATGCTGCACATTTAGAAACTCAGTTACCCGGTTTCTCTTAGCAAATATTTAATATCTTTTGGTTGAAATCAGGCATTACATATGACTCCATGAAAATCAGCATGGGAACATTTAATTATTTATGTCTGTGACAGGTTGTGGGGAAGGGCCTTAGCTATCAGACTATAACAGAGCATTACTAAATCTTAAGCACTGTAAAATTCTCTTTTATTATGTTAGAATAGAAAGGTCAAATCTGACTTTAAAATAAATGGTAAATTTAATCTTTATTATAACTCTATGGAACTGCATGAGAAAAAGAAGAAATGTGGTATGGGGAAGAAAAAGAAAATGAACTGAAGCAAAACAAAGTACTTCTAATATATAAAAACTATTGGAGCATATTTTATAAAAGTTCCACATAGAGATTCAATTTTTATTATATTGTTTAACTTGCTAGAGTCCTTTTCTGACAAGATGCTGAAAATCTGTAACTTCTAAAGCTATGAAATACGATCTAGTGTTTATACATTCAGTATATTCTGTTAAATTAATATATACAACAAATGATAATATTCCAAGCGGTTATGACGATTCTAAAAGTAAATATTTTTTTTCTGCCAGATTCCTTCTAATAGATGTACCATCTATCACATATATGGAGCCAATTTCTACTTTAACAGGTAAGAAAAAACCCCACAGCTATAGGGAAGTTACAGGAATATAGAAGTCAATCTGACGCATTAGGTATTTTATTTGTAAAACAGAATCTGGGCCTGTTTCTCTTCTATCTTGCAGCTTGAATAGTCATTTATATGTGTCTGAAGTGGCTGTAAAATATTAACAAATTGGGATTATTATTTCCAGTTCCACACATTGGGCTGTATGGTTTACATGCAGGTAAGTGCAGACTGTGATACTACACACTGATGAAGCTCGCATATCTATGAACAGATGCCTTCTACAGGTATGGTTTCCTAATGCCATCAAGAATCTTTAAACAGACTGGTTCAACATTACATTTGCTAGGTCTCAACATACTTTTTCTTTACGGTATATTTTATGTAACTGCAGTTGGAAGCATTTAAAAACTGTTCAAAGAAATGTCTTTAGAGTATTCATGTTTTGGACTGACAGATTACATCAGAAAACCAGCTGCTGACTACAGATCACACGTGCATCACTCAACATTATCCACCTGTCTGCAGTGTATTTGTCTTTCTGTCTATTAAGAGTTTGTTTGTGGTCAAAGAAATGTAGCTGTCGCTTCATTATATAAAATATTTCTTTATTCTTTCTAGTGAATACAAATATTACAGTGAAAACTCTAAGGTTCCCAAAACATGTCAGAAATTTCTTACTGTGTCATTTGCCTGATAACACCTTAGTGCAACCTGTCCTGGTCCTTCATTATGATTACTGTTAATTACTCATAATTGGTGTCAGAGATGTTGATCTGCAGTGAACACAGTCTAAGCAGACTGACATGTAAGCATAGAGTTATAGAATCATAGAAGATTTTGGGTTGGAAGGGACCTTTATGATCATCTGTCCAACTCCTCTGCAATGAGCAGGGACATCTTCAACTAGATCAGGTTGCTCAAAGCCCCATCCAATTTGACCTTGAATCTGTCCAGGGATGAGCATCCACAACCTTTCTGGGCAAACATCTGTGCCAGTGTTTAACCACCCTCATAGTAAAAATTTATTTCTTATACCTAGTTTAAATCTACCCTCTTTAGATTAAATCCACTGTCCTACTGCTACATGCCCTTGTAAAAAGTCCCTCTCCAGCTTTCCTGTAGGCCCTCTTTAGGTACTGGAAGGCCTCTGTAAGGTCTCCCTAGAGCCTGCTCTTTAAGCTGAAAAACACCAACTCTCACAGCCTGTCCTCATAAGGGAGGTAGGTGCTCCAGCCCTCTGACCTTCTTCGTGGCCCTTCTCTGGACTTGTTCCAACAGAGCCATGTCTTTCTTACACTGGGGGCCCCAGAGCTGGATGCAGTACTCCAGGTGGGGTCTCACAAGCGCAGAGTAGAGGAGCAGAATCATCTCCCTCCGCCTGCTGGTCACGCTTCTTTTGATGCAGCCTAGGATATCGTTGGCTTTCTGGGCTGCAAATGCACATTGCTGGATCATGTTGAGCTTCTTGTCAACCAATACCCCCAAGTATTTCTCCTCAGGGCTGCTCTCAATCCATTCATCGCCCAGCCTGTATTTGTGCTTGGGATTGCCCTGACCCATGTGCAGGACCTTGCACCTGGCCTTGTAGAACTTCATGAGATTCACATGGTCCCACTTCTTGGTCTTGTCCGGTTCCCTCTGAATGGCATCCCATCCCTCAGGTGTGTCAACTTGGTGCCATCTACAAATCTGTTGAGGGTGCTCTTGATTCCACTGTCTATGTCACTGATAAAGATATTAAACAGTACTGGTCCCAATACAGACCCCTGAGGGATTGGTATTTTCTAATTCCTCAAAGCACACTGAATTTAAGACTCCCAAAATGTGGATCCTTCTGTAAGATGACAAAGAGTCTGAGTATGTGTTGGACCTTTGGGTGCCAGAATGACACAAATATAGTGTTGCACAAAGCACAGTTTTACTTGTTTTTTAACATCACTGGTTGGTTGGTTTATTCCCTATTGGATTTTTCATATAAGGTTTTTCCCATTTCTCTGAAATACTACTTTTAAATCAAATTAATATCAACCTTTTTTTTTTTTTTTATTCTTCACCACCTGGTGAAATCTGCACCTATGAAAGTGTTCTTACCATGAGTTAATTGGTTTCTCTGGTCTTGTATCATGTTCTTCTAAACAATTTATAACATAAACCAACATTGGTCTTGACCATCTGTACTTCATATGTCCCCCAAGTCAGTAACAATTCAGTGTCTCACGAAATGGGAATCTGCCTACATATGGAAAACCAAAAAAAGGCTCTCCTTTTTCCCCTCAAGGAACAGTATTAGTGTAAAATATATCTTCTGCAAAGAATTGAGGTTTGAGCACAGGGAAGGTTTTTTTATGGATTGAAAAAAATAATGGGCTCTGGTATCTAATTGTGTTAAATGATTGGAGAGCTCATTTTGCTGACTGTTACACCCAATCAGTTTTTCAGTGTCCAGCTGTGCATATAAATGGGCTTTAATGTTGTTACTGATGAGACTGTGGGCAGTGCAATGCTGCTAAACAAAAGAAGGGCCTTTGAATGTGTTGCTGGTGTCTGAGTTTCTCTGCAGAGAGAGTAGCAGGATTTGATGTGATTAGAGATTTGTGCCTGGCGTTGAGCCTGAAGACAACAGGCATTCTCTCTGCCCCAGCAAATACCAGGTCAGAGTTCAGAAACTATCAGTGCCTAGGAGGGTAGAAAATCGGTATCATGCCTGCGTTGCAGAATTGGAGAGTGAAAGCGACACAGCTATTTTAGACCATTGCTTATGCGTTGCTCAGGTGTAGCTTGTTACCAACTGGTTGAAGAATTGTGCCTGTCTACCAAATGCAGAGCAGAGTTCCTAAGAAGTATTTAAATCTGAATTGAGCTTTTTGTCCTTGTCTGGTGAAGTACAGCTTGCACCACATATCCCTGTCTCACATGCTCCTTTATGCTGCAGGGAGGTAGGTTTCTGCAGGCTGTGGAGAGGAGCAGCTGGCATTTTACCTCCTCCTGCCAAATGCTTACAGTGACCAGGAACAAGGATCTTGGTATGTCCTAGCTGGCTGCTCATGCAGTGTTAGGAGGGGAGAACTGTGGTCTGCCCACCTGCTCAATGCAACATCTAAAGCTAAGTGAAGGAGTAGGACCCCAGACTTTATGGCTGCATCCATTATGCGAAATTTATTAATCTGCTTTAATAAGTGATTACTGGACATAAGTGCTGGGGATGGCTGTCCCCCTCCTTGAGTAGACTGGCCATGCCCTCCCGACAAAAGGACTTGGCTTTGGATCTCCTCTGGGTCCCAGCTAGTGCTGCTGTGTCCTGAAGCTATAATTGGTTTTATACGTGCATTTTGTTCAGAACACTCATACAATAGGAGAGGTGTGCTGCAGCTCGCCAAAGTGGTACTTTTATAGCACAAGGTGTATGATTTATGGCCCCTGCCCTGGTGTGTGCCGTCCCAGTGCATGTGGGTGTTTTGGGAGGCCAGGACTCACGGGGCAGCCTGAGCAGGCTCTGCTAGGAGAGGAGGGCCCGGCCTGGTTGCAGGACACATCGAGGGCTGGCGGGTCCCTGTGGGGGTGGCAGGGCACGGCCTGGCAGCCAGCGCCTGTCCCACTGCCCCAGCCAGGAGCAAGGCAGGCTGGGGGGGCACCGGGGGCAGCCCTGGGCATCGTGCACTTCCCTGGGGATGAAGCCGGCCTGGGACACAGGCCTGCAGGTGGGCCTGGCCCACTGGGGCCTACGACGGGGCAGGGCAGTGGGGAGCTGGGGACTGGCTCTGGTGCAGTGTTGCTGTGGCAGGGGCTGATGGCACCAGCAGGGCTGACATGGGGTCCTGGGCCTTGGGCAGGGTGGGGGGAGCCTTGGGGTGGCCAGGCAGGGGCGGGCAGGGCTGGTGGTGCCCTCAGAGTCCTGACACCGCTTCAGGCTTATCCATATTAAGTTTGGGAAGGTGATTTAAACTGCACTGGGAGCCTCACTCAGCTCTTACTCTGGGCCAAATCAGCCATCATGGGCAGCAGAGCCACAGAGCAAAGCAGCGTTTCTCAAGCAAGGGCAGGGTGAGTCAGGATCCAGGGTGCTTCAGGCCTGTGCTATCTCATAGGAGTTGTTGATTATTTTTCTGCTCCGTTGGTTCAATTTCCTGATTGTGGCTGGGATGCATTCTATATACATTTATGAACTTATGCTGAAATATTTTTGTGCAGTTAAAATTGTTGCTGTGCTGATGGCCAGGCTATTTTTGCTCACTGTCATCAGAGACACCCACTGGCTGTACTGACAGGGAGCTGTGCTCATATAGGTCTTGGTGTGGTTTTGTACTTTATGTGCGCATTCAGAGGTACTTACCTCCATGTGTGGGAAATAAGGTCTACCCAATCTGCTGGTACAGCACAGCTGTATGACTGAGACTGGGAGGACAAGGGGGTATCTAGCCAAGACCCTAATGTTGATATTTTCAGGGGCCGGTGGTGAAGAAGTGATCCATACCTGCTGGGGGAGATTTTTCAGTATCCTGTGAAACTGGTAAAGTATGTTTCTGTAATTATCATCACAAATAAAGACATGTCTCAGTAATCCTGCTAGATCTCCAACATGCGCAGAAAGTTTGGTCCAGAGTTCTGGCAAGACCTACTACAAGCTACCTCCTCAAGTACTTAACCTTGCAGGCAGAGATACTTGTCAGATCCAGGAAGTGACACCAAACTGTCCTCCACCAGTGGTGAGACCTTACTGGACCCAAGCAGGGTTGAATGCACAAATACAATACACTTATCGATGAACAAAAGGCTTTTATTACCTTAGCATCCCAGCAGAAGTTCCCCAGTAATTTCCTGAGCAAGGTAAGCAGCAATCAGGGAGGTCCCTGGCACCTCAGAGCGACAGCCCAAGGTGAGGAACAATGGACGTGAGCTTATGAAACTTTTATGTAAGAATGTGCATGCACAATAAATCTAGGTGACGTGACGGCTAGTGGTTAGCCTTACAGGTGGACATGTATAGGGAAAGAGTGTGACAGGGAAACCAGCCAAGGACAACATAAGCAACAATATGCTACAATGTGAAATAGAAATCTCCACTGCCTTTAGCAAAGCATAAAGGGATTTATTATAAAGAATGTGGGAAATAGCTCTACTGACCTCCATTGCCTATCTCCTCGCCATTCTTTGCATATATCCATATCTGCTGGGGGATGATTTTTCAGTATCCCATTAAACTGGTGTCCTGGTTCAACTAGGATAGGGATGAGTTTCCCCAGCAGAGAGAGAGGGGGAAGGGATCTCCAGCCGGGTTATTCATACCATGCTGGCGTCAGGTCCAGGGGCGGAACCTCTTTTTACTTTCTCTTTTGGTTTTTGGGTTGCGGCACACACACGCAGCGGGTTTGTTCCCTGACCATTTTGTGGTATTTCTCTGTGTATCGTTTGTCTTGTTCACTGTTATTGCTGTTTATTGTTGTTATCATTGCTACTGTTGTTCAGATTGTTTATCACACTGTTGTATTAAATTTCTTCTTATTTTAACCCGGGTTTGTGCCTCACTGCCAGCCCGACCGGCTGAGGGTGGGGGAGAGGCAACAGCAACGTGCTCTCCGGTCACGGCAGGGCTTAAACCAGCACAACTGGTAAGGTATGTTTCTGTATTCGTCATCACAAATAAAGACATATCTCAGTAACCCTGCTAGATCTCCAACACAGACAGAAAGTTTCGTCCAGAGTTCTGGCAAGACTGGCTACTATCTACCTCCTCAAATACTAAACTTTTCAGGCAGAGATACTAATGAGGACAGCAGAAGTAGCTTATGGCTTTTACACATTCTGAGTCCTAGATATCGAAGAAGTATGAAATAAGGTTATTTCTCCACTCTGTCTCTCTGTTATTTATGTGGACTCACACATGCATAATTCAGTCACAGGGAAGATGTGAGCAACTACATTGGGAGAGACTGTCATGCATCTGCCTCTTCTAATGCGTTTGCCCATCCTGAACATTTGGGATCTTCTGTGCCTCAGAGAATTATACGGGCCTTTGGACTGAAAAGAAATGTTTCTTGCTATACTTTTTTTTTTTTTTTTTTTTTTAATTTTATTTTTTTCCACAGAGATGGGGAAGATTTAAAACTGGCTGGGGAAAGACCTGGCATGAAGATTCCTTCCACAGAAGATAGAAGAGCCTGGAACAAGTTGCCCACCAATGACTGAGCAACAGTGAGCAGAGCTTTTTGGCAAATAGCCTTTAAAAAAGGAAATAAAAAGCTTTTCAGTCTATCTCATTTTAAGTAGAACTTGCCTGTACAACTCATGCTGATGAGAACTTCTGCAGTGCTCAGAGCACTGGATCTAATAATTTTTAGTAAAATTAGATAAAAGAAGGTACTGTACATTTTATGATTTCAAAAGTCTTACTGATTACTGATTAGTAAGACTGAGATTCTTAATCAATAATTACTACCAATTCAGACTTCCCGTCTCTTTCAGGGAGTAATTGTTGCCCTTTGATATATTTTGCATGATCTTACAGGAACAAAGATACTTCCTGTGTGTTTGCCAAGTTCTCTCTGCAGACCTAATTTCTCTCAGTTTTTCTGTACCCTGTATTTTTGAAGAACCCATCACTTTTAGCTACAATGGCTTGTATTCATCTTCAGCTTCATGCCATATTTTTCTTTAAATTTGCCTGAAAATGAATTCTAAACTTTTTTTGGCAGTAATAACTTTGGAACATTTTAGTGAAAACTGAATTTTCTCACCATTTGAACTAAGAATATCAGAAATACTGCCAGTATGGAATGAAATACTGAAGAAAGAGCTGGTTTTCGACAAAGAAGTGCTATTTTGAGTGTCTTAATTTTGGAAACAATTGTCACAGATGTCTAAATATGAGCTCTCATTTGTGAGACTAATGAAAGAAAATGGCCTCTTCTTCCCTCACATCATTGTGATTTCTGGTGAGAAACTGGAGAGTTTCATACTTGATTGTTGGTCTAAAGGGCATAATCTGCTCTTTTTTTCATAGTATGGCCAGATTAGTGTGTCTGACAGGATCTGCTCCTAAAGATAGCAGCTGTGTCATAAATCAGACGGGTTTGTGGTCTGCATTACAAATTGATACTTGAGACATAACCTGTTGCAGCGGAAACTGTTCCAGCTATTATTTGGTAGCAAGGACAACAATGCTAACATGCCAACTCACTCCCTGCCTGGTTATAGAACTAAAGATGCTTCCAAGTACAAAAAGCCTATGACTAACTGAATGTTACTGTTACACATTTTTTTCCTTCTTGTTGAGTCTACAGAAGCTTAAATATAGAAGTCATAAAGAAGAAAAAAGACGACTGGGAAATTAAACATCAGACTGCGTCAGTGTGGCATTTGCTGAGCTCCTGTTGTTAGGGAAGCCACAGAGTAATGCAACCTTAAGATGTGAATACCAGGAATTTGTGCTTCATGGGTTATTTTTATTTCATGCCTAAACATGTGCATAGGTACAGAAGACCATTAATTCTTCTGGTAAATTGGTTCTCATACAGGTTTTAACCCTTAGTTCAAGTTATGAAATAATTTTCATGGAGAATGAGACTTGAATGAAATGTAACGGTGAAATGCTTACGTTCTCACAAGTCATAGGCCTTTTGCAACACCTTTTCACTTTTTGAACTCTTTTTTTCCTAAGGGAGGCAATAGGCAGTTTCTAAATGGCCTGCTTTTCAAAGACATCTAAAACTAGGCAAACACCAAGACATATCAAATCACTGTTCATTTTAAGAATGTAAGCTGAATTGGAAGCTGTGCTGACAAAGAATTGAAGACTCACAAACCAAGAAATGTATCCCATCCACTATATTCTTATAATCATACTAATATGGGAATGATGAGTGATTCTTAAATAAAGTTTGATGAAATCTTTCAGTATTCACAGACTTTCTTTTCTTTTGGTGAAGATATTTATGCCAGTACTGCACCAACCATGTCTTCTCTAGTTTATAGAAAAGAATGTGTAAAGGTATTTGATTATAATTAATGCAGAATGACAATGTTTATAGCAGGAATTTGGTTTTAATGCTGATGGATTCCAAAATTAACCACATCAGGTAGTAAGATCTTGCAAGATCTCTAGTTCTTGCACTTGAATACATTTCTAAACTCTTGAATATAATTTTCAGGTTTTATAAATTGCTCAGTTTTACTAAATGGAAATGCAGTAAAGCACCCTAAGCCTAGAGAAGGGAAGAAATATTGTAACTATGGAAAAGAAGACAAAGGCTAATCCTCAGGGTCAAGCCTTACATGGTACATGCAGGAGAGAGGTCTGAGAATGCTGCAAGCGTTTTGCCAGAGAGAGAAAGACGTCACCTATAGGGAGGTAGCACAGTGTATTTATATTGCAAGAGAGCATTGGCAGGAGCTTGGTGCACAGAATTTTTTTTCAGGAACGCTTAGATTTAGGTCTTTGGGGGTGTTTCAGGTGAAACAGAATGGGTCTGGCTATGTTTTAGGCTGAGCAGCTGCCAGCTGGGGTGATTTTGGGATTACCTTTTCAGATCCAATTCCTCTCAAGTCTGATTTTATTAAACAGTACTGCTGTGGTACTATGAAGTAGATAACACTCATCGAAGTAATTACGTAGGTATCATTATTAATGACAGTAATGACATGACTGCTAATTTTAATCAGTAATGAACTTTATCAGCTGACAACCTTCAAAGCAACAGTAATACTTGTATTTTAGAGTCTGGGCTTTGAGGCACAGAATAAATTACTTCCCTGAGGGAGTAACCGTACAACAGCCTTTCACAAAATCAGCTCTCTAAGCTGTTTCATGCACTTCAGCTTCATCTAAGCTCCTTGCATTTGCTGTGGGCTAAATCACCAAACTTTGAAAATGTGAATTAACTTACCATCCAAAGGTTTCCTGTCAGTTGGTCTGAGTTAATATTTCACACTAGACAACTGAGGTAGTGAAGAAAATCCAAACTCTGTGACTAACATTACATTGTCCTTCTTCCCTGATGTGTAACACTGGCTTTCAAATAACTGTCTGCATTTTCCTGTATAAAATATTCAGGCCTTGTGGATCCAGGTGTGTGATGTATCACATCAAAACATGCCATGTTCCTGCCTATATTAAGCAGATATTTATTTTATGATTTTTATTCAGAGAATAGATTTCAATGTCAGGGTTTTGAAGTGTTTCTATGAACAGAATGGGATTTTATAATTATGTGAAAGGGCTCCAACTTTGTCAGAAGATTCATTATGAGGAAGGTTATACATAGGCACACAGTTCTTGTGCTATCTCCAATACTGAGTGTTGACTGTGGTCTTCAGGGACCCATCCCACATTTACACAAATGCAGCTTTTATTGTAAGAAAATGATCAGTGCTACAACTTCCGCATATCTGAACATCACAACACTTATCCAGCAGAACATTTAGCAAGCATCTCCCAGCAGGAGAATCCATTTAATCTCTGCCATTCCCCAAGACTCCTACAGTCCTTCCAGCCTCATGCCAGATCACTTCCCTGCAAATACAGTGCCATGAACAACATGGAGTTAATCACCAGGGCATAGTGGATAAGAGAGGAGCAACTGATGTCATCTACCTGGACTTGTGCAAAGCATTTGACACTGTTCCCCACAACAACTCCGTCTCTGAATTGGAGAGACATGGATTTGATGGAGGGACCACTCAGATAAGGAGTTGGTGGATGGTCACTCTCAAAGAGTTGTGGTCAACAGCTTGATGTCCAAGTGAAGAGCAGTGATAAGTGGCGTTCCTCAGGGGTTGGTACGAGGATCAGTGCTGTTTAACATCTTTGTTGGCAACATGGACAGTGGATTGAGTGCACCCTCAATCAAGTTTGCCACACACCAAGGTGTGTGGTGCAGTCAACATGCTGGAGGGAAGGGATGTGCCATCCAGAGAGACCTGGACAGGCTCAAGAGTTGGGCCTGTGGAAACCTCATGAAGTTCAAGAAGGCTGAATGCAAGGTCCTGCACATGCATCAGAGCAATCCCAAGCACAAATACAGGCTGGGCAATGAGTGGATTGAGAGCAGCCCTGAGGAGAAATACTTGGGGGTGTTGGTTGACAAGAAGCTCAACATGATCCAGCAATGTGCATTTGCAGCCCAGAAAGCCAGCGATATCCTAGGCTGCATCAAAAGAAGCGTGACCAGCAGGTGGAGGGAGATGATTCTGCTCCTCTACTCTGCGCTTGTGAGACCCCACCTGGAGTACTGCATCCAGCTCTGGGGCCCCCAGTGTAAGAAAGACATGGCTCTGTTGGAACAAGTCCAGAGAAGGGCCACGAAGAAGGTCAGAGGGCTGGAGCACCTACCTCCCTTATGAGGACAGGCTGTGAGAGTTGGTGTTTTTCAGCTTAAAGAGCAGGCTCTAGGGAGACCTTACAGAGGCCTTCCAGTACCTAAAGAGGGCCTACAGGAAAGCTGGAGAGGGACTTTTTACAAGGGCATGTAGTGATAGAAGAAGAGGTAACAGCTTTAGACTGAAAGAGAGTAGATTCAGATTAAATGTAAGGAAGAAATTCTTAACTGTGAGTGGTGAGACACTGGCACAGGTTGCCCAGAGAAGCTGTGGCTGCCCCCTCCCTGGCAGTGTTCAAGGCCAGGTTGGACGGGGCTTTGAGCAACCTGGGCTAGTGGAAGGTGTCCCTGCCCATGGCAGGGGGGTTGGAACTAGATCATCTTTAAGGTCCCTTCCAACCCAAACCATTCTATGATTTTGTGATTCTATGATAGTTCAATACTTTCCCTAACACAGAAAAAGCTTGGTGGATCTCTGTACTATTGCTGTTAAATCCTGACTTTCTGTATGAATGTTTTACTGTGACTGTTCTCATCTAGAATTCCCTCTCTTCCAATGTTTAATTATGTAAGATGATGCTTGTTTCTTCTGGAGATATTAATACGTCATTGTAAAACCTGACAGGGAATGGAGCTTTTACAGTTAAGTATTTTTAAGGAGGAAGAATAACTTCGAATACAAACCCCACCTTTTAACAATACACAGCTTCAGCTCCCGCAGTACATGAGCACACTCTGTTGGATTGTTCTGATAATGACTGTGCACATGAAATGCTCATATGTTAAAAAGACTTGAAACTTCTGTTCACAAGAAAAATCAAGCAACCTTCTTCAGACTAGTCTAGATTAGTCCTCAAATTAAATATTCCAAGAGATAAATTTCTGAATCCAAGCTCTTAAATTATTAAATGTAGAAATGATGTATGGATTACTGTTTGTAGCAAAAACATAAAAAAGGAACATTTTCGATGGTAGCCAAAAGTCATATTGCCATGAATGTCAAATAAAAAGGAACATGAATTAGTTGTTTCATTTCAAATTCTCTGTTAGTTTCTATATAATGACAAATGGTTTTCATAATAGATTCTCTAATCTGATGAAAAAGAAACTTTTCCTTTTTCTGGAGGGCCAAGACCCGCGGAAATATGTATATTACAGAGACAGACCACTGATCTAATTCATCCTAGCACCTGCTGTATCTTCCCCTGATAAAGGGAAATGGAAACAGGGAACATTCAGATACAGAAGTCCAGGCTATGAAATCTCAATTTGTTCTGGTCAATATACAAGTGGTCCCCGTGAGGTCATGCCCAGATTTCAGGTTTTACATGATTACTTTGAATGCATTCAAGACTGCTTCTGTGGGGCCGTTCAGACTTCAGAGAACAGTCCCTCTCAGTTGGCATCTAATCCATTGCAAATGCAAATGTTTTGCTGAATAATTATATGATTAACATTCCTCATGTGCTTACGCACTTAAAGGGCCTCAGTAGTATGATAGGCAACCAGCAACACTTAGAATTGTACTCAATTAGACCTTGATATTGCAATACATGTAGTTTTGAATGTGCTTTGCAGTGTAGTTGCAGTGCCTTTGATGATCACTATGTTTACTTGAAGCAAGTGTAATCCAATTTGGGAAAGATTTCTAATATGATTTTTTCTTAAGCATCTTAGCCTCAGTAATTAAGACAATTAGAAACCAGTAATGTGTAGAGAACCTTTTTTTTTTTTCCTTCAGATATTTAAATTAGGATTATTTAACTAATTTAAGGTCAAATCTAATGTATCCCATTAAATTTGAATACTGTATTGCATATGATATACTGTTGTCAGACAGGACTGCAATCAGTATGACCCAGCACTGACTTGCTGCAATAGAGCTATGTTGCATCTCTGCTGAGATAATTCATAAATATTTTCTGTATTGGTGTTTAGCTCATGTATTTTTGTGGACCTAGAGTGAGACAATCAAATCCATTCTGTGTGGGCCAGAGAGGACCTGAGTATCACCCAGCTACTCCCTGGTCTTATTACATTTATTCTGGTAAGAATAAATGTTTACTGGCAGTTCATTTCAAACTTCATTTATTCTCTCCTGTTTTATTTAAACTCTTAAAAATGATTTTATATTACATAGTTGGCTGGTCTACTCCCTATCATAAAGAAAGGGCTTCCCCAGCTCTAAGTACCCTGACCTTGTCCAGCCTTTAGATGATAAACTGTTAGTGGAGTACACTGTGCTGTGTCAAAGACAAATTGAACTGTGAGATTTTGTCCATAATGAGGGATAGTGTGAGACCCAGCATCTCATGTGAATGCATACCTGTGCTCTAGTTAGGATGCTAGGGAGGAAACAAGACACCATCAGGCATCTCAACTTCTTTGTTTTCCAGGACAGGCAAAAACCTCAACTCGGAATCCAGAGGGGAAGCACAGAAAACAAACTCAAAATGGCATTTTTGTCTTTTAGTGCCTTAGATATGGAGGTCAGTATGCTTCTCAGCAGAGATGGCACATAGCAGGGGACATGCTTCTCCCTGTGGTTCAGGCGTGACTGTCATTGTAGAAGACAGCTCATAGTTTTAAAAATATTAAAAAGAGTAAGGAGAGACATATAAGAAATGCAGAAGAACACAGTGCAAGATGTGATGACTGATTAGACTGTGATGTACTTTTAGGCTGGAATAAAGTGAAGACAAACCCACACTCAGTAACTTTTATTTTTGTGTAGTCCCGAGATGCTTATTTCTGTTCTAGCAGATATTCAGTGGGATCAATTACTGTGGTCACCACTGCACATTTAAGAGCAAAGTCAGTAGTTATGAGAGTTCTTATGTGTTTTAAACCAGTACTGAATGTAATTTAAAACGAGTTCTTCCTCTGTCACACATGATCTCCCAAATCTTTTACAGTCCTCCTGAGGCAGACAGACAGACTAGAGCTGTCTCTGAACAGTATCTTGATAGAGACTAACAATACCATTTCTACAAACAGGGACTTTTACAACGTGAGAAATTAGTCTTTCATTCAGGAGACCTTGCTTTTTCTGAGATTGAGACTCTTTTTGCACAGCGGAACTGGTAAAGTTTTGCTATAGGCTCACTCAATTTTAAAATGTTTGCCGAGGCTGTCTCCCTGTGATACTGTGAGTCAGAATCAAGAAGTTGGCATATACTGTTGTCTCTGTCCCCCTGCCATGGACACTTTTGTTTTCTTTTCCTTAATCTACAAAACCAGTAATTTTGCATGAAAATAAAGGGGAAAACACAGGAAAAACACAGAAAAGCTCTTTCAGGTAACATTCAAAACATATTTCTTTTATAAGCTTGTACAACCATGTATCTATTTAGATAAGGATTTGTATTATTTTAATAAATATTTTTTAGATAATCTCCAACAATTCAGTTCAAAGAGAAATTAATTTTCATAGATTTTTACTTGAGATAAATTAATGTTGTTCAAAGTCTTAACATACTGCTTAAGAATTTTTATTAACACTTTCTTTGGAAAATTAACATTTTCATTCATATATATTTGTGTAAGGACTCATATCTATTCATATTTGTGTATCGATTATATACGCATGTTCATAGTGCTGGTCATTTTCTCTTAAATAAAAAAGGAAAAGAAGGATTCACATTTTTCTTCTCAAAGAGAAATTGTTATGGAAATTAGTGTCTGTGCTAAGTTTGGTAATTGAGGAGCGATGTACAACAAACTGTTTCTTAAAAGGCATGGATTAATCAGTTCACTCAGTAAATGTTTTCACCACTTCAGTAGGAATTGGACCCACTCCTAAGTGAACAAGGCAGAAATCTGAACTGTCATTGATTTGGTTTTGTTTTAATTTTAAATAGTAAATAATCACATATTAATCTTTATAAGACACAAATACATAAAAACAGTGTTTGAGACATCTATCTTTCTTAATTATGTGCTTGTCTGCAATATTCTCACAGTATGTCATTTGATTTCCCTTCTGCAATAGATGGTGAATATATAGGCCAGTTCTGACACATCAGCCATTTCAATTTCAATTTCAATTGACGGTAGTGGAATTAAAGTTCTTGCTAGATTCAGTCATTTTTTAATGATAAGTACTTCATTATGAGTACATTTTCTTTTACAAATCATTACAGATCAATTATAATTATGCATATTTTTTACTTAACATCCACTATGACAGGCTGATCTTTAATTCTTATATGTTACATACTAAGGAAGAAATTTGACTAATCTATCTTTCTAACCACAGTCGTGTAAATTCTCTCTATCGATAAAACTAATGACAAGTACAGTTTTTCATGGGTTTGCAGAAAAAAACCCCCAACATTTTGTATATTCACCTGAGAGGATGGATCAAAGCTAAATGTAGTCTGTCTTGGAAAAAGAAAAATCAATAACTTTCATTCTCAGGGACAGGAAATATTAACCTGCCAGTAAAAATAGAAAAGGATCTTTGCCTTTGCCTGACCTTGATAAATTATCAGCAGGAATCAGGGACTTTCAAAAGACCAAAGGGGTATATATCAACTCATTTTAAAGTCAGTTGAGATTTTTAGGCCAAGAGGAGAATACTACCAGCATATGATGGTGGGATTATCAGAAAAGCATTGCGCTTTATTAGAATATAAAAACTCTATGATCAAATTCTATGAAAAAAAAAAAAAAAGTACAGATCTTAACAACCTGCTCCTCTAGTTTTATCCCCCAGCTAAGGCAATTTATGTCAGTTTGTTATCTATATAGATACCTCAACTTTTTATTTACTAGTGAAATGCCTTGAAACTTGTCACATGTAATTAATAACATAGGCAAAGAATCATCAAAGAATTTAAGGATGCGTCCAGCTGTGGGTAATCTTCACCAGGGTACCTCCTTTCCCTCATAAGAACATTATGAAATCCTTTAATTTGTCTCACTTCAGAGCTAGCAGATAAGACTAGAATGGGACTAAGTGCATGTTTGTATGGAGTGATGAAGACAGGACCTTAATCTTTCTGCTGTCATGAAAACTTACCAGCTGCAAGTCATTACCACTCAAGGAGCAACTTCTAGAGCAGATAAATGAAATACATCTGCTCAAGCTCAGGATCACTCCCATAAACTAGAAGATTTCTAGTCAGAGCTGCCTCACCTCCAGCAAGCTTAGACTAGCAGCAGAATGCAGGAAGATGCAAATTTGAGGTGTCTGTTTTCATCCAGCCATCCATGCTCACCATTATATATTGCATTACTTATATTTTTGTTCGTTTTATTTAACTTCAGATGTCTACAGTGTACCCATCTGTACCTGAGGAGGTCATCTAGACTCTCCCTATAGTCAGTGGAGAGAAGTAGGTATCTCCAGAGCTCAGTTCATTAAAGTGACATATATCTCATTCTTTGACTACAAAGGGACTCTGAGATACCTAGTTAAGACATATGTATTAAACTGTCAGTGTCTAAAGCCAGATGACTGAATTGTATTCTTGATCTTTGAATCAAGAAGACCTTGTGTTAGATACCTCAGATAAAAGGAAGTTTGATGTACTGAGAGAGGCTAGTCTCTCCAATTGGAATCAGAAATATCAGCATGTTCAGCCAGCAGCTGCCTATAACTAGCCAACAGGGAACTGATGATGGCAAATCACCTCTACATTTTTTCAGTGCTTTAAAGAGATTTCTGCTTCTTTCTGAGGTTCAACCTAGAAATTCTGAAGATGCCTTTGCCTTTTCTCTCACAAGCAGAGCAGCTCATAACCCTCCTTTCAACCCATTCAGAGGACCTCAGTTTAATGCCTTCTTCCATTTAATGCTATTAAAAAGCATACCTCTTGTCTTGTGGAAGAGTTGAACCCATCATGTGGCCCCAGACTACCTGTAATAAAGAGTCAGAGTCTTCGCCATTGATGGAGATTTTACGGGGCTATAGTGGGAGAAAGAACCTGGTTAAGAACCTCTGCCAGTCAGAGAGGGACCTGGGGGTGTTGATTGACAGCCAGCTGAACAGGAGCCAGCAGTGTGCCCAGGTGGCCAAGAAGGCCAATGGCATCCTGGCTTGTGTCAGCAATAGCGTGGCCAGCAGGGACAGGGAAGGGATCTGACCCCTGTCCTCGGCACTGGTGAGGCCGCCCCTCGATTCCTGTGTTCAGTTTTGGGCCCCTCACTACAAAAAGGACATTGAATGACTCGAGCGTGTCCAGAGAAGGGCAACGAAGCTGGTGCAGGGTCTGGAGCACAGGTCGTACGGGGAGTGGCTGAGGGAACTGGGGGTGTTTAGTCTGGAGAAGAGGAGGCTGAGGGGAGACCTCATCGCCCTCTACAGCTCCCTGAAAGGAGGTTGCAGAGAGCTGGGGATGAGTCTTTTTAGCCAAGTAATAAGCAATAGGACAGGAGGGAATGGCCTCAAATTGTGCCAGAGAAGGTTTAGACTGGATATTAGGAAGCATTTCTTTCCAGAAGGGGTTGTTAGGCGTTGGAATGGGCTGCCCAGGGAGGTGGTGGAGTTCCCATCCCTGGAGGGGTTTAAGAGTCAGGTCGACATAGCGCTGAGGGATATGGTGTAGCTGGGAACTGTCAGTGTTAGGTTAATGGTTGGACTGGATGATCTTCAAGGTCTTTTCCAACCTAGATGATTCTGTAAAAGAAAACTCCTGAAGCTTGGGAACTGATGGGGGAAAGGGAGTTGTGATTTCTAGTTCCAGTTGAAGGGCTTTTTTATGTATGCATGTAAGAAAAAACCCTTGGGGACTGAGCCCAGGATTCTTCTCTACTAACAGATGGCCTAGAGCCATCTGTTGACTCAACCAATATTGGGGTTTTCTTTTTCTTTTTTTTTTTTTTTTTTCTTTTTTTACATATCATGATACCTTTAAAAGAGAAGCACCCCTGCCATTGTAATAATTGACGCTCAACCTCACAGCAGTATCACAGCATAGTCCACAGCCTGGTGACATGGACATTCACTGGAAAGAGGCAGGAAGGCATACTGTAGAGCACAGAACCAGGTTTTCCCACATTCTTAATGAGTGCTCTACTAATGAGGTAGAGAAGTGTGTTCATTGGGGTGGGGATGTTGGAAGCAACATTGCCACTCCATTCTGCATGGAGTCTGACCTATAAAACACAAGAAATTTGAAGCTCTCCACAGGTAGAAGTAAAGGCTGAAGTGGCTTTCTCACATCTGAACTGATCAGCTGAGGCTTCTTTTATGCTAAGAGGAGAAACAGGAAATTTCTAGGGTGCTCATCATCTTTTGCAAATCTACTTTTGGGTGAGATGACTTGTGCTCCTACATTAAGAAGAATAGCTTATTTATAGATGTTTGCTTGAAAATTCTCTAAATTTGAACTGATGGATCCTGCCAGCTGTGGATGATGGTGCTGGATAAATGCTGAGCTGCTCAGCTCCATGAAGGGTATGTCATTTCTAAGTATGACTGACAGTAGAATTTTCATGTTCCTGAGTAATTTAAGGAGAGAGACCAAAGCCCTCTGAAGCTCTATGCATCTAGCAAGTGAGTGGGACTTTTCAGGAGATTTATCCACACAAAATCTTTTCAGCACAGTTTTGATCATGGTTTTAGATTTTAACAGTACTAGGTTTTGATAAGCAAGTGCTTTGGTGCACATTAATTCCAGGATGTGTGAGTGAATTTGACCATTGCAGGACGGAAGTCTGCTTTCCAGCCTTCAAGTTTATCTCTTATTTCTCACTCCCGTCGTGTGGATGTAATCCTAATGTAAAGATGCAGTAATAATTTGACATTTTAATATAAAAATAAATTAAATAAATAAATAATGCCATCAAATAAACAAAACAAGCAGCAAAGGATGGGTGAATTGCTGTGGTTTGAAAGCTGACCTAAATTACAGAAGTGTGCCAAAAAATGTCTAATATTCAACTGTAGCACAATCCAGAGCTTTGAGACTTTGTGATGAGAGATTTAAGCCTTGTAGGGGAGGACCCCTTACAAATATATGCAGGGAACAAACAGTAATGTATGGCTTGAACAGAAGAATAAACAGTAAAGCAGGATAATTCTGGGAAGCATTCTAAAAATCAGAGTAAAACTGTGTGGCGGATGGAGCTGAGTATTCCTCAATATTAACAAAAATATTTGATAGAAGTAGAAAGCATAGCTGGGACCCACAAAAAATTATGTGAGAAAAATATGTTCAGCAGTCAATGATGCTGAAAATCCTGAATTCTGTGGGACTAATCTTTAATGGTATATTGTTAATCTGGAAGGTACGGAGAGCTGGTGATGATCCCTTTTCATGCTGTTACCTTTCAGGACTTCTCAGGCTGTTTAAATGAAAAGGATTATTTTATTTTTAGAAAGCCGTTTTTAAAACACATGCTTACTGCAATATTCATCTAATAGTAAACATTTTGTTCTGTCTGTGTTTAGACTCATCTTCATGTGATTCTGGTTTAAGTTTACTATGCCAATAGAAGAAATTGTGAGGAAAAATGAAGGTATTGACTGACTGCTGATACATATGTCTATGCAGTTTTGACATGTCTTCCCTTTTATTTCTCATATTTACAAGTTTGCCAAAGTTTTCAAAGACCTCTTTCAAGACGACTTCAGATGTCTTCCTGCCTCCCCTTTGAAAATCAAGCCCCTTTGGATAAACCTTGTATAAAGCAACTAAAAAGTAGATCATACAATTATAAGACATGTTAGAAAATCTTGTCCTTACAACTATTTCCTTAATGAAACTCCCGTATCTTACTATGAAAAGATGTCATCACTGAGTCTCTATATCCACAGATTAGGATTCTGCACCTGGAATTAACATAGAATTGAACCCCAAACACAAATTTTACTATGAGAAAAGCTGCTCCTGGGATGAAAACAAGGCTGCTCTCATTGCCCAAAGCTTTCGTGCACATTCACAGGCCTTGGAGTATATGCATGAGCTAATGACTTCTCTAATCAGTAATGCTGTGAAATTGCCACTACATGGGCAGCATGTATCCTCAGGTACAATTAGCAGGATTTGGGTTTGCAGAAAGCATGAAGCCTCAGGGGGTCAAACATTTCTGAAAGATGCTGCCTACATAAATATTCAAAGTTTAGGAGTCCATGCTTGTCTTTATTAACATTTGAAAAATTATGTTGATACTCAATATGAAGATATTTCCTGAAATCAGATGGTATTAGATCAGTGGAAGATAAAGATTACCATTCAAAACCAGGATGATTTAATACTAATTTTCTATTAATTGATAAACTGAAAGATAAATCCACAAAGGTACTTTTGACCCAGCATTGCAACATCTGTTTGTGGTAGAGCAGTAACAGATAAATGCAGAAACTTCTACCTCAGGCTTTGATGCTGAACATCATCTGCATGTAGTTCAGCCAATGCAGAACAATTTATAGTCCCTATATTCCATGTTTTACTATTTGCTCAGGAGAGCTGATCATAGGATTCTCAAAAATGTTTTTGTTCAAGGAGATACCTTAACAAATGAAACACTGAAAAGGAACCCTAACCCTTACACAGAGGAAGGTGCTGGATTTCTCTTGAGATTCTCAGGCACTCTTAGCACTGGATTCTCACCTAGACTGATATATGACTATGGGACCAGATCAGTCTCTTCCTAAAAATCAAGAAGATGGACATGGCCAGTTTCATCTCCTGATCTGTGACAAGAAATTATGTCTATAATAAACCAGGAGAAAATGCAAAGGATAGAGCTGTCTTCAATTGAGAATGTTATTTCATCACTTTTGTGGAAGTTGTATTAAAACTGCACCAGCGCAGTGCCTGGACTCAGAGTCACTTGTATTCTTTCTGTTATGAAAACTATGAAAAAGTAGTGTCCTACTGAGATGGGTCTTGATTCTGATCTGTGAAAGGGGTTGAATCCCTTTTATAAATAATTTAAATTTTACTTGTGATACCAGAATGTAGGACTAAGAAATACAGAAGATCCCCTCTGTTCCTTTTTACAGACTTTTCAGACATTACACAGAAGCACACAAGCCATTTAGGAGGGCTGAGGAGAGCTCTGTCAGGGCCCTGAGTGAACCAACAGGTTCAGCCTCTTCCCTCCTCCTGCCTTGGCTGCTGGTGCTCAAGAGCAGCTGTGGCACAGTGTGGCTGTAACCTTGGGACCGGCTGCTGGGAAAGAGCTGTGTGAGAAAGAGCAGGGAGAAGCTTCATGTGGGTCTCCCCTGGGCCTAAGAGCTGGATTTGGGCTTAGTCCTGGCCCATGGTCCTAGTCTGATCTGCACTGTAGACAATTACAATTTAGGTTTCATTTGGACGCCTTTAAAGGCACTCCAACCCCTATGATGTTATCATAGCTCAAATGTTTCTGTTACAAAACAGAATCTATGTGGAAATGTGCAAATGATAATCAGTTCTAACATGAAAAGCAGATAATTAAATCTGATCTCTGCTTTCTTTTTATAGTCTTCCCAAGACATAAAAAGAACAAAGGCACAGAGTGGTCTCAATATGCTTTAATGAAGTGTGATAGTATGTGTTAGTTAATTTGCAAATTCAGTTTCCAGAGTTGTTCTTGTCATGTGCAATCTTTATTTATTTTCAACAGTGCCTTGTCTTGATCTGTGATGTCTTTTTGATTTCATTAACCAAAAAAAGTTCCTGAAACTGAAATTTCAGTATATTTTTTTAAGATGGACATACAAATTTCTATATTGCGTATTTTAATGAAATACGAGTCAAGCTATATTCTACCAAACTGCAGACTTGGACCTTTATCCAAAAGGTTACAAAAGGAAGGAGCTGGCTGGGGTGCTCGCCAAGCCTCTTTCCATCATTTACCATCAGTCCTGGCTGACTGGGGAGGTCCTGACAGATTGGAAATTGGCCAATGTGACACCCATCTGCAAGAAGGGTCAGAAGGATGATCTGGGAAATTACAGGCCTGTCAGCTTGATGTTGGTGCCCGGGAAGCTGATGGAGAAGCTCATCCTGAGTAACACCATACAACACATGCGGGACAACCAGATGCTCATGCCCAGTCAGCATGGGTTTATGAAAGGCAGGTCCTGAGTGACAAACCTGATCTGCTTCTACGACAGGACGACCTGCTTATTGGATGAGGGAAAGGCTGTGGATGTTGTTTACCTTGACTTCAGTAAGGCCTTTGACACCGTTTCCCACAGCATTCTCCTAGCAAAAATGGCTGCTCATGGCTTGGATGGGCACACGCTTCGCTGGGTAAAAAACTATCAGGATGGCCGGGCCCAAAGAGTTGCGGTGAACGGAGTTAAATCCAGTTGGCGGCCGGTCACGAGTGGTGTCCCCCAGGGCTTGGTTTCGGGGCCACTCCTGTTTAACATCTTTATTGATGATCTAGACGAGGGGATCGAGTGCACCCTCAGTCAGTTTGCAGATGACACCCAGTTGGGTGGGAGTGTTGATCTGCTCGAGGGTAGGGAGGCTCTGCAGAGAGACCTGGACAGGCTGGAGCCGTGGGCTGAGGCCAACTGGAGGAGTTTCAATGAGGCCGAATGCTGAGGGCTGCCCTTGGGCCAAAACAACCCCCAGCAGCGCTACACGCTTGGGGAGGAGTGGCTGGAGAGCTGTCGCGGTCGAGACGGTCATGCGACAATTGACAATTAATTAAGAAGCAAAAGAAGTGGAATCGTTTATTGCTCTTTTACATCCTTTTTTATATCTTCTACAACTACTGCAAGCTCTAACATAATTGGCTAAGCCCATAGCAACGGTACACCCATAGCAACGGTACATGATTAGATAGCTTTCTTAAAGTTTTTACTTCTGAACATGATTCACGCAGTTCCTTATCTATGTTCAACAGTTTCACGTTTCTTGTTGCAGATGTTCACTATCCTTGCTCCTTATCTGTGGTATGCTCTCCCGCATGCAGGCTTCTCACGGGTACGGGATGATCTGGCCAAGGTCAAATTCCTTCTGCTCTGCCAGGCGTTCAGCAGACCCGCTGCCTACCCCGACAATAGCTGCCAGTCAGAGAGGGACCTGGGGATGTTGATTGACAGCCAGCTGGACAAGAGCCAGCAGTGTGCCCAGGTGGCCAAGAAGGCCAATGGCATCCTGGCTTGTGTCAGCAATAGTGTGGCCAGCAGGGACAGGGAAGGGATCTTACCCCTGTACTCGACACTGGTGAGGCCGCCCCTTGATTCCTGTGTTCAGTTTTGGGCCCCTCACTACAAAAAGGACATTGAATGACTCGAGCGTGTCCAGAGAAGGGCAACGAAGCTGGTGCAGGCTCTGGAGCACAGGTCGTACGGGGAGTGGCTGAGGGAACTGGGGGTGTTTAGTCTGGAGAAGAGGAGGCTGAGGGGAGACCTCATCGCCCTCTACAGCTCCCTGAAAGGAGGTTGCAGAGAGATGGGGATGAGTCTCTTTCACCAAGTAATAAGCAATAGGACAAGAGGTAATGGCCTCAAATTGTGCCAGAGGAGGTTCGGACTGGATATTAGGAAGCATTTCTTTCCAGAAGGGGTTGCTGGGCATTGGAATGGGCTGCCCAGGGAGCTGGTGGAGTCCCCATCCCTGGAGGTGTTCAAGAGTCGGGTCGACATAGCGCTGAGGGATATGGTGTAGCTGGGAACTGTCAGTGTTAGGTAAATGGTTGGACTGGATGATCTTCAAGGTCTTTTCCAACCTAGATGATTCTGTGATTCTGTGAAATAACATGTAAATTATTAACTTAAGCCTTTTCAATACTAAAATTTTATTGTGTATGTTAGGAATCAACATAATCTTTAATAACAGTCAATAAATTCCTTCCGTATCCTTTCTGAGGACAAAACCCTTTACTGAGATCATACTGGTCTCCTCAGTTTGAATCAGGTATTATTTCTGAAAATTAAACAAGTTATTATTCAGTGTGTAAAACAAAAGCAATCAATAGATATCTGTCTGCTGGAGTATTATAATTGTTTTCAGTCAAACAAAAAGATATTTTTCTTTTCCTGTGTCAGAGTTGGAGATGTCTTCATTACAACACAATATCTCAGAATGATTGACTCAGTAGTAACAGGAATGAATTGAGATAATTAAGTAACAAGCTTGCTGAATCTGACAGTTATATTGGTAAATGTCCAAAAATCCACAGTTAATATTAACAGAGTTAAATTTATTTCAGTTGTGACATACCACAGGACTTCTCCTTGATTTACATTGTTTTCTACATCAGTCAATGAGTCCACATCATATAACTCCATAAATCTCAACGTTCTGAAAGAGCTCTAAAGTAATTCGAGTAATTACAAGTGCCTCCAGAGTGCACTGCAAAGCAGACAACTCAATGTTAAAGAAAAAAGTGATAGTGACACCTGATTTTCTGCCTCCAGTACCCCTTGCATGAGAAGGAGAATCTCTCTGTGTGGATTCATTTGCTACTTGTAGGGGATCTGATGTCACCCCAAAATCCTGTAGACTACTGCCAACAGTAACAAGAGGTTGAACAGGAAGGTGTGGAAAGTCTTCCAGCTGGCATTTTTACAAAAAGGTCTAATCTTGTCAAGGTGTGCTAGTCAGGCTCTGGCTGTGTACAGTGGGCTATGTCTTCCCAGAGAATTGATGTTTCTAACATCTCTTTGATGCTATCCTTAGCCCATGTGGACTGGGTCAGCAATCTTCAAGTTCAGAGCTAGGGTTTTTGTGTCAGGAAATAAAATTTTATTAGGTATTATTTTGTTTAAAACAAAAATAATTTTAAATTTTCCCCCATCTGGAACTTCATTACCTGGAGATCTCTCACATCTTTATTTACATTAAAAATGAGTTTCACTTTCTTGAAAAGTGACAAGTATATATAAATCTTCTAGTGTTGTTATTCATCAGACAGCAAACATTAGTCTGGCTGAGCTGAGCTAAATTTGCTGAACAAGCAACAAATCTGAACAAGCCTATCTATCTGCATTGTAACCATCCAATTTTAACTGGTGTCCATGCCTTGCCTAAAAGATATTATTTCAAGTAATGCCTCAGTGTCCTTCTAGATATGTAATTTAGATAGGGTTTATGATGTGATTTTTTGAAAGTCTGTTTTCCTGTTTAGTGTGCTTACCGCTGTGAAACTGGTTTGTATCTGTGGAGAGGACCAGAACACATGAATATGCACTGTATGCTGACATACAATGCATATGCTGATAACCCTGTGAGGGAACAGAAATCTCTTTAATGAAGTCTCCACGTTGTAAGAACAGGGTGCTGGCATCTAAATTCTAATCTAATCTTGTGTAATGACATCATTCAAGGGATGAAACTAAAACTTTGCCTTGCTAGGAATGATCTGCCAGACTAAAGAGGAGTTGATCAGTGGAATAAACCACAGGAGTTTTATCATGTTACCAATAAATGAATTTGGAAAACCTCACAGAACTGAACCTTCTACAAGTCTTGCAATATTTTCACAGAGCTCTAAAACGCTGATTTAATTCATTATTGGTGTAAAATGCTTTGAACTTTGCTAATTACTGTTAAGATCTTGATAGGTCTTCTATACGGTCTTCTATGGAATGTCATAGAATATACTTGAACTCCAAGGACTAACTAAATTCATTCTTTCTACCACTTTGCATTTGTTCCTGGGCACTTAAGTTGTACTTAGCTAAAGTAATTATCCTTCTGAAGAGTTTGGAAAGTGAGAGTAAGAAGTTTAACTGAATCTAATCTGATAAATTTTGAAGAGCGGAGAGAGAGTATTACCGTTTATCAAAAAAGAGAATCAGCCTTTTATGCAATATATGATGGTAGGTAATTTCTGATCTGCATTCACTGCAGTTTGGAGCTATTGCTGAAATGAAAATTACAATGGTTTTGGGTACCTCTCAGCAAAGCTTCACTTTTTATCTTTTTATGTTTTATAGACTCCTAGGTATCAATACAGTGCATTAAGAGAATCTTTAAAAAATCTTTAAAAAGTTTATCAAGAGAATCTGTTATGTGCAAGGATATAGGCAAACAGGGGACAATTTATAAGAAGTTGCTTTCCTGTGTTTGCTTCTAATACTGAGCAGACTCTAGTCAGAATTAAATGCCCCCACTGCTGTAAAGTGGAAGATTACAATTGGGTGAAGGTACCTTAAAAACTCACGAAAAACTGTTTATAATTAATAAAAAAAAATATTAAACATTACTTGCTAACACAAGTCAAAGGATGTGTTAGGTTGCTGAAACTAGTAAGTCAAGCATTAGTAGGTGGATTTGATTTTATTCTGGTGTAGCGTTCAGTTGTATATAATGCTGAACAGTCTTATGGTCAGATAGTCTAAGAGATTTGGTTGGGGAAAAAAAAGAGAGAATTAATAGCAACTTGTAGTCAGAATTCCTTAACCTGCAGCAGTTTTTCTTCTAAAGCTAACTCCAAATATTACCCCACAAGCTTCTTTCACCTGTTGTGAAAATGCTTTGTGTGAATTGATCTCCTCTTCTACGTGATCACGTGCTCAGAAGACACACTTTTCTCCAATAGGTAAGGTATCATATATTTTAACTCTTCTGATATTCACAGGGGATATGTCAAGACCATGCAAGAGCTACAAGGTAAGTCAACTAGACTATTTAATTATTCATTCTACTTAAGTAGCATTTCAGTAAATAAGAATTCTAGCTATCTTTTTGCTATCTGATGTTATTATATAACAAGTAAATAAGAACAATTAAGAATTTATAATCAATTTGATTGTGATTATAGACACAAAGATGGGAAATGCTACAGTTATTAAAAAACAGACACAAAAGAACAAGGTCAATATCCTAGTGTCCAAGATGGAGAAGGAACCTGATTTTTAATGTAATTATGTTAAAGAATTGAGGTTTGCGGACTGAGGTAATATGTGCAAGAAAACCAACAATGTTCTAGCAGAACCAAAGTTCAATCCTTTTAGGACCCTGAGAACTGGGAGTGATCCTGAAATGAGAAATACCTTTATAAAAACAGCGGAAAGAATGTTTTTTTCTGGGTATAGTGTTATGAAACCAAGCTTGAATTCTAGGTGTAACACAATAAAACAGAAACACAATTTTTCCTTGGCAGAACTCCTAGATGACATAGCAACAAATGCAAAAGGAATAGAGGTGATAAACAGCCACACTAGTTTAGGATAGTGCTTCAATTTGTGCAGCAATGATCATAAATTAATTAATCTGGATAGCATGATGTTGTTAGGAAAAAGGACTATCTGGATCATGAACATAAAATGGGGATTCTGATTCTTGTCTATTGCCTGAATATTACTTCCATCTATGGGCCATAATATAAATTGTTGAAGCCTACCATAAACTCAGCTCCTCTACAAAACATTTAGTAATATAAGTTCTTGAGCACTCATAAGAATGTAAATCCTTACACAATATTAAAATCCCCAGTCAGCCTAGATAATATAACCTTTATGAAATAAACTGATAACATGAAAAAAAAAATTAAAATGCATCGAGTATGAAGAAATACAGTGAATTCTATCTGAAAAACTGCTAGATATCTAACCTCTTCTTACAGAAACAGCAATGCAAATTATTCTACTGAAAAAATATGCCAAAATTAACCAGCGATCTGAAAACTCTTTCAGTTCTTAACCAGCTGTTTGTTTGCAAACACTTTTTGTCTCTCTTCACTGTTTTCTCTCAGCATGAGAATAACTACCATCGAAGAAAATATCCATATTTAACACCTCACTAAAATGCTGATCTTGCCCTTCCAAACATACTTGTGAAGCGATTGCTTACTAAATAACCTGGAGGTCCAGAGAGAACACTTTGGTGTAGTTTCCCAACAATGAGTTACAGATAGTCCAATATACAACCTAGCAACACATGTTTCTCAAGATGTGTTTTTCTCTCAACCTGGTGACATGCCTTAGAAATCGTGGCCCATTTTCCCAGTATTTCCCTCAAAATAGCAATTCTGAGCACAGAGGATTATGTTTCAGATGTAAACTCAATGTCCACCTTATGTTTGCAAATAATTATGTAAACCAATAAAATTGTTCAGTGATATTTACATGGGCCTGAAATATCTCATGATGCTGACTATCAGCTAAAGTATTTGGGAGCTATAGGGTGGTGCTTGCACTACCTACCTGAGGCATCCAGCTACAATATCTAATGTGAGGGAGCCTGGTTCCTTATATAGCCTTTGGAGGGAGAAAGGTAGATGCTTGCAGAGGCACCTGAGAACATCTAAGTTTAGATGCACAAAGCTAAATGCTATGATTATTTAGCTGAACTCTGTGGGGTCGAAAACAGATGACCTGTTTATTTTTTAACATCGATTTTGCTGAAGAGGACACCTTTTTATAAACATGACCAGCAGAGGGAAGTATCTCTCTATGCTTTAAACTAGTGGCCACTGACAAAGTAGGGATAGGTACTGTACTGTTGCAGTGAAATTATTTTAAGAAAACAAGCTGAAATAACTTTGATAGTGTTTGCCTATGCCCTTCAATGGGGCAATGTGGAGACAGAACATTTTTTATATTATTTTAGGTTGACATCTGCCATCTTTAAAATGTCACAAAATAAAGGTTATAGAGTAAAATAATAAATGATGGCTACATTGTCTTTTGAGCAGCTCACCCAAATAGCTGCATGAGACGATGAGAAAAAAACCAAAATGCATCTGCTTGTGCAACAGTGCATTTCTTTGGACAGGAGAGATGCTGGAAGAAAGTGGCAGACGGGAAGGCAAAGCTGTCCCCCAGGCTGAGGTGATACATTCATCTAGTCGTGTCTTCTTAGACTTTGTCCATGGCATTTGCCTTCCTCAGGCGAGTTTAGCATGAGCTTCATGTCCTGACTGAAGAGTTCAGTCAGAAAGAATGTGTCATGTCCTGCTCAGACGAGGGAGACAAGTGACTCAGATTCGCAAATCCCCAACTGGAGCGGACAACAAGTCTCCAAGTCCAAGCATTTATTAACTACCCACAATGTACTCACTGAACACACTATAATTGGCTCAGTATATAGAAAGTTGTGGCAAGCAATACAATATGCCTTGCATTTCTTAATGGAAAAAGGAAAAGAGGGAGATAAAGGGAATGGGGGAATACAGATCACTGGTCTGGGTTCCTGCGCTGATCCCACCAGCAAGATTTCCAGGATGCAGCCATCTTTTTCAGTGGCATCCGTCTTCTTTGCTTCACTGCTCTCTTCAGACAGCTGGGGGGCAAGGCGGGGAGGGGGTGGGGGTGGGGGAGGCATGCAGAGAGAGAGGGCCCTTTCTTCCCCCCTTTGATTTATACCCACTTTCCTTCGGTCCATCCCCTAGGTCGACCCACATAGCTACATATTCCATGTATGAGGAGGGGTAAGGTGTTTCATGGGATGATGTAATTAGCATTGTCTTTAATATGCATTTCGTGGATAATGAAGCAAAGTTCATTCACTGGACACATGGCCCTTGAAATTTGCCCAGGTGCCCCAGAGGAGAGCCGTCCTGTCTCCACAGGTCTCTCTCCCCCATCTACATTGGGCAGCCTTATCAGCTTCGGCCTCCACAGAATGCACCCCGTGACTCATAGTTTTGTCTTGTGAATGTTTGAGGCATTTCTTCGATCAGCCTCAACTTTCGCTTTCCCAGGTTGTTTTTGTTAGTTTCTCACAGGCCTGGTTTCTTTTCTCTCACAGAATGAAAACTTCACTGTGGCTTGAGTTTGGAAGAGCAAGGCCTTTCTTCCAATCATTACTAGCATTTCCTGGAAGCGCTGCTCATAGACTGAGACCCAATGAGGTTTGGCACTGCAGGGACTTACTAATGTCTGTTCTCCAAGACAGCTCTCTGTCTTGGGTATAAGATGGAGACAGCTCCCTGACAGGCAGATAGGGGTGTACAAAACAGTGCTGATGACAGGAGGTGGTGGAGGCAATACATCAGCCTGTTCTCAATGTTTCCAGCAGCATCAGAGCAACAGCAAATTTCAGCAACTGAGATAAACGACGGCATTTGTCCTGGTTCAACTAGGATAGGGTTAAGTTTCCCCAGCAGAGAGAGAGGGGGAAGGGATCTCCAGCCGGGTTATTCATACCATGCTGACGTCAGGTCCAGGGGCAGGAAACTTTGATTTTACTTTTTCTTTGGCTTTTTGGTGGTGGGACTCACGCGTCGGCTTTGTTCCGTGACCATTTTGCGGTATTTCTCTGTATATCATTTGTCTTGTTCACTGTTATTGCTGTTTATTGTTTTTATCATTGCTACTGTTGTTGTTCAGATTGTTTATCACACTGTTGTATTAAATTTCATCTTATTTTAACCCGGGTTTGTGCCTCACGTCCAGCCTGACCGGCTGAGGGTGGGGGAGGGGCAACAGCAATGTTCTCTCCAGTCCCGGCAGGGCTTAAACCACAACAGCCTTAATTGGCGCACCAACGTGGGGCTGAAATAAGAATAAAAAGGGACAGACCCTGACCAGAGTGTGATAGAGCAATCTGTTGGGTGTAATTTTTCTGTTTGTATTTGTTTGATAAGAAAATGTTTGCGATGCTGGCCCATTTGCTTGCGTGGTGGGGCTGGATTAATACTTATATCCAGTGTATGATCCCTGTGGTGGCATTTATTATCAGTGGAAAATATATAAAGGGTCTTATGTTGTTATCCGGGTTATTGAATGCTTATAATGCCTTTGTATAGCTGAGGGCAGGAGGGTAGGCCGATACCTGTTTGCCGTTTGGGCTTTTGTTAGGGGTCTCACCCCCTCTATGGGTGAGCCAGGGGAAGAGATCCTCTCAGCTTTGGGGAGTTTCAGTTATCCTTGGAGCCTTCAGGCCAATGTGTTTGTGGCACAATGCCTTCTGAATGCCTGCCTGATTTCGGTTTTGGCCATGCGGCACTTCTCTAACAATAGCAGTGCCCGGAAACCTGCCCCGAGGTCAGATAATAGTGAGTGGCAAGGGGTGTGGGAAAAGATGGGCAAAGGCCTGAGTCAGTGGGCACCCCCAATGCTTTGGAATTTCACTCCTGAGCAAGTGCAGAGCCCTGAAAAGCTGATGGAGTGCTTAGAAAGGGTGTGTTACCAAACTGGCGAAACCCAGGAGACACAAATTGCTGCAATGTGTTGGGGACTTGCCCATGCCTACCGTGTTCTCTTTAATACCTGCCCTCAAGGGGAAGAAAAGGTGACAGAACCTGAGAGTGAACTCACTGAAACTGCCTGTCCCGCCGGTCCAGATACTGAGCCAGTCTCAGTCGCCTCCACCAGCACAGCAACTGAGCCAGAGAGCCAGCCAGTGCCGGTATCAGTCGCCCCAATACAGAAAACAAAATATACCAGAAAGTCAGTTCGTAACGTGAGGGATGGGGAAGAGCCAGGCCCATCAGGGGAACAGGAGGAAGGGCCAGAGGTGATCATCCGATCTCTATCCCCGACTGAGCTGCGAGATATGCGGAGAGATTTCGGCCGCCTGGGAGGCGAGCAGATTTGCACCTGGCTGCTCCGATGCTGGGACAGTGGAGCCAGTGCTTTTGAGATGGAGGGGAGAGAGGCCAGGCAGCTGGGATCTTTGGCCAAGGACGCTGGCATTGATAGGGAAATAGGGAAACAGACTCAAACCCTCAGCCTTTGGAAGCGACTCCTGCTCAGTGTAAGGGAGAGGTGCCCCTACAAGGATGATATCCTATGTCAGCCAAGCAAATGGACCAGCATTGAGAAAGGCATCCAGAACCTCAGGGAACTGGCTGTGTTTGAGATGATCTATGGTGATCTGAATAATGAGCAGTCACCCGTGGACCCAGATCAGGCCCCTTGCACACACCTGATGTGGTGAAAGTTCCTGAAGAGCGCACCAGAAGCACACTCGAAAGCATTGGCAATAGTGTCCTGGTGGACAGACACCCACACTCTAACAGTGGATGGAGTGGTTGGCAAGCTCTGGCAATATGAGGGAAATCTCCTTTCATCTCAGCATTCCTGGGTCTCAGCTGTGGAGGAACTGTCTCAGAGGCTCCAGAAAATGGAAGAGGACATGTCCTACGTTCCACCTGCACGGGCTGATGTCTCAGCCATTACAAGTAAATGTTTCCCCACCCAAGAGAAAGGCAGCAGAAGGTACACACCACGAGGCACCCTGTGTTTTTTCCTCCGTGACCATGGAGAAAACATGAGGAGGTGGGATGGACAGCCCACTGCCGCCCTAGCTGCACGAGTAGAGCAGCTGAAAGGGAAGACCATCACAAAAGGGGAGTCCTCCAAGAAGAGCGCAGCTCCAGTGTACAGTCAGAGATCCCCCAGGCAGAACAGAATGGTGAACGTTATGTCTGACCCTCCTGAGGGGACCAGTAAATCGTTCTTGCAAGAAGTGAGTGATGATGAGCAGGATTAGAGGGGCCCTGCCTCCAGCCAGGTGGAGGAAAGGGATAATTGGATTTACTGGACAGTGTGGATCTGATGGCCTGGCACGTCCTACCCACAAGAGTATAAGGCTTTGGTGGACACTGGCACACAGTGCACCCTGACGCCATCGAGCTACAGTGGGGTTGAATCCATCTGCATCTCCGGAGTGACAGGGGGATCCCAACAGCTGACCCTACTGGAAGCTGAAGTGAGCCTGACTGGGAGGGACTGGCATAAGCACCCCATTGTGACGGGCCCAGATGCCCCGTGCATCCTGGGCATAGACTATCTCAGACAGGGTACTTCAAAGAGCCAAAAGGGTACCGGTGGGCTTTTGGTGTAGCTGCCCTGGAGGAGGTTGAACAGTTGTCCACCTTACCCGGCCTCTCAGAGGATCCCTCAGTGGTGGGGCGGCTTAAGGTTGAGGAGCAGTGAGTGCCGATTGCTACCAGGACGGTGCAGCGGCGGCAGTACCGCACCAACCGAGATTCCCTGGTCCCCATCCATCAGCTGATCCACCAACTAGAAAGCCAGAAGGTGATCAGCAAAACTCACTCACCCTTCAACAGCCCTATATGGCCAGTGAGAAAGCCTAATGGCGAATGGAGGCTAACTGTGGACTACCGTGGCCTGAATGAAGTTACTCCAGCAATGAGTGCTGCAGTGCCGGACATGCTGGAGCTCCAGTATGAACTGGAGTCGAAGGCAGCCAAGTGGTACGCCACGACTGACATTGCTAACGCGTTCTTCTCCATTCCGATAGCGCCAGAGTGCAGGCCACAGTTTGCGTTCCCTTGGAGAGGCATCCAGTACACCTGGAATCCATTGCTCCAGGGGTGGAACCACAGCTCCACCATTTGCCATGTACTGGTCCATACTGCACCGAAGAAAGGTGGGGCCCCAGAACACCTGCAGTATATTGATGACATCATTGTATGGGGGGACACAGCTGGGGAAGTCTTTGAGAAAGGGAAGAAGATAATTGAAATCCTCCTGAACACTGGCTTTGCCATTAAGCAAAAGAAAGTTAAGGGGCCTGCAAGGGAAATTCAATTCCTAGGGATAAAATGGCAAGATGGGCATTGCCACATCCCAATGGAGGTGATAAACAAGATAACAGCCATGGCCCCACCAACCTCTAAAAAAGGAGACTCAGTCTTTCCTGGGCGCTGTGGGGTTCTGGAGGATGCACATACCAAACTACAGCCTGATTGTGAGCCCTCTCTACCATGTAACCCGCAAGAAGAACGATTTTGAATGGGGCCCTGAGCAACAACAATCCTTTGAACAGATTAAACGAGAGATCGCCCAAGCAGTAGCCCTCGGGACAGTCCGGGAAGGGCAGGAGGTTAAGAACATGCTCTACACCACAGCCGGGGAGAACGGCCCTACCTGGAGCCTCTGGCAGAGAGCACCTGGGGAAACCCGAGGCCGACCTCTAGGCTTTTGGAGCCGGGGATACAAAGGCTCTGAAGCTAATTACACACCAACTAAGATGGAGATGCTGGCAGCGTATGAAGGAGTTCGGGCTGCCTCAGAAGTGGTCGGCACTGAAACACAGCTCCTCCTGGCACCCCGACTGCCGGTGCTGGGGTGGATGTTCAAAGGAAAGGCCTCCTCCACACATCATGCAACCGATGCCACGTGGAGTAAATGGGTTGCATTGATAACACAATGGGCTCGAATAGGGAACCCCAGCCGCCCAGGGATACTAGAGGTGATTACGAACTGGCCAGAGAGCAAAGATTCCGGGATGTCACCAGAACAGGAGGTGACACGTGCTAAGGAGGCCCCACCATATAACGAGCTGCCGGATGAGGAGAAGCGATATGCCCTGTTCACTGATGGGTCTTGTCGCATTGTGGGAAAACATCGACGAAGGAAGGCTGCTGTATGGAGTCCCACACGACGGGTCACTGCAGCTGCTGAGGGACAGGGTGAATCGAGCCAGTTTGCAGAGGTGAAAGCCGTCCATCTTGCTTTGGATATTGCTGAGTGGGAAAAGTGGCTGAGACTCTACCTCTACACCGACTCGTGGGCAGTGGCGAATACCCTGTGGAAATGGCTGCAGCAATGGAAGCAGAACAACTGGCAACGTAAGGGTAAGACCGTCTGGGCTGCTGAAGTATGGCAGGACATTGCAGCCCGTGTGGAAAACCTCATTGTGAAGGTGCGCCATGTGGATGCCCATGTACCCAAGAGTCGGGCCACTGATGAACATCGACACAACCAGCAGGCAGACCAAGCTGCTAAGGTTAGAGTGGCTCAGGTGGACTTGGACTGGCAGCGCAAAGGTGAACTGTTCATAGCTCGGTGGGCCCATGAGACCTCGGGCCACCAAGGTAGGGATGCAACATACAGGTGGGCTCGAGATCAAGGGGTGGACCTTACTATTGACACCATTGCAGAGATCATCAACAGATGTGAGACGTGTGCTGCAATCAAACATGCCAAGTGGGTGAAGCCCCAGCAAAATGGAGAGCGATGGCTGAAATAGAGATATGGAGAGGCCTGGCAGATCGACTACATCACACTGCCACAGACCTGCCACAGGAAGTGCCACGTGCTCACAATGGTGGAAGTAACCACTGGATGGCTGGAAGCTTACCCAGCACCCCACGCCACCGCCCGAAACACCATCCTGGGTCTTGAAACCCAAGTCCTGTGGCGACACAGCACCCCAGAGAGAACTGAGTCAGACAACGGGACCCACTTCCAAAACAACCTCATAAATGCTTGGGCAGAAGAGCACGGCGTCAAGTGGGTCTACCATATCCCCTACCACGCACCAGCCTCTGGGAAGATCGAGCGCTACAATGGACTGTTAAAAACCACATTGAAAGCATTGGGAGGTGGGACCTTCAAAGACTGGGACATGCATCTAGCAAAGGCCACCTGGATAGTCAACACAAGAGGATCTGCCAGTCGAGCTGGCCCGGCTCAGTCGAAACCTCCACGTGCTGTAGATGGGGAAAAAGTCCCTGTGGTGCGCATGAGGAATATATTGGGAAAAATGGTCTGGTTTAGTCCTGCGCCAGGCAAAGGTAAAGGCAAACCCATCCACGGGATTGCTTTTGCCCAAGGACCTGGGTGTACCTGGTGGGTGATGCAGGACAACGGAGAGGTCCAATGTGTACCACAGGGGGACTTGATTCTGGATGAGAACATGCCGTGAACTATGCTGTGCCTGTATAAATTATTACTTTGCTATTGTTAACTGCTAAATGGCAGCTGGACATGACGCAGATGGTATAGAATAAAGGGGTGGATTATGTCCTGGTTCAGCTAGGATAGGATTAGGTTCCCCCAGTAGAGAGAGAGGGGGAAGGGATCTCCAGAAGGGTTATTCATACCATGCTGGCGTCAGGTCCAGGGGCGGAACCTTTTTTACTTGCTCTTTGGTGGGCTTGGTGGCGGGAACCTGTTCTGTGACCATTTTGCGGTATTTCTCTGTATATCATTTGTCTTGTTCACTATTATTGCTGTTTATTGTCGTTATCATTGCTACTGTTGTTCAGGTTGTTTTATCACTCTGTTGTATTAAATTTCTTCTTATTTTAGCCCGGGTTTGTGCCCAACTTCCAGCCTGACCAGCTGCGGGCAGGGGAGGAGCAACGGCAATGTGCTCTCCAGTCCCGGCAGGGCTTAAACTACAACAAAAGCCTATTTCCAGACTCATCTCAGAGAATGTTCTGTAATAGGGAGAGTTTTCTCCAGTACTCAGAATTACTTCTGAAGATCAAGGTCTGATTTAATACAGCAGACGGCAGATGTGTTCACATCTCTTGCTATGAGATCCCTCTCTTTCTGTCCGCCGAAACATAGATCTGCACCCAAGTCTGAATCAGACCGCAGAAGGCACTTGGGGTTTGCCTTAATCAGCACTAGGACAGACACAGAACCTCATGCCCAAGTGGTACCTGCCAAATGCTGAAGGAAGCAACATGGTCCATGCCGAATACATTAAATGTCATTGTCCAGGTCAGTGGGGAACCAATAGACAGCTGCACCAAGGGCTGCGCTTTTAAGATCCTGTAATGGATCTTGTCAGAAGAGTTGTTTCTTCATCCCGTCAAACTGGCCAGGCTCCAAAATCTGAACAAATTTTATATATACATTAAATCTCTAGCACTTTAAAATAGTTAAATTTGCTCCCAAATAATTTGGGGATAATTTTATGTGCTAGTTTGTTTTCTTTCTAACATGTTTTTCTAAAACACGTTTCTCTTCATGTTTGTTTAAATCACTTGGAGGATTTCAGTCTAGATAGTTTTTCAGGTGTCTCTTCTTTTTCTAGTCTCCTTTATGTGAGTATTTTCCTCAGGGCCATATAGGTACACAGGTTACGGTCATATGTTCAAGGTTTCTTTGTCACAAATGTAGAAGTGTCTATGAATGTTGTTATTCACATGCCAGAGAACAACACTGAAGAACAGCCTCTCTGTCTCACATACTGCCAAACATGTTGATGGTTAAACCCTGATACTGTCCAGAATCTTTCCTGTGAAATGGCGTGGCTGATGATCAAACCTCCTCCCATGAAACTTTATCGATAATCACTTTCAATGTTGATTTCAGTTCCATTTCAAAGCTATCTGTAAGGGACTTTTTGGACTTTTGCCTGTCTCAACGTTGCTGCTTCACGACCACCACTTCCTGGCCTCAGCATCCTGTTGTTGTGGAGGAGTACGTCTTGAAGTAGACAAATAGTCCCTGACAAAAACCACGACATCTGCCCGAAGCGAAAACAACTGTAGCCTTGGCAGCGCTCATCAAGCTGCACCTGCACATGAGCCGTGTGTAGAGGAAACCATGGCGAGGAAGACAACAGAGACCAAAGACATCTCAGATCAGCCCCTCACCATCATGACCAACATGGACTCTGCGCATGCGCGTACAGAGGACCACAGGGCGGCACATATTACAACAAGCCCCATAGAAATGGGCAGACAAATCGTCAGGACAGGGACCATAAAAAGACAGACTGCGTACTCCTCTCAGAAGCTTGTTAGGGGATGTTGTTTGTTGGAGACTTCGACGGAGCCAGGAACATGGAGCATCATCGACACCGACGAGCCAACAGAACATCGCCAGATCCATGGTTGTGGTGGTGGTAATTAGTTGGGCCTCTACCATTGTCTTGTTTAGGGATTCCAACATTTTCCTTTCTTTTCCTCTCCTATCGCTCTTATCCGTAATTATAGAAAATTAAGTTTATAAGCTTGTACAGCATCTGACCTCGTTTGTGTCTTAATCTTACTCTTGGGATCATTTAAGAACTCTCCCCGGTATCAGATCAGGACACACTGCTAGTTTGTCATGTCAGCGTCTGTAGGGCCTTAATATGTATGTTGATTTTAATTGGATTTTCTCTACCTCTTCTCATAGTTCATTGTTCTTGCACCTGTAGACAAAAGGGGAAGTAGCTGGAATTTGGCCAGAGTATTATCTCTGCTGAAATTATGAAAACATTAATGACAATGAAAACGTTGACAAATGTTTTTCCAATATTCCTAATTGCTATTTTTAAATGACAGCAGGCTACCAAAAAACCTAATAACCACAACTCTGCTTTTAGTTTTAATAGTGATTCTGAAGGTAGGGTACTTCTTACCAAACTGTGAGGTTTTGTTCCTGATGCTATCAAGACCTAGCTATGCTTACTCTGGCTTAGTTTTAGAATTGCATGGGATTTTAGGCTAGAAAACTTTCGAATGGCTGGAGTTTAAAGAGGAATCCTCCTTGCTTCCATACATAAAGCGATACCCTGTGATTGGAAGTCAGCTAGCCAAAGGCAGACACTAATTGTAGGGAGAGGTGCTCGGAAGATCTCGAGATGTACGGAAAGAACAGGGAACTAAAGATCTCACGATATACAGAAAGGCGTATATAAAGCAATTGCACAGTTAATAAATTGAGCAAATAGCAACCACCATATTGTAGCAGGAACCCCCTTAGTTGCAGGACGAGGCTGTGAGACAAGACACACACCAATATGGTTAACAGTCAAGCTCCGATCTTTATTAGAAAAACAAGTCCTTATATATTCTTGTGACAGCAAATCCGTGTGTTGCTCTGGCGCATGCTCATTTCAAAAACTCATTCCTCGCAGCACTTTCAACAAGCGCTACTAAGCGTGCACAACTGGTAGACAAATTTCTGCTCTGTTATTCTACAGATTCCTTTCTTATCTGTTTCTTCCCTAATGAGTAAAAATACTTTCACTTTTAGCTGTCATTAATCTAGATGCCATTAGTCTTCTAACACAAGTGCGTCATTAATTTAGACATTGTTAATCTTCTAACTTGAATGCTGATGACACTTTTACATTGTCAGTGATGCAGACGGTTTGCGACCCGGCATACGCACCCACACCATATCGGCGTTTGTGCTTTGTTCCCGCGAAGGTTTTAACCTCCTGCAAGGGTTAGCTGTGATCTGAACGCCACATTTCTGTGGCTTGACAGGTAGAAAAAGACAGCTAATACCTTACCACAACAACTAATCACTGAGAGGGAATGGCGGAGAATAACAGATTCATCCTGTACCCTGAGTGATCATAAAGTAATAATTTCTCAGTACTTGAAGACATGACAAAAAGCCACATTTGCCACCCATAACCAATCTTTTCTTTAGGATCAAAATGTTTGCTTCCGGTAAAGATTCCTATGCATGATATGTAGTCTGCACTGGTGACCTTTCCTTATTGCCGTGTAATTGCAGAATTATCTTTCTCTGTGAGTCACACACTTCCTTGAATCAAAGGAATGGAGCTTTTTTTTCTGCACTTGAAGGGGAGTGGTGTTTTAAAATCCCATGCATACATGAACAATTAATTAACAGCTCTTAGGATATGTCAAGTTATGAACTATGGTTTTGGAGCCTCAGTTCCTCAAAAGGGACCAGCAGCAAACTGAGGCTTAAACTGTCACTCATCAAATAGAAAATGACACTTTTTCAAAACTGTCATTTGATCCCTAGTCCTTGTATTATTTCTGTTAAGTACTTCTTTGGCCAAATATCAGGTTTAGCAAACATTGTGTAATTTAAATCTTCCAAGTAGATTGTACAGGAATGCACACCAACTAATCAGTGCTGGGGAGAATAAGGAGAAAAAACCCTTGACAGTGTTGATTTTCAACCACATATTACTATCACTAACCCCATCTTTGTTCTGTAGATGAAGGGTATTTACACAGACTGTATCTGAAAACTGGGTTGTGATGGTTTATCACAGCTAGATCTAACTGTTCCGTTTCTTTTGATTGAATGTGTGCTTTTCCATCTTAAGAGTTGGTTTGTAGCAGTTTCAAATGCTTCACTACATCTCTGATTTATGGAGAGTTTTACTAGGTCACAAAGGAGGTCATGTCTCAGGGAAAAGGACCATCAGAGACGAGATCCAAGGACAAAAGATTAATAGATAAGAGCTTCTAAAGTGGTTCTTCAGTGTTTCAGAAAGAAGTCAGGGTATCTACCTTGGAGTAACTCACCTCTTCTGTTTGCAATTAAAAAACCCCCTTTTCACAAAACTATATCTAAGGTAGAATAACCAAACCAGACCTACAGGTGTACGGGCACTGCACCTAAGGAAACTACAGCAAAATTAGTGTATCTATATAAATAGGAATGCATTGAACAGCCATCATCCAGGACACACACAAAAAAAAAAAATATAGACCATTTAAGTAATTAGGGATAATTGGCAAAAAAGGTATTCTGAGCCACTGGCACTTGTTTGTCTCTGTACAGTCATGGTCCAAAATTTTCTGCCAGTGCAAATAGGAGCATTACACAAAATGGTCTCTCCCTGCTGCGTGTCTGCACAGCATTACTTTTGTCATGGACAATGACTTTAATCATTGAACCAGACACAGAACAGCCTGCGGTGTTCCTGCCCTGAAGAAATGCCCTTCCTAGGAAGAAAAAGTCATCACTTCTAGGTGGTTTGATTATTTTTTACCCACCAAATTCAGCCAGATATATAAATTAATATAGCACAGATTTCTCCAATGTCTGTAACAAAAAATACTTGCAATTGAAAAATTGTGTTTTAAAACGTGCTTAAAGGTCTAGTGACTGATGCAAATCTTCCATTCATGTTTGAGACAAGGCACAATATATTCTCTATTTTCTAGAAAGCATATTTTTGGTAAAGCAAAATACAGAGTGTGGACAATAGCTTTTGTTCTTTTAGTCCATGCCAAACGTGAAGCCACAAGTCACATCCCAGATGGCTGCTGCAGAAGTGAAATGTCAGAAATTTTCTTCATGAGAAACATTTTCTTCATGGGACAGAGTGCAGCTGTTATGTGTGACCACCAGGAAGCCTAACTTCACAGAGGTCACCTTATCAGAATAGAAGAGAGAGAAACAACTTTCATCCCAAAGAAAATCTCATGTGAGGAAAATTATTATAATTTCTGAAGACACTGTGTCAAACACAATATTATTTTTGCTTGAATTCTTGAAAATTTTCCCTGCTGTGAGGGTTACTGGGCAATTGCTAGACAGCTCACAGATTCTATCATTAAAAATATCCCCAAAATATTGTTCCCATCTATTTTAAGTGTTTTTTCTGTTCCTGAGATTCATAGTTTATGCTTCATTGAACTAGTTTGGAGAAAAACATTGTCCCAAAGTTGTGTTTCAGTTTTGAATTGTAAGTAGTGAAGCTGCTCTTTGGGTGAGAACAGGGGCATTCATGGGCAGGAAGAAAGAGAAGGTTGAGCTGGTCTGCAGCCCTGGGCACTGTGTTATCTGGGACACAGATTTCCATAGCAAAGGAAGAGACCACTCTAATCAGGTTCTGGAAGCTGGATAGGACACCAGGGGAAAGCACAGTGTCACATCCCCTACTGAAGTAATTGGAGACTGCTACAAGGTGGGGTAACTTGGTTTTCTGCATTTTATACATTCTGGACAGAAAAAAAAATAACAGAACAGTGCATTAAGCCATATTTTAGAGCTCTGCCAGGGTCTGGGAATCAGTCCAGGTACATGAGCCTTGAAATCTGCTCTTTCACATTGTATAACAAGGAGAAAAAACTTCTCTCATATTAGACTTTCATTCAGTAATCCAGAAGCTTTCTATGATGTGTTATATCCGTGCTATAAATAACTGCTTCTCTCTGAAACAAAATATAATCTTTGTGCTTTGCCTTTGTCATAAGCTTTCTCCATGTAACTTCCTTTCATCTACACTTATATTAGAAGGGGACAAGAGCCTTTGCAGACCTGGATTTAGTTCTAACTTTGCAAACAGTGTACTGGAGATGAGATCATAGGGATTGGCTAGGCCACTGGAAGCAGATACGGTATTTTTCTATCTCTGTCATGCTGGGATACTTGTGTCAGTGACAGACATTGACAGCCAGCGGTGCAGAGGAAGTTAATCTTAAATTACAGTTTATGCCATTCCTCTGACATGTAGCACTCCTCTCTCTGGTGTTATCTACATGCATATTCATTGCTACCTGAGCCTTCAGTGCTTTTCTAAGCCTAGATTTTAAGAATGAAGCCCTGGTAAATTTGGAAATGTCAGACTACATTTGTTCCTTTGTATGTCTGAAGATGGAAACCATGCTGTTGCTGCAAGAAGCTGTCCTGCCCTAGATCACACATCCCTGTTGACTCCTCTGTGTTAGCATTCATGATGGTGCTGCCATGTGGTGAGCTGGACCAGGTCACTGATCTGGTTAAAAAGGATCCAGAGAGGAAAGCAAGCTGATTCACTGGTTTTACACTGTCACTGCTACAGCTGGGGTGAAGAGGTGCAGAAACACAAAACAGAAGAGGGAGAGGAAAGACGACATTTTCAGTTGCCTTGTAGTCTTTGACTGGCTTATACTGGTCATGAACCTGCATCCTGAGTCTCAACATGTTGTCTGTAGCCCAGCTGTGAACTGAGTTAGTTCTCTAAAAACTCTTGCTAAATGATAGGACAAGACAAGACACTCCCAATGTATAAAATGAGGGTCTAGTTGTTAATCACCATCACAGACCTATTTGCAAAGAAGATATTGCAAATCTTTTATGATATCTTTACAGCAATATGAAAGAAAACCTTGCCAATGATGTCTTCATGTCAATTGCAAGATTTGATTGTAAAGTGATATAATAAAATGATTATAAAAGAAATGCTTTACAAAACTTTGTGTGTCACTTAAATTAATGTCTTGCCAAGGGGCCAAGATTGTAATTTTGTTTCAGCCTATATTTCTTTCAAGTTATACACTGCATTACACTAGATGTGTGACTTTGTTGCCATTATTCATAATTTACATACACAGTAGTGTCCAAGCCATTTATTGGTTTAGAAGTATTGTCAAAATGAATTACTCTTTGATTACTGATGTTGCTAGTGGAATTATTCAGTTACCACATTAAATTGACAAAAAGTTCATTATTTGACAGAAAATATATGAGAATCTTTATCACTGCTGTGTCTGTCAAGCACTGCCATAACCCATCACTGTAACCCATTCTGGTTTTGGGCAAAGACTGTTAGAGGAGAGAAACAATAGTTGCAAGTTTTCCCAATTTTTTAGAATCCATTTTCCATACGTTTAAATTCCTTTTTCTGTCAAAACATATACCACTTCTTAAAAAGTTATTGCTTCCTTCAAGAAGAATATAACTCCTGAGACATCGTGCATTCCTCATATTTATTGGATGCAGAGAAACAAGGAATGGAGTGTTTCCTTTGTGAGCATGGGATCTGAAGACTGAAATAAGTCTTGGTATGACTCATTGTTTCTCTTGTACTGCCATATTCAAGTTCAATTTAAAGCCTGTTTGATTCCTGGTTAAACCCAGTCATGAAAGGTTTGTTCCTCTGTAATCAAGACTTGATTCATTTGTCCTTACATTCCACTTGACTTGATGTTTTGGAAATGTGATGCCACTTCAGATTGGAATCTGAGACTGAGTTTAGGGTTTTAATGTGACTTGTTCCATCTGATTTAAATAACTAATAATTTTTCTTGAGATGCTACCCCATACTCTGACACCAATATGTATTCTTAGGTTATTTCCTCATCAATCTATCAGTATTTTTTCATGGGTTTTAAGGTGCTCTCTCATCCATTTGCAAAGCAGTAATGTCTAGAGATGTGTCAAATCAGATTTTTATCCTTGGTTTGCAGTAAAAAGCAATTGACCCTTTCCAATAGGCATCTAAGACCAGATGCAGAGATATTTTAGGTGTATTGATCTCATGGGAATTCAGGAGTATAAAAAGTAAATATATTAGATCATTATGTTAAAAAAAATCTAAACTGATCATAGCACAGCTAAATGTTGCCCTTTTTTTCTAGGATATACAAGCAACAACATTCCCATCTACACACTTCTCTTTCTGCAAGAGATTGTTCCCACCCACTTCTTTCATGTCCTCTTCTATCCATTTGTTCATTCTTCAGCAGTGCCTGACACAGATGCAAGTCAATTTTCAAATGTCTCTTATCCTCTAGACTGGATTATGTCTTTAAATCTCTGAAAAAATATCTCCTGATTTGTCCTGTGTCTTAGTTCTTATTTTATCTCCTCCAAAAGAATTCCTCATCCTGCTGTGTTACACTCCTTCACCGTGCCTCTTCTACCTCCACCCTACCCTTCATTTCAATCTCTCTTTCCATCACAGTAGTAGAACTTGGGGTTGTCTACACAGCTGGGCAGAGAAGGGAGCTTGTTTTGCCCATGTTATTAGATGACTAAATAAAATACAGTTCTCCTCTGAAAGCCATACACCAGGTCCATTCAGCACTGGGCCTGCACTGGTAATCTCAGCAACTCTACAAGGTTCACTAGCTGTGTACAGCTGTGACCATCTCAAAGCTTCAACTAAGGTAGGGAAGGACAAAATTTGCTTCCTCGAGAATATAAGGCTGGACCATTAATGGAAAGGAAGAATTAAAGAGGAAAGAGAATCTGCAGAAGCAGGGAGGTAGAAGATAGATTGGAGAAATCTGAGTTTGCTGCTCCTTGGAAGGATAAAGAAAATGGCAACCGCAGTAGATGAGAGAGCACATTCCCCACTGAACAGTATCTGTCCCACATGTAGCATGTAATTCGTCCCACATGTTACAGCCACAGTCTTAGCAGCACCCAGTCCAAATCCCCAAGGCTCTGGTACTCTCAGAATAGGCTGAAAAGTGATGGCCATAGATTACCGAAAACAATCCACTGTCTCACATGGCTTGCTTAGTGTGCTTTGCCTGGATCCTTCTGCTTGCTATCGTGGACATCAGTATCAAAACTGTCATCCATCCAGCATGGAGGATAGATGGTAGAGTTCGTGCCTGCCCACACCACAGTATTCTTGACAGTCAAACCTGAGATTTGCAATACAGCAGCAGAAGGATTAAATTGCTGGGGTTTAATCTTACAAAGTTGAAAAATGCAAGGCAAACTGCAGTCTCATATGCCACAGTGACAGAAGAGCAATTAAACCCTGTTGAAGCTGTGTTTTGCCATAATCTGTTACAAGCCCTGTGTTGAGAAATGATTACAGCAGAGCAGCAGTAGCAATGGCAGACAACTAAAATGGTACTGATAGCATCATACTCTCTCTTCCTATACTGCTGCTCTTTAACAAACCTAACATATCTCTTTACCTGACTAGAGGAGTCAGTTATTGTTGATGCAAGTTGGCCCAACTCCACTAGTTCCAAGGGTATCTTTGGCCCTTCAACAGTACAGAAATCGGGTCACGAAATTTATATTCAGATTTTAGCTCATACGTTTTTGTCAATGTATCCTTGCTCTCACTATCCCCTTAAAGAAGTTGGTATATATAGTGCAGATATTTTTAAACTAACTAGATACAAATTAAGGTAATTTAAACACATATGCCTTTTATAAGTTTTATGAAAGAAAGCTATATGTTTCATGGTAGTCCTGACTCTAAAATTGAGTAGAAAAATTTAAACAACAAATTTCAGCTAACGACATTGCTGTGAGATAAAAATAATAATTTCTTATGTGAGTTTTGTTATGCTGTTTTTTGAAGTAATATGTTAAGTCCCTCTGCTAGCTAGTTAGATTTCTTGATCTCCATCTTATTTGGCTCAGTAAGATTATATTATATTTTATGTCTAGATTTTAAAGGCACAAAACTTTTTTGGTGAAAAACAATGAAAAACTGACACTAACAATTTAAATTTCTGTTATCATGGTCTGACCTCCCTTCAGCCATATTCAGCCAAGAATTCAGCCTCTGGAAGTACTCCCCTGATCTCCCACAGCATGCCCGGGGAAATCAAAGGGACTGAGAGACAGTAAGTGAAACATTTAGAAATCTGATATCTAGCTGGTGACTCCCGTAACACCACAGTTTCTTTGGTATTTTGTTATTAAGCAGGTATTTTTGAAGAAGAACGTAAGACCAACAGTGAAATAGTTTTTTATTTTTCTAGTTTTATTTCTTACAGTTCCTCCTGTTTCTGTGCCTGATACTTATGAATGCCAGAAAATATATTCTCAGGCAAACACCTTTGAGGAACATCACAAGATTCAAAAGGAGGAAAAGCCTCACAGAAAAAGACATCTCGTATGAGTCTGCATAATTCTGTGTGATGTATAGCACTAAATACTGTGCAGGTTTCATTTCGTAGATGCCAGCAGTACACCTCTGCATGTCTGCTCTTTGGGACAACATTGCTAGAACCTGTTTCTCTGGCTACCTGGTTCTTGCATTTGCTCTCTAAAAACTATTTGCATTTGAGTAGCCTTTTACACTTTCTCTCCAGGTTTAGGGTTGGCTTCATAAGGTGAAAAACACACTAGAAATATCCTCTTTGGGGTATATATTTTCCTAAAATTATGCGGCATTGCTTTGTTCCTTTTGAACAAGTTAGAAACTGACTTATGTAGGGATATCACAGAGGGATGGATAAGCAATTAGCTCAAATTGGGGTAATTATTTAATTATAAAGTAGGAGCTAAAATTATGGGAAAAAGTTTTCCTTTCAAATAGAGAAATGTTTTTACAGCTTTGCACTTCAACTTTCTTATCCCCAAATAATGGATGTAAACTCATGCCTTGCTAACAAAAATATTAACAAATAATTTCAAAGTTTTAGGCCACATTCCACTACCGATGTGGCAAGACTACAAAAGCTCACATCACCCTTCCTTTCCATCCAAAAGATTGACACATTATCTGGTCCCCGAAGGAGAAAGAAAAAAAAACATACTGGAGACACTGTTCTGCAACCAGATTTTCAGCCTCTGTCTGTGTTAATAAAATCTCTCCAGCTGTCAAAATTCTCCAGTTGGAACATAGTTTTGGGTGGGTTTCACTTCTGTCCCAAGAAGTCAATTGAATTGTGCATTTAGCTAGTGAAATAATGAGCTATCTCCTACCTACCATCCTTATTTCTGACCTTTTCTTTCCTGAGACATGTTTTAACTCCAGAACTAGTAAGCAGCGTTATATATACACTCTCCCTGTGGGTGATACAGGCAATCATGGCTGCTCACAACAAGTTTCTTCCTGTTCAGTGTGCTCAGACATTAAGTTCCCAGACAAGAATCTCCTGAGATGCCGCTGTCTGGATTTCCAGCTCTTGTTTCTCATGACGGTATCATCAGCATCATCAGTTGTAACCCAATTCATCTAACAAGAACACGTATATATATATATATATAGTGTATTATACTGCATGATGGCACTGTGGGGTTGTTTTGTGACTCACAATGTTAGAAAAAGAGTGTGCTGTAATAGAGATGGAACAGCATAAGCACTAGGCAGCTCTCAAAGCCCTCGCTTCTCAAGGGTTAGGTTGTGGTATACAAAAAAGAGAAACTCAGTTTGACAGTCCTGGAAAAAGTATGCAGAAACGAACACAAGGAGGCCTATGTTACTTGAAGCTTCTTAATAATGTGGGAGGTGTTTTTAATGTGAGTTGACTGAACATAAAGCAAGGCAATTTAAGGATGTTTTCTTTACAGCTTTCTCTGACGTCTTTGGAAATCACATAATGCCAAGCTATTTTCTTCTGAAACAGAAATATCTCCTTAAGTGTAGAGAGTGAATCAAACAAAATACAGCTTTCCAACATCTGAGTTTTGGAAAGCCACAGGATAAAAGGAACTTCCACATTATTTGCAAAAGTAGTATTCTGTAACTTTTTCATTCCTCCTTCTAGTCCTGTATGGTATATTCCTAATCAATACCACAAACCAGGCCTGGGCTAATTTAAGAGTCAGCACATGGCTTCTCCAGTGACACTTTATCTCACCCATCTAGATGGCATTTGAGGACATTTTCTTAGTCTGACAGCCACACTGCAACCCAGTCAAAATTTCAGTTCAGACTGGTCAGCCAGTCAGCCTGAGGTTCTGGACCCCTCCACCATTCACACTCATGTTAGCTCCATGGGGCTTGTGCAGTGGGAACTAAACTTTTTGAAAGGAATACAGGGATGCTCTGCCCCCAGTGAGAAGCTCATGCATGATAAAAAAAATGGCGTTATGAACATCCTGCAACCAAGCTCCCGGTCAGTGTAACACATCCCAACAACATCAACTTTGAAGGTACAGCTTGTACAGGGCAGAGGAGAACATGGTGATATCTGGGAGATGGGGGATGCTGTTTAGAAATATGGCAATACCGGTAATGAAGGAAGGCAAAAAAAACCTGCTATAAGGCTGAAGTAAAAAGGCAGAGGCCCCCTTACTGCAGTATAGTACTATCTATTGGCAGTAATGGTTGGACTAGACGATCTTCAAAGTTTTTTCCAACCTAGATGATTCTGTGATTCTGTAAAGCTGTGGCCATTATTTACCTTTTCTGTGACTGCCTCTCTTCATATTTGTGACTGACGCACAATTTGTGCATCAGTCAGTTTGTGACTGAGAATAGCTTGTAAAATAAAAGTAAGAGAGGAAATGAATTCCATGATATTTCATTTCTAAATTACAAATGCAAAATGCTACATGGGAACAGGACAGTTTAAAATGGCTGATCTAATCTCATGGTATTAGGAATGAACCTCTCTATCAGGAATACAGACACTAAGGCACAGCTCTGTGAAAGCACCAAGACTGAAGCAGAGAAAGACAGACATCTGATGGGTATAGGACTATGGCTTTATTCTGACTCACCACACATACATTTTCTCACCACGTATAATGAAACTTAAAATACAAATAAATATGCTAACCTGTGGTATCAATATTATGTATAATCAGGACATAGAAAGTAACATGTATTGTCCATTAAAAAATAAAATTGGTATAGATTAAGGGCACAAGGTAAAGAAATCTTCATTTATAAAAAAGTAACATCAGCTCTTAAATGAAAAATACAATACATTTCTGCACAGGTTCCATATCCTCTTCCTCTAGCCATATAAAAGCTAGGTGCCTAGTGTAGGCTTGCTATATAGGCTTCTGCACTATCTTGTTGACATAAACAAGTAGGATAACTTGTTCTCTGAACATATGTTTCAGAATGAAGTAAACTGCTCTCTTGAGATGCCAGTCTCACACTGAACTAAAGACATTCAACTTTGACCAGATATCTAAGATGGTTGGGGTTAGATGACATAAACTCCATTTTAAGTGCACACAAATTCTAGTGAAGTACAAGCATTTTACTGTCTTATCTACCTTGTTTTATAGTTCTGTACTATGTTCCTTGAATCCCACACCCTTATCTCTAAGAAATGGTTATTTTCATTCATAATGTGTGAGACATGGAGAATTTGTTCTGTATTTATGTTGTGCATAGGAGGCAATCTTCTAAAACCAACAAAAAATAAAACCATTTTTTTTACATAATGTACTATAGTAGTATTATAACACTAAAGACTCCACATCACTTCTTAAACTTGAAAGTATTAGCTGTATTGTTTGGAGAAAGCCCAGGTGGACAAGAGTAGCAACTTTCTTTTTAGTCTGTCTGGTGGATTTTACAGTAGCTCTTCTCTGGCCTGTGGAAGCACTCTAGTGACTAGCTGGCAGAACAATAATAATCAACAGCAATACATTGTGATGGTTTGGCTTTGGCTAAATGCCAGGTATCCACCAAGTCGCTCTATCACTTCCCCCCCCCCTTTTCCCCTTGTTCTCTCAACAGGGCAAAGAGCGGAAAGAAGATAGACCAACCCTTGTGGGTGAAACAAAAGCAGTTTTAATATAAGCAAAGAGAAGCAAAGGTCCGCGCGCGGAAGCAAAAGCAAACAGATTTATTCTCTGCTTGCCATGAAGAGGCGATGTGGGGCCTTCTCAGGATCAGGGCTCCCATACGCATAGCGGTTGCCTCGGAGGACCAAGGGTGACCCCACCCCCTTCCTCCTTTCTCCCAGCTTTATACTCGAGCAGACGTCATGTGGTCTGGAATATCCCTTTGGTCAGTTCGGGGCAGCTGTCCTGGCTGTGTCCCCTCCCAAGATCTTGCCCACCCCGTCCCACTGGGAGGGGGAAAATGTCGGAGAGAGCCTTGGTGCTGTGTAAGCACCTCTTAGCAGCAGCCACAACACCAGGGTGCTACCAACACCCTGCCAGCTCCAACATAAACACAGCACCGTGAGGGCTGCTATAGGGGAAAACCGATTCCAGCTCAGCCAGACCCAGTACAACCATTCAACGAATTAAGCCTGTGTTGTCTTGCAAGTTGAATCACAAGTGCAGAAAGTTCTCTCTCCAGTAGAACAAGTGGTTGGCAATTGATAGATTTGGCATAACAGCACATCCACATAGAACATGGCAGAGAGTAGCATTCTGCTTCCAGTCCTTCAGCAGCATAAGCCAGAGCATCAGGATCAGGAGCCCAGACTTGCAGTCCTTCGGACATATATTAATGCTCGGATCAGGGACAGTTTAAATTAACAAAATACACAGTTTGTTCGTGCAAAAATACATTCTTCAGCCAAGAACAGAAGCTCTGGGCTTTTTTTTTTACTGTAAATTACTATTTTGTCATAAAGTGAAGCAAGAGCAATTAAAAAAATAAACCTTTAAAATGCATCTGCTACATGTTAAATTTATTCATGTAGCAGGAATTGCAAATGTAGCAACTGACCAGTGTTCAGAAGAGTAAATTACGGAACTGTGAGATGCCCCTGTGATATATTCTTCTCCACCTTCATGTAACAGTTAGAGATGACTGCCTATGGCAGTTACAGTTGATTAAACAACAATATTTGAAGTTTATCTGCTTAAATATTATCTTCAAAATAAAGTCCTTATTAAGAAAACCTTGCTCACATACAGACATGCAAAAGGAGTGTGGCTTTTTGTTTCTAATACATGTAAATGCTTGTCTGCAAGAATTACCACAGATTTTTGTCATGTATATACATTTCAGAGCTTAGTAAGGTTTAAGCTCTTCATATATTCTGCTTTGAGTTGACTGCTGAGATTTAAAGTAATGTTTTTTTTGGTTTTTGTTTTTGGTTTTTTTTTTTTTTCCTCTCTGGTTGTCTGTGTTTGCTTTGTGAAAATGACACTTTCTGTCCTGGGGATGAGGGATGACAAAAACAAAGGGAAGAGTTAGAAATCTACTACTGCATTATATCCACAATAAACGTGGAAATTTGGTAAGATTTTTATATATGTCCGCTTGACAGCTACAGCGTGTGGCTCCGCTGGTGCGGAGCTACAGGTATTTACTAAAACCAGAAGGTGGCACCAAAGACTGTCTAACATTTGCAATAGAACGGACTGAAAGCACACAGTTGAGAACCTTTGTTTTTGCTAACAGATAAAATGGGGGTGGGGGGTGGGGGTCACAGCCCCTTCATTGGTTTTAGGAAGCTGGGTTAGGTAGATTTCTTGGAAAACACTCCAGAAATACGATCTAGTGTATTATGACTCACTCATCCCAGATAAATTATCTTTTATGAACTGACATGAATAAATCAGCTTGTTTGGGATTGGTAAATGTATAATCCTGTACTAATACCAGTAAATGTATTCATTGTTCATAAGAGTTCAGTTAGTCATCTTGGCAAACACAACAATGTATACTCTATCTATGCACATTATGTTTAACTGATGCTGTTCATCTTGACTATCAGTCACCTAATCTGGGGTTTACAACTTCTCAACTGGATTTTTATCTCACTCCTCGACAGCACTGAAGGTCAAACTGCCTTCTCTGTAGTAGCAGCACCTAGTCAGCCAAACGTCGATTATGACAGGCTGTAGTAGAAGCAAACTGAATGGATTGAGTTTGTGGAAAGCAATTACGATCTTTTGCATGCTGCCGATGTTTAGAGAATTGTGAAGGAGGAGAAGCACGTGGGGTGAGGAGTACTGATGAGATGTCTTGCTTACACGTGCCTCAGAGTGAGGACAGAAGTAAAGGCAGCCAGGTGAAAACTGGTTAACTTTGTAAAAGGCAGTGTTGTTAGCATGCTGGCAGAAGGTATAGTTAAGATAGTAGCATATTATGACATGTCTACTAGAACTCATACAATGTTTAGGGTTTAAAGAACATTTTATAAAAATAAAAAAATAAAAAAATCCAAAAGTAATGGTCTGCATAGTAAACCAAATTATGTTAATTTTTTTAGAATACAATTTGCATTTTTAATATTCACGTCTTCTATATACAGATGTTTTGTTCATATCATCTAACTACTGAAATAATATTCTTGACTAGAAAACTTTACTGCAGTGTTGGCAAATAATGTTTGATGCTTTGTTTAAAGCATTTATACTGACAGATTCCCTGCTCTCTCAGATCAGATGATTTTCTATTAGCCGATAAAAGTACTCAAATATGTTCAGCAAAACTATTGTTTGATCTCTTCCTCTGATCTTTCTTTGAGGTACAGTAATCTATCCATTTCCTCAGCATATTGTGACCGGCCACAATGAATCCTAAATCTGCTTTTATGGACAAAACTTCCCTCATCTTCATAGCCTTATGTACACTTGTTACCTCACTGAACTCAAATATAATATAAATTAATTTTAATCTATATCTGATGTATCACTTAAAATTGTTGTTTTCTTTTTTCTTCTCCTCTACTTCTTCCTTTGACTATTGTGAACTTCAAAGCTAGTGTTTGCTTTCTCCTTTTTTACACAAATTCAGAAGATAACTAACCTGATTCATCTATGATAATCCCGAAGCATCATCCATCACGTTATACCTTCTCTGAAATTCAAATCTTAAATTATGCCTTCAGATATAACCCATGCCTCCGCACTGTGTTCATCTGCTGCCTGATTTACTGTCTTAAATTTCTGAAATTGTACTAACATCACTTCATAAAAGCTGAGTGGGGTTTAAGGTTTATAATCCATACTTAAATTTTGCAATTTCCAAGTTTATTTTATTTTCCTTCTTAGGGGATCTTACTAAGCAAAGAATTTACAAATTTAATACAATTTCTAGGGTGTGTTTTTCACTCTGGTTTGTGGCTTTTGAAGATTGAGTCATACCAGAGCAAAACTTATGGACAGGAATACTAAAGCTGGCCACCTACCTGCTCCTTTTACTAAGTTCATCCTTTTACCCTCACGTATCCTCTATACCACCATACTAATTCTTCTATCTTTTTTGATATTAGCAACATTTAGATATGTTATCATGTCCTACCCTTAGTCATTCCTTAGCCAAACTATTCAGATTTCTTCAAGTGTTCCACCATAAAACAGCTCTCTCGTCATCACTTTTATATTGCTCTTCCAACCAATCTTCAGCTGCTCAGTATCTTTCTATCAATGTGGTGTTCAGCCCCGTAATTCTAGGCTTTTGTCGTATTAAGTGCATAGTTACTTAGGTCAGTGTATTTTGCCTGCTCTGTCTCATGTGCGTCCATGTAAAGAGCTGAAACGCAAGGATTAGAGAGCTGCAGCCTGCCAGGGTGGAAGCAAAGAGCTATCTGCATTCCATTCTTCAGCACGCACGTGGAGAAAGCGCGTTCAGGCAAGTACCTGCTTACCCTGCATTAGGCACCACGCTTGCATGTCAGTTGTTAAGTATATCATCAGATAATAATATATGATAAAGCATGATTTTTGCAAGTATTTTAGAACAAGCATGAAATGATGAGGTTGTGAAATATAATATTGGCTATGAAGTAATTATCTGGAAGCCTTTCAAGAAAAACTGAAGTGGTATTGTGAATTTTAGTGTTAAAAGTCTGAGTTTGGTGATACGGTCTAAAAGAAACATTCAGTTCAGCTCTTTTATAACAGGTCTCTTGGACTATCAGCTTCCTCCAATTGTATCGTAGTATTCTGAAATCACTTATCAGCAAAAAAGCGACCCCCTGACCTTACTGGATCTGTTTTGAGTTCTCCTTAGATTTCACAAAGTGTATCATCTGTAAAGAACAAATATTTTCATCACTTGCAGAACTACACTAGAATATCTGCAAGAATATATCTTCCCTGCATATGTGAGGTTGTCCCTCTAAGATCAGATACCAACGTGTGGCTACCAAAGGTGAATGCTGGCTCACTTGTGATGACTACTGTCAAGGAGAGAAAATCAGCTGACTTACTCTGGTAGGTTGATCTTGGCTGGCTACCGGGTGCCTGCCAAGCCATTCTATCGCTCTCCCTCCATCAGCAGGATGGGGGAGAAAATACCATGGAAAACTCATGGGTCAAAATAAAGATGGGAGGATTACAGAGCAATTACTGTCACAGACAAAACAGACTCAGGGAAATTAATTTTGTTTAATTTAAATTAATTCCAATTAATAAGAGTTGGAGATTGAGAAATAAGAATAAACCTAAAACACACCTTACCTCCATTCCTCCTTTCTTCCTGGGCTCAACTTCATTCCTGATTTCTCTACCTCCTCCCCCCAAGCAACATGGGGGGACAGGGAATAGGGTTTGTGGTCAGTGCATCACATATTATCTCTGCTACTTCTTCCTTCTCACAATCTTACCCTGCTCCAGTGTGGAGTCCCTCCCATGTGAGGCAGTCTTTCACAAACTTATCCAAAGTGGGACCTTCCCACAGGCTCCAGCTCCTCACAAACTGCTCCAGCATGGGTCCCCCACGGAGTCACAAGTCCTGTCAGAAAACCTGCTCCAGCGTGGGCTTCCCACGGGGTCACAGACTCCTTTGGGTGCATCCACCTGCTCCTGCGTGGGCTTCTCCCCGGGCTGCAGGTGTAGCTCTGCTCCCCCGTTACCCTCCGTGGGCTGCAGGGGCACAGCTGCCTCACCAGGGGCTGCCCACGGCCTGCAGGGGAATCTCTGCTCCGGTGCCTGGAGCACCTCCTGCCCCTCTTTCTTCACTGACCTCGGTGTCTGCAGTTGTTGCTCTCACATTCTCACTCCTTTCTCCCAGCTGCTGTTGTGCAGCAGTTTTTCCCCCTTCATAATCATGTTATCACAGGGGTGCTACCACCGATGCCGATGGACTCAGCCTTGACCAGCAGTGGGTTTGTCTTGGAGCTGCTTGGAACTGGATCTATTGGACATGGGGGAAGCTTCTCACAGAAGCCACCCTTGCAGCCTCCCCAGCTACCAAAACCTTGACAGGTAAACTCACTACAGTTTCTAAAAGTGTTTATCTGAAGAAACCATGGTGAATTTTAATAATGCAGTCAAGTCTGCAGGGGAAAGGAGACACACAGGGAGATATTCCGTTATTTCTCTGAACTTCATCAGCTGAAATTAACCATTTAGTCGAAAATACTCATTAACAGAGACTTATATCTCTATAGAGCCATTTACCCTATCTTGAGATAAATATCTAGGATTAGTAGGATAAGTCTTTGCAGATGATCTACCTCTGTTGATTTTTGGACAATTAGTTTAGTCTAAAAATTTGAACTCTAGACAGACAAATTTAAGTCATTTGAATACCACCTGTAAATATTTGAGTCTTTTTTTTTTGACAATCTAGGAAGTAATCTCAACACTTACATAATTCTTTAGAAAGGTAAAATTGCTTTCTTGAGGTTGCTTAACCCATTTAAGTAGATTACCTTTATCAGTATTATTGAAACAAGCAGGAGCTCCAGTTATGTATAAAAATTTGTACAGTTAGGACCTGTGCAAAGAAAATCAGAGATCAGTGCAAAAAAGCCAAGAGCTATCAGAAATAAGGGAAGAGAGACGGTAATTAGCAGGGCAAGTAAAAACGATCATAACAAGGAAAAGACTACAAAATTAATGTTGTCTTCTGTGCATGACATATAATAATAAACCAGTGTATATCAGATGACCTACATTTTGTAACAAGCCTGCATTTTGTTTTCAGTGGCTATACTTTGAAACAACCACTTTAGACAATACAGGAACCTTCTGTTTGATGGTTCACTTCTGTCCAGTGTTTGTCGATGTGGTCATTTTATCTTCAAAGTGAAGTGATGGCACCCTATTACAAGATTAACTGAGACATCAAGAGCCATGGACAGAGGAGAAAGGTTGGAACATAGATCACACAGCACATTAATTACTAGGGGTGAAAGGATGCAATAAGGTCTGAAGTGCAAATAATTGATTATAACAAAGCTGTTGACATATATGCACTTGTTTTGTTCCCAGGCCTTGAAATTCCACTCCTTCAAATTTGAGCATCCTGTGGGAAAAGAACATTTTTTTTTTGTAACAATGGGACTTTTTCAGCCATTTCAGGGATGCTGGGGTGAACCTTCTTGGCATCTGTGAAGCGTGCTAGTATTTTTCTGGGGTTTAGATAAATGTTGGAGTCTAATTCTGTCTAATGAGCAATGATGAATAACTAATACCATCTGGCAGTTTTAGGACAGTTATGTCAGCAGCTTGGTCTGATGAGATGTACAAAATAGTCCCTTATTTTTAGAAAGTCTTTTTAAATAATGCCCAAACCCTACAGTAACATCAAGTTAAGCTTTGCACTGTGTTGACAAATTCATTGGAATTGGTGTGACTATGCCCACTGATAATTTTTCTGAGCACTTTAACCCTGCAACAAATATTACAGTTTGCATTTTGTCTTTCATGAAAGGAGATATCCATTTGCTAGACACCTGTGTCCCTGTTACCTTTGAGCAAACACAGAGAATGTTACTTCTGAAGGGTAAGGCATTTATAAAGGATTATAGCAAAGGTACTTCTCTCTTTACAACACTGACAGTCTTAGGAAAGATGCCTGTAAACCGGCCTTTACAGTTGTTAAAATGATTTAAATTGGTATCGATATTTTTTCCTGGTACTCCACCATGACAAGCATTCTTTTGGTGAAATAATGCCATTCATTTATCACCTTATGACTGCATGCTTTGGCTATCGAACATTGAATAATTCCTGTAAGTACACCTAAGAGGAAACTGCATATACTTTCATGCTCTGAGATTACTTCTCTGGAGTTGAAGTAAGGTCAAAATATACATATGTCCCACGGGACCTTTTTCTCTGGCCAAAAGAAGGAAGGCACCTAATTTCACATGGGCTCCAGAGATTAATTTTTTTTGAAACACTGTCAATGTTTTCAAGCTGAGTAAGCAAACAACCACTACACATTCCTAAGTGATTGTAAAAGATTTTATAATCATATCAGAGCCCATGTCAGTGTACTATTTTTTCCATTATATACAAGATTACAGAAACTGTTTCTTTGAGAACTAGGGCATCCTTCTGCCTGCTGTTTTGCTGATTAAGGATACCAATTAAACCCAGACACCAGAGTGAAAAGAGTAGGCATATTTTACTGGTCATAACCAATGTAACAGTGTAATACAGAAAACATGCAGTAAGGAAAAGCAGAATAGTGCACTTAAAGCAGCAAACAGGAAAAAAAAGGGTAATGCATCGAATCATTACTACACAAGAGAAAGAATAGTAATTAAGAAAGATCCATCACCACTTGCATATGTTACCAATATCCAGACCCACAGTGGCTGGGCAGCCCCGGTTACAGCGAGGGTTTGGGGAGCCTGTCCTGGCAAGTGGGAAATCCTACGCGGTGCGTCCACCCATAGGTGAGGCTTCCAAAGTCGCTGCAAACGGGCCCAGCCTTATATACCAGAGATCGACAGGCCAGAATAGCTGGCATCGTTGCTCTGAGTGGAAAATTTCTGGTTCCATCCTCCTGTTGGATCCCACCCAAAGCCTGGCCAGGGCTCAGGGGGGGAAACCAAGGGGGTTTCTAACAAGGCCAGATACTTGGGTTCTCAGCCTTGAACAAGGCTAAACAAGGGAAGTTGGATACATTCTCTCCTCACTACTCATTATATTTTGTCTAAGCTGTATCTTTCACTGGCAAGTTTACATACTCTGTTAATGACTACTTACTAAGTTAGCAGCTTCAGCTCAGGGCCTGTTGTTCAGGCTTCAGCACTTTGTTTAGCACTTTTTACATCAGCATAAGTGGTTTGTTATAACTTAGTACAATACCTACTAGCACGATGGTTATCAGTTATACAGGATTCATCTATAGGTCAACTCTGGCTTGGGGCAGTTGTCCAAGCCTTAGCACTTCACCTGATCACACACCAACGTGTTTTGGGAGTTGGAACAAACATGGCAAACCTTGGTGGTGTCTTTATCTGTGGGTGCATTGAGAGGAGAATGTGCAGCTGTACATGATCACAGTCCTGGTCCCTTGATTGTCCAGACCAGAGACCTGGACAAAACATACCACCATCTGCCCAGTGAGCCTGTTTTGTTAGGATTTCTTTTGGGTTTTGCGTTTACACATAGACCTGTATCTGGATGCTATTCAGATGCAACAGAGATACATAGTCAAATAAATCAATGAAAAAAAACCCTTAAATAATTAATACAGTTAAGACCAGTATCTAAAAATAATTGCTTCTGCAATATTTTGTGGTTTTATTTTTAGAAAACCGAGAAAATCATAAAATGCCAAGAATTAAACCTCGTTTCTCCTAGAAAGTTGATGAAATATAAAAAAATATAATTATTATACCATTAAATTCCAGAAATTATGATTAAAGTGTAAATTAAACAACTTTTGACTGGAAAAATATATGAAGTTCTGAACTGGTGCACAGGTATAGTAAATGCATCTTATATCTCACAATAATTATTTTAATTTCTTTTCGGTAACTTCCTTCTACAGACACCCCAGCAAATGCTAGCTGATGCTGTGGTTTACAAGCTTTATTTGTACTGCTCTAGCATAAAAAGCTCAGGCTACAAAGATCAGCTGTCACCCATCTTTTTAGTGGCCACAGGCTTTTCCACAGCACAATGGACTTCTCTATTGCTTGAATGTTTGAGGCACTGGGACGTACAAGACTATGCTTTTTCCTATCTATGCATGGCACAGGTGGAGTGCAATACAGACAGACTGAGCATATGCTTTCTTAGAAGACTGAACATTTGTTACCTGATGAAAGACACCATTTGAATTTGAGCCCATTACCTTATTCTGTTGCTCTACTAGAATTAAAAACTGCAGGGTAGCCACATTTCTTCTTGGAAACTCCCAAGAACTCATGGCAACAGAAGTGTAAGTCTTTTCATACTTGTTATGAAATATTTAACAAAATGCCTTGTTTTAAAACCTGTATTAAGAACCAAGGCAGTGGGAATCAGAGAAAGAAACAGTCAGAAACTCTGAAATGAAGCAGAGAAATAACAGATTTGTTTGTTAAGAAATTTCCTTATTTCAAGTATCATGTTCAGTGTTTAAAAGCATCACCATTTGGAGGAACTTAATTTCATGTGCTCAGAATGTTTTTGCATCATTGCTCAATAAATTCTACTTTGATTGTAAGCAATGTAAGTAGACAAGCAACTATTGTGATCACCTAGTGCATTAGTACACTTGGAGCCTCAAAGAAACTGAGCTTTATAGATAAGGCATAGCACAAGTATGATGGGCTTCAGAAATACTGATAACATTTCTGCTTGCAGAAATGTGTTAGCATAAATGGTGCTAACTTTATGGGAGGAATGGGTTTTTGTTTTGCCAGTGGAGTAGATAAACAAGGAAATTCTGTACGATTCTGTTCTCCTTCCCAGTGTGTGGTAAATCTATTAGCTCAGATATGCTTTTGGTTTGAGAGAATATTTCTACTGTATATGCATATTCATTTCTGTGTTAGCTTCCACTATTACAGAGTAGTAGTAGCCACTGACTGACACCAGTAGGCTTGGATGATGGCAAAACATTTCATGTCACATGAAATGCCATGTTCTGACATGCATGCCAGTTCTGACATACGTACCACCAATTTGCCTTCCCTTTGCTCTCTGTGATCTAAAAACTGTAATAGTTTTTAAATTGGTTAGAACAGGATAGATCAGAATAAGGAAAGCTGAATTTGTTGATGAATGAAGGTATGGCTTGTGTATCAATTAGGAATATTATATATACATTGATACAGATTGCTTCCTTCTTCTGTGATGTTTTCCGACTATGTGATGCTAGTCAATTATTTTACTGTTTCAGAACCTTTCCTTTTACAATTCAAAATCCAAGTTAAAAAAAAAAAAAGGTGCTAGATTTTGCAGTCAGAGATAAAACCTTGACGTTGTTAGAAAAGAATACCCTAAAGGCCTCATAAACAGTGAGCAGATCACACAAATGTAAAATGTTTTAATAAAAAGCTGTTGAGCAATAAATGTATTTTTCAGCTGAGGACTTCCTCAAAATGTTTTTGAGTCAAGGGTTGCCAGTACGGGATACGGTTGCTCTTGGGCTGTTAACTGATGGCACAGCTGCTACAAAATGGTTGAGACCAGAATCTAATTTGGTGTTGCAAAAGTACCTGGATTGTCATGACTTCCACTATCATCAAAATTTCAAATTTGTCTCTCTGTATCTCATGCACTTGTAATTTAGGCAACCTAAGGCATTGGTTTGCACTGGTTTCTAGAAGTCCCATGTATGTAGGAGGCTGGGCCCTGAGTTTTATTCTGTGCTACAAAACATAGAATAGGGAACAGACCTTGGATAGTATCAGTACGTGGCATATGGCGGGGAAACCGAACCTTTTTTTTACCTTAGAGCATGGACACTCTCAGTCTAGTCTAGAAAGGAAAGTTTCTCCATCCCATGAGCCATGAGTACCCTGGGAGAGAAAGGTGCCAAGCCCACGCTCTCCAGTATACAGGTCAGCTTCTCCAAACAACAGCCTGGCTCTCTAGTGTTCAAGCCAGCGGACCCAAGGCAGGACACCTCCATCCCATCAAGCACTAAAGAGCCTCTGAATTCTTGTAGGAGTCTATTTGCACACACTGGTCATGCTTCTACACCCTGGTAAAATGGCTCCCTTTTGGATAAAGAAACAATTAACATTTTGCGCTGCTTTTGTGGCTTTCCCATTCTCTTCAGAGGATGGAGTAGGTGAGCAAAAGGCTGTCATGGAAGGAAGCAAATGAATTCGATAAGCAAGCCTAGGTGAACAGGAGGAAAAAAGAAGGAAGAGTAAAGGTTGAATATCTAAACAATACAGCCACAGGAATTTTCTAATTGTCAGATTATTTGAGAGAAAGCAGTGCTCAAACCCTGACTTATGGATGTTTGCCATACAAAATGAATGTTCGCTCTCTGTTCGCATATCATCAATAATGCTTTAAGGCAAGGTCTTAAGGCAACCTATAATTGCCTTAAACCAACATGTTTTCCATGAATTTCTAGAAATCCATATTTTTCTGTTTCCGTCTCTGTTTCTGTATTCTACTGTGACTGCTTGGGGGAGATGGGGATGCGAGGAAGCACCTGTGTGAGTAATGGACTCAGATACTGAAAGTATACTTTCAAAAGATTTTCAAAGTCTAAAGAACTGATATGTAAACTATGCTATGTTTGATTCGGGGGAATGCAGCAATGAAAGCATGACAACCAGCGGTGGGTTTGCAGCACATGCAGACATTCTTCAGCTTGCTTTCATTCAGCTCTTATGCTAAATTAATGAAAATCTAGAATCACACAGATTTCAACTTGGATTAATTACATGAGAAAAGGTCCAGGATACTGAGTTGGATTTGTACAATTATGCCACTGTCCAGGTTAGCCTGAGGTAAAGCTTTCATGGTTACAGAACACTCTGACTGTCTGTAGTACAGTGGATTTCATGGTTCTCTAGGAGTTTTTATGTTTTAAGTAAGACTATTAAATTTAGCTTGTTCAAGTGCTACTAGTAATAGTGACTAGCAGGTACATAAGACACGTAATTAGCACCTTATATATACAGCTCCTGACTGCTGCACCCACAAGTACGGTCCCATATGCCATCCCATATCCCACAGCTCAGTGCGCAACCTATGCAGTTGGGAGCTTCTTTTTTTTCAAATAATAAATATTTAACACAGTTCAAGGAGCTCTGTTCAAAATGTATCCTGATAAATGGCAGTCTAGGAAGCAGAAAAGCCATTTTCTAAAATTCACTGTTTACATGAAGTGTTTGAAAATAGACCTAATTCAGAGTGTTTACAACCTTCCTCACCTCTGCCTGTGTGAAGTCATAAGCAAATATAAAATTGTGACAAAAGCAGAACTTTGGTGGACAAAGGAAAAATTACATGAAAGGATTTTAGAAGCCAGGGAGATTTTTATTGCTTTATCTCTGTGGAAAATTAACAGTTCTTAAATGCCCTTTTTTTCTGAAACACTTTATTTTCTGAAACACTTTTCGAAACATTTTATGAAGAGAAAAGCTTGTAAAAAACTGGCAACAAAGAAATGAATGAGAGAACCTGATTCAACACATGTCTTCTCATTTATTGTCTCCACTTTAAACACACCCTTTTATTGCAGAATTTTTTCAGGAGAATTTTACCTGCAAACACTGCTCAGATACATGAATGATGTGATTAAAACTACTGATAGGTTTTATTTGTGACTTGGCTGAGATTCTGTGGAATGCAGGTATTTTACTGAATAAGGCTAATTGTTACATTTAGGTGCCAACTCTCTGTAATGAATGCAAAGCTTTTCAATGGCAAACTGTAACTGAGCTGTCAGATGATAATAAAAACATTAAAGTATATTGAAAACCATCGAGGAAAAGTCTCTCCTTTCTCACTTGACGTGTTCTGAAATGTGGCTGTGGAAGTCATTCAGGTCTGAGCATTCATGCACGCACACTGAGCTCAAGATTCACAATTAATTCTCATTTCCACCTCCCCCACAGCCTGGGTCATCCGTTGTGTTTGTGCAGTTCAAAATTAGTTCATAGCCTCGATATTGCTTGCTGCCCCCAGGCTGCAGCTGCATCTGTGTGGCAGATGACTTCCTCAGCAGCCATTTCTGTCATGGTGGGTATGGAGAAGGGAGAAGGAGCTTCAGTGTTGTGCTAGAGACAGTGGAGAAGGGAGAAGGAGCTTCAGTGTTGTGCTAGAGACAGAAGCTCTGATACATTGCTTGCATCCCGTGTCCAGAGGACCTCATCAGGTAAGAGTCATCTGCTCTTCAAAATTCACACCCAGCCCACAGTCCCTAATGACTACCACAAATGCAGAATGAAGATGATTGAAAGGCCTTAATGAGAGATCTGTGCCTCACTCTGGTCAAATCTTGTTTCACAGCAACTCTAAATGACCTATTTTATCTTCATTTGCTGCAGCCTGTCGTTATCTCTAGTCAGATGAGGAAATATGCCTGAAGTGCCCTGTATTTTCTGACCCACAACCATGCTGCCCTACTCATCAGAAAGAAGAAACTCAGCATCTAATCCACATGCTCTGGCAGTGGAAACTGATAAAGGAATTGAAACACATTAATACAATCCATACAATGTTAAAGACAACACAATTGTGGCAAACATTTTAAATCAGTTTAGACACATAAAATCCACATTTACCTTAGCCCTTAGCAATTTTAAGGAGTTTACATTGACTTCAAATCATAACTGTTTTCAGTAAAAACAGATCTTTAATTTCCTGTGATAGTAGAGCTTTTCTTAGAAAGCAAACCATGGAACAGAGAAGTGTGTGATTTTCAAAGAAGCCACAAAGCAACTTTATTTCCACTCTGAGCTGAGGAAAGTGTTCAGAGTTATGCTGTACAGAATCAGAGTCAAATGCCTATAGATGAGCCTGAAGCTAATGTAGTTGGACTCATACACTTGAATTTGACCTTCAGACTATGCACAGAAATATCAGTAAAAAATGCCCCTATAAACAAACCCCTAGCCCCCTAGCTTTGTGGAAGATTGGAAACATGGTAATTACAGACCACACAGCATGTCTTCATTCCCATTGAAAAGACGGATTTATTAACAAAGTGATCATGTTTCAATAAAGACAGAAAGAAATCCATTTTTTGTTTACGTCCTTGGTTTTTATGGCCAAAGGTCCTACGGAGCAGCAATTTTCCATCCAGAAAAATAAAGCTGATGCAAGATAATTTGCTCTTCAAACAGACATTTTCCTTCAGTCCTCTTGTAGAAACTTATCTGAGTTGCTGAGGCGACAAACACTTCAGTTTGCCATAGGTCACACATACAAATGGAATTTCATCCACAGTTGTTTGAAGTTAATAGGATTTCTTCTCCACTGGGTGCCTGTTCAGGTCATGTTATAGAATACATTGAGTCTCTGTGAGGGAAATTTATTTCAGACTAGGGGAACTGGACTGGCCTTATTATTTCTCATTCAGAGAATTGAGGGCACCATCCTGTGACCAGGCAAGCGTCCCTCACTCCCAAGCATGTAGTGACAGCACAACTTAATAATTTATAAATTCCGCTAGAATGAATCAGAGTAACTTCACTCAAGTCAAAAAATGCACATGAAGAGATGGAGACTTTCTGTATTTCTCTTCATTTGCTTTGATTAGTGCAATACAAGTGTCTGAGATAGGATTCATGTAATATGACTTTGGCCATCTACAAGTTAAAACCTCTGTGGTGTTAATGAGGTCACAGAATAGGATACGTAAATGCCTGCAGGAGGTTAATGTGTCCAAGGTCCCCTTACAGGTACTGGAGACCTAGTTATCATCAGTGCAACCAAGAGAGTGATTTAGCTGAGCAGTCACTACATCAGTATGAATTTGTGTGTTCCCAAGGCTTCAGTGACCGGATTGACTGGATTGTCCTTGGTCATGATGGGAGCTTAGCCTCCGGTACATGTGAGCGATGATGTATAGACACCAAAATACAGGCATTTTGGCCTATGAGCTGGTCCCATTCATAGTCTTAGCTAGTCTTGTTCACTTCAGTAAACAAAGTTAGAGAAGTTCCTTTTGAGATTAACTCATTTTTTCTTAAAACCAAAGGGTTTAAAACCAAAACAAGACAAAAGTACCACTGCTGGTTATAAAGGCAACATAGGCATGGCTTAGCCTAGTCAACTGATTTTTTAAAAGCTACAGTTAGGTGAATTGAATCCTAACCCCAAATTTTCGTGGAAGTTTTGAAAACTGGATGTGTGGGAGCACGTAGAACTAAGAAAACTGTGTCCTAACAACAACAGCCCAATAACTCCACAGGGCTGCTCTGTTACCTGCTGAATATCCACTGCCAGCTGTCAACTTGTCTGCTCACATGAAGCCAAGTTTACTATGGCTCTGTCCCCTACTGTCTGTGAAGCCACAGGGCAATACAGAATGCTCTGGCATAAGTCAGGCTGGTATGCAGGACAGCTGCCACATTGCCCCACCCCAGAGCCTAGTAAGGCACTTCTAATATTTTCTCACTTTGAAGGAGCCTGGTGTCCATTGCCTCCCACTCATACCTTGCCAGTCATCTTCTTCCCTTCCACGCTGCTTTTAGCAGCAGCTGTGATTAGTGTTGTGCAGTCAGCCAAAGAGAGCACACACAAGCAGGGATTACCGGGGCAAAGCTGGCAGCCCTTGGCATCCAGAAGCCCAGTTACTGGCGCAAATTGTTTGTTATTGATTTATCAATTTATTTTCTCTCTGAGTCTGTGGTGTTTATCTGGAATCTGTATCATGTAAAACAGAAAAAAAAAATAATCCATGTACTATAATAGTGAAGCTTTCTTCTGCTGCATGCTATAAAATAATGCATCTGATTCACAACATTGATATGCTGTGCTATTTCTGGCACTTTAGGCTAAGTTTGAACAAAGTTACATGTGATCTACAAGCAATAAAGGCAAAAAATAACTTCTGCTTTATATTTGACATCATCAGTAAATAATGTAGCAAAGATTTTATAGGGATATCTAAACAACATGGTAATATTTCTGAGAGCAAAGAATTGTCTGGGATTCTAAGCACTGTCTGCAGTACAAAGATATCCAGCAGGTGAATGTTAGGAATGAGTGTTATGCTTGCTTTCAAAGTCATTTTGAGGATTGTTAAAAACAGTGACTTTGAAAGCAAGTACAAAAGTCAGTCCTGATATTGATCTGCCAGCTATCCCTGACATGCCAACATTGTTTCAAACTATACTGCTCAAACTTGCTCTGTCAGAGTAGTGAAGCTACTGTTTCAGCTTGCTAAATTTTATACACCTTGGAGAGGTTCTCAGTCTCTGCTATGATAATAAAGATTTACTCATTTCCTTTGATAACTAATATCAAAGGATGTCTGATAACAAATATCAAAGCAAAAACTTTCCTTTTCACAGCATGGTGGGACATTAGTAAACTTACTTTTCATAACTCTGTGTGAAAAGGCTGACATTACACCACTGACAATGAAAAATAAGGGCTAAGGAACTAAGACATTCAAATGTCTTTTAAAATTACTTCCTTGGTGGAAAAGCTAGTCTTTTCCCATGAAATGTACAAATCTTTCTTCTTGTCTTCTGAGTCATGCGTAACTTTTGCAAGTTATCCATAGTTCTTTTGTATGGATCTTGATAGAAATAACTTTGTTGAATGTCAATAATGCGACAACTTAAAGTAAGAAGCTAAACGGATCCCATACCCACCCTGTGTAGTCAAGTTTTGCTTGGATACTTCTGTCTGTTTCGCACTTTTGCTTTCCTGCCTTCCCCTCCACAGCTGATAGTAACAGTAGGCTGGATTCCCTCAGAGATGTACTATGAGACAGAACTTGGGATAAGGGACTCCTAATGCCTTGTTTGTGGAAATTATTTTACAGTCGTTGCCATCTATGAAGCATGAATTCTCCTATTGGGGCATCAGTTCTTATACCAAAACACAGCATTAGCTAAACATGGAAGACCTGGTGACTAGCAGGAGTGATGGTGGTTACCACATGTTACAGTAGATGTCTACTCCAACACACTAATACATACCATGGCATATGGAAATACAAACAAATTGTGAACTGAACTGCTTTTGAAATGGTGGTTTACAGTTCAGCTGTGGTAGTTTGACCTTGACTAAATGCCAGGTACTCACCAAGTCGCTCTATCACTTCCCCCCCCTTCCCCCTTGTTTTCTCAACAGGGCAAAGAGGGGAAAGAAAATAAGATAGACCAACCCTTGCGGGTAAAACAAAAGCAGTTTTAATAGAAGCAAAGCGAAGCAAAGGTCCGTGTAAGGAATCAAAAATAAGAAAACATATTTATTCTCTACTTGCCATGAAGAGGCGATGTGGGACCTTCTCAGGATCAGGGCTCCCATACGCATAGTGGTTGCCTCGGAGGACCAAGGGTGACCCCACCCCCTTCCTCCTTTCTCCCAGCTTTATACTCGAGCAGACGTCATGTGGTCTGGAATATCCCTTTGGTCCGTTCGGGGCAGCTGTCCTGGTTGTGTCTCCTCCCAAGATCTTGCCCACCCCGTCCCACTGGGAGGGGGGAAATGTCGGAGAGAGCCTTGGTGCTGTGTAAGCACCACTCAGCAGCAGCCACAACACCGGGGTGCTACCAACACCCTGCCAGCTCCCAACATAAACACAGCACCGTGAGGGCTGCTATAGGGGGAAACCGATTCCAGCTCAGCCAGACCCAGTACACCAGCTGAGTGGTAAACAGTTTGTCCCTTTTCCCAGAATGGGCTTAGTGTTATGCTTCTGCACTCTTTGCCTCTCTGGGTAGCAGACAGGTCTCCAGATTTACCAGTAATCCCTTCCTGTGAATTGCCATTTCTGCTTCTGCCCCAGTAATAGGAATGAAAGGTCCCATGGAAGTGTCTTTTGTGGTCTGTCACCACGTCATGCTGTGTGGGTGAGTCCAAGGACCCCCATCTTTCCTAGGCTGAATAATATCCCTTCTCTCCTGGTACTTCCAAGAGCACAACTATGATCCAACCCATCCTACCCTGAGTATAGAAAAGCCTGTGAAATACTACTTCTTGTTGTATTCCAGTAGGATACACTTCAAATGTGAATGAATGCCATCTCACTGCTGTGTGACAAGTACTCTTCAGGGGCTTGCCAGGAATCGGCCTTTTGTTGCCAAGTTTTAATTTACACTTTTCGGGGGCAATGTGCATAAATGCTACTACCCTTCTCTAGGCAACTTACAGCTGAGCTGTGAGGAACAGGAAAATTTCAGCGAAAGCTTGTATTTTTCTTAGGTTCTTTCAAGCAGGATGAAGGCCTAGAGCACAGGGCAAAACAGGTTCTTATTGATGATGGTAATGATAAACCATTATCACTGATGAGCTCAGTGTGGAGCTGGAGTGAGAGAGCTGGTTGCTCATCAGACTGAAGGTGCAAGGAATTAAAGGGGATTAAACCAGCACAACCTCTGCCAGCCTAATCCACTTGGCACCAATGAGCTGTAGGGAGGAGGCCTGGATGCTTTGTGTTTATGGCATTTATAAGAAGGCTTAAAAGAAAAGAAGTAGTCAGTTTAGTTGCCATGGAGGCTTTTGGTGATAATTGACTTTCACGATCCTTCTTTTCCACCTCCTTCTCTTTTCTGTAATTGTTGTTTAGAAACTGTGTTCCATGCCACTTTAATGGCCTCAAAACATAGGAATTTTTTATTTCACAGAAAAAAAAAAAAAAAAAACCACAAAACCCCACAAAAAACAGAACTTGAGGGCTTGTGAATTTGTCTTGTATGGTTAGAGCACTGTTGTAGTGCTGCCTTTGCTCTGACTAAGGCAGGTCCAGGTTCGTCAGGCAATGGAAACATTCTGTGAAATTAACTGAGACTGGATCCCTATACCCTTTTTCAGTGTCCAGAATGCAGTATGCTATAAACTCGGGAAGGCAGCTTTTAGTGATGGTACATGTTCTATAATAAGGAAGGAGCAGCAAGAGAAAATCATGTCTTATATAGTGAATTTGTTACTGATGGAAACAATTTCTGTTCTGAATGTGGCTGATCCACTTCAGATGGCTCCTGATCCCAGTATCATGCTGGAGATAATAATGCAAGGCTGCTTGTGTCTAAAGGGAAAAAGAAAACATTATTCTGTATAATCTATGAATAGAGACAGTCTCCTCCTGGAAAAGGAGCCTAACTTTAGGTGTTCTTACTTATCTGGGGAAGAACTATCCCTGTCCATTGACTGAAACAAGTGCAGAGTGTTTACATTGCAGTCACCAGTAAGGATACATCCAGCAGTGTCTCCAGGGAGAAATGTAAAAGCAGATTTTATTTTTTTTTTTTCATCTGCAATCAGCAGTGAAAAAATATGTAATGGTCTATCTATTGAACAGCAATTGTCTGCAAACAAAAGGATTTTTTTTTGAGCACTCGATATTTGATTGTCATTTTTTTTCTTTATTCCTTCAGTGCATAAACCCAAAGGATAACAGAATTCAGACTGACTCCAGCATATACAACACATGTTATTCCCCTAATTTAGCCTTTTCAAAGAACTGAAATTGCAGTGTCAGTAGAGGCAGACCTGGAGTAGTGCAGTATTTGCTAAAAGGTAATTTTTAAGGATTAATGTAACAATGGTATTGAAGACCTTTCCTCTCTTCACTTTTACTTCTGACCTTTTTTGTCTGAACAGAGTTTTCTGGTTAAGTTTTTGAAGGATGTAACACAAAACCAGTACATTACTGCTTTGGAACAAGAAGTTTGTTAAAATAAAGCACTGGATATATTTTTTTGTAAGCTGAAGAGAAAAGAGAAAGACAACATAAAAATCCCACTAAACAAACAAAAACCCAGAGGCATTTTTTTTAGAGGCAAAGCCAATTGAAAGGCTTTAATTTTTCTTTGTTTTTGGAGTAACCGCTGTGAATGTGAAGATAAGAGATCATTAGACCTACATCAGTATGTGGCATAAGGGCTGCTCTTCTGTAGCACATCAAGCATGCAATAACCCAACCGAAATTCCCACAGAGGTTAAACAATAGCCTCCTGTTTGTAGCTGCCTCCGGTTCATTTAGTAGAAAATGTATAACCCAAGTTTTATCAGATTCAGCTATAAAGACGAGGTGCTCAATATTTCCTGTGCTAAGTGGAGTTCTTTGATCCGTTATCCTGCTAATTACCAATGGGGTTGACCTCTTCCTGGATTTAACTGCTCTCGCCCATTTTTTTCTGGCTCTCTGTATTTGCTTAATTAGACACAGCCATGAATGCTCCCAGAGTTCAAGCCATCTTGAAGCACTTTGGCTTGTTTGTGTGGAACGTGCACCCTCTGCATTGAGAGTCAGACTCATTCAAGGACTAGATTCAAAGGCTTTGGAAGTCAAGCAGAGACTAAGTCAAATGTACAGACCCTAGCACAGTAAATAAAACCTAGCATGAGTCCATGGAGCGTAACTGGAGCCGGGCCAATTTGTACAAGCAGAAAATTTGGCCCAGAAAGTTTACATTCTAATCTTCAAATCATAGCAGCATCGTTTATGCACTGGACATAAGAAATGCTGAATTCGGTCCTCTGCTAGTGCTGTATGCACGACATGCTAAGGAAGACAATATTTCACTGTCTTTGAAAATGTTTCATTGTCTTTGCATGATACATGTGTGAAACTTTATAAGAGAGCTTATTTTTCAGAACATTTATTGCTGCTTTTTAGTTATTTATAGATTTGTAGACAGTTGACCTGGAAGAGACACTGAAAAGGGGTGTAGTCCCAAGGAACATGCCTGTGTAATTCCTGACATATATTTATCTACCCCACTTTTAAAACCATGATAGAGACTCCCTTCTCCTTTAGCAATCTATTTCTGTGCTTCCCTGTGCTAACAGTTGGATTTGTTTCCCTCTTATGTCTGTGTTTCCACAGCTGCAATATAGGTCCATTAACTGTTATCTTCCCATTGGATAGGGAGAATGATTTATTCCTTACTTTTTTTGTTATATGTTTGAAAATGGTTATCATGTCTTCCTATATTCTTCTCTTCTTAGACTAAACAACCTTCTCTAAGTCTTGTTTCTATCTACCCTGTCAGTGTGGAGGACAAGTTTTTAGGATCTTAGAAGTGCAGAGCTTGGGTTAGACCTTAAGTTAAGGTGAAGGCCTTGTCGTCTATAAACAGAAGGAGCTGCTCCTCTTCATAAGTGTTGAATGTCTGCTAAAAGCTACAGCCTGCCTAAACAGGACACTGCCTGGCCAGCTGAATTTGCTGATAGTTCATGGTGGAGCCACACTGCTTTCTCCTCATAATTTTATTAGGGCCCTGGGCATCCTGAGGCGTAAAGAAAGGCAGAACCCCTTGTAGAAACACTACATCAGTTTGCACATTCTTAAGATGCAATAAAGAGGAGAACTGTTCAAGCAGTGACCCTTTTAATGCACACACACACTGAAGGACCAAGCAGAGATGGAACCAGGTTCTTTCTTCCATGAGGGATGCACCCATGCAGGTCAGCCCTGAAATCAGGAATTGGACGGATTGTGTCATGTTTCACCTTAAAGATGGACTGTAAGAAATTCTTCTCCAATTACATTCTGGAAGAGAAGATATGAGACAGACCTGTTATGGCTAAATCTAAATTTTACCAGTGAGGGGGAATGAAGCAGAAGGCAGGGAATGGAAGGGGACACCAGAAAAAGCAGAATGTCTTTTATGAAATTTTATTTTCTGCATGGTTATGTCCTTGATTTGTTTAAACACAGTTAAGATGAGTATTTTCCTTTAAGAATGAGGCATAGACTAAATGTTATAGAACATGTGGTTTTCCTTTCATTAAAGATAACATTATTTTTCATTATCAAGCTTTCTTGGTGCTTTCAAAATTAGGTGTGAGTATTCAGTCCATCTACAGTTTTGTGTGTGAACTTATGCTAGAGAAGAACTTTTCTCAAAACTTGGGATATATCAAAGGCATTATTCGAGATAGCCACATTACTGAGGGTTAAAAATTGAGTGTTTTAACATCTTCAAAGTACTCCTCTGGTTTATTCTGTCTCAGCAATATCTCAAAGGATATGGAAGCATGGAAAGTTAATAGTTGGCCTCATTCAGGATTTGGATTTTTTTTCCTCTGACGACAGTGCAGTGATTATTTCAAATGTGCTGTTCAGTTTATTCATATTTTAGGGAATCCATGTGGTTTCTCACATCATGTGATAGCTATGTCCTTAGAAAACTATACATCCTTTTGTGTCTTTCTAAAATCAGTAACGAATTGCTGGAAAACAAAAAGCATGTGTGTGATTTTTCTGTGTGACAATCAAATGCCCTGAATGACATACTAAGATAGGGGATTCAGGAGAATCCCACAAGCAACTCCTACATAAACATCTCTTTTCATCCATAGATCCCAGTGCTTATAAATACAATATATTCCCTTATAGTTCTTTCTGTTCATTTTTTTCTTGATTTCCACTTCAGAAATGGAGTATGTGTCATCATCCATGTGTTACCGACAGACAGTCAAATACTAGGCAAATTCTAAAGCTATACAGCACAAATGTACATACAGCCTCTGCGTTCTCCTGTCTCCAGAAACCTTCCTGTCCCGGGGAATTTTTAATCTCAGACATTGACAACCTTCAGAAGATTTCATAGAGTGTAGCATATGCTTATCACCAAACTCTAATTAAAGTGTGCTATGCTGTGGGTCACAGGCACCCCATGAAATCACTGAGCCAGATGGCGTTTTCCTCTGCTAGTGATGAGTTGATGAAAACTAGTTGCCTTTACTTCTAAAAAAAAAAAAGTTATTTTGAACTTTCAAAGCACAGTTCACCAGAGTGTGTCATTGCTTCAGTCATCTTAGGGAAGAGGTGAAATTCTTACTTTTTCATGGGTAAGGAAACAAATACGGAGAATTGAAAGGGATGGTAACTGGATACAGGCTACTCAGAGAAATAACGGCACTGCCAAGCTGGAGTTCTGGTACCATAACTCATACTTGACCAGTATGCAGCGGAGACTACCTTCTGTCCTGCCACGTCATTGCCTTCCTTGTGTGAAACAGCTGTCGATGCCTACATTGTGCCCCTTGTTAACTGTTACTATGGTCAATCTATAAGTAAAAACATGCTGCAGTTAAAATCTGCTCCTTGTAGGAGCATTATGAAGATGTTAAAGCACACCAAACTCTAGATCAGCAGTTTCCAATGAGAGAAAAAGACATCTGACTGTAAAATTTATTTTCTGTGTCACCTTTCCAGCACACTTGTTTAAGTGAGGGTCTACAGGCTGAGGCTTTCTTTGGCAGAACACCTATATAGTTTGCACATGAAGTGCCCACACTCAGCATCAGAATGGTGGGAGGAACATGCAGCATACTCCTTCCTTCCTTCTTATGTAGTCTGCAGGCAGCCAATCATGGAAAAAAAAGTCAACTGGCCATTCTTGAAATGTGCATCCTCCCAGATGAAACTTTTCATAAATTTTGGCTGAAGGTTCTTAACATTTCTATCACTAAACCAAAAGTAATATTAGCATACCGGCAAACATTCAAATGTTTTTGTTTCCAAATTGATAGCAATTTCTTTTGAAAATGATAAATCATAGTTTAATGCTACAGATTTTCATACAGAATGACAACAATAATGACAGGTCTTAGGGACACGTCTTGTCAGGACTGAAATTCCTGGCAGTACTGTCGTGTCCCTTCTATTTATCTTCTCATTTACTCTATATTGTAATTCTCAAAATAGCATATGACAAAAACCACTCATCAGCTTCTCTATTTAGCTGAGAGCATTTGGGCAGCTGTCTCACTTTTTTTTCCCCAGATAGCATCTTTACTCTTCTGTACAGTTCAGTGGGGGTGCAATTTGAAAACATATCCATGGCATTCAGATGAAGAATTTAAATATAGGCCTAACTATTCTTGACCTAAGGAAGCAGATGCTTCAAAGTGCTGTACTTCCTTACATAGGAAATCTCATTGCTTTACTAAAGGTATATAAGAAAAAAGGTGATTGAGTGTGCTTGCACATCTCCAGTGGGGAAGGAGGGGGATAAGCAGCTGTCATCATGCTGTGCTGATAGCAGAGACCACAGAATCTAGCCAAGATTCAGAATACAACTTATTTTTTTTTTTTTCAGAAGATATAACAAGAGTTTCTAATACTGGAAAAATTACTACAAACATAAAAATAAAAGTAAGATTCCCTTTTCCTGCTTGCTGGGGAATCTAGGTGGTGAAAAAGAACTGATGTGGCTGAGTTTTGAAAAGAAATTAATCTTGTTAGTAATACTAGAACATAGCGAGTTTTTCTGTTTATTAGAAAGTTACAATCAGTGTCCAAGATATGCTTAGGAAAAGATCCATTGATTAAAATGTGGGAACATAGCACGTTGTGTACAAAAGTAGAATTACCTTTCCCGAGGCAAAGACAACTGAGGATCAAGTTATCCCAAATCTTTCCTGACCACAGTTCTAACAAATGCACAGATGTCTGTAGTTCCATTATGTACATGCAAGTCAGACAGGACAACAATCCAACTAAGTTTTTGTTGTGATTTTTTGTTTGTTTGTTTATTTCATTGGGGTTTTTTAGCATCTGTCTGTCATGGCATTGTGAGGGACTTCAAGCTGAAAGGAAATGTTTGAAGGTCCTTATGCTACTAATATTAAACCAGCCTTGGCATTTTCAAACTGTAGAGGCGACAGTCTCCTAATTGCAAAGTCCTAGACCGGAGAAGGGAAAATGTTGAGTGAGAGTTCTTCACAACAGATAAGGAGGCACTGAGCTAACAGTCAGTCAGTGAAAGTCAGCATTCCTCGGTTATTTTCAGCTGTGAAAACAATAAAGCCACAATGATTAATGCTACTCACAGAGCTAAGAATCATCATGAACTGAATGAATGAGGTGTAGGAGTGGGAAAAAATAGTACTTGGAAAAAATTGTTTAATTTTTATTTGATATTCTAAAACCAAGATGTGGAAAAACAAGAAAAAGAAAATCCTTTTTTTAAAAAAAAAACAAAAAAACAAAAAACAAAACAAAACCAAAAACACCCCAAAACAAAAAAAACACAACAAAATGGAGTACAGTTAAGAAAGAGAAATGGAAATATAAAAAGAGGGGGGAGAAAGTTGGTAGGCATGAACAGAAATTAGAATCTAGTCATTGTGGGAATGTGCCAAGAGAAGCAAAAACAAGTGAGTATAAAGAGTTTGTCAGTGTACTTATAAGCAATTAGAAGGCTCTGAATTATTTTAATTATATCTAGAATAAAAGGAACTTTAATAGCAGAGAGGGGAGGAGGTCTGCAATGGAAAGGGTGAAATTGCCAGTAAGAGAGAAACAGCAGTTGTGCTCAGAATACATATGATTATGTCATCTAGATAAAGCAATCCTGGGCAGGCTTTCTTTAGAGCTTTCCTTGGCTCTGAGAAGAAAGAGTATTAAAACTGATAGATTCTAATTCATCTAACTAGTATGAATTGCATTAGCTTATGAATTTTAACATCTGAAAAGTGATGTTTTGGACATATGAATTATTCTACATGATAAATCAGCTTGCCTACATTTGCATGATCAGAGTATTAAGGACATCACCATTATTCCCAAATAAAATAGAGGTCTACAATTAACACAAAAATAGTTCAAACAAAATAAAGGCTGCAAATAAGGTAAGGTTTTTTAATTTCTTTACTGAAATTAGATTTTTCCATTTCACTCTAAGACTCGCATAAAGGAGTGTAATATTTTGGAATTGTGCTGTCAAGTAAAAAGACTTTTCCAGCTTTGATGGCTGACTGAACATGTAAGACATAGGAAATAAAGGCAATAATGTAATGTTACAATTCCACACCACATAAATCAAAGGGAAATCTTTGTTCTCTAAATTTTTTCTGCAGTATGCAGAGCTACTTTATTCATTCCATTATAGGCATTGCACTTTCAGTTCAGGCTTGTTTTAAGTGTTATGAAGAAGACAGGATCATAGATTTGAGAATATGGTTGCAAACAAAGAGCAACTGAACAAAGGAAGAAGTGCTAAGCAGGGATTTGAGAGACGATACACTAGGAATGAGAGCTGTAAAGACTGCAGGGGATCAGAATAGTTGTAAAACATCTATAGGAGGTGCACAGGTCGTGACTTTAAAATGGCATCACAAGCAAATAGGTGATAGAAAAGGATTTGTGGGTGGGACACATTTGACGTAATGTGGATTGTCTATGCATTCTATGTGCAATCTAGGCAGCTTGTCTAGATTCACCTTATCCTAGAAGAAGTGTTAAAGATGGAAGGATAAATTACCCTCTGTGAGTGTCTCGTTTTACAGAGGGAGGCACAGTGTTTAATATTGTCTAGCTGCTAATTTCTAGACAGCTAAAAATGGGCCAGATGTAGCCTCCCTACTGTCTGTATATGCACCTAAACATAGTGGGAAGCTTCCATCTTTCTCTTCCATCAATAATGTATACATTTGCATATCCATAAAGCCTTGGTTTAGCAATGTCTTCTGAGAAAGAGAAAGCCCTGTAATACCACTGCTTATATAGGACCATGTTTTAAAGATAGCATGCATGGAATCTATCTGACTGATTATGGGTGTCTATATCTGATACATTTAAATTCCTAATGCAGTCAGCGGAGATCTAACCATTGAAACGAGGTTTATTTACCCAAATGTAGGATGCTTCTTTAACAGGAGATGAATCTCACCCTTAGCTTCATTAATTGGCTTCATTTCCTCTGGATATCAAAAGACCTTCCACAACTGGTTAGGATGACGCTATTTGTGTTGTGGAAATCCACATTGGAACAGGACAGATCAAACCTTTAATGTGTTAATGTATTTACTTTTGCTACTTATAAGAACATTCCCAATGAAGATAAACATTTGCTATACCATAAAAACACTGCATTTCTGAGTACCAATTAACTATTTCCAGATTCCCAGGTAATTTAATAATTTGTTGGTGAGAGCAGGGAAAAAAAACTTCTGGGAAGAGATGGTTTAATTTGGGGATTAAAATAAGGAAATACACAAAAGTAGCCAGTAAAAATAATTTATAATTTTATTGAAAGATAAAGATTCAATCCCTTAAAATATTAATTCCCACTTCTGAGAGGCTCAGCACTTCTTACTAGCTCTTCAGTGAGGATTGTACATGCAGAATCTTTACCAGAAGACATTTTACTTAAATGCTTGTAGTCTAGACTGAAACCATCAAGCTGCTCACAGGCCAGTTTACCAAATCACTAAATCAAATTTGCTTCAATGACTTGGAAACTTTGGATAGGAGTAACATCCTTCTATCCAGGAAATTGGGCCTCCCAATTTATGACTTTGTTAAATATTTAGTCATGAATTAACAACACGTAATGCCACATTAAAACATTCCATCTGAGATCAGAGACCAGAAAGTTTATGTGAGCTTGCAGTAGAAAGTTTATTTGAGCCTGCAGTCCTGCTGGACAAGATTTGTAGCATACATTTATAAAGCCAGTTGGTATATTCACAAAGATACAAAAAGGTTCCCCCTCACACATGGATATGCATCCCATCCATCTTGTTATGCATTTTAACTCTGTTCCTTTCAGAAATATATAACCTGATGCCAAATCATGCTTAACATGGTCTACTAGAAAACCAGACATAAAGAAAGTAAAAAATAAAAGATTTTGTTTGCCATCACTTTCAGAAAATGACTTTGGAGAGTTTGACTAGTATATTTTAAGTATTGAAATACATCTATCAAAGAGCACAGCAGTAGGCTTTGGTGTTACAGGATTCATCCAAGGATAATTCTGAGGAAAATGGAAGGAAAAAAGAACAAGAACTGAAACAGAGAGATTACTTGGGCTATAAACACTTTATTTATTCCCCCTTGTTATCTTGGATGAATCTGTGGCCTGTAAAGCAAGGATGTGGGAGTAAGGGCAGGCTTTCATATGGACCGTATAGGGACTGACCACAGCTGTTTCTCACTGGTAAAGGAACAAGTAAACTATCCGCCTTTGAGTACATGGGCAGGTGGCAAGATCAGCAGAGGTTTCTTCTCCTTTCCTGCTAAAGTAACCTTCATCTTGGCATTTACTTACTTGTGAATGTTTGACTTTGCAGATTTATTTGTCTATTAATCTAGAAGGAGAAGGAGTAAAGGGAGGAGAGAGGGAATGTTAATGGAAAATCTTGGGTTATTTAAAAAGGAAACTGACCCCCTTCAGGAAGTCCATTATGTAGCATTACACTGACCCATAGGGTTCATCATTAGAGTTTAGCTCTTTGGATCCTTTTGAGTTAACAGCAGAACATTTGTCAACATCTGCATAAATCAAGAGGAAGAAGGTGAGACATGTTTTGCCAGTGGTGTTTGAAGCTGACAATAGAGGATGCTCAGGAATCCTGAATCAGTTCCAGGTTCCATTTGCTAGAGACCCTTCTGACCACATCCACATTCTGCTCCATTTCCTCCCTTGTCCAGATAGGACAGAAATCTCTGCTCTTTCCACACTATGGCTTTATTCTATCACCTGCAGGCAATATTTTCTCTCCTCTCAGTCAGATGAACAGCGAGGTGAGCAAGGGCTAGGAGGGGAAGGCACGGGGTCAGGGGCTGCCCATGGTGATGGAGGGTTGCTGTTTGGTGCTACACTTGGACATCTGGACAGGGAAACAACCACATCATGGCACAGTCCTGTCCTCTCCCTCCTCTGCCACTGAGCTGGAGACCTGACAATAGTCTACAGAACAGATAGGACAGCACCAACTCCTACCCTATGATGGTCTCAAAGGGAGCTGGAAGCTCCCCAAAGCCATGCACATAGGAAGCTCTTTGCGCCTTTTCACTGGGTATCCTGGGGCTGAGTTTCTGGCAGGGGCCCTAGTGATATAGCGGCCATATGACAGTGGGCAGAATGCTGGTGGTGGTTAGCAAGTTTGACCCAGAATGTGTGTCTCCTGGCCATCAGGGAGGCATGGAATCAACAGCCGTGGTGTGAGGCTGGGAGAGTCCTGGCCAGGGAGGCTGGGGCTGCCTGTGGCAACAGGGGGTGGCTGCTTCAGTTGGTGGTTCTGCTCTTTGACATCTGCAGCTCCAGACAAGGACATGAGCAGGTCACGGCACACTTCTGTGCCCTTCCTCCTCCGTCACTCAGCCAAGGAGCGTTACAACTTTCTACAAGGATATTGATCTAAGGATAAGGAAACACCTTATCCTCTACCTCTACACCTTATCTTGTATCCTGTGATAGATAGCATCATGCTCCTACAGGCAGCTGGAAGGTCCCCACAGTTGTGGACAAAAGCAGCTCTGCAGCACACACTTTATTTTTGTGAAACTTACCACAGAATGAAAAGTTTATAAACAAAAAATTTCTAATTCATTAACCCATTCGCTGTTTTTTCTTGTTTGTGCTGTCTTTTTTGGGACATCTTTTGAGACTTTTCCTTACTGTACTTATTTCCTTATTATAGCTAATTTATATATAGTTATATATGTGTGTGTAAATGCAGTATATACCCATATTTAAATATACGTATCTAAAGTGTATCTATGTATAAATCAGAGAGATGTACAGACCTACCTGGGTAGGCAGAAGGCACCAGGTTGGGCCCTGCAGCATCCCTTGAGAGCCAGCTGCACAGGCCAAGACAAGCCATATATTTTATATTGGTCCAACTGTTATTTTCCCTGTTAGAACAAGGATTTCTAGCTCACAGCATAGGCGAAATAGCAGAATGGTGCTGGTATGGCTGCAAAGAAGGATGATATCTGAGGGGGGATATGGCAGATACCCCTGCAATGGACAGAGGTCCTTGATTTAGCACTATGGTTTGTATTGACACTCCTTAATTTGAGGGACTTAACAGAGGCACCTAAATTAAGAGAATAAATTTAGTTTGGTCTCTCCATAAGCAATTAAGAGAGGTAGGCATTTCCAAAGACCAGATCAATGCAGTTAAGATCTGAATTGTTTTCTGTATATGATTGTTGCTCTCCACCTCAAAAGACACTGACTCCCTGAATAGGAATGTAGATAAATCAGTGCAATGGTGAAGACAGGTGCCTGTCTTAGCTTACCTGTAGAAACTTGTCTGAAAATAATTTTGATTTATTCTTATCAAACTTTAGCATTCTAAACCCAGATTTCCCATCTAAGCTAGGTTCACAGGTTCCTGTACAGCTAGTAGAAAAGCACAGATACTTTTGATAAACAGTTAATTCTATCCTAAGGTAAGTATTTAAGACAGGTGGAATTAATTGCCCTCAGGAGGTATCAATCCTCTTTCATTAGGCAGAAAGAGTTTAGGATTATTACATTATTAATTTAATCACCTCAAGTGAATGGCTACACTTCAGTGGAATAAATCCTGACCTGATCATTCTGGTGTATAGCACAGAGTACTGTGGACATGCTGCTCAGCTCCACGGGCAGTTAGTGTTTTACTGTGGCAAGGCAAAATAAAGCTCACTATCCACCTGAGAGAATTAACTCTGCCTAATGACAGACAGAACAGTGACCATGAGGGCACCACCTTGCTGTGTCAGCTCTTCACATTGCTTTGTCACAACAGCATGAGTAACTCCTATCGCTTGCCGCTGCATATTTTAGAATTGTGATACCCTCCCAATTCCATTGGGGTGACAGGAATGGGATAAACTGAACTGATGCTTGTTTTGACAGTACATACCATACATGAGCAGTGGTGCCACACTTCAGAAAGCATCTTCCAGTTCCCTGCTTCTCAGCATGCCCAGGGTAAAGAAAGGATGCTCTCTAAGGAGCAGTTCCACTAGGCATCATACAGTGAGTTGGATCTCTATCTTCCTTTGTTTTGCTGGTCCACTACAGATGAAAGCTGTCTTGTGTTAAATGAAATGCATGTAAATTGGATTACTCCAGGGTTAAAGCTTCTGAATGTTAAAATTAACATGTAATAAGTTACAAACACTCTAACTAAAATGAAAAGACTACAAAACTACAAAAGATGAATATATTTGTCTACAGTAACAAGCTTCTCAAGTGCTGAAGAATAATAAATGAAGTAGTTTAGACCTGATAAAAAGGCTTGTAATGCCTTTTTAATACCTACAGGATCACAATCAGATGGCCTGTCTGCTCCCTCTCCAGATGGAATGAAAAAATTTGAAAGCTACCTCAGGTCACTGTTGTTATTGTCACAGTGTATTTGTGTGTTTGCGATGAAAATATCAACATATTTAGGGCTGGCTGCAAGCCAAAGTGTGTACATATGAGAAAGAACAGAGTTCACTAGTGTAAAGGCACTACTGAGACTATCAGCCCTTCCACTTGTTGTTGTATCTATAAATAGACCTATAAATAAACCTTTAGTTACTGTACAATTCCAATTAATAAAGAAGTTCTGAAGAGGATAGTTGGGAGTAGTAACATGGGCAGGAACAACTAAATCATTTTGCCAAACTGGTTTAAAGCACTAAACCACTATGTTACTAATGCTCATTCTGTCAAATTACATGTAAAAATAAAGTCCCCTTACCTCTGCTCGGCCTGCAAATGTAAAAGCGCAAGTCTCCAGCTTTAGTGACCAACTATAATGGCTGTAGTCATCCTTGCATTTAAAAACCAAAAAGAACCCCACCAAAAACAGACACAATGACTTATTTTTCATTTAACTGATATTTTTGAGCCCTATACTGGCAAGAGTCTTTCTAAAATACACATAAACTAACACAAAAGAAGTGCAGTCGAAACAATCTGAGTATACAAATGGTCACATGATTCAAATCATAATCTCATACCACCTACGCTGCAACTCCTTTTCCAAGAAAAGGGCTATCTTCTGTTTCTTGGCCATTCTTAGCCACTGTTGTTGGGTTTTTTTTCCCTTCTCTCCCCTTTTTCTTCGCTAATTTAAAGAACGTTCAACATTTCATAGACAAGACTAAGGGAACAGTGAGATGTTAACATTTGGGGTGCCCAGCCATGACTTCCATCCTACTCCTGCACCTGCCCTGCTGTTTATCCCTTCACCTCCCCCTGTTTGCTCTGCTCATGCAGACCTGAGGCCTTTGTTCCTTGAGAGCAGCAGAAGACAGGACATGCTCGTCCTTACTGGGTAGGCTCTTCTCACCTCATGCTTGTCTTGTTGCAGCTCTGGAGAAATTACTTTCTTCAGACAATACTCAGATCTATGTTTTAGTCCTTGTTTGGCAGCCTTCAGAAGCCCCATATACCTCTGCTGAACATCTCTGTGTTTTATCAAAAGACCATCATCCAGTCAAATCTAAATGAGTTATTTCAACTCTCTCCGGCTGTTTCTAATAATGTTTCAGGCATCTTTAGTCATTCATGGCATTACCAAATCCTGGATCCTACTGAAATTACCTAAAATACATCTCTACTATTTCTCTGATCTTCATCAGGCCCAAGCAGGCTTTTCCTAAAAATGCAGACTGAATTCTGCATCTCTGGGACTTCTTTCCATCTAAGAAGGGCTCCTTTGTGTCCTCCTGGAATGACACCTCAGATGTCTGACCCCACAGATCAGGCTCAAGGTGGACTGATGGTGGAAACACCTGGGCTGCTCACTTCTCTACTTCTTTCAGTTGGTAATGATTTCAGCTCTTATTTTGCTGGGCTAGAGGCATAACAGAGTAGCTGAAGCCCACAGTGATGTAAGAGTGAAGGACAGAAAGAAGGGCAAGGCCGTGAGAGCAACAAGTACTTACAGCAAGTCAAACACCAGGGAAAGGAGAAAACAGCTGCGGGACAAGATGGCAGACAAGCTGTTTCTTTGCTTTAATAGTGAAGGGAGGCATCCTTAGAGTAGGATTTTTTTTTTAATAAACTAAGGCAGGAGGGATCACGTGATAGTAGCTGATGTTACTGACTCCTGAATCTGATAGTAGTTTAGTCCCTGGCCTGAGCTTTGCTAATGAATGTTCATCACCTGAGAAGGCTGTCATATCTGTGTTTAGGAGGGGGCTGCTAATAGGTGACATACTTGACACAGAAGGTGAGGATATGAGATGACATGAAGGGTGGGATTCAGGTGCCTAAACATGCCCCGTAGCATTTTTTTTTATGCCTTTTTGTACTTCATCTTGCCTCCACTGCTCTGTAAGGCTGTAGCTGCTTTTTATAGGTCCTGTGTCCTATTTACTAGCCTAGTGTGATGTCTCAGATACCATGTGGTACCTAAGATAGTGCTAGACACCTGGGCATTTGAATCACTCTCAAGGTCTCTAACCAAAAATTCTCAGGAGAAGGCACATGGAGTCAAGATATGAAGTGCTAAATAGCTGATTTTCCATCATTTTTACCTTATTTATTTTTTAAAGTAAACTAGATTTTATATCAACATTTACTGAGAGGTCAGATACTACTACATGCTACACAAATACTATCAATGTCTAACAGACAGACCCACCCCGGAGAGATAACTGAGGGTGGTCTGATCAGCCTCGGATATCACCATTCACTCTGTCTGACTGCTTGTTAGGGCAGAATTTATTGCTTGAAGTAAAAGTAGATCAAATTGGAAGAGTGGGGGACGTTTCTATGTGTGTGCCTTTGGGTGAAAGGGAAAAGAGGAAAGGAGTTTAATCGGTTTGCTTCTGAGACCTACTGATCCTGCTGGCTCTAGCTCACGAGATTCTTTTAGGAACAGTATGTCCTTTTTCTCGAACTCAAGGAAAAAGGAGTTGATCACCAAGTTAGGGTTCAGCAAAGAAAAATTCTATTTAGGTCATCACCCCTTTCCTGGACACATTTCTATTCAACCATGGAGACAAGGTGAATTGAACTGGTAATTCTTTTCTAAGAGCACTAAAATAATCAGTCTTGTGACTTGAGCATGTGCATGTTGGAGCTGGTGTGCAACCAGGCAAAAAAAAAACCCAACAAAACCCAATTTTATGTCTTTCAGCCATATATTGGGCACATTTTGTATACTTTACAGGAAAGTAAGGCAGTACTGCCCTGGAAAGACTCCAGGACAGTCTATGACCCCTCCAGCCAAAAAGCAGGATGTCATTGTTTAATGGGCATGTAATGCAAGAGTTTAGCAAAGATTGCTAAGATATGCATCTAAGAGCTTTAAACAGCACTTCTGGAATACAGCTTGAACCACATATTTGCACTGAAGCTTAGCAAGATTAGGAAACCTTTGTTTACTCTTCTCTCTAGTGTTTTTTCAGCGGAAAACACTGATACAGATAAATGTATTTAGAATTTGAAGGAAAAACTAACAAAACTCTGCTTGCTAATGAATCTAACTCCATGTGTGTATAGCTACTGCTTATAAAAGTAGTTTCATATAAAACAGACTTAATTTCTTGTGTGTTCTGTTTCTTTTGTATCTCCAAATTCTGTATTTTGCCACTTTTTTTTTTTTTTTTTTTCTGTGCAAAAGCCCTTTATTAATACAAAAGACCTGCTTAAAACCACCCAAGGAGCACACTTCTGATCAGAAAGCCAGACTGTTAATCATCCTGTTAGTCCTCTCTTGAAAGCAATGAGAGTGGGTATGAAATATAGCAAACTGGAAAATGTTTCAATAACTAGAAACAGCAATAAACAAAAGATAGTGAAACAGTTTAGCTAGTGGTAACACAGATGTATGCTGATTTCTGCAAAGTCCAATTGAAGGGTGACACTGATCCTTCATGCACACATACAACGCCAGAATATTATAGAAGGATCAACTCCCAAAGCAGTACGTTTCATTACCTCTCCTATTTTCAGATGGATCAATTATTTTAGAAGTGAGTGATGGAAAAGAACATTCTTTTTACTTTGGCTTTGTTTCTTATATAAAGAAATGTGCTTTTAAATTTCTGGTAGAAATACATGTTTTAGCATAGGCAGCCTTCTGAATTGCTGCAGTCTCTCCCGTGCCATGTCAGGTGGATCTGTTCCCATCAAAGAGAGTTTAACTGACATCTTAGCTTTTAGACTGTATCATTAAAGATCTTCCAGGATTTAGCTTGTCCTTCCTTGAGTGCACCATGTGTGCATGGTTGCTCAAAGGCAGAGTAAGAGGTTTTGATCTGCACTGTCTCTATTTATGATTGACCAGCAGAGATTGCATGGCCTCCCCAGGCAATCTCCTTTGTTGGATGAGATAAATAGGTATTCGGTCTAGGTTGAGTTAATCCCACCCTGGGGCAGGAAGGTGGACTACTTGACCACCTGACATCCTTTTTAGCTGTGTTTTTTCCTACAATTTTCTGATTCTTTCTTGATAAGTATGCTGCTGGGCTCTTCACTGGAAAAAGATGAGGACCAAAAAAATTGAACCAGTAAATATATTTAAAAGATTAAACTTTAGTTATTTCTATGGAAGCTGATATCCTAAGTAATTCTGTAGACCACAGACCAAGCCCAGAACTATCACTTTATCCTGAGTAAAATAAGCGAGACATAAAAATACAAAAAATAACTTAATGGTAGTATCCCTTAACTCCCCTAAAACTTCTGCAAGATCCTCTTCCTAAAGGTGTTCACCCTTCACTGATTTTATTTACTGCTTAATATGCTCTCAGATCCATCAGTACATAGTCTCTATATCATGACTGATTCACTTTTTACTGAAACAAAAAATTCAGTTACTACTGAATTTCTGTTCAGTATTCATACTGCCCAAGTTACACAAACTACCTGTTGTAGATGCCAAACTTAGCCACCACTACTGCATCTCCTGTCTGGGTGGCCCTGAACAGTGGATAAACTAAGTAACACATTACTCCCTTAAGTATCATAAATGCTTGCATCAAATATCTGTATCTTTTCTACTTAGAGCTATTAATTCATCCCTACTATTCAATGGTTTTTCCTTTCTGCAGGTTTAGAATCTAATCCTTTCAGTAACCCAAGTAGTGATCACCACACCCTACACACCGATAGATTATTTTACAGGAAATATGTCACATGTATGACCTTCTCCCTCTGGTTTTCAAACTATATTTTTATCAATTAATACTTCTTTTTCCCTGATAAACTGTTTACACTCCCCAGTGATACCATATTCTGCGGTTTAGCCCACGGTCCCAAAAGTTGTCAAGAGATAAATAATTTTTTCTTTTAGTACTTTCCTATAAGTAATTTCATATATCCTATAACTCTAGCTGTCACTATTAGAATTCTCTTTATTTTGTCCTTGTTCTTTTGGCAAAATGATGCCATAACTTGCAAAAGCATGCAGGAGCTGAATTACCTGAGGTAAGGTTGGACCACAAATTGTGCAGAGGTAGACAATCTTTCCTGAAGTACTTGCAGGCTTTGACCTCTGAATATTACAGCTGCCGTTTAAGGTGTACATTATAATCTACAAAGCAGAGTTATGTCTAGCAGCAAACTACCTGACTGATCATATTTCTACAGAATACTATTAAAGGAGTTACAACCCACTGGGTTTCCTTTGCTGTTGATTCAGAAATAGGGGAAGTTTCCTGAAGGACTGATTTCAGCTTGAACATCATTATGCCAATGAATTAGCATAGTTTGGACTGCTGCCAGTCCTTCAAACTGGGCACTCCCAAGGTCACTTCACATCCAGTACCTGGCATGGGAAGAGACTTACATCATAGGTTTTAAGCTTCAATGCTCCGTAAATACATTATTTACCAAAGAAGGTATAATATATATAAAAATGTTTTTAGTATGAAGATCTGACCAGAAGGATTCATGTACATGTTCTACATATTATAATATTTAAACTATTGAAATTTCACTGTCAGAAACTATATTTCAAGTATTCAGAAAAGTTACAGTGCAATTTTACCCTATATTTTCAAATAACTCTTAAATAATTTAACAGTACCCAGGGCTGTCTCATGTTGGATTCTTTGAAATCTAATTTCTGATCATTTTCTACTGTTAAATATTCATGAGAAATACATGTATAACAAGGCTTCCACTTCTTTATTCAAAATATATGCTTAGGACTCAAACTTGATCTTATCTACAGGAATACAAAGCAGACATATTTCCAACATAATAGTGGTAGTGGAGGGAATCTTAAAATAATTTTGAAATCATTCTAAGGAAAACAAGAAATTAGTACTTTGGGTGGGCTTAAACACAGTTGCCTTTAGGTGTCTGCAGTACAGGTACCTACATTCCAAAGTTCTCACTGTAACTAATGAAGAAAAGCATGTACTTTTAATTCAAGGGTCATTTGTTTTAGATTCAACTTCAAGGTTAAATTAAGTGAATTCTAGGAACATTTATTGCATTGTCTCTAAAAAGAACTGAAAGTGACTCTCAAATGCAGACACCTACATTCAGTTAGATGAATTCTGTTCCCTAATTCACATTCTCGATTATAGTAAATTAACAGGCCACCCAGATACAGGAAGATGAATAAAGTCTGAAAGAACAGAAAAAGCTCATTCATGAACTCGATAACAGAGAGGTTACAGCATGCTCAGCATGCTGGGATCTTACAGGTAAAGAATATGTTGTGTATGCAGCATAGCTCCTAAGCCTGGATTCAGGAACTGATGATTAACCAGGCAGGAAGATGTTTTACAATGCTTTAGCATTGCATAACAATGGTGGTATGTTATTGTGTATCTTGACATGTTATTCTGACTGTATATCTCAGAGCCCTTCCCTTTTGCCTTAGGATTGAGGTAAACTGATTAAAATCATACATCTCTCTTTTTTTTTTTTTTTTTTTAAGAAGAAGAAGACCTGGTTGAAAGTCTCCCAGAGTTAGAGAATGTTGACTTGACCAAATGAAAATGTTACTTGGAGTGAATCACTGACAGGAAATCTGCCTTTCAAAAACTGTCATCATATTTTGTTAGGCCAACGTCACTGATGAAACAAAGTATTTTAGTAAACTGTTATTTGCAAATTAATTTTGCTAATAGAGTATTCTTATAGAACATTCACATATTAGTTTTCTACAGCACTCTGATACTAAAGAATGTATTTATTTCAAGTGGAAATCTTGAGATTTGGCTAGTTCTTTGGAAGGTGCTCTTTAAACTCATCTGTTTACAAACCTATGGAGTTAGTTGGTCATGATCGAACTGTACAACCTTGCAACAACTGAGCTATTTTATCTTCACTTTGACTACAATGCAGCTAGGATACTAAATGAAATTTAAGTTGTTCCTTTCTGAACTAGCATCTTCACAGACCCAAGCTCTTCCTGAGATTTGTCGAGTAAGAGCAAAAAAAGGGCTGGATCATTTGTTTTATTGCATCTGACCCCTCAGTAGGTGTTTGCAAGTTAGTCTAAGATGTGGTACTTCTTATGGCATTCATGATAACTTTTTATAATTCTATTGACAAAATTTACTATAGTATGAAGAAAAGGTTATAGATTTCAATAGTAAATGAAAAATTTTTACGGTCCAGTTGTAAAGTCCTTTCAGTATTATTCAGTCTGGAGAAGAGGACTCTGAGGACTGAGGTAATTCTGGGGCAGGAATGAGCAAAACACAGGGGTGGAAGAGAGAAAGAGTGATAATCTGAAATCATACAAATCCTGTTCACTGTGGGTGAAAGGCTAGCTCCAGAATGTCTCGGGAAGTGGTTCTTCTTGCCTCCATTTCACAATCTCATCATGACAACTCCTTCTGATGTTTTCTTTTCCCTCATGGGTTACTCAATTCCTGCTGCAGGGAATACACTCAGGCTCCTGAGTCTCCATGAGATGCTTTTTCTGCAGTTCCTGCTACCCCTAACTGATATACTCAGTCTGTACTGTCGTCTCTGAGTAGATCCACATTACAGACAATAAGATATCATAGAGATTGTCAAACAGCCAATGGTTCCAGTAGCATTATAGCTGTAGCAGCAGGAAGAGATTATTTTCTCAATTACCCAAGAAGCCGGATAAATTATTTTCTGTCAAGATGTATATTACTGCATTTTCCAGTATGTAAACTTGATCCAGTACGGTATAATGCAGATTGCAATGGAGGAATACTTAAAAGTATAGAGGAAATTCAAGCTTCTAACCAGTCTCAGGATGCAATCTTTAAGTAGTTTCTGTAATAGTGTAGGCAAATATTAACTGGGGCCATTGTACCTTTATGAATGGCAAGCCAGCCTTTTCATGTGTCCTGGATACACTAGATCCCTAGACAGGCTTTAGCTATGGCCTTTCAGTCATTATGCTGTTTCTGTTTATTAAGTCCATTATTTACAGTTTGTTAGATTTCATTTCAATATGTTGTTGATCTCAGAGAGACACTATTAATCCCGAGATAGATACTTTCTGTTTCTTTCCTAACACTTGAGTAGACCTGTTAAGCCAGATGGATGTGTAAACACCAGAAATCAGGAACACAATTAACCTACCCCACTTCTATACAGCTTCTCAATTTATTTGGGCAAGCTCTAATAAAATTTTATATGTGTGTTCATATATTATCCATATGTATATGTATATCTTGGAAAAGTATTTAATGCAAGATCCCTGTTGATAGGGTAGACTGTCCCATTCAATATTAAACATAGTTTATTGGTGGCTGTGCTTTTGAGGTGTGTAATGGGCAAAATTTCAGACATGGTAGCATCTAATCATGAGTGCTATAGAAAAACAAAATTAAGAACAATATGAAATGCACTGTTTTTCACTGTATTTTACCAGTTAGTCTCCAAAACCATTTTTGCTTCTCTTAAGAATTATTTACTTTGACTACTGTAATTTCAGGGCACTTCAGAATTTCTAACATGTTGTCACTCTTCAAAGATTAAGTGCTATTATTCTCACTGTGTAGCAGACAGCAGAAAAGATTAATAACCAGGTTTCAGGTTTCTATATAGCTAGGCACGGATAAAGGGCAATTCAGTCTTCATGTCTTCAATGATCCCATCTTTAGGATGGAAAGGTTTCTATTTTAGAGGTGTCTGTCTATTTTCATCCCTGTGCTGCATCTGACCTACTCACCCAGGCTTTTCTTGTAGTAAAAAGAGATAGAGAGGCTTTTAGAGGATTATTCATCTTATTCTGAAGTAGATATCTAAGTTAGGTCAGATGAATTGCAAATTCAAGCAACTTTTATTTCCACTGATAACAAAAGCAGCCTGAAGTGATGAGCACAGAAGTACCTTCACTGTAGGCATCCAAAGTCAGGTGTAATGAGATGCTTCCACTCCAGATTAAGGGCTACTCCGTGGGAGTGAGCTCACTTGAAGGGGATTGATGGGTTTGGTTTTTGTGAAGTACACAGTAAAGAAAAGATTCCAAGAGTATTTCTTTTTTCCTTCCTGTGACTCATCTAATTTCCAGGGCTGAGTTCAAGGGAGTGGAGCGTTCAGTCACCAGATCAGATAGTAACAGGTTCTTTCTTTCATCGGATCCTTTGCAAGTCTAGCTTTACTGGGAAGGACAGAAGGTGTCTCAAAACTATTCTGTAGCCTGGCAGTTCAGGTAAGAGGTAGAAACATTTTAAGTGTACTTTGACCGTCAAAAGCCTAAAATCCATCTCCAGTGCTTCCTGAGAAGGTGCTCTAATCACTACTTTATTTGGACAGATCAACTTGTTTACCTCTTCCTTAAAACAAACAGACCAAAAAGACTTTATGGCATAAACAGACCAAAAATCTTTAAGGCATATTACTCACTATCTGTTCCTGACACTTTTATATAAGAACGGTAACAACAATGAAATCACAGTAGATGATCTATATGATCTGTGACACCTAATTTTGTATAGATCTTTAGGGATTTAGTTATCTCTGTAATATGCTTTGGGAGTTTTTTCATTAGGTATCATATACATATGCTATTTCTTTATTTGTTTTCAGACTGTCTATGTTATTGCTTCCATTCTTTTACAATATCCTAGACTGGCTGGTTTCAGATCTGAGAAAGAAACATATTTTCTTCTCAGCTGAAAACTTCACTCCTGAAGTTGAGAGGTTCTGGTGTAGTCACAGAAAAAGATATATAAAAAAATTCTCGGACAGTTATAGACTGAAGAAACAGGATAAGTTAAAGTGATAGAAGAAATTTAACCTCCACAAATTCAAAATGTTTAATTAGACAAAATAATGTAAACTTTCTGGGGCATCTAAATGGGTTCTGAACAAAGAGTGACTGCTCAGGACAACTGTCTTGTGTTCTCTACTGACCTCTTATCAGTCTACAGTAAGGGGCAGAAAAGAAAATCTAAACCTATACTTGTAATGGAGAAGAACACATTACAGAGATTAAGGTTGTTACATAAATGAATGGTCTGGAATACTGCATGCAGAAGTGGTGACTTGCTTTTTGAAGATTTTGTTTAATTCAAATTATTTCAAAGATGAGAGACCCCACGGAGGGAGAATTCTTCTGTAGATACATATGATGTGTTTACTACTCACTTGGACCTTTAGGGTGGGATTTAATTCATAAACGGCTATGAGCAGACCGTTTAAAAAAGAAAAAAGTTACGTAGTTTCTTAAGGCATATGAGCACATACAAAAGACAGTAACGGGGAAATCTGGCATGTCTGAAAATGGTGCAAAGATACAAAGGTGCTTGTTTGAGTACAGGCTGTAATCACAGCCTGTATTTCAAGCTGCCATGCCCACTAAGGATCTCAAACCTTGTTTATAGAAATACAGTGAGCATAGAAGTCCTGATGGTGACCCAGTTCAAAAACCTCTGTGCACTGTGGATCACGTATACCTCACCTTCCAGCTGAGAGTCTTTCAAGTAAAGATGCCAATTTTACTTCCCTGAATATAGTGGGAAATCCCACAAATACAGCAAATGTTAAGGTTATCTGACTGCAAATACTTATTTAGCTATCTATCCAAGGCAATTGGCAAGATGTCTCTAGATGCTGTTGTGTAGCCCCTGGTGGAGATCTTGATTTACCTGCTTAGCTGCAGACTTATGTGCTGTAGCAAGAGTAATCTTTATGGTGGGTCAGATACTGGTGGCCTCTAACCCCATCTCTCATTATTTGGTAAGTGTATGTTTACTAATTGAGCTGTTAATGGCAGATAGCTTTTTTTTAAGGAAAAGAAGTTTTATAGCTAACTGCTTTTAAAAGTGGGGAAGGTAGCTGCACACATAGTGTGTTCTGTCATTAAGCGGGTCCAGAAACTCTTACTGCAAAATACAATGTGCTCTCTTTATTTTCTGCCCATTTGGCCAAATACACTCCCATTGGATTACCTTTGATTTCAGTGGTCTTGTCATAGAAGCATTTGGCTTTCCAAGTCATATAATACAGTGCCATCACGATGGTGGGCAATGTTTGGAAATTGATAGTTAACTATTTTTACTTTCTTGTAAACAAGCCATTCAGAAATCTCAAAGATCACAGCACCACCCTTTGAACATACTGCAACACCTGCACTTCAGATTCCGTTCCATATCAGAACACTAAAGAGAGCTGCATCACATGCAAACCTGTGGATGCTTAAGAAAAGATTTAGCTTCTTCAGGAATATAAGTACATATGAAGCGGCAGAACTTGTGGAATTGAATTTAATTTTTTTAAAAAAATAATTAAAAACAGAAGGCCTGGAGCCAATAGGCTTAGACCTTTAGAATCTGTGGCAACCTGGAGTGGCTTTTATCATACCTATTTTAGCAAGTCAAGGAGTTTAGCACCTCGTCTAAGCCAGGAATTTAACGTTCCCCAAAGCAGGTATGGAAGGACAGAGGCAATTCTCAAACATCTTTCACAGGATAAGATGCCTCTAAGACCCATCTCCCTTCACTGATTATAGAAGGAGCCTCTCTGTGTTGTGGTGTCTGTCTGACAGTTGTCAAAATGTCTTTATTTCTAATATCAAGACAGCAATAAGTGATTAAAATCTCCTCCTACTGGGGCTGATAGATCCTGGTTTAACATACTGTCAATGGAGGAAATAAAGTGCAATGTCTAATTCAGACATGTAAAATAAATGGCCTGAATACCATCTTATGTCCAAAGGGGTGATGAATGACAAAGACCACTGGTTTCATATAAGGTTATTGACCGTATATTTGACAGACTCTCTCCTTAATGAAATGCCAGAAACTCAATTTACTCCAAAACTTAAGTTAAAAGTGGAATGTACCAAAAGATCTTTCATGTTAGGCAGTCATATTCTGCCTCTCGCACTCTACACATAAATATTGAGATGGGAAATCTGAAACTGCCTTGCCCAAGTTTTGGGGTTCTGTTTAAGGGCAGCCAGTTCCCATGTACCAACTCTGTGTTGAGTACACAGTGGCCCCTTTCTCTGAGAGACCGGTACCCTGGTGGTGCTGCAAACACAAATCCTAGCTGTTCTTTGACTTCAAGTTATTGTCTATGTTACTTGGAAGATGAAGTTAGGCACCAAGTATTGATCTGTCCCTTCAAAAATCTTCCCTCTAAAATGAGCTGCAACCTGAAATTGGAATTCTTCTGCATTACTGGTAAGGTAAAATCAGTTTGAACCAGAGGTTTTCTAGTTGTTGCTCCAGAACCGTTCCTATTTCATAGCACATGTTGACACTAATTGATGGTTCATCTGAACATGAATAACTTTGGGGAACTTCTTTGAAACAAATTTACAGAAGTGCCTGGAGACCAACATGCAACATTACAAACTGCTATTTTTAATAGGTGTGCAGGTGAAACAGGCACCTACATCCATATGACTTGCACATTAACAAAATTCTCATCTGTCGTATTTTAAGCTGCCTGTGATTCTTGTCTTGGCAAAACTCACTGCAGACGATATGAGGTGTGTTTGAGTGGACATCATAGTATCGGGCCCAAAAGGTTAAGATGTGTGTGTATTAACCCCAGTTGTGTGAAAAATGGGAGTAAAGTTAACATTGGCTAATTTAGGGAAATCTCTATTGAGAAAGGAAACATAGTAAGTGGTTGACATCACTACCTGGATATGAAAAGGAAGGGGGGATGCTGGTTCTTGCCCTCTTCACAATCTTAAGGCTTAGTTCTCATTTACTTTCCAGCTCGTGTCTGTCTAACATAAAAGCCAGTAGTTTATAGTCACAGGAAAATGTGTATTTGGCAGTGATACTGTTTGAATTATAATATGATGAAACTGCCTGTGTGGGGTGGTTTTGTTATGACAATTGAAGCTACAAAGAGTGGGTAGAATTTCTCTTATAAAGCAGGAGAGAGAACATTACAGTGAAGGGCATCTTAAGTGCTTAAACAACAGTTTCTTCAGCCTTTGATATGCAATTTTAATAGTTATCCAAGGTCAACACAGAGATGGCAGGATCATCCTTCAAAAGAACTTGTTTCATTTTATGACACATACCATAGTGTCCGGAATCATTAAAAGGGATGATCAATTTGGGGATACCTGACAGCTTGTTTGACTGAAGTTCCAGACCCAGTTTAACAATCTTTGTCCTGGAACATGACTGTATACTATATAAAATGTGTAGTACGTCATGTTTACAGTATAGGTGTGTATAAAAAATATTTAGCTGATATAAAAGAGTTCTGTTAATAGGCAAAAATCAACATCTTGGCTCAGATAAATTAAAATAATTCTAAATATTATTACTAAATATAATTCTCTGTCAGCTGCAGAATTACTCCACTGTTATAAAAAATTCAACTTGCCCACAGACAATCATACCTACTTACATAAAACCATCAGCTATTCAAAACACATAAAAAAGACAGTAACATACATCTAGATATTGCTGCAATTGTTTTGAGAAGAACAATATCATGCTCATGTTACAAAAGCCTCTTGACCACTGAGACCACTCCACTGGAGAAAAATCGATTGGCTCTTTGAATGAGCTACCTTAATATGATGTAAGCACTTGGTGCAGTAAAGTCTCTCCCCACCACTGATCATTCAGCTAAACACAAAACATATGCAGAAAATTGTTAACCACTGTAACCCATGATGGAGGAAGACCATCCTCTGAAGGAAATTTCAGCATGCATGTCTTCATTCTAGAGAAACTGCCCAAGTTCACTCTCAAGTTACTTCGTAGACTTATTGTAAGAAAGTTACTTTGGGGCAAATAATTCTCTGTTTCTGTGGCAGGCCAGGAGATAAGATAGGGTTATGTGGTCAAAGGCTTTTCTTTTTTTTCCCAGTAATTTCTATTAAATCTATGAAAATATTTTACTTTTACATACAAGTCTTCCTTTTCTTATTTAAGAGGGTAGCACTTAAATCATAACACCCAGAACACCACCACTACCAGTCAAAAGATACTAAACTGTAGCTAATAGAGAGGAATGGACTACTCCAAAAAATTTCACTTCAGCCACATTTAACATCTGTGCTAGAATGAAATTAATTTGAACTCCTACTTTTTAAACTTACAGTTCTTAATATCAAAATCAAACATCTGGACTCATAAACAACTTTATAATGAAAATTAGAATTTGATTCTCTCTCACCGTCTATCCAGTTGAGCATATTGCACCATTGGCTGAATAACTTTAATTCCAGCACCACCCAAGTGATCCCTTCTCTCTCAGCCATTAATGTTTACCACAGACTAAACTAATACCTGTATTGCAAATGTCAAAATGCATACAAGCCACAGCACAAAATAGCTTTACTGGGAAGCCAGTACTCATACTTTCTGAAAGTATAAGAACAGGAAGAGAGAGGAAGGGAAATAAATCTCTTGCAATTTTTTACAACAGGCATGTATTACCAGGAAAAAAAAAACAAAAAACAAACACAAACCACAGAATGATGTTGCATGTGTCCTAACAAGAAAATATGTATTTGTATGGCATTCGTGGGACAGGAGGAGTTAAATAACAGCCTGGATTGCTGTTTCCTTATTCACTAAGTAGCTTCCATTCTGTTTTCTTTTTCAAATAAAGTGGTGTCAGTAATGTTTCCCTACTTATTTCATTAATAAAATATATAAACACCTGACTATACTGGAATTTCAGTGATCCATAATTAAAACATGGCAATATAAATTAGAGTAGATAACCAGTATAGAGACAGTTGAAAGTTTAAAAAAGAAAATAAAAAATGTATAAATGTATAAACATGGATGATTTGAGTGTGTTAACCTCCACCAGCAATTAAGTATTTATCTATAAGTAATAAATGTGTTACCAGTAATTCCTTGTTGATGCACGATTTCAGTTAGAATTTACATAAATGTAGTCTAACACAATACATACTCATACCAACATGTACCTATTCTGGATTGCACATCAAGATGAACTTGTCATTGTCATTGGTGAAAGCACTTGCTCCGTTCCTGACAAGAACATTTCCAACCACTCACCAAATTCATCCAGGGGAAATCTGAGAGAGGACTCAAAAAGTCTAAGTCTTTAAATATTTTTTGAAAACAGCTATGTTGCTTATAGTGTCTTTGTTGTTGCCTTCATTACACGTCAAAGAACACGTGTGTGTCTGTCAGTGTACATTTAAAAGTAACGTTATAAATTCCATAATCACTTTAAAGATTTAAACATGAGACATAAACCATAGGTAAGGAAGCTTGATGGAACTGCTTGTTTGCCATAGTAAATTACCAAGTCGTTTCTCATTGTTAACAGGAGATCAAGAAGTTGTCTTTCGGATTTGAAACAAAAAGAGTAAGAGTGATCAAAAGGCACAGGAGAAAAAATGTAAAGGAAAACACATTGCTTCTGATGAGATCTAAAGTGGGAAGGAGCTTGAAGAAGGTTGACTTCAAAAGTAGGTTTAAGAGCCAAGGTAGAAGTAAAAATAGGACTAGAGACATGGAGGGTGGGCAGGGTGCCAGTAATAATCAGGTGAAATCAATTACTGGGGCAGAAGAAGAAGCTTTAAAACATGGAAGGTGATTCTGGATTGGGTTTTGGAGTGAATGTTGGCTGGGTCATGTGCTCATATTTACTGTAGGTACATGAAATGAGAAACCAGCATTACACTCATCCCAGCATCAACAGAAAACATTTTTGAGAACAGACTGCATAAGAATTTCACTAGTAAAAGAATAAAACCTTATACTGACAGAAACTAGGGAAGTTTCTTCACACTACAAGATTTACCTGAGGCAAAGGGATATAAAACTGTGGATGAAAGATTTAGAGGTGCTGGACTTCTCAAGAACATCTCTGCCTGCAGGGCAACATATATTTGGACTGAAACAAAAGTAATGAAAGGAACGGAGAACAGGTTAAAGACAATGCCACGTTTACTGAGCGTGGTGGTAGAGAAGACCTCTCCGGAAGGAGAGGATTCTTGAGTCAACTATCTGCATCTTGAGATACTTGGCAGAAAAATGAAGACTGAAAGTTACAGTTCAGCAATACTCTTGCATATTTCTAAGCAAAAAAACTACACCCAATAATTTAAATAACCCAGAATAACCCACTTGTGTAATAATTCATTACTGAAATAAAAGAAAAAGCAACTATGGAAGCAATAGAAAGGTTGTTGGTTAAGTACAGCTACACACAGAAAACTGAGAAACTCTCTCATCTGGCTGATTTAACATTTTCAAATTTGTTCCAGCAAAGTATTTATACAGGATTGTTCTTTGGTCTTTATACACTAAATCACCTGTCATATTGTGAATGACAAAAATTTTTTCTGCACCGCACTAGGTACTGTTCACCCTGCTTTTACATGGCCTTCAGAGTTGAATTGTAATATCACTTATACAACCACTAAGTGTCCAAATGCTCCCATGATTCTCATCTGCTGTTTTTAATCCTCTCCCTGACATTCCTAATTTCCTTGACAAGATAGTTAATATATATTGGCAAGAGATGTCATATATTTTTGCACATGTAAGTTATTAAATACTCATGCTATCTATTCGGAAAATGGTAAAACCCTCTGACATTTGTATCTCATATTTAGTCTCCTTTTGCAGTATTTAATCATCAAAATTATTTCATTTTTATTAATTTATTTGAAGACCATCTCTGAAGTTAATTCCATCATTAAGTACAAAACTCCTATGAAAAGTAATGTAATAACAAAAATCAGGCTTTGCTACCATTAAGGTGTTAAGATTATACGATATCAACAGAGGGCAGTCTTTGATAACTATAAATTTATATGTAGATCTGGTGAACAGTAAACTTCTGTTTGGCTTACACAGGAACTGTGAGTTGTGAAGGTTTCAATAACGAATATAAATCTGTGATCAATCATCAAAACAAGAAGCCAGATGCCCACATTTAAAATAAGAATAGATATGCATTGATTTTTAAATAAACTTGTCTTAAATAGATTTATCCTGCTGAACCTCACAGGTAATTTATTTCAGAAGAAATACTCATCATCAGATTTCCATGAGCACATTTTTATTTATTAATACTCTATGAAATGAACGGGTCTTCTTTGTGTTAATTCTTTCTGTTTCTGTTTAGACTCAGAAATATAGTGTAGTAGTGCAGAAGAGCTACAAGCTTTCATATGTTGACTTTTTTTTCCTGGTCAAATACCAGTTACTTTATTCACCAAATATTTATATTAAAAGATCAATGGACTTGTTATTGGGCACAATTCTGATTTGTTACACTGACTTCAGAGACAATTGGTAGGAAAATGCTTTGAATTTACAGCTATGTCATTAGAATTTTGCTAAAATGAACATTCTTCAAGTATGATTTGAGCACAAGTGTTGGCACAAGCCAAAGGAAAACACTTTCAAAATTCTTATCATCAACTCCGTAATCTGGAGCGCTTTTTAATTTTACGTTGTGCTGTGAAAAACAAACAAACAAACAAAAAAAACCAACCAAACAAAACAAAACAAAACCTATATTTGCACTTTGTACTTGGACTGTGGCATGAGAGCTCACTGACTTGTTTGACAAGACAGCAACTGCTAAAAATAAAGAGAACTTCTGCTGTTTGTATATGGAGATTTACTACTTGATGATGGAGATAACACAGGTCAAAAAACTTGCCCTGTATCCACTGAAAATAAGAAATTTCTGTAGCAGAGATGGGTCAATCCCATCCCTTCACTACTTCTTTCTTGATTTTTTTTTTTTTTTAGTTAAGAAGATAAATCTCACAAAAAAATTATTTGTGGGAATGCCCTTCTCCATTCACTTTCAACACAGGTATCTCAAAAGCTGTTTCTTCATATAACGGATTTTTCTAACTCTCTTTACTAATTGAAAGATGTCCCAGATATGATCTCTTAATAAACATCACAAGTATTGGACTGACTTTAACAGAGAAGAGTTTGCTCTGTTACAAACGTAGTTCAAAACACATCATCATTGAAGAGAAAATATTTTCAAGTTACATGTTTACCTGCTATCCCAAACAGTCTAAGAATACTAAAAACTGGGAAAAAAAAAAAATAGTGCACTGTTCATTAAATACCTTTTTTTTTTTTTTTTTCTGCTGCTAGAACAATAAATTAAAAAGCTAGATCCTATTTGTGATTTATTCCCCTTTTTCACTGTCTCTCTACACACATGCACATACATGCATGGTTTGAGTGGCAAACTCTACAAAAGGGAATTTATCATGAAAAAAGGGAAAAATCTTTATATATTGAAGTTAATAGATGTGAAGGTTTCTACTGAATACTGGTTCGGTCAAACTTCATTGTACTACAGCCTAAATTTGGAATCAAACTTAGATGGTACACATTTCTTTAAGTTAAGCTATTCATGCTCATGCAGGCAGATAGGCCTTCAGATCACCCCAATGCTACCTCAAATCCCTGTGCTGGGTCATTTGGCTTTGGCTGTATGGGGAGGGGTGTGGGTGTGTGTTAAATATTTATTTTTTAAAAAACAGAACACAGGACTTGACACTTGTCCATTATATCTGGGCAATTCCAATCACTCCATCCTGAATATTGTCATCTCTGAGACAAGAAGAGCTACTAATAAACACCATGTTTGTGAAACTACAGGAGATTCTTAGTCCTGGGACTCAACTTTTTCTACTGAATTGTCTTCCTTTGAGGCTTTGAGGCTTAGCAATAAGACATTAACTTGCTGACATCTAGGTTGAATGCCTCGTAAAGGTGGAGCGATGGTATTAGTGTTGTTTAACTTACTAGATATCTAACTACTAGAATTACTACCTCCTGCAGCAGCATCCAAGTCCATAATTCAGTATAGACTTGTTTAACAAAATAGTTTTCTGCAGTTTTCCACAGGTATGTCAATAATAGAATATAAAAGTATCTCACATACTACAATAATCCAGTGCTGCAGAACAGATGTCCACTGATGTTCCCCTACCCAGCCAAGCTGAATTATTTGTTGGAACGAATACTTGTGTGTAAAAGTGGCTGACTGTGCCCACACCTGAATTTCCAAAGTCACGTTTTCCATTCAGAAAAGAAGATTACATGCCATAATGTTGCTCCATCACTAAAGGATAACTACAAAGATTTTTTTTAAATTAAGACGTCACAAATTTGCACAAAGTCATTTCTAAACAGTCTTGGGTTGTCTTTGAATCTGTCCCTCCTTAATTATTTTTCACTTTTCTATTGTTAGAAACCTTTTTAAAAATAGACTGTGGATCACATTTCAGCAACCAGAATTTTAGCAGCTGTGAGAGAAGATTAATAAAAAGTCAGAGCCTGCCAATAGGAATTTTAAAAGGCGAGTAACTCCTGCAAGCTCGGGCTCTTACTAATATGCTTTTAACTTCAGACACATGACATAAATACTGTGAAGCTTTTATTCACCCCACTTCTGGTTAGTCACCTCCGAGGAATGAAACTGGATATTAACCACTGTGTTTTGCCCCGGAGGTATTTCTCCGTTTTCTTTCTGGCGCAGAGAAAGGCGGTGCCCACAGGCAGGTCTCCACTCCGCCACCCCGCAGCCGCCACCTCGCCGCTCCGGCGGCGGCCCTGGGCCGCTTCTCCTCACCTGACCCGCCCCGGTTTCCCGCAGGCACCTGGCTCTCCCCTCGTTCCCCGTCACCCTGGCTCCGCTCTCGGGCAACCCCGCTCCCGCCACCGGCGGGAACCGGGCGGCGCCGCCGGGACCCGCGGCCGCTGCCTCCCCGCGCTCACCTGTCGCCCCGTACCCTGAGCCAAAGGAAACCCCGAGCCCTCCCCGGCGGCGACTCGGGGACGGCCCCGCTCTCATTCCGCCCCGCGGAGCCAGGATTTAAGGCGAGAGCGGGGAGGTCAGTGCGGGGGAGCGGCGCTGCGCTCCCGCCGCCTCCCGGGGCTGGCGGAGGTGCGCCCCGCCCTCCCCGCGACCGGGGGGGGATCCGGGCGGTTCGCGGCGCCTTCCCCGCGGTGGCTGCCGGCAGGGCGACCCGTGACCCGGCCCTCCCCCTCCTTCCCCGCTCCCGCCCGGGCCGCCGCTCCCGGCGCCTTCTCCTCAACAACCTGTTGAGGGGCCGTGGGAGGGTTGTCCCACGCTGTCGCTTGCAAGAATGGCAAATGGCTCTGTCCAATCGCGCCAGGAGGCCTCGCCCCCCCGCGGGTGCCTATTGGTCGCTCGGAGGCGCGGGGCGGGGCTTCCAGCTGGCGGGGCTCCCCTCTGGAGCGGGGCGCGCTCCCCTCAGAGCGCAGCGTGTGCACGGGGTGAGCGCGTCCGAACGGGCCGCGCCGCCGGCAGGAGCGGGGCCGCGACTCGGCCGCTGCGGAGCGCGGACGCCGCTGCCGGGGGCTCTCGGCGCTTCGCTCCGCCGGCAAGGACCATGCAGGACTTCCCCGCCGCGCCGCGGCTGGCCGGCTGGTTGCTGGTGCTGCTGCTGACCGGCTGCGTCTGGGCGAGGGCGCCGGAGCCGCCGCCAGGCAGCGCCGAGGTCTCCTCGCCGTGGGCGCCGGAGGCGGCCCCCGTGGTGGTGGCCAACCGCGGGCTGCGGGTGCCGCTGGGCCGCTCCGCCTGGCTGGACCCCGCGCGGGACCTGGTGCTGCAGGTGCAGCCGGGCGACCGGTGCCACCTCACCGTGCTGGACGAGGACCCGCTGTGGCAGCGCCCGGGCCGCCTCAGCCCCCGGCGCTTCCCCTGCGACTTCGGGGCCCGCGAGGTGCAGTACTCCCACCTGGGCGGCCGCAGCCCCGCGCGGGACCGCGTCCGTCTGCAGCTGCGCTACGACTCGCCCAGCCGCGCCCTGGTGCTGCCCCTGGTGCTGGAGGTGGAGGTGCTCTTCACCCAGCTGGAGATCGTCACCCGCAACCTTCCCCTCACCGTGGAGCGCCTGCGGGGCACCAGCAACCCGCTGGACGCCCGCAGCCTGGAGTTCGCCTTCGAGCCGGGCCGGCAGCGCTGCCGGGTGGGCCTGCTGCCGCCGCTGGCCGGGCTGCCCCGCTACGGAGAGATCCTCAACTACCCGCCGGCGGCCGCGGGCGCGGAGGCGGCGGGGGACGGGCCGGTGCCCGCCTCGATGTGGGACTGCGAGGAGTTCCTGCGCCTGGGGCTGCGCTACCGGCACACGGCAGCCGGCGGCTCCCCCAACCGTGACCTGGTGCCGCTGGTGGCGGAGCTGCGGGAGGCGGCGGGCGGTGGGGCGCTGCTGAAGCGGGAGTACTTCCAGGTGCTGGTGCGGATCCGGGCCGGGACTGAGAACGTGGCCCCCAAACCCAGCTTCTTGGCCATGCTCATGATGGAGGTGGACCAGTTTGTCCTCACCGCCCTCACTCCTGACATGCTGGCAGCTGAGGATGCTGAGTCACCACCAGACCTGCTGCTCTTCAACATCACCTCTCCCTTTGGCCCCGGCCAGGGCCACATGGTCAGCACAGATGACCGGAGCTTGCCTGTCTCCTCCTTCAGCCAGCGGGACGTGAGGGAGCTGCGCATCGCCTACCAGCCACCTGTGGAGGACTCGGACCGGGAGCGGCTCTTTGAGCTGGAGCTGGAGGTGTTGGACCCAGAGGGTGCTGCCTCAGAGCCCTTCACCTTCGTGATTGTGGTGAAGCCCATGAACACCCTTGCACCTGTGGTGACCCGCAACACTGGCCTCGTCCTCTATGAGGGCCAGTCGCGGCCTCTCTCAGGCCCTGGGCCCAGCCCCAACCTGGTGATCAGTGATGAGGATGACCTTGAGCAGGTGCGGGTGAGCGTGGTGGCAGGGCTGAGGCATGGCCACCTCACTCTCCTGGAGGACACCCCAGCACCAGCTGCCCCTCGTAAACACTTCACGGTGGCTGAGCTGGCAGCAGGCCAGGTCATTTACCAGCATGACGGCAGCGAGTCTCCACTCAGTGACAACCTGGTGCTGCGGCTGGAAGATGGTGGCTCTCGCCACCGTGTTGAGTTCCTTTTCCCCATCACCCTGGTGCCCACTGATGACCAGCCGCCCCTGCTTAATGCTAACACGGGGCTGGCCATGGCTGAGGGTGAAACAGTGCCCATCACCACCCGTGCTCTTAGCGCCACTGACATTGACTCGCAGGATGCCATCCTGCTCTTCACAGTGGAGGCTGGCCCCACTGCTGGGCAGCTCCTCCTCCGTCAAGCGCAGCTACCTCCTGGCTGGGAAGAGGAAGAAGAAGATGAGGGCTTTGCTTGGAGGAGGGTGCCGAGTTTAGCGGGGGGCTCCCTAATCTATGAAAAGCCAGTGAGGGAGTGGCTGCAGCAGGACATTGTTGAAGGGCGTCTCTATTACCACCACTTCGGGCCTCACAGTCCTGGCCCTGGGGTTGTGTTGGACCAGTTCGTCTTTAGAGTCCAGGATGACAATGACCCACCCAACCGCTCCGGACCACAGACTTTTGTGGTCCGGGTACATCCTGTAGACAGATTAGCCCCAGAGCTGCATACTAGCAGCAGCCTGCACTTAATAGTTGCAGAACAGCAGGTAACCCCACTGCGGAGGAAGCATTTGTGTTACACAGATCAGGATTCAGGGGACCGTGAACTCCGCTACACAGTAACCCAGCCCCCCACTGACACTGACACTAACCACCCTCCAGATATATATGGAGCCCGCCTTGGATCCCTTGTGCTGACTGAGGATCACTCTGTAGAAGTTACCCACTTCACCCAAGCCCAGATCAATCATCACAAGATTTCATACCGTCCCCCACAGGAAGAACTGGGGGTGGCTCCTCATTTGATTCAGTTTCAGTATCAAGTGCAAGATGCAGCTGGCAATGCAGCCGAAGGGACTTTCACCATCTACCTGCAACCTGTGGATAACCAGCCTCCTGAAATCACTAATACTGGCTTCACTTTGCCTGAGGGAGGCAGCCATGTCCTTAGTCCAACTGAACTGGATGCCAGTGACACGGACACTGAACTTGCCCATCTCAGATTTATCCTGACCCAGGCTCCTCAGCATGGCCACTTGCAGCTTTCTGGGTACAGTTTGATTCCAGGTGGTGTCTTTGGTCTGGAGGATATCAGACAAGGGAGAGTGGTGTATGTGCACAGTGGAGCTGAGACCAACAGTGATACCTGCAGGCTTGATGTGAGTGATGGGGTTCATTTTGTGCCCATCACGCTGAAAATGAACGTGCACCCAGTTGATGATGAGGTTCCTACACTACGGTTGCCTCCAGGCACTCTTGGTTCCTACCTGGATGTGCTGGAGAATGGTGTTGCTGAAATCACTGCTAATGTCATTCAGGGCACAGATGAGGATACCGATGACTTAATGTTGACCTTCATTGTAGAGGATCCTCCTCAGCATGGGAACATCCTGGTCCAAGGGGTGCCTGCAGAGAGATTTTCCCAGAGAGATCTGCTGGACGGTGCTGTGGTATATGCTCACACTGGTGGTGAAATAGGCCTTCTGCCCAAAGAAGATACCTTCAACCTTACCTTGTCTGACCTCTCTGAGGAGTGGAGCATCAGGGGAAATGTTGTTCAAGGAGTTTCAGTCTTGGTGACCATTCTTCCTGTTGATAGTCAAGCCCCAGAGATTTTTGTGGGGGAGCAGTTCATGGTAGCGGAAGGTGACAAACAGGTCATTACTCCTGCTCACCTCAGGGCACAAGATGTGGATACTCCTAGTGACGATATACTCTGTACCATTGTTGCTCAGCCCACATCTGGGTATGTAGAGAATATCTCTCCAGCCCCAGGATCTGAAAAATCCAGAGCGGGTATAGCTATAAGTGCTTTTACCATGAAAGATCTCCGTCAAGGGCATATTTTTTATGTTCAAAGCATACATAGGGGTGTAGAGCCTGTTGAAGACAGATTTGCTTTCCGCTGTTCCGATGGCATTAACTTTTCCCAGAGGCACTTTTTCCCCATCGTTATTATGCCGGTCAACGATGAAGAGCCTGAAATCTTTATGCGAGAATTTGTTGTGATGGAAGGCATGAGTGTGGTTATTGATACCCCTATCCTGAATGCAGCTGATGCAGACATCCCTGCTGATGAGTTAATGTTCACAATCACCAGGCTTCCCAGGCATGGCCACATTGTGAACCAGCTGGTCAATGGAACTGTCCTAGTGGAGAGCTTCACCTTGGGTCAGATAATAGAGAGCTCCAATATACTCTACCAACATGATGACTCTGAGACAAAGGAGGACAGTTTTGAGGTGAAACTCACAGATGGTAAACATACCATTAGGAAAATGGTACTTATCATGGTTATTCCTGTAGATGATGAGACACCCAGAATGGCCATTAATGATGGTCTGGAGATTGAAATAGGGGAAACTAGAACTATTCATAACAGAATCTTGAAGGCTACTGACCTGGATTCTGAAGACAAAACCTTGACATACATTATAAGGTATGGGCCAGGACAAGGCCTCTTGCAGAGAATAAAGCCTTCAGGTGGAGTTGAGAATATCACCCTGGGGATGAATTTCACCCAAGATGAGGTGGATAAAAACTTAATTCGATATATGCATTTTGGCCAAGAAGGAGTTCGTGATCTTATCAAGTTTGATGTGACAGATGGAATAAATCCTCTCATTGACCGCTACTTTTATGTGACAATAGGTAGCATTGATATTGTCTTCCCGGATGTGATCAGCAAAGGAGTTTCTTTGAAGGAAGGAGGGAAGGTAACCCTTACTACTGACTTGCTTAGCACCAGTGACTTGAATAGTCCAGATGAGAACTTAGTTTTCACTATTACCAGAGCACCTGTTCGTGGTCATCTTGAATGCACAGATCAGCCTGGGGTACCCATCTCCACTTTCACTCAACTCCTATTAGCAGGCAATAAAATCTATTACATTCACACTTCACAAGATGAGGTGAAAATGGACAGCTTTGAGTTTGAGGTGACTGATGGCTATAACCCTGTATTTCGTACTTTCAGAATTTCTATCAGTGACGTCGACAATAAGAAACCTGTTGTCACAATCCATAACCTGGTGGTGAGTGAAAATGAATACAAACTGATAACCCCGTTTGAACTGACTGTAGAAGACAGAGATACACCTGACACATTGCTAAAATTTATCATCACTCAGATACCAGTTCATGGTCAGATCATGTTCAATATCTCCAAACCAGTCACCATCTTCACGAAACAAGATCTGAATGAAAATCTAATCAGCTACAAACATGATGGCACAGAATCAGTTGAGGATAGTTTCTCTTTCACTGTTACAGATGGCACTCATACTGATTTCTACGTCTTCCCCAACACTGTGTTTGAAACGAGGAAGCCTCAGACTATGAAGATTCGAATAATGGCTGTGGATAACAGCATACCTCAAGTTGTAATAAATAAGGGTGCTCAGACTCTCCGTATTCTGGCCACAGGTCACATTGGGTTTCTGATTACCAACAAGGTGCTCAAAGTGGAAGACAGGGACAGTTTACATGTTACTCTTAAAATCCGAATAACAGATGGTCCACGCCATGGCTTCCTGATCCACCTGGGGAAAGGCAACCATAGCATCAACCAGTTCACCCAAGGTAGTACAATACTCCATGCTTTCTTTAGATCACTGGAAACATTCTTTTTCATGCTAAACTGCAATAATTGATGGAAGAAACTTTTCAACAGTGCGATTATTTATAATGGCTTTATTATTTTTTAGTTGTTGATTATTTCTTGCATCTGTGACAGCTTTTAACAGGAAAGGTGGCCTACTGGATAAGCACTGACTAAAGGAGCATCTTTGCTTTGGAGAGTTTACAGTCCAAATAACTGTGATTTGGACTTTCTATCAGTGATAGACATTTAGATAACAGAATTGGTCTGCATATGGTTCCAGATCTTTAGTGGCTGAGTGCCTCCTCTAAAAAGTTTTATTTCAAAAATGCTATGGGAGTGGCCAAGCTATTATTAACTAATGGTCATACCAAGGTTAAGGTATCAGTTGCTATACAGACTGAGCGCACATAACTGTAAAAGCAAAATCATTTCCCAGACATGGGGAAAGAACATATTATGAGTGCATTTGTTGCTTAATTACACAGATCTTAACCACAAAGTGTTTGTGGTAAATTAAAAGGTAATGTAAATGTTTTAAAATTATGTCAGTGGTACTTACTTTTTACATGGAACTAAAATTCTAGGTGGTATAAATAGGATGAAAACCACATGTGCCGTATGTTCTGAAATAAAGTCTCAACACAGGTGTGAAGTAACTTTAATTGAAAGGGGAGCATTAGCTATTCTCCAGAAAATTTTCCACGTTACTTTGCAATGAGTTTATAGCTGGTTAATTAACAATGAGGTTTCTTGGAGCCCCCTGCAGCTGTGGAGTGAGCAGACAGCACAACAGCATGGAGGCTCAAAGGGCCCCAGATAAGCTGGGCTGTGTTGGTGGTAAGGCTAGAGGCAAATGCTTGTAGTTGGCTGTATTTCATTTTACAGAACACATATTGGTATGTATCCCATGTTACAGTCTTGGCCATGGTGATGTTCTTGTCAGATATACCAAATCTTGCAAACAGGCCTGATGAACTTTTGAATGGCTGGGATGCCCTAATTTTTGCAGTGTTGGTGGAAAAAAGAGGATGAGGAGGGACCAAACCATGTCTAAGCTTTGGGAACCACTACAGCCCCTTAAGTGTAAGGCTTCAGTAGTGAACTGAGAGGAGTATTAAGAGTATTGTTGTCAGAATAAGTGAGAAACAGAAGAGAATGGGACCAAATAAGCAGATTATCACTTTTATAGTGGGTTTTCTCTTACGTTAAGAATGTAGAATTATTGAGTGGATGTTCCTTAAAAGCAGACCAGTGCATAGCGCATTGATATGCTATTTTTTCGGGGGGGGCGGCACACTCAGGATAGGTACATATTCCATCCTCTTTTGTGCCATGTAGCCAGGTGTACTTTTGTCAGATTACCAAAATGAAGTTGTTACTTGGCTTTCAATTGGCAGTCTGACCATGTGGCACACTCACTTGTCTTCACGCAGACTTTCTTAATATCCTTGGACTGCCTGAGCTGGGTGAGAAGCATGCAACCCTTAAGAAAAATTTGTTTTAAAGCTAGTGAGGATCCCCAGAAAGTAATACAACCTCACAGGTTCCCTGACAGTACTGGCACAAGCACACTAATTTTTGTTGAGTCGAAGAGTGTTTTTAAGCAATACACACTTCCTCAATAATTTTGTCCTTTGGTCTCTATAAGCAAATACTTCCTGAGCATCTGCGTAATTTCTGGGGTATCTCTCTTCTCAACTTCCTGAATGTGTTCTATAATGGTTTGTATTTTATGAAGCAAACACATAAATGTGTCTTAGGTATGCAGGGCCAAGTGCTTGAGGGAGAAGAGGTGTCTGGAAGGGCTGCATCAAGCAGAAAACATCATGCTCACACAGGGATGATACATCTGATAAGGACAGGGAAAGAGAACTTGCTGGAAGTCATAGAATAACCTGGGAGTGAAAGTCATGGATGAAAGGTTATTCCATGACTTCCAGTAAGTTCTTTTCCTTTCCTTTTTCTTCAGATGCCCTCTTGTCTGTAGCTGCTTTGGGTATGGGAGACAAAAAATGTTGGATGAACCTGGAAGGTTTTGAGAAGTAATGTGAGACACAAAGGTCTTATGTAGACCAAGCTGCATACTCAAAACTCTGTGTGTAGTTTGCTGTTCTCCCTCACACTGTGGCCCACTACCATTAATGTGCAAAGCACTGTCAAATCCAGAGTAGTGAATTTATGCATAGTTCATACTTATGCTATACTGAGACTAAATAATTATCTAAAGTTCAGGGCAGGAGTAAATAAGACCCTCTTTTGTCGTATTCTTAATGATCCTAATGTAAGTGCAGATTTTGCAACCAGCCATGAGTAATGGTTTTGACTTTGGAATGCTCCTGTATTGACTGTTGGACCTGCTGTTACACAACTTATGTTTTGATCTTCCCCCTTTTAGGAGTTCTGTCGTGCCATGTGGGGCAACCTCTTACGAAGTGTTGAATAGTTCCAGTTTCATTATCATGTGTGGGTCCAATGGGGCTTGTAAAACATCGTTACAGTCTTCCAATTCATGTTGGAAGGGACATCTGGAAGTCATTTGGTCCAACCCCTACTGAAAACGGGGCCAACTTTGAAGTCAGATGGGGCTGTTCAGAGTCACATGCAGATGAGTTTTGAAAGCTGCTCAATAGTTTGTGAAGTCCGTCCTAATACTCTACCATCTCACACTCCCATCCCTTGGATTTGGGTCTGTGGTTGTATGAACAGGCAGCCTGACCACTGTGAGTGAGGTAACATTGATGAAACAGGATTCATTGTGTGCTAGCAGCTTGAGCAGCCTGGTTTTTCAGATTTCCTGTAACTGAGAGAGAGAGAGCAGAGTGATTGTTTAGCCAACAGCTTTTTGCCTTATGCTTGAGATTGCTTTTCAAAGCAAGTGCTAGAAAGGAAATCAGCCTAGCTTGCAAGAGGAGCTAAAACCCTCCAGTCAAAATGTGGTTGTACAGAATATAGTATGTCTAGGAGATTTCTTGTGTATTTTGTTCAGGTACAATCAGTGTGGGGCTTTCAGTTAGTATACATCAAATACTTCTGCCACAAGTACAGTAGGTAATCTTTTGCTTGTGAGACTCATAGAGTTAAGTGGAACTCCTCAAAGGGGGTAATAGAGTGTGAAAGAATTAACTTCTTGATAAAAGGTCCCCAAATTCTGCAAATAGTTAGTGCTTTTTATTCTTTTCTAATTGTTAAAGTAATCTGAATGAGAGCGAGACACGGGAAAGTGAAAGTAATGAAATAAAATATTCTTAAAATATATTAAGCAGTTCTTACATTTAGTTAAGTAGTGTCTGTTACTTCACATTACACCTGAAAGCAGCACTTTTTATTCAACATTATCTCTTTGTGCTTTATATTTACAATTTGGTGATAGTAAATGCAGAGAAAGCTTGAAGAAAAACATTGCCACATGGTAATGTCTAGTCTAGTGCTGTCCTAGGACAAAAGTACATACAAAGAATACTGTGTGTGCATAATCATATTGCACTCGTCTCTACAAGTCAGGGCTGGAATTCATTCATAGTTGATATTCATTATGATTAGATAATTTGTTTAAAAGTGGGGAAAGTCTATTAAGGAACTGCCAAGTCTTTCACATTTAAAGAAGTTTAGTGGTATATAACAAGTAGGTAGCTGATGTTTGGATAATGTTTTGAATGTACAAAGTGTGACGGACTTCTGAGCGCTGTTTTGGGAGTCCCTGGTCCCACGTGGGTAAATTTGTGAGTAAGAGCCAGGTCACATCCCACACCTGTGCAGCTGTGCTGAGGAGCCAGGAAGAAGGGGAAGGAATAGTGAAGAGTAAGGATCTGCCTTGGCAATAAGCTTGCTTGACATCTCAGCACTCCATGTAGCCTCCTGAGGCCAAAGATATCTGCATGTCTACTCCAGCCAAATACGCAACACTTTCCAAGCAATTATTTTATTCAGCATTCACCCCGATAATGCTTTTTATCTTCTTTTTCAGGCAAGTGTTTTCAGAGAGATGAGTGAATTATGTTGTGAAGTGCATTTGTTTTGCAGAATTTTAAATGGGAGGGAAATCAGTGCCCTGATCTAGTGGAGATAATTTTTTTTAATAGAAAATTATGTTGGATGGATTTCAAAATTATGTTGGAAAATTCCAATATCAATATTTAGCAGGCACTGTAGTTATACAGTAATGAACTGTGTTTACAACTAATCAAGTTTTACTATAACTAGCACAACTTAATCAACTGGGTAAGGAAAGTGTAGACTTGCTCAAGTGACTCTGAACAGGTTCTTAATGAACAGAAAACAGGTAATTCCTTTGCAATTCTTTTGACAAAATTAAGATGTTTGGATGCCAAGTGCTTTTTTTTGATGAGGTCATCCTGGTCCTGTGAACACTGGCTCAAGTGCTTATCTTTATGTATGTTGGAACCATGGATTTTGATAAGGCTACTCACATGGGTAGAGCTGAGTAATTGTGTGTTTGCAGGATGAAAGATTTATTTGCTCCACTGGCATGAAGAGGTATTTGTTTGCATCCTCTTTACAGCTCCATGAATTTTTGATCTTTAACTTTCAAACATTTATGGAAGAGATTATTCAGTGACATATATTTGCTGATAATGCTCTTAACTTGTTTGCCCTAGAAGATGTCTGATTACTTTTGGAACTGAGGATTTTGAGGAGCTCTAATAAAAGTGCTTTTGGCTTCTTTTCACTAATGCATATCCCCTAACATGGGAGGAAAACTTGGGTGGTACTTGAGCTGCAGTTTAATGCTATTCATTTCTAACACTTTTTCTTAAAAAAAGTATCAGAGGTAGATTTTTACCAACAGCAGTCTTTCAAAAAAAGTCACAAAAATATTTTTTAATGTATTACATGTTTCTCATCACTGCGCAAGGAAAACAGAAAATACAATATTAATAAATATTTATTTACCTTTTACATACTTTCTTTATGCAATTGGTGATTCAGAACTGTGCATTGAATTTTTTCTTCCTGAAGTCTGGTCTGTCTACTTTAATTGCATCTGTTTGGATTCTTAAAACAGTCAATCACTGTAAATTGAACACTATTTATGACCATTCATACAGATTATATGCCATATTCTTTGAAAACCTGCTGATAGGAAGGATGGTCTGGTGGAGAGGGCATTTTTGTGGGGACTAAAGAGACTGAGATCTCTCTACTGCAGAATGTGTAGAGTAGACCAAATGCCAGAAGTAACCTAGTTCTAGAGGTGATGGGGGGAATGGGGTGGGTGGGTTTCATGTGAATAAATTCATCTTGTCTCTTGAATAGAGTAGAATTTAACAAACAAAATACCCTGGGATTTGCTCTCATTTCAGCCACAGATTTTCTATGACCTCTACAGTACTTCTTAGGATGAAGTATGACAGAATCAACATCTTAGTGGAGCTACACCTCTGTTTAAGAAAATGCACCACTAAAAATATTAAATAGCTCTGACTGTCAAGCCCATGTCTTTACATTTCCTTTCAGTTCTTTTTGTAAATGCATCTTAAAAGAAAGAGGGCACCGGGAAGGGGGAAGTAAAGGCAGGAAGAATGAATGGTACCTGTAAAACTTCAATGCTGTTAATACTGAAATTCCTGAGCCCTGCTGGACAACCTTAACCTCTCTCTGTTAAAGTTAAGCTATTTAATACATGTCAAGTTTTTCTATAAAAACTATTTTCTACCTTCTGCATTTGAAGTAAAATCTGGTTTTCCTCACTATTTCCAGCTGATATTGATGATATGAAGATATGCTATGTTTTACGAGGGGGTGACAATGCCACAAGTGACATTTTTCATTTCATGGTTGAAGACGGTGGTGAGTACTCCTGAAATCTATGCTTTTGTTGTTCTTGAAAGAGAAGGAATTTAAGTATACATTGAATTTAATTGAGGGAAGTCCACATTACCTCTGGAACATGATTTTGTTTTTAATGACTTTCCCATACTGTGGGCTATTTCTGGTACTGAGAGAGGTGTCAGTAAAATGGTAATTGTATCTAATGAAAAAACACTCAACCTACTCTAACAGAAAGTGAAATTCTCTAAGTCTACTCAGATATGTGGGCTTTCTGTAGTTCTACCTTTGTATTCCATGTCCAGAATCTTTATGCATAAATTCTAATAAGCCTAATAATCTTGAGAAACTTTCTAAATTTTGATTTGCAGTTATAGTTGCCTACCTCTTTAAAGGTTCCAGCTATAAGACTATTCATACAGATACATTGTCTCTGATGTACCTGTTGTGTAGAGTTCAAGTTCTGTTTCTGACTAATTAACAGAATCCTCAATGTCCTGTCAAAGATCTTTGTCAGATGACTGATGTGAATTCTCCTGACTAATATTATTTTGTATAACTGGAGGGTGCAAAAGGAAATAATAAAACCAAATTCAGAATACTGGCACACACTCACTCAAGGAAAAAAATATGTAGTTGGGTTTTTCCTGTTTTTAAAGAACAAAGAAAAAACAGTTTAAAGGGTAAACAAAACACATTAACAGGGCTTTCTTTCTCATCCAAAGTCTGTAATTAATGTGGATATTCATAAATGTAGATATTCCGCTGTGTGGTAACAGGTGGCCAGGTTATGTTACTTTAATAACTTTTTTATTATGTGATATATAGCTCTATGAGTAATTGGCAAGGAATTTTATTAGTTGATTTAATAATATACTTCTTTCAAAACATGCTTCAAGTTAGCTAATTTTCAGCTCATGTTATCTTGGTTTCAGCTGGGATAGAGTTAATTTTCTTCCTAGTAGCTGGTACAGTGCTGTGTTTTGGATTTAGTGTACTCAGCTTGTGTTACTGCTTCACAAGGAGCACAGCCAATTAACGGTATTAAGATCAGTGAACAGGGATTTGTCCTGTCTGTTACAGACTGAACAGGTTTGTCACCATTTACTGTTGATGGGAGTGGGATATTAAAGCATGTTATCCTGTTCATTGTGCTGGACAAGAAGAGACAGTACCTTCTAGAGACTTTTGCAAATCTTTGCTACATCAGAGAATAAGTAGTGAGATAAGAGTTTGTAACACTTGACCTATTTTCCTTAAATGTCTTCTTTTAACTGAGATACAGGTTAGAGAAATTTAAAGCTAAGTAAAGATAATGGAGCACAGGGTGTTATATTTTCTTAGTAATCCGTCATTTTCTTATGACAGGTGTCACCACATGGTGACATTGTTCATGATTTTCAAGTTGTTCTAATAGGTGAACTAGTCTTTCAGGGTTTCATGTGATGGGAGTAATTAAAGCTGAGGAAAGTTTGCTCTCAATGAAATGATTAACATCAGTTCTAAAGCTGAGTTGCTCCTTGAGACCCCAATATTTGTGAGACTTCTCCATGCTATTTGAACACTTTCTAATGGCATATGTATAGTTAAAGCAAATTGCACTTAATATATTCCGACTCTATACCAAGAATTTTTCTTTCATTGGAAAGTTTACTGGCCACATCTGCTTATATTTGGCAGAGTTGTAACAGCCTGAGTCTGTTATCTCAGGCAACTGCCCAGAGGCCAAGTAGAAGGAGTGTGAATTTTGTTGTGGATCTGGAATTTTGTTTATCCTCTTACATGTGGCTAGCATTTATGGTAAGCAAGTTAGGACAACAGCAGACTAGGTGGGTAAGTGAAGGGAAAAGAGCCAAGTCAGTGCTCTGCCAGCTCTTGGCTCCTTGCCTGCTCAGTTCCTCACAGAGGGAGTAAGGTGAGTGCCATGCTGCATACCAAACTGTGACCTGGGATCTGAAAGCATGAAGTAAGGTACTGGGACAAACTTGTTTACGTACTGGCCACAGGAGAAAACTGCAGTCTAGACAGAGGGAGAATAGCTCAGGGATTATGACTGTCTCATGATAACTTTCTGATTATAACTAAAGAGAATAGAAATGGGCTCAATATGAAGGGAAAGGAGGGCCACTGAAGAATGAAAGAAAACCCTTAGGACTTTAATTCACAAGCAAGAGCATAGGCCTGCTGTACTCAAACCAAAATTAGAGGTTTCACCAGAAGAACTCATTGAGGTTTAAGCTCTGAAAGAGTCTTATTGTCAGCATCAATTACATACATATGTATGGCTGTAGTGCTTTTCTGGCTTTAAATGGCATGTTTCATAAGAGTAATTAAAAAAATGAAATAACCTGAACACAAATAAGCTATTTATCAGCACTAATATTTTTTAAAGGTAGAAAAGGGGTTTTTATTCTTCATGTTTAGAGATTTAGCCGCAAGATAATGGGCTATAAAGTGGGTGAGCCCTAGCGTCTCTGTCATGTTTAGAACAAGAAGACACTGTAGTATATTGGATGCTGCTGAGTTAGCTCTGTGATGTTTTAAAAGAAGCTACCATAGTTCATATTAACAATTTGCTTTCTGTTTTGAATTTTGATCTTAAAATGATCATGTGGAGAACTGTTTATACTGAAAATGTTATGAATCCATTTGAGCAAAAACTTTTAAAAAGTGTGAAATTTTCTTTTTCACAAAAGTTGCAAAATAGTCTCTGTTGAATCTCTTTCCTTGGAAGTGGCCTCCACTTCCATGAACAAGATGGAGAAAAAAACTTCTTATCAAGTGCAAGTGTGTGACAGTGGTGAATCCTGATGTTTATATATACTTAATTCAATGATTAGTAAAGGAAGCAATACTACCAGAAGGCAGGGAAAACAGTTTGGGGTTTTTTTTCTGTGGAGGGGTAAAAAAAAGAGGAAATCTAGACTGATAGTTGAACTCCTGGGTGTATTTGTGGCATGTAGATTTGCACATGATTGAGAAACTGACTAGACTGAAGAAAATGATCCAGCTCAAAATGCTTCAGCCTTTTAATTAGTGAAAAACAGACTCACAAAGTAACTTAAATCTGATAAACTCAATGAGAAGCTGCAGTGTCTGCAGTGATTTCATATTACTAAAAGCTTAAGGAAACTGGATATGTATGGCACTGCCAAATATGTGCAGAGTTGGTGCTTCAGCTATACAAAATGGCATTAATCTGTATGTAATGAAAACAGACACAGAAATTAGCTTCAGTGTGTTGAGCTCTTGTGCCTGTTTCAGAAGACTGCATGCTACAATTTCATGCTACATCCCTTATGAATTGTCTGAGGCGTTTTTACTCCTTACATGATATACTAGCTGAAAATGCAGTTAAAACTGAAGTCCATTGTTTACCTTCACTTTATGCTCTGCTTGTCTGAGTTTTTTAATGTCACTATAGTAAGTCATAATAATTGAGTAAGAATATGGATCTAAATGCCCACCTATCCAATCTGTAAAAGGCATTTTCTCATTAAATGTGCTGTTTCACATGACGTTAAACTGGCTGAACTGGTTTAAGGCAAATTTTTGGCCAGATTCTGCTGATTGTGTAGAGTAAAACAAACATACCCCAGAGCTGGCTCTAAACTGAAACCCCAGCACAAACCCCACACCTCCAGAGATAGTATTAGAGTCAAGAACACTCCATTGCCCAGCGGTGGCTATTGGGACTGGGGTAGCCGTACTACAGCAGTGTGCTGAATGGAAGTTAAAGAGCAGAGCTTCTCTTATCTTCCTTTTTTGCTTCACATAAGAAAAATTCTTTATTCTGTTTTGGTGTTGTGGATAACTCTGAAATGTTCACATTCAGGCCATGTAAAGACAGTGAAGGAATGAACATCTTTTCTAAATAGTGATCTTGTCTCTAAATATTTTAAAAATATGACGTTTTTCTTGACCTGCTTGTTGCTTGGGTAGTGCTCTCATCACAGTAGTCTTCCTCCTCCCCTGTCTGTCTTCTGAAGCTTGGGAAACTGCCAGCCAGGATTGTAGTACCCATGGAAGAAATTTGGATTATGTGCCTCAGTATTTTTTGTTCCAAGAGGTTGGTGCCATACTAACAATGTTTTGCTTTACAAAGTCAGTTCAATTAAATTTTCCTGTGTTGAGGAAAAAAAATAAGATAACCCTGATTTGGGCCATTTGGACCTGAAGTTTTCTTGACAAGGAAAACCAAAACCAAAACCCAAACCAAGATCATGCAAGGGGGAAACACATTTCCTGTCAGCTTTAATTTGAACTATAATATGTCCCTCCCTTAGCTAACTCCATTCTATACTCAGTGCTTAAGTGAAGTCTCCAAACTGCACCTTTAGGACTGCTAAGTGGTATCTTCAGTACAGTGCCTCAAGGGTAGAATGGTTTCAAAGGGGAAGTAATGACAGATTCTCATGGCTGTTTTAGGAATGTAAGGATCACTAGAGAAAAAAAGAAATAAGAATTTTTTTATTTCAGGCTCTTTGGGCAGATTTTCTGACTTAAAGCCAAAGCATTGCAAAGCCAAGACTCACTGAAACTGGTGATTTACATAATTAGCTAAATCTCATTTAGGTTTTCATTATAGATCCCTAAATGCCTTAACACAGAACTGCATTTTCCTATACTAACCTTTGGTTAAATCTCCACTGAAGCAAGAATTTTTAAAAACCAATTCCCCAAATTTAGCCTTTAAACCTAATTTCTGGGAAAATTTCATAGGCTTTTCCCAAATATCTTTATAAAAGAAATTATGTTAATTAAAGAAGCACTGTTCACTGCTTAGAGAAAACTTCCCTTAAGTTTGTGAAAAATAATTATTTCATCTGTCGTCCTTAATTTTACTAAATAAAAACACGTATTTTTAGGAAGTTCACCATTCTGGTATGCTTTATTCATTTGTGAGAGAATAATATTACACTCCTGAGTATAATTACTAAACTAAAACAGTTTTCAGTGCTGCTTTTCAAAGCCATAGCACTGATGTATTTTTCTGGGTGATATATAATAATAGCATAGGAACAGACATTTTGGATTCAGTATCTGACAATTCTTAAAGAAGCAGACTGGTAAAATATAATTGGGAATTATTTCCAGCATCCTTGCTTGACCTCACATATGGCATTTGGGCACACTAGTCTTGGCAAGAAACATCAGCTGCATTTATCTTTGGCTTAAAAATGAGGGCATCACATGTTGGTGGTACATTTGCCATCATTTGCCAAGTACTGTATTGGATTCTGGTCTGTTGCCAGGCTTGTTTTGATATACTTTAGGTTGGTGCCCAAACAATTTTCCACATGTCACTCATCTTACTGTAAATATTACCAGAGGATTTAAATAGTAGTTTGACAACACAGTTTATATATAAAAAAAAAAAACAAAAACAAAAAAACCACAACCCAAACAAAAACCTCCCATCAAAATAAGCCTTTGTCTAAATAAAAAATTAGTTCATGGGGGCATTTTTGTAAATGTGTCTACAAGGTCACAGCAAAATTAATATCTGTTAAAATATACAGGAGAAGATATGATTATATGGGGCATATAGAAAGTCTTTCTAATCTCAGTGGAAAGATTTTCATGTCTTCTGTACCAGTTATATTGGTTTGTTTGTACTGGTGTTTTAGACTGACTGCTAGAAACGACTGAATTTTCTGTCTCTAACTTGAATATCACCTTATCTTCCAAATACATACATAGAAAAGGAGGTCTGCTTTGTACAGTTAAAATAAGTTTTCTAGAGAGAAAAAGAAGTAGTTGTTTTATTTGGCAAGACAATTTTTAGTTTTACTTATTTAGGTTCAAATGGTTGTTTTTATGCAAAAACAAAGCTTTTCTCTGCTCCCCATCCTGGATTATTGGTTGGGGTTTTTTTTAATAAAAGTAAAGCAGTGTAATTGGAGGCGTGGGTTTAGGTACTGTTCTGGATTAGGAAAGGAGAGGCAATTGTGGTTTTCATTGCCTTTTATACAGGTTAGGGCACTTTTTCCAAACATGGAAGTCTTGGATTGAATTCCTTCCTTCATTTCAGAGGCTTTGAACCCATACTCCACATAATGTGCCCTCACTTATATTCTGGCTAGTTTTGTATTCATTTTCTGTTTGCTGTCTGTGTATATGAATTCTTAATTACTCTTTGGAACATAGCCTGGACTCTGATGTTCCACTTCACAACTAAGTACTGTTACCATGGGGCCAACGAATAGTGTCTCATTTTTTGTGTGTGTTTCCTCCTCTCTTTTTCCCCTGCATTTCTCATTTTCTTCTAATACCTGCTGTGTTCTGCAGAATAAAATGGCTTGAACAAGCCAATTAGGAGCAATGTATTCCAGAATAACCCTCAGACTGGTGGTTTAGGTCAGGGTTTAGGGCAGGGAGATTTTGGTTCCAGTTGTCTTTGAGTCAGGGTGAATAGTCTTGTCTTCCATGTAGAATAAACACCATGACTGGTTGGTTGGTTGGTTGAATAAAAGGGAAATGTCTCCACACCATTACCTGGTGATACATATTTTTCTAGTTTTAAGCTAAGATCACTTGCTGAATAATCATACTTTTAAAGAACAATGTATTCACAACAAAATTGAGCAGCTAAACTATTGTAGCTGAATCCTGCTTGCTTTACTGAGCTGAATGGTGCCATTGATTTCATTTGACCTGGTCAGGTGAGAGGCAATTAAGATAATGCTCAAGATAGCCCTATATGTACTTAGGAGGCTTTTTACTTAAAAATAATCTACAATTTAGCTTTTATATTCTTATGATACAGAATAAGGCCCAGCTAGCAGCAAAAGAGGCATGACAATGAGCAGTAAAATTAGGTCAAAATGCAAGAATTAAAGGGATTAAGGAGACATACTAGGTTTAGATGGAAGAATGGAGAACTCTCAGGGGTAACACTGATTGCCAGTGACATGAGAACCTGTAGAAAGACACTAATTCCTAAAGTGAGCTATAATATGCCTGTGAAATTATATTGGTTGTTGGCTGCAAATATTTTTGATTCAGACTGACTAAAGAGGTCTAGAGAAGAATGAAATGAGAGAAGGGACACTGGCTGCTGTAAAGGAACCCTGCTCACAGCAGCTCAGCTTGCTTGATTTCCCAACCTATTTTCACTGAGGGATTCTAAATAGCCCCCAGGGTGAGTTTAGCATTTATCACTTCATTTGCTGTCATAACCAACTGTGTTGGTTAACTGAGTCCCTAGAGTTCCCATATAGGTTCATATGATCAGTAGATGAAATGTATCTGGGAAGTTTCTGGATTACTTTGAAAAACAGATTACTATTTATACAAGAGGGATAAATATCTTTGAAACAAACTACAGATATGTAAGAAACAGTATTCCAACAAGAAAATAGTGAGTCTTAACCTATGGAAGTACACTAAGAATCAAGTTAAAAATGGAGAAAATAAAATTATGACATACATTGTCATCAAATTTTTTCAGTTCTCACACTCTTGCTATTATAAGATTCTGTTTGCCTTGCTAAATCTTATAATACAAGGGCCATTCTTGCCTCATCAACCTCTGTGCACTTGCTGGAAAAATAAAGACATTAGTTTTATTTCATAAGACCAATTTGTGATTGGATGGTGTTCAAATTTTCCTTGAAATTATATGACCTGTTCTTAAAATTGTGAATGAAGTATATTAGGGAGTATTTTGACTGTCTAGAGCTTGATGATGGAGTTGAGTGTTTATGTGTAATAATCAAGGGGAAGGCCAACAAGGCAGATATGGTGGGAGTCTGTTATAGCCCACCCAACCAGGATGAAGAGCCAAACAAAATACTCTATAAGCAGCCGGGAGAAGTCTCACAAACGCTAGCCCTTGTTCTCGTGGGAGACTTCAACTTAACAGATGTATGATGGAAATACAATACAGCTGAAAGGACAGTCTAGGAGGTTCCTAGACTGTGTGGAAGTCAACTTCCTGACACAGCTGGTGAGTGAGCCAACTAGGGAAAATGCCCCACTGGACCTGTTTGTGAACTGAGAAGGACTTGTGGGTGATGTGATGGTTGGAGACCGTCTTGAGCATAGCAATCACTAAATGATGTTTTCAGTTCTGGGAGAAGTAAGGAGGGGGTTCAACATAACTGCTACCTTGGACTTCTGGAGGGCAGACATAGGCCTGTTTAGGGGCCTGGTTGACAGTGTCCCTTGGGTGGCAGTCCTGAAGTCCAGAAGTCCAGGAAGGCTGGACATTCTTCAGGAATAAAATCTTAAAGGTGAAGGAGCAGGCTATTACCATGTACTGGAAGACAAGCTGGAGGGGAGGAAGACCTGCCTGGATGAACTGAGAGCTTTAGCTGTGTTCTGGTTCAGCTAGGATAGGGTTAAGTTTCCCCAGCAGAGAGGGGGAAGGGATCTCCAGCCGGGTTATTCACACCATGCTGATGTCAGGTCCAGCGTGGGAACTTTTTCCTTTGTGGCTTTGGTTGTGGGAAGCATGGGGCTGTCTGTAACCATTGCGGTATTTCTCTGTATATCTTTTGTTTATTGTTATTGCTGTTTATTGTTGTTATCATTGCTACTGTTGTTGTTCAGATTGTTTATCACACTGTTGTATTAAATTTCTTCTTATTTTAACCCGGGGTTTGTGCCTCACTTCCAGCCTGACTGGCTGAGGGTGGGGGAGGGACAGTGGCAATGTGGTCTCCAGCCCCGGCAGGACTTAAACCATCACAGCATTTTTTGGCACACAAGAAGATTGAAATAAGAATCAAAAAGGGACAGACCCTGACCAGAGTGTGTTAGAGAAATCTGTTGGTTGTAATTTTTCTGTTTGTATTTGTACTGTTTGGTAAGAAAATGTTTGCGATGCTGGCCCATTTGCTTGCGTGGTGGGGCTGGATTAACCCTTATATCCAGTGTATGATCCCAGTGCTGGTGTTTGTTGTCGGTGGAAAATGCATACAGGGTCTTATTTTGCTGTACTGGCTCCTGACTGCTTATAATGTGTTTGTATGGCTGTGGGGAGGGGTGGGCTGGTACCTGTTTGCTGTTTGGGCTTTTGTTAGGGGTCTCACCCCCTCTATGGGCGAGCCAGGGGAAGAGATCTTCTCGTTTTTTGAGAGTTTCAGTTATCCTTGGAGCCTGCAGGCCAGTGTGATTGTGGCACAATGCTTTCTGAATGTCTGCCTGATTTTGGTTTTGGCCATGCGACACTTCTCTAACAGTAGCAGTAAAAAGGCTGTGATGGTTTTAAGCCCTGCTGGGACCGGAGACCACGTTGTCATTGTCCCTCCCCCACCCTCGGACACAAGTAGGGCACAAACCCCAGGTTAAAATAAGAAGAAATTTAATACAGCAGTGTAATAAACAATCTGAACAACAACAGTAGCAATGATAACACCAATAAACAGTAATAACAATAAAAAAGACAAAAGATATACAGAGAAATACCGCAATGAATACAGACAGCCCCGTGCTCCCTGCCACCAAAGCCACAAAGGAAAAAGCTTCCTACGCTGCTGCGCTAGACCTGACATCAGCATGGTATGAATAACCTGGCTGGAGATCCCTTCCCCCTCTCTGCTGGGGAAACTTAACCCTATCCTAGCTGAACCAGGACAAGCTGGAAATGAGAAAAAAAAAAGAGAGTTTATGACTTTTGGAAGAAGGGGCAGGCCACTCAGGAGGATTACAAGGATTTCATGAGATTATACAGGGAGAAAATTAGAAGGGCCAGTGTCTAACTAGAACTTAACCTGGCTACTGCCATAAAAGACAATAAAAAATGTTTCTATAAACACATTAGCAACATAAGGAGGTGAAATGCTGAGGTTTCAACCCCAAGCCCCAAATTAAGGTTGACATGTGGGTGATTCCCACAGCCCTTCACAAAGGGGTGGTGAGTTTGCCTTTAGGCTTCCCTCCAGGGTGCGGCCGGCCTGGCAGGGAGAGCCATTGGGTAAATGACCCCAGGTGTCCCACATTAAGTAACCCAAGGTCAGGTGTCCCACTGAGGGATAAAAGCTGGGACCACTTGCAGGCAGAGGCAGTGTCTGTCTGTGAGGTGGATGCACTTTGCAGAGTTTCCTGTTGGGGAAGGGCCTCCTGCCTCCCTGGGACTGGGTTCCAGTCAGGTCTGGCCTTTGTAAACACGGGCTGTGTAGAGATTCAGTATGTGGCTTCCTTGGTCTTATGTATTTGGCTTGGTTATCTCCTGTCCCTTCTCTGGGAGACTGCATTTCACCATTTATTCCACCCATTGTTGGTTGTGCGGTGGTGTTGTTGGGGTCAGTGAGATTGATGTCGATTATGTATAATCTGTCTTGTTTGTACCCCCAGCGCTCACCCATGTACTGACCCTTTTGTATCAAATACAATTTGGTTATTGGTTCATCTTTATGCTGGCTGTGTCCTTTATGCTAGGCCTAATAATTGGCAAAACAGAGGGCTAAGGAGAATCTCTGTCCTTTATTTGATGTGGGGGGAAACATAGTCATGAAGGATGAGGAGAAGGCTGAGGTACTTAATGCCTTCTTTGCTTGAGTCTTTAATAGTAAGACCAATTGTTCTCCAGATACCCAGCCCCCTGAGCTGGAAGATATAGACAAGGAGCAGAATGAAGCTCCCATAATCTAAGGGGAAATGGTTAGCGACCTGCTATACCACTTAGACACACATAAGTCTATAGGACCAGATGGGATCCACCCAAAGGTACTTAGGGAGCTGGTGGAAGTGCTCACCAAGACATTTTCAATCATTTGTTGGCAGTCCTGGATAACCAGGGAGGTCCCAGTTGACTGGAATTTAGCAAATGTGACACCCATCTACAAGAAGGGCCAGAAGGAGGATCCAGGGAACTACAGACCTGTCAGTCTGACCTCAGTGCTGAGGAAAGTTACAGAGCAGATTGTTTTCAGTGCCATCACACAGCACGTAGAGTACAATCAGGTGATCAGGTCCATTCAGCATGGGCTTATGAAAGGCAGGTCTTGCTTGACTGACCTTCTATGGCAAGATAACCTGCTTAGTGGTTGAAGGAAATACTGTGGCTGTTGTCTACCTGGACTTTAATAAAGCTTTTGACACTGTTTTCTACTGCTTTCTCCTGGAGAAACTGCTGCTAATGGCTTCGGGGTGTACTCTTTTCTGGGTAAAAATGTGGCTGGCTGGCTGGGCCCAAAGAGTTGTGGCGAATGGAGTTAAATCCAGTTGGCAACCAGTCACAAGTGGTGTTCCCCAGGGCTCAGTATTGGGGCCAGTTGTGCTTAACATCTTTACCAGTGATCTTGATGAGGGACTCTAGCACACCCTCACTGAGTTTCAAATTACACCAAGCTGGGTGGGAGTGTTAATCTGCTTGAGGGTAGAAAGTCTCTACAGAGGGATCTGAAAGGCTAGAACAATGGGCCGAGGCCAAGTGTATGGTGTTCAACAAGGCTCAGTGCTGGGTCCTGCACTTGGGTCACAACAACCCCATGCAGTACTACAGGTTTGGGGAAGAGTGGAAAGCTGCCCGGCATAAAAGGACTTGAAGGTGTTGGTTTACAACTGGATTAATATGAGCTGGCAGTGTGCCCAGGTGGCCGAGAAGGTCAATAATGTCCTGGCTTGTATCGGAAATAGTGTGGCCAGCAGGATGAGGGAAGTGACTGTCCCTCTGTAGTCAGCACTGGTGAGGCCACACCTTGAATACTGTATTCAGTTTGGGGCCCCTCACTACAAGAAAGATATTGAGGTGCTGGAGCGTGTCCAAAGGAGGGCAACGAAGCTGGTAAAGTGTCTGGAACACAAGTCTTATAAGAAAGAGTGGCTGAGAGAACTGGGCTTGTTTATCCTGGAGAAAAGGATGCTGAGGGGAGACCTTATTGCTCTCTACATCTACCTGAAAGGAGGTTGTAGCGAGGTGGGTGTTGGTCCCTTCTCCCAAGTAACAAGGGATAGGACCAGAGAAAATGGCCTCAAGTTGCACCAGGGAAGGAATAGTTTGAATATTTTCTTCACTCAAAGGGTTGCTAAGCATTGGAACAGGGTGCCCAGGGAAGTGGTTGAGTCACTATCCATGGAGATATTTAAAAGACATGTAGATGCGGTTCTCAGGGACATGATTTAGTGGTGGACTTGGCAGTGTTAGGGTAACGGTTGGACTCAATGATCTTAAAGGTCTTTTCCAGCCTAAGCGATTCTATGATTCTGTGAAGTTAAGAGCCAGGAATAATAGAAGCAGAGTGAAAATCCTGTTAGAGTAAATTAATGAATTCATTTGACATGTGTTGATTTTTGTTTGGGTTTGGCCTAGATGAGAATTTCTTAAGTCAGTATATTCTCTGGGTTTTTCTTCAATTAATCTTTCTTTTACAGATTTAACTAATTAGTTTTTGGATTTAGTACGGGAAAGAATTTCATTTAGCAGTAGATCCTTAGGAAGCTCTTTGAAAAGACAGAATTTTAATTTTTTTGCCCTTTCTGAAGAAGGATTTTAGCTTGTTCAAGTCATTAGTAAAACATTAATTCATTCAGCTTGATACAGCATTGCCCTGAATGTTTGCCAGGATTCCAATCTCAGTAACTTTGAACTTAAGTACTAGCATAGCACTTCTGTCACTCTGCTGTATAATGTGCATTTTTTTTAAGGCTGTAGGAATGGTGTTACCACACACCTTTGCTGCCTCTTTAAAGCTTTGTAGTTAGGGTGTAACATAGTAAGTAGAGAGGGAATTGTAAGGATACCTTTAAAGAAACATTTGCAGCCTAATTGAAAGCCCAGTGCCACTAGTGAGACATTTTGTGCCTAGAGGTTTGTGGTTTGATCCTGCATTAGTGAAATCTGTGAGAATATTTTTTTCACTTACTACTGTGATGTTCAAGAGCAGGTTGTAGAAGATAAGATTTTCGTAACTAATTACATGCTAGTATTTGCTGCCCCTAAACCTATTTTACCCTAAAAGTTTTAATTTTAGGGCCCTAAAAGGATTTGATTTCTTATTCTGATGTTTCCTTTTTAGGCAAAACTTATGAGCTCAAGAGCCTGAAACACTGTAACCAGATAAACCACTGGAGTACTCTGCGTATTATTTTAAGACTTTCCTGGGCTTTGTGCTGAATTCATTCACTGTCTACACTGTTTAACTTCAGTAATGCCCTTTAAGCTGGCTCATCATTACAGTAGAGGATTTGTAGTACTGTGTGCTCAAATACAAACCTTCTGAGAGAACTGCACTGAGAGTCTTTTAGAGATACAAAATCCTGATGAAGACAAAACTAGTCATTACCTATTTTTTCCTGCCAGATGCGTGAGTGCATCACTCTCAGCTTCTTTTCCAGGGGTAGGTGATACAGTATTGTACGTTTAAGATCCAAATGGCAGAACTTCTCTAGTGTGTGCTTTGAGTGGGATTATGTCCTGAATTCATCCTAATCAAGTGGAGGTCCTTAAAGTGCTGAATTTATAGCCATAATAAATTCAGGTTCCCTCCATAACCACTGACAAAATGAAAGATACCTTGAGGATAAGTAGATTTAGATGGGGCACAGGAGCAATTGCTCTGAATTCTAATCCAATTTTGCCCATATTTCCCTTTTCATGTGTGCTTAGAATTGCATAAATCATGTGATTATTAAACAGGGCAGATTTCAGCACTGGCAAGAATTACAGCTTAAGTGGTGAAGGGGACATTTTCAAGCTTGTTGACTAATTTGGACATTACAGTAAACATACAAAAGGACATGAGATTGCCAGTGTCTCACTTTTACTTAAGAAGTCACTGCATACTGTATTCATTGCTGCTACTTGAGACCTGGGCTCAATTTTCTCTGCTGCCTAAGGAAGCTTAAATAGTTATTTCCAATGCAATTGCTGTAGCCTTTAGGCTATAGGAAATGTAAGGTGAATCTCTATCATTGAAGCAGAGTAATTTTGTGTGGAATTGAGTAAGTGTTCACTGTTGAGCACAGATCAGGCTTCCTGTCCAACTGCATCAACACCAGGTAATTTGGGCCGCTGCTCAACTCTCATGAGTTCTCTGCTCCATCCAGCATGGTGGAAAAGTCTCTTCCTTCATAATCTTCCCTCATGTGAAAGCCTAACTCTTTATTTTCCCTGGCCCCTAGGAGTTTCCATTTAAGCCTGTGTGTGGGAATGTCCAGTTAAGTTTTCAGCTCTCTGCCCTCCCATCTCCATCCAATCAAACTTTTTTATTTTCACCCCCTGTCCTTTTTCTGCCTTCTGCTTGCTGCCATAGCTTGATTGTGCCAAGAATCATTAAGAGCTAGTAAGATGGTTATCAGATAACTAGATCTGCTAGGGACAGATGGATGCCTTTTCCTAGCAGGAACTGGGAAAATTGAGTTAGCCTGTACTCCTGCAGAGTCCTGTTATTTGTACCTCAGTAGCAAGTTGGAATGAGACAAAGCAAAGCATTACTTTTGGCACCATTTTGCCACCGATTAGAAAACATAGGCAAAAAAACAAAAGAGCTGTGCTTGACCCTTCTGAATTTATTGTGAGGGGACCGAATCTTACACTATTCAGAGTAGCTGGAATAGACAGACCTTAGGCATTAAATTGAAGCTATTACTAGTGGACTCCAGTGGTTGAAGGGGCTTAAAAATGAGGGATTGTAATCTTGGCACTGAGACCTATCAGCCATCCCATAAGCACATATATTCTCATATAACTTTCATTTTTAACTCCACTTAAAGACAGGCATAAGGTCATTTAGCAGTATGTCATCATGGTATTGTACAATAGCGTAGCGGAGTCCTGTGTGTCATTTGAAGATGCACAATTACTATATGCTTTGTGCTTATTTTCAAGTATACTGCTTCAGATCCATAGAAGGGTCACAGCTGAGCTAGATTCAAATAAACAGGACAATTTTTACCAGCAGTGGTTCTGCTCTACATCATATAATACATAATTCTTGTATTTCAGTTTATGAAGAATAGAGGGACAGATCCCAAAAGAAAGATGATTTATTCATTTATTTAAGAGAAAATAACTCTTCAGGAAAAAAAAAAAAAAAAAAAAAAAGCAGTACTAATGCACTTCCTACCTCTAAAGTGTCTTATTGTATGTGTACCTGTTCCCCATTCAGCACACACACTCACCAACCCACATCTCTACATCAAGGTATTGAGCCTGCAGTGTTTCCTGCCATGTCTCCACCACCTTAAATTATGCTGCTATTTGAATTGTTTTTTTCTGAACTATTAGGTTAATAGCACAAGTAAATTCAAGATAGTATGTTTTACTATGATCAGTTCATGAAAATATATTTGAACCCTATTCCAGTTAATGACTGGCAAACATTTACTAACATTTTAGGAAAAAGTATTAGAAAGGGAAGGAAATATATTTTTATGAAGTCAGTCTTTTTTTTTCCTCTTTATTGAGTGTCCTCACTACATCCCCTGAAACAGCCTAGATTTAACTAATCCCCCTCTTCTGTCGTCTGAAAGCTGTTCCTGAGAAAGTGTTGCTAATCTTAGAGTACTTGCAAATTGAAAGAAGCCTCAAAAGAATCTAGTTGAGAAATACACATCCATTAATTGACGTGTTCATCTTAAAGTTGTAATAACTGCAACTTATTGAGTAATAAATGTTTTAGACTATTAGTCTCTATGTAGTTACTGGTATTATTTATAGTAGGTTGATAATCATCAGTCATAGGAATTCTGCTTGAAATCATACAATAAAATTACTTCCTCTTCTTGATTACTACTATTACCGCCTATTAAAGCTAACAATATTTTTCATGGTTCTTTACACTTCCCCTAACTACACGTGTAAACCAGACCTTATTTATTGTTTTGAAGTCCCAGGTTCATCTAAGCATCTGAAGAGTGTAAGTTACTAGCACAGGCAGCCCTGGAACAATCTCTGATTACTGAATTGTTGAGATCTCAAGTGACTGCATTACCTTCTGGAGATGTCAGCTTGTAGGGAAGCCTCATTCAACTCGGGTACCTCAGAGGCTGCTCTTATGTGTGATGAATCTGGTCGTTGTTGAACAGTTTTCCCTTGGTTTCCACAACTGAAAGAGAATAAATCTAGATCTTCTGTGGACTTACATATTAAGTAAGAGTGTGTGCAAATGTATGTTCGCTCTTTGGGACAGAGCTGCATTTCCTAGCTGGGACATACTTTTGCAAATGTAGATGTACCCTGATGTGGCCACATACACCTTTGCTTGATTATCCTTTCACCAATAGGCAATTTATTATTTTGGTTAAAAACAGCTTCTATGCTGTTTTTTTCCTGCAGTACTTCTACTTTGTTCTTTGCATGGAACAGATGCACATTGGTGCAAAAATATGCTGTAAGACATCTATAGATTCCCTGGTTAAATCTCATGTTTACATACCTTTTGAGTACTTCTGAAAAATAAGAATTTTAGTGTAGCTTTTTCTTCAGAGTATTCCTTTTGACTTGTAAGGTTTTTACATGATGCTGTCCATGTAGCTTAGTTCTTCAGATTGATTCAGTGAACTGAGTTGCAAATATTTCTTGCTTTTTTTTTCCCTGTTTGCTGACTCCAGAATGAGTATAGCTATAGTGGGATTGAATATTAAGTATGAAGATAATCACAAAGAGTTAATATAGGCTTTCTTTCACAGCATGTGGCATAGCAACACATGACAAAATGATCTTAAACATTTAGCCACCACTAAATTTCATAAAATGACAGTTTGGACAGCTTGAAATATTTTGTTTGAAGGATCATGGATCTTGTCAACTTTCACAAAAGCTGGGAAGTATAATTTCCTAGGAGGCCTTGTTTCATGAAACTTAAGAATAATCATGATTTTGCTAAACAGTGTTAGCTGTTTCTGGTCTGCTGACAGTTTTTGAATGCTTGATTTCTATATTTCACCCATGGTAGGAAGTGGCATAACAAGGTTCAGTGGTTGGAAGCTGAATGCATAACAATTCAGATTAAGGTTAGGAATGTAGTAAGAGTGAATGCTCTTAACTGGTAACAGATTTTCAAGGCAAGTGGTGAATTCTCTTGATGTCTTCAAGAACAGATACCTTACTGAAAAAAACCCACGTGTCAAACTACATCCAACACAACATTACTGGATGGAATTTTGTGTTCTCTTAATACAGAAGATCAAGCTAGATCATTATAAATCTTCTTCTGGCCTTGAAATCTATGGAGCAAGAATTTATAGAAACTCTCAACTATTACTGATTTTGTATGCAACTAGTCAGTAGCAAAGCTCACCTGGAGCTCGGTGAGGAAAAACTGTGAAGAGAGTAATTTGCAGGAAATTCTTGTCAGTGCTATTTTTCCAAATTCTGTATTTAAACAGTTCTTCCAAACTGTATATTTAAGAAACAGTCCTTATTTCTCCCTGACTCCCCTCCAAGATCCTTAAGGAAATGAAGAAGTGCTATTGTGGATGTCATAGAAGGACCTTTAAATCACACAGCTGAGAAGCCAAGAATTTAAAGAACATAAAATGAAAGCTGAATGGTACAGCCCTCAAAACCTGTGGATCGTTATGTCTTTTCATATAGTCACTAGTAACATTATTTGCTTAGTATTTCAACATACAATCTTATCCGTCTCCCACCCACACACATTCTTGTGAAGTATATCTTAATGTTATCTTAACACTTTTCACCTCGGGGAAGTTTTTACAACAAATTCTAAATGTAAGCAGCACTTAACCAAAAAGAACACCCAAAACTATAAAACATTTACCAGTCTTGCTGAATTTTAAAACAACCTTCTGCATTTAACAATTAAAAACCTGAAATTTGCCAAATTTTATTTATTTTTGGTGTTCAAAATCACATAAAGTGCTAGCTTTTCTTAAAATAATATATATAAATGTAGATGCAATATTCTTTAGAATTCCATCATTTATCCTATTCTTTTTAGCTAGATCAGGGTTATTCTGACATAATCCAGTGAAATAACTCCATCCTTATGTAAATGAAAGTAGAACAAGACTAGTCAGCTTTCCACCCTCTCCTCAGCAAAATTATTTCCACAGAGTTTATCCAACATATGTCCTGCCTGATTAGTGTGTTAAAACTTGGAAGAGTTCAGCAGATCAGAAAGATATTTCATGTTCACCACACTGCTGGCTTCTCTATGGATACACTGTCACATGCTACCAAATGTGGGGATACAGATGACTTTCTGCTATGATTAGATCGTGTAACTACCCACTCATAGCTCTCCAGTGGCCCGTGCAGAGTTACTTCACTTTTGCTTAATTATTCTGACTTGAACTGATGGTCTGTAAGCTAAATGTTTTATAGTCTGCTATAAAAGGACTATGTATGTGTGTATATATATATATATATATAAAGGACTGTATATAGTCCTTAAACCAGCTAGCCTCTTCAAGTTTATATAGCAGGTACATATTTTTATGGGGTATCTTTTTTTTTCCTGCTTCACTCCTACTTTTTCCCATATTACACTGAGACTGCTTTGGTGAGTAGCATGGCTCACAGTAAGTCTTGAACTTTGAATTCTTGACATGCCTGAACTGGCTTTCTACCTGAAGAAAAGCAAGTATTCCTTTCAGTGCTTAGCTGTGCATAAACAGGTCTTTACCCTGACCTTTGCTTATAGATATTGTTATCCAGTCAGCTAGCTACACTGGAAGGAGACAGCATACTGTTTCAAGCACCAGTCAGCTTTAAAGCATATAAAAACTACACATTTCTTCTGCACAGGGAAGACACCAATTTTGATGGAAAAGAATTATTTGGGGGGGAAAGATGATCAAGAGATATTTTCTACAGAATACTTTTTAAGTCAACTTTTAGCTCTCACTGTTCACAATATCTGAAACTACAGCTTTCAGGCCCAACCCACCTTCCAGTGTAGAATTGATAAGAGATCGTCAAGAAGCTGATAAACACGAGTTTAAGGATTAAGAGTAAAATGAAATATTTGGGTTGGGATTTCAGTGCAAAGTGGTGTTCATGAGGAAATTAAGAATTTGTAGTTTTTTTAAAAGTAGCTCTTTCTCTGGGCTTCTTCTAAAATCCTTTAATAATGTATTGTGCAGTTTAGTAGTCCGTGCCTTATTAATTTCTAAGGTAAAAGATGACTTATTTTCCCCTCCATGAATACATTCCCTCTGAGAATTCCCCCTTGGGCAGAGTTCAGATCCATTCCAAAATACAAGGCTGTGTGCTAAATGGCATTGAATAGCATACACATGAGGAACAAAGGTATGATTAATTGTATGTGTTAACATATTTGTTCTACTTCAAGCTAGCTGCATAGCTTAGAGTAGCAGAAGCCACAGCATGAATTCAAGCACAAACTCTCTGTATGTTCTGGATATACATGCTAAATAAATAACAAGCATTGCTAGAATCCACATTACAATCCCTTAATTGCTAATGTTTGCATGCTAGCTAGATCAAGCTAGCACAGGTACTAGTATAATGGATTTATATCTTAATTTTGCTTTGTAGGCGTGACTTCTGCTTAATGAGACTTGGCCAAGTTTGAAGGGTGCTTGTAGCATACTTCCCTGGGCAGGTTTTTTGAAAATGGAAGATGTAAGGAGGCAATATATTTTAGTATTCTGCTCATTTATGTATCATAACAAAAAATCATTCTCTTCAATGTACAGCCAGAGTTTGCTCTTTCAAATTCAGAAAGCATGGGAGTAATTTGTTTCAACAAAGATGTTTAAATGTATGGCTCTAGATCTAATGATAATTTTGGGATCCTTTTATAGTTAATGGAGTTGTTAATCTGATTAAGTAAGGGTGATTGATCTCAATCTAAGAGACAAGCTAATAGAGTAGTTAAATTTCTCTTCTTGGGTTCTTACTTCTCCATTTATGGTAAGGGGGCCTGGTACAACTAGAAAAAAAATTAGGCATCTAAAGGTGAAAAAGATGAATCCCAGTCCTCATCAATTTTATTTGAGGGTGCAGGTTGTAAAAAATAACATTTCAAAACAGTTTCTAGAATGAAAATCTGAATTTGGATAAAAAGATCATAGAAAGATAAGGAGTAAATATAGTTGGAAGCATCTGTCAATATTTGAAGTACTTGCTCAAATCAGTGTAAGCTCTCTTGGAGTATAATAGAGTTCCCTTAGTAAATTTCCTTTACCAAATATTTGTGTCTGTGCATTCTATTGTTAAGTCTCTGATTACACTGATATCAATGTGACCTTATCACTTTTGATAGTATCCTAACTAGCATAACAGTATTTGTCAACTTGCCTACTAATGCATTAATGATCAATCAGTCAGTGCTCTTGGTCATGGACATTGCGAAAAACTAACTTTATAATTCTGTAGTTTGGGCATATAAAGCTGCATGTTCTTGATATGTTCTAGTTTGTACAATTTCATGGAACCTTTCAGGTATTAACTCATCATTTTTAACTTATATTGATTTAGGGTCTGGTTCCAGGCACTTACTTTTCTTTACCAAAGATGTGACTAAATGACCCAGATACTTTTGCCCCCAAGTTGCAACATTGTGTTGGTCTAAAAAGTATGCACATTTGTAATCAAACAGTTAATTTAAATGTTTTTTTCTTCAACTCAAATATACATTCCTGCTGACAGTAACCACAAGAAATTAACTAACCTTGCATGCACAATTCCCTGCTTTAGCATCTAGATCCCCAAACTTCTAGCCTTCAGTTAAATTCTCATTTAGAGTGAGAAGCTCTGAAGTGTTAAAAAAAGATGCAGAAGGCAAAGGTGAAAGGGAAGCACAGTCTGCGTGGTCTTTACTTAGATTATACAAAGGAAATGTCATACTGTCAAAAATCAAACCATCACAAGAAAAGTACTGAAACAAAGACATCACTGAAGAAGCAAGTGCCATGAATTGTACTGTTAAATTAAAATGAATATAAACAAAAATGTAAATTAAAAAAACAAGTGGCTGAGCTTCCCTGCAGTGTAGGCACTTACTTAAATCAGCAGAAAAGAACCTAGAGGTTGTTAAAAGTTAAAACTATCCTTTGGCTGCAGAAAGGCATATGGCTGTTCTTTGTGTTCTCTGGAGGACGATGACGAGTAAAGCTTGCTGTAATATGTATTATGGTTGAATCAGTAGTTAAAAATAGAGTATTTAAAACATTGAATGTTCTTATATTGTGTTAATACAAATCAGGAGAAATTCCTTAATCCTCTATAATACTCCTGATATTAGAAAAGATACTGAATTTTTTAGAAGTCCAAATCAGGTATATCAAAATCAATCTTTCTCAAAGCCCCTCCCAAACATTTGTTACAGTACCTAAATTGTCGTTGGGCATCAATGACACCAGATGTTTTTGTGCTTTAGGTGTGGGTTAGGCAACAGTAAAGATTAGTGGAGATTAACTTTTAATTATCTGTCATTAACACGATTTTTGTAATAAGAATGCTGCAGTTCCTTTAATGAGGAGTTTATGGTAATCTGTGTGAGTGAGCAGCAAGAAGTCATTTTTACAAATGACAAAAGCCAGAGTTGTTAGGTCAAAAGAAAACAAGAGAACTGCAGAAGGCCTAAAAAACCCCCAGAGTGAACATCCATGATAGCTGGTATTGTTCATTTACTGTTACCATGTACCTCGTGACCATGTTTTTACACCATGGGATGTAAACTGAGATACCCTCCATGATGTCATGGTACATCTTGGTCATTAGTGGAAGTTAGAAGAGAAGTTGTTTCTATGCACGCTGTTCCATAACTCCCACATACGGCTTCCTTTGCTGAAATTAATGTGGAAAAATTGAGGTGTGAATCACATGAAAAAAAAAAAAAGGATCAGGACCAATAATTGTAATCCTATTTAAAAAGAGGAATAACACTAAATGGAGCTAAAAGTAGAAATGGAGGCTTGTCTGATTTTGACACTGGGCAAATTAAATTTGCACATGCTAGGGCTTCTGTAAAATTCTATAATCTTTCCCTAGCTAAGAAAACTCTGCAGTTCTTTTCACCTTCGTGGTATTTTTATCATTGTGTGCTCTCAATTTCAGAGCATATCAGAAGTGTCTGTTTATCAAAGGCTGAGAACTGTACAGTTACGTGTCTAATGTATCTTCTAAATGTGTCTTCTAAATTACTCCTACCTGATCTCTTTAGACAGTAATTTCAGTGCATTTGTTTACAGTTTAACTATGTGGTATTCATAAAATCAAATTCAACTTCTGCATTTCATCTTTCCTGGTGCTTGGAGATGGTCATGGTTCCACTTTATTTTTCTATAAACTTAATCACTGCAGTACATGCAGTAGATACTGAGAACAGTTTTAATGAGTTGATGGAATTAATAGAAGTAAGATTGTGTTTTATCTTTTTCTTCACTGTAAATTTGGCAAACCACTTTCATTTGCAGTGGCAATTCTTTTTATCTAAATAATTGAGAAAGAATACAGAGATAATTTTTGGTGGAGTGAAATACCAAGAAGTTGTGATTCAGATAAAATAAAATGCCTAGAGATGCAAGTAAAATTTTTATCTACTATATATAATCCTTTAATACACCAAGGGATAAGAGAAAATAGGGAGTTGAGCACTGTAGATTACAAAGTTGAACCTAAAATACTGCAAACACTTCTTTATAAATATTTAGCTACATTATTCTAAATGCTTATGTGAGTGTAGAGTGTCCTGATCGTGTATGTTTATTTACATATGCATATAAAAAATACAATGAAATTATTAGCTGTGATATTAAGGAAATGAATATATTATGGTTATACTGTATATTCTGAATATTCTCAGCTTTTAGGTACAAATAAATAATATGGTTAGGAAAGAATCTAATACTTTCCCAGTCTTTTTGTGTCTCTAAGTGGAGAAAGGATGGCTTTGAGATGAAGTTGTTAAAATAGATTTTATTCCAAATTCTTCATACTTGGTATGTAATTTCATGCATGCCATAGAATCCCATAATAACTGTGGTTTGAAGGCATCTCTGGAGACCATATAGTCCAATACTCCTGTGCAGAGCAGCATCAACAAGAGCAGGTTGTCCAGCAATGAGCCCAGTCAGGTTTCGAGTATCTCCAAGGAAGGGGACTCCAGAACCTCTCTGGGCAACCTCATCCACAGGTTGAACACCCTTACAGTAAGGAAGTTTTTTCTCATGTTTGAATACATCTTGTAAGTCAATTTGTTCCCATTGTTTCTTGTCCTGTCACTGAGCATCTCTGAGAAGGAACTGGCTTCCTCTCATTACACCCTCCCGTCAGGTATTTATATGCATTGATAAGTTTCCCACCCAAGCCTTCTCTTCTTCATTTTGAACTATCTCAGCTCTGTCAGATGCTCCAGTTGCTTCATTGTCTTTGTGGCCCTTTACTGGACTTGCTCCAGTATGTCTATTCCTCTCTTATACCGGGGAGCTCAGAACTGGGCCCAGCATTCCACATGTGTCTCACTAGTGCCGAACAGAAAGGAAGGATTACCTACTTTGACCTACTGTCAGGTCCTCCTAACACAGCCCAGGATGCTGTTGATGTTCATACTGTCATGTATCAATCTAGATAAATTCAAGGCTTGTATTGTGGCAGTAGGAAATGGAATTCCCTGTTACTTCATTCATCTGTGAAGCGCAATATTTCAAGGGTACAAACCATCATGAATGTGAGTGGCTTACACATTTTATCTGAAAAAACAAATTAACATGTATCACTGATAGTAGAGTTAGGTCTAGAAACTGGTTTCCATATTTAGCATGAAAATAGACCATGGTTAGTAATCAACTGTAAGAAGAAAGTACAGCTCATACTAAGATTGTGGGGAAATTTGTGCTGTAATCGATGGCTACAAGCTCTTCAGGAGGGATGGACAGGGAAGGAGAGGTGGTGGAGTGGCCCTATATGTAAGAGAATGCTATGACAGCTCAGAAATCCAGAATAGTGATAAGGGGGTTGAGAGTGTGTGGATTAGGTTAAGGGCCAATAAAGCAGATCTTGCTGTGGGAGTCTGCTATAGACCCCCCCAACCAAAGCGGTGAGGTGGATGAAGCTTTCTACAAACAGTTGGGAGAAATCTCGCAGTCAGGTGCCGTTGTTCTTGTGGGGGACTTTAACCTCCTGGGTATCAGCTGGGAACACAACACAGCAGAGAAGGAACAATCGAGGAGGTTCCTGGAATGTGTGGAGGGTAACTTCCTCACACAGCTGGTGAGTGAGCCGACCAGGGAAGGTGCCCTCCTGGACCTGCTGCTTGTGAACAGGGAAGAGCTTGTGGGGGAGGTAAAGGTTGGAGGCCGTCTAGGGTGCAGTGACCGTGAGATGGTTGAGTTTTTGATCCTTGAAGAAACAAAGAGAGGGGTTAGTAAAACTGCCACAGGGCTAACTCTGACCCGTTCAAAAGACAGATTAACCAAATCCCTTGGGAGGCTGCCTTGAAGGAAATGGGAGTCCAGAAAGGCTGGACATACTTCAAGAGAGAAGTCCACAGGAGCAGGCTGTTCCCGTGTGCCGAAAAACAAGCAGGCGGGAAGGACTACTTACCAAGTAGTAAGTGATAGGACAAGAGGTAATGGCCTTAAATTGTGCCAGGGAAGGTTTAGACTGGATATTAGGAAGCATTTTTTTCCAGAAGGGGTTGTTAGGTGTTGGAATGGGCTGCCCAGGGAGGTGGTGGAGTCCCCATCCCTGGAGGTGTTTAAGAGTTGGGCTGACATAGTGCTGATGGATATGGTGGAGTTGGGAACTGTCAGTGTTAGGTTAATGGTTGGACTGGATGATCTTCAAGGTCTTTTCCAACCTAGACGATTCTGTGAAATCACAAAAAAGGCTGCATTGCAACTCATAGGATTTATTACCATTTAATACCTTGGCTCATGGTGAAGCAGCTGTAAACTGTCATTTTCTCTCTTCCCTCTTTGTGTCAGATGAGTATCATATGCTGGAGCATAGACATACCTATGCACAATCTCTTCAATTGGAAGAATCAGAGTTGGGAGGCAAATTTGAAAGTGTTCATTTTTCTTTCAATATAACTATATAAAATAGGGGGACATCAAAATCATGTAAGTGATATGAAAGGATATTCTGAAAGTGTCTGAACTATGATAAGTGTACTGCTTTACAGCTGGAATGAATTCCATCCCCAATTTTTAATTTAAAGAATTAGGTGCTGGTTGGCTGAGGGGAGTAGGAGGGGGCAAGGGAATCCATAATCCATGCCACCTAGCTCTTAACACTTACAAGTGATGCCTCCAGAGCTTTCTTTAGGAAATGTAGGTACTTCTAGAGGACTTTTCAGGTCTTATGCTGGCCAGGTAGCCCTCTGGATTTACTTGATTCTCTTCGTCATCTGTTTATGGAATTTGGAGCAGTTGGATTCCTCCCTTAAAATGTGATTAAATGACTCAGTTCCAATTGACTCGATGACTTGCTGCTGCCAAAAGAGAGCCCCTCTCCCTCCCTCATCCTTTCCTATCTCATTTTACGCCAGTTTATAACATGCTAAATTGATTCAACTGTCCTGGCAGAAACCCAGTAGCTTTTTAGGCTAGGTGAGTGGTAGGATGTTGAAATGGTTTACCAGCAGACAGTGATGAACAGCAGGGAGACCACACAGCTAGGAATGGAGGGACCGGAGGAGCTGAGAGAGAAATGGGGTTTCCCCACTTGAGGGCTTTGAGCTGTTGGATTGGTTCAGCTGAGCTGTCTAGCTAGGCTGCTTCATGCTCAGTTCAGATGGGGCTTCACAGACTGCTTGAGGCAACCTGAAACTGTGCTGCCTACCAAAGGGGAAGTCCCACCTCCTCTCTTCATCTGGCTGTACCTGTTCTCTCTGTGCTGACACCAGCCATCATGCAGCCACACACAAAGGCATGGATTCCCCATATCTACAGCATCCCATAATTAATCAGTTTAAGACCATTTTGCAACCACACTCTTGGACTCCTCAGGCTAAGATTTAACAGTCAAATAAATAAACAGCTCTCTAGCTACTGTTATAAAAGTTTTATTACAGTCTTTACTGACTGGTGGCTTAACAGCAGAGAAAAGAGAGTTTATAAAATTTTATGGGTCCTAGTCTGTAGAATGGCATTCTAGCATGACATCTCCATTAGCACCTAGACGAATTTTTCTTGGAGGTTTGAATATTCCATAAAAGACTGTATTTTTTTAAATAATAATATACAAATAAAACCAAGAAAATAATGAATAAACCAGAAACAAAATAAGGGGGAAAATTACACACATCTGTGATATGAGAAAAATTCTTAATCTGTATATAAGGAAAAATATGTTACATATTGCATTGCACACATTAAAAAACAGAGTAAGTTTTATGTATTCTGATTAGTAATATTCTAATCAATTTTATTAAATGTTTAAATCATTTTAATTGTTCAATAAAGGAAACTTCTGATTTTCTTTAGACTGTTGCATCAATCTTTGTGATGGATTTAGCTTGGAATTGAGGTAACAAGTGATGAAAATATAACAATTGCTCATGTGGAAGGAACATTGTGCTGGAAATTGATTATCACTAGACCAAAAGTGGATTAAACATCTTAAGTACATTACACAAGATGGTGGTTTGTGTGTTGTAGGAGACATGCAGTTTGATTAGTGAAATGATGGGTTGTGCACCTACACGTTTTGGCAATATAATCCTATCAAACTTATGCAAGAAAGTTTCATATGGCTACATCTTTTGTTCTGCCACAATAAATGCCATCCTTTACATCAACTGTTTGATTAACAGGTTGAATGTGGCACCCATGCAATGAATATATTATTGAAACAGTATCTCCTTTTGAGATGTCAAAACATACAAGGAGTGATGAACCAAATCATGAGGCAAATGCTTCAGTGTTTGATTTTAGTGGAGAACTACAACATGAAAGGTTTTTTCAAAATTGGTTCATCAGTTTTGTTTCTTCTTTTAAAAAGAAAAATAAAGGGTTTTAAGAGAAAAGGTCTTGTGAATTCCAGAATGCATACTTGAGTTCTCTATTGTTTTGAAACAGCGTGTAATTAATTATTGGTATTGCGCATGTCAAGACAAAGTAGTCTCCCATGTAGCACTGATTCAGTGGCTCTCTAGTGCTAGGGATGAAGTCAGCAGCCCATGCTCATAGGCCTGTGCCCAGGAAAAAAAGGACTTCTTCAGAAAGCAGCTGAGTACTCAACTTCTGCTCTGAGTTTGCGCTGAAAAGGCCTTTCTCTCCTTGCAGGGAAGTCAAGGGAAGTTAGGGAGATGGGTCTCCTAACGAAGGCATCTTAACTTTGCTGCCCAAGTTAGGCAGTGCAAACAACCCCACACAGGGAGAGCTTTTACACCTGTCCCAGAGATCCAGGTAAACTGAATTAAGGGAATCAATGTTACTCACATTTATCGAAGTATATTTTTTTATTTTAAAGGGAAGAATTTAGTGAGGAAGGAAAATGGTACAGAAGCTCAGAGCAGTTTCATTTTGCACAAACTGTTGTTCTTGTGTGTCATTCTTTTCAGTCAGTAACCGTCCATTGCTATCTCCCACCTCTGGGAAAAATCCAGAGATGTTGCTATAATAAAACAAGAAATTGCAGCTTGTTTGTTCAGACACGCAGTGTCTGTAGAGATGCCAACTTAACTCTGACATTTTACTATCCCTTTTGTGTAACAAAGAAAATGTTGCCTCCGGAGATTACTTTCTGAAGATGTCTCTGTTTAGAGGCAGTGCATGCAAGTGCATGCTGAATTTCCTGTTTGTGTTTGCGCTTGGTGTTGCAATTTTTAAAATCTAATAATCTCATACTGTGCGGAAAATCACTGTACTTTACATTTTCATATGCAACAGTAATGAGCTGTTTCTAATTACCCAAATAGTGTAGTAATGAGCTATTTTACAGCTTAATAGAGATGATTTTTATGAACAGTATACCTGAAAACATTATGTCAGTGTTGCAGTTAATCAGGTTATTTTTGCATGGAAATAAACTGCAATCTTTTTGCACTTCTAGAGAAGGTGATATGGTAAACTGACTTCTAAAACTATTTTGAACATTCATGATGATTCTGGGCTGCATCAAAGGACACTTAAAGCCTCTACTTATGATGGATGCTGTGTGTAAGTCACAGCAGGCTAATTGTAAGGCAGAATAATGACTGTAGAAAGGTACATGAACACATGAACTGACTTTACCACCTGAGCCAGGTACTAATAACACTGTAGCCACAACAGGTTGGGATTCAGCTTGATCTGCAAAAGCTGTCTGTAGCCCTGGGAGCAGTTATTCACACATAGTTCTGCGTTGCAACTGCCATATAATTTTTTTATCTAACTAGTTTAAAACTAGGTGCCATGTATCTGTATGTGCGGCAATTGCTTATTTGGATTGTAGTGCACGATGCCAGATGTAGTGCCAGATTGTAGTGCACAATGCAGATCCCAGTTGGGAACTGTTGATGGATAGGGCCACCCTCACTTCCTCTGTGCTTGGGGTAGGGTATGATGTAGAAACCCGTGCTCCCCTGCAGCATGGGAGCATTCTGCTTCAGTGGACTGAGTAAGATGTGAGCAAGACAACAGAGCCTTTGTGAGGGCAAGGATCTAGACATTATTTTGTGAGGTTAACCTCTTTTACTGTTAAAAGATAATATTTTTGCCTTTAATCAAATGTATCTAAGCTTGCTGACACAACTTGTCACAAGTTTTGCACCTGAACTCTTCTTGAAGATAGCAGGAGTATTGCTGGAGTAATGACCGCATTTGAAAAAACAAGTTTTGACTGTAATTTACTGAGGAATCAGGTGTGGTGGTTTAATATGTTACTAAATACGCCTCTGACAGAGGTAGCTGCCTTTTTACAGAGTGAGTAAAGTGGTATGCATGTGTTAGTGACTCAATGTTAGTCCAGCTCTGGAGCAGTGCAAGCTAAGATGCTGAACTACAAGTGGGTGTTTTAGGGGCAGGCACAAATACTCTGCTTCACTAACGCTGCTAGAGGTCTGCCAGTAATGTAAGGGGGTGCACAGCTGTGGGGGTAGTGTCTTAAAGCTGCTAGGGCAAAATTTGCCAGAGCTTGCCTGTCAGATACTGTCATGAAGTCAAGAACTGTATCAGAACTTACAGTATCATACAATTCCTTAATAAACTTTATTCACTGCACATTTGAAGTATATATTGGTGTGTGTGGCATGCCCAAATTAGTACCTGCTGCCTAGAAAGCTATCCCTATTACACACAGATTTAAAACACCACATTGGCAGTTTAATTGTCGTTGAATCCACCACCATCTTAATTGTACTGTTTCTGTATTTTTCATTGCAATTATGGACATTTGTGTGTTAGTACAGTACAGATTATAAATAACATGTTATGAAAAGCAATCCTGTGTTTTAATAAGCTTACAAAGAAAAACTCAATTTTTAAACTAGATTTAAAAAATATTTAGTTGTAAGAAAGTAAAATGAGTTCAGGTTCACCTATGAAGGGATTATTGTCAAGTCTGCCTTCTTTTGTCTCTGGGCTTGATGTAGATGCAGTCAGACTTTAAATAAATATTTCTTTAAAGGATAATGTGCATGAGCATTACAGTTCTAGAATTTCTTTTTGCTACAGAAATATTTGTATTACCTGTATATGTTATATCAAGTAAAGAATATATAAAAATGTATTTATATCTCATATACTAACATGTAAGCAAGCCATGGAATGCTTTGTTGAGAGAGAAATGAAATTTAGACAGTGATTACCAGGTAAAATTGTGAAATGAAGGAGGGGTACAAGAGGGAATAACATGCAGCATTAAAATGAGAAAACTTTGAGCCAGTGGTTTGGAAAAAATGTGAAGATTCATTGGTTTAGATGCAACTGTACATGTGGAAAGACTTGACTTTCAGTTTTGAACAGTTGTAGAGAGAGAACAAAGAAGGATATTCATAGAGAAATAAAGAGTGACTGAAAGGAAGGTGCCATACATCCAGAAAACACATAGAAAAAAATGGTGGTTTTAAATTGTTATTAAATTAATTTAAGTAATAGAAGGAATTTTCCCTGGAGCAACATGAAATTGCAGTGCTTTCTGTGGCACTGTAGAAAAAAGGGTGATAATTTAGGTAGTCTACAGAATTACAGTAATCAAAATGGGAAGTCAATCTGATGTGAGGATTTCTATGTAATTTGTCTTTTTGTGCTGCTCGCTCTTTTCCAGCTGGAGCTTTAAGGTGTATATACATATATCTCTTCCATAACTTACACTGTGTGCTAAACTGGGTGTTCTTTTTCCTTTTAAAATAGAGGCTTAGTTTGGAATATCAAGGTGAAATGTCAATCTTTACGATTTGGTTGCTTTTTCTATGTGTCTTCTGTTTCTCCTTATGTGTTTTAATGAGAGATCTCTGAGTTCAGGCAGAAGTACGTTCTTGACAGTTTTACTTTAAAAGGAAAAATGTCTTTCCGTGGGGTCTTTGAAGCAGATCTATCTAATGTGTAACTGAGAATATACTTTGCCTTCTACTTTCATCATCAGAAACATGTCACACGTTGTAAGAATCTAGGAGGACCTAAATCCCTTCTATTATGCGTTTGTTTGGTATATCAAGAAATCCTTCACTAGATGAAACTAGTCAGGTTTCCACAAAGTCAGTTGGAGGATTTGCTGAAGTGCAGACTGGCCCTTCGAAGTCCTTGAAGGTATGTTGCCACTGCAGCAGTGACCTGGGTTCAAGAGCTGATCTCAGCGTACAAGAGATCCAGGTCCACTTGTGAGTGTTCACACTGCAGAGTTGACTCTTGAGTTTGCAGATGGCTTTTCTGAAGCACAGATAAGCTCACTGAACTGAGCTACTGTGGGATGGTGCTTTTTCCAAAGTTGTGAGAGTCTCTGAGCAAAGTGGTGCTGAAGTGGTGTTCTTGGCTTACACTGGGTGTGTGCTGCTCTGTCTGTCCATCCCATCTGTGCCAGCACCCAACACACTCCAGTGACTGCTTTAGCCAGAAAAACCTAGAAGCTCAGAGGTACAGGAGCCTCAGAAGGTGGAGTAACTTTTAGCAAGATGATCACATAGTTTGGGTGAAGATGCAGCAAAGTGGAGACAGATTTTGCATGAAGCAACGACTGCAAGTTCTTTACATGAAAAGCTGAGCTTCTAGTGCAAATTACAATACTGATACTCTGACCAATCTCATACTGACCAGTTTCATACTGCCTCAGTTCTTGACTATTCCTGTTCAGCCACATACCTCTGTCTGAAGAGATGTAAGCTTTGTATATATTCATATGGATGGCTGCTTAACCAGGTCAGTTCCCCAGACTGTCCTTTTCTTTGTGCTCTACCAAGTGATTACATTATTAGGCATCCCTGGAACAAATAAACCATAACTATAAATGGTACATAAGGAAGTAGATCTGACTGGAGCTCTTTGAGAATCTGCCCTCAACTCTAGTTTGCACTAGTCTGCCAAGAGCTATGGCTGATCGGATTGTTATCATCAAGTAAAACATAGGTGTTCTGTATAGAGTTGGGGGTTTGGGAGGTGTTTGCTCTTTTGTGTGCTGTGTTCTTTGATGTATGCTGCAGTCACTGAGCATGAGGCCTCAAGCAATTGCATGGCCATTACACAGAGTCAGGAAAGTACTGTTGTCATCACATAGGCTGCTTCCAAGCAAGCAAAGAAAATAAGGAATGATTTGTGCTTCCACATCTCTGCATGGCAGGAGGAAAAGAAGCTGCTGCATCGGAGAAGTGTGAGGAAGTGTGATGCTGTTTAACACTTGGCCGTCTAGGTGCTTTTGCTTTTATGGGATTAGAAGAAATTGTGATAATTCATGAAAACTTAGAATCAAACCTTCTTATTTCTTTTCCCATATCATGTCCATATAATGAACAACTCAAGGAAAAGAAAAAAAAAGCCCAGCAAGTTTTGTTAGCAAATAAAATGTTGTTGAAATTAAAAGTGCAGCACTGAAATTACAAAATCAAGAAGGGGGACAGTTAAATATGAAAGTGGACATAAAACCTGGGAATATAGTGCAACCTCTAGCAAGGCAGGTAGAGTTCTTCCTTATCCTAGAAAGAGAAATTATTTTTTTGTCTTCATGCCACTTGAATTCTGCCAGTGAAGCAGTCATCTCTCCTGGGCTTGTCACCTCTGTGCCTCGTAAAGTGGAATTAATACCTTGCTGTGTAACTGGAGATCTTGGTACTGTTCTCCTAGTCTCTGTACTGGAGATACATGTTAAGTTTCACCAAAAAGCAGTGGCTCCTGAGTCATTCAGATGTTTTTGAAAATTTTATCTTGTAAGGGATAACTTCAGAAAATAATTCAGGTTTAATTATATAAGCAAAGTCGCAGTTATTTGTGGGCTGAATTAATTGCTTCTACCCTGTGCTGAACTTGACCTGATGCCCTAAAGAGTTGCTTGCCTATCTGCACATCATCCTCCCCAGCATGTCTCATAATACCCTTGTTATTATTTTTCCATTTTCTGGGTTTTCCCAGGCCCCTTAACCTTAACCCTGGATAACAGAGAGTTAAGTGTAATTCTATATTGCTAGAACTGCACTTCAGAATTTACAAGAGAGAATACAATGCCAGTTATACCCAGTACTAAGTCTTAAAACTTTACACCATCTGATTTTTCTCCTGGTGAGAGAAATGTCAGCAGACTGGTCTTTTGTCACAAGAGTGTAATACAGTTACATGTGTCCTTTGTAGGATAGGATTTTTTCAGTTATTTGATTAAGGAAGCATTTTAAAATTAATTTTTCATTTTAATAGCGAACTGATCCTACTTTAAAAAATTGAAAACAACATAATTTTTCCTGAGAAATTAATTTCTGCTCAAGTCCCTTCAGTGTGGTCACAGAGACACATATACAAATATCTTGTTGTAAACCTCTCTGCTCATCTCCCTCTATCTTTACTTCAGAAGATCTTTATCTAGTGTGCTTGAGGAGAAGACAGGGGGTTGTAGTAAGGCACTAGACCAGACTGAGAGTGAAATATCTATTCAGTTTTTCAGTCATGTCTTAGCTGGCCGGTAATCTTCGGTATAACCCTTAGTCTCTCTGTTGCAGTTCATGTTCGTAGGAAAAAAAACCTCTATCTCCATTTTGTTGTCATTATTTAGCCTACAACATCTTTAAACTGTCTTTCAAGGTGGGGATTTATTTCACCTAAACTTAGCTTTAATTTAGATATCTGGTTTGGAATGAGGTTAATCCTACCCTTTCTCTCTGTTGACTAAAGACAGACCTTTAAGGAACTGAAGCTTGATGTTTATACTGCAGATTTCTGCCTTTGTTCTCACCCTTAATATATCCCAGAACATCCCAGTGTATCTGAGAGTAAAATTACTTGGGTTTTGGAATATGGCTAATTATTTACATGGATAAAAGTTTAGCCTTTTGAGATTTACTTGTATTTGCTCAGTGTATGGAATTGATTATTCAATCCAGTGTAATCCAGTGGGGGGGGGGGGGGAAATACTGTAAAGATTGTAAAATTTAGCATAATATTCCTCAGGCTGCTTGCAGTGCCATGTCTTACATTCTGACTAGGCTACTGTACCGTGTCTTCAGTGTCTTGGACTTGTATTATAAATTTGTATACATAAAAATCATGGAATTGCCAATACTGACATGGACTATAGAAAGAAAAACAGATGATATCTGATATGATGGGCTGCAGCCTGGAAAGCTGCAGTTTGTTGGCTAGCAGGGGAAACAGAGGTGGCCATGACAAACAGATGAACTACAGAGAGGGTTCAGAAAAGATGACTGAATGGGGTGAGCAGTGTGTAGGACATCTACAGAACAGTGCTTTTGTGAATCCAGAGGGCAGCACACATGGCACTGAGCCAGGGAAACCTCACCTTTGTACTCCTACACAGGACTGCCCTAAGCACCTGCATCAGGAATACGTGTTTGATTTGTTTAGTGGAATTCTTAAGGGCTGTGATGAACACGTCTGTGCCGTTTATTACTGGCAGGCCTCACAAAGGAATTCTCATTTTATTTGGAATCCAGGAGTGGTTTGGGGAACTGGCAGAGGGTTAATACCTGCAAAGCTTCAAGGTATGTGAAGGGCTCACAGTGCCTGCTCTCAGCCTTGCTCACTGTTTGCCAATGGGCTGTGTCATGGCACTTGATGGCACATGCCAAGTCCTATGATAAAATTTGGGCTGTGACACTGAGCTGTTGCTGAACATACAATTTAGCAGGGCTCTGTTGATCATGGCTTAGTTGTAGGTTGTATCCTTGTGGCTGTGTAACATAACAACCTCTCTCTTGCTCTGACAAAATAAGCCAAATTCAATCCTTGATTGCAGCTTGTCTCTGGGACATGGTGCTGTGAAGCAGAAAAAAAGTCAGGGCATTGTGCAGGTGTTCAAGGTACAGGCTCAGCCATGGGGATCGTGGAATGGGATTTACATGTAATTTTTTTCCTCTGGCTTGACAAGATCTGTGCTCACAGTAAACTGACACCTCCCTAAATATCTAGGAAGCTCCCAATAGCCTCCTAAAGTGAGGCCACATTATAAGAGATGGGTTGTTTTGGCACCAGATCTGGCATACTAACAGTATACTTTTGTATTGTCTCTCCCTCTCCCCATATTTGGTTTATTTGGTGTGTATGTCTGTGGCCACTGGAAAAGGGAACTTTAAATTTACAGTACTATGCTGTATTCATAATCTAGTATGGGATGTTTACTCTATTTGGGCCAGATTTTTAGGCAACTAGGCAAAATGAAGGAGATAATCTATTTTTTAAAAACCTGAGCATTGCCATCTTTTTTTCTCAGAATTAGAATTGTGGAATGAATCTTAAAAAATACTGAAACAAAAATTACATGAAAGCTTTTTGGCTTGTAATAAAAATTATACTTAAATCCTCTTAGAATCTATATCAAAAATAATACTCTTTTTTTTTTTTCTAGGTGATGGCATTAGCCTGATCATCAAAAATATTTGTTAGCAAACTGCCACATATTTTCTGACTAACCACCATTTCACACATTTATTGTGGTGAACATATGGTAAACATACAACAAGCAGTGGTTTTAATTCACTACTCTCACCCCTGCCCTTTCTGGCATAACATACATAAACCTTGAAAGATAATTTTTAACCTAGGAGTTACCCATTCATTAGCAAAGTTGAAAGCAGGATACATTAAGTAGTTGTTTCCTGACCTAAGAGAGAGCTGCTTGTGTGCTTTCAGATCTGTGTCCAATAATTGGTCCAACCTAGGGGGAAGAAAAGAAGAAAGAAATTACACAAATCGACTGAAGGACTACTGAAGGGTGCTTCCAAAGTAATAGCTGGCTTCTGGCAATGCTCTTGTTCATGTGACATAGTTTGAAATACCTTTTTTGTTACCTAGGGATGTCTCCTACCTTAAGCCTTTGAAAGGTCATTGTTGAAAAGCAGAACTATTGATTAGTTAGTGGGCTGAATCTTTAATCTTAGTGTTCATGTTGTGATCAAAAAATGTTAAAGGTCTTTCAATAAATTAAAAGGGGGGGGAGATTTAATTTTCTGAACTTTATTATCTACAGGTATAGCAGACTGCTAATAGCGAACTTTGCCCTTTAGTTAAAGTATTTAAATGCTTTTCCTGCAAGTTAGGACACTAGAGTTGACTTTAGTTTGAGTCTTGCCTATACACAAAATCTGCTAAAGCTGGCAGGTTAGTGCTTTTACCTTAAACTGGCTGCCTTGGCAGGGGAGCATTCTACCTCCATTTAGTACAGTTCATCAGCAACTGACACAATGCCTTTGTCCTGGAGACTCATTCTAGAGCACCTTTGGTTTTGTCCATTTTCACTTAGCCTAAAGTGACTTGAACAGTGTGAACTCAATTATAGCGTGAATGCTATGTCAAGGGAGAAAATAATCTTACAACTGTAAGGAACGATACTTTTGGAAAGTTTAATATGTGTATTTTAAAAGGAATGTTTGATTGATCCTTTGAATGACATTCGTATGTTGTTCCTCTGAAGTTAATAAACTCCAAGATAAGTAGAAACAAGAGCGTTTGAAAAACCTAGCTTTTTTCCTTTATGTAATTTGTATTTTACACTTTGCATAGCTTGACTGGCAGAACAAGACTTGGGGTTTTTCACTTCCTTATTCTCCTTGGTATTATTTCTGAATTCCTTCTGCTGCAGTGAAGGTGCTAGGATGAAGGCTATAAAAAAACCTCTTCAGCTCATGTGACAGATAGTAAAGTAAAGAAAAAGAGAATTTTCATTCCACCTCCATTGCAATGTATCATCCTTGATGAACTGACAGAGAACAGGAGTCAAGAGGGACTGATATCTTATGTTCCAGTACATTCTTCAAGGGTGGTTCAGCTGTCTGGAGGGGTACTGTCTTTATGCATCTTTGTACAGTAGAGACTGAAGTGAGCCAGGGAGTGCACCGTGTTGCACCATGTCTGTACCAAGACTGAGCAGGCTGAGCTTTTTTCAGTTTTGGACTGATAAGGGAGAAAAGAGATGGTTTACTGCAAGGTGCAAAGCTGAAAGGAACTGGCTTGTGGTGGCAAGAAGCAGGCTTTGTGCCAGAGCTGAACAACATATTCAGATGACACTTGGATTGAAACAGCTTTATGGGGCCTTTAGCTCACAGTGCTGGTAGGAAGTGAGTGCTACGAAACACTTGCTGGGAACTAAGATGAAAAGTTTGGAAGTGAGTTGGGGAGAGGCCTGGCTAGACTGTGAAAGGGGTGTCTAAATAGTTTAGCAGCTGAGGACTTGGAAGAAAAAGAAACATGTTAAGTGTACTTTTCTAAAACTATCAGATAAGAGGACAAGTTTGGCTTGTACACATTTGGCAGATTAGAGATGGAAGTTAATATGAAAGCATTCATGTAGAGGGGCAGCCACTGACACTTTAGAAGGAGTTCATGCTTACAGAAGAGAAGAAGGTAGGGCTGAAAGAAAGCAAAGATGGAAAACTGCTACAGTAGGGAAATCTTTACCTGCAATACATTCAAAATACTGCTTAGCCCATGTATCTATTTTGCATTTCTCTTCTATGGGAGAAGGCAAGATACAGCAGAAGAGGTAGAGTTTCTCAATGGGCCCTTATTTTCCTTGTTGTTTTGATGTCCTGTTTCTGAAGTTAGACACATCATGTACCTAAAATGTTCAGGAATGGAAAATGTTGGAATGGGGTTAGTGCCTTTCTGCTTAGCCAGTAGATGTCATCACAAGACTGAGCCTCTTTGTCCAAGAGCTGTGTGGCACCCTTCCCTAATCCTTCATGCCCTTGCCAGCTCACGATGGGCAGACGCTGTATTGCAGCACTTGAGTGTGTACTTGATGGCTGGCAGCACTTGCAGGTGAACAAAGGGGTTCAAAGTGTAAGTCATCGTACAGAGGAAGTGCCACTTGTTAAGACACCTTTCCAATGAACTGATTCTCCTTGAGCTCTGCTGGCAGCCCTTAAGAAGTGTTTGAAAGACCGTTTTCAACAAAGGCGGGTAATGATGCCTGTGGGAATTAGGAAATAGCAATGACAATGTATTCAGTAACACAAGGGCTCGCTAGTGTCTTATAGGCAAGGCGGCAGACATTCCATGCACCTACAGCTGCAGAATCCAGCCTGCATACTGTGTGTGTTCCAGAATAGAAGAGTATGATCTACAAAAGCATCCAGTGTTAACCTAATTCTGTCCTTGCTGAATAGCAATAGGAAATTTACCATTGATGTTATCAGAGTGTATTTAAAAAACAAAAATAACTTCCTGAATTTTTAACTTTAGAAACACATTCCCAGTTCTTATAATCAAGAAAAGTGTTTTAAGAATTAGTTGCCTAAATGCACGTCTTGCAATAGTGCAAGTAGGCTAGAACCATGAAGACGCCTTCTGGCCTCTAGCTGCCCCTTCACAACAATGTAGATTTTCCATAGGTCCCAAATCATAGCTGCCAGCCTGCACTGATGTCTGGTTTCCATAACCATCTTAAATTGCACTAGATGCCAGTGCTTAGGCATCTGAATCACATTATTATGGTGCTTTTTCTTCTGAAATCTGTACGCATGCTGTAGCAGTTAGCACGTGTATGACCTTCCCCATGTATGCGTCTCAGTAAATTAACACTGAGGATCTCTCAGACAATCATCACAGAAGCAGCTGTGGTGGTTTAAGATATCACTGTCCTTCAGCTGTTCATTACTAAACTTCTGCTGAAGGCTGCAACCTCACAAAAGAGACAACAGAACTCAATCTGAGTTACCTTAACTTGCTGATGAAGAAACTAAGCTAGTTAATTTGTGCTGGAGTAGATGAGAGAGGCTCATGAAATTTGCATTTCTAGAGGGATGACAGCTTCCAACAGAGGAGCAAAATCAAGTAGCCAAGGTATATTAACTTTTAATGCCAACTCATTAATTTCTTTAGTGGATGCCTGGCTGCAGCCTACAATTAAATATAACAATTTAAATAGCTGCAGGGATATAGCTAATGTCCTTTATGTTTACTCCAGTATTTTACAGTATTGCCCCCATCCAAGACTAACCAAATACCAAAATCTCTGGCTTGCCATTTGCTCATCTCTCAGGATTCCCAGCTGCCTGTCTGATAACACATGTATACTGGAGTGTTACTTTAGTGCCCTGAGACCAGAAAGGCAGGTGCAACATTAAATACTCTGCATTTTGAATCATAGCCTTATAAAACAGGAATTGTATTGATTCTTACCAGAGTTTACTTGCACTCAAGAACCCATTCAGACTTTTGACATGTAGCTGCATCTGCTGTGGAAGTTCTACCTGTGTGTAGTAATTTGGGACCTGCCTACAGCATTTGAGTTGTTTCCCTTGGAGTGTGCAGTGTTTTTCTTACTGACATTTGTCCATGATGAGTCCCATGGAAAGCAGCAGGGCCCATGGAGAGCTGCCAGAGAGATTCTGGCTCAGGGAAAGAGAGAAACCCCTCTGATAGCTTTCTGGCATGAATGCTTGCTTGTCTGGCCAGCTTTGCCAGCACTGGGGAAGGCAGGGAGGAGTCACCTTCTCTCCATGTTCATTTTGTACTCTGCTCTGTAGTGCCAGTCATTCCCTTTGCAAGAGGGCAAAGAGTTAAAGGGTATCCAGTCCACAGCAGTGAGATGACTGTGTACTACTTTTGTTATTTGAGGGAGTCTGAGAATGGGCAAGACTAGTGTTGCACTAAAGACAACATCACAAGAGGAGGTAAAGTACCCCGGTAGGAGGAAAGTATCAGCTGCAAAGGGGAACTCATTGTAGTAGTAGAAAGTACTGCTTGCATAAATGCTGCAGTAAAACACGAATTTACTGGTTACTTGCCATGAATTACTTTTCAAGGTGCTCTTTCTTCCAGATCTTTTAGTCTGCTTGAAAATAACCTACTGGTATAATTCTTTCTCACATGTAAAAAGAAATGGTTTGCGTCATAATCCCTCCATATTTTTTTTCAGGGACTTTGTTTTTATTACTAGAGACCAATTTTGACATTATTACTGAAGTTTTGCAAAGTCTACATTTATTTCAGTGCCTGAATTGACTATTTGGTAAAAACTTTAGTCCTAAATGTACAAATATCACCAACAATTCTCTTTAAAGTGCAGGTTATTGCTGTTGAACCTGTCTCTTTGAGAAATGTGATAAGATTACAAGGTCAGTCATGACAGATGCTTTGTTAAATGAAAACAGTGACACAATAAATAATCCAGCATAAAGGTTTATTGTCAGTTTGCTCACTGTGTAAAACTGCTTCATGACCATTTTGCAAGACACACAGTATTTCCACACTGCATTTAGTTTCATCATCAATCAAATCCAACTGGTCTCTTTCCTTTCCTTATTTTATTCCTGCAGTTGGATAAGGAGTACACAGATGTTGCTTGTGGTAGAATCATGCAACTGTCAGCACAAGGCAAGAATGGAGAATGGACACTGCATTTTAGGATCAGTTTTCTGGCTGAGGATTAATGCAAAAATTTACTGTTAAATAGGGATGGGTATCAAAGTTTTACAGATTACATGATTTTGAAAACATCAGGAGCATTAAAAATATTTACATCTGAACAGTTGTCTAATATGGCATTCAGCTGACTTGGAATAAGACTGGAGGAACTGATAAACCTACAGAAATGTGTTCTTGTCTGGGAAACAGTGCTTGAAAACCACAGATTTCAATAGAAAGCGCATGCAGAAATTTGTGGAACTTCATGTTTAAGACTGAGTTTACTGATAGCTCTCTGTGCTGTCAGCATTATTTTATATTCAAATTTTTTGTTTATTGAGAATCAAAGTAGATTTTTACAGGTTTTATTGTAATCTTGTTAGGTTTAGAAAGCTGGCTTGGTGGATAAACTGTCAACTTCATTTACTTAAGATGTGAGCTTGTGGAGATGGGAAAGAGAATGTATTCTTGATAAAGCACAGAGCACTGCCCCGGGACAGGGAAGCAGTCCTACAGAACATGTTGGGACATGAGTGATGGTGTGGCTATTCTCTTCTGTGTTGGTTCTTACTGCACTTCCCCTGCCCCCTTCCTATAGTAGCCAAACACCTTTCAGTAGTACATGAACAAACACGATTAGCATCTGTCACAAAATGTTCTTTCTTTCATCCTCTCCTTGGGGCAGAATTGTGTGTGCAGTGTAACCTAGCTTTTTTTTTTTTTTTTTAATGTATATGTTACATGTTTGTTAAAGAGAAATCAAAGGTGTATACTCTGACTTAAACTGGAAGATTTGTGATGGTTCTTAATTTCCAGAGAAGTTAATTTCACAAACTCAGACTAGCTCTCAAGCAAGCTGTGTTTCCCACACAGTCTTTACCTTCAGGAGGTAAAAATCTATTATGCCTGAGGAGTATTGACTAGCCAGCTGAACTGGAGCTTTAAGCAGTGTTTTAAATATACTCGGCCCAGAATAATGAGCCCCTTGAAGGAATGTTTTTTTGGTTTAAACTTAAGTCAAAGTTCAATGCAAAGTCATCAAAAAGAGTGTTTAACAAAAAGACTGGACTTTAAACAGAGAGACTTTAAAGTCTCTGTTGGTCAGATGAATGGGAGTTTTTGGTACCATGTTAAAGGCCACATATTAAAGATGGATCACATCACTGTGACCATAAGTCATAAAAACAAGCATAACTGCTTCTTCTGTAATTACTGATAAAAGCAATGCCTTGCTCAGTGACAAAATCCTTCCTTTTGCATTCCCACATAATCCAAGTTGTTTCTGAAGAAACGTATTCTTGGTACAACAATTCTAAACAAAATAAGCCTTCTGTACCTAAGTTACCACCACTGAAACCAGAAGTAGGACAAGTACACATTTATTTCTTAAAGCTAGTATCTTGGTCATGTTGAAATTTAGATTGAGTCATGGCCAACCATATTTAACCTGATTTAAAGCTTGCAGTGGCAATGCAGCTTCTATGGTTAAAGCACCTGCTCTGAAATGTTCAATGCAACATGTACTTCCTTCTACTTTCTTTAGAGATGCCACTTCTCACACTACAACAGCACCTACAACAGTGCTTCCTGCCTTCCTGCCATCTACTTGCTGATAAGATTTCCCTCTTCCATTCCTTCAGCATGATAAGCTATCACCTGATTATGAGAAAGGTTTAAGTCAGGTATGTTATGTCACATACTAGATATACCTGTCTCCAAAGAGAAGCTGATTAGTGTAGAGATTTTAACTGTGAATTAGGTGAGGAGATTCCCATTTGTGATTTCATAGTCATAAGGTAAACTTTCATTTATCATTGCAAAGGGAAAAATTTTCAGGTTTGACTGCTGTTGTCTGTAAAGGCTGATATCCATAAAATTAAGAAGGATGACATTAGATACTTTCTACTCACTGAGCATGCAAGGACAGCTATTTTGCACATGCAATCTGTTCTTAAAAATCAGTTATTCAGGAACATAGATCTGAAAGTATACTCAAGATATTTCAACTACAAAGCTTTTCCTTTCTATCAGTCAATTGCAGTTTTGAGAGAAGTCTAATGTATTGTGCAGAGGTGGAGCCTGTTTTAGTGGTGACAATATGGAGGAAAAAAAAAACTATTTCTTTTGTCCTCTATTAATATCTAGTGGCCACAGGGGTGTTACTGTAGAGAAAATGTCGTATATCCTCAGTGTGAAAGCACTCTACTGTTCCATTTATACCAGAACTGACATATCACCTACAATGCTTTTACATCTTTATGTTTCTTATCCATTAGTCAATGGTTAAAACCAAAATGTTAAAGTTGTTTTGTAGTTGCTTACTTGACTGAATTATGAGAACCACAATTAACTTTTCTCCCCTCATTTTTACAAAGAACACTTGCTACCAATATTTGGAAGTCTAAAACTGTTATTAATACTTTGCTCCCCATAGGTTCAGAAGGTGTTTTTCATCCTCTAAGTGTTTAGATCAGTAGCTGAGAAAGACATGTTCCTTTTTTAAGGCTGAACTAAAGACAGGACAGTAATTCTGTTTCTTAGTGAAATCTTAAGCTACCTGTATGTGTTTCCAAACTCCTCTATAGGAATAATCTGTCATCAATTATTTCTGTTGAAACTTAGTACAAATGTATAGGTCAGTAACCTAGTGGCTGGCTAACCTTATACTTAAAATTCTACGTACAGGAAAAGAGAGTAGCTTTTTAGGGGGTTTTTTAATGGTGTTATGGTTCCATGAAGAAAAGTTTGACAGGAAATTGTGAGGTTTGCATGTCTGGCTTTATACTTTTGAGAGGATTTTTTTTTTTCTTACAATAACACGCACTATATGCATAGATACTCTATATAGTATCTACATATGTATTTTTCACTTAATGAAATAAGTAAGCATTCCTAGAGCCTGTATCTGGCCTTTAAGAAAAAAAGACTAACTACATATATCAGTCAAATTTAAGCAGCATGTCTTTGCTCTATGTTTGCTATATGTGGAAATACACCTTTTTTTTTTTTAATTTCCCTATTAACTTTTTAAAAAAATCATCATAATTCCAGCAAAAGATAGGGATTTTATGTTTGTGTGTCTGGAAGACATTAAAGTCCAGGTTAATTTCATTCAATTCAATCACTGAAAGTTAGTTAGCTCACCTACACTAACCACCTGAGCTTCCTCAGTAAGGTTCTTTAGGTGTCTGCAGAGATCAAGGCAGTGTACAAAGGAGGAAGAGCAAGCTAGCCTTGGAGATGCTTTTCTTTGTTGACTGCATGAGGATTTTTTTTGTTTAGATATCTATTTTTTGGGGAACCAGACTTCTGTGAGATTAATCTCACTGTTGCTCATTTTTCATTTGCTATTCTTTTATCTATAAAACAGCTCTGGATAGTAGGCAATCTTGATTCTTTTGGTTCTCTCATTTGTAGTGCTAGGGGAGTCAGATGTCTTTTGTTTTGACCACTTCTATATTAACCTGTTACTGTCATCATTTCTACTGCATTCAGTAATGTGACATTAAAATGTTTTACAATATTAGATTCTCTAAAGTAGTTAGGATTAACTTGAAGACAGTGTCTCCCCTTCTTTTTATGGATTTCAAAGACCTGATTCATTAGATTGAGTGACAAAGAATCATAGAAGGGTTTGGATTGGAAGGAACATTTAAAGATCGACAAGGATGGAGAGTCCACAGCCTCTCTAGGCAACCTGATCCTTGAACACCCTTATAGTAAAGAAGTTTTTTCTCATGTTTGAATACATCTTGTAATTCAATTTGTCCCCAGTGTTTCTTGTCCTGTCACTGGGCACCTCTGAGAAGGAACTGGCTTCCTCTCATTACACCCTCCCATCAGGTATATATATTCGTTGATAAGTTTCCCACCCAAGCCTTCTCTTCTCCAGGCTGAACTATCTCAGCTCTGTCAGATGCTCTAGTTGCTTCATTGTCTTTGTGGCCCTTTACTGGACTTGCTCCAGTATGTCTATGTCTCTCTTGTAGTGGGGAATCCAGAGCTTAACCCAGCACTCCACATGTGTCTCACCAGTGCTGAGTAGAGGGGAAGGATCTTCTCCCTTTATGTGCTGACAATGCTTTTCCTAGTGCAGCGTATGATGTTAGCATTTTTCTGTTGCAAGGGTGCACAGGCAACTTGTTGCCCAGATCTTTTTCCAAAAACTTCTTCCCAGCCAGTCAGTCCCCAAACTGTACTTTTGCATGGGGTTATTTCCCCTCAGGGGCAGGACTTGGTTGAACTTCATTTGCCTCCATTTCTCTAGCCTATCAAAGGTCCTCTGAATGGCAGCACACCCATCTGATGTATCAGCCACTCCTCCCGGTTTTGTATCATCTGCAAATTTGCTGAGGGTAAACTCTGTCCCAGCATCCAGGTCTTTAATCATCTGGGTTAAACAGTATTGGCCCCAGTGTTAGTGTACCCTTGGTGTAATTGGCCTCCAGCTGGACTTCATGCAGCTGATCACAATTTTAAACCCAGTCATTCAACCAGTTTTCACTCCATCACACTGCCCACTTAGATAAATCTGTAATTCATCAGGCATGATTTCATCTTCATAACTCCATACAGCCTTCTCCCTGTTATCTTCTTGTTCTTCATGTGTTTGCAATGGTTTCCAGAATTATTTGTTCCATCACCTTCCTAGTGATCAAAGACAGGCTGACCAGCATGCTCCTTCTTACCCTTCTTGAATGTAAGCATGACTTTAATGTAGACTGTGAAATTCTGCTTGAAAATACATGAAACAGACTAGAAAGTGTTGATGAGAAAGCAAACTGAAACTGTGTTACTCAGTACCACTAATCCCTGAAGGCACGTAATATCACTATGGCAGAAAACTCTCACAACATTTTTGTACCTTTAGGTTAACATTCATGTTATTTATGATGGTTTTGAAATCTGTACTTTCCATACAGTTTTATATTGAGATCCTACCCACTTCGTGGATATGATGTTAATTACATGAGACTACAGCGCTTTGGCTACTGAAAGCAAGATTTTTTCATTCTCTCTCCACCTTGCTCGGGGGACATCTGAGACTTCTAAAGTTGTACTCCCATCACAAAGCTGTTGTATAAGAAAAGGCCCATTTGTGTGGTCTGACATTTGCCAAAAACAAGTAGAAAATTCCTCATTTAAAGTAGAAAGGGAACAAAAAGAAGCCTTTTTTTATAGAGCTTGGCCTTGTTAGCTAATTGTAATTTGTGTTTAATGTTTGCATTTTTTAATATAAACCAGAAAACATTTCATAGGGTTTCTTGTATTTAAAAATACAAACTAGCCTATTTTAGTATGTAGGAAAGAAACCAAATGCAAAAAATTGCACTGGAAGCTACTATGCATGTATATAAAATTTATCTGTAATTAGTGAATAGAGAAACTCATAAATACCTGATAAAGTTCTTGCAACCAAAACAGCCAGTGAGATGATAAAATAATAAAGTCTGTTGGGCTAGGTGTTTATTATGTTTCTTATAGTGGGGGACTGAAATGCCATGCTGGGGCCCTTTATGTAGTGCATGAATACATCTCCTTCAGTTTTTATTGCTGTTTCTTTCATGCATGGACCTATTTTTCTGTGCGTCTGGAGTGATTACTTATCACTTTTTGTGTGCAGATTGTACATGTTTTAAAGGTGGATTTTTATGTGCTCCAACTGTTACTGTGTAAGCAGAAAGCAAGCCTTGCTTTATCGTGGGCTCTGATTAATCTAAAAATCAGTGAAAACAGTCAGATCTGAGGTTCTTTCCATACCCCTCATGACATTCATGCAAGAGAATATAGTGATTCTCTTGCATGCACTGTCATGTTCTATTAAAACATCACTACATTTAAAACAAACTTGAACAAACATGAAATGCTGAAATAGTTTAATTGGTGCCAGAGGTTAATGTGAAGTTTATTTTGTGTGTGTGCATCTTAGTTACATTTACTGTAACATGACCAAAAGGAACAAAGAAAACTAAAGAACATGTTCAGATTTATCTTACTCAAGAGTGCATGTTCTTCACTGCTTTTGCCCTGGTGTCTGTCACAGTCAGGCAGATCTATTTATTCTCTAATATATAGTAAACAATGTAAAATAAACAATGAAAATAGGATTTTCCAGCAAATATATTTTACTGGCTCAGTCATTCACATGTTTACCTGTATGAATAACTTTAATATCTATAAGAGTACTAGACTGAAAGAAGTCCCTTGTGTGAGTGTTTGCAGGGCTAGTGTGTATGGAAGGGGCACTCGAAGTATTACAGAAAGTAGCAGTTAATACACAGATCTCGATTTTCAGATGAGACCCATATTCTTCAACTTATATTCTTTTGTGAGCTCAAGTTGTTGAATGGTTTAGTAAATAGAATGCAATTACAGATACATTCAGAAGTGACTCCCTGAATGCATTTCCCAAGCTAATGAGATCTGCAAAAACCAAATGTATTTATTTCCTAATACTTATATAGATTTTCGTATTTGGCATATTGTTAAAATTGATACACTATTAATCAGATTTTTTTTTTTTTCCTCTGCAAAGCAAACAAACCAAGGTTCTGTCCATTTAGTTTCTTTTTTTAAATCATACATTCACTTTAGAATTCATTTGTGTGGGTGCTACATGTTTGTGTGTTGTAGGTAGGTATCTGTGGGTGTGTATGTAAAGCATGAGTTTAAGGGAATTTTTTTTAAAGGGTTAGATTTTGTGTGTGTGTACTTTTTGTCTTTGGACATCAAATCTGGTTTGTGGAGTTACTTCTTACCTTTAAAGTAAGTGGCTAATAGGCAATTACTGCAAGGTAGTGCCTCACAAATGATCAAAAGGAACAAGTTGCAACATTTCAGAAAGCTCTGTCCTTCAGTCACATTAGTGTCCTAGCCAGTGGGTCTGACGGAAAGAAGTATTTACAGAAAGCTTGGGTATCTTAGACTTTTGTTTTTCTTGGGAAGCATTGTAAGGCTGGAGCCTTTATGACATCTTTAAATGTTTGCCACTACAACTCCTGGCTTCTATCAGGAATAATTTTCATGTTGTTAAAAGTGATGTGATTTGTGTCAGTATCGAGGTGTGCGTTCCTTGTGTGTGTTACACTCTACAGTATAGGATGAGGGGGTGAAGTTGTTTCTTACTGGAAATAACATGGAAAACTCACTTTTCAGAATAATGGCCAGATTTACACTCTAACACACAGATTTATACCAGCAATGAATGACAGCATAAGAGCTTACTTTCAGCATCAGGAGACAGCATTGCTGCCAAGCACAGCAGCCTGCTCTCTCTCCACCCCTGGTATTTGCTGCTGTGCTGCTCCCTTACACTGGCACAAGCATTCTTACCGCTGCCATGAACTCTGGGTCAGGGAAATCACCCAAATTAAAATGAAGCTGTTTCTTTCCACATTTAGTTCTACTACGGATCAGTTCCCTAGAGCAGTTCCTTAAATGGCCACACAACCACTTGTGCCAGCTCCAGGGAGGGGACAGAGCAGAACCTGGGACTGAGAGCCCATGGGGGAACAGGGAGTTCCTGATTTCTTAGGCAGTGCTTAATCTATACTTGCTGAATGTATACATGAAACCATGGCTCCAGGATGCATTTGCAGTCAGTTAAAGCCCATCTGAGACAGGCACTGAAATGGATAATACCTCTTTCACTTCCCTGCTCTGTGACATGTTCCCTTCCTACCCTGTTTGCAGAATTGCTTCAGGCTGCCTGTTTGATGCAGGCAAATATTCACACATTCATCTCAAAGATACAGTGCCAAGAGGTAGGGCTTGCAAATCTCGCTTTTAGCAGTAGAGTCAGCTGCCATGTAACATGAGATTTGGTTTTCAATCTGCATACTCTCCACCCTGAAAAAAAAGAAGGTTTAAATGTTATGTGTTGGAGTTTGTGCTAGATAGAAGACACACAAAGCTAGATGTCTGCAGGTTTCTGAATGTATCTAGCTGTCTAAGGCCCTATTGTGGTCTGGGAGGGTCTAAGTGGTACAGTCAGGAATTACAAACCTGTTCAGCTGATGCAGGTGTCGTCTTTAGGATGAGCTGAATTGCCCTCAAGACACCACTGGGCAGGATTCAGTTCCCTCAGCACAGGACTGAGTTCAGTGTGAGGGGCTCCAGCCAACCTGCCTGACCCCCGTCCAACCCTGCAGAATGGCATGGATTTCCTGTCAGTCTTCTGTTATATTTGCCAGCTCTCTGCAGATGTCCCAGATACTTTAAAAGATCTCAAATGGCCCTGGATACCTATCTTTAGGCAACGGAATCCTAATCCACTCACTAGATTTTCACTGTCTATAATGAATGCTTAGGATGACTATTTTAAGAGACAGACATCTACAGTGTCCAAGTTAGGTGAAACAAATCCCCATAAATTCTTTTAAAAAAACACCACATATCTAATGTAGCATGAGTGTAATTCAATGCAGTAATATTTCCCAACATAGAGAGTGCTGGAGAGAAAGTGTAAGAAAGCTTCCAACTGCTGCTGGCAAGAACATTAAAGGAACTGCAGTTACTAGAACCAGCAGATCTGCAGCCTAAATCAAGGGTAAGGATTTGGGCTGTGGTTGCAACTATGAGCTACGTATACTCACCCAGCAAAGCCCTCTGTGGTGAGGCTTAAGTGCTGTCATTCCAGTAAAGGGTTGCATGAGTATGTACATTCAGTGGAGAGAACAGATAGAGGAATGCCATAGGCACCAAAAGGAGTTTCTGCTTGGGATAGCCATCATGTTTTTTTTCCAGAACATTGCTCTCCACAATCTTTACTTATTGGGGTGTTTCTAGTGAATCAAGCTGTGTGGAACCAGGAGGGGTTTAATAGTGTCCAGCCCAAGGGCTTGATGTTCTCCAGGTAAAAGTCTGAGTAATGGCAGATGGCAGCTCTGTGTGTTATACCAACTTAAACTGCATTACTGAAGGTAGGAGAGATTGCCTGACATTACTGTGTTGGGAAGGGAAGAGTATGTTTTTCACTCAGTCTTGATTTACTGGCAGAATGGGAAGCTTTGTGTGTCCTGGGAAACTGTATGACCTGATATCTCTTGTGTGTGCTGTGGGAGTCTGCTACAGTCCTGGATACAATTCATGAGGAATCACTCAGTCACTCCCTATAGGGACTGTAGTGGAAGGCAGGTAGATTGGAACCGTTAATATGTAAAACATGACTCTGGAGATCTACAGTATATTTCACTTTGCTTCATACAGAGAAATATTATTATTATCCATATTATTATTATTATTCATAATAGTATTATTATCCATGTTATTGATTTATTACCAAGCCAAAGAGAATTCATCCTCAGCCTGTTGTATAGGTTCTTCCAGCTCTGAATAAAGATTCAAATTCTCTGTAAAATGAAAAATCCCAATGCATAATGTGAACATTAAAATAACAAGTTTTTGTGGGTGTGGTACTGTGAGCATATTTATCCACATTTATGTTGCTAATATGAAGTGCATCTCACTGGTGAACATCTGGTGTAGATACCTAGGCTCTTCTGTGGTGGCAGAGCAGCACAAAAAATAGGGACCAGGTCTTCATCGTAATGAACAGTCATTGCTCCATTTGCTTCAGCTGAGCTGCAAAATGAGACTTGAGGCTGAATACAGAGTGAATGCCATGTCCTCAATTAACTGTTTAACTGAACATCCAGGCCCTGTGCATTCTTATATAAGTCTTTGTGTATGCCTGTCTGTAGGCACTTACATACACATATGTTGTTCTCTTGTTTAAGATACATACAGAGAGAAAGAGATGCATCATAGGAACATACTTATGCCCCACAACTGTCAGATCTCATATTAAAGAGTATTCCATGAAAGCAGTGCAACTCAGTTTTCTTTGCAAATCTAACAATGTGCAAAGAAAGCTGGCTTAAGTTCATCAGGTGAAATGCATGTGGCTTCTTAAAAATATAGGATATATATCTGTGGGGTAGAAATCCAGATTCTTCCCAAAAGTTACATGAAAAATGTAAATCTGCATGGTCAAAAAAATTTATATCAAAAAACTACATATCAGGTGTAAAATTCTTCACTGTTTATAATATGCTCTGTGGACCACTCAAATCATACTACATTGGTGTTAACATCAGTAGCCAGACTGCATTGTTTGCTGAAAATTACACCTCACACTGCTTCTTGGGCATATTCAAACCATAGAAAAGAATGTTGAGCTTCAGTTCACTGCTGGTGTTTGAAATACTGGGCTGAAACTCTAGGAATGGAGGGAATTGTAGAAATTATATTCTCTAAAACATAAATGTTTATAATGTTTCGTCTCCTGTTAATAATAATATTCTGGCAAAGGTTAAAGCATATAAATATTATACTTACTACAGTCAAGAGATTTATACCTTGTTGAGTATGTCTCTGAAAGAGCTCTAAGTACTGTAAGCTGTTTGCTTGACACACCATTTAGATTTTGTAGGGAGATAATGAAAGTTTCACATACTGTTCTCTTACTGACCCAAATACTCTAAATTTCTTGACGTTAAGCATCAAAACTTTGGTTGTATTGACTCAAATACATCTTTCCTAAACATTTCTGAGATCAAATTCCTCAGAAAGGGGAAGAAACTCAAGCAAATCCCATGATAGTATGCCTCCCACTGCCTGTCTCTCATATTGTGTCTTTATGGTGGAGAGGGATTGGATGTTTGGGCATAGCTCCTAAGAGATATAAAAGGATATAAAATATAAAATACTTTCCTCATTATGAGAAGCTGATCATTTTGCCATTCTGAATCCATTATATTTAACACAAAAAAATGCTATCTAGACTTCAAATTTCACACTGAAAGATTCTTGCTTTATGGGAGGAAATTATAAAAAATTCTTATGGGTACTCAAAGCTATAAAACTGAGTAATGTCTTTTAAACATTATGCTCATTGATCGTATTTTTTCATTGATATATGATGCTTACTTAAATATACAGTGTTATTTAGTTTTTGTTTCAAAGATTTTATACGGTTTCGGGAAAACTGAAAATCTTTTTAAAAAATTTTATATTCATTTTGATTTCAGAAATACTTCAGGTTTATGTATACACATTATAAAGTATCACTAGATTATATTAATGAAATAGCATTCAAAACACTGTTAAAGTGTATTTCCTTTTATCTAACCATCATGTCAGACCTAGTTGTCTTTCCATCATGCTACATTATAATTCTTTAAAATTTTTTTACAAAATTTCTGCACAATACTTGGTTACTGCTGACTTTATAGGTGATTGTAAGGGTTCAATTGTGTGCCAACCATAAACAAAAAATTCTTATGCAAAATATTAAATATTAGATTGCAGAGAGCATTCTGGAACTCACAGGAATAATTCACAGCAAGCTTTGCACTATTTGTATTGTAGGAGTTTTTCTTTTATTTTGCAAACAGTGGGTTTAGTAGAACACTAAGTGAAGGGGCATATTTTATCATTAAATTTTTCTTGGTGTAAGTAGAAATTTGGATTTGGCAAAAGTGTATTAGTTACTCCTTCATTTCTTTTGATACCAAACCTGATATAGGAAACCACTATTTTAATTCCTGTTCAAACATATTCTGTTTTTTCAAATTGTGTTCTTTTCACCCCTAACACTCCTTTCTTATGTCACATTTTATTGTGATTTACTGCTCTAAAAAAATTATCTTCTGGCATATGTTGAAAGCTACTGAGGAAGCTGCATTTTAAAACAACCCCAAATCAATTCTATCAAATCAATGCTAAGACAGAATTATGGAGGAAAGTAAAATTTAGAGACAGTCTTAAAGACAGTAAAATATGTGAGTTATAAAAAAGTTCTAGAAGAGAGTGAATATTAAAACTATAAGTATGGTACAGTATGTGCACAAAAGAGGTGAATTGTCTTAATAGTTTCTTGCAGAGTAGTTTATCTTGAAAAGTGGCAGCTAGGACCATCAAGAGATGAAATTATTTTCAGCGTGACATCAAACTATACCATTCTTTGGGAAACACAGAGCAGAGAAAATAGGTATTTGAAGATTTGGTTAGATCTGAAATGTGCAGTGATTTTCCTTTATTAAAATAAAGTCAACCTTACTGCTTGCCAGATGATAAATATTAAATAGCTACCTAATTCAAACAAAGAAACAAACAAATCTATTTCAGAACTCATGACAAATGCTTGATATGCCAAATCAGTATTATTAATGAAATTCATCAATTATTTTGTTACTGATCCCCGATTTCACCATAGCTTCTTTTCACCATCTCTTTTAATATGAATGACTGCGTAGATGGAAGAATCACCCAAGATGTAAGATCTTCCCTGCTGATATATTCCAGTCTGCCTGCTCAGGGACTTGCCCAAACCAAATCTGGCTTCCTATGTTATGTCTGCACCATACTCTTCTCTACATATTCTAGGCTTTTATAGTCAATATGTTAGTACTCAGACAATAGAAAGTTGATGTTATAAAGCCAGCCTCGCTCAGCACTATAGGATTTAAGAAGAGACCACATGTTTACTTTGAAGTTGAAAAATAGTCTAGCCATTAATGAGTGTGCTCAAACTTTAAATGTTATTCTGGAATATTTTAGGCTCTATATATATATATCCATCTGTGAGTAATACTTATGCATAGTGCAAACCAATATGTTGTTATGCAGAACTTCCATGCACTTCTACATAACATTTCTTTTCTTCAGATCTTGTTGCATACTTGGTAAGAGAGCAAAGAATTTACCTAGAAGGTTATAACTTTCCCATACAGTATACTGTGCAAATCTCATTCTCCAGCAATTTTTGGGTGGCTCTGTTCCAAAATCTCCTAGGAAGAAAAAGTTTAACCATAATCTGAATGGATCTCCATGTCCACTTTCATGCCATGAGGTTTGCTACTCTGTTCTCCAATACATTTAAATAACTTGTTTTTCTGCTTATCAGAATATGATTCAGAAAAAGCAGTGTCCTGTGAGGACACCGGTGTGAAAACTGGCTGAGAAATTTGTCTGACACATATTGCTGGCACCCCTCCTTGTCTTTAGTTGTTGAATAACACTAAAGGAAACCTTCAAAATTAAGTTTGGAAGACTTGGCCTATATTATATCTCTATGTAACCAGTTAGTGTATTTGTCACAAGGACATGTGATGACAGACCAGATTGAAAATGGTATCTATGGCCACACATGGGTAGGAAAGAAAGAGACAAGTGTATCCAACAGCCTGTAGAGCACACTATGGAAAACACCGAAAGAACCTAAGAAAAAATCTACCCTCCTCATTTATATTCTGCTAGCTAGATAAACCTTCCCATCTACAGAACAACACTGTCCCTTACTGAGCTACATGAACTGTCTAAGGATCAGCAATCAGCAGGGATGAGTAGGCTAAGCAGAGCATCAAACTGGTAAAGCTTGGGTTCTGGCAGGGCTGAGTCTTGTGGCATTGCCTTTTGTGCATAGAGACGTACCAGCTCAACTGGAGCTTGTTTGTGTGGCTCTAATGGGATGCACGTGCTGTGTCTTACCTTAATGTGCCTTGGCACATGAATGTGAGAGTATCTTGGTGATTGCAGATTGAAATATCTGTCAATAAAAGAACAAGGAGACTATAATATAGGCCTCTAATGTAAGCACAGAATAGAGCAAATGTGTCTGCATTGAACAAGTAGCTTTTGAGACGGTACACTCTCAAGTTTCATTTAACTTTTCCATGTTCTTTAACATAAGGACTTTTTTCAAGCTTATCCTGAAGTTGCTCATTAACTAGAAAGTGAAAAGAAAATGCTTTCCCATGGTTATGTTAGACTTTATTAAGCTCACAATCTTTCCAAGAAGCTACTCAGTGAATATGTGAAGAGCTGAAGAACAGAGCTATTGCTTATATTTCAGCATCTAAGGAATCTATAACATATGTGCATTTAATAACAAGAGATCAGAATCATATCCAGAAGATTAGAAATATGTTTTGACAAACACTTTTCAAGGTCAGAATATGTTCTCTTGAAATGTTGAAGTCAAAGTGTTTAAAAAAGACTTACTGTGAGACCTCCTCTGGACTGCAGTGCCCAGTTTTAGTCAACAGTTTTTGAAGGCCTTCACCATAGGAGGTGGAGAGAAGGTCAAGAAACCTCCGCTTTATAGGTGGAGATTGAGTTTTTGATGTGGAATAGCAATAAGGCTTTTTGTAGCAATAGGGTACAGGAGGCACAGATATGAAAGATCCATTTTAGTCACATTTCCTACAGAATTAAACAGCAGAAGAGAGATCCCAGATCATTCCTTCACCATTCCAAGTGAAACTTGCTGGAGAAGACTGGGTGAGTTTGGATTGAACAAACTTAAAAGCAAGGTGAGCGACAGTAAGGTTACTCTACTACTGTATTCCCCTCTCTTCTGATATGAAAGATACCTGAACAATAAGTGGAATAATTATAATTAAAAGATAAATGGTTATACAAGAATAGGAGAAAATACTCCTGTCAACCTGAACTGATAAGCACCTTTAGCCAATATAACTGCACTTACTAGCTTAAGAAAGAGAGAGGGACAGAATTGCAGTTTAAAAATAAAGGCCAGGTTTTACATATTGAGGTTTTATGTAATTTTTATCTGTTGGACTTCACAAACAAGATTATAATATTCCCCCTCTTTGAAAAAAAAGTGGAGACTGAGGTCTAGATAGACAAATTAGTTCTTAAATAGCTAACATAGTAGGTACTTCTTTGGAAAGCTTAAGGCTAGAGTCCAGCCTTCTGAGTGGCAGGATAGGACTGACCAGTAGACCAAGGTTAAAGCAGGAATGTTTCTCTAGCACAGAAACACTTGCAGCAGGTAGGAAGTTGACGATCTGGTTTAGCAAGGACATGGGCATTTGTATAACTTAGTTACATGTGCAAATGCTAGAATGATTGAAACTTTATTATCACAAAATCATTTAGGTTGGAAAACACCCTTGGGATCACTGAGTCCAACCATCAGCCCTACTCTACAAAGTTCTCCCCTACCATATCCCCCAACGTCTCATCTAAATGACCCTTAAACACATCCAGGGATAGTGACTTCACCACCTCCCTGGGCAGCTCATTCCACTGTCTGACCACTCCTTCTATGAAAATTTTTTTCCTAATGTCCAGTCTAAACCTCCCCTGTTGGAGTTTAAAGCCATTCCCTCTTGTTCTGTCACTAATCACCTGTGAGAAGAGACCAGCACCAACCTCTCTACAACGTCCTTTCAGGTAGCTGTAGAGAGTGATGAGGTCTCCCCTCAGCCTTCTCCTCCTCAAACTGAACAGTCTCAGCTCCTTCAATCGCTCCTCATAGGATTTATTCTCCAGGCCCTTCACCAGCTTCGTTGCCCTCCTCTGCACTCGCTCCAGCACCTCGATATCTCTCTTGTACTGAGGTGCCCAAAACTGGTCACAATCCTCCAGGTGTGGCGTCACCAGTGCAGAGTACAGGGGGACTGTCACCTCCCTACTTCTGCTGGCCACACTATTTCTAATCCAAGCCAGGATGCCGTTGGCTTTCTTGGCCACCCGGGCACACTGCTGGCTCATGTTCAGCTTCTTGTCAATTAGAACCCCCAGATCCTTCTCTTCCAGACAGCTCTCCAGCCACTCCTCCCCAAGCCTGTAGCCATGCAGGGGGTTGTTGTGGCCCAAGTGCAGGACCTGGCACTTGGCCTTGTTGAAGCTCATCCTGTTAATGTTGGCCCACCGAGCCAATCTATCCAAGTCTCTCTGTAGAGCCTCCCTATCCTCATGCAGATCAACACTCCTGCTTAACTTGGTGTCATCTTTGAATTTACTGATAATACACTCTGTGTCCTTATCAAAATCATCACTAAGGATGTCAAACAGAAATGGTCCCAACACTGAGCCCTGAGGAACACCACTTGTGACCAGCCACCAGCTGGATTCAGCTCCATTGACCACCACTCTCTGGGACCATCCATCCAGCCAGTGCTTGACCCAGCAGACTGTTTGCTCATCCAGGCCATGGGCAGCCAGTTTTTCTATGAGAATTCTATGGGGAACTGTGTCGAATGCTTTTCAAAAATCCAGGTAGACAATATCCACAGCTTTTTCCTTGTCCAATAGTCAGGTCATCTTGACATAGGAGGAGATCAGGTTTGTCAGGCAGTCTCTGCCTTTCATAAACCCATGCTGACTAGGCCTGATCCCATGATTGTCTATTATATGACTTTTAATGGCACTCAAGATTCTGGGGCAGGAATTAGCAGGGCTTATTGACAGGGCTTTAAACTAGATACAAGGGGGGATGGGGAAAGCACTGGGCGTGTTAGGAACAAGCTCAAGTGAAGCATGGGAAAGCTTGAACGATGGTGGACTGGTGAGGGCTCTCCCTCTGCCACTTCATTTGAGAGAAGGGAAAGATCTTTAGGAACCATGGAAGCACCTGAGAAGGGTCTGGTGGGGAATGGGGCCCATACTCACAAAAGGGTGTTGGATTCACTAGCTCATCTCAAGTGCATCTATACAAATGCAGGCAGTATGAGCAATAAACAGGGGGAGCTGGAGGCCATGACGCAGCACAAGAACTATGACAGAGTAGCTATAACGGAAACGTGGTGGGATGCCTCACACGAGTGAAGTGCTGCAGTCGATGGCTACAAGCTCTTCAGGAGGGATGGACAGGGAAGGAGAGGTGGTGGAGTGGCCCTGTATGTAAGAGAATGCTATGACAGCTCAGAAATCCAGAATAGTGATAATGGGGTTAAGAGTGTGTGGATTAGGTTAAGGGCCAATGCAGGAGAGCTGAGCACGCACACGACCAATGTGATCAAGCAATGCCCATTTATTACAACTAAGAAAGCCCTTTTATAATGTTCTCCCGCACACGTGAGTAACATGCAGTACAAATCCTCAAGATTGGACAGTTAACTTAGCCCGCGCTTTAAACCTTCTTATGATTCGATAAAAAGTGCCACATCAGCCTTGCCAGGCTTCCTGCCTTGTGTAACTTCCTCTTCCGTCCCAACCCCTTCCGGGGGTTGTTTGTCTCATCGAGTTTCTCCCCCCTCATTCAGGGTCACATCCTTATCGCATTCTTGCTCGGCTGAGGCTCTTATCAGTCTTGTTCTCATACAGGATTGCTCACATGGCCATTCTCTCACAGAAAGCCCTCTAGAATCCCAGCAGGCCAATAAAGCAGATCCTGCTGTGGGAGTCTGCTATAGACCCCCAACCAAAGCGGTGAGGTGGATGAAGCTTTCTGCAAACAGCTGGGAGAAATCTCACAGTCACGTGCCGTTGTTCTTGTGGGGGACTTTAACCTCCCGGGTATCTGCTGAGAACACAACACAGCAGAGAGGGAACAATCCAGGAGGTTCCTGGAATGTGTGGAGAGTAACTTCCTCACACAGCTGGTGAGTGAGCCGACCAGGGAAGGTGCCTCCTGGACCTGCTGCTTGTGAACAGGGAAGAGCTTGTGGGGGAGGTAAAGGCTGGAGGCCGTCTAGGGTGCAGTGACCGTGAGATGGTTGAGTTTTCGATCCTTGGAGAAACAAAGAGAGGGGTTAGTAAAACTGCCACCTTAGACTTCCACAGGGCTAACTTTGACCTGTTCAAAAGACTGATTAACAAAATCCCTTGGGAGGCTGCCTTGAAGGAAATGGGAGTCCAGGAAGGCTGGACATACTTCAAGAGAGAAGTCCTAAAGGCACAGGAGCAGGCTGTGCCCGTGTGCTGAAAAACAAGCAGGCAAGGAAGGAGACCGGCCTGGCTAAACAGGGACCTTTGGCTGGATCTCAAGAACAAAAGGGGAATCTATTGCCTTTGGAAGAGGGGCCAGGTCTCTCACAAAGACTATAAAGATGCAGTGAAGTTATGCAGGGAGAACATTAGGAGAGCCAAGGCACAACTAGAGCTCAACTTGGCTGCAGCTGTTAAGGATAATAAAAAATGTTTCTATAAATTCGCTAACAGCAAAAGGAGGATTAGGGAAAATCTCCCTCCTTTACTGGATGCAGAGGGAAACATGGTAACTAAGGCTGAGGAAAAGGCTGAGGTGCTCAGCGCCTACTTTGCCTCAGTCCTTAGCAATGGCACTGGCTGTTCCCTGGACACCCAGCCTCATGAGCTGGGAGATGGGGAGGGGACGCAGATTGAGGTCAGCACAGTGGAAGAGGAGGTGGTCAGAGACCTGCTGCACCACTTGGATGCACACAAGTCTGTGGGACCGGATGGGTTACACCCAAGGGTGCTGAGGGAGTTGGCAGATGTGCTCGCCAAGTCGCTGTCCATGATTTACCTGAAGTCATGGCTAACTGGGGAGGTGCCATTGGACTGGAGGGTGGCAAATGTGACACCCATCTACAAGAAAGGCAGAAAGGAAGATCCAGGAAACTATAGACCTGTCAGTCTGACCTCAATGCCATGTTTTTCATTAATATTTATGAGCCATAGTTTGTTTTACACCGGAGGATCAGCAGTAGATTGCTTTCAGCCTGACCAACGGGTTTCTTAGAATTCATAGATGGGCTCAAATGTACATCTTTCCAGAGGTCTCAAACAGTGGCCCATCAATCAGTGACATTTTATATATTGCATAGTTATCTGTGTGAAGATTAATACTTCTTCCATCCCATCTTCTGACATTAAATCAATTGACATCCACACCTGTTCAGTCCTATAGAATATAAGAAAACCCAGACAGTGTAATTTATGCACCTCTCATCAATCAATCCTGCTAAATCCTTAATTTTCTTCTATAATTAAGGTAAGAAGTGGAAGAACTATCCTGTACAGACATCCAAGGGATATCTCATTGTACTGGGTCTGGCTGAGCTGGAATTGGTTTCCCCCTATAGCAGCCCTCACGGTGCTGTGTTTATGTTGGGAGCTGGCAGGGTGTTGGTAGCACCCTGGTGTTGTGGCTGCTGCTGAGTGGTGCTTACACAGCACCAAGGCTCTCTCCGACATTTCCCTCGCCCCCTCCAGTGGGGGAAACACAGCCAGGACAGGACAGCTGCCCCGAACTGACCAAAGGGATATTCCAGACCGCATGACGTCTGCTCGAGTATAAAGCTGGGAGAAAGGAGGTGGAGTCACACTGGGTCCTCCGAGGCAACTACTATCCGTATGGGAGCCCTGATCCTGCGAAGGCCCCACATTGCCTCTTCATGGCAAGTAGAGAATAAATCTGTTTTCTTTTTTTGCTTCTGCATGCAGACCTTTGCTTCACTTTGCTTACATTAAAACTGCTTTTGTTTTACCCACAAGGATTGGGGGTTTTTTCCTATCTTGTTTTATTTCCCCTTTTTGCCCTGTTAAGAAGAAAAGGGGGAAGGGGGGAAGTGACAGAGCGACTTGGTGGGTACCTGGCGTTTAGCCAGGGTCAAACCACCACACTCATCTTCCTAAACAGTGAGGCTCTCACAGGTGGCTCAATGGCAATAATTAGCTAGAAGGATTTCAGTAGCCATCTACATTTATCTGGCAGGAGAGATGCCCAGGCTGGTTCAATCTGGGATGTCCTATTAATTTTACTGAGCAACTAGTGAGTTTTGTCATCTTGTCACCTCTGCTCTATCCACTGTTCTTCATGGCCTTGTAGACCTTGGGACTTCTCTGGCATTCCTGGAATGGGCCTCCCCAACCCATGGGCCTCTGCCTCCAACATGTTACTGCATCCTACAAGGAGTAGGGATCCTAGCAAGTAGCAAGGGTACTGTCAGACTTTGTGAGGGAAAGAAAATAAACATTTTGAACAGCCATGAAATCAGTGAAAAACAACAAGTTTAACACCCCCAGCCAAAAGGAGGAGGTAAGTGATGACAGCTGGGCAGCATGTCATCAACATCATGCAGATTGCTGCAGGCTGAGGCAAGAGGAGTTTTCTCAGCAACTTCCTAAGCACCCCCAGTTGCACTGCAGCCCAGGAAACCACTCTAGTTTGTGTGTCAGAGATGTTATCAGCTGCAGCAGGCGACACACAGCACTCTGAGGTCATGTCCCAACAGGCAAGTGCTATGTAGCTCCCTTTCAGGAAAGGGTGGGAAAACTTTTCTTTAAAACTGAGAAATGTTTGTGCTAGCTGGCATGTTGAAACTGCTGCGGTCACACCTCCACACATTTCTGTACAAACTAAGGTAAAAAATGTAAACTTGAGAACACAGATACCCAGGTCTTCACCTGTCTATATGTGATAGCCAGCAGATTCAGTAGGAGCTGGGCTTGATTTAGCCAAAACATTGCCTCCCTGGCCCTTGGGAAAAAGCTGAAGGATTTTAATTTCTGAATACATGTGGGAGAACAGTCACGGAAACCTTGATCAAGGATTTTTCAAAAGCCTGAGTGATGCCAAGTAAACTTCAACTTGGCATGTCAAAAAACACACATTGGTATTTGAAGGTCAATATGTAAATTTTGAAAAAATCTTGCCGAACATATTATAAATAAAGGGATTTTAATGTAGATATGCCTCCTCACTTATTAAGACATTGCAGTATTCTGCTGGTACATTAAGACAGGGAATAATATCTGAACCAGTAATCTCCTTTCAAGCCAAGTAAAGTGTGAACCATACATAAATGAGTTGTTAGAATTTGTTGTGTGCTCCAACCATAAAATTTAAAGATGCAACTCTTCTGATGATTTTTGTTACAAAAGCTCTCCAAACAAACAACCAAGTATTAAAAAATTATCATCAACTAGCCCTCCGCAACCATTCAACTACAGATTTGAATGCCCATAGGAGAAGAACAGAACAACTTCCTAGGTTTTAACAACAACTCAAAACACAGACCAAAGCACCCTTCCTTAGAGTTTAACAATAATCCAAAACACAGAACAAAGCACCACTTTCTAGGGTTTAACAACAACCCAAAACACCCTATCATTTCATAGTGTTTAATGACAACCCAAAACACTCTATCCCTCACCTAACAAGTGAGGGCTCTCAACCCTGAGGCACTTCTGAGGGCAGCATCCCAACGCAAGTAATCTTAAGGAGTTTCCTTAGGCAGCATTCTAGCTTAAGAGAAGAACCGTATACCACACCACTCCAACAGGAAGACTAGCTCAGAATAGTTGCCCCCAGGGACTCCATTTATACCAGGCCCAATCTGATCTATAGTCAACAGCAGCTCCCACTGGACAAAGGCAATCAACAACTACCATGAGCCCTGAGAACAAAGGCAATCAACAGCTACCGTACTTCAGCAGCTAAGAAGCCCCATTTTCATTGGGTGGGTGCACCTGCCACAATTTTCATTTAACTTAACTACTTATCTCAAAGCATAAGTGAAGATTACATGCATATGCAGAGAGGAGGAAGGAGAGAGAAATAACATGTTGGAAGCAACATACTATCAAGATTGAGTTGTCATAATTTCAGTCATTTCTGTCTGCTGTACCTCTGCTTTATGTCTGTTGAGCTTCTATCTTGGGAAACTCACATTAGTCATATTATTCTGGAATTTTAATTCTGCTCTTCATTTTAGAAGTTCTTACCTATACTTAATTTTGATATTTAAACAGATTTCTCACATCTTAACTTGAATGTTTTAACAAATTTTTGGCTTCTCATAATTTATTTCTTTTTTTATCTTGTGATATACATTGTGATTGCAGCACAGGAATTTGAGATAAAATAGGAATATAGTAATTGCTGTCTTAGGAATATACAGTTCTGTTCCATAGGATAGGCCTCAAGAAACATGAAAAAACTTGTCGTGATATAAAAAATAATGCATTAATGCAAAATATTTATCTTCTCAGAAGAACTATCTTTGAATATCTCTTTACAAGGCTTGTCTTAAGGCAAAGTTACATTGATTTAAAAAGGAACCCCTTTTTGTCCTTGTCTGTATCAGCAATTTTGTATGTCTTCAGTTTTTCACTCTGCCCTTCCTGAGCAGGACTAAATCACCTGCAAAAGGTTATAGGTTTGGCATAACTTAAAAAGGATCAAAGGCACCACAGAGGAGTTTTTCTGGTCAAATAATATTAAAAGTTAAGTGAGATTACCTGGTACAACTACTCTGAAATGAGTTAAAAGTAAATGTTAAATGGACCTGCCTGACATTTGTTCTCCTACAGTCAGGCATTTTATTTGTTGCATTGCCAGAACAGAAGAGGAACCAAAATTCAATTCTGTGAAAGTGAATTCTTAATAAAGAAAAACAGTTCTATCACTTTGACATGGAGTTAAAAGAATAGTTTTCCTATTGGTGCTCAGTGAGTTATAGCAAGTCCTGTTGATAAAATGGAAACGCTGTTCCATTTTGTTTAGAGTAGGTTTTGCAAAAGACAACCACCTCTTTAATCCCACTTGTATATATTTTCCTCTTAAGGTTGTAAAATTTGAGATTTTTGAGTCTGGACTGTCATCTGAAATGAGGGAAACAGTCTGCAAAAACAGCGCACAACAGCTAGAGTTAAAAAGTTAAACTACTTCTTCAAGAGTAATATACCATTTTGACACAAATACCAATTTCAGATTCATTATGAAAAATTAGAGGCCTCAGTTTCAGATGGCACCCACTCATGTGCCCTTGTTTTAAGCATGAGAATGATATTGCAAGCATTGAAGTATTAGGCACGTATGAAGGAGTTTGCAGTAATGGGTTCTAAATTAAAATGTTATTTAAAGAAGGAGAAATTGATATATTATTTTCCCCGAATAAAGGAATTTCTTAAAATAGTACAGTATTAAGTGAGATAATATTTTGATTGTAAGCATATTTCTTCTAGCTCCTATTCTGTTGGAATGTCTTTCATTTTTGAGGTTACAGTAGACTTTTGTGTTATTACTCATTAGTTTCAAGACTCAGACTGAGGATACCCCATGACCCTAAAATTTAACACTTTGTCTGATTAGGCTTTAAATGACAGCCATTTTCCTACAGGCTAATATGTGTGTAGTACTGCTTTGAAGGTATAAACCAAAAGAAAGTCCCATATGGGACAGTAACTAAGCTAGTGGAGCTAAACCCGTTATTCTGCGAGACAAGGAAATGAACCTTGCTTCAGTTCAGCTGGAGCCTGTTTTTTTGGGAGAAATTGTCTGGCGCCACAAAACAAATTAGTAAGCAGAGACCTGAAGACTAAGTTTATTTTAAGAGTGTGTTGCCAGAGATCTAATAAATTTACTTACTGCTGCAGGCCATGCATGCATGAAGTCTTACTAATCCAGGTGGAGGGTTTTTTTCTTCAGAGGGAGGTGCAGGGTGTGGATCCTTAGGAAAAAAGGAATTCTGCTTTAGGTAATATGGGCATTGTTTAATGATAGATATGACAGCTTGAGTGGTATGTTTGGGTTCTCTTTGTTAATACTCACAAGGAAGTATAAATTATTTTCCTGATGCAAAATTAGTTTGTGACTACACATAGTGCTAATGATTTTAATGACAACATGGAAATAACTTTAGAATAACAGAATAATCCTTCTAAACCAAATGGATTTTTTGTTGTTATTTTCAGGTATTCCAAAGATTACTTTTAAAGCATTTGAATTTACAAGTTTACCATATTACAGTTCAGGACTAGTCATATCTTTGTCTTTTCTCGGGACTCTCCTTTTTGCACGCAGGAAAATCATGTCATTGGGCTTTAGTTAGCTATCTAGACTGATGGGTTGAACATTCTCCCATTATATTCAATGGAATAGGCCAAATCTTTCCAGAGGGTAATTCAGCTGTGCATATCAGGTGTACCTGCATTTCCTGCAGATGCGATTCTTTCCATTCATTATGCCTAGACAGCTAGCTTAAATTAAACACCTGTCTTTCTCATGATAAAAAAAGATTGTATGAATCCTACCCTTAAATGGCAGGTCTCTTGTCTTCACCTTTTGTGGAATAGGAGCCAGCTGATTATGTTCCTGTGCCCTGGGACCTGAGGAAAATCATAATGTGTTTTACCGGTAGTGGTTATTTACTGGATCTACTGAATTTGGCTACTCTTGATTATTTATTTTTTTTTTCTGCTGAGAAGAAGTGGTTATGCTTTATTCAATATGCAATAACTTAAACTATAATTTCAAAATAAGGACTTACCTCTAGAATAAGAACAAAGACTTCAGAGAACGAAGTGCTGCTATTAGAGCAGTCTACAGACAACCCTACCTCCTGGTACCTTCCCTCTTCTGGGTCTAGTGGGACGTTGTGTTCAGTAGCTCTCAGCAGTCCCCTTTCAAATGCATCTTCACCTGTCCATCCCCTTGGTTCTGGTATTGTCCTGCTTCTTTTCATTCTGTTTGTATAAGTTAGTTCTCCAGAAGGAAGATTAAGCTCCCAAACATTTTACTCTCTTCCACGTCCTTTACTACTTCCAAATAAATGCTATCAGCAGGGATTGCTACTGAATAAAATAGTCCCTTGTAAGTACCCAGAAAATAAGGCAATACTAACCAAAAGACATCTGGCACACTTTTTTTTCCCTTAACTTTTTTTTTCCTCTTCATCACCTTAGAAACAGTGACAGGCAGAATAGTCTTTCTTCTGCTTTGTTATCTGTCATCTTGTAAATTCAATTTAACACCAACTTTCGCATGTGCCTGCTACACCTGAGTTTCTCAGAGATCTGCCTTCCAAACACCAGCCTGTTGGTGACTGCTTGACCTCAAATACTAGCCAAAATCAGGTGCATTCAGCATAGCTTCAGGTTATTATTTATAGTGTATCCTGATCCTGTAACATGCTCACTTTCACCATTTGTAGATGGCTTGGTGGTTTTTTATCAATAGTGCATGCAGACTAAGAGAGTAGAGTCTGATTAGGAATTGTTTTGAGAAGATTCTGTGATGAATGCCTTGCTCCTGTTAACATTCAGTGAGACAAAGTTTTTCTGCAAAGAAAACAATGTCAGTTCTGATTTGTAATGAAAATAAGCCTATATTAATTAGAAAATACACTTTCTATGGAACTGATACTTGGTGGCACTTCAATTTTCAAAGAAATCTTTCCATATAAACTGTGTGATGACCTGATGTATCAATGGGATTTAGATCTGATCTTCTGGTCATTGTCATCACAGTAACCTATCTGCCTGCACTGTGAATGTTGCAAGATTTTAAAGTGCTGTAATGTTATTGCTGATATGTACATAGAACAAATATTATATATCCATTCTTTTGTGAATATATTAATATAGAAATATGTATGATTAGTATAAATAATATATATGTGTTTGTGTATAATGAACTACCATTATTTTACTTTTAGCCTACCTTTAATTTAATTTAAATTCCTTGCTCTCTTAGAGGAAAATTTAGGTTGTATCGGACATATTTTAAGTGTCTACTTTAAAATGAGATTAATCAAATTCTAGAGTATGATTGTCAGGACAAAGCATTAGCTAAAGTGATTCTGTGAATTCTATTCTATGTATGTTCTCTGCCAATGAATTCTGAACAATTGCTGAGTCTTGGAGCAGAGCAGTAAGAACATTTTTTTATCCTGTGAAAATTTTTTGAGATACTTTATTCTAAATCAGGATATAAGTTCTTATACATTCTTATAAAGTTTTGCAGAATAATTAAGCTTAGGCCTTTCAATTTGAAAAAAAAAAAAAAAAAAAAAAAAAGAAATAAATAGTTTAGTATTTTTAGTTTTTGCATTAAAAATTAGTTTAAATTTGTTACAATATCAATATCAGATACCTAATACTAATTATATACCTAAAAGACTTAAGGCGGATTGCGGAAAAAGATGAAAATTCAACATTTATTCTCTACCAATATTTTCAGCAAGAAGATTAATCAAAGCCAGGCTTTTTATGAACAACTTTGATTTTGATGGATTGTTATTTTGAGGGACAGAAGGAATAATATGAATAATTTTTGCCCAGTTGTACTTTGTTCAGTCCTGCTAAGAACTTTTGGGTAGCTCAATGTCTTTATTTTCTGTTACAGACAATGATTGAGCAGCATATATGCGTACGTGCTTAAGCATTTCAATTAGTAGCACTTCAGTAGTACCCTGAATTCATTAAATTATTTACATATTCACCATTGGAACTGTAGAAGTGGGAAGCATTCAGCTCCTGCAAAGCTAATCCCTTGCTTACAGCACAGAATCCCAAACCAGCAAGAAGATCTTTTGGATTCCCTTTAAATCAGTTACAAAGCTCTCCACTTAATATCTATAAAGGATTTCAAACACTCATAGTACTCCACCATCTTTTTTTGATGATTCAAACTGCATTTCTCTCTGTCTGTTTTGCCCTTTGAAAGCTCACAGCCTCTTTGTGCATCATCAGAATGATGCTATCCTGAATCTTGGTTAAGTTATTTGTACTGAACTGATATAAATTGAAATTAATGTAAAGCTATGAAATGCACTGGCTGAAAAGTTGGTGCGTGTTTGCTTCCACAGTTTCTGTAAATGAAAATCTGGTTAATCTTTTAATCAGAATCTGGTTAATCTCCTGCAGAAGAACTGGGCAGAGGCTTGAATTGGGAATTCCTTAAATTAACCCAGCGTGAATCTCCAGACTGTGCTTGGAGACATCCTTAGTTACGCTTAGTTGAATTTTACTAGGATCAAAATTTAATATGCACTAGCTAGCCTTTGCATTCATGTCTCTTCTCTCACTTCCCCTTCTCTTTTTGTAACAAAGAAACTATACGGTATTCTTCAGATATTTTTTTCTGCTACGTGACTTCAAGCATTTACTTAGTCTAAGCCCTGGCATATGTGGCCATTGCAACTTGTTTCTTGGGGGTAGACATAAAACAGAAGCAAAAAAGTTACCGAAACTACTGAAAGACGGAAGCTGTCTGCAGTTCATTGGATACCAGCAATTACACTCCAGGCAAGCCAAGTCCATAATGCTGGGAAGTGTGTGTTTTCTCATGAGAAGTCAGAGAAAGCATTGTTTTAGTCCCTAATCACTAGGGGCTAGTTTAGGACATTGGTTTTGGTTGTTCTACGAATATATTGAGTTACAGTGTCAGATAGAGTGCGGAATGGTGCAGACTTCAGCAAGTTATTTTAATGACTGGAGTCCATTATAGTACATTTGAAAAAGACTTATAAAGATGAAGCATGTTAATGGGTTTCTAATTGGATAAAATTATTAGGTTAGCTTATGCATTGTTGAAGTAAATTCAAAACATTCTAATGGCATATTTTACGTACTGGGTTTACTTACTTGTTTCACTTCTGCAAATAGTTTTTCTATATGAAATGAAGGCAGTTTTACAGGATGTACCTCTTCCGATGATCACAGCAGAGGGAATAGCATATGACCATAGAATCATAGAATCGTTTGGGTTGAAAGGGACCTTTAATGGTCATCTAGTCCAATGATGTCCTGCCCCAATGCACTGAATAAAAAACATTTATAATCTATTTTATAGGTAGGGGTTTTTTAATAGTTTGGCAAACAAAAGATTTACTTGAGACCTTTGCCTTTTTAACCTGGAGCTAGAATGTACTGGGACTATGACACAGTATGGCAAATCAGAGTTGTTGAAGCTATGTGTCTTGAGCTGAACATATAATGTCTTCTCTATATTTATTCTGACTACCAGAATCACCTAAGATTGTGTGTTCCTCCCCTAGTCTGGCAAAAAACGTTGGTACAAACCATGGATAATGACTAGCAAATAATATGGGATCAAAAAACTTGGGAAGTGGTAAGATTGACAGTCATTTTCATGGCTAAATGAGGAATCGTGATGTTGGGGACTAAGATTTCTGCATTTCACATCAGATTTTACTTCTAATAAAATGGCTGAGATAACTTCATCCTGGTATATATTAACGAAGTTGGCTTGGTACAGAAGGAGGCTAATCAGAGGATGAAAAAATGGAACAGATGTCTAAAAATGGACAATTCCCTTTTCTTTCCTCTATGTCTTTGTTTTCCCTGCAGGTTGAACTCAAATTTAGGAGTGGGTTTCTTTTTTTCAGATGCTTCACATACCTGCTGCAATGAGGTTGATCCATAGCATGAAGGATAGAGTAGTGCCGACTTCAGTAACCCCCCTGTCTGAATGAGGCATCCAGTAAGATCAAATATTTTGAACCAAAAGGGAAAGATTGCAGCCCTTGCAAACATGCAGACAAATCAGCAAGCAGTAGGAGAACCTGGAAAGAGCTGGAGGAAGAGGGAGGAAACATCATTTGTTAAGATGTCTTCCTATGGTTTTAATTATGCCATACAGTGATTCTTGAACTATAGGTGAACTGTTAATATTTCACAGTTGCTCTGGTGCTCCTTATTAACATATTTTTGCAGTCTGTTTAGGAAGTGAGATAAGAGAAGAAAGGAGAAAGGACCAAGAGTAAAAGCTGTAAAGAAACTCTTCTTTCTTAATGCCTTATTTACCGGTTGTTTCATATATGTTCTTTGCCCTGGCAGAATTTATAGGAGTTTATTTTTTCCCCATTTAACAGCCTCACCTAGTGATTAAAGAAGGCAGGTATGTTGTACCATAAAGCTTTACAAGTAGCAGACAGCTCTATCTTGTGGACACAGTGAGTCTGTGTGCCTATGGTTATACAGGTTAATCACTCTTTAGCTGATTCACCTCTGCCATGGATACCATGTAGGGAAGCCAGTATCTGTATCAAGGTATATCCATTTCTATTGTGTCATTGAACACTGTGTCGTGGTTGTATGCTTTTGTTTATGAATTGGGGTTCTGGGGTAGCTCCTAGGGACAGCAAAGCTAGAATCAGACATTCTCTATGGAATGCCCTTCAGGCTGCCAGTGCTTGAGAGACACGATTTAATGACAGAGATATATTTTATACTGTCTTCACAGAGCACAGTGATCTGTGGAAAGAACTGGAACTGATTCATTCCTTCTTCAAGCTCTTTGCAGCATGATAGAAAGTTATGACAATCTAATCTGTATTTCTCATGGAGGTTTTACATCTTTTTTTAGATCTCTGAGCAGCATGGTTAGAAAAATAAATGCTTTAATTGGAATAATAATTTCAATATTTTCCCTTTAACCAGTTTACTAACCAAGCCCTCTTCCCTCTCCTCTTTTATTCCTGTTGAGTAACTGAAACTGGAGTTTCTGGATGACTTGATCTTTCTAGGAATTTCTGGATTATGACCTGTGCAATAATAGTATATCACTGTTTTCTGACAGGTGAGCAATTTGCTGACAAGACTTCTATAAAGATCTATTCTGGGTGAGATCTGTCTTTGACTTTTCAGATTCAAGCAAACCTTTTCAGAGGGTATTGTCCTCAGCAGCCTTAGTCAGTCATGAAGTCAGAGTCATGAAGTCACTTTATGACCTACTTTACTCTATATCCTTAGCTTTAGCTCCTTGCAAAGTTTTTGACTGGGGCTCAGAACTCTTGCCATCTCATTTCTCATGGTCTCACTGCACTACATCCTGTCTAGCATCTTCTGATTTAGCACTGCTGAACTCTGATCTCTGGCAAAATTCTAGAATCGGGTTTTCGTGCATCAATCACTATAGCAACATCTTGCCAACCACTTCTCACTGATATAAAAGCAAAGTTACTTTGGACTTAGTTCATTGTAACATGGCCCTCCTTCCTTTTGTTTAGTTTTAAAAGCACTCTAGTAATGGCTTCCCTCCCCAAACTTCTGATATATTTGCATTACAAGCACTTGTCTGGGAGAGGAACAAAAGCAAAACTGTCACTGAGGTATAGTACCTTAATTATTTGCCTAGCAGCTAAATGTTTGACTATGCCCAAGGGAAGCACTTGTGAGCAATGCAAAATTCATTTGCCTATGGAGATATTATTGTAGGGCAGATAATTAATGTAACAAGGAACCAAATTAAGATGGCATGTGCAATTTTATTTCTGTTATTTATAATTTTGGAGAGCTGTACTCTTAATATTCTTTACAGACTTTATGTTTGTGTGGTGCTTTGCTCTACTATGTTGTAGAAAAGACAGTTTCATCTAGTTCATGCATTGCGGAATTAATCTTACTCAGCATTACATGACTATAATAAAAACGTCTGCAACGTAACTGGTCACAAGAATCATCTTTAACAGCTGTTGAGGAAAAATACACGTATTTCTGCATATTCTGAGGCACGGCTAATCTCATTCAAAAACTGATGCCTAAAATATTTTGCCTTTAAAAATGCCTCTTTCCCAATGTTGGCTATAAAGACAGTTTAGGATTTCTAGCCCAAAAATAAATAACTGACATTAGATAAGAAGTATCATATGCTTCCTGCTCTATTGTGTCAGAGGTCTGTAATAGTAATAATAATAACAATAATAATAACAATAGAAATAGCAACAACAACAACATTGGTTTTATTCTTTGGGGACACTGGGCCATGAAATGGCTTGTATAATTTAGAAAACATTTATTCTGAACACAAAAAGGACAAAGTGAAGCAAGCAAGATCTAAATTATTTGGGTTTTTTCTTAAATTTCTAAAACTAATGGTTTTAGTACTGCACATCCTAAAAGGTGAAAAATATATATTTCAGGGGCAGAAGTAGGCCCGTAGAAATGGAGGCTTGCTGGAAGCCCCCTAGATATAATACTTTTTTTTCTGCTTTTTTTTTTTTACTCTAAGAAAAAAATAGACAGAACTGCTGAAATCCAGAAATAGGTGGAATTAAGACAATATTAAATCTTAAATATTGCCTTTCTTGGGTTTTTTCTTCCTAAATTTCATATCTCTTTAGGTTTTTCTAACTCAGTATACTTTCAGCTTTTTCCATAGCAACAATGACAGGAATGAACTGGTTTGGTAGTTGGCTACTGAAATTTCTCAATATGTCTGTTCCTTTTTAACAGCTGGGATTTTTTCTCTTGTATTGTAATTTTAATTTGTTCAGTAATTATGTGCAAATATAGTTTACATTTAAAATCGAACTATTTAAGGCACTAGAGATAAATCTTAACTCTTAACTCTTTGTAAGCTGTAGATTGTGTACCTGTGTTCACTACATGTTTAAGCCAGTAGTTCTTTGGACAGTAGACCAAATGATGCCAGAGTTCCTATTGCTTTCTGTCCCCTGTCTGAATTTCGTCTGTCTAAAAAGATACAAACTCTGCTAGAAGCTTTTCCTTCAGCTGGGGGGTTTCCAATGTCTGACATTCTCATGTGTAGTAAGCTCATTCAGCGGTATTTTTTTCTCAGTAGTGATACTAATGGGTTCTTTCTCCTCTAACTGGCAGTAAATATTCATTCCATTTATATCTTAGAAACTTTTATCCCTCTGTCAAATTGTGTTTAAATTAGGCAGTGTGTTCGAGGGTGGCACACAAATGGCTTTTCTCACTAGATTAAAGAACAAGACATATTCTGTTGCATTTGTCCGAGACACTAATGGGAAGACCTAACATATGACTAACCTAATGTAAGTTCTGGTATAGCTAAAACTATAGTTATTGGTTTTCTTGTGGTGCTCATTACAATTTTTAGTATGTGTGTTTGTAGCCTTCCCCTTTGTCAGTAACAATAGAGATGAAAAGAGCAGAAAGAAGCAGGACAAGGAGTGCAGTGCGATACTCCAGTAACCATTTCCCTCCTGTTGTTTACACAGTACCATTGCCTTTACGATTACACAAGTATGGTTGTGTTTTTTTCTAGTAGACAGGTCAGTAAAGAAATATAGAGACTTATTTTTGAAGCGGAGTAGAAGCACATGGAAGCGCTACCTAATTTTTCAAGGAACAGAACAGAAGAAACTGGAACGGGAAAACCAACCTCCATTTGGCTCTTCCTCCAGTAGTTAAGCCATGAGTGAACTGAATACTTAGATACGTTTCTCTTCTCTTCAGAAGAATTACTTTATTCACTAGATTGTGTACAGAAGCTTTCATTTCTAAAGGGAATTCCTTGCACACTTCAGACAGTTGTTACCTGAACAAACCTTGTTCTGTAGCAGCACCTTGTGGGAAGGAAATCAGACTACAGCCTCTCATACAAGCAAGCCAATGTTCCCAGAAGACAGTTGCTGAGTGAGCATCTGCCTTCAGTCAGCTGAACAGGTTATTTTATTCTTGCAATGGAAATTAGAGGATTCTCCTGAGTAATAGCAAACACATCCGATAGGATGATATACAGAACTTGATTTGTCATGCCCTTTTATCTGTGGCATCCAGAATCCCTACACTGACAAGAAATGCCTTTCTGCTGTGGAAAATCAGAGAACAGATGGAGGTAAACTGTATATGAGAAAGTAGAGCTATGCTATATTTTATCAGAAAGATGTTAATCCGATCTGAGATATTCAGCCTGTTGTACAAATACTTGGTTTATAGTCAGTGAAATGGGTGCTAGCTCTTTTCAGCTATTACCTTTCCAACTGAAAAAAAAAAAAAAAAAACAAAAAAAAAAAAACCAAACAACAAAAAACCACAAAAAAAACCCAAACAAACAAACAAAACCCCAGCATTTTTAACTGGACCTTAGAGTGCCATCTCTTTGCATTTGTTGTTTCTGGACTGCTTTTTTAGACTAAGAAAAACTCTGTGAAGCCTGCCATTTCAATAAACATTTCCTGTCATTTTACAGTTGTACAAACTAATTGTAGACAGAACAGCTTCATTTTTGCTGGGAGTGAGAGATTAGGCTGAGACATGCTCAGATTTTAGGTTGGGATTTAGTGCTTTGCAGCTGGAGTTAAGTCACTTCCATATCATCCCCTCCAAAACTTTGAGGGATGCTTTCTGTATTCCTGCATTGCTTTGGCTTCAAAAAGGGAGCCTACTTCTGTTGATAAATACATGGGCATTTTAGTTTGAAGTAGACTGTGACGGTTATTCTGATTATTGTAAGAGGAAATACAGTCTTCAATTTAAGGACATGCCATCAACAGCTGCCTGCCAGAGATCCTGGCTTAGTTCAATTGACTGTTTAGTTTCCCTAGCTGAGTGTACTGCTTGATGTCCTGTGCTTTCAATTCCCAGTGTTTGAGTGCACAGAAACCATTTGTGTTCAGTGAGACTGCAGAGAAACTGTTGTGCTACTGCTACAGTAGAGACCTTGGAAAGGATCTGTGGAGTCTGCTTTATTCACCAGGAACATGTTGCTACAGTTGTGCCTGTGTAAAAAGAACTGTGAGGACAGCTTTTAGTCTATTGAAAATTGACTCTCAAAACACATCTCAGCAGCTTACTCAGAGATATTCATCGTATCATGAAGATAGGTGATTTCAAAATAGATCAAGAGAATTCCAACAAGCATTTGTATATCTAAATCTTCTTAGGTGACAGAGGCAGTCATACAACCCAACAGTTACAAGCATATAAACTGAGGAGGGCATCAGCATAGCTATGAACTGTGGTGTGTATCGGGGATACTTAATCTTGTTGAGACCATTTCCTAGGAAGATGTGACGGCTGTTCCTAAAACCATATAGAGCTGATGCATAAATTCTAAAGCAGTAAGAGCAGAAATTTAGATTCAGTGAATAAAATATTGAGTTTTAGAACAGGCTGCATGTGTAAATGCAGTCTAAAAGATGGTAGTTATCGTCTCCGGTCTCTCAGGATACTAAGGGTCTTCCAGTGCTCTGGCAGTCTGATCATACCAAGGAAGTTCTGTGTGTTGTCCTACATTGTGTGTTATTTGGTGATAACAGTATGGTTCTGCAGAAACTTGGATCATCCACAATTTTTCTAATCTCTGAAAAAGGCATCCCAAATATATTTTTATTAATTCTTGTTCTTTTTCCCTTGAAAAAGAAGAAAATTAGCATGCTCTGGAATGAATGTGACTAGTTTGTATGCATCTAAGATAAAACCTTCCTGTATGTACTGACCTATATGTACTATATATATGTACTGTCCTCGTGGCTGACTTCTTTACTTGTTATCTCTTGGTTTTAAAGCTTTAAAATCTTTCTATTGTAATGTCCAGCTAAGATACACATCTTATTCAGGATACAGGTTATACTAACCTCAAAAGAAGAAATAGCATTTAACAAAAAATAAAAATGAATAAATTTATAATTTTGTTTTGCAGGAGGCAATAAGCTGAAGAATCAACATTTTCGCCTAAACTGGGCATGGATCTCCTTAGAAAAGGAGTATTATTTAGTAAATGAAGACTCCAAATATCTTGATGTTGCTCTTAAACGTAGAGGTTACTTGGGAGAAACGTCTTTTATAAGTAAGTTCAGTTTTAACCTTATCAGTTGCTTCTATAAATCACTGGCCAGCTAGTTGATAAAAGTATCAATACAGCTATATACCTTTACGAGTGTTTCATACTAAGCAAGCTGGATTCAAAGGGGTATGTTTATTTATTAAAGCAAGTATCTTTTTTTATGCTAAGTATATGATTTATTTAGTTATATGATTAAATTTTCACTTTTTTGGCTTTTGCAATTAATTTTTGACTTAACAATGCAAGACCCAGTCCTTCTTTCTTTGATTTGATTGATAGCACTGTTGGTTTTGTTTCACAGAATACAGTTCCTGTCCAGATTTTATTTTTACTGTAATAAGAAAATACACTTGTAGCAATGGGAAAGACAACAATAAACATAGATAATTTTTCAGGAAGGCTATTGTGAGCTGGACTGGATTAGCAGCTACCAGCATTAGGCTCGTTTGCTTCAGTCAATGTGGGCAGTCAACAGGCTGATACAGGTGGTGTTGAAAGCTCTTTGCAGTGTCTGGGGGGTGAAAAGGTGAAAAAAGATTGTGTTATCATATCCTGCAACCTCACACCTGTCTCTAGCTTCTGGATCTGTTCCCATCCTCTTCTTAGTGATGTATTTGGACCAGGGAGCATTATCCTTGTACAGTTTCATGTCAAAACCTATGGTGAGCTTACACTACTTAGAAAAGGCGCTTAATTTCAAGCTGGTTTTGAAGATATATGTAAGCATTTACCTGGCATGGAGCACAAGCTCATTCTTAGAAATCAGGTTTCTGTTTAAGTCTCTTCCTGAATAAGAATCTGAGTTTCAGGTATTGAGATATAGTTAGGACACCTATTTTGGAATTAGATTTAAGGGGTATAGGCACTAACTAACTGGATCTAGCTTAGAAGCCTGTTTTGAACAGTGAATTAACTGTAAGAATATATTTCTTTTAAAGAAAGTTAAAGAATAAAAAGAGATGAATGAAATGCAAAATTAAGGATGTGCCAATCCTTTAAATAGAGTGTTTAAAAAATTTTTCACTTATGTATTCAAGTTCAGTTTCTTAACTGAGCTGACTCAAAATTCAGCAAAAGCAGTTTGAATAACTTGCCTCTGACTACCTTAATCCTGAAAAATGGAATTACAGAGTTGGAAAGAACGTAAAAGATATTAGTTAAGATGCTTACTGGCCTTTCTGGTCTGTAGAGTGCCAAAGGGGCTGGAGGGTTATAGGTTATGTAAAACATCAGCTGTGACTTCCTACACAAGCAGGAAGCAAGAAAGGCAAGGTTTGTAGGAAAAGGTGATATGTTTTAATACATTAAACAGTGAAGTTGGAAGAAACAGAGAAGGAAGAGGTTGTAAGTTTTTTTTCTGAAAAACTGAGAAAAACAGATTTGAGTCGTACTGTGGTGTTCAGCAGCCAAATGCATGAGTTGGAGATGCTTCTGAAGGACTGTCTAATTTCCATGAGGGCCTGTCAGACAGCCTTAACCTGGGAGGGAAATGCCAGTGAAAAGCCATTTTAGAGCAGGCTGAGTCCGAGGTTGTAAGGTCTGTGCTGTCTTGCTGGGATGAGCTATATTGGGTTTTATCCCATGGCTTTGCAGTTTCAACTTGACTTGAGTTTAATGACTGTCATTATGCAAACACTGAAATGGAAGATAATAACATTTTTAAAATGTTTATTGTAGTGGGAATGACCACAATGGTTCAGATTTTACATCTTCTTTCATTCTTATTTCCTATCTTTTAACACTTTGTGTCTTTGTGTTTTCCTTAGCTTTCCCCTTGAAGGCTGAACATTCCAGGTGTGGGTTGTTTTTTTTTCTAAGAGAAATATTTTTGAAGGTTTCAGTCACCATGTTATTTAGATGTTCTGGAACAGAAAAGAACCCAGAATTTTAAAGGGAGAAAATAATCTGTTGGCCCTTTGGGGCATCTGTGGTTGAATTACGGAGAAATGGAAACTTCACTGTAATCTCAGAGAATGTAGAGTTTTTCTAAGAGTTTTGCTTTGGCTAATTCTGTCCAAACTGCCTTTCATAATGTTAATTGATGTGCTTCCACCTCTATGTGAGACACTAGTATAAAACTGATCGAGAGTAACAGAATTGGCTTGAAAACTCTCAGGTTGTGAAAGGTCTATTTCTCTAAAATGTCTATTTTTAAAGATGACATCATGAGAGAAAAATTACAAGTAATATTTTTAATGACCTGAATTTCTGATTTTGGTAGGTATTAGCACCAAAGATGGCACTGCAAGGAAAGATAAAGACTTCAGAGGAAAAGCCCAGAAGCAGGTGCAGTTTAATCCTGGCCAAACCTTAGCTACATGGCGAGTACGGATTTTGAGTGATGGTGAACATGAACAGTCTGAGTCCTTTCAAATTGTTCTTTCTGAGCCTGTCATGGCAGTTCTGGAATTTCCTGATGTATGCACGGTGGAAATTATTGACCCAGGAGATGGTAAGAACCTTTCCAGAACTGTACTGCCAATATGTGCATATACCAAAAGATAAACTGGACAGCAAATGTTATGAGTAACAGTGGGTAATAAATCTTACCTTTCCTCAGAATATTTCTGAAGACAGACATTGGGCAGCCATTTGTCTTCTATCACTTTAAGGGATTCATGATTATGTAACTAAGGTAGCATGCTTTGATGAAATATACCTGCATGTTTTATATGTTACATTATTTCTAGGTTGTTTAGTTTGGTTCGGTGTGGTTTTCATTTCAGGTATAGTCGGTTTTTGGTTCATTGTGTTTGCAGACAGAGTGTATCTGCACAGGTGGCTGGAGGCTGACTTGATTTACTGTGCTTTGGTAATTCATGTGGGAGAGGATTGTACAGGAGAGTCCAGGCTGGTTTGTCCCACCAAGTTTGGGTCTTGGAGCAGAGCAGAACAATTACATCAGTTAGGCCTTAATATCAAGCTGAGAAGCTCAGTAAGACAGGTTCACTAGACAAAGCACAGAACAAGCTTTTTCAAGAACAAATAAAATTATGGTTAAATGTAAATGAAGAAAGAAACTGATTACAAAAAAAAAAAAAAAAGTTGCATGTGCTCTGGTTGCTTTACTTTTCAGCTTCATCCAGACATTTGAACCTATGGGCCAAGGTCACACTAAAACTGTCCTTAAGGAATCTTTGTGTTGAACGACTGTAACAGCTTGTTTTTTATAGTCTTCCCTAATAAAACATTTGAAAACTGTCAGACATTTCTTAGTTCCTCCTTACAAATGCAAGTTAAGACAGAGGTTATCTGACATTTATATTTAGTCACTGGGAAAAATAGTGCTTAATGTGCAAAGCACTAAATTACTTGAAAATGTATTAAACCTCTCTATCTTTTCTATGATCAGTGAGATAGCACAACTCAAGATAATCATCGGAGTCTTCTTAATGCCAACAATAGTTTTTTCTATTTCTTGTATTAAGATAATTTTTACAGTCCTAGAGAATTTGTAGTAATTATATATAAAGTGAAGTTGCATAGGAGAAAATCAAATGCACAACTTCAAGGCATTTCTACAGGAAAAATATAGAGAGGTGAGGGACTGGCTTTCCTAATAGTCTTTTAGAGTGCAGGGTATAACAAGTTCAGATGCTAACTGAATAGGAAACATTAAAAGTTTTATTCTGCTTCCAGTGAAAATTATTTTAAAATTCATTTATTTGAATGGTGTAGTCTTAGCCCCAAAATAATGAGCTTATTTGGAAAGCTGTACCAGCCCCTTGGTGTATGGAACATTATTTAATGTTTTATTCCAAAAACAGGCTGCATAAGGTTGTGTTTTCTTATACTAGCTGAGATGGTGTAGACCATTCTCCTCTGGACTTTTTATGTTGTTCATAAGGTCTGTTAAACTTCTATAATGTCATTTTACTCCAGTTGTACAATTATGAGAGAGACAGGAAACAGAGCAAGTCAGATCCCTGCTTTATTTTGAAGGATAGAGTTTTTCATTTTATCCATTCATTCTAAAGGAAGAAACAAAAGGAACAAATTGGGGAGTTTTAGTGTTAACTTTTGTTTTACCTTAAAACAAAAATGTAGGAATTTGGTGGTTTTCACATTAAATTTTTGACTTGCTGGAATAGTGAAAGTGTGTAGATCTTATCAAACCTGAATAACAGCATTTTTAGGGCAGGCTTTTTACCTTAAGTCATCCTAGTAGTATTTTCCACTTGGAGAAATAAAACCTGGAACATGTTTTCGAAGAAGTCACATGACAATTTTCAGAATATTGTTTTCCAAAGTAGTCTGAAATAATGAAAAATTTTGCTTTATGCAGTCAGCTGATACCACTTGATTTGATACTGTACAGAATTATATTCTCTTTGTGTTGCGATCATATTAATGAAACAGTAATGGTGCTTTACAATTATATGCATAACGACTTTTTGTTCTTGAGTTTTTGAGACAACAAGAACAAAACTGATCCCTAATCCCAGTATCATAAAACTCCAGCAATCTGTTTATGAGTATAAAATAATGAAGGAGTTTAAAATGCATTTTTGGTGTTTTTTACCTGAAAAACAGATTTGGCATTCTTTGTTCCAACACAATTTAAGCTGAGATTGCTCTCAAGACTTCACTGACTTGTATTGGCTATGTCTCCTCTGAGTAAAACAGGACTATAGACATGTAGCCAACTCAAATCAAATGTCCAAGTCAGATATCACGAGCTCAGTCTTGCATCCTCAACGCCAAATGATTTTCATGGTTAACGATGCAGTAAGTTAAATAATGGCCTTGCAGAACCACTGCCTGTGTGTGAGCTGTGCTATTGATACTTCTGTGATTAACAGTTAATCACGAAATACCATGGAAGCAATAAAAATATAGACCCTGTGGACAAATTCTCCCAACAATCTTGCACCATTAACCCTAGGTAAGTAAATCACATTAGAGACTACTTAGTAAGGACTTGTGAATGGTGTGATTTTCTTTTCCATTTCTGAAAGACTAAGAAACTCTACTTCTCTCACCCTCCAAGTTTTTCTTAAAATTTAATGCCATTGCTGATAAATACAAGTTCTTTGTTGTGCTTTAGAATACACTAAAATGCTCCTAACTATTTTACAGGTGACTTTATGAGGCCATAAATCTAAATAAACAAATGTGTTTGTCTTTGCAGAATCAACTGTCTTTATTCCCCAGTCCACCTATACTGTTGAAGAAGATGTTGGTGAATTATTTATTCCAGTTAGGAGAAGTGGAGATGTGAGCCAGGAACTGATGGTTATCTGCTACACACAACAAGGTAACACAATCTAGTATAAAAAAAGGCAAAAATGGAAAAGAGACAAAAAAAAATAATTGTTCCGTCTATGGCATAATAACATATTTTATAACTATGTTAATTACTTTTTCATCTAAATATCTTCAGTCTCAGCTGGAAATGTATTCATCTCTGCAATTTGTTGTAGAGTATTATTGAATACAGCTGAAAAATTATCATGTTCCAAATCACTGAGATTTGTTAGAAGGTGAAGAGGATCTGAGTTCTTTATCATTTTGCAAGACTTTTATATGCAGCCACACATATCTGAAAGTGAAGAAAACTGAAAGCACTGCAATGATTTCCCAGGACATCTTTTACTTGTCTGTATCTTAAAAAAAATGGTATAAAATAACGTTGCATAATTGCCATGCTTCTCCTTCCTCCATCTTTCAATCTCCTATTAATTATATCCACACAGAGCACAGGGTCTCTATATCTGTGCTTTTAATATTATTTTTCATCTGAAGGAGCAACATTTTTGGTGAGGTAATCTGAAATCAAAATAATTTGTTTTCATTGAATTCTGTTAATTTCTGGTCCACCAATATCTTCAATGGGTAGAATATACTAAGGGTATACTAATTGGTAATTCTCATAAGGTCTCCTTTCTTAGTCTTTGTTTCTTGTGATAGACTACAATACTCCTTCTGACTGAAAATCTGCAAATGGATTTGAGGAGCCATGTGCTTGCACTGCATTATATACAGAACTAGTTTGTCCAAGGACCTCAGAAATGTAGCATGGTCAGAGATTTCAGCCCATCTTATATAGTAAATAGAAATGAAAAGATAATGCAAATAAAATTCATCATCTGTGAGGGGATCGTAATGACCATGGCATGTATAGTGACTGTTTTCCTTTTATGCCACAGGAACAGCTTCTGGCACTGCCCCAACTTCTGTACTTTCTTACTCTGACTACATCTCCAGGCCTGAGGATCACAACAGCATTCTGCGCTTTGACAAAGATGAACAAGAAAAAATGTGTCGGATTGTCATCATAGATGACTCCTTGTATGAAGAGGCTGAGACCTTTGATGTTTTGCTGAGCATGCCGATGGGGGGAAGAATTGGTGCAGAATTCCCCAGTACTCGAATTACCATTGTACCTGACAAGGATGATGGTAAGACATCATGTAATATAGTGATATTTCCAGTTCAGGAGAGAAACTACAAATAGTATCACACTCAAATCAGCATGTAGAAATTGGGTTAAAACATGTGCTGCCATCTTGAGATTTGAAAACATTATTAGAACGCTATGTGCAGTTTTTAAAGTATTTCCCTCTATGCAAACACACATGGCATGGGGAATAAACAAGAGGAATTAGAGACATGTGCACACTGGCAGGGCTATGATTTTATTGGCATCATGGAGACATGGGGGGATGACTCCTATGATTGGAGTGCTGGAGTGGAAGGGTAAAGGCTCTTTAGGAAAGTCAGGCAGGGGAGGTGAGGAGAGGGTGTCACCCTCTATGTCAAAGACCAGCTGGAATGCATGGAGCTCCACCTGGGGAGTGATGAGGAGCCAACTGAGAGCTTATGGGTCAGGATTAAAGGGAGGGCAGGGACAGGTGACGTTATAGTGAGGGTCTGCTACAAGACACCCAACCAGGAAGACCAAGCAGATGAGGCCCCCTATAGACAGATAGGAGCAGCCTCACATTCACGAACTCTGATCCTCACGGGAACTTCAAGCACCCTGTTGTTGGAGGGACATCACAGCAGGACATAAGCAATCCAGGAGGTTCCTAGAACACAGTGATGATAAATTCCTTCTCCAAGTGACAGAGGAGCCAATGAGGAGAGGTACTATGTTGAGCCTTGTTCTCACCAGCAAGAGGGGACTGGTGGAGAATGTGAAGCTCAAAAGCAACCCTGGCTGCAGTGACCATTAAATGGTGGAGTTCAGATCCTAGGATAGCAAAGAGGGTGCACAGCAAGCTCGCTAACCTGGACTGCAGGAGACATGACTTCGGCTTCTTCAGGGACGTGAAGGGAAGAGCGGCCCAAGAAAGCTGGTTGATATTCAAGGATCACCTCCTCCAAGCTCAGGAGTGATGCATCCCAACAAAGAGGAAGTCAGGTAAAACTGACAGAAGGCCTACATGGATGAACAAGGAGCTCCTGGACAACCTCAAACACAAAAAAGAAGCCTACATACGGTGAAAGCAAGGACAGGTATCCTGGGAGGAATACAGAGAAATTGTCTGAGCAACCAGGGATCAGGTTAGGAAGGCCAAAGCCCTGATAGAAGTAAATCTGGCCAGGGACATTGAGGGCAATGAGAAAAGCTTCTATAGGTATATCAGTGATAGAAGGAAGACTAGGGAAAATGTGGGCCCTCTCCGGAAGGCAATGGGACACCTGGTTCTCCAGGATGTGGAGAAGACTGAGGTAGTCAATGACTTTTTTGCATCAGTCTTCACCAACAAATGCTCCAGCCTCACCGCCCAAGACACAGAAGACAAAGGCGGGGACCGGGAGAATGAAGAACTGCCCACTGCAGGAGAAGATAGGTTCAAGACCATTTAAGGAACCTGAAGGTGCACAAGTCCATGGGACCTGATGAGATGCATCCATGGAGCCTGAGGGAACTGGTGGATGAAGTTGGTAAGCCACCATACACCATATTTAAAAAGTTGTGGTGGTCTGGTGAAGTTCCTACTGACTGGAAAAGGGAAAACATAACCCCCATTTTTAAAAAGGAAAAAAAAGAAGACCTGGGGAACTACAGGCGAGTCAGTCTCACCTCTGTGCCTGGCACGATCGTGGAGCAACCTCATGAAGTTCAACAAGGCCAAAGGCAAGGTCCTGGACGTAGGGCGAGACAATCTCAACCACAAATACAGGCTGGGCGATGAGTGGATTGAGAGCAGCCCTGTGGAGAGAGACTTGGGGGTGTTGATTGGCAAGCTCAACAATGTGTGTGTGCAGCCCAGAAAGCCAACCGTATCCTGGGCTGCATCAAAAGAAGCATGACCAGCATGACTCTGCTCTTGTGAGACCCACCTGGAGTACTGTGTTCAGCTCTGGGGCCCCCAGCATAAGAAGGACATGGACTTGCTTGAGCAGGTGCAGAGGAGAGCCACAAAGATGATCGGGGGGTTGGAGCACCTCCCTTATGAGGACAGGCTGAGAGTGTCGGGGTTGTTCAGCGTGGAGAAGAGAAGGCTCCAGGGAGACCTTATAGCAGCCTTCCAGTACTTAAAGGGGGCTACAGGAAAGATAGGGAGGGACTCTTTATCAGGGAGTGTAGTGACAGGATGAGGAGTACGGTTTTAAACTGAAAAAGGGTAGATTTAGATTAGATAGAAGGAAGAAATTCTTTACAGTGAGAGTGGTGAGACACTGGCACAGGTTGCCCAGAGAGGTTGTGGCTGCCCCCTCCCTGGCAGTGTTCAAGGCCAGGTTGGACGGGACTTTGAGCAACCTGGTCTAGTGGAAGGTGTCCCTGCCCATGGCATGGAGGTTGGAACTAGATGATCTTTAAGGTCCCTTCCAACCCAAAACATTCAATGATTCTGTGATATGATTTAGGATTGATATTTTATGGCTTGAGATAATCTCATGAGCAGTTATTGAGAAGGAGGAGATGCACGTTTCCATTTTATCCAATAACATATGTAATCCAAAATGTCACTATGCATGGGCACCCTTACATGTGTGATTCTGAGGCTGTGTCTACAAAGCCTTCAGACCCATTGCTTTATGCTCCAAAAGGCCATATTAGAAGCCCTGATGGACCAGAAGCCATCTAGCATCTTCTAAGAGGCAAGCTATATTCCTTCTGATTTGATTCTGCATTTAAATTTGAAGTGTCCATGTATGCTTCCTTTGTCTTTTTAATAAAGCAAATCAGAAGACAGTAATGTTGCTTTAGAAATCACCTCAGTAAGGAAGTACAGACAGAATTATGTCCTTTGTTCAAGTGGTCAGTAGCTTTGATACACTGCATTGAAAGGGACATTTCTGGTGGTGATTAGAGAGGTCTGTGACTAAGGAAGAGTGAAATTAGCACAGTGTATCACCAAATGCTTTTGAAAATACATGTAAATATTAATGGGCCTCAAGCCTCTCCTTCAGTGTCCCTGTCATTGGTGTGGCAACTGTCTTTCTAGGAGTAGTAGCAAAAAGGTTTCCTGGTACTTTGCCTTCATTTATTCATGGAGTTTAGAGGCTGGCATCTCAACTGTAAATTCTGTGAAAGCAATACTGATAAGCTGTTTTACTCCTCTCTATGAGGCCATAAATCATCTATTGTGACACTGTCATATTTCCTAAAGACTAATGTGAAGAATTACACAGTACTCTGTGAAAGTCTGATGCCAAGATAGCTGGTTATTATCAGCACAGTGATTTCTCTCTAGTTAAGGATATAAAAGGCAGCTCTTAAAGGCAGGAAGTTTACACCCATCTAATTGCATCGTAAATACTCTGCCTGAAAGTTCTCAGGTGTAATCCTGTGACAGAGGTGACTTTGTTTTCTCTGTGGAGCATTTGGGTAATCATATAGCATTAATGAATACAACAGCTTGAAATACTTCTTGTAAAGTAACAGATCATATATCAAATGCAAGGTGAAATAGAAGTATGTTTATCTGACTATGCTGTGATTGCAAATACAAGTTTATTTGTGTAGATTTTTTACAAAAAATTGATTTTTTTAATAATTTGGATGAATACATTAACTTTACAGTTCGTAGATAGCAGACCATAGAATATTGGGAGAGTAGCTATAAAATAATATATCCATGAAGAAGCTGATTACCCGGCTTTGGAAGGTGGTCTGACTGCTTAAACTGTATACACAAAGTTTGGGATGGGGAGAATGTTCCTCAAAGAGACCATTTAAAACAGAGATGAGCTGAAATGAGAGCATTTAACTTCAGTGGGAACCTCAGTGCCTGGGAGGGAACACTTCTTTTATACTGCACTTAAAATAAGATACTGTCATTCATAGGCTTATACTATCATTTTAACAGTAACCTAGAGCGACTTTGAATAAGAAATGCTGAAAGTTAATCAATCACAACATAGTATAGAACACTGTATGAAACTCCCATGAATGAGATATTACAGAAGTTAAGAAGAAGTCTCCTTTCTTTTAACACTGTCATTAGAAAACATGAGAAGTAATTTGGTTTGTATCCTACTGTTTAGTTTTAAGTATAATATTTCCTGCATTTATGAGCCTCGATGTTACAAACTTTTAAACAGTTTTTTTTAACTGTTTTTTTAACTGGTTTTTTTACTGTTTTTTTACTGTTGGCTAATAATAATAATGTTAGGAGATTTATTAAGAAAGTTGGGAAAGTGTTTGGGACATTAGAATAAACCATTTTCATTATGTAGGAGTAAACAATATTTTGGATATTGAAAGATAAGGGGGCTTTGAAAGATAGGTTTGGCTCTTTTTTAACAAACATTCACTTGTCTTTCTGCACACAAAACATTGCATACGTCATATTGGAAGTAGTGTGACAGAACTCCTTTTTTGCTTTCTGTATCAGTGAAAGTGCTCCCACAAAAAAATCCAGAGTATTCAAAAACTTACTGACAATTCGCTCACCAGTAAAGTTTTCTACCACCTGCTTTTGTTTTGCACAATACCATAATGCATGGTAACAGAAAAGTCTATATGCATTTTGTTTCATCTCAGATCTGCTGTGCTGCCTGTTCTATAAAAAGCAGAATACAGACTAGAGAGTAGATAAATTACAAGTTATACATTACATATTTATTTATGTATTCACACACACATATAAATATATATATGCATGCTTATTTCAGATTGTGTATATACACACATATTTCTGTAATGTGTAAGCAATTTAACACCCTGGCTGTCATGTTTGAAATTCTGCATTAATAAGCAGGGGATTTTAAGTAGCATTGTTTATTATTGTTTGCAGAGCACAGAATTAATTTTAATAAATTAAAACAGTATGCTATGTGAAATAAAAAGTGTTTTCTTTAGCTTTTAACAATAAAATTTAATTCAGAAAATGCCAAAGATAGAGGTGGATAAAAGCTTTAGCACATATATAATAGCCTATGAGCTATAGTAATGTTATCATACTAAATTCTGTAGTCCATTTTAGTCTATTTACTTCACATCTACTGATATTTTTTTCTCGTAGTTTGTTTAAATTAATTTTCTACTTAACAAAGTTTCTTGTCACAGCCTGTCATTAGGTTGTGATTTCTCTAAGTACTGTGACTGGATTAACATTATGCATTGACTTCTTCAGGTCAAAAGATACAAACAGCAAAGGTCAAAGTTTAATAATACTACATAAGATCTTTCAGATGGAAGACAAGTCAGCACTAGCAACAGTACCTTATCTCCTCTGGCATTCAATGCGAGTTAATTAGGAAATATTCACCTTCAGTACCTACCATCAAAGTCTTTTCTTCTTTTATTTCTAGAGAAGGCCCTTAGGGTCTAACTAAAATAGCTGAGTTGCTATGCAATCATGGGAATAAACAAAAAGTAAGAGGTGTGCTCAACTTTCTAGTGAACCAGAGTATATTAAAGAAATTGCTGGCAACTAAATACTTTGACTGAGGATTATACAGATGTGCTGTATGCCAAAATAAAATCTGAAAAAAAAAATTAGTATATAGAACATGCACAGGTATATTTATATATTTTGAAGGGTAATTTTAAAATTAGTGCTGCTGTTGGGACATTTATTAATTTGGAAGGGATTTTTTCTGATAGGTGCTGAAGTTGGGAGACATAGAAAAGAAGACAAGGATGATGTTAATGGAATACACAGCGAGGATGGAAATCTCGGATTCAAAGTTACACATGTCACTACAGTTTAAGCACTAAAAAATAAAAACATTGATCTGTTTGAGTCAGAGTGATCGTTACTAACCATGAACCACTGGAAGAAAAGCATTCAGGGGAAAGTCGTATGCAAATCATCCACTTTTGGGGTGAAGAAATTAATGCTGAAGAGTGTTTCAGTAGGTATTTAGATATTCCAGATAAAATCTTGAGTGCCATTTTCCATACAAATGTGAACTTGTGTTACTAAATCTAGCCAGAATTGGTGGGCTGAACTACTTGTCTTCATGCATCTCAACGATCGGGGGATGAACAGAAATCCCTGAAGAATTTGAGGTCAGTTGATTGGCTCAGGACATACCTGTCCTGCATGGAGAGCACAGAGTTCAGCATAAAGCTCATTTGGAGGAGGCAGTTTACATAATAGATCAATATTATGCATCTCAGAAAAGGAAGATAAGGTTAATGTGTACTTTTCATTCCCCTTGGAGAGAGGAGTCCTGGAGTTTAGTCTCAAACCCTGAAAACCCTCTGACCCCAGTCTTCTGTGGAAATGCCTTAATCCCCAAACATTTAGCAACTAAGATAGATCAGCCTGGAAGCAATCTCTGTTTTCCAACTGAAGCTGTGGCTCTGAAATCATTTCACATATATATAGAAAAAATGAGATCAAACTCTTTTGTTGGTATTCATCTGGGAATGAGGAACCTGTAATTTGGTTCCAAGACTAACAGTATTGCTGTGTTGTGTGCAACTAGTCTGATGATACAGAATGCTTTAATCCTTATAACAAGGCTTGCAGTCAAAGTGCTGCTCTCTCATAGTCAGGTATTTTGATTGCCAGGCTCCTGATTCAGATTATTTTTGACTTTGTTTTGTGTTGTGGACAAATTCTAGATTCTTGGTTTGTAATCACATTTGGAAATCAGAAGAGAAGTGGTGTGATGAATGCAGAGTGCAGATCTAGAAGTTTGCAGTTAATAGGAGAATGCTTACAATTATTTTGTTTGCTTCAAGTTTTTTTGTCAGTGGCTGTCTTCCCATGCGATTTTAATTCTATGCTACTGTACTTAATGTTGCCATAAGAGCACACAGCCTTATAACCAGGCTGACAAACAGGCATCTTGCCTTAGTGGAATTGTTGAAGCCTCATGCTGTTCACAGCAGGAAGTACATTAAATACATTTGTTCCACTTCATTCACATTAGATGGGCAAGCAGCTGTTCAGACTTCTTGACATTGCTATATCAAGGCTGGGAAAGCAAAGGACTCAGGTTTATGTTGGAGGTTTGCTTGCCATTTTCTTTATACCTACTCAACAGAATCAGTCACTCCTATTATCCACATGATAGAGGACAGCACTGTCTGGGAATATTTTACAGCTGAGTATGTATGAGATAATGAGGATGGTGGAGGATGATGGTATGATAATGCAGAAAGCCAATGTGAAAGGTCATACAGAACAGATTAATTCTTTAGTCTTCTGTAGATTTCTTTAAAACACAGGCTGTCACTTCCCCTACAGTTATTTAAACTTTGGAAATCCTTAGATCATGCTCTGGAAATCAGTATTCACTAGCACTTGTCCAAATTGCTTGGAGTAGTAATTTTACTACCAGTAGCCTGAAAAGAGGCAGAAAGTCACCACTGCAATGATACATTATAAATATATGCTTTGCAATGTCCCAGTAGGCTCACAGTATCAGCTAACTTTCAGTGTGTATACTGAGACAAATTTCCAGCTGATGATAATTATTATTAAAAATAATAGTAACACAGTTTGTGAGAGAGACATCCTTATCTCATAAGGCTATCTGGAATCTCCCGATTTCCACTGGCCTTTGAGGCAAGCAATCAAATGTCATTTTCTTTTTGACAATAGTTGTGCCATAACCTTAAGCTGAATGGGTCGTTGGTTGATCTTGGTAGTTAATATCTGCTATTCTATTTCTCCAATTTTAGTTACAACCTGAACACTACAGACAGAGCATGCCCAACATTATATTATGGACTGGAGTCATGATTTGGCCAAGTATCCTTCACCGTTCTCTGGAGATGACTAAGATAATGAACTAGTTGTTCTTTTGTCCTCTGTACAACCATCTTTGAACACTTTCTCCCTTTTCTGTTTTTACAGTGCCTGTGGGTCTGATGCCTCTGGCACTTCTGTGCAGCTTTTAACTTCTTTTGTCTTCTCATTAGGTAAAATATCTATGTGACCCCTCCCCTTTCCCCAGTCTGTGGCAGGTGGCCAGATTGGCAACTAATCAAGGGAAAATGTGGAAGACAGCCAATTTATGACATGTTATACTCCCAGTTTTCTTTACTTATGGTTTCTTATTATCACCATTTCAACAGAGTGAAAAATGTTCAATTTATTATGATAACCTTAAAGATTTTGGAAGGTCCCTGTTTGCTGTCTACCACAGAAATAAATTGTCATATTTTACAGTAGGACATTCTATAGAGTCTACCAGGCACGTTTATGCTTTAGAAAAGCATTTATGCTTTTCTAGCATTATCTGTTGCTTGACAGTTTATTATATGTGTGCATCTGCAGGCACACACTCATGTATTAGATGTGAACTACAGCTGTTGGTTTAATGTCATTTTCACTTAGCTGCTTAATACCTAGGTATGTAGTCCAACCTTATAATCTCGTCTCGTTTGATAGGAAAGGAGGACAGAGCATGACCTCCAGTCAGTACTTTGTCACATCTATTTCGGATGGCTCCTTTACAACAGAGAACTCAGCTGGTGGGGCAGCATAGCTGTAAGACTTCACTAATGCAGATCATTAAATGGTTAGCTTACATATGCATTATTACATTTCTATGTGAACTATAGTGTTCTAGGAGAGTGTTGAAATATATAAAACAACTTTTCAGTTTTGTACTCAAAGCACATAAAATGGTTGATAAGTAGAAGGTAGGAAATTACATGAACTGTAGAAAATTGATATGTTCTGTTAAATCTAGAATAAGTTTAATGAAATGGTGGTGTTACCAACAGCCACCTGGAAAAGTATTTTACATTTCTTGGTTGTACTATTCCTCTTCTATGCACCATTTGTAGTAATGATATTTATAATAATAGTGCCTCCCTCCTTCTTCATTTATTATTCAATGAAACCTAACGCATTTTTTGCTTTGATAAGATTCAGTTTTGTAATTCATTTGGTTAAATTAATTTAACAGCTTCACCTCTGTGCCTGTTACAATCATGGAACAGATACTTCTGAAGATATGTAGAAACACACGAAAGACAGGGAAGTGATTAGAGACAGTCAACATGGCTTCACCAAAGGCAAATCATGTCTCATTAATTTAGTGGCCTTCTGTGATGGAGTGACTGCATCAGTGAACAAACAAAGTGCTACAGATTTCATCTACCTAGACTTCTTCAAGGCCTTTGACATAGCCCCCCCAACATTCTTACCTCTAAATTGGAGAGATACAAGTTTGATGGACAGACCATTAGCTGGGGAATAAATTAGCTGGGTCACCACATCCAAAGAATTACACTTAATGTTTCAATGTCCAAACAGAAACCACTAATGAATGGTGTTCCTCAAGGATCCGTACTGGGACCAATACTATTAAATATCTTCATCAAAAACATAGACAGTGGGATTTAGTGTGCCCTCAGCAAGTTTGCAGATGACACCAATTTGAGTGGTACAGTTGACAGGCTTGAGGGAAGGGATGACATCCAGAGGGGCCTTGTCAGACTTGCAGAGTGGGCCCATGAAAACCTCATGAAGTTCAGCAAGGCCAAGTGCAAGGTTCTGTACCTGACTGGGGGCAATCCTCAATATCAATACAGACTAGGGCATGAATCATATCCTTCCCTGCACAGAAGGACTTGAGGATACCGGTCAATGAAAAACTGGGCATGAGCCAGCAGTGTGCACTCACATCCCAGAAAGCCAACCGTGTCCTGGGGTCAAGGGAGGTGATTCGCCCCCTCTACACTGCTCTTATGAGACCCCACCTGGAGTACTGCATCCAGCTTTAGGGTTCTCAGCACAAGAAAGACATGAATCTGTTAGAGTGGGTCCAGAGGAGGGCCCCAAAATGATCAGAGGGCTAGAATGCCTTTCCTATGAAGAAGGTCTGAGAGAGATAAGGCTGTTCAGCCCAGAGAAGAGAAGGCTCCAGAAACACCTTATTGCAGCCTTTCAATATATAAAGGGAGCTTATAAGAAAGGCAGAGAGAGACTTTTTACCAGGGCCTGAAGTGACAAGACAAGGGGCAATGGTTTTAAACTGAAAGAGCATAGATTTAGATTGGATGTAAGGAAGAAATTTTTAGGATTAGGGTGATGAGACACTGGTACAGGTTGCCCAGGGAAGCTGTGGATGCCCCATCACTGGACGTGTTCAAGGTCAGGTTGGATGGAGTTTTGTGTAACCTGTGCGTGGCAGGGGGGTTGGACTAGATGATCTTTAAAGGTCATTTCTGACCCAAACCATTCTGTGATTCTGTAAAAATTAATCTCAGAAAATGCACATTTGGATTTATTTTGGCTTTTTGAATACATTTTTCTCAAAGTTTAATGGCTTTTATTGTATAAGGAACTCACCCATTTTCAGCATGCGTTTGGTTACTTTTATGAAGGTCCAGAATTTCTGTCTTTGCTATTGAGACTCCACAATTTCCTCGCCATCTTCCTATCAGCTCCATTACCAAACAACAAAATGCTTTTTTATCATTCAAAAGCCTACTAATACTACTCGCCAACCAGTGGAAATCTCAACTGGGGAGAAAACATTTGTCATCACTATCACTTTGGGCTTTAAAATCTTAAAGATCAGGGTCATGTTTCAAGATAGTATAAAAAAAGCATTCATAAAGTAAGCTAATGCAATTTTGTGGTTGTGTTTCTTGATATGAGTGTATGTGTGAGTAACACAATTTGGAAGAGAAAAGCTGAAAACATTCTTCAGAAAATCTTTAGTTTTGCAAACATACTTACTACACTCAGACCCTTTCTACAGACAGCTTTTTCTGCAAGGTCCAGTGGTAAAATAATTACTCAATTAAAATGTGAAAAACATATTTAGAAATGGCTAAATGCTATATCTTTATGTAGCCTGATTTCTAAAATGCTGCTCAGCTTCTCCTACCAATTCTGTTTGTAGGAGTCCTCATTTGTTATCTCATGTATGAATCACTGACTGTGAGCTCCTATATACTTGGCCTCCTTGTGAGGTACCTTGTGTGTGGTATATTTAAATACTACTGCCAAGCCTTCCCATTTATCTGCCTGCCTCTGTTTCATCAATTCATTGAGAATTTGTTACTGATGCCATTTCCTGCGCCTCTTACATAAAAATAATCTATTCTTTTTGAAAAAATAGAACATGTAGAAGATTCTGAGTTGATTTCATGCTCTGTGGGAGGTCTAGCCAGTAGGAAAAAGGAATATGAAAGTCAGATGGTTGCTGCAGGCAATACCATCGTGTTTGGGTGTGTCCCCAAATTCCAAAGTGTTTGTATCTTCAGCTATTAGTCTTTATATTTTTATTTACATTGGTATATGAGCCAATTATGTGGATTATGGAATAGGTTGGGCAAGTGACTGAAGCTTGATTTAACAGGAAAAATCTTTTGGCCCTGTCCTCAGACTCTGAACATAGGAAAAGCTCCTCTGACACCTGTGATAGTTCCAGTGATATCAGGGTCTGTAGGTTACATCCTGAGGGTGTGTGTGGGGATCATAACAATACTGCAGATAAATCTTTTCATGTATATGTTAGTTCACATATATATGAATTTGGTATTTTGGAAAGGTAATGATGTTTTTCAGCAAACCAACAAAGGTAAATTAATTGCTTTCAAGAGAAGGTCACATAATAGTCAACCTCACACATTAACCTGTCTCCTGAAAATGCCAGTTACAGCTGGGAGACAATTTAAGACTGTTCATTACCATCTTGTAGTTAATTAATTGTTGGAAAAATAATCTTCATTTTAAAGACACACATCTTGAATGAGTTTTGAGCTACATCATGGCTTCATACATTCAGATGTCTTTACTCTCTGTGGTTCAGGCATACTCTGTAGCTCATCTAGTTATTACTGAACCATTATAAATTGCAACCTGACATTAAGCAAAATCACCATTATTAGTCCAGTTCTTCAGGCTGCAAAGTATGCTGCAGGTTGTCCTTGCAGCAGGGATGTGACTGACAAGAAGGAAGGAGTAGCTGACCGGAGATGGGGTATCACTGTAACTATCTTACTGCTGTTCTGTCTTGCAGCTAGGCCTCTAGTCTGCTCCCTTTACTGTGCTACTTTGCTCACATTTGAGTCGTACTTATTCATGTAGCAGAGAGGTTAGATGTGGATTCCAAGCCTGCTAGGCAGGTGCTGCTTGTGATGGTACTGTGTATAGAGAAACTGAAGCATGGATGCATTTTAACATAAAGAATGACTTAAAATGTAAAGGTCTATACTGAATTAGTAGGTATCATAAATTAAAGTGAATCATATATAATGTTGTTTGTAGAAGTTATTGATCTCAATTCACACTGTGTTACTCTACTGAAATTATGAGCATAAGTTGCTTAAAATGAGGGTAATTCAGTGAACTAGTCCAGTCAATGTATGGCATTGCCTTTGTAGATTTAAAAAAATGTGTGTTTTTCTTGCAAAATAGAACTGGGTTTGGTAAAGGTTGAATTAATTTGGGTCTGTCCTTTTACCTGTTATAACGTTTGCAGTATCCTTTAAGAAATCATTGGAAGTTGCTAGACAGAAATGGGCTGTTGAGACAAGTAGAAATGCAGACATTATTTGCTTGAGACAATGTGTGTGGCAGTTTGGCTGCAAACAGTAATTTTGATTGTGAGGTGAATTTACTTTTTGATTGGAAAAGCTATCACAACAGTGTTAAGATGAAAGCTGTTAAGATTACAACACATGAATTTGAAAAGTAACCTGTTTTCACCACATCAAATAAAAAGCTATTGGCATTTGCAGAATTGATACCTGCTCCAGAACCGAGCTCTGACTGTAATCTTGACCCCTGTTTCTGTATCATTCAGCAAAAATAAATGACTTGGCAAATTAAATTCATTGTGCTAAATGCCAGCTCAGTTGCTTGCATAGTTTAAAGTATGTGTAAATAGCTGTAGAATGGTGCTACCTAGTTTCATATGTTAAAGTTCTCTTTTATAGTATCACAATATAATCTTTTTGCAATGGACAGTTTTCCTGAGCTTTTCTTTTACTTCCATTAACATGCATATATGGGAGAGATTACAGAAGTTGACTTTTACTGCTATTAAGCAGTAAATGCCCATTCCTTCTCAAATTTAATGGAAATCTTGTTCTTAACCGGTCTACCTACAACTCACCCACTTCACATTCAGAAGGGTGGAGTCTCTTGTGTTACAGACTCAGCAGCTCAGTCATTTAATGCTAGCTGTGATAATGAACTGCAAGTAAGGACTGTGTAGGGACATATACCTTGTCTGGGTGTGAGCCAGAATAGCTCCAGAGGAAATCTGGCTACATTATCTGTCATTTGTCCGAGCTAATTAGCTGTATCAACCATCAGGGCTCATTACTCTGGACTCAGCATTGCACTAGCATGTCTAGACTGTACCAGAACAGGCTAGTAGGCTTACAAAGCATTGTTTTTCACCTTCCCCATTACCACATTCTAGCTCTGGTAGCTCTGGCATCTCACAGTGTTCACATCATAGCCTTGTTTGTACTGTGCGTGGAAAGAATGAAGGCAAAAGCTTTTAGCAATAAATGACTTAACACCACTAGAAAATGATCAACCATGAGTTCAGTTGTAATGACTGCTTCTCCTAGTTCCTGTATCTAAATATGTTAGAGTGGCAGGTCTGTTTTCTTCTATTATTTCTCGCCTCCTGAGAATATATATGTATATATCTCTCTCTCACTGGAAACATATATCACTGAAAATCACTTTAGTATTAAGGTTTATCAAGGTGTCAGTACAGAAGAGTCTGTTCTTTTGTGTTTGTCCTAACTATCTTGCCTTTCGTACTATTTGCACTGGCAGCCCAAACTGATTGTGGCACCTTACATACCTTACAACCAACCTAATCTTTTGCCGTGTCCCTCTAAAGCATATTGTAAGGATATCATTTTAAAAACAAAAGCCACCTTGGAAATAAATATTTCTGTGCTATCACATCGATTTTCTGATATATGTTGAAAGACAGAACTACTTCTAACAGCATGAGAAGTGTGTTTTCCTGCTTGATGACTGACTAGTGCTGTAGTTGATATACGCTCATGACTGTGTAAGTACAAAGGCAAGACAAAGGTTTCATTTCTGTGCCAAGAAACCTGGGACTAAAGCTCCTAACCTTTCTCCTCTGATTATTGTAACTTCATGCCAGTGAAATCTGTGTGTCTGAACAAAAAAACTTCCTCTTAGTTCTGTAAAAGGAACTATTAAATTTGCAGCGGTCACTCTTCAGAGTGATTACTAGATTAAAGATGTGCTGTAAGTGAGCCTGCAGTTATTGAGCAGTGTTTTCCAGCCATGACCTGAGAAATACAATGCTTTCCCTGTTAGTAGCTTGGCTTTGCTACTTCCCCTGGGGAGCTACTAACACGGCTTACAGGAAATGAATTTACAAAACATTTGTAAGGATTTGTTTCCTAGGATGGGTAACCATGCAGAATGTGTCTTTCATTGAAGATACATGCCTCAAAAAGTGTGAAAAACGCACTCTGGAATACAAGGCAAGCTAAGTGAGGGTTTAGGCATTTTTATGTTTGGCTCTGACTACAGGAACAAACAGTGTATGAGGATTCTTCTTCAGCAGCACTAAAGCAAGCATTAGGATAACAGTATAAGAAAGGAACAGTATTTTATTTTATATCTTCCACCTAGTTTAAGTCAGATCATCTAAGTTCCCTGTGTAGTCAGTGAATAGAAGGGAATGCTTCCAGATCTGTTTTTTCTCACTGCAGTGAGTGAGCCATTCCACCTCTGCTGTATGCTCATGCTGGGAAACCTCCTGGAGGGCCTCTCTTTGTCTTCGCAGACTGAGAGCAAGCAGGCTGTGAATGCGAGTACCTCTCACTGAAGTGCTTAAAATGAGGTGCAGCCAAGTCCAGATCTAATTCCGGAACTACTTGGGCCTTAATATAGCAAGAACAGGATTGTAAGAATGAGATTAGTCTTGTGGAAGTGTTCTAAACTTTAAAAATACTTGTTTAAGAAATGACATGTATTAGATTTGATAATATTTTTAACTGCCTTTAATGGCAGTTGGCACATTCATAACCATTTGGTCTTAGTAGGCATTCTGTATTTTTATCCTCTAGAGGCTGGATAAGTCTTTGTCCATCTTGAGAATGTTAGAGCATTGTATGTATCTAATATCCAGTTCTGCAGTATCCCTGTAAACAGAAATCTCATCAAAGTTAATAGTAGTTATACAAAAAAGTTTAGATAGTATATGTCTTTACCTATTAAAAATATTTCAGATAAGAGCTTCACAGTCACAAATATAAGTGCAACTACTGATAACCCAGTCCCTATAGGCAAATAATGTAAGATTGATGTGTGTCTGTCTGTGCACACAAACGCACACACATTTAAATACACATAATGTTGAATAAAAAAAATTAAATTGGAACTGAAAGCCTTTTCATCTATCAAAGTTAGACATTTTCCAAGTTTGTCTTTCATCTTGTAAAGCTTGATGACCTTGGTAATGCTCAAGGAGGTCTATGTATCTTCACTGTTTTTCAGTAAATACATTCAGTTCCATCAATTTGTTACAACCCATGATTTTAGTTTTAGCATATAAGTAGAGAGGCAGCTGCATTTGTTTCACTAATGTGGAATAGTAAGGGGGTTTGTTTGTTTGCTTCATTCTTAATAAGTTGTAAAATACAGGAAAAATCTTGAAAGCAAAAGAGAAAATTCTTTTCTTCAAAACTTCCAATTTAATTCTTGACTGCAATTCCAAAATACTTACTAATTGCTGCCTTCTCAGATGAAGTTTTGGCTTAGTAATAACTTAGTATTTACTTTATGTTACTTCTGACTATTTTTAATTAAATTCCTATTTTATGTTGTCCATTTTTCTATAAAAATAAATAAGCAATCTACCACAGAGGAAATTGTTGTGATGCACTGTGTAGTCAGTCAGATTGTCCTCAGGTACTTTGGAAAAACATAGGTATTTTGTCTGGTTATCCTACAAGCCTCTCCAAAACCTTCAAAATACAATGTCCTCACAATATTTGGCTTTGTTGAGCTCAGTTCTAGTCCAAAGCGAGTTCTGCAATTCTAAAACATTTGTTCTATTGTAACAAAAGTCATAGGTTTTGCAACATACACATAATCTTAAGAAAATTTGTCTGAATCATGGAATGATAGACCCAACTTCCACTTACAATTAAAAAGTATTATCTCTCCTCCTTTGGGTTAAGTTGAATGTTTTCTGTATGCTAGGCATAGCTCTGTAGAACCATAAACTTTTCCAGTCATTTCCTTTGAATTTTTTATTTCTTTCTATGCTTGATAATGGGGAAGTATTCATACTGCCACTGATTAATTGCTATGATCTTTGTTAACATAATTCAAGTTGGCCATATGCTGTATGGTATTTTCAAGCATATTTGTGATATTGTAACCTCATGACTACAATAAATTCTTACTAGGCAACATAAAAAAAGCTGTGATAAGATGCAAAGAGAATTTGTGTAGGTCTTCAGATTACATCCCAACCTTTGGGGAAGGTAGGTATTTCTTCTTTGCAGTGGGAAAACTGGGGCACTGGCTGTGCATGTTTACGCTTACATGTTTGAAACAGGAATGGAAGGAGTAGAAAAGGGGAACTGATATACATCCAGAATGAAGCTGGGCTATGTTTTTAAGCCTGTCTATTTTGTGAAACTGCTGTGGCTAGAAAAACTGAAAAAGGGAGGAAAAAATGAGAATAAACAATATGTCTATTAAGTGGGATAACACTTAACCTCCTTTGCTTTTTGTTCTTCTTTCTTATAAACTGTGGAACTTAAATATTAAGATAAAAGACTATTCACATTCCAGTTTACATGAAATAAGATTGATTTTGTTTTAAATGCTACATGCGGGGGAACTAAAATTAAGTATTTGCCCCTTTGGTTAGCTGGAAAACATTTCCAAAAGCAGCTCCAGTTATAGATCATGTTCCAGTCTGCTTTTAGCAACAGGAATCTGTGAGAACATTCATGTTAAGGTTTCATTATCTATATTCACCTTTATCTGTTTGTACCAAAGTGAAAAATGCAAGGAATTTTCTGGCTTGTGCACAGGACTCAGCTCAAATAAGTTTAATGAGATAACACATTTGGTTTTGCACACAGATTCATACCTGCTGACACAAAAAGTTGAAAATGTAAGAGGCAACAAAAAGAGCACAGTGCTGATATAACAATAGCTATCCCAAAACAGGCAAACCAATACTTGAAAATAAGCCAAAAATACCTAGAAAAATTCTAAACATTAAAAAAAATGCTTTATTTCACTTACTGAGAAGAGTGAAGTGCTCTCCGTTGTCCAATGTGGATTTTATGCTCTCTTGTTACCTTCAACATAAGGTAAAGAAACATTTATGGGCATTATTTCTCTTTCACCAGAACCAGCATTCTACTTTGGAAATGATGAATACTGTGTTGATGAGAGTGCTGGCTATATTGAGGTACGTGTGTGGAGGACTGGAACTGATCTGTCTAAAGCTGCCTCTGTAACAGTGAGGTCTCGCAAATCTGAACCAGGAACTGCAGAGGGTAAGTTACTGTTTTGCTCTAAAGTCATAATACATATTAACAACAAAGGCTAGTACGTTTGGTCTTGATATAGATTCAACTACATAAGACGAAATGTATATGTCTCTTAGCAGATCTTTCTTCTTAGAACAAATTAAGTAGTTACAGAATTTCCCTTGAAACAGGAGTAGGAGCAACTGTGAAGTACAGCACTAAGAGAAAAGCCCTCAAATCCTCATATAAAATACTGTCCCACAAAGGGAGTCGATAACTGCCTCAACAGCATACTCTGGGCATGCAGAGTTTGCTCCTCTCATTTTTACTGTAGGCAATGAGAAATTACCTACTATCCCATTCAGCTAGAGGATTGCTACAGCTGTGTGATTCAGTGATGCTTTGACAGAACCTCTGTCTGCAGAATCAAGTGTTCAAGTGTTAGTGTACTTTTTTTTTTTTTTTTTTTTTTTTCACAGACCACAGTGCTTAAAACTAAGACATTCATGCACAGACGGCATAAAAATTGTCTTACTTAGATGCTTATCCTGGGCGTAACTGGACAGCAGAGTTTATCTTTCAGCTAATTTTCAGTGAGGCAAAATTGTGTAAAACTTTACTGTTATTTCAGGAATATCTAAACATCCTATATATATATCCTATCATACCTAATATATAAGATAAATAGAATATTTCTCCTTAAAAAGAAAATTATGAAGCCTGGAAAGAAAATTATTACTTCATTTCTGAACTTGCTTTATATGATCTGATGTCTTTATCTCATGCTGAATATTTAAGTTATTTTATTTCTGGGGGAAAAAAAAAATCCTTAATCGTTACAGTAAGAATCTTAATTCGTTGTGCCAGGACCTCTAGAATTCAAAACTGGGAATGGCAAAGTTCTTGTGTTCTCTAGTCTGTTGATCACAGCCTGAAAGCTCTGACATGGCTGGCTGCCTGTAAAGACAAGAACCTGTTCTTGGTCTTACACAGTGAAGCAATAGATCTGCTGTGCTGAGCTGCCAGTCCTGGCATCCTGGTTTAGTGGCTTAGCTCTGGGGTAGAGCATCAGGGACACTAGGCAACTGCCCATCTGATGGGCCTTTAATCTTGCTAATTTTGTCAAAGTCACAGAATTCCAAACCTTATTTCAATTTCAGTGAAACTGTTTCTCCCACAGGTTTGTTTCAACACTTCTGCTGCTCATTATCCCTAAAAATGAACATTAAAACTCAGTCATTCACTCAAGTCCTAGATGCCTTTAATGCTTTGGTTCTGAGATAGAGTGTCATGTTTTAGTATCTTGTTTTGTTTGCTTTCTTCTCGTGAGTTTGTTATGGATTGTCTTGCCTTGCTTAAAACAAAACAAAAGATAAAAGCAAGCCAAACCCAAATCAGTCTGTCTTTAACATTTAGGTGCCAGACCTCACCTGACATGGTCTGAGCAGAATTTGATTCTTTTGGTTTTCATTCATTCTGTTTTACACAACACCTATGAACAGCAGTTCTTCCTTACAGTCAGCTCACTGGCATTTTCTCCTTCCCTTTTTACATTAGCCTCAGAACTTCCATCTTTGTTACAGAATAATATGAAATTTCTTTCCAAAAGACTTTGCTTCATCTCCAGAGTCTCTCTCAAAGCTTTTTGCTTGCTTTCATTTCTCACTTAAAAGAAACTTTATTAGTTTTAGTGGAATAACTGTTGGTTTACAACAGAACAGAATCAGCCCCAATTTGTGACTTGAATCAGTAAACAAAAAGTATCTTAGTATTGACTTGTTTTATTGTATAGTCCAGCTTAAATGGTCAAAAGATATTTTTGCTTTACATGACTGCCAGAATTTGGCAAGATTCAACATTATATTTAAAGAAAAAATAGGTTTATCTATAATTAACTGCCTAGTTATATATATATTTTTATTTTTCATTACATGTAATGCTATTTATTAATTATTTTTTTCCATTGGTAGCTGGAGTAGATTATGTGGGCATCAGTCGTAATTTGGATTTTTCCCCTGGAGTCAATATGCAGACATTCCGTGTGGTAATTCTGGATGACCTTGGACAGCCAGTGTTAGAAGGAACTGAGAAGTTTGAGCTTGTGCTAAGGATGCCCATAAATGCTGCCCTTGGAGAACCCAGCAAGGCCACCATCTTCATTAATGACTCAGTATCTGATTGTGAGTAATAACTTTTTTTACTTTTTCACATTTATGCAGGAGATGGGTGACTGCAATAAACAAATATCACATGTCCTTTTGAATCACACCAAAGCCAGTGAATCTACACATTTCAGCTACAGATGATGTGTTAAGTCATTTGATGTCTGGCTGCTTATGTTTTACATCTGGTTCAATGTAGCATAACTAAATTTGAAATAGTGGAGAGAAGATATGATAACTTTTGCAATTATACTTTACACATGCTTTTTATGGTTTGTTTTGTTTTGTTTTTTCCCAGTGCCTAAGATGCAGTTTAAAGAATCTGTATACTCAGGCAATGAAAATGATGGACAGATTTCTGCAGTGATATATAGGAGTGGGGATATCCAATACACATCCACTGTGAGATGCTATACAAGGCAAGGTTCAGCTCAGGTAATGATGGACTTTGAAGAACGTCCTAATACTGACAGTTCCATCATCACTTTCCTTCCTGGTAAGCTCTTGATCTTATTTTAGAAGCCTTTAGTCTACCATGTTTTGTTTTGCTTTATTTTGTTTGTTTGTTTTGTTTTGTTTTAATTGTGTCTTCTCATAAAGTAGTGGCAAAAAAAGACCACTCTGGAAAACCAAACTTTTTCCATACGCAATGGAGAGAGTGCACAGAAATTATGTTGCTCTTTTCACTTCACTTCTGACCTAGAGGAATAATCAGTAGGAACCAAAGGGATATATCTTCATATAGGTTCAGCCTCAGTGCCAGAATCTTTTTGATAGCAAAAGCAGTTTCAGCATAACACAGTAATAGAAGTACAAACCTGCTGTCAGAAAGGACACTTCACAGAATCACGGAATCGTCTAGGTTGGAAAAGAAGATCATCCAGTCCAACCATTAACCTAACACTGACAGTTCCCAACTACACCATATCCCTCAGCGCTATGTCAACCCAACTCTTAAACACCTCCAGGGATGGAGACACCACCACTGCCCTGAGCAGCCCATTCCAACGCCTAACAACCCCTTATGGAAAGGAATGCTTCCTAATATCTAGTCTAAACCTTCCCTGGTGCAACTTGAGGCCATTACCTCTTGTCCTGTCTCTTGTTACTTGGTTAGACTCATCCCCAGCTCTCTGCACCCTCCTTTCAGGGAGCTGTAGAGGGCGATGAGGTCTCCCCTCAGCCTCCTCTTCTCCAGACTAAACACCCCCAGATCCCTCAGCTGCTCCTCCTACGACCTGTGCTCCAGACCCTGCACCAGCTCCGTTGCCCTTCTCTGGACACGCTCAAGTCATTCAATGTCCTTTTTGTAGGGAGGGGCCCAAAACTGAACACAGGAATCGAGGGGCGGCCTCACCAGTGCCGAGTACAGGGGTCAGATCCCTTCCCTGTCCCTGCTGGCCACGCTATTGCTGACACAAGCCAGGATGCCATTGGCCTTCTTGGCCACCTGGGCACACTGCTGGCTCCTGTTCAGCCAGCTGTCAATCACCACCCCCAGGTCCCTCTGTGACTGGCAGCTCTCCAGCCACTCCTCCCCAAGCCTGTAGTGCTGTTGGGGGTTGTTGTGGCCCAAGGGCAGCCCCCGGCATTTGGCCTCATTGAAACTCCTCCAGTTGGCCTCAGCCCATGGCTCCAGCCTGTCCAGATCTCTCTGCAGAGCCTCCCTACCCTCGAGCAGATCAACACTCCCACCCAACTGGGGGTCACCTGCAAACTGACTGAGGGTGCACTCAATCCCCTCGTTCAGATCATCAATAAAGATGTTAAACAGGAGTGGCCCCAAAACCGAGCCCTGGGGGACACCACTCGTGACCGGCCGCCAACGGGATTTAACTCCGTTCACCACAACTCTTTGGGCCCGGCCATCCAGACAGTTCTTTACCCAGCAAAGAGTGTGCCCATCCAAGCCAGAAGCAATCAGTTTTGCAAAGAGAATGCTGTGAGAAACGGTGTCAAAGGCCTTGCAAAAGTCAAGGTAAACAACATCCACAGCCTTTCCGTCATCCAATAAGCAGGTCGCTCTGTCATAGAAGGAGATCAGGTTTGTCATGCAGGACCTGCCTTTCATAAACCCATGCTGACTGGGCCTGAGCATCTGGTTGTCCCGCATGTGTTGTATGGTGGTACTCAGGATGAGCTGCTCCATCAGCTTCCCAGTCACCAAAGTCAAGCTGACAGGCCTGTAATTTCCCAGATCATCCCTCCGACCTTTCTTATAGATGGGCATCACATTGGCCAATTTCCAATCTGTTGGGACCTCCTCGGTCAGCCAGGACTGCTGGTGAATGATGGCAAGAGGCTTGGTGAGCACCCCAGCCAGATCCTTCAGCACCCTCAGGTGTATCCCATCCAGTCCCATAGACTTGTGTGTGTCTGTGTGATGCAGCAGGTCACTGACTGTCTCCTCCTGGAATGCAGGGGGTGTTGTACTCCCTCTTCTGGCTGAGGAGGCTGGGTTCCCTCAATACAGCTAGTCTTGATATTAAAGACTGAGGCAAAGAAGGCATTAAGCACCTCAGCCTTTGCCTCATCACTAGTTACCATATTTCCTTCTGCATCTAGCAGGGGATGGAGACTCTCCCTGGTCTTTTCTTTGCTGCTCACATACTTATAGAAACATTTCTTGTTGTCTTTGATGGTTGAAGCCAGATTAATTTCCAACTGGGCTTTAGACCTCCTGATTTCTGCCCTGCGTAGCCTCACAGCATCTTTCTAATCACTGTGAGTGGCTAGCCCCTTCTTCCAAAAGCTCTAAACTCTCCTTTTCTCCTTGAGTTGTAGCCAAAGCTCCCTGTTTAGCCAGGGTGGTCGCTGTTGCCATCTTCTCTTACAGCACCTGGGGACCGCCTACTCCTGAGCCATTAACACTTCCTTGTTAAAGAGAGCCCAGACTTCCTGGGCCCCTATACCCTTCAAGATTGTCTCCCAAGGGATCCTGTCAAGATGCCCAACAAGACAAAGCCAGCCCTTTGGAAGTCCAGGCTGTCAGTTCTGCTTCCCCCTCTCCTGGCCTCTCTAGGAATAGAGAACTCTATTATTTCATGATCTCTGTGCCCTAGTTGGCCTCCAACCGCCACATCATCCACCAGTCCTTCTCTATTCACAAGAAGCAGGTCCAGCAGGGCACCTTCTCTGGTTGGTTCTCTCACTAGTTGCGTCAGGAAGTTATCTGCCACACATTCCAGGAATCTCCGGGACTGGTCCTGCTCTGCTGTGTTGTATTTCCAGCAGCTGTCTGGGAAGTTAAAGTCTCCCACAAGAACAAGGGCAAGCAATCATGAGATTTCACCTAAATGCCTATAGAATATTTCATCCACCTCTCTGTCCTGGGTGGGTTGCCTATAGTAGACTTCCACTACAACATCTGCCCTGTTGGCCTTCCCCCTGATTCTAACACAAAGACACTCCACCCTGTCTTCACTACACCTGTACTCAAAGCAATCATAACTGTCCCTAACATACAGAGCCTACCCACCGCCTCTCCTTCCTTGTCTGTCCCAGAAGCTCTGCTCTGTCTATTCAGAAGCTCTGCTCTTTGTTAAGCAGATTTCTGGTAGATAGTTTTGACTTGACTGAAATGAGTAATAGATCTTTCAGTAGGGATATAGCCCTCTAATTTCTGTTTGATTTTTTTTTTCCCACCAAGGCTTTCCTCAGACAGTTCACCAATATCAGGTACTTAATATTTTCCATCAGAGATGAAATACAAATAAATCAGATGTTACTACCTTGTAATAATATTGCCTGATTCTTTCTATTTGTGCAGAAGACAGTTTAGTCTTTTACTCTCTTAAGTTTACACACACATAATTTTTATAAGCCCTAAAGAAGTTCTGTCATCGACATGAAATCCTTGATATGCCCTTATCACAGAAATTACACCATTCATATTTCTTTATGTAGATCTGACCTCAGATTTTAGTGCTGTCACGTAGTCTATACCTTTGCCATTACTTCTGTGCAACTGGGAAGGTGAGTCCAACTGGATCTGTGCCCTTTAGGAAGTGACTTTCCTCTTTTTTTGAGTGTTGCTCTACCATTTCTCTGTGAAGACAAAGTAGGAAAGAGGCCTTTTAAGAACATATCTTGTTTCCATAAGCTTCTTAGGCATGTTTAGTATGCAGCAGTTTCAGTAGAGTTTTCACAGTTCCTGTGTAACAATGAACAGGATGCGTTTTGTTTTTTGTTTTGTTTTCTCCTCCTAATGGATACTTTATTTTCTATAGGGGGAAAAAAACAACCTCAGAAAATTAACACGGTCAACATCCTGGTCTGGCTCTTCATCTTGAAGAGGCTTGATCATGTATGCATGTATAATGATGACAAAATACTGTAAATTGACTTAATCTCTCTCATATCCTCTGTTGTTCCTTTTGTCAGGGATGTAGGAGTCATTCTCATGATAAGACTGACACTGGGACCCAGACACTCTTGCACACCACTTGTAACTATTGCTGCCTAAAGCAAGGCCTTTTTCCCAGAGCCTCTGAACATGTAGTAAGTCTGGACACATTGATTTGTGAGTGCTCAAACTGAGCATTTTGCAACTTTAAAGCATATTTAAGGTGATAGTCACTATCACTTGGAATCAGTGGGAGTTTAAAAGACATTAAAATCAAATGGAATAATATAAGTGAAAGTTCACACAGCTAGAGAGTGTCCAATCAAAAGACAGTTGAAATAAAAAACTCCAGGACAAAATGACCATTAGTATTAGTGAAAGTTTCTATTACTCTTCTTCCTTGTACAAGTATTTATTTTTAAAATGCACACTGTGGGAGAGATCACTGAGAAAGAGTTTTTTATTCTAAGGTAAACCAAAAGGAACAATACATGTGAAGTGGATATGCCAAATAGAAACTTGTCTTAGAGAAGTCCCAAAATGGAGGATTCCACCATAATGAGTTTCCACAGAAGAGTAATGGTTACTAATTTTGCCTTCACTATTATCATTACTCATTAACTTATATGGTGTTAAGGTGCAGAAGCAGCCTGTGGTTCCTTGAGCTTGGATAGAAGTGCTGTAATAGAGCAAAGAACACCTAAGTTCTGCATGATATTACCTTCAGAATGATTACAGGTGAAACTGAGAAGCCATGCACACTGGTGCTTATGGATGATACCTTCCATGAAGAAGAGGAAGAACTACGTCTGGTTCTTGGCACTCCAAGAAGTGATTCTTCCTTTGGTGCCTCTCTTGGTGAACAAAATGAGACGCTGATAAAGATTCGGGATGATGCAGACAGTAAGAAATTATTTTGTTGTTATTGGCTTTTGGAAGCCCATTTGTCTGCTCTAAAAACATTTTCCTTCTAATTACAGAGGCTATTATTAAGTTTGGTGAGACCAAATTTAGTGTGAGTGAACCAAAGGACACAAGACAAGTAGCAGTTGTAAAAATACCAGTGCTTCGTCTGGGAGACACTTCCAAGGTTTCTGTTGTGAGAGTTCATACAAAGGATGGATCTGCTACTTCTGGAGAAGACTATCACCCTATATCAGAAGGTAGGATCATTCAGATGATTATCACATCCTCCTATTTGTTTTTATTCATGACTGTAACACAATGTTTGAAAAATGAAATAACTTTATTAATAGAATACTTTACAACCACATCCATTAATACTGTTTGCTATTCACATTCAGTATGGACATGATCCCATGTGGTATGCAACAGCCAAATTGCTCTTGGAACACTAGATATCAGTGAATATAATATATTTACAAAAAATCGTGACTCCTTTGAAAGCATCTGTAGCTCAAGTAACTGTGGAAGAACTGTGAGTGCCACCTTAGTAACATCTGCAAAGTGTAAATTACTCTTCAGAAGCATCTACTCATAGGATATGACTGTGTAGTTGTTTCTCAAACAATTCATTAAACTAAGGACTTTTGCTCTACGTAGGAATTAATATGTATTTCTGTTTATTTTTGTACTTGCATAAAAATTAAGCTTCCTTTGTGTATCTCTTGAATTCACTGCCAGCTGCTCCTCACTACTAGTGAATAAGGAGAGAAGTTGTGAAACAGAATGAGAAATTTCTTAGCTGATAAACTTCTTTCCATTAATAGCCCACCCACATAGTTTAGTGAATGACTAATAGAGTTTGCAGCACTATGAAATTTCTTTCTTCTAAACCTGTTTCACAATGGGCTGAAGGGGAAACTGCTCTGGTGTTCGAAGCACCTCCTCCCCCTTCTTCCTCACTGACCTTGGGGTCTGCAGAGTTGTTTCTCTCATGTTTTCTCACTCCTCTCTTCCAGCTGTAATTGCACAGAAGTTTTTTTCCCCTTGTAACATGTTATCACAGAGGTGCTACCACTGTTGCTGATGGGCTCGGCCTTGGCCAGTGTTGGGTCCATCTTGGATCTGGCTGGCATTGGCTCTACCAGACACAGAGGAAGCTTCTGGCATCTTCTCATGGAAGCCACCCCTGCAGCCCCTCCACCAAAACCTTGCCACACAAACCCAATACAGTCAGCTGAGACTGAACTTTTTATCTGCCTTGACCTTGAAGTTTTTTCAGAGACAATGCTTTTCAAAATACAGTATTCTTTGTAACTCTAGCTTTGTGCCTTATTTTTGGTATACACCATTGTTTGAGTAAGACCAGACAATACTTTTTATTTCACATATGTTACAAACTTTGATGTATCTAATAATTAGTCCCAGATCATTTTCAAAATACTAAATTCTGTTAGATTAAATCTTGGATTTAGCACAGCTCTTTTGATGATGATAATGCCTCATTTTCAGTGATTTTCACATGTGTCCACTGCAATCCTGTTTTTAGCAGCAAATAGGTTAAACTAAATGTATGAACTGTAATTTGAAAAGTGAGTACTAACTGCCATCTCTCATAGCTGGGCCTAGAATTACAGCTTGTTATGAACAACAGATTTATGTTTAAGTGTCTCATTATGTTTTTAGAAATTGAGTTTAAGGAGGGTGAAAAACAGCACTTTGTAGAGATTGAAGTTCTCTTTGATGGAGTAAGGGAGATGAGAGAAGCCTTCACTGTTCACCTGAAGCCTGATGAGAACATGGTTGCAGAAATACAGGTAACAAAATCATGCAAAGTCCTCAACAACAAAATCTGGTAAACAGACCTTCTTGCTCTCTAGTTCATAGCTTTACTCTTCTTTTAAGGTTTATACACACCATCTTGGCTTTATCTTAAAAGACAAAAAGGATCATCCCAGCTGGCACAGTATCACCTACCCAAACCAGTTTGTTACCAATGCAGTAAAGTTCATGGGGTCATAGAGACAAAAAGAGACAAAGTCTTTAAGATATCCGTTCCAGACATATTCTCCTCATAGAATCAGTCCTAAAAGCTGGTATCATCTTGGGAAACTCTCTGGCAATGCAATGTAACCTCTATGCCGTAACTTCTGCTGTCAAAACCATGTTAATATTGTTCTTGCTGTGTGAAATGAAACAGCCGCACATTCTTGCTCTTTAGCATTATATCATACATACTTTTAATCAGTATATTACTCTGATTCTGCATAAAATGTCCTTCAAGCTCTTTGACCACCTCATCAGTATCACACCATATATAGTGTGACTCCAGGTAGCCAGACAGCAGAGACACAGCCTTTTCTGATGACAAACACCCCACTTCCACCAGGCGTTAAAGCATAGAGCGCACATTAGCGTTCTACCAGACTACTGAAGTGATTCAGGAAAGCTGGGACACAGGGTTAAAGGGTATGGTATCTTCAGTGTTCTGAAAAGAAAAAAAATCATTTTAGCTTTTGCTTTTGTAGTCTGCAATGCTTTCCAGTGCCTCAACCCTTTCTCAATAGCTCATCCAGTTGAGATTTTGAACTTATTTAGGGACAATGTTTCAGAGGCTAGACATATTCTGGCCAAGATCCAGCTTGAATCCCCTTGTTTATTTAAACATTCAGAGAACCGTTTCTGCCTTTTCGTTGTCAGACAGCCAAGGCCATTGTTTACATTGAGGAAATGAACAGCATGGCAGATGTCACCTTTCCCTCTGTCCCTCAAGTTGCATCCCTTTTGATATATGATGATACTTCTAGAGCCAAAGACAAAACCAGTCCTATAGCTGGATATCCTGTCATCTGCATCACAGTGAGTATCTGTGGAAAGATGGAACAAAATCAATATATGGATTTTGTTCAGTGGATTTTAGGTGCTCAGTATCAATCATCTTGTTGTGAGTCACACATGAGTTCAAGCTAGAACTATCCAAAGAGCTAGTCTGAGTGGATAACATAGCAATTTTCAGAAGAACAAAGAGCATAGAAAGATGTTTCACTTGTTCATCACTAAGAACTATTTGATACTCACAATACGTTTGTGATTTCATTACCTTACTATTTCCTGCATTATTTTGCCTTAATTTGCAGAGTTAAAATCAATGGAGATAACAGATAAGCCATTGTTTTCAATGAGTGCCACAGACTGAAAAATGAGTATTGTTTGTTGAAGTACTACAGGCTTCTTTCATTGTAATTTTGCAACTGAAATGTTTGCATGAATATTCATATGCATTGAAGAAGGTTTTGGTCCATCTGCATGTTTAGTTTGTTTCTCACACCATTCCTTATGCACGGGAATGTATCATATGTTGAATGGTTCTCCTAAATAAAAAAAACTTAAGAAATCTTGAAGTGCAAAGTGTATTTGCAGAATTATATCAAAGAGTGAAATTCAAGTTAAAGTAGCATGTGGGAGTGTAGTTTGTGCCCATAAACCATAATTTAAAATAATATTTTTATTTCAATAAGCATAATTAGACTTGCCTTTTAATCTACCATAACAGTACTAAAAGTGTTGCTGTCAAAATAAGGTTATTTCTTAAGAGATTTACTGGGGTTGTCAGTTCCATCTTGTTGAGTTTTGTGACTCTTGATAAAGTTCCTTTGCCATGAAGCAAATAAATTGTTGACACATCTGCCTTGTTCTGCAGGCTTGTAATCCTAAATATGAAGACTTTGACAAGACTGGCTCTATATGTGCCAGTGAGAACATCAATAATACTCTGACACAATACCGGTGGCTTGTAAGTGCACCCACTGGTCCTGATGGTGTGACTAGCCCCATGAAAGAGGTTGACTTTGATACCTTCTTCACTTCCTCCAAGATGATTACACTTGACTCCATTTACTTTCAAGCCGGTTCTCGTGTCCAGTGTGCAGCTCGTGCTGTGAACTCAGATGGGAATGAGGGTCTTGAGCTTATGAGCCCTATTGTAACTATAAGCACATCAGAAGGTAAGACATCATCACCTATTGCAAAACCCCTAGAACTCTTTTGGATCCCAAATTCCATCCTAATAAAATCTAATTACATGATCCGGTGTTTTAACATTGTGGTCTCAACTTTTCTGCTGTTGTTCACAGAGGTGGTGCAAAAACTCTCTTCTTAACACGGCAGAGAATTGCATATAGAAAATAGTTTTCACCTTTGCTAGGTCTCCAAATCTTTAAATCGTTATCCACACAGGAAAGTTGTATGTTCAGGAGAACAATATATAATGTGCACTGCAATTAGTGAAACCTGGTTTCTGTTGGCTTTTGAATTCAACTGTGGTAATGTTGCAGTACAATCCTAGCTCCTGCTAGACATCAGAGAACCCACATGGGAGTGCTAATATGAATGACTAGCCAGAAGAAAAGCTTTGTTCATCATTCAGGCCTCAATGGACACCTCATATCCAGATGAGTAATGCCCAGTGCAATTGCTCACCACCCACTGACTGATGCCCAGCCCATTCCCAGCTAGTGATCCCAGAGGAGGGGAAATCCCAAAACCTCAATCCTGGAAGAGAGCTAGCTAGCTTCCCAGCCAACCCTCTTCTATATACTGAGCATGACGTTGTATGATACAGAATATTCCATTGGCCAATTTGGGTCTGTTGCTCTGGCCATGCTCCCTCCCAGCTTCTTGTGTGCCTACATAATGGCAGGACATGGGGATTTGAAAAGTCCTTGATTTCTTAGCAACAGCTAAAAACATCAGTATATTATAAACATTCTTCTCATACCAAATCCCATACTGAATCCAAAACATAGCACTATTCTATCTACTAAGAAAAATTAGCTCTATCCCAGCCAAAACCAGGACATTCTTAGAGTACCTTGTGATCCTTTGGCCTTCACATAACAATGTGCTATGATCCTTGTGGCCAGAATGCAGACACTTCTGCACTGAACTGTGCAACTAGAAGTTGCATGTATCTCAGATCATATGATTACAAAACCAATCTTCTAGTCCTACAAACCAGGCCTAATACTAGAACAGATTGAACTAACCCTGGAAAGAATTGCCAAAATAAATTGTAGATTCTCCTTTCTTGGAGAAATTTAAAAATTCCACTGATACAACTTTGAAGCTGGCTCTGCTTTGACCACATCATTTCTAGAGATCCTTTGACACAATTATTCTAACTCCATTTTGGTCACATAATGGAACAGGGGGGGTCATAGAGTGCTATGAAGACATATATAGATCCACACCCCAATCCAATGCCAAAACCAACTGAACACTGATCAGATATCTTCTGTAAAGCTCTGTATGTGCTTAAGAGTGTAGAGGGTGGGATGAATCAAAGCATATACCTCTGAGGACCTCTGTAAGAAAGTATGACACTTGACACTGACTTTGCAAGGCTGGCCGACGCATGCAACCAAAATATACAGGTGCAGTATTATCAGCTGGTTTTGAAAATGTGGTCCAGTTGATCAAGTAGTGATTTCTGTTTGAATCCTCTTTTTCATAAATTCCTGTTCAAACCTCTGGTAAATGCTGCTCCAAGTGTTTACCTGTCATTCAAGAAAATTGTTGTTTTGGAAACTTGTACAGTGGAAAAAAGTGCATCTAAATAGTTCAAAGGAAAGTATAGATAAAGTTTGTTTCTATTTTTCCCATTAGGGAAACTGGACATAAAGTTTCTTTCTATTTTTCCCATTAGGTCTTTGTCAACCTCGTATGTCAGGAGTAGTTGGAGCAGAACCATTCTCTGCCAAATTGCGCTATACGGGCCCAGAAGATCCTGATTATGCCAATCTCATCAAACTGACAGTCACAATGCCACATATTGATGGTATGATAAAATCAGCTGTGGAGTTGAGAGAATTTATACAAGGTGTTATCTGAGCTATTTTATCGGTTACGTTGTAGCCAAAATAATAATAAAATCTTTTAACACGTATGACCAGTGAAAAATGTGATGAATGGACAAGTGCAGTGTGCAACAAGATGCATAAAATACTGTATTGATAGTAGTCTTTCATGTGAAGATTAAGTGTTTTCAGATTAATTGTATAGTTTACATAAATTGGGCTAGACTTACACTTTGTAAAACTTCTTTGAAGTGTGTAGAGATATACCAAAGAATTTATTTGTTAAAAAATATAAAGCCATTTAATTACTATGTGCTTCGAAAAAAATCACACAAAATACTGATTGAAAAATATTTTGGAGATTTAGAAATATTTTCTTTAGCATTTCACAGTAAAAAAAAAAAAAACATATTTACAGTGGATAACATTGTAATACACACTTAGCATATCAACTTTCTTTGAATTCTAAAGTACATTAATTGCTGTAAAAACAAAATACAGAAGCCCTGTATAACATGCTTAGCGTTTGACAAATTTTGGTTAAATTAAGCATCTCTGACCACTGGCTCTACTTTGAGCACAGAATTTCTAGAGATCCTTTGACACAATTATTCTAACTACATTTTGGTCACTAATGGAACAGGAGGTTCACAGAGTACTACAACGACATATATAGGTCCCCACCCCAATCCAGTGCCAAAACCAACCAAACACTGATCAGGTATCTTCCATAAAGCTCTGTGTGTCCTTAAGAGGGTGGAGGGCCGGACGAATTAAAGCATATGCCTCTGAGGGCCTCTGTAAGAAAGTGTTGCACTTGACGCTGACTTTGCAGTTATGGCTGACGCATGCAACTGAAATGTACAGGTGCAGTATCACTTTAGTTAAAGTGCTATAAATCCATGTTTTTTAGGCATGCTCCCTGTTATTTCTACAAGAGAGCTCTCCAACTTTGAGCTGACACTTAGCCCTGATGGAACTAGAGTTGGAAACCATAAATGCTCCAACCTCTTGGATTACACAGAAGTGAAGACCCACCATGGTTTCTTAACTGATGCTACCAAAAATTCAGATGTGATTGGAGAGACCATTCCCTATCAATACAGCCCAATAATTAGAGGCTTCAATACCTTACGCTTCTACCGCAATCTGAATCTGGAAGCCTGTTTATGGGAGTTTGTTAGCTATTATGACATGTCCGAGCTCCTCACAGATTGTGGAGGCACCATTGGGACAGATGGACAGGTAGGAAACTAACTTGATTTTGTACTGTGTTCTTAAAATGAAAGATTTCCCTTATAATGCATCTATGCTAGTAGAAATGAGTGGGTTTAGAATTTATTTAGTTGAAAAGCGTTCTTTTCTTTCTTAACAAGAAATAACTTCCCCTAAGTCCAGTTTATTTCTTAAAGCTATCAATATACATTAAATACTAAGAGGCTATCTGTGAAATCCTTGTCTGACTGAAACTAAGGAAATAATTTAGTTTGAATGAAATTTGCTATGATTCTTTCCCAATACAGTTCTGAAGTATTTTAGGACAAACCAATCCCACTTTTATTGCATAGTGCACCACCTTAGTCTTTTCTTACAATGAAAGCCTTCTAAAGGATTGCCTTTAGCATATTGATAGTACTGGGCTATTTAGTGTTAGTCATGGTGCATCTTAAAAAAAAGTTTTTAAAAATTGTGAAGAGCCTTCTTGCTGATAACAGTGGTCTGCAGTGTCCTACCAGCTGCTTGACTTGTTTACTGGGTAACAAGACCCAACAGTGCAGACAGCACAGTGGTCTCTCATTGTCCAGCAGAAAATTCCTTGGTCAGAAGCAAAGAGAAGCTGCCAGTATGGAATGGCTGAAGAAGAGAGCTGTGAAAGTGATTGAGGAGTTAAAACAAAGAGATTTGAGAAATCTTCAGGTGTCCTTTGGAAAATTATTTCTAGAAATCCATAGTAATGTGGAAGCAAAAGTATGCAGGATTTTTTCTGGTGCAGTGACAGTGAAGTTAATCCCTAGGTCTTCCTTCTATAACTACTACATAAGCCTGTCTGATCCCACTCAAGCTCTGGGGCACAAAAGCTGTAGCTATGAAGATATAGCTGTAACTATATCAATCCTTTATGACAGAGAAAAGTCTCTTTGATCCTATAGGCTGGAAGAAAGAGTGGAAATGCAGTACCTCATTTCAGAGATGTCCATCCACAGCATGACAGCTGTGTGGTAAAGCTAACTCACTTTTCTGGCTCACTAGCCTCCCCTGAGGAAAAGATGAGGTCACTGTGTGAAATGACTATAATCTCTCTGCTTTTTAACAGGTGTTAATTTTGCCAGGGACCCATCTGCTTATCAGACCTCTGTAGACTTACATGCACAAATTCTTACTTTGTCAGTCCCAAATGGCATGAGGCCTTAACAGATGAGAAAAATGTGTCATTGCCCAAAGAAACCTATGGGCCTGTGCAACAACAAACCTATTTTACTACTAGAAGCATAGGTGCCAATGGACATATAAATACCTAATCGGATAAGCTGATTTTTCTCTCTTTTTTTTTTTTTTTTTTTTTTTAATATTTACATTCCTAAATACTTACATTACTATACTTACGTTCTATGAGTGTCCACAGGTTATCATATGGTCAATTTGCTGGACAAGAAATTGCACCAGACTCTCTTAAGCCCTTGGTTAAATTCCTAGCATTCTGCCCCTTTTAACCAGAGATTATATACTGTATAAGACCAGCACAAAATGGAGCTTCTGCCCTTCTTAGATACAAAATCCTTGATGGATGTGTCATCTCGGTGTTCTGTTGTGAGTTGTGGTTCCTTGTCTCTTACAGAGACCAGTTCAAAGTGTCTGCCTTGATGGTGGAAGGTCACTGTTGGTGTATCTGCTTGGGGTTGCCCTCCACTACAAGCAGATGCTCCTACAGGTACATTCCACTGGAACTATGAGCCTGTCAGAGGGAAGGGGAGGACATGCAAGTGTGGGATGTAAACCTTACACAAGATAAAAATGACAGCAGTCTTCACTGTTCTTAGAATTATTTCATTTCTTCAACCCTCCATGCCTCTATCTCCTTATGCCCATGCAACATGCAACTATATACTCTAATTTCCCACCCAACACATAAGCACACACACTTGCCAAGCAGCTGTAGCTCCAGTCCTGTGACCTATGCAAGCCACTTCTCCCACAGTGAAAAGGAAGACCTAGCGTGAATGCTTTCCATTTCAAATACTTGTGTCCTTTAAATAAAAGGCTGAATATCTGTTTTAGACAAATGTGTTTCTAAATAAAACCTACATATGTCTATATGCATATATACAGAGGAGAAAATAAGCACCATTCCAATATTTAGGTAAGTGAAAAGAACCTGTATATTCAGTTCTGGAGGACATACATAAATGGTAATGTGGCCAAGGAAGAAAGATGTACTTGCTTTAAGCTCTAGAAGCGTTATGAACTTTAGGTAAGACCCCTCATTTAAAAGCAGAGAGGGATGAACATGAGCTATGAGAGCCATGAAACTGCAGCTGAAGTCATCCTTTAGTGCCTTGTAGGTTATGGCTGAAAGGTTACGGTGTGTTAAGTGAAATATCAAGCTGAATTACTTCTAGCAGTGAAGCATTGCCTCACAGCCAGTATGCGCTTCACTGCCCTCCCTGTTTCCCCCACCTCCATTTAATTCTTCTCCAAGTTTGGTCTTTATCTTCACATGACCCCGTCCAGCTGAGAGGGGAGGCAGTCAGGGCCCTATCTCTGTGGTTGTCACCATTGTTATTTTTTTCTCCTTCATTGAACAATTAATAATCCTCCTCTGTGAGAGGAAGGCTGGCAGCTATTGTTTTAACCATGTTTTTTTAGCACATGAAGGACACTTGAGTTCTATTATACAGACAGAACAGATAAATAACAGAAACACTCTTACCACATCCTGCTATCACGGCAAGTTTAACAGCTTGAATTTACCAGATACTTTGGCTAGATCTTTAAGCTCAAAATTTTGTTTCTTGATTCTAGCTCTCCAGTACCTGTATGGTCAAACAAAGGTAGCACTGTTGATTCAGACAGAGAGATTTCACAGAATCGACTGACAATATCTTGCATGATGTGGGCCTTCACTTTATGGGAACTCCTCCTGTGGTAGGGAAAGAAGAGCTTCAGTCAGCAAGAAGTGAGGTGGGAGACCTGCAGCTGGTGTAGTTCTTCTGGCAGTGCTCCTGGTGTTTGCTTCAGGCTGCAGCTGTCTTAGCCAGTTCCCATGAACTTATGAACTGTCATAATACATACAGAGAAGGTCTTAGTTTTCTTTTTTTTTCTTGGAGGCCTTTTGCTTGTGACCCATTCTCTTTTTCAATTACTCTGTGCATGACCAAACCCTGTGTGAGTTAGATGCAGCACTTGCTTCAGTATACAGCTTGACACTTTGTTCCTGGGGTCTGCCTATATTCACCACGTCTGAAAAATCAGGCATTTATGTATCTGTGGATTTAGATGTGCAGCTTAAGGAACTTATATTTTAAAATAAAGACCTACTCGTCTTTAAATAGAACTAATTCATTTGGATTATAGTTCTGTTCTGATTAAATTAGGGTCAGCTTTGATGATTACCAGCAACAGTTTTCTTTTGGATAACCTGCAGTCAGAGCCTAAAATTCAGTGTCTTTCTTTGGATATGTACAGGCATTAAAAATGTGGAACTCACCTACTTGAGGGTTGTTTTCCTTTATTAGGTAATTAATAAAGGTTGGATGTTACTTCATGGGGACATTTTAAGAGTCGAGTACTATGGACATCTCACATTCTCAAGACCCAGGTGCTAGAACAATGACATACATTCATGAAAGGAAATTTAAAAATGAAACAGTTTAAACCAAGCAAGTGACTAGCCTTTAGTAAAGCATATATTGAAGAGTTGGCCTAGACTTCTTTGTTAGAGCGTGAAGTATCATTTGATCTCATTTCCTACTGTTATAACTGTTTGCTGTAGCCAAACAGTTTGGCATCTGAAGGCTTCTGTGTGGTTCTGGCCAAGTATTTATGTGTGGATGTTGCTTTCCCTAGTTCCAGTCCATTGCCAGACTTGGCATAAAGAAGCAGGGAAATTACCATTCAAACAAATCTTAACAACAACTAGTTAAGCAAGTCTTTGACAGAAAAAAGAAGGTGTAGAACATATATTAAAATACTTGAACATATAGATTGATACCTTGAAGCTACTGTACTTGAGTACAGCTGAGCAGGTTTTTTTGTTCTCTAACAAAAACAGTATTTCTGGCTAAACCTGAAAATATGTTCAGTTCCCATTTATGGTACACATGTTATGGCACTGAGTGTTTGTAAATCCCATGTGAAAACAGATTTAAAAATCACTAATGTATTGCCACAGCTTATATGAGGCAGCTTGCAGAGGTTTTTTATTACACAGAAACAGTATATTTCCAGTTTTACTAGTTCAGGTTTTACCAAAATCATACTTTAAGGGGAAAAGTCAGCTTTTCTGGAAATCTCACTAGATATTGTAAAATGCAAATAGGCAGAAATGTCTATTTTCAGGTTTTTTATGTTCAGTTCAGCTGCCACAGTCAAGTTTAAGAAAACCCCACAACTTCTATTCCCTTGACATGAAAGCTTACTGTCAAACCTTTTTTTTTTTTTTTTTTTCCCAGCTGCAAACACATGTATTTAGTAAGCTCTGTGAAGAAAAAACTGTACTATAAAGTTAATGCACCAGCTGTGTAACAAAGTCAGGGGTTAAATCTTTCAAGGAGCTGGCATTTCAAGGCTGTATTGCATTCTCCTCTCCATTCAAACTTCTTTAAACAAACGTGCTTTGCATTTCACCTGTGACCTACCTGGCTGCATGCCTTCTTGGGGCCAAATCTTAGCTTTATCATGTTGGTATTTTGTAAACAGTTAATTGATAACATTGTTGAACTTGTGTGACTGAAATTCACAGACACAGCAAGTAAATGCAATAGAAAATGAGGTTTAGGGTAATTTGCAGGACAAAAATACAATTTTAATTAAAAGTTTGTTTCATTGGGATATACAATGTCAAACATGAACTTGTGTTATTTCTAACTTCTAATTCTGATTTTATCAGTGCTAACAGTGCATGCACACACACTGCCAAGTTCTGCCCTCTGGAAATGTAAGACAGATAAATAAAACAAAAATGTAGAACAGAGTCCATGCCCCAAAGCCTTAACTGAAAATATTTTTTGTTTTAAATAAAACTTGTTACATAACAGATTATCAAACTAATTATGTTTTTTCAGATAATGAAAGTTGACAGTTTACATCAGAAAGGTCAACAAAAGAAGAACACCTATAGAAACTCTCATTAATATTTCCTAAGTCTTAAATGGGAATTGTCAAAATTGTCCAAAAAAAGACCTTATTCTCTGTGATAGATCTTGAAAAGAAAATGTATTAAACTCTACTTCTTATATCAATGTCCAGTATAAATGGTATTCTTCCCTCACACACAAGAATTTTGAGATGTGCTATTTGAATGATGTGTGATCTACATTTTTTCAGATATTAACTGTAAGAATCTCTTCCCTGCTTGGAACAATTCTAGTATTCTATTTTCTCAGCTTCTCCAGACCTGTCATTGTCACAGAGTATTACACACTATTTCCTCAGTTCAGTTGAAGTGTAGCTGTAGTTTATCTCTCTCTCCTGGTATCAAAAGGCTAAAAGTCACACCCACTTATTATTGTTTAAAATTAATGTTAATGAATATAATTTTGTCAGTACAACTGCTAAAATCTCCTGTGCATAGGATGCATAGACAGATAATGCACCTGTTCTGTCTCTCCACAGCCGTTAAGCTGATTCTACACTTACACAGCTCTAAGTTACTGTTTTGGTTTCATCAGTGTCACATTGAGATAAAATATGAACAGCTGGCTGCTTTCAATAGGTTTTGCAGGCAGTGCTGGGAAATAAAGATAACTCAATGGAAAGAATGTTTTCTCATGTTTGACTAAACAGCATTACTAAGAGGGCTAGAGAAGTAAGACTCCTCCATCTGTGCAACACATTCCATCAACTCATTTGTTGGGGGGCTCTGCTCGCTTTGACACAGTTTTCCTCTGAAGTTGATTTCCTCTTTATTTTAGTTTTATTATATCAAAAATATCCTCTGTATTTCATGTATCATGCCTTGAGATTTTTCTTTTCTGCCTACTGAAGAAGAGGCAGTTTTCCCCTCGTGGCACTTCCCTTTACAGCAAGAAAGGAGAGGGCCTTGTAGTTTTAATTTACTGTTAAGAGAGAAAGAACTATTTATTCAGTAGTTCTCTGGCTATCAGTAGTGTAGATTTTCCTCCACACCTGCAGATCCATGAGTGCCTGAAGAAGAGGGTGTGTGTGTAAAAACTCAATCAGCTGGTTTAGCAAGAACTTCCTCTCCCTACATGCCATGAACCACACTTAAGAGCAGCTATATTAATAGAATCACATAGACATCCCTAAGTATACGAATAAATTCCCAGGCTGGGGCAAGCAACCCTGCTTCCCAGACATCTCTTAAGGATTTTGCTAAAAGAAAAGAACCTTCTTAATTCTAGAGTCCTATAAATGGAGACAATTATTTGACACCATGGTTTCGGATTTTCCCACAGAGCAGTGGTAACGTATGGCAAAGGAGCAGTGTTACAGGCAGACTTGCCCCAGAAGGGATCCTACTGCTAGATTTCCACCAATACAAATGAGCTCACTAACACTATGCTCCCATTGAATGGAGGCAAGAAAACCCTAAAATGTGGCTTAAAAAACCCTTTAATGGATTGCTTTATGTACAGCATATGTGAAGAGCCAATGATACCTTGTACTTGAAAATCAAGGAAAGCTTTGAAAGAAGGAGTTTTTTCACTTGAGGGAGCATAAGATACTGAGATAGAAGGGGTTTTGTGGATCACTCTGTCCAGGCTTAACTCTGTGTAATGTAGTTCCAACACTAGTAAACAATCTAAAAACTAATAGGATTTCATGGCCTCACTATTCTTGTTGAATGCCACCACAATGAGGGCTAGTAATTCTTCTGATTTCTAGGCTGTATTTGTCATGACCATCTTATGCCCACTTGTTCCCATCTTTCATCATCAGTGGCCCTTCTCCACTGTTCATCACCTGATGTGTATAGAGAGCATTCTTATTCCCTCTCAGCCTTTGTTTTACTAGGCTAAACAATCTGGCTATTTTTGTCTCTTTGCATTAGTTTTGCCAATCCTGTGATTATGCTGATTTCTTTTTCTACAGTCTACAATGCAAATTAGGCTTTTTCAAGCATGGGTGATCAAAGCTTTTCCAGATCAGCTCTCACTAGTGCTCTGTATAATGGCATGCATGCTTCTAATTTCCACCCCATTCTTCAGTTTATCTTAGGATCATATCGCATGGAGAGGGTAGGAAGGTCATAGTTATGGTGTGATCAACTCACATACCAAAAATTTTTCCCCTCTATTGTTTCTAACCAATGTCTTCCATTTCTACCAGAAATCTCTGTCACTAGTTTCTATTACCTTACACTTTATGCTATAAAATTTCATCTCACTTCTATTATTCTAGTTCTCAAGGTCATTAAATTCTCCCTGTGTGATATTCCAGTCCTCCACTACATTATCATTAGGCGTTATGTATGCTTTTTTTCAAGAGGATAGTGGACATCTATTAAATCTTCTTCCACATACCTTTGTCTCTTCCTCTTAAGCAAACTGGATTTCAGATCTTTGACTTCAGAGTCTAATTCTTACTGTACCACGTGCAGATGTAGAACAAAAACACACAGAGAAAAGCCAACATAGTTTGTCTGGGATGACTTTTCAATAGTAACACTTTTGTTATACTACCAAATGTATTCAGTTCTTGATACTGTTCCAGAAAATTACAAATGTTCAAGGTTACTCCTGAATCAAAGGCAAATCATAATGCACTGTAGAGTTGCATCATAGCTATGTTTTTTTTGATAGAAGTGAGAATTCTGTGGTTTTATTTGGGCAAATTTAGCAAATCCATGTCTGAAATAATTGCTCAGATATCCATGCAGGTATCCCAAAGATAAATTTGCAACTTAAATACGACTAAAGAATAACTTTCTAACTTCCATTTGTCATCCAATAGATATAGAGAAGAAACCCTTTTTTTGTTCCAAATAGTTCTTGATAGTGTTTATTTAAAACCAACAAAGAAGCATTAAATACAAAATTATCTATAATAGTAGCATCTCATATTAACTACCAGGCTGCTTTACTGCATGATAGTGTGTATTTTCAGACTGTTTACTATCTAAATGCTAGCACATTTTATGGAACAATGGAAACAATGTAAGTGGAAAGGGTTTTGGTAGAACAGTGTGTAGATCAAGGAGTGTCACGTGTGAAAGTGAGTTGTGGCAACTACAAACATTTGCCATAATGAACTCCTTAATTCAGAGTATTTAGTCAGAGCAGGCAGAATATCTGTGGTTTCATAGCATTACTAAAAGTTTTGTCTGTCATTTGGAAATGTAAAGCAACTGTAAGGTAATGGACATTCAGCTCCTTGACATGCCACTGGGTGAACCCAGAAACAGTTTGATTTTTACACAACTTGTAAAGTTCTTTGTATGTTGGGGATTTTTAATAGTGCAAAACAGTCTCTAGAAGCTTGTAAGGTAATCACTTCAGGGAAATGTTCAGATGTACACATTTACATATGGAATTTCTATTGGAAGTAAATGAGAGTTCAACACCATTTATGCCTTTGAAAAGTGTCCCACTGGGAAATGATCTCAATGACTTTTCTTCTACGTTTTCCTAAGATATGTAGAAGATACGTAGCATTTCCTACGATGCTAAAGGCATCTGGATTGCACATTTCTAATCAACGAGATGTGAATGAAAAAGTATTTCTAACAAAACATAAATGCAAAGTCGCTTCAGAAAGGTTTGGATCCATGTATCTTGTAAGAGCTATTTTAAGAGCTGACAGTTTACTGACGCTGTTCTTCTTGCCTTTTTTCATCAAAATATATAGAAAGAATATGTTAATTCTCTGACTGATAATAATTAAATATAGTGCTATTGTTTTGTACAATATACGCATAAAGGGTCTATTTTTAAATCTGTATCAACTTGCATATTATTTTTACTTCTTCCAGACAGTGATAAACAGTATGTTCTGTGTGTTTGCATGCAGTATGTTAGCTACTACCATGCAGAAAGAAAGAAATATTTCCAGAGATACTAAGTACCATCCAAGGACTCAGTCTTGCAATGACATCTGAGCAAATTCAGGGTCTTCCAGAAGAGCTTCTTAGAGGATAGTACTGTAAGAATGAAAGCGAAAGAGTCGGTTAAGGCAAAAGATAGAGCAAATACAAAAGGATATTTGAAAAAATCCTAAAGCCTTCATTTGTAGCCATATTGTTTATATACTTAAAAAACCTAAACAAAAATGATGTGTCAAAATTGAGGGGTGTATGTTTTATCAGAACACATATTCAGTTTGAAATACAAAAATGGAACTTGAAGGAATGTCATACAAGGAGCGGCTAAGGGAACTGTGGTTTTTTAGTCTGGAGAAGAGGAGGCTGAGAGGAGACCTCATCGCCCTCTACAGCTCCCTGAAAGGAGGGTGCAGAGAGCTGGGGATGAGTCTCTTTAACCAAGTAGTAAGTGATAGGACAAGAGGGAATGGCCTCAAAACCCAGGGAAGGTTTAGCCTGGATATTAGGAAGCATTTCTTTCCAGAAGGGGTTGTTGGGCATTGGAATGGGCTGCCCAGGGAGGTGGTGGAGTCCCCATCCCTGGAGGTGTTTAAGAGTCGGGTCGACATAGCGCTGAGGGATATGGTGTATTTGGGAACTGTCAGTGCTGGGTTGATGATTGGACTGGATGATCTTCAAGGTATTTTCCAACCTAGACAATTCTGTGATTTTGTAATTCAGCTGAAATCCATTGAAATGTGGTGGTTTGCACTTCATCTGTAATTTGCAAAATGAAAGAATTTGTTTCAGTCACAATATTTATTTCGAGTTCTGTTTTCTCTTTCTCTTTGTTTCAGATTGCCTGTGCAATGCCACCTTTCATGACCACTAACCTAAATAAGTAATTTTTTCTTTTTATAGGTTCTCAACCTAGTACAGTCCTATGTCACGCTGAGAGTCCCCTTATACGTCTCTTATGTTTTCCACTCACCAGTGGGTGTGGGAGGCTGGCAGCATTTCGACCTCCAGTCAGAGCTCCGGCTGACTTTTGTGTATGACACTGCCATCCTGTGGAAGGATGGGATCGGTAGCCCACCTGAAGCAGAGCTCCAAGGTGAGTGTTGGATTTCTTGCCATCGAATGTGAGTTCTTTTACTAAGAGTGTAATTTGCACACAGTAGGATGATTTTTCAGTTATTCAAATACACACACACACACACAAAAAAAAAGTATATAATTTCTTATCAGTTACAAACAATCTGTCATTTTCTAGCACTCACAGTTCTCTGCTGCGGTGTTTATAAAAACCATGTAAAGTTGACATCAGTTCTTTTATTGCAAAGAAAGATAGTTGTCTTGCTGTGTTTTAAGTACACATGCAAAACTTAACACATTTATTTCTACTCAGAACCTCAAGGTTCACTATGTATTCATATTCTGTTACCACACAAGATGTTTGCACTTTAATGAAAAAAAGAAACTTTTCTGTGATACCATTTTCTTCTGGCCCTGAATGTACAGTTTCAGAAACTTGATATTTTGAAAACATGAATTATGAAACATTCAAAAGATACAGAAATATATAATGGGTATACTAGCCTGTCCTATGTGTTAGAGTAGTAAACTGTGAAACATTCTTTAAATGTCATAGATACTGTCAGTGAATGTTTGTGACTATAATTAGTCATTAAATCAAGCTCTATCATTACAGAATTTACCTTTGCAGAGAGGTTTTGGGTTTTTTTTTAAATAGTGGCATACAGTTGTCTGTGAAAGATTAAAATCTATAGTTACACCTATATGCTGCTTTGTTCTATTTATGCAAATTTACTTAGTTTTTCCTAACATTAAGCTTCAGGTGTTCCATATCTGTCCCAACCTAAGAGAGAATACAGACACTCACTCCAGTGAACAGAAAAACATTTTTTGTTTCTGCAAACTGTATATGACCTACAGGAGTCATTGCTATGCAATTTCTATCCTCATGTTAAGAGCAGCAAATGAGGAGTGGCAAGGGGGGATCTACAGTGCATTAAGAATGAAGCACATGTCATGCCATGCCTAAAGAGTAAGCCACATGCCACAAATTGTATGATGTACTAGTCACTGAACAGCGATCAATCTAATCTTCAGTCTCTGTAGTTATGTGGTATGTCTAACGCCACCATTTTCCTTTCTTTGATGCTTCAATTTTTCATTTCTCTGTTTAAGAAGCTGATGGCCAGGTCTTTGGAGATGCTGAACACTGGCAGCTCCCTTTGAAAACAGCCAGCACAAAACACATGATAAACACAGTGAGGTAGTGGAGGGTAGACTCCCAACATAGCCCAATCTGATTTGGGAAGTATTTTCCTACTCCACAGCCTTGTACAATGAGCAGCTGTTTTTCTGGGCCAGGAGGGGTTACCTAGTTTCCAATTTATTTCTGTACTTCTGGATCCATATAATTGTTCTACATAAATTCTACATAAAATTGTAAAGCAGTCAAGGTCTTCTAAAGCCATAATTCATACACATATATCTTTCTAATGTACCAGTACATATGATTGGTACAGGTGATTTTATATGGGTGGTATACATTCACATTGGTGAGTGTGTTAGGTTTCTGACACATTCATGGAGGAACATTCATGCTCCTGGTAAGCAGAATGGTGGCACATCACTGGCTGGCTGTAAGGGAGCACTGGAAGAAACACCTGAACTCTGAAGCTTTGCAGAACTCTAGAGAAAAAGAGACTTGGCTGCAAGCTACAGCAATAAACCACTTGTGGTGTACAACCAAGACCTTATAACCGGAAATTAGGAAACGTTTGGCCCATGTTTTGGGTCAGTTTCATGCCAGAAATCACCATCAATGCAAAGCCTGTCAGAATGAGTTCATGGATTCAAGCACCCTCAAGGAGATTGCCACGGAAGCCACAAACAATGCTGATGGGTGTCTTGGGACAATAGATAGGGAGGCACTGGTAAAGAGTATCTCTGAAGCAGCTTTCACTGATAGGCGCCAGCTTGAATACCCGATGAAAACAAAAGTGTTCTTCTTTCTATAGAACCCCCTAGCAACATTCTGTTGCCTGAAGACAAACTGTGCTGTGGACTTTCCTCAGCCTACTAGAGTGACTATGGGTCCATGATAACATGTAAAGCCTTGACTTTGCAGGGAGGTTATGTATGTGCTTTGGAAAGCTGAGGCATTGTGAAAACTCTAGGCCCCACTGTGTAAATTCCTGTTTGAGAAAATCTTGAGTCAACCCAAAAGGCACGAGCAGGCCCTCTCCCAAACAACTGACATGCCAAGGGGAAATGAAGGAGTGGAGCTGGTGTCTCATAGGAGTGTGATTTTTCTGACATCTGCAAGTGGAATAAACCTTGTGAATTCGCTTCTACTGCCAGGTTCCCTGTACCCAACCAGCATGCGTATTAGTGAAGAGGGGCGCTTGGTTGTCAACTTCAAGACTGAAGCCCGATTTCATGGTCTGTTTGTGATGTCCCATCCTGGTAAGCTTAATCTACACTTTACCAGTACTATAAAACCAAAAAGACCCCTCCTAAATTTTATACTATTTATTTTTCTTATTTCTGCTACTGATACCTGAATTTTTTATGTACTGTGCTCTTCAGATAAGGACTTTTCCTCTATTTTGTATTTTTTGCTTGTCACTGATTACTTTATTCAGATTGTCAAATTTAATGAAATATGAATGAATCTGATGGAAACCAGATAGTTCCACTTGATCAAGAGCCTGATTTATGAAAGATTAAGATCTAGGCCATTCTGCCCATTAGGGATCTATAAATATATCTGGTTTTAATCCAAAAGTTGTGATTAGCTATTTACTTATGTTGCCCTAGGTACTTATATAGTGTTAAAATTTCTTTTCTAACTTGAAGACTTTCTGGGTTATTTAGACCTTTTTCAGAAAGTAAGAAAAGGTTTTGTGTGAGCATTGTACCACTCTGTTAATGAAACGTTCTCACTGCCATTCAATTAGTCATTGCTGAGGACCTGATCCTGCAATTTAATCTGTTTAAACCCCACTGCCTTTATTCAGAATAATCACAGGTGTAAGACTCTGTCTACAGACATAAATCTGACAATGAATGGTGGCCATGGAAAAGATTATCTAACTAAATTAAATTTCTGAACAATAATAAGAAGGGAAAAAATTGATTTTAAGAAATCTCTTATTTTTAACTCAGTTTTATTAACCTATAAAACTCCTTCATAGTGCTTCTACTTTTTCTCAGCTGTCCTCTAGCATGTTAAGTTTTGCCTGTCAGGCAGAGCCGAAAGAGTTACATTGCTAAGAGAAATTATTTTGTGTTCCCTAGGCTGACATTCCAAGTTTAAAACAGGAGGGATTATAGATCTTTGCCATTCCACTCTCACTGTTTTGCCTGTCTGCTAAATTTAATCTTCATAGAGTTCTGGTTGTGTAGCCCAAAAGCAACTATTTAATAGACACTTGAACAAGAATCAAGGGGGCCCAGCTGTGTTGACTTTAATTGATTTTGTTAGTTTCAGTTAATAAAACCCAGTGCTGTGTAAAGGTATTAACATCAACTATGGCATTATGGTTTATGAATTATTGGGAATGTTTTTCAGGCTCTGAGACTTTGCAGTCAAACACTAAAGGTGACAAATCTGTCTCTTGACATATTTCTAGCTTCATCTCTAACTTCCATGGTTATGTCAGCTGATCACCCGGGCCTTACATTTAGCCTCAGCCTCATCCGAAGTGAGACAACATACAGTCAGCCAGTACAGCAGTGGAGCTTTGTTTCAGATTTTGCGGTAAATCCTCAGCCTTCGCTGTGTCTTCTGTTGCCCCAGCCTGTTAGTTAGAATGTTGGTGGAACAGGAGTCTCTTTCTCTCTTTTTTTCTTCAGGTTCGAGACTATTCTGGAATGTACACCGTGAAGCTGATAGCTTGCACCACTGCTCCACATCAGGAATACAGCCTACCAGTGATCTGCAATCCTAGAGAGCCAATCACTTTTGATCTGGATATCCGATTCCAGCAGGTACCACTCCAATGATACCTTCATTGTGTTTCCTTTTTAGTCTGATTCCCAAATTGTCTTTGTTGCTCTTGTAATGGTAGTGCTAGAAACTGAATTTACTTGCTTATAAGCAAATCAATTCCTAAACTGGTAGGACAGCACATACTCCTCTCCTGCTGTTTAACCAGTTTTACCCAAATGGGAAAAGCTAATGTAGGAACACAAATGTTTTTTTCTCCTCAATGGATGGCCAGTCTTTGATAGCCAATAAGTTCATTGACGTTGGGTTGGGGGATAGTTACTGTGATATGAACTAACCTTTGAGAATTCTTTACTTGTCTGTTGGCTTTGGTATGACATAGTTTTATCAGATAATTAGAAATATGTAAAACTATTATCAGAAGGTTTTCATCTGACACAAAGATCAGAGCTAGATCTCTGGTATTAAAAGGGGGACCTTCAGAGGAAGATTCGTTCACTCCTAAGGTAGGACTTCCTTCACCGACTATAGAGGAAGTGTAGACAGCCAACAGTGGTAAAACGCTTAGCTTTAAGACCCACGAAAGTCAGACAAAACCTACCTATAGCAATATGGATCACATGGGAACATGGGAACAGGCAAACAGCATACCTTTCATGAAACTCAGCTGTAAAGTTGTGTTCCTGGGAACAAAATATGGAGAAATGGACTCCACTGTAGAAAGCACTTACTGAAAAAAATCTGGGGGTCATGTGGGATAGTTATCAGAACATAAACTGGCAGTTTACAGTGTTATCAAAAGGGCTAGCATGACCTTGGGATGTGTAAGGAAGAAGTGATATAATTTCCATTATTTGGGGCCAATACAACTAATGCTGGAACAGTGTGGCTGTGGTTTCATGCTCATTAATAGTATAGATGTATGCTATTAAATCATCTTACAGTATAAATCAGATCCGGATCAGTCAGGAACACACAATCATTTTTCTGTTGAATGAGCCAGAGTACACAAGGGAATGTGAGCAGTCTTTATGCTTTCATTTGACATTATGCCAGCTATGGGAGAACAGATGGCTCCTGATATGGCATTAAGTCCTGGTGAAGCAGAGAGATGATACATGATCTGAAATGAAACCTGCTTTCTTAGAGTTAACCAGCAAAACATTTTGAAAAAGTTTGAATGGAGAGGGTGAGGGGAATTTATACTAGTCCAGCACTTCATCTTTTGTCTGGCATTTCAAACCTGCTTTCTTATAGTTAACCAGCAAAACACTTTGAAAAAGTTTGAATAGAGAGGGTGAGGGGAATTTATACTAGTCCAGCACTTCATCTTTTGTCTGGCATTTCTAACCTGCTTCTAGGAACTCTAAAGCAATTCACAGTTGTGCTAAACCACAGCTTGCGTCTGGTCCTAGTATAAACAAGAAGACACTGCTAATTCAAAGAAAATGCAAAAGAGCTGCAAATATCATTGCAAAATAGGCTCAGTAGCCTAGGGAGAGACCTAACTCTTACCTGGAAGAAGCTTATGACAAAGAATCAGGAACCATGACTAAGAACTGCCCTGGAATAAATAAATGGATACTATAGGGGTCATTATATCAGATAAAGCTTGAACAATACAGTATATGGAAGTTTCAGGTACATCAATTTAGAGTAAGGATAAGGTACAACATTGAAATGGTATCATAATCACAAAGGACTGTGGCCAGTTAGTTCCCCATCACCAGCAATTTTCAATCCAAGACCAGCTCTTTTTCTTGAGAAACTCGTAGTAAAAGGAATTCAGGAAATTCTGTGGCCCATGATATTGTTCCCTTTGATCATAGATTGAAAGACTATCTGGACTTAAAACAGGTTCCAAAAAAGGAGCAATTAGCAGCAGTACAGTAACACAAATTCAGTAGGCAGTATCTAGCAGTTTACTTGTAAGATTTTCTAGTTATTCTGCAAAAATAAGTAAGCATTGTTATCCATTGTTTTAGAAATAAGAAACAAAAGACAGAAGTGAGCATGAAAGGACTTAGACTAGGAAACACCTGATACCTTGCACAGGCCCACTTCATCCAGTACTGGGGTCCCCAGTGCAAGAAAGACATAGATCTGTTGGAGTGGGTCCAGAGGAGGGCCACAAAATGATCGGAGGGCTGGAATACCTCTCCTGTGAAAAAAGGCAGAGAGTTGGGACTATTCAGCCCAGAAAAGAGAAAGAGTGAAGGAGACTTTATTGCAGCCTCCCAATATATAAAGGGGGCTTATAAGAAAGACAGAGGGAGACTTTACCAAGGGTTGTAGTGACAGGACAAGGGGCAACTGAAAGAGGATAGATTTAGATTGGACATAAGGAAGAAATTTTTTACAATGAGGATGGTGAGACACTGGAACAAGTTGTCCAGAGAAGCTGTGGATGCCCCCTCCCTGGAAGTGTTCAAAGCCAGGTTTTGTGTCCCTGCTCATGTCAGGGAGGTTGGGCTAGATGATATTTAAAGGTGCCCTCCAACCCAAACCACTCTATGATTCTGTGAAGTCAGTGAGTCAGGTGTCACAACTGGACCAAAATTACTTTGACTGTAAAGTCTAATGATGAAATGATCACAGAATCATGGAATCATAGAACAAGGTTGGGAGGGAGTATCATCTGGTCCAACCTTTCTGGCAAAAGCATGGTCTAGAAAGACAACTCAGGACCCGTGGGACAGAACAGGGGTTGTTTCTCCCAATTCTTAGTCTAGTGCTCCAGCTGCTCTTCTGAATTATCTTCTTCAGCTTTTTAATATGAGATTTTTCATTTTCTTGGAAACTTTTTGTTCTAATTTCCTTCACAATTGTTTTCATTGTTCATGAGTGAGGGACCATTTTAATAAATATCAAATATCAAATAAATATCAAATAAATATCAAATAAATATCAAATATCAAGAAGACAATATATTTGGTGTCTCCCCTCTGGAGATTTTGGTTCAACATTTCCTTCTTTATCTGCCCAGCTCCTTTTTCCTCTCTCTGTGGCTCCTGAAGAGGGAAGCAGATAGCCTAGAACACTAGTGAGGATTGTATTACCACTGTCTCGCTCTGGGATTTCCTGAACATGAACAATAGTCAGCTTCCAAGCTCTGTTTTATCCCAGTCCTTTCAGCTCTCCTTTCTTTAAATGTGCATGACTATTTCCTGACAGAAGCTCTTCCATAATCAGGATACTTGCTGCCCTGGGATGGACCGATCTGAAGAGCTCTCTGCTTCTTGAGGTACCCAGTATCTCATGGGCTTTGGTCCCATGGAGGTGGGGATGTCTACCATGAGTGATTTGCACTGTCACCAAGTCATCCATATGCAGAGTTAACAGGCATGGCAAATAGGCAGAATAAATTGACAGTACTCTTTTTACCTAGAAAATCCTCACAGATTATTTTTTTAAGAATTCTTGTTTAAAATGCCTCAAATGCACATGAAAATAATTACATTTAAACTACCGTCTTAAATAATAGCTACATGTCAGCCACTGGCAGCACTAAGACTTAACACATTAAACTGAAATAAAAATAGTAACATAAAATAGGATGCCTAGATGCCTAAGAGATGTATTCATGCCTATATTCATAGTATTTCCCCATGCCACTGCTCTTACCATTGTTGTAAACTGTGTGGCTGAAGTCCAGTGCCTTTAGCTGAATACACACTTTCCTATTCAGTGGACTTTTATTCTACCCAGGAAGAGCTTGATGAGGACATGCTTGATTCTCTTTCAGAACCACAGCTGGAAACCAGTTGTGCCAGTCAGGTATTTGAAGCTGTGGGACTGCAGTCCAACAACCTGACTCTGAGGCATTTCTAAGGAATCGTTCCAAGAAAATTGAAATTCTTTTTTCAATTATTATTTCTGTGAAAATTCTATGGGGGTAGGGTTCCTCTTTCTGAAGAGTAGCTGTGGGTTTATGAAAATATTTCAACTATACATTCTTCTTGCCAGATCCTGGTGCTTTGATAGTTTGGGGACTCTACTGGGAAAAAAGGATTTGAAGAAGAATAAATGTGTCAGCTGTATAACTTCCAGCAGTAGTTTCCATTGATACTGTTATATCCGTTTCAATCAGCCCCTTGTCCATGAGCCAGCAAGAATGTTTTCTTTCTGTTTTCCTTCCTTCCTTTACACACACGTATACATATGTATACATAAATACACATACATATGATAGCGGGTTTTTATTTGTTTAGTGGCCTGTTGTTCTTTTTTTTCTTTTTCTTTTTCTTTTTTAAATGTGTGTATCTTCCACATTGTTTCCTCAGGTACGCTGCATCTTTTTAAACTTTGGGGTCTCCCCAATTCTTCTGTTCAATATTTTATTTCCCTTTTGTTATGCCATGTCCCTGTATAGTTTGCGTTCAAACTTGTTAAAAGGCTCAGTGAGAACCTGCTACTGATAGTATTGGTTTAGTTCATTCTTGTAATCAAGAAAAAAACCTAGATAACTATGACAAATATAAAAAGATAAATATTAGCATAAAAAGATGTTCAAATGGTTATATGCATTTTCACATGTGTGATCTGATACCCTGCAGCATATCAGAAGAACTGATACTTGCAAATAAATCCTCAGCAATGTGTGCTTTCAAGTAATTGGCAGAAGATCAGAAGCAGAGGTGGGACTTGGGTGGAAGAATGAAAATGGGATAGAGAAAACAGACTGTGATGAATCAGAGAGAGACAAGTTATTGAGGGAAATATTTTCCTCATGTTACCCCCACACATAAGTTGCGCTGGGCACCTTCTTGGCTGGGATTTGGAAGAATGTGGTGGGAAGAAACTAACCTAGTATCCTATCAAATATCACAGATGCCGATAAGGTAGTATGCATGTAAAATATGTAGCAATATATGTCTAGTACAAAGAAGTCTTTTGGGTTAAACTGTATTATTGCATGTAGGTGTGTGTAACTAATAAATAATTTGGTTTAAGTTGTTAAAGGATACTTGTTGAAGAGCCTGATGTTGTTGTGTTTTAGGTCAGTGACCCAGTGGCTGCTGAGTTCAGCTTGAATACCCAGATGTTCCTCCTCTCCAAAAAGACACTGTGGCTATCTGATGGCTCAATGGGCTTTGGTCAAGAAAGTGATGTTGCTTTCTCAGAAGGTATAGTTGTGCACAAATCATGCACATTTAATATGTGTTCTACACTATCATGATCCTGTTTCAGTCAAAACAAGATAGGAGTAAGGGGTTGGGTTTGCTGCTTGTGTTCTTTTGCATTTGCCTTTGCTACCTGGCAGCATCAGACCTGTTGGCCAATCTGCCCTGAAACTTATTTCTGAGGGTTACAGTACTGGTGCCATTTCTCATAAGCTGAGCACTTTATAAACATTGGCTGATATTAAGAATATTCCTAGTTGATAAGGGAATATTACACAGTCTTTCTGTTGTGGGTGAGTGTACCAGATCTGGCCACTACATTGCTGTGCTTTGCATCTGTGGCTAAAACAGTGTTGATAACATGCCAATGTTTTGGCTGCTGTGCTTGCACAGCATCAAGACTTTCTCCCTTCCCCCTGTCCTCCACTGAGTAGGCTGGGGTTGAGATGATTGATTCAATTGGAACATCTCTCGATTGACCTAAGCTCCACATTGTTGTAAAAGTAACACAACATTTCCCCTTTCCTTGTCCAGATTCTCAACCTTCCTTACAACTTTCTATCGTATATATCTGACCACTGCACACAGTATGCTTTTCTTGCCTGTGTAGCAATGGCCCAGGTTATTTGTACAGGCCTGGCAAGCATGTTTTATCTTAAACATTATCAGAGAGCTGAAACACAATCACATGCTAGGGAGCCAAGTCTCAGAAAATGTCTCAGTGACTTCTCATAATACTCATTTCACTTGTACAGTATGCCAGTCTTACCAAGTATAAGTAAACTTATGCAGCATGAACAGGAGGATTCTACTGACATATAAAAGAGCACATCTTCAACAAAGTGCATTGTCAGGAGTCCAAAACCTACACCCTGTTCTGGTGCAGAGGAATACATAATATTTCTTTAAGTCACTTTTTTAATGGAGAGTCCAAGTATAGCCCAGAATTAAAGCAGTCCCTGAACTGGTTCAGGTTATATCAACAGTAAATGGCCTCCTACTGCTATTATGTGGCCCAGAGTGCATGGAAGAGTGTGCATGGCCTTTGACAATGGCCATGCACAGCCTTTCCCTACAGAGGAAGCTGGGTAGCAAGGTGTCTTTGGATATAGTTACATTACACTTCACTAAGCTTCTTGACTAGGCTTATTAACTTAGCCTCAACACTGTGCTCAATGTTCCAGTGTAATAGAATGTGAACTGTCTGCACTGTTTACAGGTGATACCATATATGGTCGGGTGATGGTGGATCCAGTCCAGAATTTGGGTGATTCCTTCTACTGTAGCATCGAGAAAGTTTTCCTGTGCACAGGAGCTGATGGATATGTACCCAAATATAATCCATCCAACACTGAATATGGGTGCCTTGCTGATTCTTCATCCCTTCTGTACAGATTTAAGATTGTGGTAAGTATTCTAATTCTGGGAGGATGCACATACATATTTTGAATTCTTTTTCTAAATTCTTTTTTATTCAAAGCCAACTGTTCTTTAAAATGTTCTCAATGGCACCAGATTTTTGACTCGAGCTGCAGACTAGCATGAACCGATGAAGTCAGTATCTTACCTTTCTCCCTCCTGGTTCCATTCTTAATCTTTCTGGGGACACTCATCATTTAGAGTTTGACCTAAGTTAGAATCCCAAGATAGGCTTTTTCTCTGCATTGTCTATAACCACCGACCATAGAGGGAGTCTTAGGAGACATGCAAGTTAAGGACTGGAATTTGTTGCATCTTTAGCTGTCCAAAATGTATTGTATAATGTAAAGTTAGTCATCCAGGTTGCCTCTGTAGTCAATAGGGAAAAAGAGATACCTCTAAAGCTTAGAATATCTGAGATCATTTCCCTTCTGAAAATAAGTATTGAGTAAACCCAGATGCCTACAGACCTGATGCCCAACTTTTAAAGAGTTAACTCTAAGTAAGATGATTATCTAATTATCTAAACTAATGTAGCTGAATGCCTGTTAATAGAAATGAAAGGTTGCTTCTTTAAACTAGGAAATAAACTTCTTACTTTTATTTCAGACCACATTTATGTATCCTTTTTATTTTAGAAATGTAGCTATGGTTGTTGTCTATTGTTTCCTCCTTGTATTTCAACAAAAATGTCTTCAGGCAAGAGATTAAATAGGAGTTAGTACAAGTCAGATGTGACCACAACTGCTTCTCATGTCTTTTGTCTTGCTATTACACTGAATTGCATAAAATAACATGTATAAATTACACAATTTATACATTGCATATAAATATTTGAACTGTTTTTCCTAGAAAAAAAGAATCTTTGTTTTTACAAACTTTTTTCCCTTCATGATTATGTAGGACAAAGCTCAGCCAGAGACGCAAGTCACAAGCTTTGGAAATGTGCTTTTTAATGCAAAACTTGCAATAGATGATCCTGAAGCAATTCCGTTAGTTAAACAACCAGGCTCTGATGGATTTAAAGTAGACTCAACTCCTCTATTTCAGGTATGATTTCTGTAGCTTATTAGCAAGAGTACTGAACCAAGAAAGAAATATTTGCACAAGAAATGTTGTTAACAGTAAGTCATATTGAAGCCAATAGAAAGATTTATTCTGACTCCAGTGACAGTCAAACAGGACTATAAATGCTTAAAAATTTGTAGATATAAAATTTGGAGTGCTTATTAAAAGATTTCTGTGGGGATACTATGCTTTTCTCTTGCTTAATTCCACAGTCTATCCAGAAATTATACAAATTATCTTATGCATTTCTTCTAAGAACTTGCTAAGTTTGTTGTTACACAGCATTGTTTTATTGCTTCCCATCTCACTTGTCAAATACAAAAAATAAAAGAATTGTAAGCATTTATAGTAAACTTCATCAAGATCTAGTTGATACTCATCATTTTCTGTGCAATTCTTTCCTTGAAAACTTGCACATTGTGAAACATCTAAGCACTGGAAAGAGTAGAAATTGACAACTAAAGGGTGCACCTGCTTCTTAATTAAATATAATCCCTCAACTGTGTGTGTTCATCCCTTTGATCTATATAACCTAGCCAGGAGTTGTCTCTTCATTATTTGTCTCTTTAGTATTTGCAAAACTATGTGCAAAACTCAAGTGTACAAATTAGTAGAAAAAATATTGAGATTTTAATCCTATGCCTGAGCATTTAGTATTAAAGGTCACACTGTAAGCAATGGAATATTTAACAGAAAAGTTTACTTACCAGTATAAAAAGGGTTTCATAATCTGCCCCCCATGAAAATGAAAATTCATTTTTTGTATGAAGAATCCATTTCCAGTAATTATAATTATGTATGCAGAAAATATAAGACAAATTCAATGAAGATAGCGTCATCTCATGCAGACTGCAGGGAATCACTCAATCACAGAATGGTTGAGTTTGTCAGGGACCCCTGGAGATTGTCAACTGCAACCCACTGCTCAAAGCAGGGTCACCTAGAGCAGGTTGCCCAGGGCCATGTCCAGTTGGATTTTGAATATCTCCAAGGATGGAGACTCTGCAGCCTCCCTGTTCCAATGTTCAACCATCCTCACAGTAAAAAATTGTTTTCTTATGTTAGGATGGAAATAAAGCCTCAGCCAGGGCCTAGTCAGCTGGCAGGTTGGGCCTAAAGGTCCTCCTCTGTGGTCTGTCTACAGCTGAGGTTGTTTGTGTGACCATTGGTACTAACAGTACCAAAAAAAAAGTGCCAAGGTTAATGCTTCTTCATCAACCGGATAACCATAGAGTCTGGCCATGGAGAGGAATGGAGACCACCCCACCTTAAAACTTTGGTAGAAAACGTGGTTCCTCTGGTGCACCTTGGCACATAGTGGAGGGTTATCTGTGTGCGATTTGAAAGTACTTGTCCAGGCAATCAGTTCAGAACAATGATTGATTTCTTCTGTGTATAGTGCTGTCCCAATTGTGTAGGTCTGTGATGAAATACAAAAAATTGTGTCTTTCTAGGTGTCTTTGGGTAGGGAGTGGTACGTCCACACAATCTACACTGTACGTTCAAAAGAGAATGCTAACCGCGGAATCGGCAAAAGAAGCGTGGAGCACCAGTACCACTCGGTCTTTAGTGGTGGGAGCCCAGGAACATCGACACAGAGACGTCACAAGAGGGGAGCTGAGCAGGACGCAGAACTTGCAAAAGACATTGGAGTAGAAAACAACCGAGGAACAAACATACAGCACATAGCGCTAGATCGCACCAGCAAGAAACAGGTTCTTCAAAGGGAGATTGCAGTCAGTGGCGTTCTCCCCAGGGAACTGAATAACCAAAGTGCAGGGGTCAGTGTAGTCACAATCATTGGTGGAGCTGCTGCCATTTTACTTGCCATCTGTTTAATTGCAATCATCGTTTTGCTTCTAAAATGGAAACAAAATTCTGAGAAGAAGGAAGCTGCAAAGGAGTCGGGCAGCAATGAACCAATGATGCTACCATATAATTACACCAGCGACAGCTCAGAGGTTTGATTCCAAGACCACAGGATTCAAGCCTGAGTCTCCAGAGTGCCTCAAAAAAAAACTTGAACTGCACTTTGTTAGCAGCAGATCATGGTGACTCATGAGGAATAAAGAGTTCACATGCTTCTAGGTGTACTTGAAATTTTTTATTCTGAACTCTTGCTCCCATTATCAACAATAGAAGAATCCATACCAAATCTTCCACTTTGCACAAAAGGTAAACCTGCTGTCCCTATATCATGCACTAATCTTAAGCAGAAATTCAAGGAACTGCATTGTAAGGGAGACATTTTTGTTTTGTTTTTGTATTTTCTGACATTTCAATAAAGTAGAAGAAACTATCCAGAGGTGCTATATATCCTGTCTGCAATAAGAGAGGAAATCTGTTTCTTCAGAAACACAGAATACTTGAGAGGAGGAATCCTTACACTCTTTGGTTAGATTTTGTACTGTTTCTCACAAAGAACTCAATATCTACAATTAGTCTGAAGGATGATGAAGTGCCTTAGGCATGAATCCTCCCTCCTATAAGCTTTTAACTTCACTTAAGCTATACCAGTGATTTTTTTTTTTTTTTTTTTTTTTACTTACGTGTAACTGAACTTTTCCAAAAACCAGCTAGATTAGACAACACAGCATTGAGGACAGTTGCATGTCACAGAATACAATACATACTCTATTCTGCAAATTCCTATTCAGCTATTTAATCTTAGATTTTTTTTTCTTATTTATGTTTATAAAAAGCCAAAGAATGCAACAAATCCAGAAAGAATTTTGTTTTTCACAGAGACTGGATGCTTATGTCCTCTTAATTTTATAATGGATCATGGAAGTGTTGTAAGGTAAATTATATTTGTTAGTGCATGTCCACTGCTGGGAAATGCAAGCGTTAGTATTTCAGTGCCTAGAGAAGATTATAGAGTTAAATTCAAAATGCAGAGGACAAGGTTCTGCCTGAACTGAGCCTAGGAATCATGATAATGAATCCAGCATGTGATTGTCAGTTGCCTTATTAAATGGCAACAAAGTGAAGTATAAATTAACATTTGATTGAATCAAGTAATATTTATTACTGTATAATCACAACACATCTTGACAAACATGCTGGGTCATTGTTGGCATTTTTTAACAAGTGACTACTTTTGCAAGAGTAATTTTAATTTTCTCTCATCATTCTTGATTTGGGTAACACAACAGCATGATGTTCCACAGAAGTTTGGATCAGCAGTATCCCATGTCAGTTCTTACCCAGACAGGACCTGCTCTGTCCCAAAGATATCCTGCCAAATGCTTGGCTATGAAATCTATGTAACCTTCAGGACAGATTGTCCCCTTTGTCACACTAGCGTTATACACAAGAAAGTCCTTTCAAGTCAGTGGAGTTAAACTATATAACGTATATAAAATCCGAATCAGGACACTGAGATTGTTGCCTTGAAATACCTGTTCCCTTCCACCATCTAGTGGTGGTGGGTGTGGGCAGCCCCCAAACTATCTTCAGTTGCAATACACTTGGCATTTTGTATTCTGGGAACCATGCTGCAGAGATCTGTGTTAGCTGAGCAAAATCCAACTTGAAAGCAGCCTGGCTGCAAGCACACAATGCTGCCTCTGAACTAAAAAAATCCATCTACAAGTCTTCCTGGCCTGGCTGTGGTGCTCTGTCACACAGATAGACCTGACCTTAGTAATTCTGCACAACTGTCCTCTGAGCCATAAAGACTGAGAAACATTTAGGTCTACTCGCCTAGGAATGTCTGTGTTATGATTCATGGCACAGTGTGAATATGCCCACAGAGGGACCCATGTTGATATCTCTTGCTCTAGATTTGTATTGTTATGGCTTCACTCATTTAATACGGTTTCATCGGTTTTTCACCAAATGAATCAGATTGGAATCTCTCCTACCTTTTCGAGGTTTTCTGAAGACTGTGATTCAGACTGCTTAATTGAAGGATGTTTGCAGCAACCTAACACTCAAACTCCATTACTAAAATCATGCAGTCATCTTTTATTTTAATGAATTTGAGTTCTAGCCTGAAACAATTATCCACAGGACATGCCCAGTGCATTAGACCTTTTCCCTAGTCACCTGACATTAATTTACTCTTTTAATGAAGTTCATGGTTTTGTGATTCATGTATTGTGTGTGCAAGATTGAGCAAAGACTTAACCCACAGATACTTTTATATTTAGTTTAAGTTCACAACGAAATTGCAAATATAACCTGAGATCAAATTTTCCTTTGTGCCTATATGTGAAATCACTATGATAATGAGAAACGCAGAACTTGTCTCCTCTAGAACCTGCATGTTTGGATAATAACAGTCAATGATTCTACAGTAAAATGGGACACATGTAAATAATAGAACATTTTAATATTTATAAAATGCCTGGTTTGTATAAGCAGAGAAGATCTTTTTTTAAAAATATCTATAAAATACAGAAATAAGGTGTTTATCAGTAGAGCTATTTTTCTGCTTTTGAATTTTAACAGACTGAAATATCATTGAAGTTGCTTGCAGGCAAAATCTTTTTTTTTATTATTATTTCTTTTTGTAAAATCACATCCAAAAACATGTGTTCTACAACCAAAATATGTAGCCCCATAAAAAACTTGATCACTGCTTTGAATAGCATATTATTACAACTTTGTAAAATGTTTAGGTTGATGGGGATTATCAGACTAATGTTTTTCTAACAATATATAAAATAATAGTGCAAACTCGTGATAACAAAGAAAAACACAAAGCAAACACTGAAAAGCTGGACAAGCATGAGTGAGATTCATGAGTCAGATATCAAAGTCCTCTGCATGGGAAGAAAATCCCGATGTTTTCAGTAAGGCCTGCTGGATTTGTCCCATTCTTAAGAAACTGAATTTCTTACAATTCAGTGAACTATAAATCCATCTGTAACAGCATGCCTTTTTTATTATGGCTTCAAGGTTTTAGATTTCAGCAACATGTTTTGGAGGCTTATTAACATTTTCCCTTCTACTTAACAAGTGACCTTGTTTCTACTAACCTGAATAAGTGCCTCATTCCCAGTTATGTGCACAAATATATTAATATTTATGTATCCATGCAATAAACTGAGTATATTTTATATATATATTTAATCTATTTCCAGATTATGTATTCAATCCTCTTTTCCCTGGAGATGCTTATTCTGCTAGCAGTAATACCATTTGTTAAACCATTTATACAGTAATTACTGTGTTTAAATTTGTTATCAATCTCTCAAAAATCTTTCCATGCATATTTATTTGGAACAATTTTTTGCTTATGTCTATGACTGTGATATTTGGCATTTGTATCAGGAGAAAAATAAAACTACTTCTGTTTTGGTTACTGATCTAAAATTTGTGTATGAATATCACACTCTGGAGAGAGGTCAGAGTCTTAAGAAAAAATAATCTGTCACATCCATGGAAGAACATAAACTTACTACTGTGTTTGCAATAAATCTCACTGCTTTGTGCCTGAACTGATTGTTTCCTGCTCGTGAAATGTTCAGCACAGGGGTTGTTTTTTGATCATTGCTGTTGCACTCATGGTTCAAATAGGGATTTTTCTTTCAGTTCCAGCACATGAGACATCTCCACATATCTTCAAGATCTTTGTAGGTTGGATTGCCACATTACTGTGTGCTGGCAGGGTTTATTGTACTAGACTCATCAACAAGTGAAGGTGAGTCTGCAGGAAGCAGTTCTCTTGATCCTGCAGTGCTGATATCTCAGTTGTTTCTTGTGCCAGGTCATTAGATTTTTTTCCCAATGGCAAACGAATCAGGTTAGAAATACATGAGATAAAGATGCAGTGAAACTGTTTTATATATATATGTATCTATATGCACATACTATGATCAAGAAAGAAAAAGCAACTTTGAACCTTTCCCCTCTGGCTCCACCCTGTGTGAAGTGGCCAGCACTGGCTTCTGACTTCTGTGTGAACTTAAGCAAGCACCCACCTGCTTCACTGTTAGAAAGGCTATTCTTGGTGGCTAGTTACACGAGTGACACAGTATATTTACCAACTGCTGTAAGGAAGGATAAACTAGCAGTCAGTGATTCCTGCTTTGCTATGGCTGTTCCCTTCCACTACCTCAATGTTCTCATGTGAATTATACTCCTAGCAGTTACTTAGACTGAGCCAAGCCATCTGGTGTCCTATCTGTGAGCTCTGCCTTGTGATTTGTGCCAGGACAAATCAGATAGAAAATGATTCTGTCCTGCTTCAGTATAAATAGCTGTATACAATCTGGTCACAGGACTATAGCACTATCAATAAATCAAAGGACATTCACTTCCCTCTCTGAGATCATCCACAGTGATCAAGTCATGTCCATGTTTGTTTTGGCACTTAGTGGTACTCTGATACTACTGAGGTGTCCGAGCGTGTTCTAACAGGTCTGAGGATGACTTTCTCTCCACAGCCCAAGCATGGTTACATTTCAGCATTTATAGGAGTCAGGGTTTTTTAATGCATCCTCACTGTCTCTTGAGATAATTACTCAGCTCCTACCTCAAAAGAAATCAGCTCCTACCACTGAATACTTTAGCTTTGGAAGCTGTTCAGTAAATTACTCTCAAGTAATTGACTCTGAGTTTTGGTTTTCTTATTATCTCAAGAAATAATCCATTCAGAATTCACTTGGCACTATTGTTGTTTTGATTACTTAACCATTGACTTCCAGTAAAAATGAAGGGGACATCGAGAAGATTCTTTAATTATGCATCTTGTTTCATTTCACGGCCAATGTTCAAGCATGCGCTGGATTCCTGCTATCTCCTGTTACCTGCATTTTCATGATACAAGTTTTTCCTGAGTGTAAATAAAGTGTTCCAGTTAAACTAGTGCAACTGGAAAATCAGGTGTTAAATTTGTCACCTCTAGCATCTTTTTGACCAGTTTTTGTAGCAAATGCTCGAAGTCAGTTACCATGGAAGACAAAAGGAGGCATTCTGGGTATGTGCATGATGTACCCACCTCTTCAATAATACAATAATTTCTGCTTTTCTCCCTCTTGCATTCACCTCCAAAAAAAGCATATAATAGAACTGAGACAGCAAATGACAAAAAGAATGATAAAAGGTAAGGAATGTCTTCCAAATAGGGAGAGATAAAGTAGATAATCTACTGCTTCCAGTCTTCAGCCTTAGAAAGAAATATCCAATGGAGAGTATTATAGATGTGCATTAAATCCTGAATGTTACAGAAACAGTGAGTAGGGAACAATGTTTTGCTGTTTCTTGTAATATTTTAGAGATTCCACCCATCAAAATTTGCTGGCTAGAAGGATAAAACAAAGTTGGCAATATGTAATCATCAGACCTAAAATTAAAATTCCAAGACTCATTACTAAATGTGTATGAGTTAAAAATAAGTCAAATTCATGGAGGAAAAGTCCATTATAATCAGCTATTTGTTTCAAGAGGTAGTTCAGAAAGCCTGGACTAGAAAAAGCTGACAGGATTCAGGAGAAGGATCAAGCTGTTCATCTTCTCTTTCCTTTCTCTTCTCTACAACTCCACTACCAGGCACCCAACCCAGAAAAGCCACTCTCATGCCCTAACAGTTGTACAAAGAGCTGCCAATCCCAGGAGTAAAATTGATAAGTGAAAAAAAACATAATGTGGTTTGTTGCTTTTTTTTTCTTGGGGTAAGAGGGAATGAAAATTTCCATTTGTCACACCCTAGGTCTCTAATTAGCTGGCTTACGTGCTCCTCACATCTGCCTAGACCTCCTGCTGAGGACTGCTTGAAATGGTAGCATGGGTCCATAACCTTTTCCTGGCACATACCCTGTGAAGGCATATGGTCTGGACAGAATGAGGTAAAGCATCTGGAGAGAGGAAAGTCCGGGCAGAGGTAAAAGATACTGTTGATTATTTTATTTACCTTATAAATGTGCTCCATTTATTCTCTACTGTTTTTAACTAAAGGTTAAAAGACTATTTCTTGGGCTATCAAATGTCTCTTTCTAAAATGTCTATTTTTCTTCTTATGTTTCTAATGGCACCAAAATGATCCTGGAAAAAAAAGAAACATAAATAACAAATTCTTTGAAAGTAGTGGCTCGTGAGGATGTGGTTGGGCTTCTCTTCCATTTCTTTGCAAGAAACTTGGATTTCAATACATCAAGCTACACTGTGTCCCACGGGGACTGGTGCCCCGTATTGTCTGTGAAACAGAGGCTGGAGCAGATTCTGGCTAATTGTTCAGAACAACAAAAGCCTCTGTCTTTGGGGACAAAATGATGTGGATATGTCAAGAGGTTGGCTTCATAGCAGGTGTCCCCCTATGCCCACATCTCATAGCAGAGTCACACAACAGTTCTACAGACCACCTCATCAATGGTGTGCCTTACACAGGCACAGGATTCCTGGTCTCCCATTGTCAGGATCTTGTAATCCTCTCTCCCAGTAGGAGAAAGCAAAAGATTTTTATCCACCCTCAAAAGGCTTCAGCTGGAGAAAAAATTGTGATGGCTTTATGAGCATCAGCAGCTGTCCTTGAATCACCCATAGAACAACTTTCATGGACTCAGGACAGCAGAGGTGCCACATCATGCCCTCAATGTCCCATGCAACCCTAAAGCACCAGAGTGTGCAGTACAGCACAGGCACTCTCAGGGTTCCTCTGCACACCAGGAGGCTTCTTCCATCTCAGGTTGTAATGTCAACCACTAACTTGTCATGCTGCACAGGGAATGTGCTCATTTTATGTCATGTCTTCCAAGACTTCAGAGGCAAAACTCTCAGCAGAGCATGTTCACTTCATCTAAACTCCACTCAGATTCTAACTTAGGTGAACTTCAGTAACAAGGTCCAAAAAAATCCCATTTATGGACTGTATCATGATGGACACAGACACCTAAATGTTGCTGAACAGAAGTGCAACAGAGGAGTGCAATTCTCACTGCTGATTAAGGGTCTACATGCAGGGTTTTGTTATGGAAAAATCTTGATTCACTGACAGTGATTCTCAACCCATCAGGCTGTGCACTGGGATCTAACCTGCCAGCAGCAAGTACCCAGAGTGGTGCGTGCCTGAAATTATTTCATTGCTAACTTAAATGTTTTTAACCAGACTGGCATCACAAAAAAGCTAAGTTTCAGAGGCAGAACCCACTTGTTGCTTTTATGGCGCCAGGCTAAATGGGAGAAATTCAGTAACTGCTTTCTCTTGCTTACAGTTTTTTTCTGATCTAGTTGTATAGTTAGACATCTTGTCCAGGAAATTCAGATTCTGTTATCATGCATTAGCCTGAAGAGGTCTGTGTGCACACCTGCAACTGTTGTTGCACTCATTTATTACTATTTCCTCAGCTGTGGTGATTTTCCTACCCTGCAACACTGCGCTCAGAACAGGACCAACAATAACAGCTTCTGTCTCAGCTCTTTTAGCTTGGTGCACTCTAGTCTGAATTTTCCTTTCCTATTTGGCTCTCCAAATGAAGGCACCAGGGATATATTTGTCCCCCAGAAAATTTCAGTTTCCTCAGGAAATGCGCATTAGATGTCTGTAACATCATTATGAATGGTAAGCATGATGCCAACAATTAAAAAAAATCCTTGCAGCATTTATGCATTGCCTGTAGTTCCCACCTGGAACTGTCAGCTGTGCTAGTATGTGTTACTCCAGCCTCCTCATGAAGTGGCTGAGAAGTTTTATCTTCCAACAAAATGATTGGTTTCAGGGCATGGCTGCAACAAGTGCACGTGTTCACACAAACACACAGAAATAATATTTTTTTATTATTGTATAAATTTTATATAGATTTTATTATGTGATATATATTTTAAATTTTACATATAGTTATATATAATATGTGCAATTTATATAGTATGTAATAGGTATTGATATATGTAAACAATGCATATTTTATGTATGTGTTTATATTTTTGTATTATATAATACTTTATATATAATTCTTCAGAGGAGATCACAAGGATGAAGTTTTGCAAGCTGGGAAGCAGAATTCAAGATGTATTTGCCTGGAAGGAATCACAGCAGCCAGACCCACATCCAAAACCTGAGAACGCACCTCCCAGTGCTTGGCATCAGGAAGACTGATCTGATATACACTCTGCTGGTGTCCAGAATAAGCAAACTGGTGACTTCAGCAGTCACAGCTCCTGGAACCAGCAGCTGCAATCTCTACGTCCAGCCTGAATTTTTCAGTCCTGGTCTGATGCTGGATGCCAGGGAGCAGCACAACAATTCCTCCAAAATACCTTGTGTTTGGAGAGTAGCAAGTAAACGCATCGAGAAAAAGAGAAGTTAAATGACAGAAGTTCTCCAAACATCCATGTTTCAGTGCCTTTTCTATTTATTTTATGCCAAGATGCAGGAGCAAGGTTTCTCCCTCCTGAGTGGCCTATTCCTGGGGGCTAGAAAACGATAGCCATGGCAGCAGCTTCTCCTTGCGCCCTTCTCCTGGGCTGCTGGCCTCTCGGCTCCCCTTCTGTGACTGCTGTGAGCTGGTTTCAGTCACTCATTAGCAGAGTGGCCTGGAAATGCCCCCAGACAGGGAGAAGGCTGCAGTCTCAGTCAGCGAGCATGTGCCTCCAAGGACCAGTGGCAGGGGATGCTGCCAGCATCTGGGCCACGTGGTCCACAGGCATTTTAAGAGAGTCTTTTTCATTTGGTGAAGGTATGGAGTTAAAAGCTAATCAGCTGCCCAGGGAATGAGGGAATTTGGCCTCTAAACAAAGAAGAGCCGTCTGCTGTTGGACGCAGTCCAAGATTTCTCAAAGGGGCCACAAAGGTGCTGCTTTATTCCCACATGAATGCCTGTGGACATGGGCCCTGATTCCTCGGTGGCTCCTGGCACCCCCAGCCGGGGTGGGAGAGGTCACTTTGTTCCAGCTCTGACCAGCCCTTGCCATCCCTCTGGAGCACTCAATCCCAACTTTCAGTCTGCTTCTCATTAAAAAAGCTGTGGCAATTAGTTGTAGAATAATGTGAAAAAGAGAGCTCAAGACGCAAGGAGCATCCTACCTGGTGAGTCACCAACAATGGCTGCAGATGGGTCTTTTTCATGCCACTGCCACACAGTGTGAGGTGAACCTGTCGCTTAAAATAGATTGTGGGGTTGGGAAGAGAGATAAATCTGTGCTTTAAAGAAAAATAGGCAGGACAAGCGGGTGCCTGCAGATTAAAAGGCTGCTTGTGCTAACAGTTTCATAAAGACAGATTGAATATTCAGAAAGATCTTAATTTAATGACTTCAGAACAAACAGTTCTGTCATCTTCTCTAATTTATTTCTTCTGGGTTTTTGCTTCATATTTTTCTGGCATCTGTAAATTCATTCTCCTTCTTGCCTGGTACTATCTCCCACGTACCTTCAATTTAAAGGGAAACTGTCAGGGCCATGTTTATCTTCCTGATTATAGATCTTGATAAACTGGTCACACTGTGTGAATTTTATCATTAGGAAAAAAACTCAACACCAATGAAAAGAAACAGAAAAAAATACACACCTGCATTTTACAATTTTTACAATTTTCATATGATGTTAAAGTCCTGAAAATTAAATGCATCACAACTGACCAGGTGTTTTTCAGCCCTTATGGCATCAGTGAATTACATTGTAAAAATGGGGAAAACAAATAGCCTTCAGTGTTAATACAATCATTAACACCAAAAATATATCAAATTGGCTTTGGTCTGGGCTTAGCTGACACCTTCTTCCTTCCATATCCTTTTACTATATTACCTTTTTGGTTTTCTTTTACTGTAGCTCCTTCCTGCATTTCCTTTACTGTACCTTTTTTGCTGCATGAAAATGTTGAAAACATGCCACCTTCTGTTCTTTTTAGCTATTGCACAGTCCAAGAAAAATAACCTCTGGAAACCTCCACAAAATGACTGCACATCTGCACAAATACAAGCAGGCACATGCATGTAAACCTACATATGCACACATCTCTTAAATCTCTCTGAACTATCAAAATGTCTATATTCACAGGCTTTTCTTTAGTTACACTATTTGCACTCCAGCTGTTAAAATAATTATGCTTACCTAAGCATTTCCAAAGAAAACAGAAATTAGGACAATTCTGACCACTGCTGCTGGAAAGTAAAGGGAGAGGAGGAAGGTGATACTTCATCCAGTCTCTCTTTAATGACTGCACTGGACGAAGATCTGTATCTGGGTTTTTTCCTTCTTATCCCCAGCTCCTTCACCTCCACATGTACACACCCACACGTATACACTTCCCTTCAGAGCTGCTCTGGGAAAATCTCCCTTCTCTCCTTTCACAGATGAGGGGGTGCTGAAGAGCTTCTGCCAGGGCACCCTGGGCATCCCCACTTGCCCACTGCCACAAAACGCAGTGGGATGGGGAGTTCAAAACACAGCTCCAGCCCCAAAGTTTTGCTTTTGTGTTTCCTGACTTTTAACCTGAGACTTTTTTATTGCTGATGATTCATTTTCAAAAAAAAAAACTACAAGAGGCATTTCTTACACCATTACCCCCCCACAAGTTTATCCCAGTAACTTAGTCTTCTGTTAACCCAAATGAAACACAACATTATGGGTATGAGTAGACTCCTCTGTATAGATTTTCCTACCCATATATTTCCTTTATTGCCATTTAAGGAGTCTCCATAACTACAGATAAGCTTGGACTTTGTCAAGGCCCGGCTGTCTCTCCAAACTCCAAGATATAAGAAATGCTTTATTTTCTCTTCTCTAATCACTGAAGAGTAGTGTGTTTTAACTTCTTTTCACAGAGACTTTGCAGTGGAAGACTATGTAGGCAGGAGATAATTCTGTGTTAGGTGATAGAAGTGAAGAGTAGCACCCATGAGTGAGGGTAGGGGAATGTCCATAGCCACAGAAATGGTGTCTGTAGGTTGCCTTTGTAGGCAGATAGGGAGGCGGTCAGGGTACATCTCTCAGGGCCTCAGAAAAAAAAGGAATGTCATTTTCTTTATCTGTATTTGCATGAGGAGTGTTTTTCTAAGCTCACAGCTGCATTCTTCTGTACCTTATACACATTATCTTGCTTTTGTATGGACTTGGACTGCTCTGTGTAGAGGATTCAGCCGGTCTGACTCCTTAGAGAGGTTACTTTTAGATATCTGAGTTGCAGATAGGGTTATTTATTCCTGGACTTTTATTTCTACTATAACCCCCATGGTAGAAGGGCTATCTGCAGACTGCAAAGAGGAATGAGTAAAATAAATATCCTTAGGAGGTATATTTTTTCTCTGTGTTCTTTTAACCTCAGAGATACATGTTATGACAAAGAAGCCAAAGACCCTCTCTGCTTACTCCCGTGTGCCAGAAAGGCGTTAGCATTCTTAAATAGCTGGCCTTATATCACAATTTAATTCCTATTAGAAGTGAAACTAGCCCTCTGAATACTGTGAAATATGGGGAGCTTAAAGATGATTTAAAATAAACTTTCCCCCTTCCTTCTAGTCATATGTGGAATTTAGCTGGAACAGAGAATAGGGCCCCACATTTTCAAAACATCTGTTTTCCAAGATAAGCTCTTGATTCGCAGGGAGTGGGAAAAGATAGTGTGTTGCAGTAAATCAGAAAGTCCATAAGGCAATGGAGTGGGATCAGGCTTCTGACTGCAATAATCACTTCAAAAAGCTCACAAATGAAATAAGTCTTGTTCTTGACAATAAACTGTGGTGGTCAGCACAAAACATAACATCTTGCCTTCGAGGTCTAATGCCATGAGGCTGATGTAGCTGGGTAGAGCAAGGTGTCCATGACTAGTTCTGAACTGTTCTGCCAACCGAGAACATGCTGACTTTATAAAAACTTAAATTATGACTGGAACACTACTTTTGCTTTTCTTGCCATTTCTTGCCAAATGATAGACTAGGCAGTAGGTTAAAAAGCTGGATAAAAACCTGTACTTGTATCCAAACGAGTTGGTCTTGGAGACAGTTCAGCAAAGGCTGTGATGTCAAGAGGTGAGCAACTCAGTATCCCAAAGCAAATCCCACCAGAGGTGTCTCAGAAGATAATGGAAGTTTGATTCTGAACTGCCACTGGCTCACCTGGGACATGTTTGTGGGGTTATTATTCTTTATTTTCTCTTCTTTTTTTTATACATGAAAGTTTAAGCACTCCTTAGAGCAGACTAGGATACATCCTTCCACTAGGATAACCCAAATTGCTTTTTTAAAACCCACCAGCTGTACTGAGCGTTGTGGAGCTCAGCCACGCAGCTCAGGTACGAGCAGCCTGTGCCATGGAGAACCCCACTGTGTGCGTGTGAACTCAGAGCTGACTCTCCATTACTCCTCCTAATACCTGTCTGGGAAGTAGAAGGGGATCTCAGAAAGCAAGACTAGCAATTTCACAGATTGTTTCCGTGGTGGAGACCACAGCTGCCCACTGGATGGCACCAGGACTCTGTCCCTATGCGACTGCCAGAGGCACCCACACTTCCCTCCAGCATTCCCGACTCTGTCCCATCACTAGGCCAAGTGGTGCTTTGCAAACAGGTACTGAAAGACTCTGAAAGCAAAAAGGTAGGTAGGAATTGTAGATGTCAAAGCTGTCACCAAAGAGATGCAGAATGCTGTCACTGAAGATGCAGAATGCTGTCACGTGTGACATTTTTAAAGGGGCATATATGCTCTTTTATGCACATACAGAGCTGTGTGACTGAGATGGGCGTATTCTGCAGAGTACTTTGTGTTCCTTCCCATACAGGCTGCTATTTCTGAATAATCACATAGAGGATAATCACAAATGTGGAATACACCTTGTCTAACCATAGGATAGAGGGATAAACTTTTTTTTTTTTTTTTTTTTTTTAACTGTGTTGTTCCAAAGCTTCCTTGATGCTTCTTCAAGCTACAGCAACAGCAGTATGCAGATGCTGAAGGTTTGGCAGATTCTAGCTGCAATGTCTTGTAGTATTAACATCCCACATGAGACCCAGGTCAGTGGCATTAATGCTGCCACAGTGAGTCAACCCTTTTTGGTATCTCAGTTGAGAATGCATGCAGCAAACCTATGGCTGATATTTATAGAATAATGTACAAGTAAATGCTTTTAATACTCTTCACAGAAACTGAAGCTGGGCTTACTGCCTAAATTTACACCCGCGGCGTCCTTACTGAAGCCAATAAGCTTTACTGCAGTCACCAAAGAACGGGGAGGTGTTTGGAAATTCAGCGTTCCATTATAGTATGTTGTAATTCCTAATGATTTTGATGACTGTTTATATATTTAACACTGCTCAGGCAGAAATGTAGAAGCATGTGAAATGGGAACCAACCCCAAATTTACTTAAGAAATTTCTGCTAGTGGCAGCAAGGAGTGAGAAAAAGCCTATAAGGCAGAGCATAGCAGCCCAAGACTGAGACGCTTGGTAGGGGCCAGCCTTGCCCCTCCGTGCTGTGTATAACCTGAGGAGGAGCCTGCCTCACCGTTCACATGGCAGAGCCCAGTGAGCTCTGGGTGCAGGACTAGACAGTGTCCCAGCCCAGGAACAGGTGGGGAATTAGATCTCAGGCCTGGGCTTCTTTCTGAGGCTTAGAGTGCCATGGACACTGGCTCTTTCAAACCTTTTATTTATTTCTTCTGCCTCAGCAAGCTAGAGACAGGCACAGCAGGCATGCCTGGTATATGTAGAAGGAGGAAAGCTAAGAGAGATGCCCAGACGTGGATGGCACCAGCTGCCTAGGCTCTCTGCCCCACCACCCCAAAACGGGGAGAGCAGAGGTACAACCCCAGCCTTGGCTTTCACAGCAGGGTTGAAGGCTGGGCTGCTGTCAGAGGTGGCAACAGGATCACTGCTGGGATCACAGGCTGAGGTGGTCCTGAAATGACTGAAAATTCATCTTCCTCATTCAGGAGTCAAGTCAAAATCAAGCATGAATGGCCTGGAAATGTGATCCGTATCATAAAAATACATATCAGGAAATGTGTTCACATATTAACTAGGGCAGATCCATGCTTATTGCAAAATGTCTTGACTAAATAAATGAAAACATCCTTTGTGTTCATGTTTTGTTAGAGTTTCAGATTTTTTTGCACAATGTGTAAACTGTGTAATCTGGACAGGGTGATTCCTGCTACGACTGCCATGTCCAGGCTTGGTACAGTACCTATGCCTCACAGCACAGAGGCACGTTCATCCAGATAGCTGCCTAAAACGCGGATGGCTGCAAAAAGTCAGAATCCATGGCTAAATTTCTCCAGGAAGAAGAGATTAGTGTACACTACCTGAATAACTGTCCCACTGGGCTGCTACAAAAGTCATCCAGCTCTTACTCCTCTATAACATGACAGCATGTGCTCTGCCTGCCGCCTGGAGAGGCACTGCAGCTCCTGACACTGAGATGTGGTGTAACTGAGCAACTTCTTTTTTACAATAAAAACAAAACTCTCCAAACACTCATATCCTGTCTCCTTTCCCCCTTTCTCTTTGAATTTCATGCTTGAGCATTAAAACCAAGGGATCAAAAGAAGTAGGACAGCTTCTGATGTTCCAGTGAAGCTGACCCAGACTTGCTTGGGTGTGATGGAGGTCAGAGCAGAGCCTTCTCCCAGGCTTGGGAAAGGAGAAGCTTTCTTGTGTCTCATGTTTAAGTTACTGGGTGAAGTGAATGTTTTAGATTTAATTTACGGATCAGAACAAAAAAAGCTGGCAGTGGCAGATAGGCACATGGTTAGCTGCACTTGTACATAGTATGTGATTTTTTTTCTCCTTTTGTTTGTGAAACATTTTTAAGTATAATTGTGCAATTGTGTGAAACATTAGAGTATCTCCATTTAACAAGTCAGGAAATACAAGGTATGAGGGTCTCTAACAGTTATAAATTCCTTCTCTAAATTTTGCCTACATAGAAGGCTAGTTTTCCTTAATTTCATTATATGCTCCCAAATCCACAAAACCGAATGTGAAACCTTTATTCTTATTATTCTCAGCTAGTTAAAATTCTAGCTTTTGCCACTGATATGTTCAAGATGCCTTTTGGTTTTTTAACTTATTCTTATCTTTTGCTCCCATGAAAAGAAGAAAAGAATGGCATAAAGAGACAATTATGTTAATTACAGTGCAGAAGAATGGAAAAGTTGGGAAAGATCAAAATGTTTGTGTAGGTAATGTGTATTTGTTACAGCTGGCAGCGAAAAAAAATTGGGTTGTCTTTGGGTTTTATAATGAATTGAAAGAAAATTTTTAAAAAACCCACGAAGAATGGATTTGAGAATGAGTCTCTAGACAGAGTGTCAGGATGTTTAGTTACAATAGCAGTACCCTTGTAGATACCTTGTATGATTTAGATGAAGTTGTTTTCTTCCTCATTTCCAGCAGTTCTTTGCTTTCACTTGGGGTGAGAGAGCCACATACATGCTCAGACATCTCCTCCTCTCCTGGTCATGACCTGTCCAATGATGTTTTCATTCAACAAGGCTCTATTTGGTATATATGTTAAATATGACCTACATTTCTTAAAGGTGCCAAAAGCTCACAGATTCTGAAAAAGGTAGTTGACCAAACCCCAAGTTGCATTATTACAGTAGGGAAAAATACTGTCAGTAGTATAATGCAATTATTGCTTGACCTAAAAACCCCCAACCAAATCTGCCTTACATAGGTCACTTTTGCAACATATTAAATCCCCGGAAGTAGTGCTGGGTTTGTACATTTTTCACAAATCCTAAATTCTTTTTTTTTCTTTTTAATCATTACGTTAAGAAGATCACAGAATTGAGCCTACTCATTGGGAAAATGGGGGAGGAACTCATGAGAAAAATTAAGTCTGGTTGGTTAATCCCCCCAAAATCCAGACTCCTCAGTGAGAGCAGAAAAATCCATGGATATATTGGTTTTCCTCTTTTAAATAGGTTTGGGTGGGGTTTTTTTCAGCAGATATACTTAGGAGCACTAAATGCAGAATATTTAAAATATATATATATATATGTATATAAAAAGACAATTTTTCATGGCAAAAGCAACTAGAGCCAAGATTAGCTTTCTTATTCATGACCTAGATTATGGTAAAGAAAAGAAGTATACATTTTCAGTTTACATTGATGCTAAAGAGAAGTTATCCTGCTGTTAAGAGGAACTTTTCAAATTAGACCCACACTTCACGGTTTGCTGTTGAAATAGGATTTCAAAATCTAATTTTCTGAAATGTCAGAAGTGAAATATTGCCTTTTGTGTTTGTCACAATTCCCCATAACTTGGCAAAGAGGATATCATGGCCCTGCTTATTTGTAAAATGTGCTTTGTGTAGCTGTCCTTTGTACCCTTCTTCCAGGCAGAGGTGAAAGATTGCAGGAGGAAAGTGAAAGAAGTGTTTGGTCTTGTTAGTATTTAAGCAGATTAAGGGTAAAAGGCCTTTTGGAGCACTTCAAGTCAAAGAACAAAAACTACAGCTGGTGCTCAAAACACTGTGAAAGCCTACAAAGTTCAAATGAAGCTACTAAAAAGAGCGATAGCATATATTTAAAATAAAGCAAGTCTGTCTCCCTGAGTTCAGGGCTCGCTAGTTTCTTCTTACACATACATGAATCCCAGGCTGTGTTTTCCACATGCTCTACTGGACTGTGTGCCAGCTGAAGGATCAATACCATTCACCTGGTGAAAGGTGGCTGATGAGTAAATAGGAAAGGACTTAGCCTTTAGAAAAAGAACAGGCACATAAGTTATTTTATTTTATGGTGAGTTTTCTGTGTTCTGTCTTTCATGCATGTGCTGGAGAACTTCAACCAAGAGAATTTTATTTTATTTTATTTTATTTTATTTTATTTTATTTTATTTTATTTTATTTTATTTTAATGTGGCTTTGGACTGGAATATTTTACATTTACTAGAAATCACAATCAGAGCTAATGTGAAGAATCTGTGATACTAGAGAACAGGTACAATGATCATTTTATACAAGATCAGACATATAAAGCGTAAGGAATTTTAAGTCTAGTTATATAAATGGTTATGTATACACTTGGTTTTTTGGTGTTTGTGAGAGACAGTGAGAAAAATCCCTATTTAATTATGTTACTGGTTTGTATTTTAGCGAAAAAAATGAATTTATTAAGGAAGTATTAAAAATACCTCCTTAAATTCATGTATAAAATGGTTATGCAACATATTGCTATGGGTAGCTGTTATGTACACATATATATATATTCATACTTCACAAGGAAGAAAAAGTGTGCAAATCCAATTAAAAACAAGTGAAAGCAAAAAACGGCTTTTGCAGGGTCCCCTTTAAAAAACAATCTGTGAAAATGTGTTACTGTGAATTCATACACAGCTATTTGTATAGCTGTACAAACAGACCTCGGGACCCTGACAAACAAGCCAGCTTGGACAACGGAAAGCCCCTCTCCTCCCCTCTGATAAAGACTGGCACAACAGCGAGAGTTTGGTGTGATCCCCACAGAGCAAAGTTGCCTTTCCTGTGACTTCAGGACTAAGAAATCCATGCTGGTTATGTTGCAGTCTTCTGCAAACTGTTTTCAGCTGAGAGAACTCCATACGTGTTTCTCAAGGAAAGAGCATTAACCTTGCAGATGTTGATTTTTTTTTTTTTTTCTTATTTTTTGTCTGGAGCAAAAATAAAGGACCCATTGATACTCATTTCTTGTTTTATTTTAGTGACTGAGATTGCTCAGGGATTGCATCAGCCCCAACCTTGAACAGCAGCCAGGTAAGACCTAGCAGTGGAACTGTCTTTGAAAATGGCAGGAGCCTTAGTATGCTCCACCGCTACTGCTGCTCTTAATTAACTTCCCCCATTATCTTCTCTTTGTTCATGCAAGTGTGAGAAGTCCTTTTTTTTTTACCAGCTGCAAGTTTAACAACCTCTCCTGCTCCCCAGGGACAGCATGAGCCCTGTTTCCAAGAGGATTTCTTCTTCCACAAAAACTCTGTCCTGAGCACAGACCAGCTTCATGGTGGAAAACTCTACTCTTCCTCACCACCTAGCCTGAGTTTGGGAGGCCAGAAACCCTGAGGAAAATTATGTGATTTTGGCATGAAAATAAGTTTTTTTGGTGCATAGCTCCAGAGGGAATGAGAGGGTGGGGAGGGAGGGAAGAGTGAAAATAACTATGGTCTTAATAGCTCCTATTTCTGATCTCCCAAAGAGCATGTTTGGGCCCTGAGGATCCATGGGTACCTCCGTCCTGACTGACAGCTGAAATGAGAGTGGAAGCCAAAAGAGGAAGGGAGAAGGCAATCTGTAAAAAAAACTCTACGCCTAGAGCAGGCAAAACTTAGCTTTTGCCCATATGAGTTTGAAGCTGGGAACATTCTTGTTGCTACTGCTATTGGTACTTTCTGTGACCACCAATGGACAGAAAGTACTTGCCATCCATCTATTTTTGTCTCAGAAGGACTACCACACTTGTGACACACTTAGTGTAAAATAGTGAACTGGTTTGCTGACCCCTTACACCTTCTTCTCTTCCCCTACCTCCTTGTCTTGAAGCAGCTCTTGCTGGAGCCGCTTATGTCTGAAAAGTAAGGTAAGGGATGTCTCTTAGGCAAGGGGTGGGGTGAGATGGAGGTCCCTTCACCCTCGCAGTGCAGCGTGACTGTGGGCAGTGAGACCTTGCTGTGAGCATGAATTCACCTCACAAATAATAGAGTGCAGATTTAAGGCATCTATTGCTAATAATTAAAGACACAGACTTAAATGTGTTGTGTTAAAGGTCAGTTTATCCCCAGAACTTGTGGCCAGCCATGTGATCATTTCTGGGATTTGACCTGCCTGTAAATCAGATGGGCATTTTTCCATTCTCATGAGTCAACAAAATTATGTTTGGGAGACAACAATCCAGTAAAGGCTTGCAAAAATGAGACCTGATGAGATTTTCAGTTTGTTTTTTTTCATATGCCTTTGATCAAAACTAGTTCCTGCACAGTTATTCCTCAGATATAGGGTTTTTTCCTGGTTTTGAGTATCTTGCCTTTTAGGACATTGTGTGTCTTTCCTGTAGTCTGGAATGCCCTCAGCTGATGAATCATCTTATGTGCTTATGCTGAGACTAATTACCCTCTGGAAAAGCCCTCTGTCCTGATGACAAAGACGAATTGGACTGAGTAGCTCAGAGATACCCATTTTACTTCCGTTATATTAAAACAGAGGAATGCCTTCAAGCGCTGCAGATTGGGACTGAGTTGTACAGGCAGATTTCCAGTGCAGTTCCTCTGGTGCTATCTAAACCAGAAGGAACTGTTTCTCACCTTTGCTGGACTGCAGAGATGCCTGGAGTTAAGTAATAGGATAGAGAAGAGATCTGTCACTTGCATTTGTCCCCATTTATAAGTGCTTTATAGCCACTCTTAGCTCTGGTGTCTTGTTTGACTTTTAGAATTGCCTTTGCAGTATTTGTGAAACTTCTCTCTGCACATGACTTTTAGTTGCTATCGTGAAAATATTAAAGCTGGGAAGAGAATGAATGAATAATCAAATGTAAAATTGGGCTTAGTCCAGAATGTGTCTCTCCAGGCTATTAATTTGTGCATCACTAGCATGTCCATCAATACTGGTTGCACAGTTTTGCAAGTTATTAATAAATAACCAGGATGGGTAATGTTCTTTGCTGCAATGTGCCATCAGACCATTTCTTACAACCTACACCTCAAGGGTGAATTGACGGTGGCTGTTTGGTATTTCTGTTTTGCAGATGTTGTAGAGTTTTCCAATGGAAAGGCTGGTATTTTTGATGAGCTTTTGTTTGCTGTTGTCCAATGCACAGCAAGCACCTTCGTAAGTACATTTTATTATTAATCCTTCACTCCTAACAAACTCCTTGAAAGTAGAAAATGTTAATGGTCTTGACAGAGAATCCATAAAACTTGTTTCTTGGACCACTGAAAATTTGTGTAACCTTTAATAGGTAAAAAGTAAAAAGCTTAAAACTGACCTTATTAAGGCATTTTTAAGGGGAGAGACCTTCATTCAATAACAAATAATTTAAAATGCCCTACTAAAGCATGATATTAGTGATGCTATTACTGCTTGTGCGTCTTTAGTTTATGACATTTACTGGATTGGAGAATCTTGGGAAAGAATATCTGCAATTGATTTATACATGGCAGAAAGCAAAGTTGTCACAATTGGGAGAGCTTCAGGATTTTTTTGTATTTATCCTCTGTTTTAGTAGAGATTTGCATACGTTGATACTGGTTATTCTAGACAGACAAATTCCTTAGTTTGGGAAATAGATGCAACTCTTCAGAAAACATATGAAGCATGTTAAAGGTCCTTGAAATTGACCTTTGTCTGTAGAGCAGAGGTACAGGAGAAGATTCTTACACTCTTACTTTGTTCCCACCAGGATTAAATGTATTCAGGTACTTATCATAGCCAGAGGAGAGCTTTGATGAAATATTTGAGCAGTCAGGTCAAACCCTCCTCCCCTTCCATGTCAGCCTACCTCTGAGGTTATATCCAGCCCCTGATACTTATTTCTATTCTTATGAGGTTTTAGCCAGTTGCAGACTCCTGCCTGCAGTCTAATGTTGACCTCCAGTGTTCACATCAGCATGAAAACTACAGCCCCATAGAAACTTGATTTTGGGATACTTATGGTACATCTTGAGGCACACTTCATCTTCGGTAAAGAACAGGCTTTGTCATCTGTGATAAAATCATGGTGGAAACTGGGACTGAGATAGGGTTTTTTTCTGAGATAATTGAAAGTGGGAAGCACAAGGTGCCGAATGTAATAGGTATATGAAACTGAACATTATGTCAGGAAAATACCATCATGATGCTTCGAGACCAGATCTGGCTTTTGTCTGGTTAGCTGAAATTATGGGTAGTGTAGACTAGTGACCATGTCTGTCTAAGCTGTTGCATAGGTAAACATTTAAACAACTAATACACCACTGTAAAAAAGAGATGCTACATTTCTGTATGCTATGGTAGAGAGCAAGCATTAGGCTCTCTTTTCCATATGTGGACAAGTATTGTGTCACATTTTTCTAGAGCCAACAGACACTGAGTGGGTGATGCAGTGACACTTTTAAAGTAAACCCCTCTCAGTGCCATTGAGAAAATACAACGAACACAGCTGAAAACTAAAACTTTCTTCTCAAGTTTAAAGCGTTTGAACATATGTAGATGTCAAACCTGCCTAACTAATGAATTAGAGAAGACAGACCAAAAAAACCAATAAAGATCAAGATCAAGCATTGCATGAAGGTAGATGTAACTAACAGATGAGTTTCATCATTCATTGTAAACTAGAAACACTAGAAAGCATTTTCACGAATATATAGGTAAATGTTTTCATGGTTATTGAAGGCTGTTCTGGTTTTCTTTCCCAATGTTTGTGGGAAGACTCAGACCATCTGTGATGCATTTCACTAATCATATGGAAGGAGAAAGATGATTTTTATTCTGTTTTCAGAGTGTACCATGGTTATTAGCAGGAAAAAAAAAAAAAAAAAGTAAATTTTAGTTTTATTTGAAAAAAAAAGGTTTATTCCCTTATTTCTGTACTCCACCTTTATTTCTGTACTCCACCTTTCATTTTATAAATTTAAAAAAGAAGAAACATTTATAAAAAAAAAAATAGTTCAGCCAACACATTCTGATAATGATAAAATCATTTACCTTTCATTTTAGAAATCTTCTGCAAAATAATCATTTTACAAAAGCAGCAGTCTTGAGCTCAGAACTGTTCTTTGCTTATGTGCCATTATATCATTAAGACATGGCTCTTCACATAGTTCTCTGATTTTTGTTGGTAAAAGAGAAAAAGAGGGCAAGAATGATCATCTACATTTTAAAGGTCATGAAATCAATTCCAAAGAAGCACCAGAGCAGAGTTAAGAATAAAGAAAAATAATAAAGAGAAAAAACCTAAATTCCAAACAGTTTAGCCTTCAACTCAGCCCATCCCAGGACTGTGGTCTCACCTACTGTGGCCTCGCATTACCAGCATTGCACAGTGACATCTGAATGAAGATTAGCTACCCGAAACACCATACTTATGGTTATACAGGAAACTGACACCTCCTGACATATTAAAGCATAAGCTGGCATAATGTAGATGTTAGTACATGAAGATACATAAATACTCAAATATGTGTTTATGAGTATGTATTCATTGTCTCTTAATGCATGATCTGGTTTTGTTTCCAGAAAGTCAAGTTTACAGAACCTCCTCTAAGTTAAACTAGGCTATAAAAGTCCTTGGCAGTCCCTGGGACATACTGCAGGTTATTTTCTTTCCTATCTATAGGGACTGGTCTTTTGTAGGACCTAAATGTGATGGTTCAGAATTTGGGGATCAGTTGGAGAGAAACTGTCTTCTTTTAATATCTAGTCTGACTAACAAGGGGGATGAACTAGGTGACCTCCACAAGTCCCAGGCTCAACTGTTTTGTATGGTTTTTTCTTTAAAGTTTGTATCGGTTGGACATTATTGTATTATGCAAAAATCAGCCTACATACTGGACAACCTGTTTTTATGTTGGTTTAGATTTCTTATCACTGCCCCAAATGTGGTGCATTTGGGCACACATGAGACAATAACAGTTCAAGTCCACGGAGCACAGAGCCCTGTGCAAGTTACTGCATACTTCAAAGATGAGATGAAAAATCAGCTCCTATCAGAGAGGATCATCTTTAACCTTAATCAAAATAACAACTACCTAGAGATGAAAAAAGTAATGGTGAGTCTAACATCATAGTGATGTGTATGTTTTAATGGGGGATTAGATAGTATTTCTACTTGAAAAGAAATATTCATCCATAGGAAAGATATAATTGAGTATCTTCTGTTGAATGGTGTTAATAAAATTATTTAAGCACTTCAGCTGTTTCTGGGCCTCAGCTGTGTGGCTCCAAAGTTGCCAGGTTCATATCTGACTCTGTGGGCTTTTTCCTTTTGTCTTCTTCAGGTCAAGCCAAGGACTCTGCAGAAGGATCTGTTCAAGAAGAGTAATCGGACATATGTTCTGCTAGTCACGGAAAGCAGGGAGCTTTATAAGGACACCATTCAAAGCACTCGCATCCTCCTGTCTTCCAAGAAAGGCTACATTTTTATTCAGACAGATAAGCCTATATATACACCAAGTTCCAAAGGTTAAAAGACATCTACTGCATTTCAGATGTTGAGTATAGATGTTAAAAGGCACGAATAGAAAAAGTAATAATGACTTGATCCATCCCAATGTAAAGACATCTCATTTAACCCTAGCTATCTCTGTGCTTACCTGCCAGTCCAGAATTTAAACTTGCCTCCTACAGCCAGGGCTTCTACAGTACAGAACCTGCACTGCACATGGCAGCACCCCACGTGGAAATGCTGCCAGAGTCAAAAAGTTGTTCTCTCTTCTAACGAGAGCCAGACAAAATCTGTTCTTTTTTTGTTGTTGTTCAAAAAGCTAAATAATGACTTTCCTTCGGAAAAAAAAAAAAAAAAAAAAAAAAAAAAAGGTGAGAAGCCTGCAAAAAAACTCATATTTCTTCTGCTTGCAACACCAACAACAAGCATACTTCGCACTTTAAGATCACAACTGTTTTGTTACTTACCAATTTAACTAAGTAACAAGAGAAGGAAGTAAAAAAAGTGCTTTAATTTGGTCACAGGCCTTGGCTGCAGAAGGAGTACAGAAATGAGTGAAACTCCCTGAGTATTTTTCAGAACTTTCTTCAAAAAGGTATCTGTTTGGTCATGTAACACGCAAAGCCTATAGAAGAATGCAATTATTTTTTGAAATTTCTCTGACTTCTTTTCATTAAAAGAAAGTGGTTTATCCCAAATTCAGTAACTCAGTTTAGAGCTTGTAATAATTACTATCTAGAAAGGACAGAAATAAATATGTGAACACATTTATTTTTCTATTAAACAGTAAGATACAGGATCTTCATCCTGGACAATGCTATGAGGCCAACAGATGACACTGTTACTGTTGCAGTGCTAGTAAGTATACAAAAAACACTGTTAATGAGTCCTTCTTCAGCACAGGAACTATGAAAAACTTCCATAAAAGATGCAAGAGTAAAACTATACCTCTGAATCCTCTTCAAAAATCAGCATTTATACATTGTGAGATATGTCTAGTCATTTTTGGACAGTATCAGTAGCATGGAGGAAAAACGTAACATGAATATAACAGTAGGAAAGTAAGCAGAGCATTTCTCTTCCTTAGGACCAGTATATGAACTTGAGCATTTGGATACAAATGTTTGACACCTGGTGTATCCTTTTATGCTTGTTTTCTCTCTCTCAACAGAATTCAAAAGGAACGGTGGTTAAAAAGTCAGACCAGAGAATAAAAGCAGTGTTCAGTGAAAACTTCGAAATACCTGATGTTGCCGAGTACGTGACTGCTGTGCATTGTGCATTAAAACAGTTCACATGTCAAAATGTCTCTTGCAGCAGAACAATCTTCAAGCTAAAAATGTCTTGTCCTTCCCTTCCCCTCTTTCTGCTCTGCTCCCCTGTTTTCCTGTTTATTTTCCTTATTGTGTATTGTCTGCTCTACCATTTCAGTAGAATAAAAGGTGCACTAAAGCAGACAGTTCTGCTCTGATTGCACCTGGAAGCACCATGGCACACTGTCAGCACATGGCAGCAGGGAACCAAGCATGAATCCTCTGGAGCCAGCCCTGGAGCCTCCTGCCACGCAGGGCTCTACACCCGAGCTGGTCACGCAGCACTCCCTTCTCTGACACTGGAGAAAACGTCACCTATTTAGGCTGTGATTCATCTGACCTGTTTTACATGTCTGTCAGGATGAGATGTACCATGTCTCAGCACTATCTTTCTCTCCACTGGCTGCAGAGGAGCCCGTGGGGACGCATGCAGACGAAAAACCTCACAGTATGATGTCTAAAGTGAGGGGGACTAACCCCACCTCCTATTAGCAGTATCAAACCATCCAAATTCATCCCTCTTACCTGTTGAAGCACTTAAGACTTTTAACTGCTGAATTGATTGAATTACCTTTCAAAATTATCTTTCTCTCACTATGGAGCAGAGATTGAGCCTATGGTTCATATCTTTTTTACCTTTAAACACTTCATCTTGGAGTCATGAGTCCAGAATTTAATGTTAATACACTGCAATTAGCAATATTTACTCTGGTAAGCAACAATTTAGCATAGTGCTTAAATATCTGCTCAACCATATGACTACAGTCAGGAGAGCACTCCTGTAAGGGCTCAGTTAGCAAAGTGTAATTAATTACCTCTGATTTCAAACAGTCAATCTTTTACTTAATATTCAGTGTGTTATTGCATAGTAGACTGATTTTGACATCACAGTGAAGATAAACTATATGAAATATATGATGATTTTTTTTTATTTCTGAGGGCTTTTCAAAGGCAGTGCATGTTACATGTGATTTGAAAATATGTTATCTTGCAGTTCCTCAAAAATACTTTTTCAGTGTTTCCTAGGACATTTGGAAAGATGTTGCTGTCTCTTGCCAACAAAGAGAAACCCATTAATAAATTAGACTGGGAGGAAATCAAAGCAAGGAAAATATTAGCATTTAATGAAAATTCAAATATATTAGCATCATAAAATATCTGAGGAATGCTAATCAACTATTTTCTGCTGAATCTGAACTTTAGGCCTGGAACTTGGAAAATCAAAGCCTGGTTTCATCAATATGAAATGTCTAATGCTTCCGCTGAATTTGAAGTTAAAAATTATGGTAAGAGAATATTTAATTTGCATTATAAATATATGAAGTCATCACTATGTGTTAAAAGATATATTTCAGTGATTAAGCCTGGCTGTAGTTAGGTATCAAGGACAAGATTTACAGTGTTTCAGTGCCACATTGCTATCTTTGATGCACAGGAGAACTCTGATTTTGTGTGCCTTCCACTTAGGTTTGAAAAAAAAAAAATTTTTATACAGACTTAGGAACTTCAACATTTTTCACTAAACATCTTTTTTTGAAGGGTTCTCCTACTGCAGAAAAAAATGGACATGAACTCCATTTTAAAATCAATGCAATTCTGGCTAAAGTTTTCAGTGAAGACTAAAATGAAAATCAAAAAGATACCTATTTTCTCTCAGTAGAATTCAGTTTGGAAGTTGATTAGAGTTGTTCCTATGCTCAGGGAAGCTTTTTTAAAGAAAAGTGAGGGCACTTTGGAAAAAGTAAAAATGTAGAAATTTAACAATTTGGAGTAAGAAATGGCTCGAATTATTTTTGTGCTGAAATTGTGCTTTCTTTAAAAATTTAGTGTGGGGGTTGTTTGTTTGTTGTTTTTTTTTTTTTCCTTAAAAGCAAAAGAAAACCTCAGGATTATATGTAAACCTCAGTTTAAAAAACCTGCTTTTGCCTTAGCTAGTGGATGCAGCAGAATAGTGGAGACTATTGCATCCTCTGCGAACACCTACATCTAGGAGCAAATTGCTCTGGCTGTATCTGCAGTAGCAAATAGTTTGGCTTTATAGAAACAAATTGCAGAGTGACACAGCTGATGCTGAAGACCTCATGTCCACACTCAACCCATTCCAGTGTGGGTTTACTTCAGAATGCTTCTAGTCCAGGGCACTTAATGTTCATTAGCAGTTAGAGCTTGTCTCCAGGCTTATTTTCACTGTAAATAAAGACTACTCCACTATGTGAAGCAAAGCAGAATAAAGGACGATGATCAGGAGATTCACTTCAGAAGTGCGCTGCTGACTGAAATTAAAACATCCCCTCAGTGCAACTGCAGCCTCTCAGTGGCTGTTGCCACATGCCAGGAGTTTAATGTATGTTTGAAACTCATCTTTTGTCTTCTTTTTTTCATGCAGAACTTCCATCTTTTGAAGTCAGACTCATTCCACTTCAGCCGTATTACCATATCTCAGATGAAAACTTTGTGTTTGATATTGAGGCAAAGTAGGAGTTCTTACAGTGTGGCTATTTTAAGAGGCAGATAAGTAGATAATGAACTGCAGCTTCTTCCTTTTTCTTGTCATTAACCATCTTCTGGCTTTACTTGAATCTGACTTTAATCTTATATAATCTCTGTTTCCGCTACTAACTTGAGATATCAGTTTAAAATGCTACCTGGGTCCAAGTGGTGGTGATCAAAATGGAACAAGATTTTCTGAATATTTTAGTTTGCTAGTAAGAAGGTAACTATTCAGTATTCTTCTCTGTGTTTCTAGTAGTTCCAGGCAAACCTATAACCTGCTTTTCTTTATACATTTTTTTAAACATTTAGAAACATTCTAAAGCCTCAGATGTTTCTATTTGATGTAACTCAAGTAGAGAATTCAAGCTTGGGTATGAAATTTTCTCAAAGCCCAGTGAAGTTTGGCAGTAATAAGCAAGTGCTTATTTGAGAAGAATTATTTTATGCAGAAGTACTTCCAGGTGAATAAATACAGCTAATCAGAGGAGTTTCCATGATCACTACAGACACGTGCAGTGCAACACTGATTTGGATGACACATGACTACAAAGTTCTCAGACTGACCAGCCCATGAGGGAGGGTCTGGTGGAGGATAAATTGCACTTGGTCCTATATCAAATTAGAATTGCATCAAACATAGAGTCAGACAATGAAGATTTGAACCACCAAAATATTTTGAATACATTGGAACAATCAAGCTGAACCTAGATTGAATAAGTATTTTGTGCTGTGTGGCTCTGACATTGCTCCACACTGACAGATCTAAATTTGTTGTATGATCTACCACTAGTTCATCAACATATATGAAGCGCTCTTGGCTGTTAAATTTTCAAGTTTCTTAGGAGTGGAAATATTAAAAGACGACTTGTTAGGAGAATGTTCTTCCTTTATTTACCACTCAGCTGGAATCCAAAATGACTACAAATATCTTGGCCACCTTGCACGTGAGGAAGATGGAGATAGAAATCAAATAGCTCTCTGGAGACTCAGCAATGTATTTCCTTTTCACTGAAGTCACCACTCATGCGACTAGAGTTGATTACTTCAGTAAGATATATTATACGAGCTTTGTAAGTCCAGGTTCTACATGCCAGTCGTTTAAGTGAAGTGGTTCAGTGTGGCATTAGTTCAGATATAAATTTGATTTAGAGTTAGATTTTAAATCTGTTTCAAATGTGACTTTGTGAAAAAAAAATAATAATCCTGGTATGAAAATGGGATCATATTGATGGAAGAGTATATGAAGTTCCTTCATGAAAAACAATATACTAGAAATTGTCTGAAACAACCTTAATACTGCATTTGAACAGAAGTTTATGTTTTCTGAAGTCAAAGAACCTCTGCATGAAATGTTAGACATCTAAATTAGTGTCCTTATGGTGCCATTAGAACTTGATACCTCTTTTTTTTTCTCTTTTTCTCAAGAGGAATAGGTTTTGTGAAATGAGAACAGGCAGCTGGAAGCAGCTGGCCTTCCTCATAGTTGGGAGAAATCTTTTCAGTTTCAAACGAGTGAGGAGACTGATGAATTTTTGCTCACATTTTATTTTATCTGTTTCTGTGGATTCCTAATTTTTTATATCCTTAAATATCATAAAATAATATTAGCAAATGCCATCAAATTGAGTAGGTTTTTAGGATATTGCCAAATATACTGGACAGTTGATATGGAATAAATATATCTCCCAAAATATGGTATTCTGCATTATCTAAATAACACTGAAATATTTATTATGTTTATTTCTCCCTATCTAGAAAAAAGCTCAGATTTATTTCAGGGCAATTTTGATACATCAGTAGAGGGCTGAACACATAGTGTCAGCACATAATGTCAGACCTTCACTACGAACAGCTCCTTAAAATAAAAAATAAGTCAGCACGTCATGGCTTTTGAGGTTGATTCACCATGTTCTTTAAGATTTTTTAACACAAAACCACAAATTGGATTACACAGATTTGTTGTTGCTAGTATTGTTAAATATATTTAGTGTCAAACAGTGGGAAAATTTTCTGTACAGTAATGATATCCAAGATAATCCTGTAAAGCTTATTATATCCATTCACTATTAGTATTTTGACTATTAATGGTTTGCAATTATTTTTGAATAATATAAAAATATAAACATCTGACATTGTTGGGAAATGTTTTAACAGTGAAATTAGATTCTAATAACTTACTAATTCTACGGAAAAACGTGTATAATTTTATCAAGGTATTTCATTGTTTCCTAGGCAAAGCCCCTTTGAGTGTTGCCTTTTACAAACATACACAGAATTGGATAGTGTAAGAATATCTTACTGACAAGTCACCATTGGATAGTTTGTGTTTATCTCAGTAGCTGTTGGGGATGGCGGAGAGGTGACAGTCAATACAGAAGGGAGGAAATATCCAGGTATAGAAATTGCTAATATAAGGTACAGATAAGAATAAAAACCCTTGGCCTATATAACCAAAGCCTGTGACTTTAAGCACTGGCAGTAACTAACCTTGTAAGTAATGTGACTTTAGTTAAACATCCATTAAATATTAGCACTGAGCCCCAGAGCTTGGTGGCTGATGGCTTGGCTGTTGCATGGCACAGGCTCGGCCTCAGCCATACAGCAAACAGTTCTCAGAAAGTCTTCAGGAGGAAGACCAAGGTCTACCCCAGGTCTGCATGTGGCCACCCTGCTGTGGAAGACAGGGGACTTAGTAGAGCAGGTGTGGGCTGTGCTGAGCCAGCCAGCCACAGCCTCCAGGAGAGCACTGAAATCGTTTATTTTAATAACCTGGTCCAAAGAGGGTACAGTTGTTAAATTTGCTATATGGACCCTGACAGAACCTTCCAGGTGGAAGACCGACCCTCCTCCCCCTAGGTTCTAATGGGCTTTATTTCTAGTCTAAATTTATCACTTGGCCATCTTATACCCTGTTGGTCTTTTGCCCGTTGTCCTTGAGCTCTTTGCCTTGACTGTGCTGATCCTTCCTTTCCCCAGCGCACCCTGAGTGAGGAGGCAGAACCCTGTAAACACCTCCTTTGCTTAGATGAACAAATTTAGCTCTTCTAACCTCCTCTTGATCACCTTCACTTCTTTATGTGGCTTTATTGATTAATTACTTTAATCATGATTACTTGATATTGTAATATGGAGTGATGTCAGGTAATTGGCTTTAATATTTCAATCCTTTCTAAAATTTCCTCTGTATGTTATTGCAGCACTCAGTTTTGAGTTTATGGACTGTGCAAATCCTTCGTATATACTACACTACTCATTAAGATAATTATTTAACAGGTAAAAATAGGGTTGAATAACTGGATGCTGTTTTGTCTGTTGGAAAAGGTCCCAGTGGTACTACACAGGCCTGCCTGTCTTTCATCAAAATCTACATATGGAATTCCTAATAATTGAACTTATTTCTCTGAACTGGCCATTCATGTAATGAACAGTTATTTGGCATACTGGCTGTTGTTTCCCACAGTTATTAGTTCTGGGGTTTTAAGCAGTTTTCCTAAGAACTGCCTCTCAGTTAGTTTTGTTGGTATAGATCAGTGCTGCTGATCATATCAATGTGAAAGAGGCTTTCTTTAAACAAAAATAAACCATTACAGAACTGAGATGAAGCAAGATTTCCACAAGCAAAAGACAACACCATGGCCATGACAGGTCTCATGTAGCATACTACATGATGTACTACAGGAGGATGCCATCTGCCAGGGTTTCCCCGAGTATGGAGCAACAACATGACCTGTCTTCTCTCTCCATGACCTGTATGGAGAGTTCAGGAGTATTCTGGCCAGATACCTATCTGGCAAATATTTCACTTACAACAGGTCTCTATGCTAAACTCCCTAAACCCATAGGAGAGACATGGGGTGGAGGATGTCTGCCTAATGCAGGTATTCAAATTTCAGCAGGTAGGACCTGTCTCTGGAGGTCTTCAGAGGTACCAAATACTTTGTATCGGTCCCTGTGGTGATTCTCTGGCCCCCTATTTTAAATGCTCTGCTCACAAGGTGTCTCACACAAAGGAATTATCTGTTCAACCAAGCTAAATAGTCTGGATACCTCCCTTGCTCCATGTGAAGGGCATGAGTTCTGTGAGACCTCACTGTGCAACTAAAGTTCGCATTAATTTGTAAAAAAACATTTTTAAATTACTCTGGTGTAAATTTTGTCAGATGATGTCTCCACACATGATTCTACCAGTGTAATTTACTCCATATATTTCTCTGCACTTTTAATCATCACTTTGTACAGAGACCAGTAAAAGTCTTCATGTTTGAGTTATCACTGAATGACACTAATTTTTGTTTTCAAGCTATTAGTTACAGATGGGATGCCTACAGATTTCTCAATTTCATTTCAGCATAAAATTATTAGTCTGATTTATGCCTGCTTTTATTAATGTAGTGATTCATCTCCTTGCTTTTCTTCCTTCCAAAGACACTCTTATGGGAAAGGGATTCAAGGTGCTGCATACGTACGATTTGGCATAATTGATGAAAACGAGAAAAAAGTCTTTCTTCCAGGCCTGGAACAACAGCTATCGGTAAGTACTGAAGTTCAGTGGAACTATGCTCATTTATCACAGGTGAGCTGAATATTGCCAGAAGTTATCAAAATATAGATCCCTGTAATACCATAGTCATGTTATAAGCAACAATTTTTAAATTCTAGTGGAAAGAAAACAGTAAAGCGTTGTCATTTTTTTTTTTTTTTTTTTCACTTTTGCTTTAGATTCAAAATGGAAAAGGAAGAGTTACTTTAAATACATCACTTTTGGAAGCGAAATTAGGAAAGACTATTTCCACTCTGGAAGGGTTTCATTTATATGTTGCTGTTACCACTGTAGAAACTGCAAGTGAGTACACTATGCCTTCCTTACCTGATACAGGCTGTAATATTTACATTGATCTTTCTCTGGTGTAATCCTTCATGTGGGAAACCTTGTCCCACTGGACCAGTCTTCACTGCAAAGCTTGCTCATGCTGTAACACATGACAGTCTCTTTCATCTGACTCCTTTCTGTGCACAAACTTAATCTTGGATGGGATTCACTTATCTGAACACAAAAATCCTATGTAGTCCTGTGTGGTCTTCCACTTCACAATCTGTCTTGTAAGTGCAAAGTTGGAGAAGATGATATGACGTAATATTTACTCTTACCAGTAGTAAAAAAGCCCCCAAACCCCTCTTTCAGAAAATTAGAGATCTAGGATCCAAACCCCACTAATGAGACTGAGTGACTTTTATGTTGGGCTTTGATGTAGTCTTCTCCCAGGAATGAAGCCCCGACAGCTCGGAAAGGGAGGTGCACAGCCGCAGTGGCTCCTGTGGTATCAGTGTGCTTTGTGTTTGCAGCTACATTGTTCTGACTGATGTGTTAAAGGGGAATTCTTACGTTGTAACAAACCACTTTGCAGGTCTTTGTGTCTGAACTGTCAAGAGCACACACCTGCCAGTGTCAGCTCACATCGCGCTGCCCTTGCACTGGCCTCTCTGGTTGTGTTCCCCATCCACCTGTACCCATCTCTTCCTCTTCTCAGGGCTGAAGCATTTTGGGGAGGGATCATATTTCAGTTTTCTTTATACACTCTGCTAAAAATTCAATTAATCTTGAAAACAGAAATGATGGATTCTACTATAATATGTAAGTACATAGTCTTCACTCCCATAGCAACACATATTGTTTGATATTAACAGGTGGCGAAATGAGGGAAGAGGAACTCATCAATGTGAAATTTGTGAAATCTCCTTATGTTGTTGATCTGTCTAACACCAAAAAGTATTTTGTGCCTGGAGCTCCCTTCTCTGTTGTGGTATGTAATATTTAGCCCACTGTGTCTGCCTCCATATCAAGGGATTTATATCTGCCCTGTTTATAAAATTTTTATCTGATCCAGTGGGAGCTCTGTAGGACAGAGACCTTCAGGAATAGGTCCAACACAGAGCTACAGTTTGTGTGTCTGGTTTGTCTCGCTTCTGTACACACAGAGCCTGAGCAGGGAAACTAAAGCCAGAAAATGCTGGTTTTCTGTTGTGGAGTCATCTGTGCACTGTTGCACTACAAGGTTTTATAAAATATGTAGCAGTCCCATCCTCACTTCCACATCAAAAATTTAAAATAATAATGTTGTATCAAATTAATCTCCTATCAAATTAAAATTCTGAAAAGTAAAGCAGGGTATCAGCTTTTTTTTAAAAAAATGCATATAAGTTTTTGAGGTTTTGAGCTTCACACTTTCAAGTTCTTTTACAAAGATTTCTATAAAGAGTTGAAGTTAGAATTTTACCTTATAATAGTTAAAGACAAATATCTCTGGGATCAGTTGAGACCTAGCAGATGCTAAGTGAAAATCTGGTGCAGCTGTTACTCTGTGTTCACAGATTTTTACCTTAGCTGGATTCCAGACTGAGTGAATTGATGACCCCCCTTCTCTCAAAGCTCAAATTTGCAAACACTAATGTGTACAGTTTTATATTTCTTGTCAGTTTATAAAAATAATTTCTGCTTGTTTTGAACATTTTTTGAACCCAGGCATTTCCTTGAAGTAACAGAAAAACTTTTTTTCCAATAGGCATCTGTCACTTTGATTGATGGCTCTCCTGCTGCCTCTCTACCTGTCACTGCTACTGTTACCTTGTCTGGAAAACCCCCTATGAAGAAGACTGGACTTTCTAATAAAGAGGGTCTAATCCCCTTTACATTTGACATTCCTGGAGATGCTCAGATGCTTCAAATAATGGTAAAGAAAACTCGAACACCCATGTGTAAAAATATACTGCTAGGAAGAGCTTATAAGACAACTACAAATGACTGTGAAGATGGTCAGTTTTCATTAAATAAGCACAGAGGGTGGAACATGATTTCTTACACCATCTGCACATCTTTGTCCAGATTGTGTAAGATATGTTAGAGAGAGACCAGGGGCCTGAGGGATGTATCACTGAAATGAAGGACAGTCTCCTACACTGGAGCTTTAGGAGTACATGCATCGGTGATAGTGGTAATTTTTTTTGTGATTCGGATGTGCATTTTCCTGGCATGAAGGATGGAAATGGTATTGTAAGGAATATCACCATGAGAAGTGACAGAAAATTATGAGAAGGTGAAGGAAAAGTTCCTAAGCAATACAGACAGTGGGCTACATCTGGACACTCAGAGGGTTCAATTATGCAAACAATATAAAAGGGAACAAAAGTTGTCTAAGTACAAAATCTCTGTGATTTTGAGCCGTTGATTCTCATTCAGAAAGAGACAAGGCTGAAAAATATCAAGTGCAAACACAGCAAGAGGCAAAATAGGATGAGAGACTGAAGTAATTTAAATCCTGGTTTTTGATTCCAGGTTTCTGTAATGAGGTCTCAACAGTGATTCATCTCATTCCCCATCATTTTCTGAATAATGTAGGTAGATATGAATTAAGGGTGACACTCTATACCGTCTCCTGAGGGACACTGTATTCACTCTGTCTTTTTCTTCCTTGACAGGTAAAGGCTGAAGAGGGAAAAGAAAAATTAGAATCACCTGAAACCAGTATCAGAGCTGAAAGATACCAGTCTGCTTCCCCTAACTTCCTCAGCATCAGCATCCCACATACTGTCGTGGCACCTGGAGATACCTTACGCATCACCTTGAATGATATTCATCAGTCTGGCAGTGGAAAGATTGACTATTTCTACTATATGGTAAACAGAATAGCAGCATATCAGTAATTTCTTTTAGAAATCATACAACTCAGAACACCTATCTAGTTACGAATACATGGGAAACCAGAGGGTGTCCAACAAAGGGCAATGGAGATGATCAGTGTCCTAGCCCACCTGACCTACCAAGGCAGGCTGAGAGAACTGTGCTTGTTCAGTTTGGTGAAGATGCTGAGAGTGAGTCAATAGCAACCTAAAATTAGTTGAAGAGAAATTACAGGCATAGTGGAGACAAACTCTCCTAGGTGGTACCATGCAATATAACAAGGGACAAAGGCTACAAATTATGACCAGGGAGGTTTATTTTGGAAAAATCTTTTCACTCGTGATGAATGCAGTACTGGAAGTGCTTCCCCAGAGAGTTTAGGGAATTGCCATCCTCAGGAGCATTCAACACTTAACTAGACGCTACTGATGTCTCAGAGCAGGCAGTTGGACTAGAGATCTTCATAGGTCCCTTCCAGAAACTCTTTATATGATTCTGTTATTTTTATATATTTGCATGTATTTTGGGACATGTAACGTAGAAACCTTTGTAAAGTTTTCTTCTGAAGAAGGACAAATAAATACAAATTTTTGTTTGTCTAGAGAAAATAGGTCCATACGGGGTAATGTTTGTTTGCATAATTATGTGGATATTTTTGAAAGATGCTAAACTGACAGCCTTGAAAGATGAAATCCCAGACAGATAACTTCTGCGATATCTATGACAATTTGATTTCTCTTAATCCAGATCTCATTCTTTCCCACTGCTTCCAATCTGTATTCTTTCCTAGTAATAAGCCAATATTAAATATTATTTTTATTGCTCTGATTCCCATAAATACCTTCTTTTCAGTGATTACAGAACTGTCTGCCTTGTTGTGGGCAGATCATGCATAATACATAAGATTCTGTCCCTGCAGCTAGAAAACATAGTTATATTCTAGGGGACCTTGAATTTCTCAGAAAATGCCTTTTATGGTTAATTATTCTTTATTTAATGAATAACATATGATTCTTATATTACCATGCCTCCATATTACCTGCACCCAATGTTAGTTAACAGGTAGGTCAGTGTTATCTCCAACAGATAACGTGATGAACGATCACTGAAGGCATTGGCTGTCATAGTCCTAAATAGCATCCTGAAACTGGGTCTGAAAAGCAGTTCTATAGATGGAAAAGTAAGGAAACAATCCTGCTCAGCCTGGGACCAGGAATGCAAAGTATTTATTTTGCTGAAGGAGACAAATGTGTTCATGGATACATTCCAGGAATGAATCTGTTGAATGTCAAATGTGTTTAATCCCCTTCTCCCTCTCTTTGTCCTAATTTTGCTTGGCAGCTTAAATTTCCCAGTAAGATAAGCATCACAGGCACCAGTTGCCATTTATTTTTGATAGGACTCTGACATATTGGAATAATTGTATCCCTAGGAGTTAAATTTAGGTCTGAGGGTTTATTTTTATTGGAAGATTTAGCATAGGGTTGGAATTGCCGCTGCCAGGCCCTGGGAAGCTGCAGTGCTGGGCAGGCAGGATGTGTGGAAGAGGTGGTGGGAGACCCTGCTGGAGCTCAGCAGTGGGGCTCTCTCCCAAACTTTGGTCACCTAAATGAAGGCAGTGAGGATTTCAGACCAGGCTGCAGCGTGTCTTTGTTTCTTTCTGAAGTCTGTTCACTGTGTGTTTAGGAAAGCCGCATGTATTTTGTTCAGGGAAGAGCGCTATCAGTCCTGCCACTGTGTCTGTTTTCCACTCCTCTGACAACCCATGAATATAATTAACACATCATGGATAGAAAGTAATTAAATAGTGAAAGATGGGCTGAAATCAGTGTAGGGCCAGTCTGTGATACTTTATTATCAGTAATAATTTTGGGGTGAAACCTTCTGTTCCGACCCTTCCACACCATCTGAAAGAATCAGTACTGAGTACAGATTAAATCAAGCTGATATCCACCTCGGTATAATGACCTGTTATTCTAGAAGACAAAAATAAGACTGCCATCTGGTACCCCCCTTTCAAGCTGTAAGACTGAGCGGGGGTGATAGATTTGTGGTCAAACCCGGACCACAGGACCAGTGCAGCAGAGGCTTACCACCACATTCCTGTGCTAGAGGTACTGTGTGCTGGTCTCCTCCAGGCTACTGATATGCAGGTTGGTACTTAAATTAAATGCCACAAGGATAGAATAAATTGCAATCAGAAATGACCTTAGAAAGTTCTATATATGTATATAAAATTATGCAACATAATGCCCAGTCTAGGGTGCATTCACAATATTTGATTTCTGTTTGTTTCTGCCTTGTAGGTTGTGGCAAAGGGACAAGCTGAGCTTTTGGAAAGGGTCCCCTCCTCAAACAAAATAGTAAACCTTAAAATCACTGAGAAGATGGTGCCCGCCTTTCGTTTCTTAGCTTACTACTTCATTGCGAATGAGGGCCGTCGAGAGATTGTCGCTGATTCTGTATGGGTGGATGTTATGGATGTCTGCGAAGGAAAGGTACTTTCAAAGCAAGTAGCTTCTGTTATTGTATTCCAAAATAAAAACAAAACCATGGGGTATCATCAGAGCAAGTGCAGACCTGGGGGTAAAAAGAGAAAGACATTTCATTTTTATTGAAAAGGGAGTCATCAGAATTCTTGCTAAAAGGTACAACTGGAAAGGCTCCCAGGAGTGTTTGCAGTGATAGCCTTCTTCCGTAGGACAGGTTGTGCCTCAAAGAGATGAAAAATGTGGTCTCATATGTTAAAACCCCCTCTGCAAGTGTCTATACATTGGAAATCTAGAGGGGAACACCAACAGAATCACTGAGGGGCAGAATCTCTTTATAACCTAGTCTTTTTGTATTGAGGTGCATCATATGTAAGAAAGTGAAGCAATTTATTGGGGAAAAAAATGAATTCAAAGTAATTTTTCAAGCTTTTTCTTTCCTGTTAAAAGTAGTTTTCTAAGATTTTGTAGCCCCTCAAAAGCATTTAAAAAAAATAGTTTACCTTAGAAAATTTAAGTGTGGACAAAATAAGAATCCCTCAGAGCATCTCCTTCATCTTTGTCCTCCTTTTTGGTACCATAACATAAAACAAAAAAAAACACAAAAAAACAAAAAACCAAAACAAACAAAAAAAAAAGACAAGAGAATTTTTCCCCAATAGCATGAAACACAATTGCTGAAAAGCATCAGCCATCTAAAATGATTTTTTCCACCAAAAATGCTTGTATTGGAAAAAGAATATGATAGTCCATTGGGAAAAAATGTTTTCAAAAAAAATTATCCACCTCTAACACACAAGCCAATTTTTCATTCATACAATGACAAAACCCAGTTATGTTCAAAGCTGGCATTTCTATTAACAATTCCCTTTAAATATCATAATCACCATGGCTACTTCCTCCTACACCACAGGAATGTCTACATCAGATATGAACCAGATCTGAACCCAGTCGTGTTGAAAAATTCAAATGTGAGATAGAAAGGAGGTAGACTGGTTTAACTCAGTTAATTTTGTACATTAATTAGCCTTTTGCTCTATTTCATGGCGATTTTGTTTCCGTTACAAAATCATATTGAAGGCCCTAGTTCAGCAACCCCCTTACACATACTTTTAATTCCCATTGGTGCTTAATTGTCATTGAAAGGCAGTGTCCAATATCCTGAACAGACACATCTTTTAACCCCCCATGTTGTTCTCCAATGGGAGATACCTGCATCTACATCTTCCAAGACACAGGATCTCAGGCAGAAACACAATAAAAATAGGAACATCCCGCAGTCTCTGACTGCTGACAGTCACAGCTGACAATATTCCTGGCCAAAAGAGTCTTCACTTTTTCCTAACAAATGTGACGGTTTTGTTTCAATCTTTTCTATCTAGATTAAAGTGAGAACAGAACAAGAGATATACGAACCAACAGACAATATCAATTTACAGATTGAAATGGACCATGCGGGAACAGTTGCCTTAGCTGTGGTTGATAAAGCAGTTTTTATTCTGAACAAGAAAAATAAGCTTACAGCCAAACAAGTAAGATATTTTAAAGAAGAAAATACCATATCTACTAGTCATGTGAAATTTTCCATGACTAATGAGAGGTTAAAAATGTAATTAATGCTTATTAATTGCTTAATCACAGCTTTGCTAAACTTGAAAATGTTTTTGCTTTGGCAATTTAGGATCTATTTAAGAAGAATGATATATGGAGTTTTCCATGCTACAGCAGACAAGTTTTAAATTAAAAAAGCATTACTTGAAAGTACTCCCCAACTGAAACATCCCCCAGCTTTAATCTCAGTTTCCAAATGCAGCTTCTACCACCAGTTTGTCTTGCTTCTGCAAGTCAAAGGCTACAAGAAATTTTTTAATATATATAAAGAAAACCCCTTTTGCAAGTATGTACAGTTCATTTATGCTATTTTATTTGACAGGTATTTAATGCTATGAATTCGTATGATCTTGGATGTTCTGCAGGTGGTGGTGCAAATAGTGTTCAAGTTTTTACTGATGTTGGTCTGGCTTTTTTATCAGATACAATTAAATCCAACATCCGGGAAAGTAAGTGCAATCTTCCCTTTATTTGAGATGTTTGTTCAAGATCACTATAGATTTGGGGAGGCTGACTGATTAAAAATCAGAAACATTTTATTGTGATGTTGTAAAATGTCCTGTGCCTGTGGATTTTTCTTCTTCTGTTCTTCACCTGGGTGTTGGCAGCTCAGATAGCCCAGATCGTGGCTGCTGGTCCTCTGATGTCCAGCTCAGCTGGGGCAGGCAGCAGTTGGCAAGGGCTGTAAGGTAACTTTTCAAACTGTGGGTCTTCTGTGAATGAAATGGGCCCTAAAATGGATCTTTCATGAATGACCTGGATGATCAGGCTGTTACTGTCATAGTATTCTGACAAAGCTCTTCTGTTCTGCTTTCCCAGGCTATAAATGCCTTCAGGTTACAAGAAGGCAGAAGAGATCTTTGGATTTTCAAAAGAGAATGTCAGGAATTGGTATGTATCTTCATCTGGGTGACCTGAAAGGCTTAGCAGGGGAGGCAAAGGCATCAGGCTGGGATCTAGGGGCAAGAATGATGGGATAGTAAAGAATACCAATATATTCATAGTCCCAGTTCTTGTGTTGTGACATAACCTAGCACAAGTGTGTAGACTGTGCCATGTGACCTGATGAATCATCTATCAAAACAACTCAAAAAACAAAACCAGAGTGGCCCAGCCGAAAATGGAAATTAATTCACCAGTTTATAATCACAAATGTGAAGTAATTCTGCTAGATATCATGTCATGGAATCAGTCATGGTTTTAAAGTTTTTCAAAATTATTTGTATGGCCAGAAAATGTTTTACAAATCCTATTTTTTTTTCTTGACATTCTGCTGTGAATTTGTGCCAGCTTCATGCTCCAACTAAGAGAAGATCTAGTATAATATTTGGTCTAAATTTAAAAAAAAAAAAAAAAAAAAACCACAACCAAAACCAACACATAAATTGATACTTCTTTGCCAGAAGATATGAAGGCTTGAAGCTGAGACCTTCCTCACTTTTGAAATGGGTTTCTTTATTGAAGAATAAGAACACTGCCATGGCTATTTCTATCAAGATATCTAATTCCAGTCTGCCAAGGAAGCATTTTTAATTCAGTCTGAATTTGAAGAGAAAGCTTAGAATAGAATATCTAGGATGCTATAGGGCCTATACTTTCCTCCTGTGTTGTGGACTGGTTTTAGGATGGAGAACAGGTCCCCAGCTGCAGGTAGAATGTTACAATAGCAACTAGCATTAACTGTGAAGAATGACGCTTTTGCTATTTCCACATCACTAATTCTGGGCTTTAATTACATTGCAGCCAGCAAATATCAAAACACTGATCTACAAAAGTGCTGTGAAGATGGGATGAAATTAAATCCCATGAAGTTTTCTTGTGCACAAAGGCTAACAAGGGTGACTGGCTCCCTCAAATGCAGAAACGCCTTCCAGGACTGCTGTGAGAAAGCCACAGCCCTCAGAAAGGAGGCGAAGCGGAGGATCAGAGTGGGCTTGGCACGACGTAAAGAACAGCGGCATGCAATTGTCTACACAAAAATATTATTCATATAGTGGCAAGGGAGTGTTAAGAGGCATTTAATGTGGTGGGGCTAGGAAGGAAGTTTTCACCTCAACATTTCAGTGAGCCCCAGTATAGTGCAGCACCCACACACCATTGTATCGTCACAGCTGTATACTGTGAAGGTGGAAGTGGGACGGGATAACTTCTTGGGGTGAGAAAAGGCAGGAATCACTTTAGCCACCATTGGCCCCAGAACAGCTTTACGGAGGAGCTGTTGGCCCCTGCCCACATCTTGGGAGGCCACAAACAGTCAAGCAGAGCAGGAGGTGGTTTTCTGTGTTCAGAGCTCTGACCAATCATGTTTCATGACTATTTTGTTAGTGGTACTACCAAAACACACCTAATGAGAAGGGACCAGTTCAGCCAGGGACAATTTTGTCTCTTCCTTTCTTCTTCCCAAAGTCTATCTCTGGTCATAGAAGAATTCATGTTACCAAAAAAAATTTCATGTTGAAAATTACCCCATTCGAAGTGTAATTTCTGCTACCATTTTTCTCAGAGCTTCCCTTTCATGCTCTGTCTGTCACAAATATGGGAACATCTTTGTTATGCATTACTAAAAGGGAATGTTTTATTGTTCGGTAACATATAGTTATTGAACTTGGAAAGAAGAATTATCCTTTTGTTCAATGACAACCTTTGGTCATTGCTTCTCTTTTTCCAGCATTTTCACAAGATGAAACCCAGATGAAGTTTTTTGTTTCAGAGTATTTTTTGTGCTGCTTTCTCTCTGACAGACTCCCTGCAGAACAGTTTAAGGTCAGCAGCCAAAGACTTCAGAACAGAAACTCCACTCTTCTTTTACAGACTATGATGACCAAGAAGAAGTCTTTGATGAAACCTCTGTCAACTTGCGCAGTTATTTTCCTGAGAGCTGGTGGTGGAATTTGGAAGAAGTGAAAAACCCTGGAAACCATAGGTACTATATTATGTGACTAGGTGAATATGTCTATACGTGTACAGTAAAATGTATATCAATACCAGCTTTATGTGTTATCTGATACAGAGGACTTCAAAATATTTGGAAGTACTTTGTCTCCACAACGGGGGGAATATTTTTTCCTTTACAATACTCAAACTTCAGCAAATGACAATGTTTACATTTTATAAATCCTTCCTAATACATTTTATTTTGTGTTTCTTAGTGTAGAAAATTTTGCTCCTGACTCTATAACTACTTGGGAAGTTCAGGCAATAAGCATATCTCCTCAGAAAGGTATAAGTATTGGACATTTTGTTGGGTTTCTTTGTATGGATGAATAAAGACTGTATATTTTTTAAAAGAGAGATACAATGTTATGTTGACAGAGTGAGACAGTCTGTACTGAAAACCACAAAGTGTTTTGATCATGAGATTTACTTCTCTCTTTTATGCCATATTAAAGCCCAGCTATAATTTAAGGGATACATATACATTTATAAAAACAACATGAAGTGGATTCTGAAGGAGCATGGGTTATACCATCAAAACTGTCTCTTATTCTTTCCAATCTATAAGCCATCTCATTTTAGGTTCCACATGGCCAGGAAGTCAGAAGAAAGGTAGCGATAACAACACCACTTCTATTTGAGTATTTCTGGGAGCAATTTCTGGCCATCTCAGAGGAGCAATGCTGCTCCCTGGGATCTCCCGAGGGTTGACCAGGACTATGCAAGAGAGACAAAGGGTCCACCTGGTACTGCCGACTCCCCTTCAGAAAGGGAGGCTCAGGGTGCAGTGATGGTCATGGAGTTTATTTATTGAAAGTAAGGAAAGTTCGCTGTGTTTTAAACACGGCCTTTGCAGGAGACCTGGGCCACATTTCACTCACAGAAGCTACAAACACTCCTGCAAAATTTTACCTATTAAATACCATGTCAGTGACTCCAGAGGGCAAATCATATACCCTCACATAGGTCTCTAGTGCAGGTGAGTTGAAATGCTTTCTGGATATGCCTGTCTCCCTGTCCTGCTCTTGACCTCAGAGAAGCCCAGGTAATGAGTTTTGATTAGACATTTAACTTTCTTTCAGCTGATGTTAAGTGTGTAGTTCTTAATTCTGTTTTATTTTTTTCTCATACCAGGATTTTGCATAGCTGACCCCCACACGTTTGCAGTTTTCAAAGACTTTTTTGTATCCCTGAGATTACCTTACTCAGTCAGACGACATGAACAACTGGAAATAAAAGCAGTGATTTACAACTATCTGCCCAACGATCTCCAGGTAGTATTATTACCAAGTGCTGTGTTATACACGTCTAGTTAGATATATAGCTAGATGTAATAATTTAATTTAAATGACCCAGTCACCTTTCAGTGCCCTCCTAAAACCCCGCCCTTGCACTCCCATTTTGAAAGTCTCCACAAGGACATGATCCAGTTCTACTTGCTAATCAAACTCACTGTATAAAACAGATTTTATTTACCATATTACACAGCTAAATTCCCTGTCTTTGGGTATGTCTTCTTCCCCTTCATTGAAGCAGCCAGCTACTTTTTTGCTGCCTGCCAATCTGGGCAACCCCTGGATGCTGATAAAGCAGCTATGCAAGATACAGAGGTAACTTTTGAGCACACAATCCAGTTTATTAGCCACAAAATCCATTGTGCGTACAATGCAAAACCACTTTTTGTCTGTATGTGGCACCTATCCAGCTCTGCATATGGCACAGTTGTCACTGGGGTTAGGGCCTCCATTATCCTCAGACTGATGCTTTTCTTTTCATCTCTTCCCATCTCTCAGCCAGCTGTGCTTGAGCAGCATCTTCTGAACTGTGTTGAATGGTGTAGAGCTGAGATGTATAAAACTGTATTATCCTTCTTACTTCCCTGTTGTTCAGAGATAGGCCATAACAATATTGCAAATTCAGCGTAATGAAGAAATACTGATTTACCTTCACAGACATAGTCGATGTAGATGAACATTAACAGACCATAGGGTCATAGAGCAATTTAGGTTGGAAGGGACCTCCAGAGGTCTCTACTCCAACTTGCTACTCAGAGCAGGTCCAGTTAGAGCAGATTTTTCAGGGCATTGTCCAGTCTGATATTGAATATCTCCAAGGAGGGAGACTCCACAAACTCTTTGGACAAGCTGTGCCACCATTTGATCACTTCTTGGTGAAAAAGTTTTCCCATTTTATAAATGAAGAACAGTAAATTCAGGGGAGCAAAGTGAAAACCGCTTTCTGTGTTGCAAAATGTAAGCACTGCTATTTCCTTTTTAAGCAAAAGCTGGTCTCCTGTTATACCTGTTTCTTGTTTCCTATTCTTATCTAGCCATGGTGGAGCTGGAGTATTTTTCCTGTGTGATGATGCACTAAGCGTGATCCCAGGCATGGCTTTGTCCCCACAGGTTACAGTGGCGATGGATGCAGTAAAGGGGCTGTGCACCGCAGAGGCAACGGAGAAGGCTGTGCAGCTGATGCTGGTGGCTAAGGGGAACTCTGCGACACCAGCCTATTTCTCAGTTGTCCCTCTGACTGTGGGAGAATTTCCAATTACTATTACTGTTTTTGACACAATTTTGGGGCACAGTGATAGCATTAGGAAGAACCTCAATGTTGTGGTAGGTATTATGTAGTTGTGGGCAGGCACTTCATGAATATGTATTTCTTCTCAAAGATAGTGTTTAATTATGTGTGGAGTTCTTGCAGAAGGAGTGAAATGGTAGAAACATAATGCTGGAAGCAATCTCAGGAAACCTGTTTGTCAGCAAGCATTGAGCTATAGTATGGGGAAGAAATTTAATCCTGTGGTGGGCTTTTGTGTAATGTATATGGAAAGCATTGTTCTCTATGGCAAAAAGGCAGCCTACCCATGACAGGCAGTCAGTCCCCATTTAGCTTCCACCCGTTTCATCAACATTTATAAAAAAAAATTATCCCTTATAAAGCCAAGATTGACAATGTCCATCTAGCAATATATTTGAAAAGAAAATAAATACTCTCTGCTAGTCTTAAAGCTAAACTCTATTTTGTTCTTTCTAGTTAATGGATCTTCAATCTTAATGATTGCATAGGAAAGGACATACAGACAAACGAAGATACTGTATTGATTATTTAATACCTTACTTCTCTTTCAAAATGACGAAAAGGGCGAGCCTTTTAGAAAAGATGGTATTTCAAGACTTAACAATGACCAGCACAGACTCATTACAGCACCCAAGTAGCCCACTGAGAGCTATTTTCAATCCACACAAAAAGTGCAAAATATGAATCCTTGCACAATTACTGTCAGGGGATAGCCATGTAAGTAAAGATAAGACATGGGATGCCAGGAACCTAATGTTGTTACAGGCCATAGCTTTTCTAGAGATAGACACAGATTTTCTAGAATTAGACACCAAAACACTAAAAGTGTCTGTAAAATAGTTTTATTAAAATAGAAACTGTAGGAATAGGGATGTGTGAAAATCAGAAGAAAAAGTTTAAGTTTTACAAACAAGATGAAGTCAGAACTTGGTGGGTTTCATAGATGAGACATTTATAAAAGTGTGTCCACCTGTGAACTTGACTTGCACTGCTCACAAAGCTGTGAATAAAGTTTGAACTTTATTTTTTCTGGCTTATTTTTGGTTCAAGGAATTTAATCCAGGGAAATATATCAATAATAACAACAAAAAATTAGTAGAGTTTATTAACATTTCAATTGGGAGACTGAAATTACGATCTGAATTGTCAGTTTTACCTGGAGAAGTCTAACTCCAAAATAACTAATTTCTGCCACCTGCTGGTCTAGTGCAAGGTGAGAGATTGTAGCTTCCATGCAGCTTAATTTCAGGTGTGAGTGCTTGCAAAAGTTTTAACTTTACTTTCCTCAATTTTGCAGGCTGAAGGTGTTTTACAGAGAGAAGAAAAGACCATTTGCCTTAACAGTGGCTGTAAGTTACACAAAATAATAAGATACAGATGAGGTTTGAGCTAGGGACAGAGGGGTGTAAAGCCTAGTGTGAATACCTGATGGGTGCGGTGAAATACTTCTTAATGTACAAACATTGTTTTGCTTGACCAAGACTTGTCACAGTTCTTTTCCTTCAATACAGAGAAAAAAACTCAGGAAAGGAAAATAATTTAATGGTAAATTTTTAGAAGTTATTTGTATTACTTCTGTGTTTCAAGGTAGCATTCTTTGAATATTAAATAGGCATCAAATTCATTTACTAATGAGTCTTAAAAGGTATTAAAACCGAGCCTCTTTTCAAGCCAAAAAATATTGCTAATGACTGAAAATTAAATCAATTTAAGAATGATATTTGTTTTCATAAATTTCCATTTAAAGTTTCTGATAACATTTTTGTTGTAATTGCCATCAACTGTGAGGTGTTTAATGAAAAACATGATCTAAAATTACACTGTATGTTTTTATGTTTAAAGAGTCTGGATATAGATCTCTATTTACTATTTATTTACAGTAAAGTCCCATACACTGGACCTGAACAGACCATCTGATATGGTACCGGGTTCTGATAGTCACGTGTTTGTTAGCCTGAAAGGTAAATGTAATTTTTTGTCAATAGCTTCCCCACGGGTGATGAGACATACCACTTTGTGCTGCTCAGTCCTGCTCATTGAGTCTCTGTTCTCTCCTAGTTTTTCTGCTATGGCTCAAACAGTCTGTGCTACATGCCCAGGTCATAAAACAGAACAGCCCCGAGGCTGATCCAGTACTTTTCCTCTTTCTAATTACTCCTCCTCACTTGTATTGGATATAATAGCTTTATGCGGTGCATCCTTCTTCACTGTGCCCAGACTAACTTTATGGGAAGGCCAGAAGAGAAGGGAAGAGTTCACTTTCTCTAATAACCCCACACTGCGTGTAGGTCTGCAGAGATCTGCTTTAATCTTCAGAAATAAGAATGTCAGACTGTGAAGTTCTGGAAAGTTCTGTTTTCCTAAAGAGAAGATATGTACAATCAAATTCATTTAATCAAAAAATCATACATATATATATACACTCATGCATACATATTTTACAAAATCTACTAGCAAGTACTCTTATTAATGATAAAAACATTTTTTCTCAGAAAATGTAAAATAATGCATGCTTAACACAAAGGCTAATGGTTTCCATGTCAAATACCTCTTCTAAATTATGGGGATGCCTGAATTCATCAAATGAGAAAATTGCAGAGAAGAGGAAAAATCTCTCTGCACAAAATGTTTAACATGATTAAGGCACAATCATTTTGACTTCTGGATCAGGTCTGATTTGACAATACTTTTCCAGCCTGAACCTGAAACACCAGTCTTACACCCTTTCCTTGCTTCTCTGCCTCCAGTAGCCTCAGGACTCTTTCTCCTCTAAGTGTCTTCACTGCCCCAGCCTCCTTTCTCTAGCTTTCCCAGGGCCTGGCACCTCATCCTTGTTCTTCTCCAGCTGTATGAAGTCTTAAGTAGCTGAAAACATGTTTAATAATGAGAACTATCAGGCCATGCTGGAGTGTCAACCTATAGTTAGTATCACCTTTCTTCATGTTACACCAGTCAGCTTTAAATATGATATGTACTACGGCTTGTGTTTTTTACAACAGGAAATATTATGGACGAGCCTGTTGAAAACTGTCTCAGTCTTACTGGAGTTGAGAAACTTATTCAAGTGCCCAAAGGCTGTGCAGAGCAAACAATGGTGAAAATGGCCCCTGCAGTCTATGCTATTGAGTACTTGGTTGCCAGTGAGCAGTGGGTGAACTTTAATCATGAACGGAAGGAGCAAGCCATTAACATGATTGAAAAAGGTAGCAAAAAAACCCCCCTGAAACCAACCAACATGTCTTTGTCATCCTTTTGCATCACACATTGCTACTTGCCAGAGAAGTGAGTAGTGTCTTAACGTAGCCACACAGAAATGCCTCTGACAATCTGCAGACAGACATGAGAAACAGAACTGGAGGAGGATTTATGTGACTAATTGCCTACATCTGACATTGTACAGTATTGACATTCACAGTCCGCATTCTCTGTTGCCTACTCGTTTCAGAGTAAATGGACAGCAAAGGCCAGTTGATCATTTCCTCCTAATGTAGCTATGCAAAATAGATCAAGCAGAATCTTGTCCTAAATATGCTTATTTCTCCCCATGGATCATAGACAGTGCTTAGAATGGCCAGCTGGGATGTAAACATTTCTGCTGGAGATGTTTGTAGTTGTCAAGAGGAGTATCACTAAAGAAACTCCCAGTAGTAATTGTAATACTGACACTTTCACACTCCTGCATTCATTACATGAGCTAGAATGACTCCAACAGCCTTAGACCAACCTCCCAGGGAGGGAGTTTCCTTAGGGAGAGGACAGCTGCAAGGCTGCTTCTTGAATAGTCCACCCCAAGACATGATCCAAAGATGGTGTTAAATGTACAAAGAAGCCAGGACAACAGCATATGCAAGTGGAGGTATTCCAGCACACAGACACTAACGTAGAGACCAGGATTTATCTGTCCTGTAGGAGGTACAGCTGATCTTTCTAACAGTAGTGGTGTGCACAAGGCATAAAGCAATATGATGCACCTATCTTCATGATCTTCAGACAACACGTGACATATTTCATCAGTGAAAAATAAGGGTATAAATAGAGATTAAAAACATGCTAACAGTTGTTGAACGGAGGTATTTTCCTGTTTATCAAAGATTGCCTAAAGTGACATGAGATCCTGAAGATGAGCATTTGGTATTATCAGAAGCCTTTAGTTCCTATATTATGCTTTTATTGATTCTTACTAAAATTAGCCAGGGTAGAAAATTAGTTGAATGGCTATGATGCAGTCTTTGTCAAGATAATAGAAGTCAAGGTCAGGAACCACAGCTCATGATTTCTAAGCCTATGTCTGACCCAAAAGATTATATTTTGTATATTTTTTGATTCCATGCACCATAAAGTCAAAGCTTGAAAAGTTTTCAGTAATGGGAAATAACTTTCCCAAGATTCACTACACAGAAAATGTTTTGTAACTCCAAATACCTTCAGTTTACAGGTTATTCTCATGGGTCAATTAAGTCAAACAAGACAGAGCACCTTCTGAGCCTAGTGCTTTTCCTGTGTCAAAGGCCTGCTGGCCCAGTCATTTCCTCCTTAACGTACCAGTGTGCACGTCCATATACTCTTCCACTAGTCAATACTGAACATGTCCATGTTAATAAAAGTGATAAATGAAAATGCCCAAGAAACATGTATATTCTCTGACCAGATATATGTTGTCTTTTTCATGCAGGTTATACTAGATTGCTTGAGTTTCAGAAGATGGATGGCTCCTATGGAGCATTTAAATCAACCCCCAGTAGTGTATGGTAAGCCTATTTTGGGGGGTTTTTGGTTGGGTTTTTGGGGTTTTTTTTTTCAAAATATTATTTGATGCATCAGAATTTTTTTACAGGGGGGTGCATTTTCAAAATCTGGTGGGCATGGTGTTGTCTATGTACTTTTGTTGTTTATGGATAGGCAGCCTTGTAAGTCTCTGAACATGTTTAGTCCTTGATGAAGGAGATTAATACTGAGCCACTGATTATTTTGCATTTGCCACAGAATATAAATGTTCACACTGATGTTGAATAATAACTCACTAGGTTACAGTGAGTGCCCTGTACTGAATATGAGTCTATGTAAAAAATTAGTTTGTTTCTTCTCCTGTCAATATAGTCTTCTATAAATATATGTCAGCACGTCTGGAACAATTTCGTTTGTGCAGGTTAACTGCCTTCATTGTTAAAGTACTCACAAGGAGCAAAGAGTACATTAATGTCCAAGACAGTCACATACGCAACTCGATTTCTTACTTGATTAACCAACAGCAGGCAGATCATTCATTCCACGACCATCACCCAGTAATGGACAGGACCATGCAGGTAGGTCATCCATATTTAGAAGAATCTGTTGCACATTTAGGGCTGCTAGGGATTGAAAGGAATATTGTGAGTTGTTGAGTAACAAGGAATGCATCAAAAGAAATCTGTAACATATGAAATACAAAATCTGTAATGTAAAAGGAATTTGTTAAAAGGTCTGTTATATCAGAAACACATACATAGCAGTTCACCACCTGTATCTTTTGATCCCATCTTAGTTAATTTTGCAGGTGACCTATGCCTCAAGAGCACTTAGAAAATTAATTCCGAGATCTTTGTGTTTGGTAAAAAGTATGCCTTTTATTTGCAAGGGCAATAGAGCCATAGAATCATAATTTATTTTTGAAGCAACCTCCAGAGGTCATCTGTTCCAATCCCTGCTCAGAACAGGTCTAGTTAGATCAGATTGCACAGGGCCACGTCCAGCTGAGTCCTGAGTACCTTCAAGGACAGGGATCTCACAGTCTCTCTGGGTGATCTGTTTCAGTATTTAACCACTCCCATGGTGAAAAAAAAATAAAAAAATCTTGATATTAATCAGATTTTCCAATTGTATATGTTAGTCTACACATCCCTCATAAGTGTCCAGAAACACAAAACTGTTACACTCTCCATGCTTCTAGGATATGAAAATAATATGCATCTTCCAAAATTTAATGAAAATGCAGATACCATTGTAGTAATCTTATATGAAAAAAAAAAAAAAAGTATTAATTTTATTAATGATCTTTGTCAAATCACTAGTGAGGCTTTCACCCTCAAAGCCAGTTCTAAAGTTGATGCGACAATGCTGCGGAATAAAACCCTAACAAACAAACAAAAATCAACCAACCAATAAAAACAGCTCAAGAACAGGCCAAAGGTTTTTTTGACCTGTGTTCATGCTGAGATAGTTCTGTTTTACATCTGCTTCAGGAACTGTGCATAATAATTTTGTACAGAGAATTAAGTATTTCCATGCAAACAACCTATCCTTCTAATTATAAACATTTGGGGCTGAGTGAAGAAGGTGGTTGTTGTCAAAGGTTACTGAAGATCCTAAAGTTGTTGTCAAAGGAGAGCATGAGCAAAAGAATCAAAAAGAAGAATAGGAATGAAAATTTCAGAGGAAAAAGCTAATGAGAGCACTGTGTTTAGTTTATCAATAAAAAATTATCTACCAATGGTGTATAAATACCTTTACAGGAGAAAAGTTCTGTGGGAAAGGGCTCTTTAGTCTATAGGGAGTAGCAAAGAAATGAAAAAAAAATCAACACACTAGTGCTTGAAAATTTAAGCCATGAATATTCCAGTGAGAAATTGTAGATTTTATACTATAAGTTAAGTAATTAAATATTCAATTACCATCTGAAGAACAAATATATGAAGACATAGAATAATCTCTTAACTTTTTTTCATGAAAAGTGGCTGCCAATATAGAAGATATACTTCAGGCAGACACAAGTTGTTAAAGGGTACATGGTCTGTGGTTTGACAAGAAGGTCCTTATCTTCATGAAAAGTGATTTTCTAAATTTAATCATAAGCATATACATATACATTTACCTTTGTGTTTCATCTTTCAGGGTGGCATTGGATCAGCAGAAGAGGATTTGGCTTTGACAGCCTTTGTAACTATAGCATTGCAACAGACTTTACAGCTCTACCATTCACCTGATGTGGTAGGAAGCCTGACTGTTTATCTTTAAGCCTGAAGGCTATTGCACAATGACATAACCACCCTACTATCCGAAAGTACTGCAAATGAGGTAAAAGTCTGTTTACATCTGTGATGGATAGGAGAAGATGCCGTGGCCTAATGTACAGCGAGGTGTTTCGAGCTACGTACTCCATCATCAATGGCTTTAATCACTAAACAGAAATTATTAAAATTGTCCCAAAAATGACTACATTTGAAGTATTCTAGTTTCCTAGTACTCTCACCACCAGTAACAGTTACTAAGTCCAAATGACCTTTTCAAACGGATCCATTCTCTTTTCCCAGGTACAAGTGATTAGAGGAGCAGTGGTTTACATGAAAAAACAACTTTCAAGAAATACAAACTGCTATTCTACAGCCATCACTGCTTATGCTCTGACACTTGTGCAGTCGGATAATGAAGAAGACCAGTTTGTGAAAGAAAAATTAAGAGGCTGTTCTGTTTTTGATGCAGGTACTGGTAAACATTCTTTAAAATTCAGTTAGAAAGCGCTTCTCCTAATTAAATCACTTGAGCGCTCTTATATGAACAAATCAAATTTGAGTAAATGAAGACTTTCATTTTATAGAAGCATGTATGTATATGTGTAATATACTTAATTACATAATCAAATATTTCAGTGTTGAAATTGTAATATGTAATTTGTATAATTAATATAATTATCAAATAACAACTTAGCATTGTGAAGTTTGGATCGTGATCTTATCTGATACTGGAACAAAACCATGGTAAAGAGTCATTTATCTTTTCTGTTTCCCTTGCTGCCTACCAATGTTTCCACACCCCTTAAGTGCATTAAAAGAAAAAGTCCAAGTCACCTGAGAAAGACAAAACTTTTGATGGGTAAATAAGACTGAACAGCAGCTATCTGTGAGAGTAATCCAGACTGGACTTGTGCTGAGGGAAGGTGTCCTTTCCAGCCCACCTGCTTTCAAAGCCCCCCCACCAGTTGTGACTGCTTTGCTCCAGCTCCATGTGAACGTCACCACTTGTCCCCCTAGCTGTGGTCAATGCTGAGTCAGTTGGCTGTGTGACTGCACTGCCACGTCGTTAATTTCTCCTAATTAATTTGGTAAATACATTATAGTTTAATAGCCATAGTTTAAGCATAGGGAATATGCTTCTCCTTAATGAAGACTGGATTTATAGGGATGCTTAATAGTATCTCTCAGGGACCAGCAGACACAACGCTCCCACTCCATCCAATGGACATTTCTGTACAATGAGATTATTATACTAGACTGTGATGGTTGGATAAATCAAAATTGAAAATTGTGGTTTTCCTTTTCCATTATCTCTTCTTCCCAACTAATTTCTTGCTCTCATGAGAGCATCTGTGTCTTGTGATTCCTCAGCGCTATCACATGAAATATCTACTGTGCAGAACAATAGTAATTTTTGGCAAATGTCTTTACCAAGGGGATTCAAAACTGAGTTATTCTTGCAGCAAAGCAGCAGCGCTACTGGGGAAATGGCAATGATGCAGTCTCAGTGGAAACCACTGCCTATGCACTGCTTCAAACATTGCTCCTGAAAGACAAGGAGTACGCAAGGCCTATTGCTACGTGGCTGACGGAAAGAAGGAACTATGGCGGAGGATACTGCTCTACACAGGTGCCTGGCCATCAGTCTGGGTGGAGTTTTGGTGGAAGGGAAGAAAACAGAAGCCCCATAAAGACTTTTTCATTTAGATTTGAAAGCATCATAGCACTTAATCATTAATTTCTTTGCCATATGAAGCACTAAAGATTTTGGCTCATTAATAAAAAACGGGCCAAAAAATCCCAGTCATAAGCCAGCAAAGATTCTCTGTATTTATGAAGACTTATGACAATCGGAGGTCAGAACTCCAGTGGTTTTAGGATTTTAATGCTAAAAGAAGCTGAGATATGAAAAGAACAGACAGATACAGAACTTCAAATCAGCAAAAAACATAAAACTGAAGAATAGTTCCAGGTGACTGGTCATGTCATCTTACACATTGTTAAGATAACCTGGTATAATAGGTTTTTTGCATTTCTTTCTCACCTAGGACACAGTGGTGGCCCTAGAAGCTCTGTCAGCATACAGCATACAGACATTGAACACTGCTTCCACCAACCTGACTGTTAAACTGGGAACACCTGGAAGACAAAAAGACTACAGTATTACCCTGACTGATACTGATGAAGTGATTCAGAAGCAGCTAGAGGTACACAACCATTGTTTCAAGCTTTTTTTCTGAAACAGGAGAAACTTTGGATCATCTGGCCTAGGTTTTCTCATGTTAATCATCATGTTAATCTCATGATGTAGCTGGTTTATAATATTTTTTAATAAATTAATCTGTAAAAAACAGAATCTTTTTAAAGAATTAAAAATGAACAGATTCTCAGAAGTACACTTTGGAGGCCCTGCCCTGCCTCTTCAAGGACTTTGGTGACATGAATCTCCCCCAGTAGTGAAGAGCAGGCAGGAGCCCAAGCCTTGCTAGGGAATGAGGAAGAAGGGAAATATTCTTATATTCAGTGTGTTGGGACCTGTGAAAATGTCAAATCCAGGCTACAGAGGAGGGAGTGAAGTTGAGAAAATATGTCTCCTGGGCCCCAGAATGGCAGAGTAAGATGCACCAGCCCCATACATGAAAAATCTTGTGAGACTTGAGGTGTCATAACTCCTCCTGTAGCTAAAGGTTTTCCCTAACCTAGTTCTGAGGGTTAAAGGCATAGAAGTCCATCAAGATCACAGGAAAACAATAGATCAAATGCTGAGCACAAACTAAATCTCTTTCTTTTTTTTTTTTTTTTTCCCTTGGTTTGCAGTTTGAACTTGGGAGAAAACTTGAAGTATCTGTACATGGCAGAGGAAATGGGACAATGAGTGTAAGCTGTAAATCATTAATTCAGAGTCCACCTGGACTTCTTTGAATCCCTTTTTGAAAACAGAGTGAGAAATTACTTGCCATAGCTTCATAATTTGTGCTCTTACCTCCAAATTTCTAAAATTGGGGCCTACAGACTGCCCTGTCAATTTTTCCTATATTTAACCCTTGTTAAGTCCATAAAGTCAATGCTGATAGAGGCAGCTGGAGTTTGAAAGACTGCTTTGTGGTTGGAAATCAAAAGTTATCTCAATTGTCCCACACCACTTGTGATTTGCACATGGGACCTCTCCTGCTTATATCCACAACAGTCCTCTGCAACTAGTCTGTGCCTCTGGGAGACCGGTGTTTCTCTCCACACTCCATGTCTAATCAACATTTGCTGAGATCCTGGATGAGTAAATCCCTTGACATTTAAATTATATTTTTTATGGTTTGCTGTTTGTTCATCATAGGTATTAAAAGTGTACTGGTCTTCTGAGCTGAAGAACAACACATGTAACGATTTGATTTTGACAGTGGAAATGGAAGGGAGCGTTAAGTACTCTGGTGAGTAAAAAGGCAAGTCATTAGGTCTCAAAGGTGACATGTCTGGCCAGCTGTTAATGATATTTAATAGTTTTCCAGCCTTGGAAACTGGGAATAAATGAATGAAGCAATAACAGAGAAAGGCATCTGAACTCTGCCTAGTTATCATTTCATTTAGTTTATTTTATTAATATTATTAATTTAGTTTAGTTTATTAAAATTGAATAGTTTAATAACTATCTGAGTGACTATAAGTTCAGCAGGTACCTAACAGATACACAGATACTATTAGTAACTCTTTTTTGTTATTGGGAAGAGAGCGAGGTAAACTTCCTTCATGGTGTTCCTGGCTGCCATGAGAGGAAAACCCAGCTCAGTTCCCTGGCTAATAAGGGTCCTACCATGTGGCCTCAAAAATTCTTTGGGGCAGTCCTGTCATAGGTCTTTCATATGAGCAAGACTGTGTTTTCCATCTCCTGAAGTGTGTTTTCATCATCCTCTCTGCCTATGTCTGCATTTTTTTTCTGTTTGAATAGCTAACTTGAGGAGGCTAGGATTGTCCTTTACATATCTATGTATCACCTAAACCCCATTCTTAGCTAGATCTATTGGTTGTTCTTACTATAAGTATCGCTAAAATTTTAACTCTGAGTTAGAAATACTGAGATGGCGTACAGCAAACTTCTATAAAACCCAGACACGTGGCATGACTGCCCATTGGTATTTTTCAGTATACAAAAAGGGACCAAATTACCCGGTCCTCAGTCAAATTTGTGCATGGCTGTTTGTGTCTCTCACTTCCAGAAGCTGCATATTCTGATGAAAATGAAGATTATGAGGACCTGATTAATGCAGAAAACAGTGCATTTGAGCCACTGTCTGAAATAGAGTGGTTTGATATCCACAGCAGAAGGAAAAGGGATGTGATCTCTCCCAGTAAAGCAGAATCACTGCAGTGCAAAGTATGTGTCAGGTAGGTCTGCAAGATCAGTTCCTCATTAGAAAATGCTTTCTTGTTTTATTTGCAATTATTTTTGGTTACCCTCTTCATCCAGCCTGGAGATCATCTGTGAGTATGCACACATGCTGAGTCTGCATCCTCTCTCCCATGGCAGGAGAAAAGGTTTCCGCACAATGTATTATGTTTAGAGGGTGGACATAGATCTCAAATGCCTATTGCAGGTTATCCCCCCCTCAAACTCGGGGGAGATGCTAAAGCACCTGGCTGGCTAATCGTTTGAAAGAAGTCTTTTTTTTAAATAAAGTAGATATAATTGGAATATAGTAATAAGACATTTACAGAGTTTCATTGCTTTCTGGAGAGATGCTGTTACTTCCTTCATGGTCACACTCTGACCTCATAAAAAAAGAAAAAAATGTCTACTGCTATTTTGGGGAGGAGAGCAGAAAAAAGGAATATCCAGTTGTGACAATCAAGAAGTAAGCGAGGGCAGAGCTAGTGAGAAAAAAAAGTCTCATGCAGAATAACACTGAAACATCTGCCTTTGCTCTCTTTCACAGTCTGGCAAGGGTTGCAGAAGCACAAAGTAGTGGCTGTCATGAGTTCCCCTTCTAGAGAGGTGCAGGATGGCAGAAGCAGGTTTTGCCCCCCAGTAGAATTTAGCTTTTGCACTGAGTTTTGTCAAAGCCTTGGAGGCACTGGTTTTTATCCCCACTCCCAGACAGCAGCATGAACAATGGCAGGGGAGGACTGGAGCTACCCTGATTCCCAGGTTTCACTCTCCCTGGTTAAACATGTACTCAGTGAATTGTGTGCTGGCTAAAGCATCAATTTCCCCATTAATTGCTATGTAACATTTACCAACTATCAGATCCACTGTTCTACAGGACATTGCTGAGTGTTAGGGTGAGACTTAAACAATAATGTGAAGGTGACTTTGTAGTAGTTAAGATACAGGAGAAAAACTGAAGGCACTGACTTCATCACCATACTTCTTTTCTGAGCTGTGGTACATCCCTTACGGGGAAAGAAGGATGCCAAAATAAAAGTTTCTGAAGTACCACTAAGTGTATGAGGAATATCTTATGGCAAGGCACGCTGTGTGAGTGCAGAACAGCTTCATTTTCCAGCAATGACACAACTACCTGATTTTTGAGAAGGTGGAAGTAGAAAAGATTGGAAGTCCAATATATATATCTAACGGATAGTTAGAGCAATGAGGATTTTTGCCTTGGGCAGCAAAGGTGAAGTACATTTGACTTTGTCCATGAAGAGTTTGGATAAACCCGTTTCCTATCGCCACTCTCTAGGTAATAAAGACACTTTGTCAGTGCTGTTTACCTTCGCTTTCTTCAACAGTGCTTTTATGGTGGAATGAACTATTCTTTGAAGGTGATTTTTTCTGCCTGTCAGCTATAAAGAAAGCCTAGATGACAAGTTCAGGCAAGACACCTGGGTTTTGGATGACCATTTGACTAGTTTAGATGACTAATTTTGCCTCATGACTCTTAATGAGGTAGGCACATATTTTTCAGAGTAAAATCTATTTAGGAAAGTTAAATGGAGCAGAATGTTTTGTTTCACCATTAGCAGTCCTGAAGAAACAAACTCTTCAAAGCAATCTGGCTGTTCAGTGCAGATGTTCATTGCTGGCCATCTCCCTTATAAAGGTCCACAGGTTCCAATGCACCAAAGATGTCCCTGGTCGATCTCTCTCTGCTGAGTGGCTTGGAGCCTGACACAAAGGATCTTGAACAGGTTAGAAACACACTTTTCTGTGCAATCTTTTGTACCCTTTTCTACAGAAAACTTTTCTTTCAAAATCTTTCCAAACTTCACAGAATAAGAAAAGGAAAACAGATTTTTGTTAGATATATTTTAATTATTCTTGTTCTGATAAAATATTCACTGAACATACACAAGAAATTAAAAGCTTGTGGTGAACAGAGTTCAGTCTTCTTAGTCCCTTGTAATAAGAATTAGGGCAAGGCTCAGCAGGGCACTTGCCTGTCCTTAACACATATTGCTATCCCCACTGGCACTGTTGTCCCACGACATGCCAGGACAGGGTGTCCTGTGCTTGCAGGGGGTAAGGCAAGCACATCTTTTAGAGGCAGCTGCCAACAGGACACAGTGACAGGGAGATAGGGCACAGCACTCTACAAAGCTGACTACAGAGTTTTGGGTTCTGGAGCCTGATTGGTTGGGGGACGTTTGCCCAGCTTGATGCTCTCAGGGACTGTCTCCTTTAGGGAGGAAGAAAGAGGGCAGAATAAAGCAAACAGCTGAACAAAGCAAACCAGAATATAGAGGGTGGTGGCAAAGGTGTTCCTGTTATGCTAAGTTTTTGTTCTGATTTTTTTGTTTGTTTTCCTGCAGTTGGTGACATCTTCAGACCAGTACATTCAGCACTATGAGTACAAGGAAGGAAAGGTTTTGCTCTACTTTGGTGAAGTAAGCAAACCCAATGATTTCTCAATCTCTGCCATTTCAGACAACATATATAGACTTCTTTTTAAATCTAATCATTATTGTTTTTCACACTCAGTTACCTTCCTGTGATTTTTGTTATATATTATTATTGAACAACTCAGTTGAAAGAGGGCACAGGAGGGGAAGAAAGGAAACACACATCTTCATCCTCTGCCTTTCTGTGTTCCAGGAGGTATAGTCCATGTTTGAGATTTGGCCATGTTTGGGAAAAAAAAAAAAAAAAAAAAAAAAAAAGAAACTCTCTCTAGCCAGAAGAGAAGCTTTTCATCTGAGATTAGTAAAGTGTTAACAGGTGGTCCTATAAATTTCACATGCAGCTTGCATGTAAAGTTCAGTATTTCTGGAGCAAGATCCATACAGTGACAAAAAACTGTAAACATCAAACCCCCTAGTTTCTGTGTATATTTCTCTGTATTTTGGATAATGACTCCACTCTACACCCACTTGACTTGCTTCACCTCCATGGCCAAAGCCGGGGCATCTCTGTAGAAAGCACACACAGGGCAAAGATTTTTTGAAATACAAAACAATAGACAAATGAAAAAAAGTAAATGTTACTGCTGCTATGACTGTCCTAGATAATTTTTGTATTTAACATAGGTCAAAATCTGTTCCTGACATTTTACTAGGGAGAGTGTATATACTGGTGGCCGCTGGTACAGGATAGGCTGTGAATATATATTACTCCCATTACTCCTGTACAAGGTAACTTTAGGCAAAAGCTGAAAACTAAACCCCAAAGTAGTGATGATGTAAGTTCAGATCAGACAGTTTCAGGAAGGGAAGACCTGCACGCATCTCACAAAACTACCTTGACAAGGTTTAGCTCATCCACAAAATCTTCCAATAAAATCATGGAAGGAAATGCCTTTTTCAAGGTGACACTGCCGCTATGAGGGTTAACTCACCTATGCCATCAGAAACAAGCATTCAACAGCTAGGACAGCCACAACAGCTTTCTCTCTCTGACTGGAGAGAAAGAGTTAGTTTACTCATCATAACTATTGTTCCTTTTTCTCCAGCTCACAAGCGGACCAGACCCAGACTGCATATCATTTGGGGCAAAGCAAATTAATCCCATGGGCTTGGTTCAGCCAGCAAATGCTATCCTTTATGATTTTTACAACCCTGGTAAGGTCACAGAAAAATGATACAACTGATTGAGAGACCCTCAAGAACGAACTCCAGTCTGTAGAAAGCTGGTTTTGATGTAGTGTGTGAAACCACATGATTTTGTCAAGTCAAATAACGTGCCTCAAATACTGTCTTTTACTACTATGGCTTAAGATCACCTAAATAGAGATCCTCTCAGGAAGGGTCTGTTATTGCAAATGGACTGAAAATACAAACTTTTACACTCATGGATTTTTAAATCAGGTTCCTGTGTTCCCTTTTCTCATGGTGCTTTAAGTGTGTTCTACTCACATTATCTTTTTGGTCAGACTGTCTTTTTATGCATCTAAGATAGGCAACCTTAGAGGGTGGGCTTATGCTTCCTGGGGGAGCCAGTCTCATTCCCCATTCAAAGAAGGTTAAGTGCCAATCATCTCGATTTGCCAGAGTTACATAAACAATATTTGAAAATTAGGTCAAATGTCTACTTTGACTGAAGTTGAGGGATCCAAGACACTAATTATTGGTGATCCTATCTCATTCTTCTGAAACAGTGGAGTGCTCACTATAGCTCTATGTTCTAAAGATGCTTTTAAGATAGATGCTTTTTAGAGGAAACAAAAAAAACCCCAAAAAAACGGAAGAGTACAACTTTAAAAAAAAAAAAAATCCAAACAAAAAACAAACCAAACAACCAAACAAAAAAAACCCAAAACAAACCACACTCCCCAAAAAAACTCCAGAAGCACCAATCCAGGTGTTGCGCAGCTGAAAGACAAGGTGATATTTGTCCAGGCTATAGTTCTTTGTGGACTGCTGATGGGTATCTATCACCTTAGTGCTCTGATTTCTCTGGACCAGGAAAAAGTTGGGCTTCAAATGTAGTTTCTACTGCACAGGCTTTTCCACTTGAGCTGTATGAGACAAGCTATTTTGTTTCTTCTCCACAGACAGAAAGTGCAGCATATTCTACAGTGCTCCCAAGCACAGTGCCATGCTTTCAAAGGTGTGCCACGCCAATGTTTGCCAGTGTGCAGAAGGTAAGGAAGGACTAAATAGGCCACTCTAAAAGAAGAGAGTTACTTCTACAAACCATTAACATGAGAATTGTTAAGCCCAGAAAGGATCATTACAATTATCCTAATAATCATATCCTAATACAGGACACAAAGCATCATCTAATATGTTTGGTACCAAATTGAAACTTTTTTTTTAAGATATCCACGACTGATTTGATAGTTGAATGCAATGTATATATACATGTGCATATGTATGCAAAATCCCTCCACCACACCTCTAAGAAAGTTGTTCTGTGATATTATTTTATTCTCTGTTACAATATTGAGTGAATGAGCCTGTGCAAACTGTATCTATATCTACATATCCATGTCCACAGAGACAGGTGTCATATTTATTTTCTTCACTCTAGGTCCCTGCCCAAGACAAAGATCCACTTTCAGTAAAACCATAACACAAACCACACGCTTCAGTTTTGTCTGCTACTACCCTATTGCGGATTATGGTAAGGCATGAAAGACAACTGGCAGTTAAGTTTAACCATAGTTATTTTTAATAAGGATAAATTTGTAGCTTTATATGCCCAGACCTCTCCTGAAATGAGTAGGGTTTCTGTATCCGGCCTAAAAGGTGAGGAGATTAAATGAAGCCATGTGCTATCACAGCTATCAGGGGGGTGAAAGGAAAAAGTAAAGGCCACATAAAGATGCAGTGGGATGCTGGGGGTGGGATACATGGACAACATTACATTACATTGTTTAGAAAAGACCTGAGGTGGGAGCATCACCATCCCCTACATCCCTAATGTTACAGGATGGAGATAAAGAGTAGGTTTTTCATGGCATGCCATAGCTCAGCAGCTCCTTCTGTGGAGCTAGACAAATATTTTCTCCTTTGTTAATTTGTCTTTCTGGCCTCTTCTTTGATGGAAAGTTGGAAGACCTACTGAAGGAAAACCAGTACAGCATATATGGTAAATCAGATTCTAACAGGACAGGAAAAATGCAAAACCTAAGGAAAACCAGTACAGCATATATGGTAAATCAGATTCTAACAGGACAGGAAAAATGCAAAACCTAATCATACAGAAGCTTCTTTAAAAAAAAAAAATACACAAAAGGAATACAAATCTAGAGGTTGTTGATTAATACCTGACTTTCTAAAAGCATATTAGGTATACAGGATTACTATCCTGTTGTCTTTCATATCCCCATGATTTGCAGTTAGATAGTACACTGGCCTCTGTATAGACATCTGGTAAAAGCATACCTATATTTCAGGTTTTGGATGCAATTTCATGTTTCCATCTGGCCTCACATAGTTGTTGTCTGTTACAGCGTATGAGGTGGAGCTCCTCAACAGCACACAGAAGAATGTTTTTGATTACTATGAGGGCAAAATCCACAAAATCCTTAAAACCAGTAAGTATCAAAATGTTTGGCTTCTTTCATTCACCTTAGCAAAACTAGGTTGAGTAAACATTAGCCAGTACAAACTATGCAGATGCCTTCTCTTGCTATAGAAGGTAGGGTCAGATATACTTCTACACTAGGCTTGCAAAACGACTGATTTCTTGCAAGGACCACCTGTGCAGCTACCTCACTGTTGAGTTCAGCTCAGGGGTAGGTTGCTTTGATTTACACTCTGCAGCAATCTCAGAGCACGTGAGCTTCAATTCTTTCAGATGAAACTAAACCAGAAGACATTCCACATACATTCAGTCCATGGCTCCAAACTGGAACTAGTCTAAGATAAACCCTCCAAGATCATGCGTAGTGTGGGTATTAGGTCTTCTGCATCAACTATTTCACTTTGTAGACTGATGTTATTGACCCACATTTTTTTCTACTGTAATCATATCCACTGACCTCTGTTTTGATACTAGATGAAGATTTGAAGTACTTGTTGATTATTAAGCACTTGCAACCCTTGCAGAACAGGCTGAGTTGTCCATAATGACTTGCCTGCAGTCAGTGAACAAAGGAAAACTTCCAGAACTTTAATAATTGTGATAACAACAAAATGGACTTTCTATTTCTTTAGGTGCAGTGTAAAGATTTGCACTGCTCTCAGACAATATCCTTTTGCAGGCCTGCCATCTCAGCTGTCTCCATGTGAACTTTATAAGCAGTATCAGTGAACACTGATATTCTTCAAAGTAATTTCTAGAGAGGCTGTCAGACAACATCTCAGACTTCAACCACTGTGGCATCATGTGGTTGTCAGTTTTGAGTTTGGTAGCCAGAGATTGCCTTTAAAAAGCAACTTCAAAGATTTAAAAATCTTCCCTGCCCAGAGCAGAATGATTATCTCACTCCTTTGATCTTTGCCCAGGGGATTGGCAATGTCACACAATACTTCATGACACATAACTCGTGATCTGAGACCAATGTCCCGTTCCTGTCAGAAAATCAGGCCCACACTTTGTGAGACAGCAATCAGTCATACCCATGGCTTTCCATATGCAGGGAAATGATAATGTACCTACTGATCAAAACACCAGCTATGGGACATTACACTACCATGATGGAAAGTTTCATCAGTCCCTCCAGAAAACCTACAGGATCTAAAAGGATTTAGAGCTCTGGGCCCCAATGCATTTGTACTCACAACTCACAGGGAAGCACTGGAAAGATTTTGTTTCTTGGCAGCTGAGAGAAACATCCTTCAAATCTGAAGTTGAAGGGAAGAGACAACTTCTCCCATTCTCACCTCCTTCTTTTTGAGCCTTTAAAAATCCCCTTGGTTTGTGCTGTATGAGTTTATGAGCAGCAGTAGGCTGTGAAGACTGTTTCAGCAGGCTTGAGAAAGGCTGGGAAGAAGCATGAAGCCACAATGATGAAGAAAACTCAAGGTGTTGCATCCAAATCAGCTCATGACTGAACTAGAGTTGTTATCTTTTGTATTTTCTGTGGCTGTTTTGACTGAGCTTGGTCTCTGTTGCCATCATCAAGGGTAGGTGAGAATTAGTAGGGTAAATTCTCATTCTCCAGACCCCTGGCATTATTTCAGTATCACTCCTTACAAATATAGGACTGGTTCAGAAGACAGATGGAAACATTTGTGTTTGGGAGTTAGCAAAATGTGCACTCCTCAGATTACTTTGACTGTTAATAGTATTAGTGCATGTGTTTTGGATGGCTAATGTTTACGCTGTCCTATGAGTCCTTTCAGTGAACAGCATGGCCCATGTAAAATAGCACAGAATCCTTAGTTTCCTCCCACACAGACACCTTATAGATTCTAAAACTTGAAGTAATTGCTTCCTCTAAATTCTGCTTGGATACTTTAGAATATTTTTGTTTCATTTTAAATTGGAGATTTAGAATTGAAAATTATACAGTGACCTGTTAAAGTAATAGCTCAGATGCTTATGATCCCCAGAGTCTGAACTGTGTTAGGCCATATGTTAAGCATATGAACCAAGAAATGTGATGGTAATTTAAGCACAATGAACCTGAGGCATAACACCATAATTTTCTCAAGTCATTCTCATCCATCTTTGCATTCATTGAACAAAATGAAAATTCATTACAGTGTGTAGAAAAGGGACAATAGAAAGGTCTTGTATTATATGAGAAAACCTGTAATACTCTATTAAAGGATGCAGATGTAAAACAGCATACAATACTGAAGACTGACTTTTCTCTGGCCTATAAGTACTATATGTAAACTTAGTGCAAGTTTTAGCTAGGAAATAGATAAGAGTCTTAATACTAGGTTTCACAGATTAGCACTCTGTATCAACTTTTCTGAAATCTTTTTAGTGTTAAAATACTCTACTACAGGTTTTTATTCTACTCTTAGGATTTCATTTTGAATACTAGACTTTCCATACCTGTAATATAATACTTTAGAAAGCAGAGGATGCACAAGGTTCTAGACTGTGTGGTTTTACCTGTAATTTAAGATGTCTTAATGTTGAATTTGTCACCACAGTTGTGTATGATTGTGCTGGTTTAGGCCCTACCAGGACGGGAGACCACATTGTCATTGTCCCTCCCCCACCCTCGGACACAAGTAGGGCACAAACCCCGGGGTTGAAATAAGAAAAGATTTAATACAGCAGTGTAATAAACAATCTGAACAACAACAATAGCAATAATAACAACAACAAACAGTAATAACAGTAAACAAGACAAAAGATATACAGAGAAATACCTCAGTGAACACAGCCAGCCCACCACGTGCTCCCCTTGACCAAAGCCACAAAGGAAAAAGTTCCTGTGCTCCCTGGCCCAGACCTGACATCAGCATGGTATGAATAACCTGGCTGGAGATCCCTTCCCCCTGCTTGGGAGAAACTTAACCCTATCCTAGCTGAACCAGTACAATGACGTTTCACAACGTAGAGAGTAAGAGATTAGAATATTGCTGGGGGTTTTTTTGGGGGGGAGATGGACTTTGAAAACTGTTGTTCTAGCCAAACAACACAGTATCCTCATGACATGCATTAGCCTGATGAATAAGCCTCTTTCCAGCTCTCATGTCATTGCAGTGTCTGACTACCCTTCTTTTCTGCCTTGGATGCCCACTTCTGTAATAGGCAGTGCAGCTCCTGAATGAATAGTCCTCTGGGCCAGAATCCAGACCAGAATCTTCAAAGTTATTTAAATGTGGAGATCACCAAGCCCATGTCCTACATATCAGCTTCAGAGGGAATACTGTAAAGGTTAAATCAGTGACGTTCAGGTCAGGTGTGCTAAGGAGAGTGAGTTTTTAATACTCCATGCAGCATTGTTGATCCTTAAGACATTTGAATTTAGTTTGCTAGCTTTTAAGACCACTATGAGCCTGAGCAATCTGAAATATACAATGGTGTGTTTTCTTTCTCCTTTGGCTTTTCCTTCAATCTCTGAGATTTAAACAAACTCCATAAAGCCTGAAAGATCACTATAGCAAAACAGCTCCTTCAGTAACTACTGAGGAGGCCAAGACAGCCATCTAAGACAGAAATGTCTTACTTTTTGTCAGATAATGTTAAAGGAAACATATCCTACCACAGCATGGTCACTTATTCCCATGTCAAGCCACATCCCCCAAGTGAAATATTACCTTGGCTTAGCAGTGGAGTAAATGGCCACAGGGGTTGTGTCCTGTGGGCTACGGTTCTGCTCTTTAATAGAAAAGTTCATGGGATTTTCTCTTCTCGTGTCACAGCTGCTGATGAAAGCATCCAAGTGGGTGCCCACCGACAGTTCCTAACGCGCTCCACGTGCAAGTTAAACATGGTCACTGGCAAACGGTACCTCCTCATGGGGAAAGATGGGCAAACAGTGGATTGCAACAATAAGTAAGTGCAATGGTTTCTGAGCAGCAGTGGCTGCTATAGTGGACCATGAATCCAGAGGTTACTCAAACTATTAGAATACCTCCAGAAAGCAAAAGGAGAGCCAAATTTCTTAGGGACTGATTCTGCCGGCATTACTAAAATGTGAAGAGTAACTTAACTAACAGTAGGCAAAAGGCAAGCTGTGGGGAAGAGCTGAGCCACCCAAATCCATTGGCTTATCTATCCATGCAGAGCCTGGTTCCCACACTTTTCAGAATCAAAATCTGGCCCTCACTCTACTGGGTTAAAAACTCACAGCTAGAAAAGAAGAATGAGAAACACTCCACAGTTCCATCTACTGCAAAAGCCTTACACAACTCCTGGGTTTGCAAAATAATTGGGTGGGACTGTGGCTAAAAGCAGCTCTCAAAGCTTCTGTTACTTCATGCATGCAAATACATCATTCTTGTCATTCCTCATAGGGAATTTATCTTCTCATTTCTCAAGGGAATTATCTGGGGAGGAATTCAGTCTGACTATTAAATATTTAGTGAGGAAGCCATCTTAAAGGCTGCGCAAAACTGGAGAAAGGTAGTACCTTTGAAAGCTTGTAGGAGGGAGACCTTCTCAAACGAGTTGTAAACACCACTTCCTAAAACTTTAAAAGGTCCCCTCTCTCCATCTCTATAAGACACTAATGTGAGTGCTTAAGTCAGGGGCCCTTCTTCAACAGATGCCTGCTAAAGACCAAAGACTCCAAGCAGAGTTGTAACCTCTAAAGTCTTCTCCAACCCAGTTGTAAAATGCCAGAAGCTGCACGGTCCCTCACCACCAAAAATTAGGAAATATTTTGAGATACTCTGTTGAATCTAAACGCTCCTTCACTGTGTCTCATTGGTGTTCACTGGGGCTTTTTGTGCCCCTCCAGAAAACTCAAATAGAAACTTAGCCCAAGCTTACGTGGTGTCACTCAAAACACAAGTACGGTCAGGTTTGTCCCAGCAAGTTTCAGGCAAGTTTCTTGGCTAGTATCATTCCTCCTAATTTCAGAGATGCCTTGGTGGAGGGATGCAGCCCCATGAGGTTTACACTTCCCTGTTGCTGCAGGTCAGCAGTAGTGACTCATGTCCTTTACTGGTTCCACTTGCTCTCAGGATGCAGTACTTCCTTGATGCACAAGCCTGGGTAGAGAAAATTCCAGACGACAGTGAGTGCCGCACCACCCTGCACCGGCAAGCCTGTGCTCACCTGCAGGACTTCGTGAACATGCCTGACAGCCTGTGCCTCTTCTGAATATCCTACCTGTGTGACTGCAACTCAGCTCCTTCCTGATTTTTTCTTGCAAAGTCTGTACATCAGAGTGGCACCTGAAACATTGCAGAGCTGCTTCTCTTGCTATCTGTTTTGCTGATTGGAGTATCTTCTTTTAGGTATATGTATGTATGTGTGTGGGGGTAATATAACAAAAATTGCAGTTACTCTACTAGTTACTGTGTTTATTGTCCCTGACACTGATGAAGAGAGATCAAGAATTTGTCTCCCTGATCCATTACACAACAATGCAATTATCCTGCATGGGATCAAATGAAAAAAATACTGTGCTTGCATAGCTGATTAATTGCTGCAGTCATTGTCACCAAACTTTAAAGAGGCCAAGAAATTTGCATGGGTCAGAAAGAAGACTGGGCATTCATGGGCTTACCAAGTACAGCCTTTGTTATACTACTGCTAAAAGAAAAGAAATACTACCACTCAGACTTCAGTACTTCAGTGAATTTCTGATTTTATGTGTGAGTTCTCATGTAGGGGAAAAAATGACCCTTGCTCATACCACAGCAGGATTCCCATACGCACTTCTGAAGAGGGAAGTGGGACTGGCCCAGCATCAGGGATGTGCAACAGAAGTGGATGTGTCCTGTGCCTGACACAAGATTCCTGCACAGGCTAGCTAGTGCTGGTAGCTCACTGAGGGCACAGAACTGCTTTTTAATTGCACTTTGTAGTCATGTGTCTACAAGATTTTCTTTTTTTACAGTTTAATTAATTTGCATCACTTTTTAAAAAACCTGACGCAATCTGTGGTTGCATTTTTCTAAAGCATTGCTGCTTCTCTGGCTATGCAAATGTTTCTGTAGTGAAGATGCAATATTTGTCATAGAAAGGTGGAGGTTTTGCTGCCACAGTTATAAAGGCTTCCACAAATGGAAAACTAAACTGACAATAAAAAATAACCCCAAACTCAAAACCTCTCTTTTCTTAGGACAAGAAAAAGTCTGGAGAAAATGTTTTGATAACACTGATAAGTAGGTGACTTGCAAATAAAGGTTTTACTTCTTTAGTTTGCCAGAGAATGACATTTGGCAGTTTGTCTGAAGCAGAAAAAAGGTGCATTAAAAAGCTGTGTTTGCTGAACAGGTCACCATCCTCAGATGCTCACACCACTGTCTTTGTGCCAGCAGCTACTGAGTGCAAAAATTTGCCACCTGGACTGCTTGTGTTACATTGCACTAAAAGCAACAATATGATAATTAGTAGGTGAATGTTGATCTGGTTAATCTGGAGCCAAATAACCCTACTGGATAAGAGGGGCAGCAATGAGCCTTGTGTGGAGAAGGCCCTACACAGCAGCAGCACCTACCAGAACACTTACTCCACAAGAGCCTTCAGAGTCATAGCAGACAGCCCATCACTGTGTGCCAGCAATGTGAACTGCCCAGCTCTATTTGAAGGCTGTAAACTCGAGTATAATGGCAGCTGAACTCAGGTATCAGCCATGCCCCCCACTCAGCTGCCAGGCATTGCATGGGTGGAGGGTGGGGAAGGCTATTTTATAAAAACCTGCACTACTGCTTCATGCCTCTGCATGGGAAGATAAGAAAACTCCTGAAAGTCTGAGAAAGAGAGACGCTTAAATTAACCAGGACAATTTCTTTTCCTTAAGGTTTGCCCCAGCTTTCAGATTTAAGAAATGAGACTGTAATGCATGGGCATATATTCTCTTCCTTTTATTACTGAGTTTATAGGAATGTCAGTGCTATGGCAAAATCCAGCTGAGGTCAGTAAAGCAAGTACTAATTTTTACTCATATAAGATAGAGAATAGGCTGTTCCACTGACATACCAATTATCCACTAATTCTGCTAATAGTTATGAAAGAATACCTCTAAGGTTAGAGGCCAAATCCTTCTTTCCACTCCACAGGACTTGAGTTAAATACCAGCATCTGACCCTTTTGCTGTGTGGAGTACATCAAGAGCTCAAAGGTTCTTGCTTAGCAGACAGTTCACCAAATAATTGCTACGCTCAAGACTCTGTAAAATGTGGTGAAAGCACCATTAAAATTTCATATTAGGTCTAACATGCATTTTACATATTTTATTGCATTTTACATATTTTCTTCCATTTCAATTGAAGATGAGTCTAAGCTGAAATTGCTTAGTGCCTGAACTCTGCAAATGCAGCCTTCTAATGTGGGAGCTGTGTGGTCCTTAAACTGTTTTTACTCTTATTCTTGGTACAGAAGACACAAGTATGCTTCTACTTTAATTCTGGTAACCTGGAACCCTTGCTTCCTGGGAAACCCTTTAAACCTCTGCCCAAGGAGCTAGTGTAGAACAGTCTCTATTCCCCCTCTCTTTTTCTGCCCCAAACTTACAAGTATATTTATAGGGAGAGGGAAGACAATGGTGGAATTATTCTCTGCTGCCAAAGTCGTTAACGTTTGAAGGTAGCGCAGCTGAAGACCTGCTGGAGACTCAGCCAGCACCACGGAGGCCCGCTTGAGGGCTTTAGAAGCATTCATTTCTCCATCTGCTGCCACAACCTGCAAAGTAAGATAAAAGGAAATGGCATGTGATGCTGCTCATAGTGGGGAAAATCCACCTTTTCAATTAGGAAGAAACAAACAGGCACTTGGATTCCTGGGACAAGGATATGGGAGCTTAGGGGTAGACATTGCTGCGGATCTCACCTTAGCTTTTGCCTCTCGAGCAGCCTCTGCTTCAGCTGCCATTGCCCTCTGCATGGCCACTGGAATCCTGACGTCTTTGATCTCCACTTGCACCACTTTGATTCCCCACTGTTCTGTGGCACTGTCAAGGACAGCCTTAGGGACAAACACACAACACACCACGAAGAGCACAGTGATCGCAAAGAGAAAACCACACAATGTAATCTGCCACTTGGACAGAAGGAAAGGCAGCGTGCAAACCTGCCTGACAGAAAGATGGAGCCCTCCAGGGGCACTAACATTCAACGCAGTGTGTGTACGGTGGGTACTGCAACCTTATGAAATTTGCTGATCAACACCAGTGTTTCCTGTGTGGTTTCTTTATGACCATCTAAATTACGATCCCCATCCTTTCTCTAGGTGGGTACTTACCAAACTTCTCCCTCTTACAAAGTAATACTACAGCAACTTCCTAAAACACCACAATGCTGTAAAAGGACCCTGTGGGTGAAACGGACAGCACAGCCCTGCAGCACTGGCACGCTCTTCTGTGTTCAGGCTCCTGGGCGCTGCTGCAATCCACGTCACCATTGTGACCCTGGCTCTGCCCTTGGCCACTCTCCTAGCTGGAGAGGGGCTCAGTCTCTCTTTGATTTGACTATGCCTCATTTCTGACTGAAAAGTGTAAATCAGGTGTTGGATTTCTTCTCCTTGGCTGCCAAAACAAAAAAACAAAACAGAGGGCATTTTAAAGCATAAAACAATTTGGTTCCGTACTCTTAGTTGTTATGACAGGAGATACAAGCCTTGCCTTGATTAAACCTCAATCAAGGGTCTGCTCAAGATAGAGCTTCCCACAAGCGCAGACTTCTTTCTCACCGCTTGCAGCAGTCTCTGTGCAAAGACTAAACTGATTTATTCAAGTCACTGGGTAATTTTGAACCTTCATTGGTTTTTGACAGGAAATAACTCTTCTAAAAGAACCTGGGGAAGTACCTTTGGAATAACTCTTTCTAACTCTTAAGCAATGAGATGTATAATTAAAGAAAACATAAAGGAAAATTTTGTTATCATTGTTGAAGAAAGAGAGAGAGATTATTGCTGATTTTCTACTCCCCAGAACACATCTCCATGCTTGTCAGTGAATTTTGAGAGCCAGATTTACCTGGATACTGCGTACAATGTCCTCACGACCTGCCAGGAGCTGAGCCAACGTCTGTGTACCCAGAATGTTTCTCAGGGTTGTCTGTGCCAAGAGGAAGGTAGCTGAGTGGACATCAGTGATGTTAGCAACGGCACTGACAGCACTGTGGATCCTGTAGTACACCAACCCGTCGACTTGGGTAGTAATGGCATCTTTCATGAGAATCTGTGTTTGAGAAATATACAGAATTAGAGAAGGATCCAATAACACATCATTTGTCAAGAAAAGGGAATAATTTTTTATCCCCTTAGTGAGGAAAAGGCCCTGATAATTCAAGGAAACTAAGAATTTATTTGGGGTTCTTTGTCATTCCCCTGAGAATTCAAGGAAGCTATCCAGCATGACCAAAGTTTTAAGTGGGTCAAAATGTTGTACTTACAGCCTTTAAACAACAGTTTCTATAATAAGTGAATCTCATAATTTGAATTAATTTCTTCTGCAATAATAAATGATGGTTATCCTCTTCCTTTCTTGTAGAAAGGGCCATTAATGATTTTATACATAGCATGTAGTTTGGAAGAACTGTGCTACTTCCCCTAAACAATGTATTTGTAAGAAACACCAGAAAATTAAAACAAAAATGCAAAGCAAAGTGCAAGACATTGGGAGAAGAACCCCTGAAAAATATTCAAGTATTCATAGAGGAGTTGTGTCATCCTTTGCCAGATAAGTCCCCTGTGCCTCAGCAGGTAGCTGGCCTCAGTGGAGCACTGATGATGCTCCACTACCTCTTCCCTCCTCAGCATATTTTGCCTGCAAGTAAATTCTAAGCCTTGTACAGCACAAGTACTGCAACCATCTTCCTTCTAGCCTCCCATTTCAGGGGAGACATTTTTCATTCCACCACATGCATCCATTCCTGCAACCTGTGCTCTGAGAAAAGGCTCTTTGTGATTACAGAAAGATAATGGTCCAAGAAACAACTCCTGGGGAAGATAATGGGCAATCCTGGGGCCAAAGGGGTCCTGGGCCCATCTCTTTCCCCTCTGCCCTTTGTGTAAGGAAGGAGACAGCAGTGCCAACCCCATGAGCAGAAGCATTATACTGCAGTGGGGCTGGGGCCACATGGAGCAAAAACTTTATCGGGATGACAGGAATTGCTCAGCAACTGATTCTTCAGATTAAATTATTCAATCAATGTTTGTCAGCAGAATGCCTAAAGATATGCCACTACATTTCTGCTTGAATGGGAGTTTTGTGGATGTCTGCTAATTCCTGTTAATTTAAGGAGATTTGTTACCCATACATAATTTGCCTTTTCAGAAAGAGTGTGCATAACTTCAAGCAGCAACTACATCAGTGAAAGCTTTTTTGAATGGCAAGCTGTAAGTCAGATCACTAGTCTATGGATTCATTTCCATGTGTATATACCATTGGGAATTTTTTAGCCTCTTCTATCTTTACCTCTCTGTCTTCCATTTGGAGTTTTACCCCCCTGTCCCTTATCATTTATCTCACAGTTCTGAACATCAGCGAGAGGAGTTTGTTTGGCCTGCAACAATGCATGTGAAGGTTTTCCTAAGTAAAAATTGCTTTGTAAGCAGTTTGAAAGTCAGAATAGACTGCAAATAAGCTAAATTTTATATGGTAGTTCACAGCTGCAAGATTATAAAACACCTGCATTATTTTTGATTGTGAATCAACTCTTATCTCTTATTTCTATCTTAGATGGCTGCTAGAGAATAGTTACCTCTTGTGGAGGAATGGTACAGGTAACTGTTCGAAGATCAACCTTGACAAACGTATCTGTACATGGAAGTATGAAGATCAAACCTAAAAAATAAAAATAATTAGATTAAATGCTTCTGAAAGCTAAGTCTAGAACCAGGTAACCTGTACAGAGCAAACAGATGGAAATATCCTCAGGGCAGGGAATGAGCCCACCTTATTACTATAACTGTCCTTTCTGGTACAGGAGGTGATGACAGTGATATTTTGCACTTTCAAATAAGAGAGAGAAATCCAGATATAGGAAAATAATGTGAATTTATTAGAGCTTAATGACCTAGAGCTCTGGACTAGGAATGAGCAGACTGCAGTTCTGGTCTCAAATCTGTCATGAGACTTGGCAAAAATTCCTTCCATGGCTTTGTTTAATTTCTCCTCCTTGGATCATAAGCCATTTATGGTACAGTATGTGTGTCCCCAGGAAAGACATCTCCCAGGTCGCAATTCCTGCACCACCTCTAGGTTCCCAAATGAGGAATGTGGTCCCAAGATCTGACCTGCCCTGTGAAGGAGTCCCCACTCTCCCTTCACTGGAGAGGGAGACTTGACATAACTATTCTTCTAATCTCAACACCTTGCTTAGGCGCCCATAGCCAAGCAAGAGAGGTCTGAACTTGCTTTAGCCACTCTTTGGACCACTATTCAAAAGGAAGGACAGAACATGAAAAGGATTTGTTTCCTCTTATTTTAACTTCCAGTTTACCCAGTTCCATTGCACAGAGGTGATAACTGCACCAATGTAAATACCTCATGTTGTTGGGTTTGGTTTGTATTTGTGATTTGTAACCTGATCCTAGGTGACTGTAACAAACTCTGTATAGCTGCACAGTGTCCCTGCCCTGTCCCATTTACCATTTTCAGAGCAGAATACAGCTAAAGAGCTGGCAGCAACAAGCAGTGTTGGAAGTGAGGTACAGGGAGGGTGGTCACAGTCACTCAAAACAGCCTGGCAGACCTGAAGGCTGCATTTAAACCTCTCTGGTCCTCTCCATCAGTGTCTAACGGCATGAGCTCAACCTTCTGTTGTCCAACCTACTCAAGAGCAAAGCCGTACCTGGTATCATGGTCATCAACCTTCTATGTCGTGCTGTGACAGGGGAGTGGCTTTTTCTTCTCTTCAGAAAAACAAACAGCCTGCAGGTAAAGGAACTGCAGCAGAAAGGACCTTCTCATACCCCCTATGCCAGGAAGAAGGATTTCATGGATCTCTGCAATTCTCTGTGTGGTTAGAGTGCATCGTATTAAAATAAAAACAGTGCATCTTAATGGAATAAAACTTCATGCACTCACCTGGTCCCCTTGCTTTCTTAGACAATATACGTCCCAGCCGAAATACAACAGCACGTTCATATTCTCTGATAACCTAGGAAAATATTTTAAATTTAGAATTTTACAACTAACTCTATTCCCATATTCTGGTCTGAATTTTAATCTTTGGCATCCATATTAAATGTGAAAAACAGTACAAATAATATAGGAACCACAAAAGCTGCAAATCACCAGGCATCTTATGCTTTCTCCTCACCTCATCCTTTGCTGGAAAAATTTTGCTGTCTCTGCAAACAGGTTACAAACCAGATCAAATATGAAAGAAGTGCCACTGATCTAATGAGGCTACCCATAACTCCCTCAAAATCAGTGCTAACTCAGAGCTGTGGCAAAGTATATCTCACCTCAGATGACCTAGCTAACTACTTTGGTTAGTCTATCATCAGAGTAACTCAAGGCCTGGTATCCAGGGCAATCACCCTGGTAACTCACCCCTAAAAATTGCTTTAATCACGTTATGCTCATGTATTGAAAGGGCATTTTGTGAGTTTGGGTTATATAGTCACTCAATGCAGGGATCCATGTTCCTATGTACTTATGTTAATCACTATTGCTGGCAGTATGAAATATGAGTTCTTCAGAAAAGTTTGTAGATTTATTCTCCCAGTGTTGTAATGCAGGGAAGTTTAACTGGTGATGGAAGTTGAGAATGGAAGAAACTAAATGAGTAAGTTGCGGAGATATAGAAAGTCAGTGAAGGAACATGGATCTTGGTCCCAGACCACATCTTCACCACAAGCCCTTATGACTTCCTAAAAGTGAATGTGAAGTGTCATAACAAAATCAATAAACATAAGTAACAGCAATGATAACAGAGTGTTCTTTATGAGCCTCATATCCCACTAGCTTACCTTGATACATGTCCAGATAGAAATAGGAAAGGTCATAAGCACCAGGAGGAATGAAAAGGAAACCAGGATCCAGCCACAGACACCAATTCCTTTCTGCCTGTCAGCTATTTAAAAAAAAAAAAAAAAAAAAAAAAAAAAAAAAAAAAAGATCAATGAATGCAAATTTTGAAAAGAGATATCCAAGGGATTTAGATCTAGCCCAGAGCAATCATGATGGACTGCAAAGTCCACAGAGACTCACTCTCTCTTCCTCACTCTCATCGCTCACTGAAAGCTGTAAAACACCCAGTCAAACATCCAACCTTATGACCCCTCTGCTCAAAAGGTTAAAAGGTTCAGAAAGTACATTTTGCAACAGGAAAGGAAGTGGAAAGATAAAAGGCATTGACAAAGGTGGAGGCTGTGAGTGAGAAATAAAACACTGGGTGGAGTACCAGTGGATATGAATCTCTGTTAGTGCGTCATGGATGGGGCAAAAAGATTTAGTTTGTATGAAACAGGTAATAAGGAAAATGATGGGAACTGCTGTCATTAGATAAGTGTTTTAAGGCATATTGATGGACCAGTTCATCCACTGGACCAGAAGTTTCAAAATCAGTGCCTGTCAAAATGCACACCCATGCATTTTGAGCAGTTCTCACTGTGTTCACCTCATCTCATCACAAAATTTCATTATAATGAAATCAAAATACATCAAAATAATTTAATTATTTTAGTGCCTGAAGGGAAGGCAGTGGTGAGTTGTTCAAGTACTAAAAGTTTGGGAGTCTCTTTGTAAGGTAAATGTGATCAAGGAGCTGTTGCTCTTTGAAGAGCAGTTGGAGCTGCTGAGATCCTCACAGAAGCAACTCGAAAGAGGGCAAGGAGTGAAACAGGCCAGTCCTGCCACCAGGACAGAGTGCTGCAAGGTGAGGTGATTCTGCTAAATACAGAAACGCCTTGGATCAGGAGAGTCACGAGAAAAGCAAGAGCATCAGGGATGCAGGCTGGGCTAGCCCCAGGGGCTGCCCGGCTGCCAGGTTTGGGGCAGAAGAGGGTTTTTGCAAGCATGAGTATTAGCAGATGGGAAGCTGAACACCACAGCCAGTTTCCCAGCACAAGGGTAAGAGGCAGGAAAGAGAGACACAGGCTCAGAGGTCTCCTCAGAGAACCTCCCCCATGCTGATGGAAAGATGCAGCATGTTTTGGATATGATACTTCAAAGGTATAGGGTAGTGCTGGGAATTTCTGACATCAAATAAAATTAATGTGCAGCTAGAAACTGATAAATAGAAAACAATTTATTTTATACTTCGTGAGAAAAAACTTGTCACCACAATGAAACAGCGTGAGGCTACCTGATCTGTAAGGCACAAGCTAACAGACCAGCAGAGCAGGACTGACAGGTTTGTCAGAAAAACCCCATCAACTCCGCAGGAAAAGACACAACACAGTCCTCCTGCAGCTCCTTCCTACCTCTTGGGTACCATAGCTGGACTGCACTTGCAAGCAATGTTAACTGCAAACCTGGGGGTTTCAGCCAAGCCCCTTACTGCTTGCAGTTTTGCCCATTCTACTTCTGAGGTCCCTGCTGCAGATTTAATCACTCACACATAAATACATTTGCGTCTAAAAGGGCCAAGTTTCAGGCTTCCCCGAGAGCTGGGCACAGAATTGCTGCACCAGGAGTCCACCTTTTCTCCTGATCCTTTCCAACAAACAGTAATTTGAAATCGCTGTTTCATGCGGTATATCAGTCATTCTGCAGTCAGTGGTAGGAATGATTCGAGGAGCTCCCCTGAGTAAATTACCATGCAAACATTTAGGGTATGTGTATGAAGGCAGGACTTTCAAGATTTAATGTGAAAATCTTTAATGCTTTCACTGCTGCTTGTTTGCCACACAGTGTACTTCATGTTAAACAAGTGGTGTGTCAGGCTACAACAGGTATGTCAAGTACCAGCAATCAAACATATTTAATCAGTAGAAAGGAATCAAGGAAACTCATGGAATAGGCATCATTCACAATTCTTAATTCTGAAACTAGGGGAAATTGATAATGAAAGGCTGTTTTGTTCATCAGAGTTCAACATTTTGCATGCTCTTTATTTCATCTAAATGATTAGCTTGCAGAAAAATGTCTGAAACCTGGCTATGCCAAACCTGGCTATGAAGAACCTCCTCAAAAGCAATTGTGGATTGTAATGTCATCTGCCATCATCCACCTGAGACCACTATGAAGATGGCTGGTAGGAATGACACAATTCACAGATGGGGGGAATGGCTGGGAACAAATGGCCACACTCTGAAGATTGATATTTGAGCAGTTGAGAGGAGGTAAGGGGTCAAGATATCACTTATCACCACTATGGTCAAAAAGCACACATCCCAACCTTGACAAAGTACAACTGAATTCTTCTGCATGAGAATTGTCCTAGAGATTCTGATGCCAGCTAAGAACATAGATTCCAATGAGAAAAGCAGGATATGAAAGTATGCCTTCTTAATAGTGAATCACAGCATTGTCTAGGTTGGAAAAGACCTTGAAGATCCAGTCCAACCATTAACCTATCACTGACTGTTCCCAACTACACCATATCCCTCAGCGCTATGTCGTCCTGACTCTTAAACACCTCCAGGGATGGGGACTCCACCACCTCCCTGGGCAACACATTCCAACGCCCAGCAACCCCTTCTGGAAAGAAATAGTTCCTAATATCCAGTCTAAACCTTCCCTGGTGCAACTTGAGGACATTCCCTCTTGTCCTATCACTTATTACTTGTTTAAAGAGACTCATCCCCAGCTCTCTGCAACCTCCTTTCAGGGAGCTGTAGAGGGCCATGAGGTCTCCCCTCAGCCTCCTCTTCTCCAGACTAAACACTCCCAGTTCCCTCAGCCGCTCCTCATACGACCTGTGCTCCAGACCCTGCACCAGCTCCGTTGCCCTTCTCTGGACACGCTCGAGTCATTCAATGTCCTTTTTGTAGTGAGGGGCCCAAAACTGAACACAGGAATCGAGGTGCGGCCTCACCGGTGCCAAGTACAGGGGTAAGATCCCTTCCCTGTCCCTGCTGGCCACGCTAGTGCTGACACAAGCCAGGATGCCTTTGGCCTTCTTGGCCCCCTGGGCACACTGCTGGCTCCTGTTCAGCCGGCTGTCAATCAACCCCCCCAGGTCCCTCTCTGACTGGCAGCTCTCCAGCCACTCCTCCCCAAGCCTGTAGCGCTGCTGGGGGTTGTTGTGGCCCAAGGGCAGCCCCCGGCATTTGGCCTTATTGAAACTCCTCCAGTTGGCCTCAGCCCATGGCTCCAGCCTGTCCAGGTCTCTCTGCAGAGCCTCCCTACCCTCGAGCAGATCAACACTCCCACCCAGCTTGGTGTCATCTGCAAACTGACTGAGGGTGCACTCAATTCCCTCGTCTAGATCATCAATAAAGATGTTAAACAGGAGTGGTCCAAAAAAACAAAGCCCAGGGGACACCACTCGTGACCGGCCGCCAACTGGATTTAACTCCGTTCACCACAACTCTTTGGGCCCGGCCATCCAGACAGTTTTTTACCCATCAAAGCGTGTGCCCATCCAAGCCATGAGCAGTCAGTTTTTCCAGGAGAATGCTGTGGGAAACGGTGTCAAAGGCCTTGCTAAAGTCAAGGTAAACAACATCCACAGCCTTTCCCTCATCCAATAAGCAGGTCGTCCTATTCGTAGAAGGAGATCAGGTTTGTCAGGCAGGACCTGCCTTTCATCAACCCATGCTGACTAGACCTGATCCCTTGGTTGTCCATTATATGACTTTTAATGGCACCCGAGATGACCTGCTCCATGACCTTCCCTGGCACTGAGGTCAAACTGACAGGTCTATAGTTTCCTGGATCCTCCTTTCTGCCTTTCTTGTAGATGGGTGTCACATTTGCCACCCTCCAGTCCAATGGCACCTCCCCAGTTAGCCATGATTTCAGGTAAATCATGGACAGCGACTTGGCGAGCACATCTGCCAACTCCCTCAGCACCCTTGGGTGTAACCCATCCGGTCCCACAGACTTGTGTGCATCCAAGTGGTGCAGCAGGTCTCTGACCACCTCCTCTTCAACTGTGCTGACCTCAATCTGCTTCCCCTCCCCATCTCCCAGCTCATGAGGCTGGGTGTCCAGGGAACAGCCAGTTCCACTGCTAAAGACTGAGGCAAAGTAGGTGTTGAGCACCTCAGCCTTTTCCTCATCCTTAGTTACCATGTTTCCCTCTGCATCCAGTAAAGGAGGGAGATTTTCCCTAATCCTCCTTTTGCTGTTAACGAATTTATAGAAACATTTTTTATTATCCTTAACAGCTGTAGCCAAGTTGAGCTCTAGCTGTGCCTTGGCTCTCCTAATGTTCTCCCTGCATAACTTCACTGCATCTTTATAGTCTTCATGAGAGACCTGGCCCCTCTTCCAAAGGCAACAGATTCCCCTTTTGTTCTTGAGATCCAGCCAAAGGTCCCTGTTTAGCCAGGCCGGTCTCCTTCCTTGCCTGCTTGTTTTTCAGCACACGGGCACAGCCTGCTCCTGTGCCTTTAGGACTTCTCTCTTGAAGTATGTCCAGCCTTCCTGGACTCCCATTTCCTTCAAGGCAGCCTCTCAAGGGATTTTGTTAATCAGTCTTTTGAATGGGTCAAAGTTAGCCCTGTGGAAGTCTAAGGTGGCAGTTTCACTAACCCCTCTCTTTGTTTCTCCAAGGATCGAAAACTCAACCATCTCATGGTCACTGCACCCTAGACGGCCTCCAGCCTTTACCTCCCCCACAAGCTCTTCCCTGTTCACAAGCAGCAGGTCCAGGAGGCACCTTCCCTGGTCGGCTCACTCACCAGCTGTGTGAGGAAGTTACCCTCCACACATTCCAGGAACCTCCTCGATTGTTCCCTCTCTGCTGTGTTGTGTTCCCAGCAGATACCCGGGAGGTTAAAGTCCCCCACAAGAACAATGGCACGTGACTGTGAGATTTCTCCCAGCTGTTTGTAGAAAGCTTCATCCACCTCACCGCTTTGATTGGGGGGTCTATAGCAGACTCCCACAGCAAGATCTGCTTTATTGGCCCTTAACCTAATCCACACACTCTCAACCCCGTTATCACTATACTTGATTTCTGAGCTGTCATAGCATTCTCTTACATACAGGGCCACTCCACCACCTCTCCTTCCCTGTCCATCCCTCCTGAAGAGCTTGTAGCCATCAACTGCAGCACTCCAGTCGTGTGAGGCATCCCACCACGTTTCTGTTATAGCTACTATGTCATAGTTCTTGTGCTGCATCATGGCCTTGAGCTCCCCCTGTTTGTTGCTCATACTGCCTGCATTGATATAGATGCGCTTGAGTGTGCCAGTAAATCCAACACCTTTTTGTGAGCGTGGGCCCCATTCCCTACCAGACCCTTCTCAGGTGCTTCCATGGTTCCTAAACATCTTTCCCTTCTCTCAAATGAAGTGGCAGAGGGAGAGCCCTCACCAGTCCACCATCCTTCAAGCTTTGGCACGCTTTTCTTGAGCTTGTTCCTAACATGCCCAGTTATGTCCCCGTCCCCCCTCATATCTAGTTTAAAGCCCTGTCAATAAGCCCTGCTAACTCCTGCCCCACAATCCTTTTCCCCCTCTGGGACAGCTGCATCCCACTTGTCTCACTTGTTGCCACAGATCAGGTGCCAGAATCCAGACCTATCTCCCCCAAAACCACCACAAATATTCTCTGATCACCCTAAAGTTTCAAACCATTTAACCACAAGACAAATGGAAGATTCTAGAAAAATGCAATAGTGAAGAATAAGGATCAGTCACAACACAGCATACCACTGACCTGGGTTTGCCATACCTGTACATGGATTACAATCATCATAATTACCAAAAAACCTCAATTGGGTCTACAGCCCAGAGCAAACCAAGAGTGGCAATGAACTGCAAAATGTGAGAGCTCACAAATCAGCAGTTGTGAAAAAAGCTCTAGGACACTCATAAGATTCATGGTACATCATGAACACACTTGATACAGAAAATCATGATGTAAGTGTCAAACTTGAAAAGTAAATTAAAAGCTCATGTCCAAGTTGTCTTGTGAAGAATATAAACAACTGCAGGCAAAAATCACCCATCTCCTACAGCAATAAAGAGGTGGAGTAGACTTAGTCTCTTATAACCACTAGGTACCCTCCTGCTTTCTACAAACACCCAAATCAATCTTGTCAAGATTCTTCCTTGTCCCACCGCACTATTCAGACACTCTGGCACTCATGGCCAGACACAACAGTGGAAACAGCACACATTGACAGTAACAACTTGATTTGGCATCAGCCCCCTTGCTTGAAGAGAGAACCAGGTGTCCATCACAAAAGTCCAAACAGATCAGCGTCTTTTTGGGGCTGAAGAATTCTTCTACCTTCCCTAACTCATACTTTTCCCTTTCCACCCCATCCCTACATAGAGAAGTGTATCAATAGCTGTATCAGTCATTTTAGTCCCTGGGGTCATTTTGCCAGAAGGTAGATACTGACATAGTGGCAGGACAGTATGAGGTGATTTGTTCTGTCACTCACAGTGGCAGATTCTGAATTTTCATCTCCAGCCTATGTGGGAGACGTGATGAATGCCTGGGATGAAACGTACTTGTTTGGTTAGTTTTGCTCCTTTTTATTGTTATTGAGAAAAAAACACACACACACACAAAACAAGGCTTACCGATTAGATGTTCTGTGTTGTTTTTCCTGGGTGACTCTCTCTGGGGATCCATCCCATTTGAGGGAAGCTCTGATCCCCTTACAGATGAGACAGCAGCATACCTTGAAACTGCACAGTTCTCATGCAAAGCACTGAAGAGAGGCAGGGTGAGAGAAGAAATCCCCACTTGTATGAGAGCCCTCTGGGAGTCAGTTACCCTGGTAAGGAGTGTATGATTACAAAAACAAAGTCTTGTGGATCACGGTTGTCTCTGATGCAACTCTGTGGTCTTCTGTGGCTGTCTTCTGTCTGGGAAGGCACTTGGCCCAGGTGGTTTTACACCCCACAAAATCCACACTAGAAATTATTTCTATGAATCAGTATTATCTGTCATCAGAGAGAAAACAAGAACAAGACAGAAAGAGAAGATAAAGAGAAAACAAGTCCTGTGAGAAGCAGCTGACAGAACTTGGGTTGTTTAGCCTGGAGAAAAAGCAGCTCCAGGGAGACCTTATCACTCTCTTACAACTACCTGAAAGGAGGTTGTAGTGAGGCGGGGGGTTGGTCTCTTCTCCCAGTTAATAAGCGTTAGGATGAGAGGATCTAAACCTCAGCCAGAAGAGGTTTAGATTGGGTGTCATGAAAAGTTTCTTCACCAAAATTATTATCAAGCACTGGAACAGGCTGCCAAGGCAGATAATTTAGTCACCATCCCTGGAAAGTACTTAAAAGATGTGTAGATGTGGCACTTAGGAACATGGTTTAGTGGTGGACTTGGCTGTGCTAGGTTAATGGTTGGACTCAATGATCTTAAGGTCTTTTCCAGCCTAAATGATTTTATGATTCTACAAAGCCAGAGGGTACAGACTGAGTACTGCTCCTCCGCTGTACACCTCTTAGTATTACGGGGGCCAGCCACTGTCCAGATCTCAAACACTGGCAACATAAATAATCCTCCAGGTGAGGTCCTTGTAATAGCTCATCACATGCTTCTTGATACTGTCCATCACTATAGGTAGAACTCTGTTGTGCTGACAACCAAAAAAACATTGTAGAAGCATTTCAGCTCCAAAGACTTAAAAATTTTCCCGAAATAAGCATATTTTTCACAAAATACTTTTTGACAGTCAAACCAAGGATAGCATTTCAGACTAAGCCATTTCTGAAGGCTGCAGCAGCAGAGAGCAGCCTTCTCAAACGACACAAATCTCTTGCTCGTTATTTGAGAAAAAATGAGGTGGCTTTTCATATGTAATTTATTATTTTGACATATAGCTGCATTGATTATATGGCTGTTTTCTGTGGGCAGCCATCAAGAGTATCTTTGAAGATCCGACTCCAGCTTCATTTCACTTGTCTTCATCCCTGCCAGCAACTGTATTGGCCCCAGATGGGTCATTCAAAGCTGACTGCTCTCCAGAGAATCCTTTTTCAGCTTCACAGAGAGGAAACTACACCATTGAAAGGGTGTTTTAAATCACAGTGAAAACCATAAGCACAAACAGCTTGTAACACTAGGATTGACATGCTTATTGCAAAACCCTCCCAAATATGTGACAATACCCATTTGAAGTAATTTGTAGCATTTTCCTCTGCTGAGCTGTAAGATCAAACCTGTTCAAGACAGATGCCTACTAGAAGGGCAGCAAAGGTGAGCAGTCAGAAGAAAAATGTGCCTAAATTATTTCAGAAGCAAAAGCATAATATGCAAAACTACTCCAACATATTTTTTTTTAATTTTAGATCAACTCAATTTTACTGAAAATAACTTCATTCCAAACCATCTGAATGCCACAATCTACACAGCTGCTTATACCATCACACAGATGAGCAAAACACATTAAAATCTAACAGAAATAACTGCTCCCCGCTGTTTATTGTTAATTCCCCGAGGAGCCTGTAAATATATCCCTGGAAAGGTGACTAAAGCAGATGGTGTTTTTCTTTTATGTTCAGGAACATCACTGTATTAGTTTCTCTGTGTTAACTTCAGCTGCACTTTTATTCCCCACATCAAATATGTGAAAGGCAGGGCAATCTTAATCCTTTCTCCCCGGGGCTATAGCAGTGCATGTGGATAACTCATGTCCCAGTGTGCTATAAAACACTCAGAGAAGAAGATACATGAGCACTCTAGGGCTAAACAGAGACTTAATCCTACAGACCAAGCACCCACTTCAAAGTCTGTTAAAACCAGAACCGGAGTTCTTACACACAGCCATTTCTAAACAGTGCCAATCCCAAAGGTATCAAAAAAAGCCATCAGGCAGTCTTCACATGACATTTTTACATAACAAAGATGTAGGTTTCAGGTTTTTTCTGACCTGTAATACTTTCCTTCCCATGCACTGGGCTTTGGCCACTCCTTAAAGTGGAGTCTAGTCCTTTCCTGAATCTGAATTCTGCCTAGACACTAGCCTATTTGCTTCAGGCTTGTCATTCCTTTCCCCCAGATTAAAATTTATAAGGGACAGGACACAGAGAAGATTAACAGTACCATCCTGCTGCTTGTAGGTACATCCCCATATTGCTCCTTCTCCTTGTGAAATTGTCATCAGCTTCCAATAGCTGAAGATGGGGAGATGACAGGAGGCACCCCTTCGGCTACACTTTGCTAGAGCATGAGTAAATATGACAGATGGTCAATCAAAAGGATTGCTCCCATCTCAATCCAAAAAGGAAGGCAATATGCAAGAAAGAACATTCACACTATGGCAAGTTTCCTTCCAGGCTCAGCCAAACTCAAAATATTCACTTGCAAATGAGAGGAAGAGTAGGACAGAAAATTGCTCTGTTTCTCTCATATTAACTACAGCGACAATCAAAGCACTTGAAAGAAATATTGAAACTTGTATCTGCAAACACAATCCCAATACATTCTTTGTTGTTCCAAATAAAGACTTTATTTCAAAGAACATTTCACTACACCTTATCTCCGCAGTCTGTCAATGCAGCAGAAGTATAGCAGTTAATAGGCAATTTGAAAAATGAAAAAAATCAGTTAGTCCAGAATTAAAGTCATACAGCAACAGCCCTTTCCCAGCCCAGGCTCAGTGTAAGATCCGGCATGGTTTGTCTCAGGAGCAGAATTTTCTTTGGCTTTTCAAAAATGGTGCTCAAGTAAGCATGAAAGAGCTCAGAACAAATCAGCCCCCTCAGAAATTCCAAGGCTGGGTCACAGGAGTTTGCTGCAATGCAGAACACAGACTTTATTCCTGAAGAGAAAAAAATTAATAAAAAAATATTTTACATCAGGAGAAATATTTAAGAAATTGAAACTTACCTTAATCCTAACTACTAGAAAGTTCAATTTACAAAATCCTGCTCAATATGATTCCGTAAAAACCAGAAAGCCCATTCTAGACAAAAAAACTTGACAGTTTAATGCTTCTTAGCCTACTTGTTCACTTGTCTAACACTGATTATGAGCTTCTGTCTAACACTACACCAGCTGCGCGTGAAATACTCTTCTGCATAAAGTGGCTAGACACCACTTAGCAAGTACACTGTTTCTCCTTCTCCAACTGATCTACAAATCTACAAAGAACAAGTCATGAAAAGAATGAGAAGGAAAGTATAATGGAAGATGGTAGAGTTTTCTTCCACAGATTTCTTAAGTCAAGATACAAGGCACTGATTTTAAAAGCAGTTCAGAGTGGAGAATCACTGGAATTCAACGCATTTCAAAAAATAAAAAAATGTGAAAGTGCAATATGTTTTTATCTTTAAAGTAATATGTAAATTTGGTTATTAAAATGCAAGACTACCTAATTGCTGACAAAGTATCAAGGACACTATTTAAATTATTTATCTAAACACTTCATAGAATATTTCTATTGTGACTCTTTAGGAAACCAATTTTATAATTCAGTATATGATTCTGCATCATAAAGAGACAGCATAAGCAAGATCAAACATTAGGAAGTGTCTTAGTAAAATCAGGTTTATTCATCTCTATTTTAGACAAATATGTAAATAGTCAGGAAAGACTTTCTGCTATGACTGTAAACTTTTTATTTAAAAAAATTGTGTTAAAAAGCAATACAGGAATTTCCATTAATGTTCTAAAAAAGTTTGTTCACATCTTGAAAGAAAATACATTAGCAACATCTCCCAGCAGAATTAATCTTTAAAAAAGTAAAACTCTAGCTGCAGAGCTTTTCTACAGTATAGTATTCTCTACGTTTTAATTTAATCACAGGATTGAATATCATTTATCTCTATTGTTTCTAGATCACGATCAAGAGTTTATCTTAAATAGATGATATTCAATGATGTGTTACACATTGCCACAGGTACTAACATTATTAGAAGAGTGCACAACTGAATTTCACTAACAAAGCAAGACCTTTTCATATGCTGCGTCATAACCCTTCCTAACCACTACAGTTAATTTAGCTATATGCCTTTAAAATCATGTACGTTTTCCAAGGAAAAATACTAAAAATTCCATGGTCCAAATTCTGCTCCCACTTATATTCACAGGATAACATAAGCACCATCAAGTTGTGGTTTACAGCTGAAAAGCACATAGAGAACCAGTGAATTTATGAGTATAAGGGAGAGAAGAACTTGACCCATGTCTGTAAACATTCACAAAAGTCTGCAGTTGAAAGTGCCGGATAGGCAGCCTATCCGCAGTACAATTATTTCATTCACAGAGAGGTGTGGGGGCAGGGAGAACGTTATGGAACATTATTTTAGAGGCAAATTAAAATGCTTTTATGTACTTTGGAAAGACATACCCTCAGCTAGCTAAACCATACTCCGATAAAACATAATTCACTTCTACTCAAATACAGTACAGCATCATTTCCTAGCTCTCCTGTTCAGATTCAGACAAAGGAGTACTCAATTCAGCAGCAAGCCCATGACAATATTTCAAAACATAAGAAACCCCCCACACCCCTCTGATCTAGCCTCCCCTTAACATACTGCTGATGCTAACAGGAGATCCTCACACATAGGAAGAAAAGATCCAAAGAACCATAAACTGACCTTTATCCATGCACACACAAGAAGTGTGCATCTAGACAAAAGATCGTCTACAGCTTTAAGTATCATTTCAGTCTAGATCTCATTCTATATTAACCACATATACCATACAAAACATAACAGGATAGGTGCTTATACACACTATTAAGTATACTTGTTCTCCCCATTCAGTTTGACAGCCAATTGCTCTATTTACATAAACGTCTGTTTGAATATTCCTGATCCTGTAAGACACTAAACATTCAACTCATTAGCTAAAAGCAGAGTCAAGGATGCTCAGCAATTCACAGGATCAGACCCTGAATCAATTGAATGCCATCACAGACTAGGTTTGACATCTGACACAGCCTCCTGAAATCATTTACCCTCATGTTTTCCCCCGCTTTCCCCAATTCAGACCATGCTCCCACTAACGCAGGGACAGCCTTCAAAGTGAATAGGATCAGGCTCTGTCAAGCAACCACTGCAGTCTTTAAAATGTCTGGTATTTATTGCCATCCACTCTGGGGCAGACTTGTCTGCAATGAAAATGGTGTTCCTGGTGTTGACGGATAGTTAGCAAAACCTTCAGGCTGAGCTGTATAGTTCTCCAGAGCAGAAGCAGAATGTGCCTTCAAGGAAGAGAAGAAGTTAGGAAACAGCACTTGATAAAAACCAAGAAACAAACAAAAAAATCTAAATCAAGCAAAATTTCAGGCACAATACCAGTCCTACTCAAGCCAAACCAAACAAAGTATAATGTAAAGTACACAGAGAGATGAGCAAGGCACATATATGCAGATGTTAAACCACAGTGCAACTATTGCTCTGAAATACCAGAGAATGAGGAAAGCAGTTGGATTAAGAGGAAAAATGAAGAAGTGTTAACGGTATTTATTTTCCAGTAGAGTAAGCACCATCTGATTTGAAGGCACAGCTTAATCATGAGCTGTAGTATTTCACTGACTTTCAACTTCATCTTCACTGCTTGAGTAGCTAAGTGTTAACTGTAGTGATTGGAACTTGTAAACAAGAAAACTGTCATTTCCCCAATGCAATCTGTGTACATTTCTACAGAATAAATTCCTGAACTGTAAAAGCAGCATGGCCTAGACTAAATAATTTGCTGCTTCTGATCTACTTCTCCTCATATTCAAAAGATATCTGACAATATTCTGCATATTGAACAGTACTTAGACACATGCTTCATTTCAAAAACCAATGTGTCACAGAAGAGAGAAAACATTAATTCAAGACACTCAACTGCCTCTCCTTTTTTTGTAAAGAAGGACAAATTTCCTACCAGAATCCTTGATCTGTACAGAGGTTTATTTTAATAAAAGGCAAACTAAACATCTAAAACCAAACTCTGATGATAGTTTCACTTAAGTAGGTTGATGACTGAAACAAGTTGTTTCATGGACAAGAGAGATGATGAAACTACAGTTTACCTAAAGCCACCTCAAGCTTATATTACAACAATTGCATTTGTGGGAACCATCAAGAGAAAGGCACAACTACAGCAGACACAAATTCAAAATAAGCTGATTGCATGTGTAGAGAGGCCTTCATAACAAAGCAGTTTTCCACAGAAAAGTTTAAGGATTAAAATGTCAGACTGGAACTGAGCACAAATTTTGCAACTACATGGTCAGCTCGTTAGATTTAACACAAACCGAGCCAAAATTTCACTTGCATGTCTTTTTTCTTTCACACCTCCTCATTTTACAAAGTGTTTTCAGAAAGGGATTGATCACATTCATAATGTCCAGAAGCACTGTACACTGGCCTTAAGTAAGAAGTTTTCTTTATCATCATCCTTGTAATCAGTTCTCAAACAGGTTAGCGATTTTAATCATTTACTGACTTAAACTAATACCAAGAAGTTAACATGCAAGTACATGCTCAGACAATTACTGGAAGCAAAACAGTATTAACAAATAGGCATGTTACCTGTAGTAGTGCTGACTGTGCAGCCGCACTATGCTGCAATTCCTGTAAGGAAGACTGTGCGGCACCTTGAGGAAAGCCAGGGATACCAGGGAGAGATAAAAGACCAGGAAAAACTGCATTTCCCGGTGTCTGTAGTCCAGAAGTCAAGCTGAAAGAATGTCAAGATGTGGCTATTATTAGGGAACATCTGCATCATATTTATCCTGTTTCTCTCTCGCTAAGCTTATGTCTATATAAATTATAAAAGCACCTCTTCTTTTAAACCTCATAAAGGCCAGTTTCCAAACAGAAGCCCAGTCTCTGCCCACTTATAAATTATTCATGCACAGACAAACCAACACTGTCCGGAGAACACCTAAGAAGGGAACTCAAATTTTTGTGGTCTGTCTGTGTGTACAATTTGCACACAAAAAAGCTTTACAGACAAAAGTTAATGCCAAGTACTTCCTTAAAACATAGGAACATCTAAGATACTGTCTGCTATTACCTGGATGTGTCAATGGATGCCCACGTGGAATCCATTCTTGTAAAAGCCTAGAATAGTAGGTGCCTAGTATCCTCATTTGGGAAATAAGATCACTCAGCACCTCACTGGATTAGACTGTCATAACAGGGACTACTGAGGACAACCTATTTAGTAACTATGCTATCAGTTTCTAACAACAGGTGGAAATCTACTGGTGAGCTAACTTTAAAAATTAACTATAATTACTGTGAGTGAAAATAACGTCTATGCCTAAGGTAAAATCAGCTCAAGATAAAAAGAAATGGTTCTGACCTCCTTCAGAAACAGAAACATACCCAGCCTGTGCAACAAGTGCAGAGTTGAAGTTTGAGCTAAAGGCCGAGGCAAACCCTGGCAGGACCGGAGCCGGAGATGGGGCTGTGGCAGCTGCCGGCAATGGTGCAACTGCTGCTACTGCAGAAGATGCCTGGAGGCCAGGGAAAGAAGGGAGAGCAGGAGTGACAGAGGGTGTGTTAGAGACAGGAAAACCAGGGAAGGATGGGTTTGATGATCCCAGAGGTCCCTGGGCAACAGAAAAAAGGGAAGGGACGGCACTGGACAAGTTAAGCGAGAAGGGTGGAGCAGAGACTGTTGCTGAGGCGGCGAGTCCTGAGAGTACGGCGGCAGTGGAACTCACATGAGGGGCAGACACGGCTGAAGCGGTTGTAGACGGAGTAGCTAACAAAGACCCTGGGAGAGTGACGGGTGGTGTAAGTGCTGGATTACCAGTAAAAGCAAAGTTACTGGTTAGAGACGTAAAAGGAGGAAGTCCATTGAACACAGGGGCAATGGGAGCAGAGGAGCCATGTGGGGCAAGGGAAATGGAAGCCAGAGAACTGGAATTATTTAGAGGAGCACTCAAAGAGGAGAGACCTGATAGTGCTGGATTCAGGGAACTGGGTAAACTGACTGGCACTGAAGCTGCTGAGGTGTATGCACGCCCAAGCGCTGACAGTCCTATAGTGCCATGAGAAGGGCCGGCCGAATGAGAAGGACCTTTGAAGGCTGAAAGTGTAGGACTCATGGGTTCTGTTTTGACCAGAACTGGGATACTTGTGGCAGCTGGGGCTGATGAGAGCTGCTGATCAGGATTAGTAGGGCTTGTGCCATGCAAGAGGGAGGCTGATGAGCCACAGTTGATGGGCATAATCGATGGCGAAGTGGTTAATGGTGACTGTGCAGGCAATGTTGGAGGAGTGGAACTAGAATTGGCTATGGATGGGGATGGAAGACCTGGAAAAATGGCCAGCCCAGGTGTGGAGGAACGCTGTGGGGTGGGGGTGGCTGATGGAGTGTAACATTTGTTGACAGAGGAAGTTGGAGGGTCAGAGCTTTGATTAGCAAGAGCAGATAAAGAAGCAAGCTCACTTGTCATAGCAGAAGGTAAAGCAGATGAATTGATTAATGAAGTGTCATTTGATGTCAGAAATCCCTTTAAGACAGACAAAATTGGGTTAGGCAAGCTAAGTGAACCAGGAATGGTAGTGGCAGGAGAATTAGCAATTGTAGATGGAACAGGACTAGAAATCCCTTGGGCGTTGGGTGGCAAGGACAAAGGGAGGCCAGCAAAAACTGATGACAATGGAGTGGGATTATTAGCAGAAGCAATTGAAGAGGTTGCAGAAAACGGGAGGCCAGCAAATGGTGCAGTAGCAGATGCGAAAGCTTCACTAGGCACAGGTGTGGCACATGGTGTGCAAGAACCCTGTGGAGCTGGCGCAGCAGTGGGTATAGAAGCCAGTCCAGAAAAAACTGCAGGGACAGGGGTAGAGGTTGCACTGTGAACAGATGTGACAGGAACACCAGGCAGTGAAAGGGATTTGATGACAGTAGGGGTTGGGGTGGATGGCTGAGATGTATGGATGGAAGAGGAGACCTGTCCTGGGAAAACAGGAAGGACAGGGGTAGACATGTTCATCCCAGAGATGAGTGGAGTTGCAGGTGCTAATGGATGGCTTATTGCCTTGACAGGTGATGGGGTAGGGACTGGAGTAGCAGCAGGTGTTGAAGGATTAGAACCATGAGGAGTAAAGAGCTGATTCGCTTGTGCAGAAAAAGCTGCAAAGAAACAAAACTGGTAAGAATACTTGAAACCGTCAGAAATGTTTGAAATCAACACACATTTTATACAGCATTTCAAAATACGATACACAGGCAACAGCTAACATACAATGTCTGTATATAAACAACGAACACTGGAGCCTACAAAAACAAAATGGAAAGGTACGTACAAACACATCACACAAGTTGTACATCATGTAGGTTACCACTCCTCTTTAAAACACTTTGTGGCATCTGCTACCTCTTCATGATCTCATGCAAGACAGTCAAATATATGCCGTAAGAATATCTAAGTGATACAGGCAAACACCCTCCCTCTGGTCCCTAACATCTGACAGTACCCAAATCAGCATCAGATCACCTGGGCTCCTCTGCATCCACTCTCACTGAAGGTCAGAATTTCCTTCAGAACCAGTTAATTCAATGTATCATGATTTCAGAGAAGTTTAGTCAACAACTGAAGAAAGCTGATTTCAGGTGCTGGTATTTTTCTTTCCTTCAAAATCAGGTCATTTTCTTCACTGTATTTCCTTCAGATTTTGATTCTAAGAAGGTACACTTTTAAATTCATGTATCACACTACAGTATTAAACTAACATTGGCACTTGAATTTATCAACAAATATTTCTGTAAGTCTTTAGTCAGGTGTCTATAATTGAGGCAAGCACCTGGCACTAGGAATATCAGCTTATATCAACCCTACAAAGTCAAAGAGACATCAGTCAAGCTGGAGGAAAACAGGCAGGCAAACTGCAAATGGGGATGTGGAGGTTAATGGAAAGAAGCTGCGTTTATGAACACTGGCATATCAAGAGCTTCGATATACCCCTATATAGTTTCCTGCAGAATATGAATGTGTTAATCATTCCTCTCAAACAACCCTCATGCTTTATTTTACTTTTAAAATATCTGTTCAACTGTAAGCAAATCACTGATCCAACCAGTCAAACTCATCAGCTTAGATTTCTCTCTTGCCCTAATTCTACATATCCACACATAAACCCAAGAACAGAACCTTTAAAATCTTCAACCTAAATTCATATGGCCAACTCCTGGATTATGTATCTTGAAACTCTGAAACTCCCAAGTTTGCACACAAACGATTTCTTTCTGCATATTCTTTTCCAAAAACCTAGACCCAGATTGCTTGGCTCTGGATTCTGCTCTTTCCTCATCCTGTTTCCAAGCTGAAGACTGTCCTAAGAATCACAGTTGTTAATCCTGACAGCCAAGATAATCACCAGAGAAATACCGCTGCAATAGAACCCAGAGCTGTTAATGAATTTCTCCTCCTAAGAGAAGATTTTATTCCTTACACTGTATTCATTTAGCTGTATAAACTATCTTTTAAATGCATACACACTTAAAGGGGTATATCTGAATAAAGTGATTCTTTGAAACAGCAACATTTCTATAGAATCATGGCCATAGAGGAGAAAAGACAATACATGACCTTCCCCCCCCCCCCAAGCATTTACAGGAGCTAAACTTCTGGTCCTTTTATCTATTTTGGGTAGCTGTTAATATGCCTAACTCAACCATCACTAGATTCTCCATTTCTGTTTGTCAAACCTAACAAAGTATTATCAAAGGGTTTGTGTAAGTAGTTCATAACAGGATTTATTATGATGATTTTTCTAAGTCTACAAAGCGTATGAAGTACCACACAGAGACAAAAATAATATGCACAACTCTCTCCTGCAAAAAGAATTGGATTTCAAAGGGTAAGACAAAAGTGCAGGTAGACATAGTTGGATGTAACAGTCTGGGATAAGACATTCTACACACAGATTTCAACGAACTATAAATAAAGAATCTGCCTTTCTTGTATCCCTAGCTTCCCATTGCAACTAATGTATGAAATTAAAATGTGAATGAGTTTTCAAATAAATGTCCAGAGTTTTAACAGGGGCAAAGTTATTATTGAAGTGTTTCAGTGCACTACATTGCAAAGCATATTTTTAGTAAAAAACATGATTTCTCACATACTTATATGCTGAACAATATAAAAATTTAATGAATTAACGTAAAAGGCTGAATTGTAATGTTTCAATGCTTCTAAGTGACAAATGCTTGAGATTATTTTTTTCTCAACTCTCAAAGGATTCTATTCCAACAGTAGTTAAATACTTAAGAGGCTTATGCAAACCCCACTAAAAAAATATGTTGTTTACATTTTCTGAACAAATAACAAAGATGCAATCAACACAAAAATCCCCCTGTGAATTTGCAATTTACCTTGATTTTGGGGAGGTTTTGCCTGGCTGGAAAGGTCCTCATTTTCTAAATGAAGAACAACAACTTGTTATTTAAAAGCAAATGAAACTCCAGCAGTGAATGATGCATTCACAACAATGAATCAGAAAAAATGCCATCAACATTTTTAAAGGTATGCATGCTTTACCTGATACCACTTGATTAGCAGTGTATGTCGGAGGAGCTGGTAAGCCTGGAGCTATGACATTAGCCATTGGAACTAAGCCAGCATTGTTGTAAGCACCTAAAATAACAAATGCAATACACATCTCAGTTGTCAGAAGAACCCATATCTCAATGAACCCATGTCTTTTCCTTTACAACCACCTTTTTGAAGACTGTAAGATATTCCTTAACCAAAAAGCCAGAACAGTTAATCATCCAGGCTGGATACTGACTTTTGCCAATGTCTGCCTGAATGACATAGATTGTGATCCCAATTTTAGTAAGGGCTGTTCTCTTGAAAGAGTCTGAAAAAGTCAGGTTTCAATTGCTTTCAATTCCATTTTGCCTGAAAAACTCAAAGGGGAGGAGTAATTCAGAGTATCTACATCATCATTTGTTCTTTTTCTATTCCTAACTTAAAGGCTGTTACAAGTCTTCCTTTAACATTAAAGCCTTGACAAACAGAAGAGCCAAGCATACATCAGCAACCATGACCAGCCATCTAACACTAGTCAGAAAATTCAGAGAAAAATGTCCCATCTCAAAGACTTAGTCTATCATTCGTCAGTATGTCTTTAAATGTTAAGAAATTCAAGTGGGTTAGCAAATTATTTTTATATAAATACTTATTGAACTTGACATTGAAAATATCTTTTTCCTTCCTTATTCTTTGGAGCAACTCAAACTGCTGCATTGCCGTGATATATAGTTCTGATGAAGAACATCAGAATTTAAATCACAGGAACATAAATACACTTCACAGTGGTCCTGATGGAATATTTTAAGAGTGTAAGAACGTACTCTTCATGGGAAAAGGTAGCACTTGAACAATGCTCAAAATACAGTAATTTTTCATACACAAATTCTCTCTGATTTCACACTTTCATAATAGTTCTACATAATGTTAAGATTTCTTGCATGACAATTAGCTAAAAACAGAAAAGTCACAATCTTTGGGTCACCCAGGAAGGAAATGCTAAATCAATACATATAAAAGGCAGAAAACAAAATATTCTGACCATTGCTTGAAAACAATCAAATTCAATAGTTTCACATTAGCATCTGCAATCTCATTAAAAACATTTTTTATATGTATAAATCTACCATCAGCTATGAGTTCTGTTGTCACAAGTGTTTTTTTTAAAAACCATGTTGCGGCCTAATAAGGCCCTGGAAACCTCAAAAGCTATTTCATATCCTAGAATGTACTAATACTTACATCCAGCCACAGGCCAAATTTTGTGCCCTAACTTACTTTGGGTAGCATTTATTTAATATAAATCTAAGCTAGTCTGAAAGTTTCCTATATAGCATTTATTTAATATAAATCTAAGCTACCCTGCAAGTTCTGGGGAGCAAGTAATTTCTAGGGCACAAATCATCAGACTTACTTTAGCCACTAGTAGTGCATATTTTTCCGAACAGACTATAGAGAGACTTGCAAACATCAAGTCAGTTAGATGACTTAACCTTCAACACGTATGCTAAGAGCTCTACCACACTTTCTCATCAGATACCTTAAAAACTCCCCAAAATCCTTAACATCATTGAAAAACAAGCTTCCTAACCAGAACACTCCTTGTTTTGCAGTACGGAATTGCAAGATTAGAAAAAGTGTTCAACTGCTGCTCAAAAAGACCAGTCTGACTACACAGGTACTCCAACCTCTTCTTCCAAAGAAACACAAATTGCCATGCTCCTTTCCAAAAATGTCTGGAATCAAACAACTGATGCAGTGGAGAAAAGAGAATCACAGAATCATCTAGGTGGGAAAAGACCTTGAAGATCATCCAGTCCAACCATTTACCTATCACTGACAGTTCCCCACTACACCATATCCCTCAGCGCTATGTCAACCCAACTCTTAAACACCTTCAGGGATAGGAACTCCACCACTGCCCTGGGCAGCACATTCCAACGCCCAACAACCCGTTCTGGAAAGAAATGCTTCCTAATATCCAGTCTAAACCTGCCCTGGTGCAACTTGAGGCCATTCCCTCCTGTCCTGTCGCTTATTACTTGGTTAAAGAGACTCATCCCCAGCTCTCTGCACCCTCCTTTCAGGGAGCTGTAGAGGGCGATGAGGTCTCCCCTCAGCCTCCTCTTCTCCAGACTAAACACCCCCAGTTCCCTCAGCCGCTCCTCCTACGACCTGTGCTCCAGACCCTGCACCAGCTCCGTTGCCCTTCTCTGGACACGCTCGAGTCATTCAATGTCCTTTTTGTAGTGAGGGGCCCAAAACTGAACACAGGAATCGAGGGGCGGCCTCACCAGTGCCGAGTACAGGGGTCAGATCCCTTCCCTGTCCCTGCTGGCCACGCTATTGCTGACACAAGCCAGGATGCCATTGGCCTTCTTGGCCACCTGGGCACACTGCTGGCTCCTGTTCAGCCAGCTGTCAATCAACATCCCCAGGTCCCTCTCTGACTGGCAGCTCTCCTTCTCATGAAGGAAGACTCAATCTTACCTAAGGCACAAGGTTAGGAATAGTCAAACAAAACAGAGGAAAAGGCAATCACTATGTCCCTTCTGAGGCTGAAATCTACATACCTGAACTTTTCTTTTAAGAAACTGTTTTCTCTCCACTGTGATGTAGAGAAAGTAAAGCTGAAGGCAGCTAAGAAACAGATTGCCATCCTTTAGCAAGTTCTTACATATTTCTACCCAATTCAGGGCTGTGCCTGACCATATCCTATGTTTGGTACAACATACTTGTCAAGCCAAAGCCTGAGTGTTGTTCAAATATTACGACACAGCTCTAGTCTTGTCTAACACACAATGCCTCCCATAAACGAAACATTCTGTCATCACAACAGGCTTGTGTATTTTTCTTATGATGTGGATGTTGGAAACAGAAGGCAATATACTCCTCTTTTTATCAATTTTGCAGTCACGACAGGAAGAGATAGAAACCAGTACCCAGAGCATGCTTAGGAAGCACAAACCAATTTCAGATATGATCATGGTCAGAGATACTGACACTTGACACTTATTATTTAAAAGGCAAATGGATGAAACAATAGCATCAAGCTAAAACACAGAGAAGCCTTACTTGGTGCAATAGTTGCATGTGGCCGACATGGTGGGATGGGGTATGGAACTGGTTTGTGTGGATTGTAGGTTGATGGAGCCTACATAAACAAAAAACAAACGGAAGAAGCAATAGTGAAAGCATTACCTAATGTTTCTCAGACAAAAAGCTAACATTCAGATACTACTACAGACAGCTGTTCTTCACTGGAAAAATATTTGATATCAAATTTCTTCATAATATCCATAGTGACTGCAAATATTTCACTTTCTGAAAAAATGAAACAAACATCACTAGTATACATTTAGATTTTAACACAGTCCTGAGCACAGGTGGGAAAGGGAACTCCTTCCTGCCTTGTAGTCTCCACAATCTGCAGTCTTGGACTGACTTCTCATTTTAAAAATTTAGCACATTTAAAACTAACAAATACTTATGCAGTTATCTGTCCCTTTAAAATAGTATTTAGTGGGAAAAATTTCATAATAGAAGTGAAAATAAAACATTTGGACAATAAAGTAGTATCAGGTTCATTGAAAGTTTGTCCCATGTGCTTAAAAATTTTGAAACACTGATCAGCTGTGTTGTTAAGAAACAAGAACCTCCTTATAAGGCACTGCTGTAATTCAATTTTCCAAGATGCAGGCTTTTTTTATGTTCATGTGGGAAACCCTCAGAGACTGTAATAAAAAACTGCACATATTTCTATCTAAAACTTACACTACTAAATGACTACCAAAAATGTTTTCTATTCTGCTACTGTAATTTAAATTCTGCCTTTAAATGCACACACATCGTATGCACTAGAGCATCCTATCCCCCACAGATATAAACTAGAGCTTCTTTTCAAGTTAAATGCAACATAACAGCATTTTATATCAAAGCCTCATTGGATTGGCTGGTGGTTGGATTTTTTTTCTTAAAAGTTTCACTTATTTATTCATTTATTAGACATACTGGTTTGGATGGTCCGAGTATACGGGCTGCTATTCCCTTTCCTTCATTAGTACATTCTTCTGTGTCTTTTTTGATAGGGGTTCCCTGAAACAAAAGAAAATTAAACTATTAAGTATTAATTTAGAAGTAAATTTTGCTACAGAATTTCTGCCATTTTTTTTTTCAAACTACATTCAAGTTTTTGAATAATCTGAAAGTGATACTTAACTATGTTAGGAAAAATAAACTGTGTTCTAGGTTTACAAAATGGTAAGAGCCTTCCAATAGCTTGGTTCATAACACTGAACTTTTGTGAAGAGACACATATTAAACACACCATGTTTCTGACACAATTAGAATTCTACATTTTGACTTGTGGACATGGTAACTTACATTTTGCAGTCCCTTAAGTGTTCACAGGAAATACTTAACATGGTTGCTCATGAACTACACTAAGATCAGCAGTAGCACTGTACTAACCATATTAGGTCATCTTCTCAAACTACCAATAAGGCTCTTTACACCTCTCCTGATTCTGCCAAATATTGCTAGAGATTACAATGCCTTCCTTAGATGAACAACGTCTTATTTACGCAGTAATCTTTACTTGAAGCAGCATAGAAAGGATGGGCAAATAAAAATAATCCAAGTTCCCTATAAATGTGGAATGGGGTAATGAAAAAAACCCAAATCATTGCTTTTGATTCCACTCCTCCTTGCACATATATGAATCCTGGTTTTGGTTATACTATAATGAACCCTAAATCAAGGATGCTATGAAAATCAAAAGCACAGTATCATGCTTACGGGGAAAATTCCATTTATGCGGCTTGGTTTGCCTTTGGGATAAGGGTTGCCAGGAATCATGCCACAGGATGATATCATAGCATGAGGAGCCTTACAACCCGTTTTTGAAGCCTGCAAAATAATCAAGAAAGGACATTATTTGCAATCAAATTCAATGCTTTAAAGAAATTAATTACTATTTCATGACATTTAGACTGAGTGAATCAACCTCCATGGAATAACTCAAAGCTTGGTCTCAAATCTTCTTCACAAATAGTCCACATAGTGTGAGCTTCTGCCAAACACCCCTTTGTTTTGAGTAACTCTACTCGGACCACCTGTACTTCTGCTGAAAACTTGGGGTTAAGCACTTGGTGTGCTCTAAGACAAATGCAGACTGTTTCCTTCAGCATTACTTGCAATTCTGTGCCCCTTTTTCCACAGGACCCTAATGCCTGAGAGAAACTTCCCTTTTTTTTTGCACCTGTATTACATGGCTCTTAATCTTTTTGCAGCTGCTTCTTTCAGCTTGTCTTTCACCAGTAATTCCCAGAAGTCCTCATAGTAAGTCCTGACCCCAAGTAACCATAAGGATGGAAACAATACAGAATCAAAGATACTAGAGTATCTTGGCTACCTGTTCAAGAATTCTTCTGCATCTTTTCTTCTCTGACATATTAATTCTGAACAGATCTTCAATAAGGCGATAGTTCTGAGCATCAACGATGTTGCTATAAATAAAGACATTGACAGACAATTACTGTCACTCCATATGATGATCAGAAATGATGCACTACTGAAAAGTGATCAACACTTATTCAGCCAGTACCCAACAGCACATTAAAAAACCATAATTATTTCTAATCATTTTACTGTTGTTATTATTAAAGTAAAAACCCCAGGCTTAAATATGGACTTCATACCTCTGAGAAAAACATGGTATTAGAATTAAGTATCAATATAGAACAATGAATGACAGTGGCTAAGCTTTATGGCAAAAATAACTAGGCTGACAAAATGAACAGTTCGTCAGAAAGCTTTAATTGCTACTAGCACACAAATCCCAGCACAGCAGAAAACGAGCAGCTACTCAGTTCACCACTGTTTCTTGCTAGACTAGTAGAGAAACAAATTTTCATCTTATTTACTCTAGAATGAAAAAGATTAAACTCCTAGCAATACTCACATGTTCTGCAGAGCTAGTGAAACCACTTGCATAGATTAAAAAAGTAACCTTCCTTTCTCCTTCCTCCTTTCCCCAAATAGCAGACACACCAAAGAGAACAACAAAATGTGCAAGTACAAGGAGAGTAATGCCTGATTCTGTCTTTTTCAAAAACCCTAATCAGAGCACCTTTACTGCTGTCAAACATTACCTGCTTCTTTCAAACTATTGAAAATATAATACAGCCCCAAAAAGGAGGACTTCTCAAAGCAGGATATAAGAAATGGAATAAGCAGAATGTTGAACAAAGATGTGAAAAACACCTCAAAGAATGGTATTAAAATGTCAGTGATCTTTCAGCTTTGTTCTCTAGTTCTGATTAGCAAGGTAAGTAACACACAGATTTGGGGTAGGATTTCTATAACATGAGTCCCTTATTATGATCTTGCACTGTAGAAATTCAACAGCTAAAGAAGCTACCATGCCTTCCTCCCACACCAGATGAAGTGCAACAACTAAAGAGTCTCTGAGCTCCAATCTCATTTCAAGAAGCCAAACAGGTTAGTTTAATGCACCACTGAATTTCCTTCAGGCTATCCTGTTTTGTTTCACTCTGAAAAGAGACTAGGAGCATTCACACAGCTTAAAGCTCAACTCTGAAAGCAAGATCATGTCTATATCCTCAGTCTTATTTGCTTTATGGATATTTATATAATGAATTTATGTACTTCAAAATGTTCAAGCTGGCTGTAATATATAGCACTCATATGCAAGGCAAACATAATGAAAAAACAACATCAACCCAAAACAGAACACTTCATATGATAGATCCCCTAAACCAGGCAGAAGAGTTCCAATATAAATGTATGGAAAATGTAGGTCCTTTGAAGAAGCTGTGTTATAAAAACCCCAAACTTTCTGTGCAAACATACATTTATCATATCTACACATCTTTTACAGACACTAGATCTGTAAATGAAATATGTCAATTTAAGAGATGTATCTATTTAAGTAATTTTTACATATGTAATGCTTAGAGAGCTTTTCAAATGCAAAAGGATCAATTCCCAAAATACCCTGGACTCAGGCCTTTTACATTTCAGTGAGCAGAAATAAGCTTAAGGCCATCTTCATTCTCTACAACATTTGAAGGCCACTGTAAAAAACACTGGCAGTGGCAGTTTTCCAGCAGGCAGAAGCCCACGTAGCAGCATGCTCAAGACTCAGATGAACTACAGAATTCTGCGCAATGTCTACTTCTAATTCTTCTTTTTACAGTCCTATCAATAATGGATTCGTGCTTTACCCTAACTGGCCACAGTGTTTCCTTCTGAAAGTATCTTATGTTTTATACATTGAAACATTAGTAAAAACAATACAACTTACAGAAATGCAATGAGAGATACTTACGAAGCTAAGATTTCAAGGGCAATAAGTTTATCTTTACTGAAGGTGAAGCAGTTGAGAATATTAACCATTTTTGATGCTGGAACTGCCACTATTTTCTGACAAGTAAGCAAGAAAGAGAAAAGTGTATATAAAATAAGACACTACAATTATTTTAAACCAGGAATGCTACTCAGTAACAGCTTCATATCATGTATTTAATATTTTCTCCCTCCCCCTGGGAAGACTATGCCTTAAATGCTGAACAAAAAAAAACGCAAAAAACATGTGCTAAAAGCAGAGAAATTAGGAGAGTTAACAACAGTTGAAAAGGGCTACATCAATTCTTGTGATACACAGGAAAGTAAAATGTCTTTTTTTGAAGACTTTAGTCAGAAAAGATACCATGGTTAAATGTATGACATTTCATATTTTGATACCACTGAAAGAGATGAAGAGGAAAAGTTTGAAAATTAAAGAATAGACCAACCCAACAGTCGCAAAAGTAGACATCATAAAACTAAAACAAGATTCAGAGGGTAAACTTACTCTAGAAGATTATGCCACAAGAACTTACATGTTGTAAAGCCTTTATTGCCTTGAGCTGTGGTTCAGCCCAGGAAAAGTATCTCAGTAACTCAACAACCTGCAACAGAAAGGCCTTCGAATTAATCTTTTATATATATTTTTAAATTACGCTAACAGTATCAATATCATCTTTCCATTTCTGGAGTATAGTGGTATACTGCTAAAAAACATGTGTCTCTGACGTTTGATTACATCAGTGCCTACCAGTATCTAATGTTCTTTTTATTTCTAATTAGGCATCTAAAAACTCTATGTTATGAGATGAAGTTCTTCTGTGAAAATATTTAAAATAGATGCTTGCTCCTCTCTATATATTTGCATATATGCACAATTGTCACAGCATTAGCATAAAAAATATTAAGTCTTTCTGAAAAAGCTTATAAACATACAGTATCTCATATTCACCAGACATACACCAAAAAAAAAGAAAAAAAAAGAAAAAAAAAGAAAATAAACAGGAAAAAACTCTACATAGTATCAGAATAAACTGGGATACTTAATACTATATGCCAGTTTAGAAAATACATGCAAACTAAGTCTAAATTCCATGACAATAAATTTCTCCAATTTTCCCCACATAAGAATGAAAACGTAATTATTTTGATAACAACTTGGAACTATTTTTAGCAGTTTAATGCTGATATAATAATGAGAAATTAAATCTCCTCAGTTAATAAATAAAAAAAGCTAATATGATCAGCCTCGGTATGACTGGAGACCCTGTCTTTCTGTATTACTGCATACACAGAAACAATAGGTCCCATTGAACCCATTACAATGTTGGCTTTTACCTGTTCACTAGAAAAGTATCCATGAACATACTCAATAGCTTTTAATTTGTATTCAGTCAATACAGCCTAGAAGATATAGGAAAAAGACACGCAGTTAGTCCCTCAAAAATTATAATTATAGCACAACCACCTGCTAGACTAATCTATTAATCTAAAGAAATCTGACCTTACAAAGTGACATTTGCATCAATTACACAGCAGTATTTCTAAGTATCCTTAGATAACTGAGAGAACAATGAAAAGCAGAGATGTAATTTAACTCTTGTATTAAAAAAATTATTAATTTTTTTATTTAATTTTGCTTTTTTGTTTAAAACTCTGAGAGAACATCATCACTCTTCTTTTGTCTCAAAGATTTAGATCAACTTTACATGAAATAACGCAATACAGTTGATTATTTATACAATCTCTTTGTATGTTTCCTGTAAAATAATTAGCAAAGCATCTTATTTCAGTGAATTTATGAAGAGACTGGATAACAAGTCTGTGCAGACAGAATTAAGTATACAATAAAGCTTGCTCCAGAGCCTGATGTTCTCTTATCATTACCTTCCTGTAGTTCAAACTTTAATACAGTCATACAAAACAAAGGAAGCAGAGTAGTTTAACGCAGTACTGGCCACCACTTTTGACTTAGTGGCAAGGCAGTTTTGTTGATAACCACATGGGCTACCTAACAGCCAGGGCTTCCTCACTCTCCTCATACCCGGCTCACTCATACAAGATGTAAGGAAGACAGGCAACCACTGAATTCCTGCCCCAAACTGGTGCAAACACCTTCCTTCCCCAGTTTCCAAGGCCTCCGCCTACTGCTAGCTTTCACGCTTATTCACAAATCACCTCCAGCTTCACCCACACACCCATTTCTATCTGCTTCCCAACACCTCTAAAACCTACCCCTACTCCTTTTTCTGTGCTTGGTCCTCCACACGCACAGACAGACATGAAATTCTCCATGACTGCAACCTGACTGTGAGGAGCACAGGGGCACAGAAACCTACCCGCGTATGTTGAGGCAACCGCCTTCCTTTCTGTACCTTACTAAGAGACCAACACTACCAGACATGTTGAAAATAACTTCTCTGTCCAGGCTCATTTTTCCTTCTCTCCCTTCCTTCTCTTCATGTATTCTGGAAAAAAGCCTGGTATGTCATATAGCAACCTCTTTACCAAAACGGCACTCTTCCTCCTTAAATCAACAACTGAATGATTTTATAGTAAAGAATACAAACAGAAAGCACTGCTATGTTTACTTATGAAAAAATGAAACAAAACAAACGAACTTTATTTTGTTAATAATCATAAGTATGTACAGGGAAAGATAGAACTAAGCTACACATTAGGACATTTAAATAACTGTTCCTGATAATTGTAGGACTGCAAATGGAACACACCAACACTTGTGAATCATGTAACAAAGAAGGTTCTACCACAGAGCTAGAAATTAAGATTAAACAAAGATCTAGCAACATGTTAAGACACAAAATAAGCATTTGGAACATGAACATTACACTGCAACAGCACAGCTATTATTAACACAGCACAGCAATGATCCTTAGATCAACAGTAAGTTAGGTTTACAGGAATACAGGCAGATAGCATACAGAAAACATAATTGACTAAAATCACATGTCAAAACCCTTTTGTTTGAAGTCTTTAGTAATCACGGAGCGTATTCTGAAGGACTGCACTGCAGTAGTAATATTTGAAACATTACTCCCTCCAACCATTAAATCTCAGAGAAAGTATTCGTGTGCAAGTTGTTCCTTGATCTCCTTCCATAAGAATTCTTAGGTTGAGGGAAATCCACACCCTGAAATATCTTAGGCTGTCACGTTTTCAGCTGGTTATGCAGCATGGAACCTACCTGTTTTATAAAAAATCTATGACCATGACCTTATGCAAAAACACTAGTAAGTGCAGTTGCAATAACAAAGATTCATCCCTGGGGCTTTTGTGCACAGTGGTTTATATCTCAGTATGTTCCATAATAATAATAATAGAACTGCAGCCATCATGCTGAAGAGAAGCTGAACTGAAACAGAACTCTGCAGCACCCAAGTCCAAATAAAGGAAATGACCTCTTCTAGACAACCCATCATAAGAAAATACATTTATTACAAAAATGTTACGGATTTCTTTTCTGCCATAAGGCAAATCTTACCCAAAACACACCCTTCATTTTCACAGTGACAGCTTTACTAGGATACTTACCTGTTCTACTGTGACATTTAAATCACCTCTGCATAACTACAGCAAAATACAATACATCATCCCAGGCTTGTAATTCCCACACAAGACAGGAACCATTAATCTCAGTAGTTCTGATTTTTTCTATCCTTTTCCACTTCCGGCATTTGAGAAGCCATCTGAACCACTAACCTCAAGCTTTCCTGTTAAAAGCAGGCCTCTGTGCAGAAAGAAACAAGACCTGTCAGACACCAGGAAGCCTAGATTTCTATCTTTGCTTCCCACAACTAGCAGGTATTTTCCTCCGTGAGTTAACATGAGATGCACACAGTTCACAACACACATCAAAACCCAGGTTTTCACAACCTAGAAGAAGGTGTGCACACGCTCATGAGCTGTGGGAGACGCGGCTTGGAACAAGGCATGCAGAGTGCAGCTTTGAAAACAGCCCTCTCATGTCATATTTGTGTAGTGGATCTCCTAAACCATTCCATAAAAGGTGGATGTCTCACACTGCAAGTCCCTGTCTCTGGTCAGGCCAAGCAAACATGGCCTCTACCACCAAATAAGAGATACTTGGCCATTTTGGATTTTCTTCCTCACCTTCTCTGACATTGAAAAAACCGTGATAAACTTGTTCAAGCACTTATTTCAAATGAGCACTCTTCAAGCACATGTTGCTAGCTCACTGGTAGCAGTCTGGGCATTCAATCTGACTTTTCTGAGAAAATAAAAACATCTCAGAGAAACCATGTCACAGCAGATTTACACTGTTATATTCGACACATAAAACCTAGAATACACCAGCAACACAGGATTACAGTACTTCACATTGAGGTAAAATTTACTCTTTATTGAACCCTGAAATGATTATTAAAGGCAAACGCATAACCTGGTGTGGAGGAATATTCTACCATCAAATGGTTAAACTAACATGCAAAATGAAAAGTTACCTTTCTAATTTCATCCAGCACGGTTTCAAATGATTTCTTATCCATCTTTATTAGTGCATTCAATGCAGACACTTAAACATGGAGAGGAAAAAAAATATCCAGGCCAAAGACTTAATAGTCTTTAAGCACACAGAAAAAAGAAAAAAAAATTTTTTTTGATAAAAAAGAGAAGCAAGGCAAGGAAGGCAGCATAGGATCTTCTCAGCCCCTGGGCATTTAGCGCCGACGCCTTCGCAATGCTGGACGCAATGCAAGAGACAAAGGCGAACCGCCGGCTGCTGCTCGCCGCCTCGGAGGGGACGCGCACACACTCCCTGCCCGTTCCGAGGCTGTCCTCGCCGGCGAAGGGAGAAGGAGAGCTCGAGGCTGGAAGGCGGCGGCAGCCCCGGCCCCTCGGAGCGGCCGCACAGCAACCCCGCAGCGCCGCTCCCTCAGCACGCGGCACAGAGGCCCGGCCGGCCCGCGCCCGCCTGCGGGGCGCCCCCACACCCCATGGCTCGCTGCGCCGCCACCCCTTGATCCCGGCGGTCAGAGCCCGAGGCGCATCGGAGCAGCCACGCGGGGAGCGGGCCGAGACGCCCCGGTAAGCAAAGGTGCAGCGCGATCCCCAGCCACCAACAGAGAACCCCGCTCCGCCGGCCCTGCCTCGCCGCCGACGCTCTCCTATGACATCAAGCGCGGAGGCGAAGCCCCCTTTCCGTGCTGGTCGACAACAATGCTGCCTGAGTAGAAGTGGCGGAAACTCGAGCTGCACTCGCGCCTCTTCCAGCACCCGGGCGTCTCGACGAAACGTGGAGCGCTGCCGCAGGGCGCTGCCGCCCTCCTTCTGGCCTACCGCTGCGCTGCCGTCGCGCGGCTCGGGGCCGGCACGATGACGGGCAGCCCGACGCTGGGCGAAGCAGCGAAGGGGACGAGGGAGCATGGCAACGCGGCCCGCCCCCGGGGCGGGCCCTCCCTTCCCTGTCCCTTCCCTGTCCCTTCCCTGTCCCGTCCCGTCCCGTCCGGTCCGGGCCCAGCCTCCGTGAGGCAGCGGCGCCGCCGGGGCCGTGGCTGGTGATGGCCGGCGCTCTGCTGGCCCTGCTGGCCCTGCTCTGGGGCTCCCAGGTGGGCGGCAGCCGGGGCGCGCGTGTCCTTCGCGGCTTGAGGGAGGGGGCGAAGCGCCGGAGCTTTGCACACCCCGCCCCGGTTACGGTTTCTCGCCCAAGGGCAGATGGGGGTGAGGGGGCCGGCGGGCTGCCGGGAGGAACGCGCTCGGGGGCGGCGGGGACGGGGCCGTGGTGCGCCGGTCTGCGGGGGGACCCCGGGGCGTGGGGGTGCGGGCAGGGCCCCGGGACCCGTTTCTTCGTGAGGCCTTCCCGCGCCCCTTCTGGCTTACGCCGGTCGAGGCGGGGGCTCGATTAGGGCGGTTTTACAGCCCCTCTGAGATAAACGCGTACGCTGCGTGATTCTTCTTCAGCGATTTCCAAGCGATATGCTCTGCTTAAATTAAGAAAAAATTAATAATCTCTGGGTGAATAACCAATTCTTACTGTCGGATTTTCTTCCTACTTAATTGCTCTGGGTTTTCCTTCATGCCGGTATAGTCTTTTTTAAGCTGTTTGTAGTTCTGTGTCGTCAATTTACTCCTACTTCTGGCAAGGCACTTAACAGAAATGTTAAATGGCCTTGGTCCTTCAGGGTCACCACTTGTTACTTCTCAGTTGTAGCATGATCTTTCTGTTCCAGTGCGTAGCTTGCAGCAGCACAGCTGTGCTTGACTTCCATTCCTCTGCTGGAAACAGAACAAAAAGGTGGAAGATTATTTTTTTCCATTATCCTTTACAATGCATACACTGACCTGAATTTTCCAGTTCCTGGTATCTTACACTTTCCTATTTCCAAGAGGTAATTTTCTTTCTCGACCTGTATTTTCCCTTTATTCTGATTTATCTTTTTTTTAATTTTCATATCTTCTTGAAGTGGTTACAGATTCTGTTGCGTTTGGAACCTTCTCTACTATTTTTGTCATTTCGACTGTGATTGACAGATAACAACTTCAATGTAAAAAAAATCAGGATGTGGTTTTTGCCTTCTAATTCCAGAGCTCCCCAATCTAAAAGACTTCATTAGCTAATTTCCAATTTATCAAAATTTATCCATTTGCATCTAGAACCCTAGCTACAAGCCTATTTATCTGTCTGCTTAGTTAATTCAATATATCAATTTATGATGCTTCAGTACACATTTACTTTTTATTACAGGTTCTTCTGATCCCACCATCATAGAATTTAACTAATAATGGATATTTATTTTGTATTTTCAGGATTTAAAAGCATTGGGTTATTTTTCTCCTTGGAAGGGAGAGCAACAGATGTACAAGCTGGACATAGGCTGGCCTAAAATTCCAGAATACTTCACTGGTCAAACATTTTGTGTTGCTGTTGACTCTCTTCATGGTTTGGTCTATGTGGGACAAGTGAGTGGGAATACTGTATTTCTCTCCTTGTTCTAGCATATTTTTGCCTTTAAAGTGTCTGGTTTAGATTGAGATTATATATGTTGTGTCTGTGTACACATGACTAATTATTATATCAAAATTAGTGAAAATATAAGTATAGATGTCTCTGCTATATCCTTTTTTTAAAGCAATTCTGACACCACACTTTGTGCTTTTAGAAGCGTTAGATTTCTGTGGTATGAATTCATGATGCAACTTAACTGGGTTACAGTGGCTTCTTAACTGTAAGGTAAAATGTGATTCTGGGGCAATCTTCCACTCTTTCAGCCTTTGTCCCATGAAATCAAAACCATGCAGCTTCTTCAGCCAGTTACAGTAACTGGAGTTCAATTATTTACTTTACCCAGTGCTGTGCATTGTTATCTCTAGGTCACGGGTAAGACATTCTCTCCGTGGAAAGTGGTGGGGTTTAATTGTCAAGCACAGTGTGAATACTTGAGTGCCATGCAGCTAATAACTACAGGTGCAGTTTTTCATGCCTGTGTTACACGTGGCATACTTTTCAGCACAAACATGAAAACACAATTTAAAGTAAAGACCAAGATAGCTGCAGGAGCTTGGCTGCTCTGAAAATTGGATTCTGTATGGTTTAAGTTGAAACTCTAAAGTGGAAAGCTTTATATGCTAAATTTAGACCCTTCTCTCTCTTTCTATCTGGAGAAAATGAAATCTAGCAGACAGTCTCAGGAGATTCTTATCATTCATGAAATGTTTCAAAAACCTTACAAAGAGGAATTTTCAAAACTGTGATTACTTAATGTGTTTTCTTAATAGACCTTTTTTTGCCTTTTCAGAGGGGAGACAATGTGCCAAAGGTACTTGTATTCTCAGAGGAAGGCTATTTTCTTTACTCCTGGAATAATACAGTTGAAATGCCTCATGGTATTTTTGTATTGAACACTGCAACAGATAGTTCAGTATGGATCACAGATGTTGGAACAGGTATGCATGGTGCCAGTACGAGAAGTATCAGGTGGGGAAGAAGATGCTAATATTGCAGATACTACTTCAAACAACTAATTTATTTCTCTCAAACAATTCTGAGACAGATTTGTGCTTTTCTTGCCATGAACAGACTTCTCAGGTGCTGCACAAAATACTCTTGACAGTTCATGACTTGTGCTGTGTGTCTGCTTATAGCTTCTGAACTTAATAAGCACTCTACACCCCATTCCTCCCTCAAGGAGAAGTACCAGGAAAAAAAATAATCTTCTGGCTAGACTTATTTTCTGTCCTAGGTTTGGTGACCCTAATACGATGGATAAATATTGTTGTAGCCTAGGGATTTACTAACCCGCAGTCATATTCTCTATAGAATTTTGTCTGTTCAATTTATTAATATTACTTGTGAGCATCAGGAGATTTTTAATCTTTGTAATCAGTTGTAATACTTACATTTTGTTTTAAGATTTTTTTTCTCTTTTTTTCTCAATGCAGGGAAATACGGGCACACAGTGAAACAGTATAGCCCTTCAGGTAAACTTATGCAGATCTTGGGCACGCCAGGTAATGCTGGTTCAAGTTTGATTCCTCTACAGTTTGATCAACCAGCAGAGATCTTTGTGGAGGAAAGTGGAGATATCTATGTTGTGGATGGAGACGGAGGAATGAATAACAGATTGCTCAAACTATCCAACGGTATGGAAAAGTGAACTTCTGCAGTAGCTGACCCTTGAAAATTGAATTATAAGTAACGCAACTTGAGAATACTTTTAAGTGAGGACTAGGTAGAGCTGTCATTTAACTTTCATTTGAAGACTTTGTTGAATCAGATCCTGATTTATTACTTGTCGCTTCAGGAGAATTTTCTTAATCTTTTATGATGCGGCTGAGAGAATGAGTTTATTCAGTCTTCAAGAGAGAGGTCTAGCGGGGAGTCTTATTGCTGTCTTCAAGTTAGTAATGGTACAGTATAGAAAAGACAGAGCTATGTATTTCTTGGAGATGCACAGTGTAGAATGAGGAACACCGAGCAAAAAATGCAAGAGGGGCAAATTCCAGTTCGATTTTTGGAAGGAAAGATTCGCATTGATCAGACAGTGAATAGTTTGACCAGAGGTGGTGTGCAGTCTCCACTCCTGGAGATGGTCAGAACCTTATGAGTTATGAGCAGCCTGATATAACTTCAGAGTTAGATTTGTTATCAAGGCTAGTCCTGCTTTGAGAAGCAGGTTGGACCAGATGGTGTCTGGAGATCTTTTATACTTAAATTATACCATGATTCTAATTAGCTGGCTCCTATTCCCCAGTTAGATGATCAGTGTTGGTTAGGGCAATGAGTGATGAGTCTGCACATGCCCACAGTTGGGGAAAAAGTGGAGCAGCTACCATTTCTCCTTTGTAGTATCATAAAACAGTCAATTTCCTAATACCTAGTTAGCAAAATGGTAAATTGTTAAGACTCAAAGCTGCCAGGTAACAAATGGAAAAAAATCAATTTAGTAAGCAAATGAATATCATAATCAATGAACTTTTTTTTTTTTTTTTAAATATAGTGCTTAACAGAGCCTTAGACTATGGCTCTCGTGTAGCAGTGTAGTACATTTCTGTAACCATAATCCTGAAACCACTAATAACGATCCAGTAGTCACTGTAGTAGTTCCAGCATTTCTTAGGTTTATGTATTGGGAATACTGTGTTTAAAAAGTCTGACTTTAGAAATTTCACCTTTTAAAAATTAGTCAAAGTAACTTTGCAAAGGAATGTCTTAAAGCTGTTTTATTTGTTGTTTTCTTACTGTGTTGGGGTTTTTTTCTAATTTTATTTTTCATGGTGCTCACTGTCTAGATTACAAAGAGATATGGCTGACTGGAACAAATGGGACCGGCATTGGTCAGTTCAAGATTCCTCACAGTGTAACAGTGGATCCTTTTGGACGGGTAAAGAATAAAGGGATTTTTTTTTTTCATCTTCCAACAGACTTGTTTACATGTATTTGAACAAAACAAATTGTATTTCTTTTTTAATTGAACTGTTGTGATCTGGGTCATTTTATGGGGGTTACAGTTTTCAGTCTGATAGTGCTCATGAGCTGAAGTTTCATACTGCAGATTCTACTTAAGTAACTGGCTCCAAGGTTAACACAGGGATTCTGACCGGTTACATTGTCAGTGTCCATGCAACAGCAGACTGTTCCTCCTGCAGTTTCTAACAGGTTGCCATTGTAAGAGTACAGGAGAATTATGTTCTGTAATAAATATCTACCCAAGCACTTACATTTCTTCAGGGGATTTGAATTTCATGTTTGTAAATTCCAAATAAGCTTAAGAAGATAGTAGGGCTCTAGGTGGATGTCACTCCCTTTCTACATGCAGCTCATGGCTTTCAGTAGTCTTACTTCTTCTGCCAGGTGGTAATCGTAGTCTGGCTTTTGCTGTGCTGCTCATGTAGAGGAATTATGCAGTCACTCCTTAATCTGCCTCAGGGAAAATAAGACTGCTTGAGTAAAACATCCTAAATCATTGGTTTGAGCTAATTCTGAACCAGAATAAGAAGTGTATATAAAAATCACTTCTCTGCCAAAACTGGCAGGGTGGGAGGGAGAAGGGGAGGGACATGGTTACTTTACGTTGAAGGGTCATTCACTCTGACTATATACATTCAAAGACACCAGCTCTGGTGGGTTACAATTCAATTGCCAATGTAGTGTTGATTATCAGCCTAGGTTAAAAATAACTGTTAATTCCTAAGAAAGCTAAGAGAATGCTATAGTAGTGTTTAATTTTAAAATAGTGATGGAAGATCTCAGGTCAGCTTTTTTATTGCTTTTGGGTGATATGCGAGAAAAGTCATGAAATTTACTTATCAGACTGACGGGTTGTCAACAGCTAAAACTTCAGTGATTGTAGTAGAAGAGATGCCTTCACTGGAACTGTCTAGTGGTATTGCTCACCTGCATTGTTTGTGAACCCAGTTAGCACAGGGTGGGACAGAGACAAGCTCCACAGTACTGCTTAGACAAAACATGCTGAAAATGCTCTCAGTGTTTAAGTTGTTCAATATTTGTAGTAGTATTAGGCATATCAAGAGTGTTTGCAGATGCAGTCATCATAGGCCCGGATCGTGAAATGAGACCGCTGTTGAAAAAGAAATTGTTAACGGGTGACAGACCGGTATCTTTAGAATTAAATAGGTGGGAATATGTCCTCACTGGGGGAGGAAAAATCCTACTAAATACGTCCATATCATAGCCACAGAAATGAAGAGAAGGCACTGATTTCTGTTAAAGTAGTATAAAATAGTTTATGTTTATTAACTATGTGGCAGATTTGGTTTATATCTGGAAGTCCTATCTACTTATGTAGTTGTGAATGGGGAAGTACATTCTTCCAAGGTGTACTTCTTTTTTGCTACAGGATACTTCGTTTGTGTAAGGAGCTAATGCATTTGATTTGTTCTATTTCTGAACAGCCATGATTTTTGTTCTTAACAGGTATGGGTTGCAGACAGAGACAACAAAAGAATCCAAGTTTTTGATAAAATCACAGGGGAATGGCTTGGGTCTTGGAGCAGCTGTTTTTCAGAAGATGGACCCTATTCTGTCAGGTATTGTTGAATAGTTGTAGAAGCATGCAATTACATGAATAAGGTGTACTCTTACTAGTGAATTAAAATGTTGATATTTAATGCCTGATGACAAGGACTTAACCAGTTAAACTCATAGGGTGCTGGACCCTAATCATATGCAAAGATCTGCAGAGCTGTATCTTGACAGGGAAATCCTGGCTTTATAACAAGCCCCATGGATTTGACTGCAGGACTAGGAACTTCATTTTAAAGTTGTTGTATGTTGATGACTTTACTGTTGCAGCTTTTACAGGAAGAGACATTGTCTTGAATGACTTTTCTGTAGCATACTCTGTCTCAAGAAAGAGCAACATGTAGAGAAGGCTTAAAAGTTAATTCTCAATGTTTCACTGCATTTAGTCCATCACAGCCTTCAAAAACGACCATGAAGGAGGTTTAGTTTGTTTAAAAGTGCATGGTTGTGTTAAAGTGAGATGTCATATGGAGTTCATAATTCAAAAATGTATTTCTGTCTTTCACAGATTTACTGCCAACTACAAATACCTGATTGTAGCTCAGCTGAATATCAACCGGTTAGCCATCTTGGCAGCACCACCGGTTGGCTCTATTGGGGACTGTTTTATGGTCAGCACAGTCCAGCTGGCAGATGAAACCAAGCCGCACCTTGTGGATGTAGACAAGAAGAGTGGAGCAGTCTATGTCGCAGAGATTGGAGCCCAGCAAGTACAAAAATACATACCCTTAAGCTGATGGATTCCCACAACTGCTGTGGCCCAAGCAGTGTGACGCGTAAGACCTGTGACCACATTTCCTTGAATTCTCTGTAGCTTGTGTTTCCTTAGACAAGCACAGAACATTGTGCTCCCAGAACCCTAGAGCTAAGAATCTATTCTAGCTATTCTGCAGTCCTGGAGAAGTACTTGAACTTGAGCTGTTACTCATTTTAGTAATGCTGTGGTGGCTTTTGCTTTTGTTGCTGGCAATTGTAAAATGACTTTGATAAGCATCTTGATTTTATTATATAAAACGTTACAGTCACAGCTGCTGTTCTTAAATCAATAGGGTCATCTTGGGGCTTGTCTGTTTAGCCTCTGTGTGTGGTGTTAAATAAAGGTGAACACTCTCTGAAAGAAGTGTATAAATGGTTTCCTAGGAGGCAAGCACCTCTTTTTAATGTTTCTTCACTTGGTTTTTTGATCATCATGCTGATACTGCCCAACACTAAATATAGGGATGCATTATGATGTTGAATAAGATGCTGCTGGATACTGGTGTCAGTGCTGATACTGGCATCTGCTTTAAGTAATTAATGACATAAGCATTGAAATCTAAGTTTTCAGCTCTAGCTAAAGTGGTAAAGTCTGTAATAAGCTTAAGTTAAATTGATATCAGGCACTTCAAACTAAATTAAAAGTATGTGCACAGCAGCCAAGTACTGATTCTTAACTAAATCAGTTCTTAACCTGATTTGATTTATATCGGCATGAGTTTTCTGTTCCGTAAGATTTCATAGTGGAACATATTGAAGTTCAACTCATTTAAGGTCCTCAAGATAAACAAATTGCAATTTACTAGGAAAGTCTTAATCAGCATTAAGGGCTGGGCGAAAAATGATTTTCTCCCAATTTCATTGAAGCTCTGTCAGTTAACAGCAGCGCATCTGATTTGGAGATTTTTAACTGTTTTATATCCAGAACTTAAACTTCAATTCTATTACTGTCTAGAGTTAAGTTTCTTATGCTGTATCTTAGCAGATGTCTCCAAGCTCGATCCTAAAAAATGCAGTCTCTTTCCATTCCCAGTGGTTCTGTTTTCTTTGCATGTTGCTACAGGATTTTAAGTTAGTTCACTTTATAGCATAGAGGGAACTGGGTAAAGGAAAATTGGATAGGGAAAATAGCATGGTAGAAATGAGACAGTGACTGATTACCTCTGTAAAGCTGTGAACCCACATTCCATATTTATCTACTGGTTCTTGAAAACGTTTGGGACCATCTTTACTGTTTCCACACACTGATTTTACTGTGTGGACTGTTTTAATGCTAATTACGAGCCAAGAGAGGCGGGTTTTTTACATATTTCCTTAGAAAGGGAATATGGGAAATAGAATTATTCTAATGGGAAATACCCACTTCAGTGAATATTGTCAAAAGCAAATGCTTCTTAATTTAACAAGTTTCAACCTCTGATCACAAATTTGTGGGTCAGTAGATGGAAAATCTGTTCAGAAAAGTCAGACTCATCTTTTCTGTGGAAAGTAACTCAGCTGTGGAGCCTGATGGCCTGATTTCAGTACTATTTAAGATTAATGCACTAAATGTGAATGCTTTGTTGTAGGCTACATCCACAGTAACAAAAGCAGCTCTTACTTGGCTGCCCTCATACAAGCCTTAGAACCAAAACTTCAGGGTTATACACTAATACAGTCCATCATTCACATAGCCTTGAAGGGGAGCTAGTAAGCAATATTTATTAGCTGAAAAAGCAGCAGCACTTCCTCTATGCCTGGATGGATATGTCCACATTGCTTTGCAGTGTGTGGATTTTTTAACTAGGTCTCCACAAGCTCAGGGATCTCTGCTCTGTGTACAGTTTAGCTATTTCTCACCTACACAAGGTGGATTTGTTTGTAAAAATATTACTGTAATACCAGTTACTATATTTGAGCATATCTTGGTGGTGTAAGGGGCCCAGGCACTCCATCCTTACTCACCATGTCCTCTCCTTATTTATTTTTCCTTCATCACATCCATTTGAAAGAGAACTTGAAGTTCTCTGGGAATGTGCTTCTGTGTTTAGTAAAGGAGTAGTGCACTTTTTTATGTTGACGAATAAAGTTATTTTTGCACATTTCTGTTTGCTGCATGGATCTGCTCTCAACTCTCCTTTTACGTGGGCTTTTGTAACCCCTAGAAGTGGGGAGCATTCATCCAGTTTTATCTGGCTTTATTGCAATAGGCCACGGTGCCAAAATGTGCCTTGCCTCTAGGCATTTGGGCATCTGTGATAAAAAGGGATGCTGATTATTAACTATTATGAGATGCTTAGCCTCCTTTTTACCTCTGCATCTGTGCCGACTGCGGAAATAATTGATTTGTGCGCTAACTTGCTAATTCTCTGAAGATTTTCTTATGCATCATGTTGAAATGGAATTCTGAAAAATTGCAAATAAATTGAGAATTTTCCATTATGAAAGGCTTGGGCGCTTTATTTCTGTACTAATATCAGTACATTCTGTTGCAATGGATTACTTTTCCAAATATGGGGTCCTCAGCACTTTAATAAAGTATTTATTAATTTCTGATACCAACGTTCAAATGTAATCTAAAATTCCATGTTATCTTTATACATTACTATTTTTGTGGCCCATCTCTTTTTGCATTCTAATTTATGTATCAAGAAAGGCACATAAATATCTCCCAGATGTTTTCCTCCAAGTAATTAGTAAAATGCAATGATGAGTTACATAAGTGCCAAGTATTAAAAAAATTTAAAAATTTAAAATTTAAACTGTATATCCTTTTGATGCTAATGGGGAAATTAAAAAGAAACTAACAAAACACTTCTTAATATATAATCAGGTTATTTTCGGGAAAGATTTGTCAAGGAATCTGTTTACGTTTTAGAAGACCAAGAAGGGACTTCTCTGTGGGTTAGAAATACTTGCACAAGAAGAAAAATAACATACTACAGTGTTAACTAGACAAGAAAGAAAACCTAAGACCATTGCTAGAACCCAAATAAATCTATTTTTAGTTAATAAGTGACACCTTTTAAATGTGAGAAATAATCACTGGAGTATCCAAGTCAAGGAAATAGGAGTATCCAAGTCAAGGAAATAGGAGTATTCCATGTTTTGGTATCTCTAACTTTGCAGACTTTTTGGGGGTTTTTTATTTGATCTTTGGGTAAGTACCTAGATCATTAACTGGGTGACATTCCCAGGAGGTAAAACCAGGTCTTGTAGTCCTCTCTCTTCTAAGATCTCTAATGCAGTTCATCTTGATTTTTATAACTAGCCTTTTGGGTGGGGGTGTGTGTTATCGTAGTCAGCAATTTATTAACAATATCTATCTGGCCAGAACAAAAGAAGCCTGAATCAAGTTTGTGCCATGCAAGATCGGTTTAATGAGGCTGAACTGTCTCAATAAAAGATGAAGGGGAAGGTCCACAGGTATGTCTGTGGGTCTGGACGTTGCTGTAAGTTTACTGCCTTGAAGTGGTCCATTAACCTTTTTGAAGCATTAAGTAGTTATCTTAGTTGACACTTTTTTAGCAATTTGTAACCTGAGAAGCCTTCACTAATGATCTGTCACCAAGAAGTGTTTGCACTCACTGAAGTTGCTTGTGTAAAACAAAAGAGGGCACCAAACCCTTGCTGATGCTTGGCATACTCAGTGTAACTGTATCCTACCAAATGTAAACAGCTGGTAATTTCCGAACGGTGGAGTAAGTGAACAAAGATAATGACTTGTTCCAGACTTTCTTTCTCTTTTCAGAATAGATGGCTTTAAACACAAGCTGATAATTGTATTATAGTAATTTGGGCTATGACTACTGGATTTATATCTGTCTTTTATTTATTTCCATTGTTTTTCTTAGGGAAAAAAATCAGTAATTCAATGTTCAGAGACAACTGAGTATGGTGAATTGATTCTTCTAGTCCTTCTATAATAGACCCTATGTCATTAATTTACTTCTGATTTGTTGCATTGGAAACATAATTTATAGTAGTATAACTGTAGCAGCATAATTACACCAAGAGAGGAATGCCAGTATTATTTCTCCACAGAGGTGACCCTGACTGAGATTAGAGCTATGCTTACTGGATCTCATTCCCAAATTTTATTCTACCCCTCCTTTCTCAGCCTTTGTCTAAAAACCTTGCTCCAATTTTGTATTTTTATTTTATTTTACTTGGGGGGGGGGGGAATAGCATCTTCAAAATTGTATTTAACAACAATTGCCATAAAAAAAATACGAACATGGACTTTTCTTCATGTAAGCGATTAAAAATATTTGAGTCAGTGTTCATAAAGCATCAAAGTCACATTGCTTGTATGAAATTTTAACGTAGGAGCATATTAATATATACACACAGAATGATTTGTTACTACATTAAAGCCAGAGTAACACTGATAGAAATGACATATTGAATAGACATACTTTATCATAAGATCACTTTTTGAGGCTGAGGAGACCAAATATAATTTTGTAACTGGATCTGCAAAACAGGTTAAAAACTTTGCCAGTTACATCAGGAATAAGCCTGTTCTGTCTGGGCTATGATGGGATCTCTTACAAGCAACTTAAGACTTAAGAAATTTCTTGAATAATTAAGTCTATATATTTTAATCCTTCCTAGGAGTCAGTAAACATCATTATAAAGGGAAGGCTTTGTGCTTAGTCTGGATTTCTTTGTCTTCAACTTCATGTTTTCTGTTTTCAGCTAGCTCAGAGACCTAATACGGAATTTTTTTTTATCCCCCATGGAGTCATTTACAGATGATGACTGAGTCATCTCTTGCTCCACTCCTTGTCTAAACTGTATAGACCGGAAAACTTGCCTTGCAGTGGAAAACTGGTAAGGCTTTAATTGCAAAATATTTTCATAGCACTTTTTAATAAAAACAAACAATCCAAAAGAATGTTTACCATGTGACAGGAAGTCTGGATGCTAGAACTTCCAGCACTAAACCTATCTGTATGCTGTATGGGAGTAATACTATCTCCTCATGACTTGATGTGGCTGGATTTGTTTCTGCTACTGGTTTTCTGCACAGTACTGTCTCTGACTGTTATAAAGGATTTGGATGACTATGTGGTCAAGGTGTAAAGGAACTCTTCTGCAAGAATAAACCAGAATAGATACTGAGGGGGTTTTATCTGTGCTTGCTGTTGAAGTCCTTAGCAAACTTTCCATGCTGTTAATGCTTTTTGACAGTTTCTTAATCAGAAGATCTGGCTGAAATTGAAGTGTCAGTAAATGGCTTATTAAAACAAACTGGTAAGTTGCTATCAGGTGTTCATTTCATTAAGGTCATTCAGTATTTTCAGAAGATTTCTGAAATATTAACTTCTGCTTAGAACTGCTTTAGTACCAGAGGAAAGAAGAAATGGCAAATAAAATTTAAAGAAAGAAAGGAAAAAAACCCAAAACACAGAAAACCTCACACCTGTGTGTGAAGATTCTGTAGAGATCCAACAGAATTGATGGCTGTACCTCGCCAGTTGACATAAACCATAATGAAGGAGTAGATGTATTAGATACACAACCATGAGATCTGTTACAGGTCTTTGGAAGAATCTCTGAGCATGTATGTCAGCATGTTCGGGCTAATAAAATTTGCTTAAATTTTCAAAAGGCTTTCAGTAGCATCTCTTGCCAAGTGTCCACAAAGAAATTGTGTGGAATAAAAAAGAAAGGATAATTATGGAAGACTAATTAAAGATTGTAAATTAAATATATTAAAAACTAGTTCTGTGCTGCTCATATAGGGATAAATGATCTGGAAATGGACTTGAGAAGCCAGGGACAGAATTTACTGACAATCCTAAACTACTCAGGCTTGAGAGTAAAGAAAAAAGCTGCAAAGAGTTTCAGAAGGATATCATGAGATTGACTAAGGAGATGAGATGAGGATGTCATGAGATGACATTATTGGGCAATAAAATGGCAAAAAGAGTATAACATGGATAAATATAAAATCAGGTACAATTAGTAAAAAGCAGTCTAATTTTATATATACACTATGATAGCTTTATAGGCTCATAAAAGATGGTTGTATGAAAACACCAGCTTCCAAACTCAGCAGCAGTCAGAAAACAAAGAGAGTAATGGGCCCTACTAGGAAAGTACCAGATAATCAAACAGAAAGCATTGCAATGTAATTATGTGAATTCCTGGTGCATGCTCATTTTGAATACTGCAGGCAATTCTGGCTCTTCTTCTCCTTCTTTCTACCATTTCCAGTTCCACTGTAGTCTTCCTGAGATTACAAGGGGGGGAAGAAGAGTCTGTTAAAAATCCTCTACTGTATCTAGCTACTATGTTCAGTGTCATCAGCATTTCATCATTTCAGGCATCTGCATGAACATGCCTTTTCTGTATGGCTGCTGCTCTGAACTAGTTTGGCTTCAGAACTCGGTGAGGACGTGCAGTCTGTTGGCATGCAAAGGTGGGGTGGAGAATAAAGATGGGCAGAGACATGTGGTGTCTATTATGCAGGAGAAGCTAGCTTGAAAGGAAGACAAAAGTTTGAAAATATCCTAAGGTTTTAGTGTTGAAGGTACTTTTTTTTGAATAGAACATACTGTGAAAAAGTCAGTTCATTGGTCTTAGTGATATTCAAAAGTTTCAACAAAGGAGGCTGGAGTTGCCCTTACTTTAGTCTGGTCAGCTTTGATGTTCTCCCCAGGGGCTATGCCCTGGCTGCCTGTGGCATCTGTCCACTGTCCCAAAGATGAAAAGCACTATGCTTGCTGCATCAGGTAACAAAATTGCAAAAAATAATAAATTTTTCTGTAACACCACATCACCCGTGGTCTGACACAAATGTGTGGTAGCATGAGCGTAGCTTAATTGTTGTTCAGAGACTGGAGAACTTTAAAAATCTTGGAATTAAAATGAAGGTGCTCATTCAAACGTTTTAATAATTTCCAACCAAGACACAACGCTGATGGTAGTGCTGGTCCATTCTCATGTGCATGGGTGTAGCTGGAGCCAGCAGGCAGGAGATGACTGTTATCTCCCAAATGGGGCCTCCTTATACGTCCCAGCTACAATGTTCATAGCAGTGGAGGACTGGTCTGCAAGCAAATACCCATATTTTTCTCTGCAGAGATGCCGTAAAAGAGAAGGGAAGGAAGGTATCATACTGGGACATGTGTTTTAACATATGTATAAATCTTACAGTAATGTATCTTCAATCAATTAAGGAGACCTAGAGATCAGAGGGAGGAGAGGAGAGTGATTCTACCTAGTATATTCCACACTAGCTCTCTAATAAGGCTTGCAGCATCTTACTTCATGCCCAGTCTAATTTCAGAGATTTTAGGAATGAAGACTCTAGAAAATTGTTATAGGAGTGGGAGATTAACTAAGGGTTGCCATGATGTGTCTCCAGGGTGTTGCCCTGACAGGGCTTTGTGATGGGTGATACTACCAGACAAAAACAGGAGGATGAAAGTTTGAATCATCTGTAAGATAGATAACAAGCTGGAGGAATTAAAAATATTTGGGCACATTTCAATTAATTTGAAAATGCTGGTCTGTATTCTTATGGGAAGCCATGGTGCAGCAGAGAGCTGATTTTCATTTTGCCCAGTCTCCTTGTTTTAGACTTCCTTCTTTCTCATAGACAACTGAGTCAGGAGGAAACAGGTCACAGCCAATATTTATCAAACACTTTTACTAATTAAGCTGTTGCTATTAATAGAGTCAAGCTGTTGTTATTAATAGCAGATAACTGTTTCATAGCACCTCCACCTCCACGCTCCAAGCACTTGGGCATGCAGCTGCCCCACCAGAGCGCAGTTTGGGAGGCCCACCCCAGCTCTCACAGGAATGGAGGGTCACAGAATCACAGAATCATCTTGGTTGGAAAAGACCTTGAAGATCATCCAGTCCAACCATTAACCTAACACTGACAGTTCCCAACTACACCATATCCCTCAGCGCTATGTCGACCCAACTCTTAAACACCTCCAGGGATGGGGACTCCACCACCTCCCTGGGCAGCCCATTCCAACGCCCAACAACCCCTTCTGGAAAGAAATGCTTCCTAATGTCTGAACCTTCCCTGGCACAATATGAGTCTTTTCCCTCTTGTCCTATCAGTTACTACTTGGTTAAAGAGACTCATCCCCAGTTCTCTGCAACCTACTTTCAACTGCGTCACCCCAGTGCACTGGTGATGGGGAAGCCCCTCGGGGGTCCACCACTTCGTGCCGTGTCCGCATAGCCTGCGATCTCTGCACACGCGGCAGCCACCACCTCCCTGGATGTGGCCAAGTGGTACAGCCGCTGCTCACAACAGGCATGGCTGGCCGGCCCTGTCCCCAGCCCACCCGTCTGCATCTAGCTCCAGAGCTCACCCAGCTGCAGAGGGCTGCCACACACTGCCCCCAGCATGTACGTGTCTTCTCTCTGGCTGGCTGCTTTCAGGTCACTGGTTCTCCATCCTCACATAGTTTTTAGCAATGCACAAGTCTTCATCCCTGCCCACAGGTCCCTGGCAGTGCACAGGAGAGGAAAATGGATTGCAAGTCAGGAAACTGACAGCACTGGTGTGGCTTATGGAAAAAAATGTCTCTTTTCTTAGCCAAGCATTGCAAAGAAAGACACAGCTTATCTGAAAAGGCAGACTCGCTGGCAGTCTTGGAGAGGCCGCCTCTAAAGTGGATCTGACCATCAGGCTGTTCTCCGAAGGCTGCCAGGTGCTTTGAAACTTGTGCAGCTCTGCAGAGCAGTCATGTAAGGTCTGGTGCATCATGTCTGCTTCTCCCTGTGCCCTTTCTGTTCTGCACTGAACCTCGGGGCCCTTCAGTCATGACAGTGGCTCTCTGAGCACCACCTTCCTTCTCCAACAGAGAAAGCAATCACACTGCTGTTGTAAAACCCATAATGATCTGCAGACACAAACACGGCAACGTTTGCAGGGAAAAAAATAGTATCTCTCGTTAGCGCAATTGTGGCAGTTTAAAATGGGAGACAAGCTTTTGGATATGCAAGGTCTTGTGTAATTTTTTTTTGAAATGACTATATCACTAGGTATAATAGAGTATATCACCTCCCCCAGGAAATCTTGACTTGCTCAAGAAACAGAAGTCATGGAACAAATTTCAGATTGTATGTATTGTATCTCCTAAACAGGAACACACACACACATGTATATAGATAAATATATGAGGAGAGGTGGCTGTAGCAGATGCAGTATATATAATCTAACATTCATATGTATGTATGTTATTTTAATTTAATTTTTATTGATATAGTCCAGGTCACAGGCATGCTGGGAGAGAGGAATGGTAACAAATGTTTCTATAATGAAACTGCCTAAGCAACCCAGTATCAGTGGTAGTCCTCTGGAGTGTTTGTACTGTACATACATGCAACAAAGACAGCCCTTGCCCTGGAGGCCATTGCCAAGGAAATGGGCTGGTGTAAAAGAAAAGCAATGTATAATTCAGTAAATGAGACAACCTGAAACCTCTGTGCTTTCGTAAGGAGGTTCACTTTGGTGTGAGGGATCCATGAGTTCATCTCAGATGTCCCAAGAAATGCTCCTGCACCCATCTAACATGCTGCGTTAGTTCCACTGTATGAGTTTTAATGGATTTTACATCTTCAGTTCTCACTGTTCTTCTTGGGAAAATTTCATCTGAGATAAGAAAGGAATAATAGCTGCTTGACCCAAAATCTTTTATCAGAAAATAAATATTTGCAGCTTGATCTGAAAATCTCAAACCTCAAATCTAATTATTTCAAAAGAAAAAAAGAAGTGTTTGGCACTATACAATATACTAGATGAAAGCCTGTGCCTTGCCAAGAGAGCTTGACATAAGCACATCACAGATAATGGAAACAGTGGAAAAATTAAGAGATCAGAAATTCTGAGCACCTTCTAAAAAGTTTTGAAATAAACATACCTGTTAGCCTGTGGAAGGATTTATTTTTCACTGTAATGTTATTAGAGGTGAATCCAAGTAAATAAAGCATTCAAAATTCAAGTAGACCACGGTGGCATTTAATGAAAGTATGAGTCCATAAGACAGGCTGGAAATGTGTCCTTTTTCTTAGACAAAGCTTTATGCAGGCCTAGTCAAATTAAATGTGATTACCAGTGCATACATTTAAAGAACTAGCACCAGGATAGAGCTATCCTTGGGATAGCCATTTCAAATTTGAAGTGTAGATTAGGCTCCAAATCAGGAATGGAAACTGATGATATATAAATAAATGCCAGCAGGCCAAATGGCCAGTAATCCCACTGTTCATCCCTCTCTAGCCTGTGCCTTCTCAGTGAGAGTAAGTAGCAAAACTGGGTACATCCTCTGAAGCGTAATAATTAAATGGGCTAAATCCTGAACTGCCGGGTGTTCAAAATGCAAATGCTGCTGCTTTTAGAAATTCAACAGAGAATTTATTAGCATTTTATATAGATAATCAGACACAGTGGGGAGGGATGAAGGGTAAAATTGAAGCAACACTGGCAAACCAGAAACTGTGGGACAAATGGGATTGGGTTGCTTCGTTCTTGTTATGGGATAAGACTATATTAACTAGTGCAGTTGTTTTAATTGCCTGGCCTTAGCTTAAGTGGATGAAAGCAAATCTGGAGCCTTGAGTTGGTGCCTTACTTTTTGTTTTCCCACTCACTCCACAAAGGAAATGAATGAAACAAAAAGGGAAGCTGGCCACAACTCCTGCACCCACCAGGAGCACGGGTGCCTCTCCATAGCCTGGAGAGGCCTCCAAGTGCCCAGCATGGGTGACTTCTGCTTTGCAGCAGCCCCACTCACCCATGGACCACCTCGAGGGCACAGATGAGGAGAAAGAACAACACCAGCCGTGGACAACTCTCCTCCCAGTTTTATGCAAGTGTCTTACTTGGGGACCAGTGTTAGACCCTAGCCTCTGCTGTCCTGTTCCTCTTCTTTAACAATGCTGCTGAAGGAACTCCCAGGGGCTACAATGGATTTATCAAAATACGAGATATGTGATAGGTAAAGCCAATTGTGTCACCAAGCTGAAACTTTCCAACACTTGCCTTTATTAGACTCTGGTTTTGTTTGCTTTTGACCTCTGAAGTTGAACTATCCAGGCTGAAATCATCCACACAATGAATTTAATGTCTGCTGTAATAAGTGACTTCTACGAAAGTATATTGTTTCCCACTTATTTAGAAGAATTATAAAACATGGAGAAGCTCTAATGCCTTCCTACTAAATATGGCTTTAAATTCAGCAGAAGGCATGTCCTCTGCATGAGACAATTTCCACTTGCTATTCCTGTGGAAAATATATGGATGTTTGGCTGTGCAGTGAGCCTGGAGATGTCTGAGGAATGGGGAGCTGGAGGAGGAGCGTTCAGCAGAGGACACTGAATAAGACAGGAGCCCCTGGGGAGAAAATAAATTGGCGATCATGTTATTAAAGATTGTAGCCATGATGCATGTGGGGAAACGACAGATTTAGGGTAACATAGATAGCATTAATTCTGACACTTCCTAGGCTTTTGCCTGCTTAAGTTAGTAGACTTAATAAGGTTTTTAATGTGTGTATGTGCTTGTAAAGTAATGTTTTTTGACAATGTCCCTTTAACCTGGTAATCCTGTTTGCAATTCACAATACCTCGGCACTCAATGAAAATAACTGTTGTGTGGAGGAGCACATAAAATTACAATGCAAACTGGGCTTTCAGTGTTACTGAGAAAAAAAATAATCCATGTCACCAGAGGTGGGCTGTTTCTTTGGATCTTATTCTCTCTTCACAGTTTTCCTTATAGCTATGTCTGACGGTGTTTCCCATGTATATGCTTAAGTGGAGGGGAGAAAACTGTTCGCTGGAAGTCTCAAAAACCTATGATAAAAACGTTCTTTCTGGTTTGTCAGTTACTCATTTTTGTTATCTCTGTAATCAGCTCTATCTTTTGCTCCTTCTTAGCTTAAATTTTCTTTTTCTTGCCTTGCCGGTACACAGGCAGTGTCCCCTCTCACAGTGTCAGATTAAAAAAAAAAAAAGCTTTTAATGAAAGATGCTTCCAGTCTTTTGAAAACAAAAATAGTAATTTGAGTCACAACAAGAAGTATTAAACAAATAATTTCCTCTACTGAGCTACAATAGGTATTTTCTCTCTACACCTCTTCTAATTACTCACAATTATTCTTATTGCTTATATAGCTTTGATGGATTTTAATGTGCTTAAGATGTTTCTCTAGAGTATTTTCCTAGATTCTGGTGAGCTGGATTATTTTATGGTTGGTCCTTTTGTCTTCTTAGCATCTTATTACTTTATCAGTTAAGAGTTTATGAGCAGTCCTACCTTACTAAAATTTACAAATCAAATTCCTTTTAATTTAAAGGAGAATGATTTGATGGAAGTGTCTGCTGGGTTCAGTTAAAATAAATCAAAACATACTCAGTGTAGCTGAAATTGTCTTCAAAGCAGAAAGGCAGTTGCACTGCAAATCTGTGGGGGTGGAGGTGATGAATTATACTGTGAAAGAAAATGAAAACCAGATGGCACTTGCCAAACACCAACACAGTGCAATTATGCACAGTGGAGGCATAACCACATAGCACGTATACAAACCTGTTACCTAGATCCTCACCAGCCTGCTGAGCAGAGTGAAGTCTGAGTTTTGCTGAGGTGTCTGGTGACATCGGGGTTTTGCGAGAAGAAGACAAAGCAGCAGCTTGGGCTGAATGAGCCCAGGGTAGATATGAGATGATGGATGGGCAGTGTGCCGGGAGCTCCCCAGCACTGATGGCTTTGCCCAGAACTGCTGCACAGTTTGGAGCCCCCACCAGCGTCTGCAGGGCAGGGAGCTGCTGGCTGCTCCCATAATGGGGGCTGGGGAGGTGTTGAAGTCTGAGTTTGAACAGCATGATCTTTCCCACTGCCTTTACTACAGCTCAGCCATCACTTCGGTGGCCACGGATAGCTTTAAAACCACGACTTGAGATGCATTATGAATCCAAACTCAGTACAGGAGGAAACTTCATATAGGAGTAAACTGCACTGCAGACAGGAATAAAATTGTCACTGACAGCTACAGCAGAAACAAGATTTCCCCCTCTACAAATACACCACATTTTCTTGTTGTTGCTAATATGACCCCACTCACTAGGACTGTAGCAAACACAAACAGACACAGCCTGGTGATGAGGGACTGACATCAGAGCTGGGTTGGTTCTGCTGCTCCAGAGCATCCACAGTTTACAAGCTGGGGAGCGGAGCTGTAAATGAACAGAAGCTTTTGTGCAGCAAGTTACTGCTTATTAAATGTTGTTGTTTGAATTTCCTTGCAACTTTAAAGCAGATTTTCCAATCAACAGATGAGTCATTCCCCTAATCCTCTTTATTTTGCCAACAGACAAGTAAAAAGACCCAGCTGATATACAGCTTGGCATATTGCCATTTTATGATTCAATTTACTATCATAATTGTTTGTTGTTCTGTATTGTTTCTGTGAAATTGATGGATTATAATAATTATTCTGCATATTGTATTTCTCTTTTAGTCCTTAGATCTTTAAAGGTATTTGGATCAGTTTTCCTGCAAGTGAACCACAGTAGGGGCATGCCATTTTTATTTAGAGATACCTAGGTTAATCTTTATTACCAACATCTGCTATTAGCAACATTAAAGAGGAAAATCAATTCCCAAGAAAACCTTTCTGGGCACTTTCCCATCAGCTAAAAGGTCATGGCACTGCAGAGTTAAAACTTCATCATCTCTACATGACTATTCTTGCTGGGTTTGTTCCAGTTAAAATATCTTGTGAGATGGTCATATGAGTGCGTTATGATTGAATAAAGCAATTTATAGAAGATGTGTCCCCTTTGGCTAGAATTTTCTATCCTGCAGCTGAGTTGCAGTAACTGACAGCATGCCTGGTGCAAAGGAAGGTACAAACCAAAACAGGAGAGGCGAACAGATCATGTAGGTATGTATTTGTAGGGGTTCTGCCATGTTGTGTCTCTCCAGGGTGCTCAAGGTGAGAAAGTTTGACGTATTTACATTGCAAAACCCTCCTTCAGCTCTGGTGAATGCTGCATGTCACAAAACAGAAAGTCTCTCCACAGCAAGCATTTCCAGATGTCATATTTCATGTTGTGCAGGCAAGGGTCTAATAGATCTGTCAGCTATTTTTCTTGCAAAACCCTCCTGCCAGACGTGGCTGGGGGCAGGCATGGCAGCACGCCTCTGCCTGTGAGATGGTGCTGCCCTGATTTATACCCACCTGATGCTCTCCATAGGAAAAAGTTTACTCTTTTCTTCAGGTGCCTGAAAGAGGGTCTGAATTCCGGTAGCTCAGGTTGAAAGGCTAGACAGCAAAGGGATTATTAAAAACAACAAAACAGAGGGTTTGGTCCCTATCCCTGAGTGACACGGACTGTCTCACACCCATGCCGCTCAGGGCATGTTCCTTCTATAGCACTCCCGCAATATTCTGTCCCTGGTTGTCCTTTGGGACCCTGCTGGTGCCCCTCTGGTGACAGAATAGTGATAGGGGGTGTGGAGGTGGGTGGGGAGGAATAGAGACCTTTACCTTCTTTTTCTGGAACAATCCAAGGTTTGCTCTGAAGCTCTGAATGGCATGAACATGCAAGTGGGTGTTTTATTCACACCAGTGTGTGGCATGAGGATGTATGTCACTGTTGGAGAGTCAGGTTCACCCATGGTACTTTCTGGGAGGAGTTGCTGGGAAAATCTCTCCCCAGAAACATGTGTGGGATCTGTCTTGGAGAAAGCTCATTGAAGGCCAGCCTGTGAGCAAAGAAAAAATTCAGTAGAGAAGAGTTGGGAACCAGTGCTCAACCCCACTCCCTGCCCCGCATTTATTTAGCTGTACTAGCACACCAGGAGTCAGCACCTTCTCATTGCCAGAACGGTGTTACCGAATAAGCAGAAAGGGAGTGACATGAGTCATGTCCAATATTGCACACACTCACTGCCTGCCAGGAAGCAGACACTCCCACTGGATGTGGTTAGTTTAATCCAGGAAAAAAAAAAAAAAAAAAAAAGTAAAAAGTAATTTTATATATATCTGGCAGGGGAGAAATCTTATGTCTCTGAAGTCAAAGTGCCTCATGGGACTTCTCCCGGAAGCTGAGCGCACTCCACCTGCTGCTCAGGGTCTCATCCAAAATTATGGTTCCATCTTATGCAAAACACCCTATTTTTTTGGCAGAATACTTGAAAATGAATACTGCAGCACATTCATGGAAATTTTTCTTTTTTTAATAGGATTTTCTGCCTGTCTAATAAATAAATTGTCTTTCAAATGAAAGCTGCCTCTGACTCTGTTCTCTCACTGGATTCCAGCCCAGCTAAGAGAGGAGGAAAATCCAGAGAAATTCTGCTCTCTCTGACGATGATCAATGCCATTGAGTGACATGTAATGGCAATATAATTATTTATTTATTTATTTATTTGCCATCGTTAATCTCTGTTGCACTGCTGTCTGCTGTGTCTCCCCATTGGTTTAAAAGGAATGTTATACTTTAGGTTGTTGGGTTTTTGTTCCCAGTGTTTTTGCCACCCACCTCTTTTGTTGTTGTTGTTGTCTCCTGTCTTCTAGGCCTGGGGCAGTTTTCTGTCATCATCATCCTTTACATGACTTAGGATTAACTCTTGCAGTCCTTTTTTCCTAGAAGTGGGTGAATGGATGGAAAAATGGGGCCAACAACGAATGAAAGCCGAAGGGCTGCACGCCTCAGCAGGGTAAAATGCTGACTTAACCAGCGCTGCTTTAGACAATCAAAGTTTCTTTCCAAGTTACCTTACTGGTCATAGTCTCTACAGGTCATTGTTGTGCTGCATAGACACAAGCTCCTCAGATCAACAATTATACATTTTTATTTATCTGTGAGGCAACCTGCACAGCAGCGGCACTTCTGAACGTAGGTGATAATTCACTTCTGGCACTGTCTTGTGTTTTGTTAATATGAAAATGCAGTGCTGATTTTGTTTGTTTGTTTTGTGTAAGGAGATTGATGCTAAATTTCCCCCTGCAAATCCAACAGGATTGTTGCGGTTTAAGATAATTGCATAGCTTAGTATAGTTGTAAAACTGCAGTTGATTCTGGCACTGAGAGTATGCCTTTGATGTGCCTCAGGTTCATCTCCTGAAATTGACTGCCAGTTTGTTCAACGCTCCATCATTATTTATTTATTTAAATTTAAAATAATCAGGATAGGTTCCCAAGGTTCTATGGACCTGCCATAACAAATTATGTAAAAATACCATTAAGTTAAACCTCAGCAGTTCAGTCAGCCAGCTATCTACCTCCATTGTCAGCTGGAAAACATGTCTCTATCTCCTCTGAAAACCCTCTCACATAAATGTGTTTTGCAGTGTGCCTGAAAAGTCAACAGATTTGATGTCTTCAAAAGGAAAAGAAGAACAATTTCCAGAGCCGTCAAATATAACACTTTGCAAGTGCTGTGCCTTTTCCAGTTTCTAGGTCCTAGAGCTTCTGAAGAGAGGTCATTTCTTGGTTATTCAGGCCCAGTCAATAAAGGACTTTACTGTGCAAACAAAACTAAGTGTGTGAGAGGACATGACACTTCTAATCCAAATTAATGAACACAGAGAATAAGTAAAACTGCAGGGGAAGACCACAGATATATTCTCTCTGCTTTCCCAGGCAGACACCATAAAGTAGACTCTGAAGCACTGAACAAACACAGTTCCCGAGACACCAGTATCTTGTTCTCTGTATTGGGTTTGTGTGTCAAGGTTTTGGTAGTGGAGGGGTATGTTACAGGCATGGCTTCTGTGAGAAGCCACTAGAAGCTTCCCCCATGTCCGATAGAGCCAATGCCAGCTGGCTATAAGACAGACCCACCACTGGCCAAGACCAAGCCTGTCAGCAATGGTGGTACTGCCTCTGGGATAATGTATTTAAGAAGAGGAAAGAGAAAACTGTGCAACTGCAGACAAAAAGAGGAGTGAGAATATGTGAAAGCAACAACTGTGCAGACACTAGGGTCAGTGAAGAAGGAGGGGCAGGAGGTGCTCCAGGCACCAGAGCAGATTCCCCTGCAGCCCATGGTGCAGCCCATGGTGAGGCAGCTGTGCCCCTGCAGCCCACGGAGGGTAACAAGAACCCCATGCCAGAGGAGGGGGATGTACCCAAAGGAGTCTGTGACCCTGTGGGAAGCCCACGCTGGAGCAGGATCCTGACAGGAGCTGTGGGCTCATGGAAGAAGGAGCCCACGCTGGATCAGGCTTGCTGGCAGGACTTGTGACCCTGTGGGGGACACACACTGGAGCATCCTGTTCCTGAAGGACTGAACCCCATGGGAGGGACCCACGCTGGAGCAGTTTGTGAAGTACTGTAGCCCATGAAGGACTCACATTAGAGAAGTTCATGGAGGACTGTCTCCCATGGGAGGCACCCCACACTGGAGCAGGGGAAGAGTGTGAGGAGTCCTCCAGCTGAGGAGGAAAGAGCAGCAGAGACAATGTGTGATAAATTGACCACAACCTCCATTCCCTCTGCCCCTGCACTGATGGCAGGAGGAGATAGAGAAATTGGGAGTAAAGCTGAGCCCAGGAAAAAGGGAGGGGTGGGGAGAAGGTGTTTTAAGATGTAGTTTTTATTTCTCATTTCCCTACTCTGATTCGGTTGGCAATAATTAAATTATTTTTCCACAACTCAAGTCTACTTTGCCCATGACAGTAACTGGTGAGTGATCTCTCCCTGTCCTTATGTCAACCCATGAGTTTTTTTGTTGTATTTTCTGTCCCCTGTCCAGCTAGGGAGGGGAGTGATAAAGCTGCTTGGTGGGCACCTGGCATCCAGCCTTGGCCAACCCACCACATACTCCCAAATATTCTGCCCAGATTTCATATGTTAAACTGCATGAAATATGTTACTGACATCTAGCCCTGAAGCAACCATCATACGGATCACATATTTTCAGTGTTTGTGTCTGAGAGGGAAGGCCATATGTGCCTAATGAGATACATGTGATTAAAACTGGCTAAAGAGGTTGCTAGCAAAGGAAGAAGATACAAATAAAGCAGGCTTAAAACACAGTGAAAGTATTGAAACTATGACTTCCTCTGTAGAAGCTCTAAACTCCTGCTTTGTCCTCTAAAGCCCGTGTCCCTGGTATTTCTTAAATAAGCTCCCAGTATCCTATTTTTTTCTACTCTTGACAGTGCTGTGGCAAAATGGGCAACTGGCACAAAATGACCTGTACTCATACTGTTAAATTCTTTTACCCTCCAAAATGCATGGCCATGTCCAGTCTGCCTAGTGACACTGCTCTTTGATGTCTAGTAACTCCTGTGCACATAAGTGTTCTGGAAAAGTGCTTGTGGGCCCAGGCCAAAACTATGCCAAGGACTCTGCAAAAATTCAGCACAATTTAGGTGAATGAAGCACCTTCTGCAACTATGCCAAGGACTCTGCAAAAATTCAGCACAATTTAGGTGAATGAAGCACCTTCTGCAATCAATGGAGAGCAACAGGTCATGTCCAGCCAAGGATGCTGCCCATCCAGAAAAGCTTTTGACTCATGGATCTCGAGCTCTGTGAGTGAACCTGGGCTTGTTGTGCACTTGCATCTCTGATCACCTCAATGGCTGTGCCCTGGTATGGACTCTTAAGAAGAGCTCAGGTGGACTATGGGCCCAGTACTACATGGAAATAAAGCACATTTCTGAAATGTGTTTCTTAAACACTAAAAAGGGAAGGTTAATGGAAACTTGGGTGAATGGAGGCTAGACTTTAGCTAGAACCCAAAATCCCATTCTTCCAGATCTGATCTCTAGATCTTACAATACCAAGTAGAGCCAAGTACAAACATTTTCAAATACTCTCTTTGAAAGTCATCCTCTGCAGGCTTCAGCTAAGGCCACATTCCAAATGGGGAGAACAGTGGGTTCTGTCTTTCAGCGTTTCAGTAAAGAAGCAACCTCACAAGAATGCTAAACACCCTGGAACCGATATTGCTTATTGTGTCATGTTGGAAGGTCACTTGCCCTCTTCAGTTTTCTGAATGAAAGACTCCTTAGAATGGGGAAAAGTAAAAGGCTGTAGACTGTTTCCATGTATTCATGGATTTCAAAATCAGAAGCAGTAGCAGGACCATGCTAGGCATCCTATTAGCCATGGCTGTGTATTGCCATTTCTAACATGGCTTTGATGAAGCCTGTAAAATAACTCAGCTTTCAAAGCTTGCAAGAGTACTAAAAGACTATTCAAGGATCAGGGAGCACAGTCCAAAGAACTGAGGTGGAAGAGCCTGTAACTGGTTTTGACAAAATTACCAGCATGTGTAATTAAATCACATGTATACATGCTGTATGTTTCAACAAAATTGCACTTAAGCTGCTTTTCTTCATGAAAGACAACAGTCCACCTCTCCCACAGGTGAATACAATTTAGGTATGTTCATAGGTAAATCAGACACAGCAGCTGCAGGTTTAATTAAATGTTTGCTTAACCACGTAAAAAGACAGTGATATATCTTCATAGCATCTGGCAGTTTAACTATTCACTAGTCATCCTATAATTAGCATGCTGGTGAATTTAATAGAAGACTGTTCTAATTTAGCACCAGATGGTCCTTCTGACTGACAAGGGGAATGGCAATTTCTATCATGTTTACTTCAAGGGTAGCAGAATAGTCAAAGAGATACTTCTCAGAGCACAACACTGGTGAAGTAAGAGGTTACATTTGCTGTCTTTGGAAAGCAATGGCTTTGAATGTTGCTATATGAAGTAAGCATGATTCATGAACTTCTCATGAAAAGTTTTGCTTGTCTTTCCTTTTTTATTTTGTCTATTTTGTAGAATGGCTTTGGATAATTCAATGCTAGCATCCCAAGGTCCTGTGGGACAGGAGGAGGTGGGGGACATAAAAGGACTGCTGAGAGAGGTCTCTGAGTTGATCCCTGACCATCTCAGTGGAGCTTTAAATTAGCCTAAACACAAGACAAGTGACTCTTTGTCACAGCTCCATTCATTAAAGAAATTAACTTTCACAAAGCAACTAGTGAAATGGCAAGGACACTAAAATGAGGAGTATCCACAGAGGAGAAAACTAAAAGACAGAGACAATTTTGCTGTTGATAAGTGAAGACAATTATTATGTAGCCAGCGGAGAATTTCAATAAACTTCAGTCTTGTTCTGTAGTTTATAACAGACTTTAGTGGAATTAGTAATCAGACTATAGCAATCTTGTTATCAAAGGATGTGTGTAACTAAGAACCTCTGAGAGAAGATACCATGCATGACAGTCAAATCTCAGTGGGGCTTTCATTTTGAAGCTGAATGCAGACTGGTAGGCCAAAGTCTCCTTCATGACAGGTATCGATCATGTTCCAGCTGAGCTCCAACTAACATTTGAACATTAAAACTTGCTGACTGGTTTTCATTCAGCCTGTCTCTGTACAATCCCTTTCTCTTAAATAATAAAACTTTGATTGATCCATCCATCTATACTGTCAAAATGTCAGCATAGGGACTCCTTACAGACTGTTACCTTATCAGCGTGAGCAACACACTCCATACTAATATCTTAAATCCCCCTCTACAGAGAACAACTGTTCTTAATGCGAGGCTCATGAATCCAGACTGACGGAGATCTCAAGCTAGTTTTATGGGCTCCTGCAGTGGTCCTGACCAGAAGAGCATTGTACATCAAGATCAGTGATCCATGTAACAGTGAACCTGCTGCACCTCTCCCTCGCTGTAGGGCAGACACAGCTGGTGATGGCAATGGAGGAGCCTGCAGGCAGGTCCTACCAGTGATTACACACCTGCGTGGCCTTGCCTTGATCTATCAGTGCAGCAAGTTCTCATCTGAACATCCTCTCAGTTTGACAGTAGAAATGATTAATAGAGTTGGTTTCTTGTCAGAAAATCCTATGCAAACTTGAATGACCAGAACGGACTAATCCTTCCTACTGATGGGGTCTGCATAACATGCTATGTGTGAATGGGAGGCCTGTCTGGTGCTGCACAGCCCAGAGTTCCCAGCATCTCTTTAGGATATAAGATTTACTATTCTCTTTCTTTATACTGTTAGCTCTAATAAGTAGTATTTTAAATTATACTTTACCCAGTTAGGGTGCCTTTCTTACTGGGATCATAACCTCCTGGTGCAAAACACTTGTTGCAGTCAGCAGGTCCCAGTTAGAAATGCCCTTCTGGAGAAAGGATACTGAGGAAGAGGGAGACCAGGTGCCTGGCTGACCCGCATGCAGTGACATTGGGAGCTGCAAGGCCTGTAGTCCCAGTGGCTTCTGCAGTGGCTTGGGAAAGGGAGAAAGGATTGTCTGGATGTCTCATGTCAGCTGAAGCATTGGCTGAAGTATTGCCATGCCTCAAAAAGCATGGGACAGGGAAAGGGAAGACCAGGGGTAACATGCACTATGTTTGCTTGTGCTCGAAAAGGGGCTGGAGGCCTTGGGGGCTCCAGGGATGAAAAGGGGACCAAGGGGTCAGAAGGTCCACCCACTGGTGACTGCTGAGGTGAGGGGAAGGGGTAAAAGGGGCCTGCACCCCTTTGCCACTGGGAAGATGCCCTTCCATCAGTAGGGGTGAGCAGAGGTTGGGGTGAGAGGCTGCGGTGAGCACCCAGCTTCTTGTCACTGACTTGGCATATGCCTTCTTTGTCATCCCTAGCACTGGTCCAGTCTGCCTTCTGGGAGGGCCACTGGTGGTGCCTCAGGGAGGTAGGTGCAGCCCCACACCTTGTCAGGAGACTGTGGCACAGCCCTTGGAGGAGGGCAGCCGGTCCCCAAAGTGTGAGATGTCCCATTATGCTGGCAACACCCTGGTGACTGCACATACTGAGTGGGATGCTGGAGAGATACAAGGGAGCATCATCAACACTGTGAGAGAGCAATTTAATGCAAAATTAATCCATGGACAGCACAACAATCCCACACTATGGAACAGGAATGTTGTATTTCCATGCAGGCAAAGCCAGGTCCCCATAAAATCAGTGTCTTGCAGGAAATAATAGCCCATATATTCTTGTCAAATGCAACTCATCCTCATCTGGAACCGTTAAATGCTGCCTAGGCTCTGGAAACCCCAACAGATTAATATCTCAACTCTGAGCAGAGACAGCATGCCTGGTTCACAGATGGATCCACCAAATACTCTAAGAGGGAGAGGTGGTAGAAGGTTGCCACTTACAATCCAGCTGAGAAAGGTAGGGGAAGGATAGTGGTCAGTATGCAGAACTAATGGTTGTATTAACGATATTACAGGAGACCTAAACTCCTGAGCTGAGGCTAAAAATAATGTCTTTGTTTTATCTCATGCAGAATCTCTATGTGAAGCCCCACACTACTGCTTCTGCTGTATATCAGCAGACAAGAAGTGCTGGATGCCCTTACCTTCCAGCTACGCCAGAGCTCCTTGTTGAATACATCACACAAGAAGCTGGACTATGTGATGAAATTTGCACCACCATTGTTTTATGGGAGACAGGACGAGTTGTGGAGTCCAATCACAGGACATCTTTGATGGTCTTAGCCCTAGTATTGTTGCTGTTCTGCACTTATTCTCTCAAATGCTATTTGCTTTATTTTTCATTATGCTTGTACTATCATTCATCACAGAATCTCTTTGTATATAAGAATCTATCTAGTAGCCAGACAGCTTACTAATATAATCAGTACCTTTTAATATCTTTAAGAAAATTCAACTGTATGTGGATCAAGGAGGGGAATGTAGTGATGCAGACCAGAAGACCATTGTATATCAAGGAGTCACTAGTCCACATAGCACTGAATCTGTGCAGACCCAGGTCTGTGCCATGCCCCACACCTCCCTCTGTGCAGGACAGACTCATTCAGGCGATGATATAGAAGAGCCCCCAGGTAGCTCCCATTTGCTACTGGTGATTACATCTTTATACGGTTAGCTCTAATAAACAGCATTTAAATAGTATTTTACAGAGTCTGAGTGCCTTTCTTACTGGGGTCATAACAGATCAGCAGCTTTTGGTGCAAAACAGTTCCACACTATTCCACTTTTTCAATAGGTGACTCGACGATTTAATAATCATCCCTGAAATCTGCGGTTAAGAGGTTAAGATCTGTTGTCCTGTATTTATGATCTCTGTGACTCTTTTAGGTACCAGATATTATGTGTTACTAAAGACAGGAACAACTCCATCTCCTGTCTGGGCAGACACTACAAAGCTAGTAGTCAGCATACTTACAGTTCTTCCTCAGCTGCTTTTGTGTCTATTTTTGAACAGCAGATTCTTTCAATGTGTAAGGACCAATATGAAAGAACCCCTTCACATCAGTATTGTGAGTATCCCAGTATGGCCGTCTGGCTGTATTGAGTTTACATGGCAAGGTTTTGGTAGCAGGGGTCTTCTGTGAAAAGATGCCAGAAGCTGCCCCCATGTTGGACAGAGCCAGATACAGTTGGTCCAAGATGGACCCACCGCTGGACAAAGCTGAGCCAATCAACAATGTTGGTAGAACCTCATATGTGATATTTAAGAAATGGTTAAAAATGCTGCAAGAGAGGAGTGAGAAAGGGTGAGAGAAGTAAGTATGCAGACACCAAGGTTAGTGAAGGAGAGGGAGGAGGTGCTCCAGGTGCCAAAGCAGAGATGCCCCTGCAGTCCATGGTGAAGATCACAGCGGTGCACTTTGTCCCCCTGCAGCCTGTGGAGGACACCACACTGTAGCAGGTGGATGCGCCATGAAGAAAGTTGCAGCCCGTGGAGAGCCTGCACTGGAGTGGATTTTCTACCAGCACCTGTGACCCTATAGGGGACCCACAGTCACAGTCCACTCATTGGACTCATGATGGTTCATTTGCTACAATCTTGAAAGTGCAAAATTAAGGTGACCAACACCAAAGGGTATAGCAGTAATCAAACAGTAAAACTTTATTGTGTTGCCCGTGTAGTGGCACGTGATAGTTAGAGATGGGTGAAAGAAAGGAGAAAAGTAAAGTTTAGAGAGAGGAGGGAGAGAGGTTATAGGTACCACCACTGATCTCACGACGTTCCAACGGTCCCGGGTCCTGCTGATGCTGCGTCATCGATCATCATGGTCCTTGGTGGGGAAGCTTCCAGTTTTCATCGTCCAGAAGTCATCTTTTTATGTTTAGTAACAAACCTTGCTCCACCTCTGCCTCAGGGGTCTCTGCCCTCTCAGAATTCAGTTTTCATATCTCCGCCCTTCTCGAGCGAGGCCATGGCGCATGCTCAGGATGGAGTGTCTGAGGCGTGGTCAGTCTTGGAGGCGGGCATAATGAAGTAAAGTTCGTCTAAGGTTCATGATTTCTTCATCGATGTTATGGCAACAGTTTCAAGCCATCTTTTTTGACAGTGGCTATGCGGTTACCTCTAACAGCTCCGGCTGGGCCCAGGTACCGAACAATAGACCAGCACTCTCTGTACTGCACGGCTCGGGCACCGCAGAACAGCCCAGCACTGCCTGCACCACACAGGTCAGTGCTCAGGACAACTGCACAGCACTCGCTGTGCCACACAGTTCTGCGTTCAGGAGCCCTTGCACTGCATTCCACGCCAGGGATCGGCAACTGTTCCAAGCAGGCCGTTGTCGGGTACTTCGCTGTCCATGTCCCCTAAGACAATGTTGAGACAATGCTGGTCTTCTGACCAACTCTTACACCCACACGGGAGCAGCCCGTTTCTTGAAGGACTGCACCCTGTGCAAAGGACCCACACTGGAGCAGTTTGTGAAGAACTGCAGCCCTTGGGAAAGATCCATGTTGAAAAAGTTAATAAAGGACTGTGGGTGGGAAAAGTGTGAGGAGGAAGAAACATCAGAGACAAAGAGTTATGAACTGAACAAAAGCCCCATTCCTCCATACCCTGAACCTCTCATGAGGAGGAGGTAGAAGAGTTGCAAGTGAAGTTGAGCCCAGGAAGAAGGGAGAGGTGGGGGGAAGGTGTTTTTAGATTTGTTCTTATTTCTCATTATCCTGCTCTATTTGATTGGCAATAAATTAAATTTCCCCAAGTTGTCTGTTTTGCTTGTGACAGTAATTGGTAAGTGATCTCCCTGTCCTTATCTCAACCCATAAGTTTTCATTGTATTTTCTCCCCTCTGTTCAGTTGAGGAGATGGAGTGATGCACCTGGTGGCCCACCACACCTGTCCTGGTTTTCAAGGCTGTGGCTCATCCTTTTCCACGGAGAAGCAGCCTCCTCCTGGGATGTTGCAGTTGGCACCCTGTACATCGTAGAATCCTCCACTGGCTGAACATGAAACTGATAACAACAGTCTCACAAAGGGGTCCTAAACAGGGAGAGAAGACTAATTTGTTTCCCCCCATTCCAACTGCAGTGGAGAAGAAACCTAAATTAACTCCCTTTTGGACATGCAGAGATAAGGAAGGGTGTACCTAACAAGAAGAAGTGTGTATGTGTGGTCTGAGTGTATTCAGCTGCATCCCCATACATTTTTACAATTAATCTTTCATTCTGAATAAAAACCAGATATTTTCAAATTTAATGGATGTGATAGCTTGCGGTTTTCTGTGCATGGCCTTTCATGTTCATTGCTGAAGGCAAATGAGTTATAACATTAGAAACTTGAAGCTGCACCTCAGCAGTCTATAATCCCTGGTCCTCTTACCAGAGACGCATGAAAACCTGTCACATTGCTTTCAAGCACAGAAAACTGTATGTATTGCTCTCCTGACAGAGAAGCTACACCTCAGAAAGGTCTTTATTGCTCAAGGGTGGAGGAGGACTGAGGTGCAGACTGAACAGCAGCAGTGTTTAGCATCTGAAGAGCTGAAGACTAGCAACATCCCAAGGAGAAACTGCAATGCTGATGATACTGAGAGAGGAGACAAGGATGAAAGAGGAGGTAAGGATTTTCTGGAGAGGTGTAACAAGGGCAGAGTAGTTTATGGCTTGAATGAAAGCAATCCTTCACCCAAATGGTGCTAGCAAAACTGGAGGCATGAGAGAGGTTTGAGAGAAAATGTGTAAGAGTGAAACAGTAAGAGCACATTAAAGGTCTGAAGTAAGGTGGAGTATAGCACTGTGTTAGATGGTGGCACAGTTGTTCAGAAGATTTTTTCTGGCTCTGAAAACTTTTCCAGAGGTATTCAGTTTGAAATGACTCCTTGATTCAGCCATGTCTTAAGGAAAAAACACCAAAAAGTACCTGAAAGGCAGTATCTGATCCTCTCCCATCCTTAGACTTCCCACAGAGGAAAGATACAGAGAGCAAGAAGAGACAAAAATTACATATGCCAAATAATTTTTCTCTTTGGCACTTCATGAAAAAAAGAAAAAAGGAAATATCTGGCTGGGTAAATATACTTTCACAGAATGAGCTATGTCACTTAAGAGTCAGAGGTCCAGGAGTCCACCAGCCCAGGTCCCAGCATACCAGCTATTCATCTGCTAAAAGCAGACCTGTCTTAAGTAAGCTCAGGGAAGGAGCTAGAACACAGGAGTAGAGCCAAGAAATGGCTGTAAAATTTTTATTTCTAGCTTTTCACCCTTCCAGGACTTTCTCACAACCCTGATTTCCTCAGGGAAGTATTTTGGCAGAGGGGCTGCTTACAGAGCCTGGGATGTGAACTGTGTGGGCTGCAGCCAAGATGCCCTCTGTGTGGATTCCCAAGTCTTGCCTTTTTTTATCTCTCCTTCTGTCCCTGCTCCAGCCTCTGGGATGGCTTCAGGGTCCTGTTGATAGATCCAGGGGTCTGACTAGTTTGCACACTCATGTCACTATTCATCTGAACAGTAACAATTATTAATAGCATCATCAATTATCTCCTGTATCATTGTGAAGAACACACTAAAAGTCAGGAGAAGAAAAATAATCTGGTTAGTATTTGGAATATCTCAAATTATTAAAAAGATTTTCCAAAACACTCTTAGAGAATCTGGGCTGATGTGGCTGCCATACCGCATTGCCTTACACTGATCATTCCCATGGTGGGTAATAAGGTTTCAAATCTGCTGTTTAATTTGCAAATGTCTAGTGCTGAGTAATGGGGAAGTTGCTATAGATATTTAAGTTATTAAACATTGGTAGAACATTATGCATTAAGTCTCTGAGTAGTAGAAAATGGCTTGTTTTTTCATTGATATTTTAGATTTCAACTGTTGCTTTTAAACATCTGTGTCTCAGTCCAGTCTAATTCATAATTCTGTTACATATTTTGTAAGAAGCATTCATATAATAGATTTGACTTACTACTACACTGTGTAGTTGGCAGAAAAAATATAACTCTGTTACGATGCTTCACAGAAACACTGCAAATATAATACATTCATAAATTATTTCTTATTGATGTAAAAATCCCTTCCCTTCCCAGTTAAGCACACCTGTGCTGTGAGAATACAGAATGGCACACATTTCCCTGCTAGCAAATAGCAAAACTGCATAGGCTACTGAAAGACATACTGGCAATTAGTCTGCTGAAGGGTTAACATATGCAAGGTCATACTCATTCTGTCAGAATTCTTAGAAAATTTCAGTGTTTAGAACCAAAAAAAAGGACATTCAGTTAAATTTATTTCCCAATCTGCAACTACGTGTTCTTTCATTTAATTTGAATTAGGGATAGAGAAAATAAATGCTGCATCACTGTGTCACTTGCATAAGCTATGCTATTTATTGATCCCTCCCTTAGGAAGACACAAGAGACCACTGTTCTCATCTCCTCTGCTGGCTGTAGAAGAACTCAGCTGTGTAAGCCAAAATTAGATATATCAAAGCACCTTTGATCACTTCATTGTCTGTCAAGTCCTCACCAAAGCCAGCACTGTCTGCTGTAATGGATTGTATTACTCTCAAATGTTGTATTTAATGTGTGTTCCTTCAGATTCCTGATACTGTCTGAGGTGCTGACTGTGTAGCACAGCTCTGAGAGCCTTGCAGGTGGGTCTATTAGTTTCAGTGTGTTCCTGTTTCTCAACAGCGTGTGTTTTAATTGCAGAATTGGTGAAGCAAGGGTATTGTAAGAATTCATCTGCATTTTTCTGTATGTGCACAACCACAAAGTCATCCTGCATGTAGGTTTGAATGAGTTATGGGACCATAAAAAAATATTTCAATTCACAAGGCTATCAACTCTTTGTCATGAAACAAAAACACCTGCCAGAAGAGTTTTATTCTTACTTGATAATCACAGCACAAATAAGCATGGGACAAAGCCATCATTTAAAGGGATATTTTTATGCAGCAGGCATGCTGCAGAGCGTCTGAGGAACCATAGTCTAAATTTAGTTACTAATTAGAAAAACACTTTTCACAGATGTCATTAAGCACCCAACAATCTGAAAACTGTTTCTCTTAAAAAGGGAATCTTATACCCATTAGTAAAGTACCCAGCACAGGATTTGAATTCTCTTGTCCAATAGCTCCAGCAATGGGTTATTACTCATGTAGGTAACTTCTTGGTTTCCACTGATGAAATTAATTTTTAGCTACCTTGGGTTAATACTGAAATTTTGTCCTTAGTCAGAAATCCCACTGAAGAAACTGAAGAAATACATAATGAACCAGCATTCTTCCATCATTTTTGAGAGTTTTATGAAGTTTCCTCTTTATCTTCTGTCTTTCAGGCTGTTAGGACACAATCAGATCTTGATTTCGTATTTTTCTCCAATAATATATGATTCAGAAACTTTCTTTTTCATACATAAGAGCTAAAATTCTGAGGTATTCACATGATTCCAGGAAGCAGGTCCCTGAGAAGTCATTTATAGTATAAGTAAAATAGCAAAGTTGACACCTAGAAATGATTAAGTACACTGGAATAAAACTGCAGTACGGGGAACCGGATAACAGTTACCAGTGGTAGGAAAATGGCTTTGTGTGTCACATGAAAAATCTTGAACTTTCAAAGAAAATAATGTCTCAAATATTTCAACCAAAAGAAAAAACTGTTGTTAAATGTTACAGTGATGATTTATGTGAGCTGTGGTTCAGTGGCCATATGCACCCTTTTTCTTTTCTTTGGGCTGGGTCATATTTCCCACAGTGTCTCATTTTGGAGAGGAAAATGGCTCAAGAAACATGTGAAGGATTGTATGGGCACAGGCACAATTCAGGAAATGCAAAGTGTACCTGGATACCCTGGAAATGGAAAATTATAAGGACATGGGGCATCTGTTCAGCAGCACCACTGAGACACACTAGTTACATATGACCTGAAATACTGGGTTCTTGGTCAAATCTTCATTCCAATCTTTCATTCATAGGCTCTCACTTATCAAAAAAAAAAAAAAAAAAAAAAAAAAAAAGCATGGAAAAGCCTGACCTTTCAGGAAAAAAAGAAAAAATATCTTAATTTTGAGTTTTGACAGAATTTTTTCAACTAGCCTTGGAAAACCTGGATGACACCCATCAACAAAATATATGTCTCCTTTGGTGTGGTTTGTTTTTTTTTTTTTTTGGGGGGGGGGTGGTGGTGTTCGAGTTCTAAGCAAATTTCTACCAATTTCCAGGTATATTGTCGAATATATTTTGGAAGGAACTTGATGAAACAAGGATATGGTAAATATTAAACAAAGATTTTAGGATCTGCCATCATAGTCATGGCAATGGGAAATAATCTGTAGACTGAGTCAATCATATTTCTTAGTGAGATGAAAAATGAAAGGATTTAATGGTTGTTGATTCTTAAAAATCCCAGAGACTGACTGGCGTTGGTTTACTGAGATACTTAGGCTAAACTGGTTGTTCAAGCTTCCCTTGTAGTTAGTGGAGACAGAAAGATACCTTAAGAAGGAGATTCATCCTACCTTCTCAGATATCTCTTCTAGATATCTGTGTCAAATACCCTGTGTTAAGAGCCATTCAGGACCATTGACTATGGAGGGAATTGGGAAACAGTGAACATATTTGCTCATTGTTTGCATAGGAAACACTCCTTCACTCAAAAATGCTTCAATGCCCATGTTTTGCTCACAGAAAATGATGCACTTCTCCATTGTCTGATAATCACAGCTCTCTCCAAGGACACATTCTGTACAAATAATTTCTGAACATGTGATCAGCTATTTTTGTTTATTCAGGTTTCCTTTCATGGGTATCCAACCTATACTTTTACCTCATCTATATACACACAGCTATAATTTAAGTAAACACGGTGACATGTACCTGCATTTTCTAGTTTGGGAGATATCTATAAAAAGAGTTTTCTCTGGCTTAATTTTAGAAGTTTAAAGTTAAAATTAATCTGGTGCAAATCTTCCTAATTGTTGGTCTGGGGATTCTTTGAGATGAGTTTGCTGAAAGGACTTAATCTTTGAAACCTGAGGCATGTTGCTTCACTACAGTTGTTCACATAAATTCGGCAGTAATCATTTCTGTTCCCTGGCTTAGAAGAACATCTCAGCAAGTATCAAGTGTTCAAGGCATAATTTCAGTATCGGAAAATTCACTTTCTTTCAGTATTTTCTTACACGGACAGTCACCTCAGTGAATATTCTGGCTTCTAAAGCCATTTACTGGTACACTCCCTGAAAGCAAATCCAAAGTCAATCAGAGAGGATTAGCCCTCCCTGTCCTGTGAGGTGACCATTTTTCTCCCAGCATTTTTCATCTCACTTGCAGCTTTCAATTTCCGAGATTCATGACTCAGTTCCCCTGGGAGCCAAATATATATATATGTTGTACGCAAGAAACTCAGTAAGAGAACAGAGAATGAGTTGTCTGCTAATATAAACACAGCTGTGTACGGTAAGTGGCACATAGTTGTTTATATCCAAATTCAGACTATCGTACAACAGACAAAATAAATAAAGATTTCAAATAAAAAGAAAATAAAATTGTCATTGTATTTCCCTTTTCCTTTTACCTAAAAGTACTTAATGCAGATGCATTTTCTAGGATCAGACAGGAAGATAAGAAGAAATAATTTACACACTTTTACAGGATTATCATTTAATGATGTTTCAAGTCCTCATATTACTTCAACAGGCATGGGAGGCTCTGAAGAATTTCTGGGAATGTGTGTGATACCATAAAAGACTAAGTAATCATCGTCTACCCTGTTTTTCTTTCATTTTTTTGTGCATGGCCTCTGAGTGTATTAGATGAGAAGTTTTTACATAGTTTTTTCTCAGACAGCTTTGCCAGCACTTAATACTAGTTTTCTACAGCCAGATTACTGGAAAAATGCAATGAAAATGCTTCCAGACCCAAGAGAGAAAAGTGTTTCTTGTCATTCTTATTTATCAGAATGAGCACTTATTTATCAAAACAAGATGGCAGTACTCATTACACAGGATAAGACATCAGCAACACTTGTATATGTAAATAAATTCACCAGAGAACTGGAAGCAGTGTATCTTTGTTACTACTGGATTATATTAGATTAATAGGAGTATTCGTTTAGCCTAAAATTAGCTTGACTAGCTAATATCACTGTGGCACACAAAACTAGCCCACATCTTACGCTCTGTGCATGTAGTCAATGGCCTATTGCTATCTAGTATGGTAGCAGGAAGGATAATTACCAAAAGAGGACACCAAGCATGTTCGTATTTCTTGGGGAAAGATGGTGAAAAATGTTTCTAGATTTAATTTGCAGATTAAAAGAAAAAACTTAGAACAATCTTCTACTTGGTCTGGATCTTTAGCTCTGCCTTCCTTGGCAGATCTGTGAGCTGCTTTGATACTGGGACTAGCAAGGCCTGGTGGGATCCAGAGTCTCCTTCTCAAAGAGATCTACTGGGTCTTCACAGGGATCTCCAGAGTTAGTAATTTCTTCCTAATAGAGCTACAAAGAAGTTTTGAGGATAGAGCTGCACAGCAGTAACAGAAGAAAAGGTGAGAGAGAATGTATATTTAAAACAGGTTCACTAACTCATGTTAACAAATTTTCTTTTAAAATATAATGAGGATTAAACAATTTGATAACTGTATTTAGTGACATTGTACAAAGCCTACTCGGCTTGTACTTCCCCTTGCATCACTTCCTATACATGTCCTTCCAGCTTTGCTACACTTCCTTTCTATTGGTGTGACCATCACTCTCTTCTGACACTGTACTGAGCAACCTGAAAACAGTCAGAAAACTAGGCTTGGGTTTTGTTTTGTTTTTCCTTTGAATTAGTTTTTTACTAGATCGGTGAGCTGAACTGCCACAGCATGCAGTCAGAAAAGTGCTAGGGCCAATATAAGGAAGAGACCAGTTTAAGCAGTCATGGTGAGGGCAAAAAGAAAGAAAGGAGAAGAGAGATGGGAGTGCTGGATTGCTCATTTCAGGGACAAGCAGCCGTCATGTCATATCAGCTCAGCTCAGCTGTATAGTCTAACCACATTCTTTGTTAATGGGATTAGTGTTACCTTATCAGCACCACTATTTCAACCCAAATTGCAAGCTTTGGTTAGTTAGTTAGTTAGTTAGTTAGTAAGTATGTTGATGGTGGGACTGAGCCTCTTGGTCAGGCATGCTGGATACTGCAACAATTTATGAGAAAAATAATTTCAAAAAAATTCACAAGCTGTCCAGTTGTGATATTACACCTGAAATCTTCCTCTATTTTGCATCCTGTTTCATCTAAGAGGATTTCTCTCATGTCTGTTTTGAAGCCATGTTAAAAGCTGGGCTTGGTTTGAGATGGTAAGAGGTACTAGTTGTTCTTGGGATCTCTCCAATGTAAAACTGAACAACTGGGTGTCATGGACTACACTGTAGCATAGCAAAATTCTCTGCTGTAAAGGGAGCTGGTTGTGATAGTCCTATCTGTAGGTGTACTTAGTCAGAAGGCTAGTGATTTGTAAAAACTTGATTTCATAGGAGAGGAGGTAAACAGAGAATATTGAGCAGCATCCATCTGCTCCAGGAGGAATCCTTGTTCCACTGCAAGAGGGGAAAATGGGTTGAACAATTAGGCAGAGATTCAGCTCTGTCTAAATTTAGTTTCAGAGATAATATAGGTGTGTCTTCTGCTGCTTGTATTCCAACTGATTTCCCTGAAGCAGAATCAGTCTGGGTAGTGGTTAATATGTTATTCATGTCTTTATGTTCTCCATAAACTATTTAAGAGGGTTCTGGAGAGGAATCTTTATACATAGCCTCTAAGGTTCTGGGCAAGTTACAACTGACTGTTTTTTCTTTGTTTAACCCTGTTCATTAAAGAAAGCAGAACAAGAGGAGAAACCTTTCTATTAAGTCATATAGGTCTGCCCAAAAAAGCCTTCACCAAAGATCGGTGAATATGCTCAGGGCACATGCTTACAGTGTCCTGTGGTCTGTAAGAGGGAAGGAAACACCACACTTTGTTTTTCAAGGAACAAAGATGAACATCAGTTCCTGACTGTAATAGGAAAAAAGCTGATAGCAGCAGAACCACATAAAAGGAAACTGCAAAAGGAACACAGAGGCAGCAGAAGCCTGGAGAATATAGAGTGGCAATGGTGGTGGCTGTATTAGAAAAGTTCAAGGCATGGAGGAGAAAAAAAGCTTTAACCTGAGCTTAATGCAGACTACAGGGAAACGGAGAAACAGACCAATAGTCACAGCTGTCTTGATCTAGTGTTAGCAACAGTCCTGCTGTAAACACGTCTTTGGATAAGATGACCTCCAGATGTCCCTTTTAACCAACACTTCTGAGGGTCTTTGAATTCTTGAGGTGTCAGATGAGGACATGCTGCCATTCTCTTATATTTCCATATTGAAAAATACAAATACATTGCATAAATTTTCAAAGATATCTCCTGATGACCTTTGTGCAGGGATCCTTCTCACCCAAAAGGGCAGCTCACAGAGGAGCAGGTGAGAGGCACTACATGAAGATGGGCAGGGATGTGACACAGGGGCTGGGCAGGCTGAAGGCAACGGATTGGTTTGGGGCTTTATAATGGGATACGGAATTGTTCATTTCTTGGAAAATGAGTAGAGAAAGCTGGTAATTATTATGAGGTGAGGACCATATGGTGCTCTGTGGGTGTGCCAGATCAGTCCTAAAAGGAAAGGTTTCCAGATCATGTAGTAATTCTGATAAGGGTTAGTGTATGCTTGCAATATGCTACATTATCTTAGAGAAGCTGAAGCCTGAGCAACTGGGGAAAGCTCAGCTCTAGACTTAATGCTTCATGTCATCTCTCCAGTTGAAGGATGGTGTGCATCCATGAGGTCACCTGAAGTCACTAGGTGTCCGTTAAGCCAGAAGGGCATAGTCTTCCTATGTTCCAGAGTAGCCATAGCTGTGGTTTTCTGTTTCTCTGCTGGCCCAGGACAGGAAACATGGACCTCATTCAAATCCTGTTCCATCTCCTGATCGAACTCTCTTGTGGTTGAGGAGCTACTCAGTAGAGCTCAGTGCCCTTCCCTCGGGTGCAAAGCTTTCACCTCTTACTCCTGAGACCAACTGAGAAGCACCCTGAACCCCTTTTCTTGTTCTCAAAAGCAGGAAGGGTTGCCAGAAGTGAAAAAAAAAAACTGGCAGAAAAGGGTGAGAGAGAAATGAAGCCTGCCCAAGGCTGGTCTTCGTTATGCATGCAGCTGTGAACAATTACAGTCACACCCACACACCATAACACACCTAATCTTGCCTTGTAGGCACAGCCCACAGCAGTCATAAGATGCTCTCAGCCTCTGTTGCAAAACCCATCCCAATTACTATCAAATCGACTAGACCTGCCACGACGGGTACTCAGCCTCCTTTCCAACACATTCCCTGATAACCCAAATCAACCATGAATCTGTGGGCAGCATTTCAGGCGGTGAAGAAGACAAAGGCAAATGAATGGAAAAATGTAAATACAGCATCTCGTGTAGATCTGTATTTTCTGTAAGGCCTGTATATTGCCCCTCAGCCTAGGGCCTTGGGGCTATATGAAGACTAACAGCTGCAGGGACCAAACTGCATACGTTTGTCTGTAATTAGTTCTGATGAGCTACTCAGACCAGCCTCCTTTGCTATATAAACCACGACTATAAATAGACATGATAGCTGAAGACTTCATTTCTAAAACAGGGGGAGAATTTCCTAGCTCCCAGGTTTTATTTATCTTAATCACATCCCAGTTCAATTTTGGAGCAAGAACTGGGAATATGCTACGTCCCCAAACCCTACACAACCTGCTTTCCATGCAAAGGAAACCAGGGTACAAGAGGTGCAAGGAGCAGCATGACCCGAGGGTATGCCATGACATGTTACAGTAGGTAGTCTCTACACAGCCTGCTAAGTGGGTCATTTGTTACAGATGCTTAATTTAGGCATTAGAACTTGTTTCCAAATCGAATGAAAGGGTCATCATGGTCTGACAACAAGCTCTCAGAGCTGCTTATTACTCTTTTCACTGTTCCTCTGAGAAGCCACTAAAATAAGCATTTAAAGAGGGTGCCTGAAAGTAGCCCTGGGCATATGTCCCAAATGCAGCTGTTATCTTCCAAAGTCTCGTATTTTTAGAAAGAAGTTTTTTTGGGGTATTATTACTTAACTTGTGGGTGGTTTAGGTAGGAGCTAGAGCACTCCTCAGGAAATGACAGATGTAGGTTCAATTTTCGTTTGAGCAGATTCAAATCCACAACTTCTATCCTACTACCAGTATGATTTATTTTACCAGGTTTCTAACTTAGCTTAGTGTCAGCACTCCCTAAATATCTCCTCGAATAAGAGTAACTTCCCAAGAAGTATTTGAGAATCATTAAGCCAAGTTAAGAGAGAAGGGGTGCAAGAATGACTTTGTAGTTTGGGCACTTGGCTGGAAAGGACGGTACCGGTTTCTGTTTTATGTTCTGACAGCTGTTCCTGGACTTTATTCTAGTAACTATCCAATATAAAACTAATGTGCATATCTAAGCAAGGGTTTCTTGGGACCATATTACAGAAGAGAAAGCTGCCGAAGGAAGAGACGGGGTAACTTAAGGTACCCCTAGACTTCTGACTCACAAATAGGTGAGAACAGACTAAATATGTGGAACATGCTCAAAGACTATGTTGTGCTGGAACACTGTATGCATATCTACTGCTGTCTTGAGAGCAGATATATGTACAGAATGATAATACAGATATGAACAGAAATTCTTTCACTAAGCTTGTGTCCCTGGCTTATTGCCATGATGTTCCTCAGAAGAGCTAATCAAGAAATTCGAAGTGCTGCAGGGAGGTGAAGTTCTGATAAAAAGCACAAGGTTGAAAAGGCTTGGTAGAGTTGAGGCACCATTTATGAGATGGTTGGGATAGGGAGAGTGAGATGTTCTGGAACTAGCCTTTGACAATGTTATTTAGACACCAGCCACGATGTGTAGGGTCTACAATAGCACTGCTTCATCTAGATCTTGCCTTGACACCATTGTGCTCATCTCCCAATAGGAGAACTGGGCCAGCTTGAGACAACCATCACCAGCAGTGTTAGCAGCCAAGACAGCTGGTAGATGTGGTAATCACCTATACTCCTGCCTACTAAATGGCATCAGCTGGTTTGAAAACCAGATAATCTCCATAGATGAGCCCCCTCAGCAGAACTGGGGAACAACGGCAAGCTGGTGTGGGGAAGCACCATGAACACCATATAGCATTTCAGCACTCTTGTGGCAGGCAGGAGATACCTGTGCTGTGTTTTCACATGAGTCTGAACAAGACCTCTGGATTGCCAGGATCTGAAAGCAGATTGTTGGAGTTCAAAAGGAAATGCTGTAAGTAAAGGACCACGGAGACATTAAATGATTGTTGGCACTGCTGGCCATGGCAACAGATTGGAATTCCAGTATTAATGCCAATGTTTAATGAGAATATTGCAGCCTTTAATCTGAAATAAACAGAGTTGAAGTATTTGAATGAAATCAGGGGAGAATAAAAAGGCAGTTCTTGACAGTTCCCATTCTAGACAGTGTTGGCACAAAATTCTGCTCTGTTCCATCCAGCGTTCCAGCTCTTTTTAAACAATCCATACTGTAGCCATAGTGCATTCAATATGTCATTGATGACTGAAAATGTAGTCACTGGAGGTGATATCAACAGGCTGCAAAAGAGCTGTTTTATGATTTTTAAAAAGTCCACATAATTTCTGATTTAGTGTTTCCTTTATAAAAAACTGACTTGTCCCTTCTCAGACTGAGAAGTTATTTGGACTTACTGAGTTCTTTGGGGAAAATATTTCCATCTAAATCTGTCTACAGTCATCAGATGAATTCTGAATATACACAGAGAAGATTTTGTTCTTTGATCAATTCAAAATTTGACCGTGTTGACAGCAAGTTATGTCTGATCTCATTTACATCAGTGCATAACTCAGGTTGCTTCAAGTAGAGCTGCTCTGGATTCACACCAGTGTATGTCTGAAGAGAGTTTGACCTTGCTTTCCAGGTTTTTACAGATAGTAGTTCTCAAATAATCTTTCTACAGGCTACTCAAGTTTACTTCTTCCATGCTGAATGATCACCCACTGCCAGCCAAGTCAACTCAACCCCTTCCAGGCAAGAAAGGTCAAGATTCTGTCCTCTTATTTGACTTCACCCATTGCCCAGAATTAAAGCTGAGATGTTTTCTTATTGTCAGGCCCTTCAGTCTCATACCTCAAGCTGAAACATGAGTGCTTACTTGGGGAGCTCTCACATCCTTGTTTTCCTCCAACTACTGAGTCAAAAAACCATCTGACTTCAGAGCTCCCCACCTACTCCCCACCTACTGCTCAGAAGTGGAATGTCTGGAAGACATTATGTATGTAGTCTAAGATATATAGGAAATTAAGTATTGCCATTGACATATGAATAAATTTGCATTTATGAAACACAACAAGAGAAGTTACTGAAATGCCATCTCAATTAATATCTCCTTTTGAACAGGAGGAAGAAAAAGAATCTCAGATCTTTCCTCCTAAACAAAAAGATATTTGAGTAAAGTAAACCCAAATTATAAATTTGAGATATTGCAGTAAAACAAGGCAACACCTGTTCTTGTAGTTGCTTGAGTACATATGGAATGAAAAAAAAAAAAAAAACCCAAAACAAAAAACCCAACAGAACTAAACGGTAGAAAAATGCCTGATATATTTGGCTTGGATACAGGAGATTTTGCATCTCTGGACAGAGTGCCCTTTGCTTTTTTCCTGTCCTTGCAAGGTTTTAATTTTCTGTCAACTATGCTTAGCCTAGGTTTGGCCCAATTAGGATATAACTATGCTTCAACCTGCCTTATCACCCTGAAATTGCTTAGGGACCAATCTGCTCCTGCTACATCTAGCAATTCCTCACACAGAGTATCCCACTGCCTGGTCTTTCCTAACCTCTGTGTGGATCTGTCTCGCAGGAATCAATCTGCAGTGGATGCAAGGAATAAGCCGTTGAATCGTTGGTTTCACTGTTCGTCTTCCAGAGAGAAGGAGTTTCTTTAATTATCCCTTCTTAGCAATAATTTTTGATTACATGTGTTCTTACACCCTCTCCCCAGTTTACATTGTTTCAGACCCAGCAGTTTAACCCTTCTGGTGACAGCCATCCGCCATCCTTGCCAGTCTGTTGCAATTGCAGGTGAGCTCCCTTGTACTCTGGGAGATTTTGGGCTGTTGGAGACCACAGCAGTGATTGTGTAGTGAACCCTGCTTCCATGTACCATTAGTTAACCACCTCCACAGCCTGCATCGCCTGGCTGCAGAGGTAAAAAACAGACAAGCAAAACCTGTGGTCTGCTTTTGAGCCACTGTGTTGCCTAATGCACTGTGGTGATGTATGTGTCCGGGATGTTCTGACTGCCTCTGTACCAAGTCCCCTGCTGAGTATAATATGAAGGCTGCTAAATGCCATTAATAGGCTTTCTAAATGCTTTCTCTAAAGCTGTGTCCAGAGCTTAAAAAGGCTTCTCAGAAGTGAGTGTTGCCACCCCACAGCTCAGAGGCTGGAGGCTGGTTGGGGCACACCTCCTTTAGTACTGAGGGAATTGTCAGTGCTACGTGAATGGTTGGACTAGATGATCTTCAAGGTCCTTTCCAACCTAGCTGATTCTGTGATACCTGAAGAGGAAGGCAAGAAGAAGGGCAGTGGGGCAGGAGGGTGTGCAGAGGAGCTGGGCTTTCTGCTCCTGCAGCCACAAAGCTGGGAGGGTGGGGTGGTGACCACCAGTCCACTGCATTGCCTGACAAAAGTAGCCATCAGCCACAGCCCTTCACAGTGACCCTGGAGGAAGAACAGCAGCTAGTCTGGCTCTCTCATACTCTGTCAGCCACAAAGCCAGAAGCAGTCTTGGTTTTTTTTCTTCCCCCATCAGGCTGCTGCTCTGGGCAGCTACCTGCTTTATCTGTTAGCAGAAGAGATCTGGCTTGGGTGATGAGGCTAAATTGGATCATGTTTTTCTGCTGGCATATTTTTGATGTACTGGAGACCTGTAAAAATTCCTGCCCAAAGCTACATGAGTAAATTCTTGTGACGGGTAAAAAAAAAAAAAAAAGGTTGGTCTTTCATGGCAACTTTATATATAGTGCTGGAAGTCATTGGAGCTTCATGGAGTAATGAACCCCCTTGTATAGCCCTTCCTCTATACCAAGGCACAGTACAGTGCAGGAGAAAATGTGACCTTATTTCATAATCTTTCTGTTGAAAAGCAGATGTTTGTGAAAGGAAATAGATAAAAAATAAATGGTTCCATCATGCTTCCCACTGAAATGTTCTTTATGGACAAGCTCAAGCAATTTAGTTTCAAAGCACCACACCCCAATCTGTGCTATAAATCAGGTGAGCTCCCTCAAGTCAGTCAGCCTGTGAAAGAAACACCCCCTCAAATCGTGAGTTGCTGTTGCAGGGAGTTTGCACCAGACAACTCTCCATTTTTACCACCCAGGAGCATCCAGGTCAAGTGTTTGAGGAGGGGAGGCAATCATGCTGCCTATTTTTAAGCATCCAGTTTAGGAGTTTAAATTGAAGGGTTGCTTTCCCTCAACAGCCAAGGGAGAAAGGGAGACATTCTTCCATCCAGCAATCCAGAGCAGATGTCTAATTAAGGTGCTAGAGATCATTCTCTGAAAGAGCTCCTTCTGTCCATTGTTATAAGGAAAACTTAGGGTGATGTCTAAAACAGGTCAGATAAGTCCTAAATTTTTCTGCTTCTCTTACTGACTATCCAGGGAGATGAATCCAGTCTAGGCTCCTAAGATAGTCTTCCGTGTTTGGTGACTGAGCTTTAGCAGTATATATAACACCTATTCTTCACTTAGATATGCCTGCTCTGAGGACTTGTTTATGTCATATTGACTGGGTACGATAATAGAGTGCCAGCCAAAAAGAAACCTTGAGGAAAACTCAGCAGTGATGGGGTTAATTGGTCACTGCTACACCTATTATTCACATTACCCAAAATATAGCTCCCTAGATATTATTTTAAGATGACCCATGGAAATAGTACCAAACAAGAAGCCCTTTTTTCCGTTCTCTACCACAAGTATTGTCACAGGCGTGTACAGTTACTGTGCTCATTTGTAGTGTTCCTGTAACACTAAAGGATCCACACATTGCCATTCTGCCCATTCACTGCAATCCCTGTCTCAAGGAAAAAGCAGAATACTAATGCTTAATGTAGATGATGAAAGGCTATAAACTGTTAATATGCTTACAAATAGGAGACATTAAACTCTGTAAATATTCTTATCTGTTGGTAACTGCAGTTTTTCTTCTCTGGCTCTTCAGTCTATATATGGGCACAAATAGAGATGAGCGAGTGGAGATGACCAGTGAATCAAATGATAAAACACAGAGAAGGTCAAAGCAGTAGCATTTATTGCCGTCATCTCTCAGAGAATATATGAGGCATTAAAATTCTGATACCGTACCATATTCTAGTCACAAAGATTGTAACAAGCACAAGTAATGGCATCAAATGAATCTCATCTAATGACACTAGCAATAACGAGAACAAGAATAGGTGCAAACACATCTACTTGAGTATGATCCTAAACAGGTGTTTTATAGTCCATATCAGAAAGTGGGGGCTGTGGCAACATATTAAGGAATGCACAACACAGCCAAGCCGATTAGTCATTAGTTATTGCACAACAGATACTGTTGATTGCTACTACTAGATATCTGATGTATTACTTTCCTAGGCTATGCCTTTTTTTTCTCCACCATGGTCATGAAATTTCTGTTGACAGATAGTTAAGGCTGCCATAGATATTACAAGGGAAGGGAAGTGTAAATCTCAACTGCAAGTCCGCAATGACTTCAGGAGAACAGAGTAAACAATGAAGTTGATGGGACTCATATCTATCAGCTCTTCTTTAATGATATCATAATTTCATGTAGTATGTGGTTGCAACTCAGAAACATGCTGGAGCCAGGGATCTCATCTGTCTACAGGCAACACATCAAGGATGGGATAAATGCTTTTAATTTTATAGAATCAGGAGGACCGTGGGGAAAGTACTCTATGCAGGATTGACTGGCAGAAGTCTGGAATTCCTCTTTGCAGGCTTCTTTCCCCAGAGCCTCTAGAAATTGCGACAGTGCTTAGCAAGGCAAAGACTGGGCTGCAGATTTAATTGCCTGGCCCCGGCAGGATATTGTAAGAACGTATTAAAGATTCCCTCTCCTCACTAAAGCCGAACCAAGTTACATTTTCATCAGCAGCTATAATCAAAGTGTAGTTTATTTTACTACAAAGCCTGCCCTGACTTGGTTGGGATGTTATTTGCCTTTCTGAACGTATAACTGCTTGTGAAAACTACCAGAATATAACCAAAGGTTTTCAGATCTTAATTTACCCCTCTTAAAAATCACACCAAAGTGCCATTTACAGACCTAGATTATTCAGTTTTAAATTGCAATGCACTAAAGTTTAGCCCTAGCTGGAAAGCTTTTAAGCAGTCTTGTTTGCTTTTCTGTCTGGTGTGCTGGCACTGGGGACAGCTGAAGACAAAAGTTCCTCAGGGCAATATGCTCTTGGGGCTAGCAAAAACCTGTGGCCACATTGGCAACTTTGCCTATACCAGCGTGGGCTGCTGCTGGCCTGAAGGATGGATCAGAGCACTTAGGGCAAGAGCTGCTGCCGTGGGTGAGGGTCCTTCCTGCTCCTCACCTTGCCGGGGGCAGGAGAAGAGCAAGCCCAGATAACCCCTTGCATCTGTGCTCACCTCTCATGCCATGGAGAGCAGAGGTGTGGTGCCCAGGGAGCATTGCTGCCTCTGTAAGTGACCAGCAGGTGCTTCCAGTCCCCTGCAGGGCCACACCAACTGGGTGAGCAGTGGGGACTGACACGTGGCTGCAATGGAAGGGACCTAAAACACTCTTCAGGCTGTCAGTCTGTTGTAGATGAGAAGGGCTATGGAAAGCTGCACTTGGTCTCATCACCACTGAGTTACTAACTCTCAGCCAAGTGCTGTGCCTGCCTGAAACCCTGGGGCTGAGTTTAGCCTGTGACATAGAGTAGCACCTAAGAAGGTACAGCACGAGTGACCTGGGCACTGCAGGAAACATACTGTGTGTTAACTCACGTCTTTTCTCCAGTCCCTTTTCTCTACTGAGCCTATGTCTACACTGCATTTTGTACTTACTTGAGGTGCTTTGTTGTGGCATTCATATTTCAGAGCAGTACAGCTGGCACCACGTGCTGCTCCATCTGGTGGAACGTGCCCTCTTCAGTCATACAGTATGATCTGCTTTGGCTACCTTGTCTGCTAAACAGGAAATCCCCTGCCCAAATCTGGCCTGCCAGAATTTTCTTTTGTCTACAGGGTTTTCCTAACCCACCACTGCATGATATTAGAGCTATTTTCTGATATTTAGCATTAATCATGCTATAGATTTTCCTTATTTATTATTCCGTCTCCAGCCCGAGTCATTTTCAGCATTGTATTTTCTACTCTAAGTGGGTTTGTTGTATTGAACTGTATATTTCTCTAAGGTGAATCTCCATTTCTGTTTTTAGTCATTACTGGCTGCTTTGTGCAATAATGTGAACAGGCACATCTCATTTATTTCACTTTTCTAGGTCAGTCTCTTTTGTTCTCAGTTATGTCATGAAGACATCCTGCCACCTAGAAACTTTTGAGTGATGACTTCAGTAGTGGCATCTACTCTAGCTTGGCAAGTTACTTAATATCCTTGCCTTGTACATTTAACACCATGTGTCAGGAGAGATTCAGCCAGTGGGGATTGAAGCTGTGACCTTTGGGGTTTAATGCATGAGCTCCTGTTATTTGAAAACCTCAAGTTGGTTACTCACAACTGAGGCAAATTTATCTTTCTTTAGCCAAAGAAATAGCAAGTAGATATGAATCAAGGGGAAAATTTGCCATCAAATCCTTTGAAAACCCTATGGGGAACTTACTGGGTTATTGTCTATAAATAATTTTGAAAGTGCTATATGTAATAGCAGCCATTGAAAGTCAGTATTTACCTACAGTTGTGAAGTCTGAGATACCACACTACATTTTCTGAAATGGGAATGCTGAACTACTGTAGGCGTGGTCACCAGTAAAAAGCTAGTACTGAAGTGCTAAATGTTACCTTCAGTATTGATCCTCTTTATGTCAGTCCATGGTGACAGTGGTGTAATTGCTATTCCTGCTCCCCTGGAGCTGGTGAAATGCTGTCCAGTGAAGGAACTGGGCCTGCCATAAGCACCCTTTACTACCACTTGCTGTCAACTTACTATTTCTGAGACGGACATGATGTTGCAGACGTTGAAGCAAATGAGCCTTGTCCACAAACATGGCTGCAGGCAGACAGCTGTTTGCATGCTTGCTTTTGACAAGAAAAGTGATCACAGCCACTATCGTTTACCACGGTATTCAGCATGAGAAATGGTTAGTTTGCTTGTCCTGTGGACTTTAGGGCTGCCTCTGGCACAGACAAATCCAAAAAAAAAAGCTGTGACTGGAAATACGTAGAAGTGCAGAAAACTGCACTGTCTGCTGATATTGCTTGTGTATTTTTTGCATGATGCATGGCAGGACCATGATTTCCATTTTAGTAGCAGGATAATGACTCCTGACAAAATAAAAGCTGAGGGAATTCACAGGACCTTTCTGCATGGCTGTACTTGTGCTTGGTTCCTAACTGCAGCCTGTTCTGATGTCAGTGGGAGTTTGGTGCCTAAAACACTGGTTCCCAAATGTCTCAGACAGTCTCAACCTTCTTTTGCACTGACCACCCATGAAACTAGAGGGAGTTCATAAGTTTAAAACATTTTAATGTGTCATATCATTTCACAGACCAGCTGATAAACCCTCAGCAGAGACCACAGGTTGGGAACCTCTTACCCAAACTTTACTGAGAATATGCTCCATAGTGACATGGCAGCATGGGAAGAAAGAAACCAGAAGATGGTGTAACAGCAGTGAGCCCACACCTCTGAAGTGTTGATGATGGACACACATACCCTTCTCTTACTTAGCCATCATAGACTCACAGACATCACTGGGACTGCACCTGTAAGTGGGTCTTCATTGGCCCTTTAGAGCAATTTTGATGGAGCTATCTGTTACACGCTAAGGATTGATCTGTGTTAAAAGAAATGCTAAAGCTATGTCATTATTCAGGCAATGTCAGGATACAGATAATAATGATAATAATAGTAACCTTTCAAAGGTGAGGAATTGCCAGAGGTAAGGTCAGGAGTTTAATGGGCACAGCCACTATGTAGGTAATCAAACGGCTTTAAGGTGTTGGGCATTAAATTCCTTGTTCCCTTGGGATGCTTTATACTACACTACAGGTGTAAAGGAAGCAGAAAGCCACTGAATCATCTTTTCTTTGGAGCAACAAATTCTCCGCATACAGGAGATATGGTTGTCACGAGACAAGGTTGTATAACCTCACGATACAAGACTGAAGAATTAGAAATGTGCCAGCTATGTCAGTTAACACAAGGCTCCCAGAGATCCTTCTTCCAATTTATGATAACCCTGAAGATGCTCCAGTTTAGGCCAAGGATCTCCTATAGCTAACCAGACAGGGAATTTGAAGGTCAAAAGCCCATTATAGTGCTTCCCCTTGTCTGCAAAAGGAACCTTATTTATTTATGTCTTTAATTTGACTGCAGCAGAAGGTTTTTCAGGTGTATTTTTTCTTTGCCTAGCCCAGGGAGTACAGGTAGATTAAGGCTGGACAACATCTGATCCAAACTTCTGAGGCAATAAGAGCTGCGTGTAAAATTTTAAGACTGCACACAGCTCTGCCTTGTGCTTTCCTGTGGCTGTATTACATACATTTATTGAAATTCAATTTGTAGTTAGGGAACAAGAGGATTTTTTTAAGCAGTTTATTGCTGCAGGTAATAGAAAAGGCATAAATCTTCTAATGCTGAAGTTTCTGGCCAGTCATACTCTAAGCAGTTGTTACTGGGGGTGTTTCACCAACCATGGAAAATCTCAGACAAATGTCATAAAACTTTTTGTTTCACACATACTCTGAGTCATTGTTAAAAAAGAAAAAAAAAAAAAAAGTTAAATCCCTATATATTTTTTCTAATTTTGTCTTTCTCAAGTCTTGGGAAAGTCACAAGAGCATGCTTTAGCATAGGTTAATACAAATACAAGAGGTTTGGGAGACATTTCTGAGACCTTTTACTCATAGTGGAAAGTTCCTCAGCAGATATTTTCCTGCAAATAGCCCAGAGCAGTAAGTATTAGAACTTCCCTACTGTAAAAGAGCTGTTTCTGAATAGAGGATAGCAGTGCAGTTGCTATATGCATCTGTAGTTCTCCACTGTTAGCAGACAAGAAAGACGGTATTGCTTCAAAATTAGCTGGCGGTGGTGGTCCTCCACCCATAGGGAGATAGCAAAGGTTCAGTCCTGATAAATGGTGATGAGACCCCTCACCATTATTCTTTCTCAGTGCATGAGATGATGGTCCTAATGTGCACTAGGCATGGCAGTGCCTGGTGGTGCAGGAGCACCACTGGTCTGAGGCTGCAGAAGGAAGAGTCCTCAGCCTTTCATGGTACTTGGGATGAAGAGCAGGCATGGATTTCTATAACTGAGTGAAACATGATCCCAACCTTGGGGACTAACAAGTAGCAGTTTCGTATTCAATAGGTGATACTTCACAGGTCAATGAAAGGAAAAAAGACACAAATGAAGGGTCTCGGTTTGTGAACATTTGGATAAAAAGGCCCTGGTGTAGACAGGGAAACTGAGTCTCTCTTCCTCCCACCATGCAAAGTTATGTAGAGGAATTGGAGTAAAAGTATGCCACTACCCAGTTGATGGGGCCACTGAACCACCTACCGCAGACTAACAGAGAGCTTGGCCCAACCATGATGACAGACTTTAGAGCCCTTCTGTCCATGATAGCTGGGCTTCTAACATACGCGGCAGGTACACATGAGCAGGGAAGCAGGAGGCTGTGGTAATGGAGGGCCATCCTGAACTTCCTGTGGCCTTAGAGGTATCACTCTTGTGCCTACAAGTTGCTAAATTCCCCGATTCATTGGATGCTTCAGAAATGTACTCATGTGCAAGGAGAAATTCTGCAGTACCTCTGTTTAATCCATGCTCCTGCCTTTCTTCAGCGTGTGATTGCTTTATTGTTGATCTGCTTTGTTGCAGTGGCTTCTGTGCTATTTGCTATGTCTCCACCACACTTCTTGCATCAACTGAGAGCCTACCACCCAGACCATCAGCTCCCTTTTCAGTCTCACTGTACTCACTGATCATGGAGAAGGTGACTTCACGGGGAGATACTGGAGCCCATGGCTTGTTTATATACAACTCAAAGGAGAAGGAACTTGTGGAGTACATAGTAAATCCCTCCAGTTGTGGTCCTCATGTTCTCATCATGGTCCTTTATCTTATTCCCCCTCTCCATTTTCTCTTCTTATGTTCTTTGCCCACTTGTTGCATCTTGTCCATAGTTAACTTGTCAGTTCTTTAAGATGAGGATAATCTTTCCTAAATATTGTACTTACTCAGCATGACAGAAGCTTGAGAACCTTTGGGCTCTCCTGTAATGAACGTAATATATAATAATAACAAGATGACATTGAAAAATGATCCTGGCACTGTGCAGAATAATTGAGAATAATGTTAATTTTTAATAGGAACTCTTTTTTTTCTCAATGATATATACATTTTGTCAGAAACACAATTATCATAATGTTCAGTTTTGCAATTTTCCCCCCTTCATTTATTTCACTGTTTCTTTTCTCCTTCATTTAATTCTCTCTCCACTAGATTTTTTCCTGCTTTTTACTCTAACATGTGAAAGGGGTAAAATTCAAATTCCAAGATATATTTGGGAGTGTAGGCTTTATTAAAAAGAAGGAAAATACTGAAATTCCATTTTTCTAAACGTTTATTTTAACAGCATTTTTCAACCAAAGTACTTTCAGTAAAATATTTGCAACAGTTGTAACAAATTTTATGAATATTCATGGTGTCTAAATGTATCTCATCTTTTTTTCCCCTTTTCTAGTCCCTCCCTAACCAGCCATGCATTTTCTCCCTCTCTCTTTTACTATTTCCCTGCATCTTCTTATCTCTCTTGCTATCACCTGTACATGCAAACACTCACTGACACAGATATTTTGACTGGTGGAGTGTCTCTGTGCATAGCAGAGAGGCTAAAGCTGAGTCTGGATTTTACATCTCTGTGTATTCTCCAAGCTCTTGTCTTTGAGACGATCACAGCTACACAAAAGCCTATGGGAATATAAACATTCTTTTTAATTTCTCTGGTATCTCCTCCAATAACAACAAAAAAAATATTTTCTTTTTCCCTGCTTTTCCAGCAGTAACAAAGAAGCCATTGTCTTCATCTCTAGCTTGGCAAGTTTCAGAGGGAGAGAAAGATGGGGAAAATCCCTACCTACAAAAATAACAGTATAAAATATTTTTATTATTACAATTTGTTTTACTGAGTCAGTACCTAAGAGGCCCTTCTTAGAGCTAGGGGCCCCTTTGTGCTCTGGGATGATACACAAAAGGACTCTGCTCCAAAGAGCTTCTTTCTTTCTTTTAAGGAATTTCTGTCACTGATTGGATGCTGATGAAAAGCACTGGCTTGTCAGCAATAGAGAGGAAAGTCTCCTGTTTATCTGCAGACAGTACAAGTTACCCCTTCCTTCTGTCCCACTGGCCCTCAGACAGGGCCATGAGAGCCCCTCACATATTTCCAGGTTGCTGGGTAAAGTCCAGTGTTCAGGTTCAAAATCCGTCTGATTGATCTGGGGATTGTGGCAAAAAGTTTTCTTCCCTTGGGGGAATTAAGGTCACTTAAGCTCATACCCCAGCCTGAGCTTGAAGCAGACTTTGCACTGTCAGTAACACAGGAAGCAGGTGCCTGTGGACACATGGGTACATCACTGTGCATATGCACAAGGTGTGTCCTTGATCTCACTGGTCTGTGGGATTTTTTTCCATTGATTCACCCAAGACTTCAGCCTCTTCACACATATGACACATACCTATTGGTTTACTATCTTCTCCAAATATTTTAATGGGATTTTAAAGGTTCTGAATCCCCTGCAGTTTGTGGGTTTAGTGTAACTCCAGTCAAGCCAATGCACCCAAGACAGTTTACACTGATGGAGAATTTCCTCTTGGTTTCCTTCTTAGGGGCACATGGCTTTGAACCTCGAGATGCCAGAAGCCACCTGCCTGTAGGAGAGAGGATGCAACAGAAAGGAGGCAGGAAAAGTCACTGAGAGATGGGAGAGGAGAAGACATCTTCCCTATCATCTTTGGACATGTGGGGGCTTTGCACAAAAGCTGGAATATTTATCTGTTCCTTTTCACACACCTATCTCAGGATTAATACCAGTAACTTGCTTAGTGAAGCTGTCTCTAACATGGTGTGGGGCAGTGACTGTAGCACTGTCATGCAGAGGGAGCATACTTTAACTTCAGCATCACGCACTTAAAACTAGGGCAAAACTTGCATTTACAAGAAACAAAGAATCTCTAGCAGAAGTAAAACATTACATTGTATGAGTAATTTTTTTCTTCAATAGCCTTCATTATTCTGAATCTTTCAGTGCCCAATATTTCTTCTGTTTGCATTCCTCTTCTTTGAGCATCACAAACTATTTATCTCTGGTTATACTAAGTGTTTTTCAAGTGGAAAGTAGCTCAAATCCAGCAGCCATTCATTAATTTCAAAGAAATGTAATGTGCTTTTTAATATATGCTGTATTTTTTATAACTGATGTACTTTTAGGAATTTAAAGTGTTAAATAAATTAGACAGTCCAGTGAATCTTTTCCAGCCCAGTATGTTGCTGGGAATTTGGACCTGGTTCATTGCATTTCTTTGAAGCTCTTACTGCTTTTATATTTTGTTTTCTCTAATAGCCTAGTTAACACAAAGCACATTTCCTTCAGAGCCTCCAGTCAGCTCTGCATTTCACTTGGCTTCTATTTGATTTCTGGACTGTTTCTAATTGATTTCCATTAATAAGGTGCAAACATAGGTTGTTGGTTTTGTTGGCTTTTTTTTTTTCCCCTGGTACAAAAAGAAACAAGTAATATGAAACATAAAGTTTATCTGGTTTCCATCCAAACAGTTAACTCCTTTTAGTTTATCCCCAGTAGAGGTTCCTTTGGGGATGCACCATCATTTCATCAGCAGTTTTTCTTCTGCTCCTGTATTTCTTCAATTAAATCTCTGACTACAGAGTGAACTTCATTGCCTTTTCATGTTAAAGAGTACCACACTTACTTTGATAACACTCCAGGGTTATAATATGAACAGAATTTATGCTGCATTTTGCATTCTGCACACATTTTCTCCTTCCTGTAAATCATAAAAGTATGTATTTATTTGTAACTTAGTCCATGCTAATATCCAGCTATTTGCATAACCACAGAATCTTAATTTTATTTTTGATACCATATCATCCTTTTTTCTTGACTGACTAGAGGGGGGAAATTAGGAAAAAGACATGATCAAAAGCATTGTTTCTCAGCAGAGCTCAATTAGAGAAAATGGTGAAACATGATGTTATAAAGAAATTATTGTAAACACAGTGTCCTATTGCTCACTATAGATTTTTAAGCTGCTATGCACTTTCATGCTTTAAAGATTATTTTAGTAAATATTTCTGACCCGGCACATTGAGTTAACACTTGCAACCAATAGATTTGCTCCAGTATTATTCCTGCTTTCCTCAATGCCCACTAGAGAAGAATCAGATTTATTTGGACAAATGCATTTAGATAAAATCAATTTTATTTTCCATGCATGAAATCCTATCTCTGGCTCTGGTAGTATTAGGCTATGCCAGTCCCCTGGATTATTCCCTTAACCTCTGAATTACATGAGATGGGCCTAGTGTACAGAAGAAAAATGTACTTCCATTGGCAGAAAAAATGTTTTCCTATCTGAGTGTGGATATTTGAATGAGTTCTCGCTGTAGTGGTGTACCCTATTGATTTTTTGCAGAGTGTCTGGTCCAGTTTCATCACAGTGCTAATGCAGGCAGCTTCCACACCAGAGCTGTGCCAAGGGCAGAGTGGCAGGAGCTCAGCAGGCAGGCTGGGGCAGCTGGTCTCCTCCTGCACCACTACCCCATCACCAGAAAGTGACTGCAGACAGACAAATCTTTCCCCCCGCTATGCAATGCACTGTCAATCCCCCAGTCTCAGCATCCTCCTTTAGGAGGCTCAGGTCAGTGTCTGTGAGGACCTCTGCTCCAGGCAACCACCACATTTTCTGACCCCTGTTTCTTGTCTGCATTTGTGGAGGGAGATAACCTGGCAGCAGCACAGCACCATCAAAAGCCCACTTGTGAAAGCCCTCTGTGCATTTCCTTGGAACAGCAGGAGCTGGGAGCGAAACAGATTTCCCCCATGCTGTCACAGCGTGTCCAGCCTGGCTGCTTGCTCTTCACTGACCTACTTCATCAACAACAGGCACTCGTACTCATGAATCCTGGGTGCTGTAATTCTTTGCTAGCCCATCAGAAATGTTTGCTAACTAGTGCATGGTGATTTTAATCTGAGAAATAATGTGAGCATTAGGCATAAGCTTCCCTGATTATGTCCTTGAGGACCATCCTGGCTGACACGTGAGATGTGCTCAGCAGTCACTTGCACTGCCACCTACCATTTGGTGGAGGACATCAGTAACCATGCCAGCCATGGTGAGGCTGCAACATGCCTGCTCTCAACATATGTCAAGACATAGCCTTTCCCTCTCTCCAGCAGCATCTGCTGCTTGCCTCCTGACCATCAAAAATCTTCCTGCATGGCCCTTGTGTTCCCTGCTGAAGTCCCTCATTCGGCAAATATTAATATTGTGTGTCAGTAGGGTTTCTCCCAATTTTAAAGCTGGGCAACGAGCTTCTGACTTCCTCTCTGGTTTATTTTCCAGAGTGGTTCCTTCCTTCCTTCCTTCCTTCCTTCCTTCCTTCCTTCCTTCCTTCCTTCCTTCCTTCCTTCCTTCCTTCCTTCCTTCCTTCCTTCCTTCCTTCCTCCCTTCCTCCCTTCCTCCCTTCCTCCCTTCCTCCCTTCCTCCCTTCCTCCCTTCCTCCCTTCCTCCCTTCCTCCCTTCCTCCCTTCCTCCCTTCCTCCCTTCCTCCCTTCCTTCCTTCCTTCCTTCCTTCCTTCCTTCCTTCCTTCCTTCCTTCCTTCCTTCCTTTTCTTTTAATGCTGCTGGTAATTTTGTGTTTATAATGTTTTTATAGCCTTTGTGATGTATCATTTCACTGTGACCTCACAGCAAGACTCTGTGTGCTTTCCCCCAGTGTGATTAATTATTTTAATAGAGGCAAGAGAAAGAAAATGGGGCATTTGAGGATAGCGGTCTGCCTTGCTTGGTGTAGGGAATCATTGCATTGTGGGCCATTAACATTCACTGTAGCATAACTCGGTAATAATGTGGAAAAAAAGTCATGTGTCTGTGGGTTGTGTGAAGTGAAACCACAAGGCATGTCCAAACCTCTGAGTCACCTATGCTGCTTCTGAGCGCAGCTGAGTGCCAGGCAGGAAGCACGAACTGAGCAAACACAGTGCTTAAAAATATTTATTCCAGACCTCTCACTGGGTGCTCCTTGAAAAACTGTCCATAAGCAATTTTAGAAGGGTAGATTTAATGAGTGGGCTGAAAAAGGCACATATTTCCCCACAACTAACACTTCTTCATCCTATATGCCTGCTTCATGCAGTACAACTAGGGAGCAATTTCCTGCTAACCCTGCAGGTTGTGCCTGCATCCAGCCCTGGCTTGTTACTGTCCACACTGATGGAATCAGTTCCAGATTCAAACTTCACCTCTGTCTTTGTCACCTCCTGTCTCAAAGGCTGCAATGATCAGTAGCTTCAGAATAGCTTTTGTCCATGCCTACACAACCTACTACTTCATTAAAGTTTGCTACCACGGTAGTGACTATTGTTAAGACTGAAGGATGCTCATCTGTATGACACTCTTGACATGCTGTGCTGTGGAGGCACTTACAAAGGCTTCCAAGTTCAACTCTGAATTACTTATACTTACACTGACAGAATATTCATAAAAGTATGTGGTAAGCATATATATGAATGCAGAAATGGTGTATGGATCAAGTAAATAATGACATCAGTCTAGAAACTGATCTGGTCATTAGTGCTTTGTTGTAAAATATAATGCCAGAAAATCCACACTCCAGGGTTCTCATCATTCATCTGTACAGTGCTACCTAAAAGAAACTGAACTCTTATAGAACAAAAACTTGGCATTGTTCTGGCAAGGAAATGAAGATTTAATTTAAAATACAAAAGCAAAACACCCACCAGATTTGACACACAATGTTTTTAGGGAATTTATTGCCATCACCTCTGTTCCTGATCTATAAAGTGTGCATGTTTGTTATATGGCCAAACTACAGGGCTTTTCAGCATTTTGGACCCCAGCAACCGCTTCTTTCACCACTTGTTATTGTTACTGGGTCTTGTTATTAGCCAGGCTGATGGCCTCCATTCATGGGCTCATGGGCACAAACCACCCCACTGTTACTCCCATATGTAGTAGATCTGATTATTTGGTGTTGTAAGCAAACCTACTCTTTCAGTTCTTTTTAGTGGACAAGTGTGAGCACCTGATAAATCAGGGGGAGGAAAAAAGATTTCTTTGCATGCTGCAGTGCACTGGAAGAGTTTACAAACTTCAATTTTATGGTTGCTAAAAGTTTGCAAGTGTTCAAAAAGCCGACTGAAGAACTACATGGAAGAAGAATATACTGGGGTAACACCTGCAATGTCGTTGCTTTTGGTGACTGTCACCAAAGAAAATTTCTCAGCCACAGTCTTGTGCAGGTATGCTGAAGAAGTGTATTGTTCTAGTTTTTCCTGGGATGTTGCTGTCAGGACGCCAAATGTTTAGTGAGATGAACCCGTGGCCTGACAAAGCAGGGTGGTTCTTACATTGATATGATGCATTCAGAGTCCTATGAAGCATCTGGCACAGCTCAGGGTTAGAAATAAAAATGTGAGAGAAGGATAGACATGGGCAACTTAGTCTGTGATAGGAAGGGAGCTCCACATGTTTTCAGAAAGCCTGGTTCAAGGGCAGTTGCTAGACACCAAAGAAATATTAGCTCCTTTTTTTCAGCCCAGGTTTTATACCCAGGTGGTACTAATCTAAGATCTAATTTTAGACCAGTGAAGGCAAGGCTGAATGCACAAATGTAAACATCCTCTCACCAGTCAAAATCTCTGCTGAATATTGTCATGCTGGGTATGAAATTTAGCTGCTGTATACATACCAGATCTGTTAAAAGCCTAGAAATTATTCATCCGTGACAACTAATGAAGAAAATAAGATAATTAATTTCAGCATTTTCTTGCAACAGGGAAACTGTCTGGCAAAATATGCCAGACAAAACATCCATACAAAACCATGTCAGTAACTTATGTGTTTAGTTCATTCACATTCTTAGCCATGAATAAAAGGGAGAAATTAAATGAGAATCTTTAATTGTCTGTATAATTCTCCTTAATGAGCACGTTCTGGAGTACCATGACGATGGTGTAGGCTTATGAAACAGAGATCTATCTTCCCTTAATAAGAAAGAAGGAAACGATACCATAATACCGGCTTATTACTGGATACTCTTTCACTGTGACTTAAAAGTCTATGAAAACTCAAACTTGGAGAAGCAAAGAGATGCAATACTTAAAAGTACATATGTTATCAGAAAACTGTGAAGGTTAGGGGAAAAGGCCAAGAAGTGAAGGGAAAATAAATGAGGTGAAAAGTAACAGTCATAACTGTGGTAGCAGTAGATCCATTAAAGAATGTATCATGCAAGAATTATGAAGGTAAAGGGACTGTTTGCCTGCTTAAAAATAAACACGCAGAAGTGATTTCCTGGGTCAGGGCAGAGTACTTGGGCCTGGCAGAATTAAACCCATGGTCAGTGGAGATGGGAGAAGCCAAGTCAGTGAGACTCCTCAGCTCTATATAAAAATAGAGATGAGAATAAGTATGCTTGGAAGCTGAAAGCTAAAATGTTGCGAGATCTCACCTTTTTCCTCCAGTTTGTACAGCTGTAGGCAATTGCCTTGCCAAAGTTCTTCAGCCATTGCCTAACTTTATGCATACAGAGAATTGCATTGACTTCAGGGTTAACTATCAGCATCTTTGTTTTCTTACCTATATATGCTTCCACAAAGTGCACAGCCATGTGTTTTCATGCTGCTTCTCAGCTGATAAGGATTTCCCCCTATGTGTCTGCAAATTTTCACTTACTGCCTCTTTCAGACTGGGCACTGTGGTGTCTCAGAGACAGGCTGGGAAGGTGCTGAAGCCATTGCTCGTGGGATTCATCTAGAGGGTTCATTGCTTACATGTCCTCACCCCTTTGTCTCTTGTTTTACACTTGGATGCAAGCTCTCCGGGAGAGGGCTGCTAGAGGACAACACCTAGCAGAGATTAGAGCTCCTTGAGGCTCAAATGCAAGAAAAGCATAGGATGGAGTGTCTTGTTAGGCTTGAGCCTAGGTGACTGTATGAAGTGAATAAGTGAAGAATCATAGTCAGTTTGTTCCCAGGCTTAAAACAATGCTTTAAACTTAGACAAATATTTAAGTCCTTTATTAAGAATAAATCAGGAGTCATCAGGATAGCAGAAATGCATGATTTCTTAGGAAAAGGAAGAAGAGTTTCTTCTATCCTTGTCTTAGATATATGCATACTTCTCATAGACATCTATCTTGGATACACACCCTGAGGCACTACCTCAGTGGTCTGCTCATACCAGCTTTCACTTAGCTCATAATGGCAAAAACAACAGATAAATTGTAAAGGGTCTTCAGTGTAGCCACAACCCTCACGGGATCTTGGGCACCTCTAGAGCTGGCTTATCTCCAGTGGAATCTGTGCTGCCGAGTTTGCATGCCAGTGTCGCCGGTGCTCACTGAATTACAGCCACACAGTGACACATCTACCCATGCAACACCTTGACTTGCTGGACTTTCCTTTCACTGAAACATCCTTTGCGGGTGCTGGAAAGCGGTAAGACTTTTTCATCTAAAACCAAGGAGAATGGAGCAAGGAAATTGGATTTTGCAACTGGAAAGAATTTTGCAAAACATTTTTTTTTTCACATACACACCCCAACTCTGCTTCTATGTTTCAAAGAAGGCTATAGGCAAAACTGGCCTCCCTGAAGTCAGTGGAAGCATTGCCATTGTCTTGACCAGGACCAGAACATCACACACTATATTTCCTTTGCTGCTAATGTTTTGAACAAGACTGGAGAGGTGATGTGAGGAATTGAAGATTCTAAAAAAGAAAATGTTCAAACACTGTTCCCATAGCTTGGAAGAAATCACCACTCTTCTGCTATGTGGCATTTTCTATGTATTTTTTGTGAATCCAGAATGTTAGTGGGAATTAAGTGAGAACAGAACATAAGAAAATAATCACAAGGCAGGAGGGCATTATTTAGGAGTACATTCTGGTGACATTTCAGCTCTGGTAATAAAAGAAAAAGTTCAGCCTCACTCTAAGTAATCTTTCAGGCATTCAACGAGTAGGGATACCACTGCACCCCCACAAGAGAAAAGAGTTAGGGCTGAGTGTTTGACCCATGCACAATACATAGTCTCTTGTCTCCTGTTTTTACTTCTTAACCATTGATTACTCCTTAGGGATGATGTGGATGCAGTAAGCAGGCTGGTGGGCCAGACTGGCCACCTGGACAGGTGGGAGGGGGAGGTGTCCTTGGGAAGGCCATCCTGAAGCTCAGTATGCTATTTAAAGATTTCACTGCAGCACTGTGATGACTCTGAAGCTCATAGCTGGTTTCAAGCTCTAGCACTGAGCCTGGCTGAAGAGAAAACTAACCCAGTCTCTCTTTCCAAACAATTCAACATCCTACTCTTGCATGGGGCTTTGATTTTCAAGCTACCCTTGAAGAGATCAAACCTACTGTTGACAGATATAATTTGTATAATTTAGAAATCTCCATCATTAGTCAGATAAAAGTTTTGAGACAGTACTTAAAAAAAATGTGTTTTCTATATTGTTGAATTTCTGTCTCAGAATTGCTTCCAGAAGGGCATGGTGTTCTTCTGCTTGCTTTGCTGAAGGGGTGATATATTTTGTTGAGATCTGAGCTGACTCCCTGCAGCTTTGGACCATTACTGGATTAGAGCCAATAAAGAGCATGTCCTCTTTTCTTTGCCTGCAAGTCAAACCCTAGTGTGGCTCAGCAGGACATCCAAGTAATCCCTGATTACATTAGATTTCTCTGAGCAGAATGTTCAGGATGTAGCAGATGACACAAGCCCACCCTCTGAACAGTCAAATACTACTTCCTATCAAAATCATAGGCAGTAAACATAGGACTGTCAGAGAGCCAAAAGGCACTTTTATCAATTTTCACTTACAAATGCTTCATGCACACTAGTAACTAGGAGGAATGGCTATCTGGAGGAAAGTAGTGCAATTTAATCAGCATATTATGAATGCACGCCTACAAGATTTGCTTTCTGGCCAGCCTCCTTGCGTGTCCTGTACCACAGCAGCACTCAGTCTGCTTGCTGAAGCTTGCTAGTGCTCAAAGGAAGCAGTTGCTAGTGTTTATGTTCCACATTCTTCCATTGCTCAGTATCCAAATATTTCACAATGTAGATCCAGTTTCCAAAGTTCATTTAAGAGAGAATTCTTGTTCCAAGCTGAGTTTCCTGTTGCAGCCTGAATCTGAGTGGGTCATGTGCAGCAGTTGGCTCATGACTCTCTGGAGATGCTGCACCACTGATTTTATAAACAATACATAGTAGGAAATGGATGAACATGTTTCTTATTTGAATAAATTAAATCTGGCAAATGTAATTCACTCCAACAAGAATACCCATTGCTCATGGTTTCCAGAGCATGCTGAGCAGATCTCCCCAGGGAAACCTGGGGACAAATCTGTCTCTACACAAGCAAAACTGCCTTGCACATCTGTTGGAGCAATGCTGAACAGAGACAAGCATTTGATTCCGGAGTCTGGAAGCCACAGATCAGAAAGCGAACTCTGACCTGAATAATAGAAAGCAGACTCCGCTTTCATCAGCTGCACTGCATGCGAGGAGCCACTGGTGTGGTAAAGATACAAAACTTCAGTCCTGACAAGAGCTGCTGCCTGGCTTGTCTGGTATGTGAGAGGGAGGCGGTTCAGAGGAAGTTCGCGTCCCAGCTTCTCGTGGGAAGACCGGATTAATTCCTGCCAGAGACTACCCCTGGCAGCATCAGGAGCCACTCAGGGAGAGTCAGAGAGTGGGATTATGTGTGTATGCACATACCTGAACATGGTTTTTTGGATCTGGGCTTCTGCTCGGTCTTGCACTCAAATGTTATTCAGTTATCAGGGACAGTCTCAAGGGCTGAGTAGGGTAAATCCTCTTGTTGGCCCAAGTGACAAATAAATCACGGTTCAACAGGCTGTATTCCAAAACCCCTTCTGGGATGTGAACACATAGGTTTATAAAGACTCACTCTCACTGCCATTTTTCCAGTACCTGATGATGGTTGTAAAGGCACCGAAGTGCAGCACGAGCCATTTGACAGCCACATTTTCACAAAATCACAGAATCGTCTAGGTTGGAAAAGACCTTGAAGATCATCCAGTCCAACCATTAACCTATCACTGACTGTTCCCAACTACACCATATCCCTCAGCGCTACGTTGACTCTTACTCAAAACCTCCAGGGATGGGGAATCCACCACCTCCCTGGGCAGCCCATTCCAATGCCCAACAACCCCTTCTGGAAAGAAATGCTTCCTAATATCCAGTCTAAACCTTCCCTGGTGCAACTTGAGGACATTCCCTCTTGTCCTATCGCTTGTTACTTTGTTAAAGAGACTCATCCCCAGCTCTCTGCAACCTCCTTTCAGGGAGCTGTAGAGGGCGATGAGGTCTCCCCTCAGCCTCCTCTTCTCCAGACTAAACACCCCCAGTTCCCTCAGCCGCTCCTCCTACGACCTGTGCTCCAGACCCTGCACCAGCTCTGTTGCCCTTCTCTGGACACGCTCGAGTCATTCAATGTCCTTTTTGTAGTGAGGGGCCCAAAACTGAACACAGGAATCGAGGGGCGGCCTCACCAGTGCCGAGTACAGGGGTCAGATCCCTTCCCTGTCCCTGCTGGCCACGCTATTGCTGACACAAGCCAGGATGCCATTGGCCTTCTTGGCCACCTGGGCACACTGCTGGCTCCTGTTCAGCTGGCTGTCAATCAGCACCCCCAGGTCCCTCTCTGACTGGCAGCTCTCCAGCCATTCCTCCCCAAGCCTGTAGCGCTGCTGGGGGTTGTTGTGGCCCAAGGGCAGCCCCCGGCATTTGGCCTTATTGAAACTCCTCCAGCTGGCCTCAGCCCATGGCTCCAGCCTGTCCAGGTCTCTCTGCAGAGCCTCCCTACCCTCGAGCAGATCAACACTCCCACCCAACTTGGGGTCATCTGCTTTAGAAGAGCATGGTCACTCTTAGCTTTTGCAAGACTCTTCTTTGTCAGAGCAGTGGAGTAGAATAGAGATTATTTTTTTTTGTCATTACCTGGTCAAAAGAAAAGTGTATTTATTGTCCTATACTGTAGGGCCTGGTGCTCCAGTTCTTCTCCCACCTGGTCTCCCCTTTGCCCACTCTGCTTTGTTCCCAGGAGATAAGCAGCTCACTCCCCATCAGTGTGCCTCATTGCCTGCACATCTGAACATTTTCTTGGCCTGTGGAACTTAGGGAATCTCTGCAGGCAGTGAACGGCCCCAGACCCAAGCCTCCCACATTCACAGTGAGTATACAAGCAATGAAAACGTGGGTGGCACCAACAGCGTCATGTCAATGAAGATGCCTTGGGGTAAGCCCAGAGATACTTTTTCCTCTACCCACTTACTTATTTTAATTTCCTGGCTCTAGCTTGCTTCACCCTCAATATGTGAGTGCACTACATTGCCTTAAAAAAGGTATTTAACTCCTTACATAGTAAATGAGGAGATGTATCCTTCTTGCAGCTTCTTTATTACAGTCTCTGGAGATTTTCAGCTGTGGGTGGAGCTTGTGATGTTTCCAAGTTTGAATTTAACATTGAAAATAGTGGGTAGTATTAGAAAATACTCATCTGAAATTTGGGCATGAGTGTGCTGTGTGCTTAACCCAGCCTGGCTTTGATGGGGATTTTGGATGAATGTGTCAGTGCTAGAACTCTGATGACTTCATGGGAGTTTCTCCTGAAACAAAAGGGAATAAAGGAGGTCAAAATGAAGGTGAAGTCCTACAGCAACTTTGTGTGAAACAAAGACCCCTTGCTGCCAACAGTGCCAGTTCTGCCTCTCTCCTCTGACATTCCCAGAACTGCTTGTAAAATCATGGCTTTTCTGTGGCCACTGTGACCTTGTGATTAGCTTTTAGTGAGCACTGAGGGCGGTGAGCAGAATCCTGGAGCCAGCAGCTGGGCAGAGTGGCAGGCCACTCCTTTTGGTGGCAGACTGCTCCAAAAGCAACTTAAATTTTCCATGAAATGGCACAGCAGTGTCAATAGCTTCTACAGATTTTTTCTTGTTAATTTTCTATTTTTAAATTGCCAATACAACATTTTGTATATGTACCTGTCTGGAGGGGACTGTGTGTGGAGAAGGGGGATTCTAGCTCTATAGTTTGCACATCCACAAACACACATACAAATACAGATGCCCCTGACCCTAGTCATGACTCAGAATACATCCATTCACCCCTGTGAGCCCAGCTTATCTCTTACTCCCATGAACATGAAACCAAAGCAACTGCACTCGTATACTGTGACTTCAAATAAGACGCAGAAAGTTGAACCAGGCAAAACCAGACCCAGCAGTTGTCTGTTTTCTGAGGATTGTCTGAAATAGAATAACTCTTTAATCTTTTAACAAGCCAACTTTTGGCCTTTGAGAACTGCAAATGCACCACCTCCACTGGGAAATCTAACTTTCAGCAATTTTTCACTGTTTCCCAATATTATTTGTTCAGGCATTGAATGGTATAGACTTAAGGAAGGAAAAAAAATAAAAGCAAAGTATCCCAGTTAGTGTGGCCTGTTGCCTTCTCAGCCTAGAGAAAGCTGTTGCCTACAGAGAGTGGTGGCTTGTAGCCAGTGTTAACATGACCTTTTGACTCACAAGCCTATGGAAAGCTTCTTCTGCCTTTCCCAGGAGGTGTCACTATAAAGTATCACTTTACTGCCATACAGTTCACAGGCATACAAGGCCTGACTTATGGATGAAACTGGCTGCCATGGATTCAGCATTTAATTTTTCTCCAGCTTTCTTTCTGAAGCTGAAAGAATGAGGGCATGACTGAAAGACAAGAAGTCCTAAATATTTATCTTGCATCTTGGCTTACATGGATTTGCAGTTCAGCTGGGTTTCTCAGTTCCAACAGACTCTCAGTTCCAACACTAGAGAAGATGTCTGATTATTTAAGAGAAAAGTTGTGGACTGCTTGGTGTCTGAGACAGCATACAAAATCCCTACAAATGGTGATCCAAGTGTAATCCCATACTCCACTTGCTTTACTGAAAACTTGGGCTCTCTTTCTTGTTTTTCCTATTAACTTGCTAATGGACTTCACTTCTCTGCTTCCCCATTGCCTTTGTTTCTCTTAAAACCTGGAGTACTACAAGCTGTTTCTCGTTACATGACAGTGAACAGCAAAATAGGGCCACTACTGTGGTCGAGATACCAGCTATCCCAAGTGGTTACTAGCAATAATGCCTTTAGACCTGCATCTACAACACTTATGAGGAGCATCACTCAGCAAAAGTCATCTGCCTCCAGGCAGATCCAAGTCCCCTTTTCAGCCATGAACCTACTTTCCCGCACACAAAATAAGATTTTGCTCTCTGCTTCTTTTTTCTTCCTATAAGCCTACTGAGGGAAAGTTCTGTTTTATTTGAATACACCATTGTTTATTTATAATTTTGTTCTAGATGTGTGACAGATTCAGCATGTGTCACCCAGCAGGGAAACGGTAGTAGGCTGGAGAGTTAACAAATGCACTGCAGTGAAGCCAGATGGCCTGTTTTCATAAGGAGCCTCTGAAAGATGCTCTGTTGCATAGATTTTTTTTCTTCCTTTGGTGCCCAAGATTCACAAGAGCATTGTTACTGCATATGAACTCACTCACCAAAGCCTCATGGGTCTGTGCTCCACTCTGTACTTTATCTAACACCCCCTGTGACCAGAAAAACAGAAGAACCAATGCGTTGAATCAACCCATCATCCTTTCCCCTCCACTCCAAAAGTGGAGTCAATAAATAAAGGGGTCCCAAGCACCTCTCAGGTTCAGTGTACCAGGGGTACTGAGACGAGGGTCTTGGGGTAATTGTGTCCACCATGTGGCCTATGGATGCCCACAGCCAGGCTGGGGGTCCCTTGCCCAATCAGTTCCCAGTTTGCAGTCAGCAGTTGCAGAGCACAGCCTCAGCTGCCCAAAGGGTCCTGGCTGAGAGAGCCTATGCCTGTCAAAACATCCCTGCACATCAAGGGGACTCAGCTCAATGCTTAGCTCCTGAGAAGAGTTGAACTGACCTGTAGCTCAGGCTGGAACTATGGGCTGAGGCCAACGGTATTGAAACTAAGTTTCAATGAGGCCAAATGCCGGGGGCTGCCCTTGGGCCACAACAACCCCCAGCAGCGCTACAGGCTTGGGGAGGAGTGGCTGGAGAGCTGCCAGTCACAGAGGGACCTGGGGGGGTTGATTGACAGCCGGCTGAACAGGAGCCAGAAGTGTGCCCAGGTGGCCAAGAAGGCCAATGGCATCCTGGCTTGTGTCAGCAATAGCGTGGCCAGCAGGGACAGGGAAGGGATCTGACCCCTGTACTCGGCACTGGTGAGGCTGCCCCTCGATTCCTGTGTTCAGTTTTGGGCCCCTCACTACAAAAAGGACATTGAATGACTCGAGCGTGTCCAGAGAAGGGCAACAGAGCTGGTGCAGGGTCTGGAGCACAGGTCGTAGGAGGAGCGGCTGAGGGAACTGGGGGTGTTTAGTCTGGAGAAGAGGAGGCTGAGGGGAGACCTCATCGCCCTCTACAGCTCCCTGAAAGGAGATTGAGAGAGCTGGGGATGAGTCTCTTTAACAAAGTAACAAGTGATAGGACAAGAGGGAATGTCCTCAAGTTGCACCAGGGAAGGTTTAGACTGGATATTAGGAACTATTTCTTTCCAGAAGGGTTTGTTAGGCATTGGAATGGGCTGCCCAGGGAGGTAGTGGATTCCCCATCCCTGGAGGTTTTGAGTAATAGTCAACGTAGCGCTGAGGGATATGGTGTAGTTGGGAACAGTCAGTGATAGGTTAATGGTTGGACTGGATGATCTTCAAGGTCTTTTCCAACCTAGATGATTCTGTGATTCTGTGACCTGAAAGCAATCTCAGAGCATGCATTAATAAAGAACAGCACTCTTTGCTGAAAGAGTATGTAGCTGTGCTTACATTCTTCCCAAAGGACTGTACCCTTGAGGAGAGAAAATTTTTCCTTTTTTTTTTTCCAGGTTATCATTAATGAATGTTTCATCTTCTTCCTTACTTTCTCATTTTTTCCTCCTTCCAGTTCCCAGTTGGGATGTTTCCCAGTTTCACAGAGCTTCATGTTGTTTCCTTTGGAAACCATTAGTATCAACTTTAAGTCCTACCCTTGACTTGAAAGAGATAGGAAAGAATCTCCCCTTCACCAACACTTTTCAATCTCATGAAAACTGAGACAAGATCCGAGCTAATTACGTATTTGCAGCATCAGTACACCAGGAGGCTGGCTAATTGAAAAAGAGATGTCAGACAGATTGCTATTATACATGATATGGCAGTGTTTGTTATGATCAGCAAGAAAAATGTTGACTTTATTGAACAGGAATATTAGAGATGGCTTGGTTTCTCTGCTCAGCTTTGAATTGCCTGTCTGAATGCAAACGGTTACATAAAAAGAGGCTATAAGTGTTTTTTTAAAGAACTAAACCACTAAGGACAAGTGATTTATTATATAGATAAGGCAGCATTAATTGCATAGGTTTCAGGAAGTTTATGTCATCTTTTTCCCATCTCTGCTTCAGGGGAGAAGCTATCCACCCACCCACTAGCCTCAGTCAGCCTAGAAGACATTATTCCTCCCAAGGCTAAACAAAGCCAGCGAAAACTGAAATTACCAAGAAAAGGGAGAGTTTTGAGGTGGGCCAAGAGGGACTGTCCAGCGTAGATGTTGGCGAGCCTGAAACACAGGACAGCAGGGCATTGCAGGGATGGCTTCAGCATGATGCAGATACCAGACTTAACTTTAAAGGACTTAGTGGACACTTAGAACAGGCAGTCTAGAAATGGAAATAGCTATCTGTATCAAAGATAACTAGGGTAGTGTCAGCTCAGGGTCTTGTAGGGCATCACACTCTGCGGAGCACAGACACTACAGGCTCTATAAAACACTTCCAGTTCTCAGAGGTGAGCTTAGCGAGGCCTGGAGCAGCGCATGTGTAAGCAAACTCTCCTATTGATATAAACTTCACTTTAAATGCTTTGAGGAAAAAGTAAGTAATGTTTTGTTTTGAAGATATGGGATTTACATTTCCACAAACAGGCTGTCACAGGTTCTTGAAGGAAAAAGTCTTAGAAGGAAAGGACTGTGTAAATAGTGATTTCTGTATTTGTTTTTTATTTTGGAGTTTGACAACTAAACAAAAAAGGTATATTTGGATATATAGATACAGATAGATATAGATAGACATATATGATATAGATAGATGGAGATATAGAGATAGATGATATATAGATATAGATGGATATAGATATAGATGAATATAGATATAGATTATAATGATAGAGATAGAGATAGAGATAGAGATAGAGATAGAGATAGAGATAGAGATAGAGATAGAGATATAACTTGAGTCTGAAATGCTGGGCCAAACGAATTTGAGAAGATATATTTGAAAACTGGAACTACTTATTGGAATTTGACTTTTGTTCATTTTAAACTTTTAAAAATAAAAGGACTAAATTCAAAAGGAATTTATCTGTCATAAACAAGTGAGGAGGTCACAGTGGCTGTCAATAGTGATGAAGAGAAAAAGGCCAGAACTGATCCTTATCACTGAAGTCTAGTGGTACCACTTGGCCTCAGTCCACACTGTTTAGGTTTAGCCCTTTCTGTAGCAGATTAATCTTGGAGAGAGACCACATGAAACAAAAGAAACCCAGGGACCAAGATAACAATTTAACCTTGTGGATAATCAGGGCTCAAGCTCTTTCCCTGATGTTATTTTATTTGACAGTATAGATGTAGACACCATTGTTACCTTGCTTCCATTTGAAGCCTTACATTCAATATGCTTACCTGGGTTATATTTAAATTATTTTGCTAATTGCTTGAGAGCAAGGATTAGATATATCTTAGTTATTCAGAAAATGCCCCAAACCACTATTGTAGGGTGAACCATTCTCAGTCTTTCCTGTCGAGGCTGCTCCTTTTTGCATTGCAGACTTAGATATTTCTTGTATTAAAAAAAACCAAAACAAAACAAAAACAAAAAACCAACAAACAAAAAAAACCCCAACAACCAAATAAACCAAACCCACAAACCAAAAAAACCTACAATGTGAAGTAATGGTGAAAGCGAAATGTTGAGAAACTCAGGCACAGAACAAAATTGCACCTGGATCATCAGGCAAAGATCTTGAACATGGGACTATCAAAAACAGACCTGGAAATGGCTAAAATAGGTCTTCTAACTCTTCCAAAATGTTGGGGGATGTTGTTTTGGGTGGGTAGATTTTTTTATTATAATTCATTCTGGATTCCTTGGTGATTTCATCTCAGTTTAAAAAGAGTTTAAAACCCAAAATGGCTTTTTTTTTTTTCAGTGGTGAAATTATTCCCTCTGTTCCCTATTCTTTCCTGCTACATATTGTTGAGTCTTTTTGAAAGATCCAGAGCTCTGGTAGCTTGCAGCTTTCCACCTTAAAATATATGGACAGGGCTGTAGCCAAGATCTTGCTCCAGGCAGAGGAGAGTATGTGATTGCAATGAAAGAAATGGAAGATCCTAAGGGAAAGGAAAGATCCTACATACACATGCATGGGAGCAGCTACTCCAGAAAATGGCATATCCAGGTAACTGCAGGTGCAGATCCGTCAGTATGGTTACAAAGTCATCAGGATGGAAGTTATGTGGTCCTTTCTTCACCTGAGGGTGGTGTCACCTATGGTACCTCTTTCCTGGTGGTTTGTCTAGCTGCTAGTGAAGTACTCTTTGCTTCCACTAACAATGGTGATTCCGCAAGCTATTCCCATTCCTCTGGACTTAACAATTTGATTCGCCTCAGCAGACTTTGCTTGTAGGTCCTCTTTTCATTCAAACTTGATCATTCCCAGTAAACACCTTCTGACAGTTTTCTTTTGGATCCCCACCTTCATGGTGGGTCGTACCTAATACTGGGCACTGTACGCCTTGACGGGGATGATGAGACTATCCTGGCAGTATCCTGGAGGCTGCATTCCTGTTTCCCCATCCTTCTGTGGTATTTTCCTTCTCTGCATGACACCGTGGTCTGTGTTCAAAGCCTTCTATAAACTTAAAGATAGCACCTATAGCACAACGTCAAACAGCAAATGATTAAGCTTTGAAAATCTAAATGTTTATATGGGCTTTGATGCAGATGCCTCCCTTAAAGTGTACATGTTTATGTTGACCTGTTTCATGTAATTTTCAAAGTGTTTTGGAAATGTCTTGAGGACATGTGCCAAAATAGGGCCCATTTAGGTGGAAATAACAGGAGATGATAGTCCCTAATTTTTTCAACAATCTCACCTTTGTTTCTAAGTCTGTCTGGAAGGCAGAGATGCAAGAAAATATGTGTAAATGTGAGAACTACAACCAAACATCTGTGGTTTTATCATAGGTATGTGAACTTGGGTAGAGATTCAAAAACATACAAATTTCCTATGGTGTCAAAGCCAGATGATTAATTTCTAGTTTGTCTCAAAAATAGGCAGCTGCTAAATTATAATGAAGAAAGAAAACCTAAGATGATTATTTCTTCTTATGTTCCTTTATATATACATATATATTTATGTGTATGTACACTTATATACATGCACACGTATGTATTAATGGAAGGGATCTGGACTATTCTGTAAGGTGCATTAGTACATGTAATAGTAACAGCAGGTATTTGGTTTAGCACACAGATGTGCAGAAACTTTCTTCATCTTCACTGTAGGCAATCAGTCAAAAAATAAATGTATGGCAGGTGCACTGATATGGTAGATCATAAGGGTATTGTAAGAGCTGCTGTAGTGTTTCAGGATAGTGTTTCAGGCATGAAATAACCTTCATCTAATTTAGCCATATGCTTCCAAGCGTAACTGAGTAGAACAGCTCTGAAAAACTGCATTTTTTAGAACCAAGGATCTTCCTGGGAAATACAAAATAAGTATTGTTCAGACTGTTGATCAGATTTACAGTTACATGACTTTGGGCCATTCCACAACATCACAGACATAAAATTATCTGCAGAAAGATAGGAAGACAGGAGTCTTTGGACATATAATATTTATTCATTTTATCTATTGATACCTACCCGGGGGGGGGGGGGGGGGGGGGGGGGGGAAGTGTTTATGATCACTTTTGTTCTGTATTAACTACGCTATTCCACTGGCTCCTTGGAACACCAGGACATGGGAGTAAAACAGTGGCTGACAGACCTAGCTGCTGTCTGGTTTCTCCTCGTTTCTCATGTTTTTTGTAACAGCAGAGGCTCACAGTTTTACTCAACACAATGCAGTACGCACAGTGATTTACCCAGCTGCACCTGTCCGAAAGGCATGTAGAAAGCATCCAAAGGCTGAGACAGGCCATCTGAGAGCACAGAGGTGATCCCATACATACCAGTACTCCTGCAAATTAATTGTGAAAGTAAAGATGGCTTCCTTACTTCTCACGCCTAACTGTTCAAAGGAGAGATTCTGAACAGAGTTTGGCTGTGTCTAGTACTACTACATTTGCAGTGCAAGTAAAGCCATAGAAAGAAACAGAAGTTTCACTGGAAAATTAAGAAGTCTAAATTGGTGTCTATATATCTGTAGTAGGTGCTTAAACATAGCTTCAGCTGATACTAAAATGCACCTCATACACCTTTTGCTCTGTCTTGAAAAACTCCTGGGAAATTAAAGGTTGAGACAGACAAGGACAACCCATCTCCCTGATATGATTGGAGTCACTGGTTTCTCTGCTTCCAAAGGCAGCCTGATACCTGTAACCAAGGCCTGGTTCCCCTCTTTTTCCATGAGCTTATTAGGCTGTCGTCTTTTTTTCCGCCTTTTTTTTTTTTTTTTTTAGATTGCTTTATTAAAATAATTAGAAGAGAGCAAATTGGAAGGGAGTGGACTGTTTCCCACTTTTAGCTTGTATAGTCATTCCTGGGTCAAGTTCACAGGAAATGTCTAATTGCTAAGGGACCTTACTAGTCTCTGGTTAAATCTGTCATGACTCTGGACCACACAACTCCCGCTTACACCACTTCAAGACACCAGAAGTTGTGTACATACTGTAACAACAAATAGTCTTGATTATAACCGGTCAAAGACAGACACCAAATTGCTGCTCATTGCAGGGAGGATGATCACCAATGTGGGAATTTCCAGCCTGGAAATTATTTAGTCTTGATATGCCTATCTTTGCTTCATTACTCCCCACCTACCCCCTGGGCCTGGAGAATATATGTAGTAAAACTTGGATTTCAAGTCTAAATGACATTTTATATCATACGGGTATTTGGTATTAGTATATAACAGTTTGCTTCATTTCATTTACTCCCTGCAGGTAGCACAGAATTATCATGTACCACCAGCCTACATCTCAAACAGGACTCAGGATGGTATACGATGTCTGTATATGATGTTTCAGCAGATAGCGCAAGAACTCTTCATAGCAGATAACTGGAGAATAACGGACTCAGAGAGTTTGGTCTCAACTTTCTTTAGTCAGTTTATGAATTTATACAAAGATTTTAACTAAAAGCAAAATCTGGAAGTGAAGATGTAGCTCAATCTGAAGGTGATGGTGTAATTTAAAGAGGAAATTCAGTCATTAAGGTATAGCTTCCTGATGACTCATCTTTTTTCTGTTCTTATATTTAAGATGATATGTGTCAACCTATCATAAAATCCAGATTAATAAGATCCAAATTATATCAAGCTAGTATATATACTTTGTCTACTAGAATTTGGTGACAATCCTTGTTTTCATAAACTCATAATTTAAAGAAATGTCTTTTTTGTATTATATTTTTTCTAAATGCAGAACTTTGGGTGTAGAGTTTGAAACAGAGTAGGGATAAGCAGAAATTATTCAATTCAGTTGTTCCTCTTCAGAAACAGCCATTCATCTCTGATGTTCTTTTCATTCTCTCCACCTGGACCAATTCCACTTTCTGTAAATAAAGAAATAAGTAATATTTGCTAGGTTAGAAAGCAGCTGTCTCTAGAATTTGGAGGTTGGGGCACACATATGGGTTGAAGGAAATGTCCCTATGTCAGTGAATATTTAATTGGCTATGTAAAGTGAAATAAGTCCAAAACACATCAGGAGCCCATCTGCAGGATGGGAAAAAATCCAAAACAGGAAAATATTAATGAGGTACAAAATCTGCTTTCTACATTCTTTGCAATATGGCTGTTCCATAATGGCTTTTGAAGCTCACAGATGCTTATAAAAATAGCCACTTTCTGAACTTGGAACCTGAAAAGATCTTATTTTAGATATAATGGTTGCTTGCTTTAGAATTGGTAAGTTATGCACATGCAAAAAGGATGTCCTTCACAGTGTGTTTTCTATTTCCATCTCCTAACATTGTAAGCTGGAATAAAAGGTAAACATGACCACTTGAACAGTTTGAAATACTGCAACTTGCTTCAAACCTGCCCAGTCTATCACAGTCTTCATATTTATTGTTATCTGCACTTGAATGCAATCACTAGATAATTCACTAAAGCCGTCTTCTGTTCCCCTTAGATGTATGAATTGCAAAATGTAGTGTTGAGGGAACAATGCACAATCTGAGATTGCAAGTCTGGAGCTCCTGCCAGAAGATTTGCAGGACTTCACTGCCAATGCTATCTTGAGAGTGGGTGGATAAAATCACCAGTGAATCTTTCTTCCTTGCAAAAAAGTGTTACCTTGATGGTACTCAGTGGTGGAGATTTTACTCTTGACAGGAAGAAACGACATATTATGCTTCCAGGAAAACTGCTCACTCTCAGACTATCCTACCTACAAAAAGTCTTTTTGCTCAAAATGACATGTTTGGGGGTTTTTATTGAACACTATGACAGTTTGGAGTCACAGTATCTCTGGCTGCCAGGTTCAATTTAGGCACATGGTGTTACTACAAGATTTTTCAAACTGTTAGCCCTGTAATGCAGCATGAAGGCTACTGTCAGGCTGGATTCTTTCCCACTTGTACCTAATCATCCATAGCAGAGGCTCTACAGAGAGCTCAACTGCATGTTTGAGAAACCAGTCCTGTCTTGTAGCAAAGTGAAAGAACAAAACATACAGATAAACTCTGGGCATCACTTGTGTCTTCAGTTGCCACCCAAACAAGTTTTTGTGCATATACTCTGTCAAATGCTACAGTGTCTTAGCTGCCATATAACCAAGACACTTAAGCACAGAACATATAATGTTGGGTGCCTAGATAAGTAATTTTCTGTATTATCAAGGGGGAGAGATGGGTTTCTTGAGAAGTCAATTCAGAAGAGACTGCTATTCCACACCACCATTCAGAGAATCGCAGTCTAGTCTTCTAGGCTTTATAGTTAGGTACGTAAAGTGAGGCAGTGTGGAAATATTTTCCCCACTGGACATTGGGTACCACCCCCTGAGGTACTTCCATAACATAGAAACATATAAGCACTGCACAGGCAGAATTATTCCATGCTTGAAAAGTGTCTTTGAGTTAGTGGGATGCCCAGCCCTGCAAAAATACCTATTTCTCTACACCACATGTAGAAAACACCCAGGTGACTACCACAGATCAGAAGCCCAACTTTGCCATGGCTAAACTGAAATGAGATGAATCTCCTTAAAAGACGGCTGCTATGCAAGTCAAATCAGGTTGGCAGTCAGCTGAACATTCAGGGTAAGATCATGAAAAGCGTATTTTCCATATGGGAATTCCTATCTCCTTACAAATAACTACTGAAGTTTGGGTATAACTGTATGTTTATCAAGGAGATCTTGCATGCCTTGGATTTAAAATGATGCAAACCTTAGCAGGAAAGGAGCACTTTCTCTTCTGAAGAGAAATGAAACAATTTTAGGGCTAGTGCTCTTTAATGTTTTTATAAATGATCTGGACACAGGAATCAAATGTATATTAAGTTTGCCGACAATACTAAACTAGAAGGAGCTGTGGGCTCCCTCAAGAGAGGTCTTACAGAGTGTGCTGGGTTTGTGTGTGTCAGGGTTTTCATAGTGGGAGAGGGGGCTACAGAGGTGACTCCTGTGAGAAGCTGCTAGAAGCTCCTCCAGCTCCAAGTCAGACCTACCTCTGGCCAAGGCCGAGCCAGTTAGCGACAGTGGTTGTGTGTCTGTGATAACACATTTAAGAAGGGGAACGTGAGAGGAAGGAGAGTGGGGGAAATACCTCTGCAAACACTGAGGTCAGTGGAAGAAAGGAGGAGAAGGGGGAGTTGTGCTGGAGCAGAGCCTCCCCTGCAGCCCGTGATGAGAGGGCAGGCTGTGCCCCTGCAGCCCGTGGAGGCCCATGGTGGAGCAGATGCCCACCTGCCGCCCGTGGAGGAACCCTTGCCAGAGCAGGTGGCTGTGCCTGAAGAAGGCTGGAGCTCTCCCCGTGCTGGAGCAGACTATTGCTTGGAGGACTGCAGTCCGTGGAAGGGGCCCACACTGGAGCATTTAATGAAGAACTGCAGCCTGTGGGAGGGACTCACATGGGAGAAGTTCATAGAGGACTGTCTTCTGTGGGAAGGACCCCACACTAGAGCAGGGGAAGAGTTTGAGTAGCCCTCCCCTTGAGAAGGAAGGAGAGGCCGAAACAGTGGGTGATGAACTGACCTCACTCCCCATCCTCTGCCCCCCCTGCACTGCTGGGGAGGAGGAGGTAGAGAAATCTTGAGCAAAACTGAGCCTGGGAAGAAGTGAGGGGTGGAGGGAAGATGTTTCTAAGATGTGGTTATATTTTCTCACTGTCCTACTCTTTTTATTTGGTAAATTAGTGGTGCTGGTGTTGTTCAAGTTAAATAGATGTTCTTTTTTTCTTCCACAATCAAGTCTGTTGTGATCATAATTGATGGAGTCATCCCTTCCTGTCTTTGTCTTGATCTGTGAGTCTTTTGTTGTAATTTCTCCTCCCCATCCTACCCAGGAGACAGAGAGATCTGGATAGACTATAGAGCTGGGTAATCACCAACCATATGAAACTTAAGAGCAAGTGCTGAGTTGTCCACCTGGGACATGGTAATCCTGCTTATATGTACAAATTGGGGGCCAAGAGGCTGGAGAGCAGCCCCATGGAAAGAGATCTGAGGTTTTGGGTTGGTGGCAAGTTGAATATGCATCAACAGTGTGCCCTGGCAGCTAAAAGGGCCAATCATGCCCTGGGGTTCATCAGGCACAGCATAGCTAGCCGGTTGAGGGAGGTAGCAGTCCCACTGCACTGTACTGGTGCAGACCCACCTCAAGTACAGTGTGCAGTTTTGGGCACCTCAATACAAGAAGGACATCAAACTGTTAGTGTGTCCCAGAGGAGGGCAATCAAAATGGTGAAAGGTCTCAAGGGAAAGACTTACTTATGAGGAGCGGCTGAGGTCACTTGCTTTGTTCATCTTGGGGAAGGGAAGGCTGAGGGGTGATATTATTGCAGTCTACAACTTCCTCAAGAGGGGCAGGGGAGGGGGAGCTGCTGATCTCTTCTCTAGACACCAACAATAGGACAGAAGGAAATGGTATGAAGCTGTGTCAGGGGAAGCTCAGATTGGACATTAGGAAAAGGTTCTTCACCTTTTCCTAATGAGGGTGAGGGTGGTCGGTCACTGGAACAGGGTCCCCAGGGAAATGGTCATGACACCATACCTGTCAGAGTTCAAGGAGTGTCTGAACGATGCTCTTAGCCAAATGGTTTATTTTTAGGTAGTCCTGTGAGAAACAGGGAGTTGGATTTGATGATCCTTACGGGTCCCTTCCAACCTGAGATATTCCAAGATTTATAATTATATAAGAACATGTTCCTTCCTAGCTGGGAAGTTGAGGACAAGCTGTGTCTTCGTGGACTTGCTGGGTTCCAGCATGGAGGTGCTAGGAGAGGAATGGGAAACAAAGAAGGAGACAGGGCAAAGGCATGGGCTGCTTGGGTTTTCTTGCAAAGGTGGCATTCATCATACTTCCATGGACAAGAGGTACAAGACGTATCTCCAAAGGACTATCTCCTGCACAGCAGAGACTCCAAAGAAGTGGAGTCATAGAGGGCAAACTTCAGACTCCAAAACTAAGAGAAAACAAACTGAATGCAACCCTTCAATGCATAACTCCAGGACTGGCTGCAACACAGGAAGACAATTTTATCTCTGTATAGGAGCCTTAAGCTATGGCTTCATATTTATCTCCATGCTCCTTCTAACCCTAAAGATTTCCACGCCACTGTGCTTAAACAAGCGTTACACTCAACATTCAAGAACTGTGATAGGGTGAGTCCCCCTCATCCATGTTATGAAGAACTGCTTGGCAAGTAATCTCTATCACTAAATTCCTGATAAGCTGCCATACTTAGCCCAAGGACAAGAAACGGTACAGACATTTGCATATCAATTTTCTACCGATGGCTTTTACAATAGGAGCTAGAGTTGGGTAGCTGCAGCATACATTTATAAAGCTTACAGCTGTGTTCAGTGATAAGATAAGAAGTTCTTTTGTAGAGACCACAGCAAAAGCTTTGTCAGTGACTGAAATGACACTTTTATCTCATCATGAAAGATGCCCCTTCCAGTGGAAGTCTAGCTGGCATGACGTTATCATTTGAATTGGGGTTTTTTTCATGGAAATGAGAGGGAAGAATCTTGCTGATTTATGAAGTAGTCTGTCCTTTTTTATTATTATTTGTAACATTAAAAGAAAATTAATTGCAGCAGAAAGATTTTATATCCATCTATAAACTTGGTTATCAACATCCCAATATTATCCAATAAATAAATGAAACAAATAAATAACTCCAAAGCTAGAAATGGAATATTTAACATCATAGTGCCACGGTGGAAATGGTCTGGTTATGGCTGAGCAGAAACTTGCATTATAAAGCTATTTTTTGTTATTATTTTGATACTTCTAATTTTCTGAAGCAGAATTTTCCCAGGCTTTCTCTAAATCCACAGACACGTTTGGGTATTAGTTTATTAAAAGTGTGTGACCTGTTTCTCAGTTGCTTAATGCCAAAGACAAGGACTGAGAAATCACCTCATAACTGTATAGTCATCTATAACTGTATAAAACTGTATATAGTCATATAACATACAATAACTGTAAAGTCATATATTAGGGAAGGATTCTGTTGTTTTGATATACCATATAAATTTTTTCTCACCTAACTTTAATTAGACATCTACTTTAAGCTCATCATGTAGCTCTGTCACTAGTGACTGATAGACAGAGACCCTAAAGGACAACTCTTTTCACCGATTCTGACACCCATTTTCCATTCACTTTTGAAGTGTTGAGCTTAGATGAGCTGGTGACTTAATAGATAGTTTGAATTAAATGAGATTAATTCCACTCAGAATTTAAAGAATGGATTTGGTTTTAACTTTTGGGGGAAGGGCCCGGGACTTCTGTCTACATAGTCTGTTGAAGAGAAGGCAAAAAGTGATAAAGTCATAGTTTATATGGGCTCTTAGGGAATGTAACCTTTGATTATGTTTGCCTCAGCCTGTCAGTCAAGCATCTAATGGCTAGAGAGCGAAGCTGAGGTACAGTTTTTAATTGTGAGTAATCAAGGAATGGAATGACTTATCAAGGGTGATGATCAGTTCTTTATTATTGGGATTTTAAATTGAGTCCTAGGTGGAGGGAGGGTGTGTGTTTTTGGTTTGTGTTGGGGTTTTTTCATTATTTTGGGGGTTCTTTTTTTTAAACTGAAACAAGAATCAACTTAAGGAAGCCCTTCGGTCTTTTTATACTCTGTTCTAGGTTATATCAACCAGCATACCCCCCTCCTTTGAATTAACCATCAAGTTTATCTCACTCAGCTTTAGCAGCTTGAGGGTTGAGCAATCCATGTTATCTGTAGTCAATGGTGAGAAACAGATACTTCCAGATAGGCATTTTTAATTTAATTTTTGATATATACAGTGACTGCTAATGTGGGTGACTGGGCTGGTTGTCATGGATATGTGTGGAAACAATAATTCACATATGTAAGTTTTACAATGACAGGGGAGTTATAGAAATTTTAAAAGAAGTGGTGAGAGTCATTCCCAGAGTACCTTCACGTACTGGCAGACCAGCTAGACCCTTCTTCTGTGCTGCTTTCCAAGACCACATTCCCTTCATATTATTATAAAATTCTACGTATGATCAAAGAAACAAAACTTGCCTGTGATACTGCAAGGCAAATCATGACAAACTCAGTCAAATCCTATTAGTACAATACAGATTAAATTACTGCTGAAATCCACATGAGAAATGACTGAGGAAGGATTATGTGCAAAATGCAGTAGATTCTCCTGATACACAAATTATATATTTGGATTTTCTTATTCCTTGCAGTAAAGAGAACACCTGAAGCCTTTAGTCAAGTATAAAGACAGAGGTTATAAGAACCGTGAAAATTTTATTTTAAATGAGTTAAAGGTATTATTCACCTCCAGATTATTAAATATACTTTTCCTGAGTAAAAATTTAATATTGCAGGGTATGGTGCTAACTACTGTATAATACAAATAACAAGTAACAGCATGCCTCATAATTACACTCTTATATTGAGTAACAAGATAATATACCAGCTGTGCTCTTTTGCTGTGGTCCTCACACTGTAATTAATCTATGAATTAGAGATCAGACCAGACCTCTTGCCCTTGAATTTTAAAATCTTGCAGTTCTGTTCAGGTCACTAATACCTCACTGGGCCAGCTACTGAAATTTTATCCATAGGTATATAAAAAGAAAAAAAACTCCATCTTTGCAGCCTGTCCAACAGCATAGGTCTGTAGGGTACATATTTCAGAGCAGCCCTGCAGAGAGGGACTTGGGAGTAGTAGTGGATGGAAAACTGACTATGAGCTAGCAATGTGTGCCTGCAGTCCCGAAAGCCAACTGTATCCTGGGCTGCATCAAGTGGAGTGTGGCCAGCAGGTCAGGGGAGGTGATTCTCCCCATCTACTCCACTCTTATCAGACCCCACCTAGAGTACTGTGTTCAGCTCTGGGGCCCCCAGCATAAGAAGGACATGGACTCATTGGAACAAGTCCAGAGGAGGACCATGAAGATAATCAAAAGCACCTCCCTTATGAGGACAGGCTGAGAGAACTGGGTTGTTCAATCAGGAGAAGAGAAAGCTCTATGGAGACCTATAGTGGCCTTCCAGTACTTAAAGAGTGTCTACAGGAAAGATGGGGACGGACATTTTGTCAGGGAGTGTAATGATAGGACAAGGGGTAATGATATTAAATTGAAAGAGGGTAGATTTAGATTAGGTAAGAGAAAGAAATTCTTCACAGTGAGGGTGGTGAAACATTGGAACAGGTTGCCCAGAGAAGTTTTGGATGCTCTGGAAGTGTTCAAGGCCAGGATGGATGGGGTTTTGAGCAACCTGGTCTAACTAGATGGTCTTTAAGGTCCCTTCCAACTCAAACCATTCTATGATTTACTCTGACAGCAGAGAGAATTATTCTTCTCAAAAAGATGAGGTGAATATTATTGAGCCCTGGAGTTCACACCAGCCATCTATGGGAAATTTTGACTCTCCATTCCCTGCATGTGTGCTGCCTTATGTATAAAGCAACTGTAGTTCAACGTTGCATATCACTGGGATTTTATGTTGTATTTTTTTCTGTTCTCACATAATCAAAGTCCTATAGCCTTTGCTTCAGCTAAATTCCCAAAAATGGCTGTGTAAATTTTGTTAGGATAAGGGCAGCGAGATTGGCAAGCAATGGCACTGCACAGCAGACGTTTGACTAGTGTTTGAACAAAAATTGGAATTCCTTTTCTACCAGTTCTGATACTTTCTTCCATTTTAAATCAGGTCAAAAAGCGAAAGAGCAGAATAAGCTCTGAAAACAGATCTGAAATCTCTCTAGGCTGTTTTTTTTTCTGCATAAAAATTAAAGGTCCTGATGTTCCCAAATGGAAAGGTTTTATTTAAAATTAAGGTGACATTGAAGTACATCTGCCCAAGGAGCCACGGCACATGTTACAATTGCGGTTGTAATGCCTGAGATCCTCATTCTCCCCTTGGATGAGGCTACTTGTAAGATTATGAGGGCCCTATGTACTAAGATGAGACAGAGAGCTGATAAAAAGATTTACACTGTGTTTTAACCTCACAACAAAACATATAATTGAATGACATTTTTATTTTTGAGTATGATTGCTTTTGACTAAATTCAATATATCTGGGATGGGGTTTTTTTCTGAAGAAAATTAGGAAGGTAGAAAGGTGTAGCAAGGAAAGCCAGACTTCCTCTGGAAATTACTTATTTTGCTGAAACAGCATTATCTCTAAAAAAATCATTTCAGTGGAAAATTCAAAATATTCAGAATGACACAGATTTTTTTGATACTCCCTTTCCACAAAGAAATAAGATACTAATTAATTCCCAAGAGAATTGGATGGATTTGTTGTTTGTTTTGTTTTTAAAGGAGGATGTATATTCAGTCCCATTAGAATTGAAAGAACATCTCAGACCTGAGTAAAGATGCATTCAGAAAGATGTCAAGAGAAAAGCTTTTGCAGATCTAACCTCTTCAAGAGCTTTATACAGTCAGTGCTTTCAACCAATAGCTTTAATAAGAGTTGAATTTATACACAAATATTTAGAAAGCAAATAAATAAATAAGTGGGGGGGAGAAGAGAACTTCACAGCCTTCGGTATAATATGAACATAACATTACAGAAAACCATGCATCTGTTTTATAGTTGGTTTATATTCTTCTCTTGTGTGTGAATTTTATGCACATAAAAATTAACAACCTTTGACTACCCGCTTGTATTTATAACATCTGCAGTACCAACGGGTGCATTTCTAGTTTCTCTGTCTCAGGCTTGCTAAGCATCCTAATTTGGAAAGAAAATGCCAGATAACTCTCCAGGGGAACATTCACAATGTCAGTGTCTCTTGATTCCTAGACATCCTAATGTCACCAATGGGAAGTCTATAATGAAGGAAATCCCACTGGCAGTGAAGCAGGGTATAGATAGAAATGCCAGTCTTTGCTTTTTCTGTTTGAACCAATCAAGGTATAACTATCTACAGTCTGAGATTGGAGTAGTCTTTCTGCTTTGGGGTAAAGAACATATTTTGACTATGTAAATGAAAAAGACAATGGAAGAAGATGAGCTCAGGAAACTATATTCACATTATGACTGCTCCCCCAGTGGTCCTAATTAGAGCTGGCTGGATTCCCTCAGAGACCTGTTGCTTGTGACTACCTGGACAGTCAGGGCTCTCTACCCCAGTTGTTTCTCTGAGGACCCTGGAGTTCACCACTGTTTTACAGAAGGGAAAAAACAAACAAAAAAAAACAAACAAACAAACAAACAAACAAAAAAAACACAGAAAAAAAGCAAGACCTCCAGAGAACCACTGGTACAAATCCCCGAATTCAGCTACTGGGACTATTATTGTGATATTTTTAAGAGAGATTTAAAAAAGATAATTTTCTCTTCTGCTACAAATTGCTGCAGTGAAAATGTTCCAGGTGGTGTGCAGCTGGTTCAATTCAACTATTTCCATTTGCAGATAGATTCTCTAGCTGTGAGGAAGTTGCTAGTTGTTTTGCTGATAAATTCAAGATTTCTTTTGAGCCTGCTGTGCTGTGGGGGAGCAGGGGAGTATCTCCAGAGGGAAAATGAAAAGTTTTTGATGAGCTGCATCCAGTAATACAGTGAAACTGCATCTGCCTGGAATTGCCAGCATGTACTTTTGATGTTAACCCTTCCTCACCAAGAACAGGCAGAAGTGAGATAGCACATTATGATGAAAACCTGTTTTCATGGAAGTATTGGTGAGGAAAAGACTGCATCACAAACTTCATGTGAACATTGAGTCAGTTAAGCTGGGAAATCCTCTTCCCAGTCTGTGGGGAAAAGTCCTGTATACCCCAAAAGTACATTGTACAAACCAGAATATTTGATGAGGGTGTCTCTGAGACGGCTGTCAAGACTGGCTGTGCACAACCCTGTGCCTATAGCCAGGCACCGGGGAGAACACAGAGGCTGTCTGCAGAGAACAGAAGGTCTCAGAGCGCTCCAGAAGAAAAGCCAACCTGGAGGCAGACCTTCATGAACAATAAGAAAATAGCCAAGGCATCCATAAGACAGAGAAATATGAATCTGAGCAGAATTTCCTTCATGTTAGTCCTTATGTCAGCTGTGAAAACCCTGCAGTTCTACTTAGTTGTTACAGAAACTCTCCCCCACAACACCGATGGCTCCTTTGCAGATTTTACATTAGAGAAATAAGAACTATATTTCAGCTTGAAAATGTATTTTGCCAAGCAGGGGTTTCTGTTTGTTTATTTGTTTGTTTCAGCAAGATGAATAGCACCCAACTTGAAAAAAAAATAAAAAATAAAAAAAAGCGCCATAACTTTGTATATTTATTTTGTTCATGTTTGGTGCACTGTGGGGCGAGTTTACCTTGGCTAACCCATGCTTACAGGAAATGAAATAAAAACTGAATGGAGAGGAATATTTTCAAAATGAGCAAAGAAATAGACATTGCTCTTAGCAATCAATACTGGTTGTGTGCCTGTGGAAAGGAACTAGGGCTTAGTGTTACTGTGTTGCTTCTTGTCTTGGTCTGACTTACAGTTAGTAAGTTACAGGAAAAAATACTAAAGGAAAAAAGTAAAGGAAAGGCATTTTTCTCAGGAAGAATGGAAATGGCTTTTTATGTAGAAGTTAAATCTTCCCTATTATTAAAAAGCAAAGAGAAATGGCTGCCAAAGATACAGAGCTGACAGGTGATGTAAATTGTCAGTAGCTGAAGTCAGAGCCCACATATGCTTTCCAAGGGCACTGTCACTAAAAGCTTCAGTCTCATCTCACCTACCAAGCCAGTTATTCCCCTCCTCGCAGTTCCTCAACCAAATTGATCTCATTTTTTTCCTCTAGTTTTAGCCATGTTAATTTTAAGTTGGAGCAGGTCCTCCTACCTTTCACAGATGCAGGCTGTTGCAGAAGTGGAGAAGCTGTAGGGCTGGGAATGAGCGGTGAGGGGCTGGTGTGAGCAAAAGGTCGATATTTTGGGCTGGACACATCTACACTGGTTTAAAGTATTTGTCAAGCACAGCTTTACTTCCAAAGTCTTTCAGGCTTGGGCAGTGACTCTTAATTAGCCTGTGTTCCCTTCAGAATTCTCCAACAGTACAGGGCTCCTTTGAAGAGTCAGAAAGTTTTAAGGGGCAGTTTATCCTATGACAGAGATATAGAAATAGTTTTCTTTTTTTTTTTCCCCAATGTTGGGGAATTCAGGTTTTTCATTGCAACAGTGTTCTCCAGATAACATTAGAGCAGAGGTTTGTGTATAGGAACACTAGTTTCTGACTAGGCCTTACAGAATATTAAATGTGCTACTTTATAATAATCTTCAGAAAGCAGAAAACTGTTGGTAAGACAATACTTCATATTTTATAATGATCTTAGCAGCTAGCAAAATGTATACATTTATAAAATTACAAATCAGTTATCAAAAAGAACAATTATCAGAAAAAATGTGTTTTACAAAATAAATCTTTGGAAGGTTCTATTCAAATAACCTGATAGAAATTCCACACTCATTTTTCTATCAAAGTAAACAAGGTCAGACTCTACCTGGTATGGTTTGTGTTGCAGAATTCTGGGATTCCCCTTGAAAAAAACTTTTCCACTTCTACAGAAGTATTGCACACAATTACACAGCATAATAGCTCTGCTTTTGCGCTCACTGCATTTCTGAACCTGGCTGTTACAGATGTGTAAAGTTGCATTAACTAATGAGCAAGTTCGGTCACACCCATACAGCCATTTCACTGTAATTTTCATCTGTTGTCTTCAAGATGTTTTCTTTAGATTGAAAGATGCTGTATTCTGATCATCAATCCATTCAGCCAGCCAAAGTCTGCTTTCAGTCCAAAATCTGAAATGACTGAGCCATTTTTTCTAGTCCTTTGATATCAACTTGAGCTTCCTGACAACAAATTTGACAAGTCTAAAAGGAGTTGCTCTCTTTCAGAGAACTATCTGTCTTTTTACAATAATCTTCCCTTTGCATGCTAAACCAGGATTTGAGGGCTGTAGTCAGCAAAACGTAAAAGTACCTGCAGGGCAATCCAATGCCACTAAAATTTGTCTCTTGCCTTCAAGATATTTTGGAAATGACTTGCCACTCATATACAACGCAATATGAAAACCTGATAGCTCTGTGTTGCTCTTTCAGATCACAATATTCTGACTTCGACTTAACAAATGCTTCAGTAGCCTGTGATGAATACTAAAAGCAATGAACAAAAGTTCCTGAAGGCAGAATCCAGCATGTTGTTGAAAAGAATTACCATTAAACATGCCTCAGAGATTCATTTTTGTAAAACAAGAACTTGTACTAGTCTTTCCTGTATATACACCTATGCTTTTGAAAATGCATGCTGTCAGATTTTCTCACTCAGATGTAAAGTTGGTTAACTTTGCCAGACTGGAGTTGGCAACTCCAGCAATTTGCTCCATCCAGTGAAGCCAGGAAGTGTGAAAGCTGGGGAATTGTTTCCCCTTAAAGTATGTTTTCGACAATTCACATATGTGGTGTTCAAGATATGGGCAGAAGTCTGCTCTGCTTAGCTGAATATCAGAACTGGGCCTCCTGCCACCATCACATCTTCATAAACAGGTTTGGCTCAAGTTGTAGTACTGCTAAAATGGAGGAAAAGCAAACCTACTTTTTATGTCTTGTGAATCAATACCTGGCCCTGTGTCTCGCCTATACCACCCTAGGCTGCAACCTGTTTTAAGCATAGAGAAAAGCCATTAAAAAAATGCTAATTCCTTGATGGCAATTCTAATATGGCATTTTCTTCTTCATTTGGCTGCAGGCAGAACATCCAGTGAATGTCTTGAAATGGAAGGTTTTGCCAGTTCTACCACATGCTTCACACATTTTTGATGATTGTACCATACATATGTCAGAAATAACCACAAGGAATGCGAGTACCTCAGGCAATACAAGACAAGTTTTCAAGTGGATCTACGGTAGCTTTTGGAACAGAACCATTCTCCTAGCTGTGTGCCAGCTAGCAAAAATCCGTCCAATCCCTTCTCCCAAACAAGGGTTTTAATTACATCACACTGCAACAGATTCATCTGAAGTCTTTGAGAAGACACATGCTCCCATGCTTTAAATAAAAGGCTCAGCCCAGAGGCTGAAGCCTTATCGGAACTTATGTCTGGTGTAGACTGAGATACCAATTCCATACAATTTGGAAGAACTGACTTGATGTTTCAAAGATCTTCTCTTCTAGTAGCATGTCAGAGAAGAGAGTCCATTAAAATGAGTGTGCAGTTCTATGCACATTCTGCAATGAGGACCTTATTGTAGAGCTGCATTTTGGTATACAAAAAAAGATTTAAAACAGTCATTAAAAGTGTATTGAATCTAATTCTTTTTAGTACTAAATTCCAGGGAAGATCCTTCCAGGGAAACCATGTTTTCCAGAGAAATTAAAAATAAACAAACAGCCTTTTAAAGCAAAAATAATATTAAAACTGTGGGCTGACATGCAGGGTAGGATGTGGCACAGCTTTTACATTTGCCAGCAGAGCTAAGGCTCTCCCGTGCTTCACCTACAGTAGGCCCAAGTAAACTCATCTTTCCTTAACATGATTCTGACTGTGTTTTCATCCCCATCGCCTGAGAAATATAAGTAGTTTCTCTAAGAATAATAATTCTGAATTAAATTCAAGTGTGGACACAAACTAGGTTCCAGTTATACTTCCTTTCCATCTGTCTTCCCTGCCCCCCTCCATTTTGGAACTCCTAGGGTTGTGGTTGTTTTTTTGCAGTAGCCATCCTGTTGTTGATTCAACTTCATTTCTCTAGGACTCAGATCCTTCTGTAAGAACAGCTGCCTGCTCTTCCTGTTCCAGGATTTACCCCTTTTATTGCTTGAGTGAAGCTTGTCTTTATTGCAATCTATCCATTCTATTTATTTTATCTCTATGAACCCATTTGTAAAGATTTTTTGAATGTTAATGTTCTCTTCCAAAAATTTTGCAGCCCTTCTCAGCTCATTTACAAAATGTCACAGTCATGTTTTATAGTCCATTATACTGGTCACCAGTGAAACCTTTGAGCAGATCCTGAGATGGTTCACAGCAGAGCCCTGATCATCCTTCCTGACAGTGAACCATTAAAAATAGTGTCCACAGTTCATTGTATAGTTTTGCTCCCAACCTACAGGAGGATCTTCTAGGTCATGTTCATTAGCTTTTCTTTTAGGGTTGAGAATAAGGAGCTCTGTGTCCTGGTTTCATCTGGGAGAGTTAATTTTCTTCCTAGTAGCTGGTACAGTGCTGTGTTTTGGATTTAGTATGAAAATAATGTTGATAACACACTGATGTTTTAGTTGTTGTTAAGTAATGCTTATCCTAAATCGAGGATTTTTCAGTTTCCCATGCTCTGCAGCAAGTAGGTGTACAAGAAGCTGGAAGGGAACATGGCCAGGACAGCTGACCCAAACTAGCCAAAGGGATATTCCATACCACAGGACATCATGCTCGGTATATAAACTGGGGGAGTTGGCCAGGAGGTGCTGATCGCTGCTCAGGGACTGGCTGGGAATCAGTCAGCAGGTGGTGAGAAATTGCATTGTGCATCACTTGTCTTTCTTGGGGTTTAACTCTCTCTGTGTTATCTTCCTTTTCATTACTATTATTATTATTGTTGTTGTTATATTTTTTTTCTAGTATTAAACTATTGTTACTCCAACCTGTGAGTTTTACTTTTTTTTTGCTTTCCAATTCTCCTCCTCATCCCACCGGGGTGGGGGGAAAACTGAACAAGAGGCTGCATGGTGTTTAGTTGCCAGTTGGAGTTAAACCACAACACTCTGATATCCCAGTCCTTTTTGTTTTATGCTGATCTTGTGGCCATGATAAGCCTTCTTCACCTATATATGTCTCACCCATTATCAGAGAAATGTGGGCAAGGCTATTATCTCCTGTGCCTCACAGTTGTGTTGTAGGGCTTCACCACCTGAATATGGGATGCTCTGAAGAGAAAAACTTTAGCAGTAAGTGCTCCAAATTGATATGAGTCCTAGCGCAGAGCATCCATGAACATGATTCAACTTTCATTTCCTATGAAAGCTGAACTATTTAATTTCATTACTTCAGGGAATACCAGCAAGAAAACAAACACTAAAGAAATCCTTAAATCAAGGCAATATTCATCCCCTCCCTACCAGCCACAACTAAGTTCAATTGCTGAGTTTGCAGGAACTCTAAATGCTTTCCTTTGCCTCAAAACACCATTTCTTTATCAATTTCATCTCTCACAATTTTAAGATACTCCCTCTCAGTGTACTCTCAAACACCTTGCACTGGACTCCTCTGCCACCCTCTGTCTCTGGTTTAGAGCATAATTTCATGAATGACAAGAGATGACCTCTCTCTTGCTTCCTGTGTGGGCTGTTCTCAGCTGGCTTGTTCAGCACAGTTCTGGTTTTATTGCGTAGTGCTTCATCTTTATAGCTGTTATCAGACATTTATATCACTTTCGTCGTATGTTGGGTATTATTGGCAGAGGGTCCATTGTACAATGCATCAAACATATACTGCAATATTGCTTTTGGCAATGATTCTGGATTTTTTTTTTTTTTTTTTGGTTTAGCAATCAGGCTGCAGCACACATGATTTGTACTTGTTGCTTTGCATGGGCTTGGGACTCAAAATGCAGGAAGACAGCCATACTTTTCAAGACAGATGTATAGAATTACTCCTCAGTACTTCAGCCTTAGACTGGTATGACTCAGAATGGGATCAGATGTGTCATATAAACATCTGATCCTCCCAAAAAGTATCTGCTGTATAGATTACAGTTTTCATACACATGAGGAAACATTCTTTAAGTCCTTACCCTCCTGTAAATCAAGAACAAAACCACTGAAATTATACTTGCTCCTTTAGCACAGCTATCTTCTGCACAAAAGAAGTTGCTGTCCTGTTCCTTCCTGCTTCCTTTGCACCACCGAGGGTGAAGAGGTCATGTTGTACATAACACCACCCTGAATACCACAGGTACCTGAGAACACTTTCAGTACAAATTGGACTCCTTCCCCTCAAACCCAACTCTTCTCTTCTCTGTGGCAGAAAACCTTACCAGAGCCTTACACTGTGAAGCTGAAGGAAACCTAGTAGATAATGTGGCTAAACCTTCTGAACAAGGCATGGATTGTCCCCTACTTCCCCTCCACCACACAGTCTTACTGAGGCTTCCTTTAGACCAAAACAAACACCCTTGGCAAAGTCAAAGGCAGATGTTACTGTGTTAGTTTGTTCTAACAGTTAATCATCTTTGCTGCTGAAAACTCATGTTTTACTCCTAACTTGAATTTGATTGACATTAACAGCCTTACATTGGTTTTTATCATGTTTTTCTCTGACAGGTTAAGAAATATAATAATAACTTGAATATTTTCTTGTCATATTAGAATGTAGGTTGCCTCTTGGTGGTGTATGTAATGAGCAAAGGGATGTCCTTTCATCTCTCATTATAAGGCATTTCTCTATTCCTCAAAAGTTGTTGTCGCTATTCTCTGCATTGCTTCCAAGTTTTCAGAGATTCTTTAATGTATGAGCTACTATATGGCTATTTGTTTTTGAAAAACATTTTTTGCAACTCAAGCAATGTTTCACATTCACTGTCATAACCACCATCCTCATTGCTGCTGATTGAACACAATACTGTTAAGGAGCAGGTCATGAATTAGTTTGGAGACTTCATGCATCTAGGCTTTATGGACTGCCCAGAAACAGCAGGAGGGACAAGGATGTCCTGCCATAGGTCTCTAACATCTTCCTGTTCAAACAGGTCAGGCACACAGGAAGAAATGAGCCACTGATGCATTTCCACCTACTCTGAGCCTTTTCTTCATGAGGGAAAGAGTTTTGGATCCCTGCCCCATCTGGAAAGGAGATTATCTGCCATGCCTAAAGGGTAGAGTCATAAACCACCATCAGGAAAGATCAGTACCCACCTGAAATCACAGACAATAATGCCTGTTTTCCAGGTACTGCACTTTAGAAAAGGGGGATTGTATCAGCACAATTTAGCTTCACACATTTCATCACAAAAAGTGAATAAAGGCAATATATCTAAAATATTCTACTGAGTGGTGTTTCAAGCCATTCACTGTTGCTTTTTCCCTGCCTTTCCCCTGCTCCTTCTATTACTTTGCCTATTCTAAATTCTGGTTGCAAAGTCGTTGGGAGAGGTGCTTTTTATGGCTTTGTAGAGTAGCTAGCACAATAGATCTGTCTGATCTAAACAAGGTCTTTGAGTGATGCTGCAAGTCTCATGAATAGTGATTATTGCTTTCAACCACTAGAGAACTCAGCAGCTTTTGCAGAGAAGTTGACCTACTTAAACTGTATATCCAGGTAGTGCTTGCTTGCAGCATTTTATTAACTTGCTCTAACAAACAGTCAGAGAGAGAAATGTGGAGGATACCCAGTATCCTGCAGGTCAAGATGTGTAGCAAGAAATGAGACCCTGCAATTACAACACAGGTTTTGTACTGAGATGCATTGCTGAGAGCTTGAGACTATCCTTATGGGAGTTGAAGGATCAAACGTGAAGCACTAACACTGGATCTTGTGCCCAAGACAGTGACTGGTTTGATGGACTAAAATAGCTGGGAGATTAACTATTCAGAGCATGTATAATTTGTCAAACACTGTTAATGTGACCCAGATCTAGCATAGACCCACAGAGTCTGACAAGGATTTGGCTTCAGTTCAGTACTTCTCTGACCCTCTGTCATTCATTCCAAGAATTTCAGACTTTCAGTTCATCTTCAGGACCCTGGAAGGAGCTTCTGAGATTTCTGGAAAAATTATACAGTGGTCCAGATCTAGGTTTTTTAAAATGCTGATAAACAGCAGAACTACTTACAGTCTCTTAATCTGCTTTTCCATTCCTGAATTATATCAGAAGACATGGAAAAAAATCCATAAATAACAAGCAATAAAAAGGGAGATGCTAAAGAACTCCCTTTTATGAAGGAGTAAATTTTCAGAAAGGTAGAGGTAAAGAACAAGTAAGAAAAAGAATAGTCAAACACTTGCTTTCCTTCAAAACATAGAATATAGATTAATCATTCTTGTGCATATGTTATATAAACTCAATGGAAGAAATAAAAGAGACAGATGCCATACTGAAAAATAAACCACTACTGTGCTTATCAAAAGTGACAATACTCCTACAGAAAAATATCGCTGCTCTTCTGCAACAGTCATTAGACAGTGTTCCATAAGCAAAAATAATTGTCTTGATATTTAATGTCAACAATTTACCACCTCCTACAGAGATGTCAGCAAATATATACCTAATCCAAAACATTTTAAATATGAACACAAAAAGCCAAGTTAGGAAGAAAAATATTTAGCCAGATGAAATTTAATGGATAAAACACTGTCTTAGAAAATTGTTGAACCAGACAACTACATTTATACCTAAGGATGATATGGATGGGCTACATCTATCCTAGCAAATAAAATAGGGCAGGAAGACATGCTCATGGAAACAAAGGACATGACACCCTTAGTATTCATATCCCTACAATCTCTTCCTCTCTCAAACCAAGAAGGTCTCATCCACTCTACCTGTTGGGAACAATCCTTGGTTTGTGCTGTTTCCTGAGATGTGCCTTAACACTGCTTGGGAGAGTGTGAGTTCACAGGGTCAAAGATGGGCCTGGGAGTGTGATATCCATTAACAGCACAAATGTCCATGTGCAGATGTTCCTGGTCTGTTAAACTTAATAATTAAGGCCAGAGCTGGCCATCAACATCTGCATTGCTCTCCAGTAAAAACTGTGGGTGCAAAAGACATACAAGGATATAAGTGAAGGTCACATGTGAAAGCTATCTCAGTGGACTGCAGAGGTATAATGCAGGTGTCTACCTTTGTGCTTTAGTGTTCCCTTCATAGTCAAAGAGAAGGAGAAACGCTGTGGCCAAGTGGTCAGGTGGATAATGATCTTGATGTATCTATTTCTCTTTACAGATTACATAGGGATTCTAGACAACTAGCTCAGATATGTATGTGTGCACCTGAAGTTAGGTGACATGACTCCAACCCCAAGACATCAAAAATTAAAAATTTAGAAATGGGTATTTCTGATAGCTTGTTCCCAAAATATGGAAAAATCACGATTATGGGAAATTGGTTCTTGAGACCTTTAACCCAAAGCAAGATACCACAAACAATGTTAAGCAAGCTCATTCTAAAATAGCATAATGTCCCAAAGATACTGAGCCTTCTCCCTATCAAAAAGAGAATATGGCAGGCCATGAACATTTTGAGAGTAAATTTTTCACAAGGTAATAATAATTTCTGTCCTGGTTCAGCTAGGATAGGGTTAAGTTTCCCCAGCAAGGGGAGAGCCCGGGATCTCCAGCCGGGTTATTCATACCATGCTGACGTCAGGTCTGGGGCGGCAGCGCGGGAAGCTTTCCTTTGTGGCTCTGGTCATGGGGAGTACACATGGCAGGCTGGATGTGTTCGCTGAGGTATTTTGCTGTATATCTTTTGTCTTATTTACTGTTATTACTGTTTATTGTTGTTGTTATTGTTGTTGTTCAGATTGTTATTTATTACACTGTTGTATTAAATTTCTCCTTATTTCAACCCTGGGGTTTGTGCTCTATTTGTGTCTGAGGGTGGGGGAGGGACAACGGCAATGTGGTCTCTGGTCCCGGCAGAGCCCAAACCAGCACAGTTTCCTAAGTCCTCAGGATAAAAAAGAGAATATCTGCATGATTGATATGGAGCACATGTTTATGTGGGTCACACTTCTGTCCATGGAATGTCTGCAGATAACTATAAAGCAAGGTCAGGTTAGGATCTGCTGGTAACTGGGGCCACTGGTAAAAATTACATGGAACTACATGTAATTTAGCTGCAGATCTCATAGAATCATAGAATAATAGAATCATAGAATGGTTTGGGTTAGAAGGAACCTTAAAGATTATCTAGTTCCAACCCCCCTGCCATGGGTGAGACACCTTCCACTAGACCAGGTTGCTCAAAGCCCCGTCCAACCTGGCCTTGAACACTGCCAGGGAGGGGGCAGACACAATTTGTCTGGGTAACCTGTGCCAGTGTCTCACCACCCTCACAGTAAAGAATTTCTTCCTTCTATCTATTCTAAATCTACCCTCTTTCAGTTTAAAACCATTATCTCTCATGCTATCACTACACTCCCTGATCAAGAGTCCCTCCCCATCTTTCCTATAGACCCCCTTTAAGTACTGGAAGGCTGCTATAAAGTCTCCCTGGAGCCTTCTCCAGGCTGAACAACCCCAACTCTCTCAGTCTGTCTTCATGGGAGAGAACCTCCAGCCTTTTGATCATCTTCATGGCCTTCCTCTGGAAATGCTCAAGCAGGTCCGTGTCCTTACGTTGGGGATCCCAGAGCTGAACACAGCACTCTACGTGAGGTCTGACAAGAGCGGAGTAGAGGGGGAGAATCCCCTCCCTCGACCTGCTGGCCACACTCTTCTTGATGCAGCCCAGGAGATGGTTGGCTTTCTGGGTTGCAAGCACACATTGCTGGCTCATACTCAGTTTTTCATCCACCAACACCCCCAAGTCCTTCTCTGCAGGGCTGCTCTTGATCATTGCTCAATCACTCATCTGTGTGTATATTGCTAATAAAAAAGGGTAAAAGCAGACCTACAAGAATTCAGAGCAGATATCTGCGATAATGATTTTGGTTTCCTCACTTCTTTAGTGTCCAAAGTTTGGTTTTACAGGAGTGGGAATTTTAAAGTTTTTTTGCTCATTAGGAAAAACCTGAGAGATCAAACATGGAAAAATTTTTGCTTGTTTCTGAAAATCTTACTTCAGAGCTGTAAGTGAAAAGCCTCTCTTTTGTATAACAGGGCTCCTGTGTTTCCATAATGTGATAAAATGTCAAACCTCTCTTTCTATTTACAATAATTTGGCTTTATTAAATATGTGGTGATATGTCTGAGCATTTCTTTGTCTCATTTTTGTTACAGAAAAATGGAAAACCTTAATCAAGAGCAAGAGATGGAAAATACTAATGTCAGCAACAGTACAAGCTCAGCAGAAGGGGAGTTTTCTACCTTATAAATATGCAGCTAACATATTAATCACAAGGTAATGTAGCCTTTGGCCAGGATCCAAGGATGGAAGATGTATTACTTTAGCCAGTAGGGGACTGTCCACCTCCCCTGGCCATGAATGCTACAAAAAGATGCTGAGGGTGGTTCTAAGAGTATTAAAAGCAACATGGCTATAATAGATTTAAAATATTAACATGAACATCTGTAGCACCTACCCTGTCTTAAGAGTAAATATTATGGTTTACTTTCAGAAAGTGAATTAAAGTACTTGCTTATGTGCAGAGCATTCTTACAAAACAAAAATTATTAACTGTTGGGAACACAGTGATCTATTTTGCACACAGACAATAAAAGATGTGGAATATTTCCAGTAACACTGTAGCTTCCAGTGGACTTTGCGTTTTCTTTGACTTCAAACACTTTAAACACTGGTGATGGAAGGACAGGCTCTGCTCTTCTTTTAAAGAAATATATCAGAATAAATAGAACTGCTTTGGATTTGCCCCAGATTCAGTTAAAGCAGGATCTGGTTCATGAAGTTCATTATGGTCAGTTGTACAAGTTAAAATGAGGCTTCAGGAAGATCTCTCTATTTTCTTCTATTTTATTATAAAATTATATAAGATTGAAAAAAGATACAGCTAGGTTTTCATTAGGGACTACAGATTTTAATAGAAAGGTTGTGTTGTTCATTTGTATGTTTTAGAATCCCATATTCAACTCCAATCAATTTTAACTAAATTGTAATTGCTTTTTAGGTTTTGCTAAGCAACAAAACAAAACCAATAATGATCTAAAAGTTATTCAGGCTTAGACTTCTACTGAGGTTAATACCCATTTTCCTCAAGAGACAACAAGGACAGTGGGAGAAAGACAAACCTGTGTCTCTGCAGCCCTACAGTTTTTCAGCTTCTGATTAAAATTACTTTTAGACCTTGTTTGAAGAAACTGAAGGATGAAAATCTACTTATTACCAGCCAGTGACTTCCCTAAGCTCTTCTTTCTGCTTCTGCACAGGGAAAGGCCTGTGGTAGACTCTGGCTTCCTTAAGAGCAGACTTTCTGCTGTTCAGAAAACCAGACACTTATAGGATACACTCTTGAATCATGCAAGGTGTTGGAGGCAAGAGGAGAATTTTGTTCTCAGATACGGACACTAGTCTCTCCTGTTCTGCTTATTTGTGATGACTGCCACCCAGACCTGGAGGAAGGGAGGGAGGGATAAATCCTACAGAGCCCTTGGCCAGTTGCTTCAGTTGAGGACAGTAGTTATGCATATCCTGTTAACTGTGGCATCTATCCCAGGAACTGCCTACTGGAGCGTTACAGAAAATTTAGAGTCAAACGTTTTAAATATATTGATCAGATTTGGCTCTAAAACTCTTTTGAAATGGATCTGGATGGCAATGTGATGTGACACCATCTGGGTTTTTCTCCTGTTTGGACATAGAGTGGGTGGATGCTTTGGCATTAACAAAATAAGAATGTTATCAGAGCAGTCCATGTTGACACATTCCCAGTGAAGCTGGTGCCAAATCTCTCTGGGTGAAATCCTGGCCCTCTTGACATCAACAGGAACTTTGCCATCAGCTTCGGGATGGCACACATTTTCCTTCTATTCTGAGTTAGCATAAGATCAAGCTTCCGATCTGGAATAATCTCAGAAGACAGAAGCAACAAGGAATGGATCATGATACAGCTTTTTATATGGTCTTCTGGCACAGATAAGACAGCAAGGAGCACTATTCTCTAAAACCATACAAATGTAAAACACTTATTTGAAATAAGCTTATTTTATAGTTTTTCTGCCAATCAATTCATTGCTGAAATTGAAAACAATTGAAAACAGCCATAACTAGCTGAAATGTAAATGTTTGGGTTAAAGTCCTTTTTAACATTGGGACTGGTAAGCCAACAAAACAAAAGAATAAAAGAACAAAATGGCATGACTGGTGACGGAGTAATCTCCAAAAAAGATGAAACCAACAAATACTACAGTGTGTTTGATTTCTACAGTTACATTTTCTATTTACTTTGGCTATAGTCACTTAGCACCAATGAACTTGTGACAGAGAAACAGTGATGACTAATGGATGCTATGGCAGGTGCTATACATTTGAACTTTCCAGACATCAGGCAATAATTGTTCAAATAGAGCTGTGGAAAATATGATAAAAAAGAAAATCTGGAAGGTCCAAAGGTCTTATATTAGAAGAAAAACACCAAAAAAAAAAAAAACCACAGAAAAAAAGAAGATTCATGTGGCTTTCATTCTGGTAATAAAGCTGCAGATGTGGACTCTGAATACATCAACAGCTAATTAGCCACATCATGGTGTGCAAATCATGTGCTGCAAAGTAATGAATGACAAATCTCTTGCTGTATCATGGGAGCTGTGAAAAGTATATATAGCTTGAGAGGGAATACCAGATCTGCATTCCTTAGTGACTCTTATAGCCATTAAGAACGCATTATTAATGCAAGCACAAAAGCAAGGAAAAAAAAAAAAAAAAAAAAAATATGGAATATTCCTGTTTGGGGGGAGGCAAGAAACCATCCTTGTGTGCCTCTTGCCACACATGGCCTGTAAGCATGAAAAGGGTGATAACAGTTGGGAGGCGTGGCAGAGGCATTGAATTTTTCAAGTCCTCTGAAAGGTCCAGTTGCTTGGATTTTGGAGGGTGTTCACTCATGACTATCCACAGAATGCTACCACTTGTCTCGTGAGGATTTGGCTGCCTTTTCAGAAAAGAGCCTCAGTCAGAAAGCAGAGATTAAATGGGCCTGGTGTAAACTGAATAAATTTTTTTTAAAGTTTTCACTGGGGAAAGGCAGAATTAAAACAGAGAGCTGCTGTTTTAGAGGTGATACAGGAAGAACACTGCACATGAAATTTGTAAAAGTTTTTTAGCAGCAACTTGGCTAAAGAAATTGGATAAATAAATTCAGTGTTTTGTTTTCAGCATGGATCAGGTAGGTAATCTCTCTCTCCAGCAGATTCAACTTTTCAGAAAAAGAAGAGTCCTAACTATAGTCACCACAATACAGATATGTACTTCCATAGGTTGTTTACTTTGCCAGTGAAACTTCTGTCTCTCCTAAGAGACCTCTAATACATTGCATTATTGAAAAGAGATGTTTTCCTCTGCAGGATGATGTGTTAATGTATAGAATCTTCAACAAAATAAAAACCACAAATCTAACTACCTCCTTTCATAGAAGAGCAATCTGATGGCTTGAAAGAAAATGTGATTTTTCTGTGTCTTAAAATACTGTAGGACTGTAAACTTTACTGATATTTCTGAAGCCATAAAGAATAAATATAATATGATGATAAATAATTTGCAGGCTAAAAATATCTTTTTATTATCAAGTACTTGCAGAGAGGAAGAACCTTAATGGATATATTCTTTTATCAATTCATTATTATTATTTCTGCTCTTGTTTTTATTGCCGTTACTGCTGTGTTGTTATTCCTGTGTCTATTTTAAACCACACTCAGGACTGAGGTTTCACTGTAATTTGTATAAGTGATCCATAAAATCTACATATTATATTACTGTTACTGCAATACATTAGAGTTTGCATGAAGGGGAAGGCTTTTTGCAGTGAATGTTTTCTCAAAGGATTATGGAAGAGATCCCAGAAATAATGTGTGCATAAATCTCCTGCTCCCATGGCACAGCTCTGTGGCTGCACAGGGTCCATGTGGGACAGCTTGCTGGGCATCACTTTCTTCCAAAGTTTTTCAGTCATTAAAAACGCTGTGTTTATTGCACACTTGCAGTAAGGTGGAAAAACAGAAATCTGACCTTCCTGTCTGTCTGAGGACACACCAAGATATTAATGCCTGGGATTTGAGTAAAAGAAGGCTCTTCTCAAGGGCTTAACTCTTTTTTTGTACTGGCCATGAAATCCTCTGTCATCAAGACATGTCTTCCAACATGGGTTGCTGCCACACACAGCTGAGTCCTGCTGTCTCAGTCTAGGCTGGTCAGTGTGTGCTGTGCCTCCTGCTTGAGGGGTGTGTGCAAATTCATTTGGTGTTGTAGTTAAAACGCATTTGAGCAGGGGAAAGGTAGGACTGTGCCTGTCCTTGCCAGGACCAATATGGGGTCAAGATACAGCTTGGACAGCTATGTGGAAGGGAAGGAGCTCACAGAGACTCAGTGCAGGCAACCACTTCAATGTTAATTACTCATCCAAAAGGATTAAGATAGAGAACTTCTTCCATGAACTGATTTCTCTCTATGAGAGTCAGACCAGACCAAAGCAAAACTAATCAAACCAAACCAAACCAAACCAAACCACCTGGCTCTTACCTTGCTGCCAAACCTTTGATGGCAGTGCACTGAGCATGTTACATTCTCTGGTGGGAGGCTACAGAACAACCAAATTCCTTTGGCTCAGGGGTAGGTCAAGGCCATGGCAGTGTTACAGCCCCTCAGTCTCCATGGCAAGAAAAATAAGGAGGGAAAAAAACAGATTTGTTCTAAAACATCATGGTTCTGATGCCAATATTTCATATGGGAGCATATAGTAAGGTCAGTTTTATTTAATGTATCGCTCACTCTTAGGTCATATAAAAGCCGTTACACCTAAGTGATATAAAAGCCTCAGATCCCTATTAATCCTCATGAACACTTCTGGGTCAGGTGAATAACATTTCTAGCTCCTAGGTGAAAAAGCTATAGTATGGAGGTTAAACCCTAACCATAAAGACAGAGTGAGGAAAGATTAAAACTGCAGGGACTTTGCCAGCCTGCCCATCTTTTTGAAGTCCAGAATCCCTGGGCTACCTACTACCATGAATCTAAATGTCTGCAGTATTGGTTTAGATCCAAAGGGCAGAAAATGAATCCTCACTCCCTGTATGATGTTTCTGAATGAGAATCTCTCTCTGTTTTATTTCCAAGCTGGTATGGAGGCCTGTGTGGCGCTTTCTACAGTTACCTACTTCACCCATATTTCCTTTCCCTCTGTGTGCATTAAAAGGCTGGCAGAAAACCCTGAGAAAAACTGAAAAATCCTTGCTGGATTGCCAAGGCTGGAGATCAGCCCACCCTGGAGGTGAATTCCACCTGCAGCTGCTGAGCTGTGCATAGAGGCAGGACATGTCCTGCCACGGCCATGCAAACCTGGGCTCACCTTATTTCAAAGCATGGTGGAGAGTATATGGTTCTCTCCAAGCACAAACCCATGCATGATCACAAAAGGAGCTGTTGCTGCTTTCTTGGGGGACCAGGTACAGAAAGGAAACAAAAAAATGGAGGAAGGACAAGAATTGTCCATACAAGTTATTTAACACGCTCTTCACAGCTTCAGCAAATTCGCGTTGAAGTAAGGAACACAGACGTGTTTCCCGACAAATGCAGAGAAAATATTTAGAGCTCAGCCCAGTGTCCAGCTGGTACATTGGAATGTTTGACAGACATCACTGTCACATCCTTCTGGTTTCATTGTGAGGCCTTGGCAATGCTGTCATTGTTTGAAATACTGCCTTTGTCCTAAAAAAAAAAAAAAAAAGACCCTAAAAAATGACAGTCCCTACTCCAGCCATCATTAAAGATGTTTCATTTTTCAGTTCCTTGGACACTATCCCCAGAGCAGATATCAAAAGCTCTGTTTGCAGCTACAACCCCACTCTTTCCAGGTCCTCAACTCACCTTTCTGTTCCCCTCCTCCTCACCAGGTCTCTTCCAGTATCTTTCCCTCCTGGATGTCCAGACAATTTCTGACAGGCAAGAAATACCGGGAGATCCATTCTGAATGATGAAACTCTGCTGACCTGGGAGCACTCACCTCAACCAGTAACACAGAAAGTGTTCAGGAAAATACCCACAAATCCACTGCTGGCAATCTGGGTCATCCTACAAACACAGCATTCACTCTTCACAAAGATGGTATGTTGGCTCTGATCCTTACCAGGCCCAGAGGCAAAGAAACATGATCAACAACGATGAAAAGCTGTTAATTAAACATATCAGCTAAAGGTTGATCAGAAAGGCTTGTTTTCACTTGGGAGCCAGTCACCAGGAGCCAGAACTCCATGGACCTGTCTCTTACTCTCTGTTTTTCTCCCATGTGAAGATAAACAAGTCTATAACATTCAGAGATAAAGTTTTGCTCTGTTTGAAACCCGACTAGACCAGACATGGGAAATAGTTGCCAGTGACACCTGAATTGCAGTGACTTCTGAGAAAAAAACATGATCTGAGAAAGAGCTGACAGCGGATGGAGGGAAGGGTGAAGAATCCCCATCCTAGTATTTGCTGGCAGTTGAAAAGGCAGCAGACGTCTTCATAAAACAGCTTTCCCCCTCCTGGGTTGACACAGTGCTGTCGAATCCAAAGGGCACAAACGCTGACTGCACTGCCTGACATGCTTCAGCAGGGAGAAATGTTGCAGCCTGTGTTTGGCAGGGTGATTTGCTGTCAGAGAATTTCATAGCCTTGAGGTGCAATTATCAAAAGCTCTGGTGCCTGCTGTGTTCAATCTGTGTTTAGGTAGAGTTGATAGGCGGGTACTCGAGGGGTACCCAGCAAGAGGCAGGAGGGTGAGAGTGTGTGGCAAACATCCTGCCCAATGCAGAGGGAGCAATGTCAGCAGCGGGATGCAGACATGGTGCAGGGGCCATGGAGCAGGCAGGGGAAGTGGTAGCTCAGGTTTGGCCCAGATAGCTGCTAAACCTCACCACCTGTATGTGGGGCTGGGAGAGAGGGACTAAACATGAACATATGCAAAAAGGCTAGCCTGAAGATAAAAGAGGAATGGGAGAGCAGAATGGGGACTGTTGGCCTTCCAAGGGAAGGGGCTTTTGTCTTATTCAAAGGGATTTGATCCTCTGGTGGAAAGCAGATAACGGCCCTGCAAGGTGTCCCATGGGTGCTATGCACATGGAGCCAGTTGTCAGCCCATCCATCCCAGCTGCAGGGCTTGGCCTGCTGCCCACCAACAGAGTGAAGAGGCTTTAAAGTGAGAGCTGGAGCTGTGCTTGTCCTAAACCGGGATATCACTGGGTTGTAATCACAACACGAGGCTTGTCAAAGTGTCTTTATTTTAAGCTAGTCAGATACAGCTGATCCACTAAGGTCCTACCAACTACCTTGGCCTTTTACAGGTGTAAGGACTACCAGGAAGATATGAAGACAATGCAGTTTACTTTGCTGTAAAGCTACAGTGAGACTTAGCTTTATTTTACACACTGCAAGGGGTCCTCATGATAAAGCTAATTGCGCTCTGTGCTGTGTTCAAGTTCCGTTGCACACAATCCTAGGATCATTTAAAAGCACTCAGCAAATAACATACCAGAATATGTGTCATATATTTTTTTAACCTGAGAGTCTGGAAAATAAATGCAAAATCAAAATTTTAAAAATCATTTAGTTCAGTATTCTTGCTTATGAAACCTCAGTAGAATATTTTTCTCTGTAGTCTAAAAACATAAGAACAGCTGATTATCTTTTTTTCAGACTTCCTTTGCTGAAAAATTCCTGCACTGATGAGTGATGTTGCTAAATATAAAAGTGGATCTCTACAGTGGCCACATTAACAGATTGCTAAGTATTATGAGTCAAAAGTGTCTGTGCAGAGCTGCAAAGAGCAGAAGACAATGAAAACTTTGGAATCAGATAGAGGTGACCAGCAGGACCATGAGTCAGTAGTCACAGTACACGGAGTCAGAGCCAACACAATCTGGAGGAACCAAAACAAACACTGCAGTATTTTTGGAAGGGGAAGGCTGGCAAGCATAGCTTTACCTGGGCAAGATGAAATGCAGCAGATGGGAATATCCTGAGCAGGAGAGAAACTCAAAGGTGGGAAATTAAGCCTCATGGTCTTTGGCAGTCAACCAGGAAGTTGAGAAAACTCAACTGAAACTGTATGACAACAGCAGCAGCTTCCCCCCACAACACGCATACTCTGAAGTCATGCCCTGAGCCAATGCAGCAGTGTGCAGAGATCAAGGGGCCAGACTCAATGGACCGGTAGCTGCGTGTTGCTCACAGAACTTGCTGGGAGACATGGCGGGCAGCCATCCCTTGGCACTGGAAAGCTTCTTCCTACAGGGAGCCCTGATCACTGTGATACAATAAGGAAGTCAGAGTCGAAAAACGAGAGTCATGGGAGAGACTTTTATTTTTTCCAAAACTTTAACCATCTACCCACATTGCCAGCAGTTAGGCAGAATGATCCTTGCACAGCTGTCTCTGGTTGCTTGCAGGGCAAAACTGTTGTTTTAGAGAGGCCAAATTTTGTCTTATGGCTTCTGCAAAGGCTAGAAGTGGATGAATGCTATTGGCCATTATCTCAGCTGGCTTCCTCAGTAAAGATAGGCCGAGTCTACCTTGAAAGCTCTGTTGAGAACAGGGAGGGGAGAGTAATAGAACTGGGGAAGCCGTGAGAGTTAAGGGATGAGCAGGGAAGGTAGCTGAATCAGATATCCAAAACCAGGGACCCTGGGAAGGGAAGATGATCAGAGCAGTGTCCATTCACCCTGGTGGGCGTCCAAAGCATCCAAGGAGATAGTCAGCTTTGCCCAGCATGGCTTTCTGCAGAGAAATGGCAGTGTTAATGAAAGCAAACAGTCACCAAAGTTACTAGGATGGACTCCCTGATCCCCTGCATCCACCTTGCATCGGTTTCCTCCCCTTGCTGTGAGTTGAGGAAAAGGAACTCAGTCAAAATTACTGTGGAGAGCAAATCAAGAAGACGGTAGAACAAACTGACTGAGGGAAGGAAAGTTATTAAAATGCAAATCAATGTAGATAAGTCAGGGTCAAGGGGAATCTGAGTTTAATTCATTTAACAGAGTGGAGATGTGAGGATCAGATCTGACAAGAATTTTAACAGAGAGATAATGCCTATGTGAGTGTTATGTGTGTTTGATTGCTTCAAAATGGCAACAGGGACAGTGGAAGAATATATATCCCTGTGGGCTATAACATCTGCTAAAATTACTTTCTCAGCACCTTTGAGTGCCCACTCCTGCACACGCATGTATTCTCCCAGCCCATCCAGCACCCCAGTTCACATCATCGGAAAATTACCCAGCAGATTTTTTAAGAGGAAGGTTTATTGTAACTACTTCCAGTTAAGAGCACTTAAGCTGCATTTATTTGCCAAGTAGTGTTGACTTCCTGATTTTTGTGTGAAAGAGTTTTTATTTCAAAGGCAAGCCATAAAAGTAGATTCCCTGGTCTCTCTTCTCAGCAGCACAAGCAATAACAGCACTCCAAATCTGTCATAGACTGAGGTGAGGATATTTCTTCTGAAAAACTCTTGTTAAAATTTTGGCAGCACAAGTCTTCTTTAACATTGATTCTAAACAAAAGAAGACACAGACATGAGAAGATTAAAAGATGGAAAACAGAAGCATATTTTGATTTCCCAAAGAACACAATATATGCAAGAATTGTGTTTGTGGAAGATTGGCAGGACAAGGATTTGTCGAACTGGGAGCAGCTGTCATAGCAACCACATCCAGGCAGAGAACTGGTGTCAAGTCAGACATCACCTGGAAGGAAATTTTCCTGCTCAGAGGAACATTGTTAAAGAAGGAATACTTTGGAAGCTGTTGGTTAAGGCACTTTCAGAAAACCTGGAGGATGCAGGTGAATATATATCTGCTGGAAGTCCCTATCAGAAAGCAGTGATGCTTCATGGGAAGGGCAACAGTTTGAGACAGAGGCCTGGCTCATAGACTTGGTTCTGCCTTTGGCTTGCACAGGCAGCTCTCAGAAAGACTATATGAACACCTGCCTCATTTTTCCTACCTCTCAAATGGGGAGAACCATTCACTACCTTTGCAAAGTCCATAGAGACCTGTCAATGGAAAAATGCTTTACATGCTGACATGAGCACCAGGAAGGATGCTCAGGCTTCATTAATGACTCTGGTTTCCTAGAATATGCATAGACAGGCATATCTTCATCAAGCTCCTTTGCCTCCCTTGTGGGGTGGCTTTTGTATGGTCCCACAAGTGTAGTGATGCTAAGAGTTGCTCAACAGTGACTGCAAAGTAAGTTGCCTTGCTTCACATTCTCTGTTCTCCAATGGTACAGGGCATTTCTGGAGACCTGGCAGAGCTGCTTTCAGCATGGAATCCCTGGGCTAAGTGAGATTGAAGAAAAGCCATGAGCTGGACACCACTCCCCAGCACCGATCTGCACCAAACCCACCAGAGTCCCATCACCTGGAAAGAAGAAGGTCAGGAGCTGCGTGGCTCTGGTGACACATGCCATAGTGAAGCTTTCCTGATTGTGCTCACCAGGTGGGGGACAGAACTTGCTGAGCACAGCTGGCTACCCTAAGAAAAAAACCAGCCCTGAATCAGCCTCCCTCTCTAGCTCCAGCCATGCAAGATCCTACATTTGTGCACACTGCCATGACTATGCTTGCAGTAGTGTGTAGATCCTGATACTGCTTCAAGTTGTATCAGCCTGTGCTCACTTTCACTCTGCATACTCTGGTCCTCTTGCTATGCCAAACGAGAAATACATATCTGAATGGTGCTTTGTCCAGGCTAGTTTGTCTCACTCCTCAGAGTGCACATGCCCAAGGCCATGAGTCACTGTTCAGAGGTGTCTCAGTATTGTTCATTTAGTGAATTTAATTTAGCATACCTGAGTGTATAAGATATGAGAAATCTGGTTTTTTCCCTTTAAGTTTAGCCCTTTCAAACTGAGAACAAAAATGTTGTCGTTGTGCTGAACTGTATGATGCTAAAGAATAAGTGGGTACTTTGTCACCAGCAATAACACTGCAGAAGGCAGTCTAATTTTCTTCTTGCCTCCCTCAGGTTGCTCCTCCATTGCTAACGCTTCCCAGTGTGTCCCTTCATCATGTGCAGCTATTTTTAGATGCCTCTTCTCCACAGGCAGTTGATCCACAAATCCAACAAAGCTATGGAGTCTCCTAGTGTTACGGAGATTTTTGAAGGTTTAGTCCTGAACTGAGATCAGAGGACAGTTGAGAATTCCTTGACTTTTTTCATGAGGCATGGCTCACAAGAGGGATCCCATGCTGTGCCTGTAATCCAAAACCTCCTTAAGAAACCTGAAGTTCTGTCAAGTCTCAGAAAAGAAACATCCTTAGACCTAAGGAATAATAATGCCATTGGGGCCCATCATTTTAAAGCCAGATCTCATACTCTGTGCAAAACCAGTACATTTCTACTGGATTCTGATTTTAATATTGGTAAAGTCATCAGATGCATCCTTGAAAAGCAGTAGCATGTTTAGCATGTTTGCGGCAATCTTCTGTTTCCCTTATATTAATTTTTGATACAGAAGTGTACTAAGAAGCCAAGAGATACAAGGGAATGCTTACAATGTGAGAAAGTCATTACGATATCCTTCAGCTACTTGAGGTGACATTGTTTTCCTAAAAACCAAATTGCTTATCACAGACTCCATTACTCAGGAGACAGTAAACAGTTTCCACAATGCATGCCTCTTAGGCACTAAAAAGATCTTCAGCAAATTTGTCAACGTCACTTGATTTTTTGGGGGGAACTTTTTAGTGCAAATGAGTCTAACTTCACAGAACATACTGAGCAGCATAGGTGTGTTTCTTTTTCCTTTTTTAACCCATTAAGAAAACACAGGTGGCTATAGGTACTGGTGTGGATTCAGAAAATTGAATTAGTAAGGAGATTGGTGAGGGTGCAAACGGGTGCGAAGGTAGAGGTAAGTAAACTGGAATAAAATAGTGCTAATATGGAAAATGTTACATCCTTCTGGAGGATGACCTCTTTTTGCTGTGTCTGCTGGTACTCAGAGTGGCTGGGGTGGCAGTCAGGGTTCAAGTCTATCGCCTTAACAGCTTAGCTGCTGGCACTGTCAGAAATGATGTCCAAGATGTGCACAAAAGTTCTCAACCACTTCTTTTTATTTGCTCATATCATATATGCCATGGTTCAATGGTCTACAGCCATCAAGTGCCAGGTACTTGGCCTCTCTTCAAGCCCATGATGTAAAGAGTAAAAAGATCTCTAATTTACCACTGTTTCTGAGATTTCTCTCCATCCACAGCATTGCAGCTAGTTAAAGCATCACTACAAGGTCAGAACAAGGGAGCAATATCTGTGCTACCTAAACCACTGGACAGCTTAGAACCACCTGCTCCAGAAACTGGGTTCTGAATTGCTGTATATCTTGAGCAATGCAGTTAAGGACTGTTAGCCCCTTTAGTCTGCATTGCTATGAAAGGAAATAAATGCTCACATTGACTGAAATGGCTCCAAGCAGCTCAGGACATTTTATAATTGTGCTGAAGGCAGCTCTGAATGGTCCTGCTGTCTTAACAGCAATGAAAAAGGAACAGCATGCTTTGCTGCTAAGTACATTTACTTCTTGACTGTTGAAATCATCTGTCTGAACAAGGCTCAGGTAGCAATGTTTCCTAATTATGAAGGTCAGTGAAGTACCCTGCACTGAGTGCTGCATTCACGGGAGTTTTACTGTGGCTGCCAAAGGAAACTGCGTATGAACTAGACTGCTGAGTCTTTTGTAGAAAATGTTTGCCTGTTTCAAAAATACAGTCCTGAAATGTCCACACATGGAGTGAGAATATTTACCAGTGAATACGACGGCCTCCACCAGGACGATCAGTGTCTTGTAGGAGTGGAAATCAGGGAAGAAGGGAAGAAGGGAGAAGCAAGAGGCTTAATAAACATTTAATTAGACCTCAATCTTGCTAATATGGGGTAAGCTGGAGACAAAACCAGCTCCATTGCCTGGAACAGAAGTTACTGAAAAATCTATCAACAATCACCTTCTGCTTACGTACATAAGTCTTCTCACGCAGCGTTGGGAATTTTAATACCAATTATTTTCATTCAAGTGTGTTATCTATATTGCTTAAAAACAAGTTTTCAGCTTATCTTATTTGCAGACCGCTATCCTTTTCAGCAGTTTCTACCTAGTCATCTCATAGGTCTCTCCGATAGCTTGTTTGACAGCTGCAAGTTAAGCATAGCTACACTGCAGGCCACAGGCCACACAAAATCAGCTCCTGAAAAGGTGTGCTTCAGTGATCTGACATCATTAACTAAAATCTCTTTCAGATTCCCCTTGAGAGACAGACTAGCCCAGAAAGCTGCCCTGTAATTCACATTCCTTGATGTTGGCAGTATGTGCAGGCATAATGACCTACAGACTGAGGAGCTGTGAAACTGCTCAGCAGTACATGACAAAACCAGCATCACTCTTCAGAGAGGTGAATACCACTTCCACATGTTGACAACAAATGCAGATTGCTTATTATTTCATTGCATATCTAAACATTTAATGTGCTTCCTCTTTGAAATGTCACTGCACACCTGGGCATAGCTGGCTTTATTTTCTGCATGATAGTGCCTTGTAAAAAGTTAACTTTTTCCCTCTTACCACAGATGTGTTTAGAAACCTGCAATGTGGTTTCTTCTGGTACTGTTACCCCCAGGACCTGGGAAAAAAAAAAAAAAAGAAGAAGAAGAAGAAAAGGCATTAAGGCATTAGTGATGACTACTACTACCTTAAAGTTGTTGAATGATCTGCAAGAGAGTGGGATGTAACAATAACTTTAGAAATTAAATACTTAATTTGCTGCGGTGCACTGTAGCATCTTTCGGTAACTGATTATCATTAAAAAAGATACTCTGCTCAGTTAGTGAGAAACAGCTTGAAACCTTCCAGAAGTGACAGACATGCTCTGTAGCAGCAAGTTGTAGCAAAGGGCTGGAAAGTGTGATGTGGAGAATGGCAGCAAATATCCTGCTCACAACAGATTTTTGAGAAGAGGCAGGGCCAGGCACTTCCTGGGGTGCCTGTAAGGCACACAGACTTGCTGAAGTCAATATGCAGGAGTTTCTGTGTAAAAGAAGTTCTGATTTTAGCTAGAGAGGTAGGTGTAGTAATGCACTCAGTCTTTAATTCCTGTGTGTAATCTCAAAAGTATAGAAAGCAAATGATATGTTGACAGCTACTTGAAAACAAGTATCTCACACTGCAGTTCTTAATATGGCTGCTGAGCTCCAGGCAAGACCTATTTCATCATTTCAAATGTATTGTCCTAATTATAGCTTGTGTTTTAACTGAGATTTCCTTTCTCTATTTCCCCGCCAAAAGATACTACCATTCAGTAAAAGAAAGTCCTTTACTAACCCTTACTCTTGTTGTGGGGTTACTTTACTTTAGGATAGGACCCAGGGGCCCTACTGATAGACTGGGAAATATTTTTCCTAGGTGCTGTACAAACAGAGAGCTTACTGATACTTTTGGACATATAACATGGACAAGAAAAACCCTTCATATGGAGAGTTATTGAGCCACAGTGAGTCATAGGTGCAGAGTACCTACTACCACCCTGTAGTGGGGTCCCCAGTAAACCTCTCAGTATACGGCTACGTTTCTACTTTCTGTTCTTTGTCCTTTCCATTTGGCAGAAGGAAGACTCCATTCGGGCCCACCCAGCCTAGTAATATCAGCTAAGAACTGCACCCTTACATCATATAACAGATTTTATTTTATATCCTTTGAAATGCTCATTATGTTAGTTAATCCACTTTTTCATTTTCTTCCTCTGGAACAGGCAAGATAAGGACATACAGCTAGCTTGCTTCACAAAAACTGTGCTTTATTATCCAAATCCGGCAGCTTGTTTGTCCGCAAAATCTATATAAAACATTATTTTTTTTAAAGTTTCTGATCTTTGAAGACATAACTCCTAAATAAATACTAATTGCCGATATTACTTGCCACATAGGTTTTTGCATTTGTAGGATCTTGTTTTAGCTAATTCTCAGATGACAAAGAACATTTAGATAAGTATAAAACAAAGATACAGGGAAATTTTTGTTTATAAAAATATGTGTGTGTGTGTGTGTGTGTGTGTGTGTGTGTGTGTGTGTGTGTGTGTGTGTATTTTTTCCACAGGAAGAAAAGATGGAAAGTATACTGGAACATACTACAAAGTCAGATATAGAATAGTTCTGGCATTTTGCCCATTGAATGCATGTCTGAGTTAAGCCTGTGGACTATTTTTCATTGGCTCCTCTAGTTTTTGGATCAGGGTCATGGAGTTTAGTCCAAGCCCATTGAAATGACTGGAATCTTTAACAGAAAATGAAGTTTTCACATGAAATATTTGCTTTCCCTTTAGCAGCTATCATGCTTTTTTCAAGGTTTTGAAAAGTGGTCACATCTGGTAGAGGTTTAGGGAACAGGGTATAATTATGGGGGCAGAGGAATTTGTAGGAAACCACCCACTCAAGACTCCTGTGTAGGAAGCGGCCACCCATTACTTGAAACACTCAGTTCTTTGGTCACAAGCTGGAGCAAAAGTGCTTTATAGCATGACTCTTTCTACACAGCCTGTCGTGGTTTGAGCTCAGAGGGCAACTGAGCACCATGCAGCTGCTCACCCCCCCCTTCCTCCTCCTGTACTGAGAAGGAGGAAGTAAGGCAAAAGGCTCAGGAATCGAGATAAGGACAGGGAAGGATGAGTCACCCATTATGCTCATGGGCAAAAGGCACACTCATTAGGGAAAGAAAAAAGAACATAAATTTAATACAGACACTAACAACCACACTTAACAGAGTAGCTGCTTTCCACAGACTTTCTCCAACATGAGTCTTTCCCACAGGCTGCAGTGTTTCCCTCACTGCTCTGGCGTGGGTGACCCCCGCGTGTTGCAGTCCTCCCAGTGCCGAACTACAACAGCGGGGGTGTCCCGATCCAGTGTCGAGGGAGGTTTCGATATGATCCCAAGAGCGAGATTAAGACAAGGTCAAATGCCATATACCCAAACCAGGTTTTTATTATTAAGAAAGTGAAGAGGGGTAGCGATAGGACAGAATGGAAGGAAAAGACAGAAATAAAGCAAGGATGTGGGATAGGGCTGCAAGAATAGTCACCACCATGGATCCAGCGGCGTCCCGTTGGTCCTCAGTCTTCAGTTCTTCTCTGGTGGGTGCACACGGGTCTGGCTTTGATGGTAGATGCACACTGAGCAAAATTTTCTACAGCCTTCTTAAATTCATTGTATCCACTGATTAGCATATCTGCTTACCTTTAGTTTGTTGGGGTTTTTTTAGTCCTGGTATCACAGGTTTTGTTACATCTGGCTTCAGGGCAGGAACGTTTGCCTTTTGTCAGTTCATTAGCAATGCATGCATGGGGTCTGGCGTATGCAATAGAGCCACAAATGGCTACAGGATGGGGCCAGCTCCATCCATGTCTGCCCCTTTGAGGTTTATGTAAAGAGTCTGGACAATGCAACCGCCAAGAAGTGGAGAGTGCATCCTTCAATACACTCCGGCTTCTCTGGGCAGCATCCCCCAGACCAATTCACAGGCCGCAGCAGCTTCTCTTGGTTTGCACAGACACAAGCAGGCTTTGGGACAGTCATAGGACATTTCAGTCTCTCACAGGGAGCTTCTTTTCACAGAGTCCCAGCCTTCTTCAGGCACAGTCACCTGCTCCAGTATGGGGTTCTCCACAGGCTGGAGGTCAGCTTCTGCTCCACCTAGACCTCCACGGGTAGCTGGGGAGGTGGCCCTGCCATCTCACCACAAGCAGGGGGGGGTCTGCATCAGCACACCTCTCCACTCTTCTACCTTCTTCCACTGACCTCGGTGTTCACACAGAGGTTGTCCTCACAACTCCAGTTCACAACTCCAACTCCTCACAGATTTCTCTTCTTAAATATGCTATTGCAGAAGTGCAGCTAAATGGTTGGCCTTGATGCAGAGGTGGGTCCAACTTGGATCCAGGGGAGCTTTGAGGAGCTTTTCACAGGGGGCCACTGCTGTAGCCCCCTCCCTTGCCACCAAAACCAGCCACCACTCACTCAAACCCAGGATACTGCCCAACAACATTTATTTATTCAGCATACTTAAATATTGATTTTACTGGCTGGTGTGAAGACACTCAAAGTTACCTATAGCTCCTGCAGAATGAAAAGAGGATGAAGACATTCATATATGCAGAGCAGGGCTGCATACAGTTCAAAAGCACATGGAGCACATAGAGTCCCTTGGCTGCTGCCGCTGTCTTTATCCTCCAGTCCCAGAGCTGAGGCTTGGTGCAAAGGTCTCACACACCAGGGCTGCTGCAGGAGCTGTACATAAGCATTTCCATCTACCCCAGATGGGTTTGCCTCTTAGGGGGACAAGCAAGATGTGAGCACTCTTTGCCTTTAATGTGTTTTCTTGGGAACTGAAGCAGTGGCCTCCATGTGTGTCCTATAACCAAAATGTCTGGAAAGTTACCTGAGTGGTTATAGGCTCACAGACTCACTCCTTGGGATTCTAAGTCTTGTTGCAGACAAGAGATAACAGCTGCTTTCCACTGTGACAACAAACAGTCCTCCCATCCCCATGGACAGTGTGAGGCAGCAGCTTTCTGCCTGCTAACGTAGATCTGCATTCGTTTTAGGCTTCAAAGGAGAGGCCGCTTTTCTGTGCTCTAGCATGGCTTTACCATCCCCAGTCTGACAAACCAAACTGAGTTACAACCATGGGGACAACAATCATGTTTGAGGCATGCTTGGAGATGATCATACTTGTAGTGATGCTCAGGATGCTCCACAATGCCTGTTGAGGAGATATTTGAGGGCCACATGATATCACTGTTGATGGTGGATGCTTAAAGCAGAGTAACATATAGTTCATTTGCTCTGAGGAAGCCAGGAAAGCAGGCAACAATGTGCTGGGCCCTGCTGATATAGATATGTATAACAAAGTTGTGCCATATGTTCCTTTCAGATTATAATTTTCCTTGTGATGGCTTAATTTAAAATGCTCAGTATAACATAGAATATCCCTAACATACTGATAATTCTTAGCAGATACTTCTAGAACACTAAAAGGTCATAAAATTGTCCATGAAAGGAGTCAGAGTCTGTCTTTACGCACCTAAAATATCCATATAAATTTCAATGAACATTTAGTTTCTTTGTGAGGAACATGATAAAAGGCCACCTATTTATATTTGACCTAATAACTATGTTTCTTGGCACTAAGACAACTGAACTTGAAACTGTTTCAAAATTTTCTTCATTTGCTCTAATCGATCGATATTTAAATAACAATAATAAAAACACTTACTACTTACTCAAAAGCATATATTTAAAATCCTGTCTGCTTAAGGGATTACGCTAAAATGTCACTTCTAAAAAAGATGTATCTAATTTCACCATTGTCTCTCTGAAAGGTTAAGTATGTAGAGTAGAATTAATGCTTATGTTGATGTACAGATTATCTGTCTTGTCATTCAGTCTGATATTTTTAATAGACTATTTCAAACTCTAGAATGACAGATAAATTGCAGTTCCAACTGATTTCTGAATTTTCTGTCAAGAAAAAATGACATAGAGGGGTTAAACTGCCTCAGGAGCTATCTAACTCTCATTTCAAAATATTTTTAAAGTGTTGTGTGGTTTTTTTTATAGACATATATTTTTATTTTGGGGAGGGAGCAAACTCTACAGCATGTTGTGAAAATTTGAGTCATTTGTTAACATATAAGTCTTGAAAAATAATGGCACTTTTTTTGACAGAAAGAGCATAATTTCCTCTCAGACTCCAGACGGGGCCTTTACATGCCTCATATTTACACAGAAAATCTTCTACCTAACTTAGTGCTTGAATGACAGAATTTGCATTTTTCCCTCTTAGGAAATACTGTGTAAGTGCTCAGGACAAGAGTCTTGGCACTGCACACCATGCTGCATAGGCAAAGAAAGTCTCCAGCTCTCTGGGGTTTGGGTGGAAAATTTCCTACTCAAAATGTCTTCTCCTGAAGTCATTCCAAAGACAAAACTTATGTAAAAAAAAGTATTACATCAGGTTCTTCCACCTCCACTTGCCTCATTCAAACATATATATATGAAGTAAATTTCCAACTTCCAGAGCTCATTTTTTTTCCTACCCTTCATATCTCTAGATTTGTTGATGATTTTTTTTTCTGTATTTAGTGATGCAAAGCAAAAGTTCAGCACACAAAGGCAACAGGATCCCAACACCTTATTTCCACTGGTAGCCCCATAGGACCTCATTTCAGTGACTAGGAGCAGTCATCTTGCATTTGTAAACAATAAACTGTGCCTGACCTGCCTGGTGGCCTTTCATGGTAAAGTGACTGGATTTGTGATTGAGGGAAGAGTGGTAGTTGTCATTTGTGTAGATTTTAGCAAGGCTTTTGACACAGGCTCCCACAGTATTTTTGTACCCAGGCTGGGACATTATGGTGTGGATGCGTAGACAACCAGATGGGTAAAAGACTGATTGGATGAAAGTGTCATGGCTCATGGTTGGACCCCACCTGGATGCCTGTAGTAAGTGGGATATCACAAGTCTATCCTAGAACCTGTCCTATTTAACAGCTTTATCAGTAACCTGGAAGAGCGTGCTCTCATCAAGTTTGCAGATGATACCAAGTTGGAGGGACCAGTCAATATACTGAGGGGTAGGGCTGCCACTCAGAGGGACTGAGACAGGCTGAAGGAACGGGAGAACAGGAACTGTATGAGATTGGACAAGGACAAATGCCAAGTTCTGCACCTGTGAAGGAAGAAGCCCCTGCAGTGGTGTAGGCTAGGGCTGCCTGGCCAGGGAGCAGCTCTGTGGAAAGAACCTGTGGACCTGCTGGCTCGAGTGCTCAACCTGTGCAGGAAGTCCAAGGGTCAGGGCTTATTCAGCCTGGTGAAAAGATGGCCTGGGGCGGGGGGGGGAATGGTAACCCAATAGCAGCCACCCAGTACCTATGAGGAGGTGACAGGAGATGGAGATGGGCTCTTCTCAGTGATTCTTGGTGGGAGAATGAGAGACAGCACTCCTTAGTTGAAACAAGAGATCAGTTATAAGAAAAACACTTTCCCATGAGGACAGTCAGGCAGTGGCATAGTCTGCCCAGTGATGCTGGGCATCTCCCTCCTTGGAGGTTTTCAAGAGCAGATGAGATAAAACCCTGAGCAACCTGTTGTGGCCTCATGACTGACTCTGCCTTGGGCAGGAGGCTGGACTACAGATCTCCTAAGATCCCTTCCCACCTGAATTATCCTGTGGTCCTAAGATAGCTTCTGATAATGAACAGTACTTTGTGACCATATGATTTGTTTCTATATAGCTCCTGTATTAGTCAGAACTGACAAATGAAACTTGCTGCTCCCAGAGTATTTGTTGGAAGCAGACTGTGACCTCTGATATCTGTGCTGACAGTGAGAACACAGGGTGATCTCAAACTTAGGATGTGTCTAATCAACGAAAGAGTGAGATTTTGTCATAAACTTCCCAATGTAGGTGTCAGGGGAAAACCACTTAGTTTTAAAATACAGCTTGATAAATTTATGAACAGGATTATGTGATATAATTGCCAGCTATGGCAAGGACAGAATTCAGTGACCTAGAAGTCTGTGCAAGCTCATGCCTTTTGTTTTGACAAATATAAGGCCAAACTCCTCATCTTCAAGAATAAATACATGGAAAATTAAACATGATAAATATTGTAAATATTTCATTGACACTTCATACTGTGAAATTGAAAGCAATCTTTAGCCCAGTTCGAAGTTATTAGAGGTTGTAGCTGTGAGGCTTGATAACCATGATAATAAATGGATATCAGAACCGAAATGCACAAATATGGACAAACCTAATTAAGCTGTGATTGATTTATTCATATCACACCAGCTGAAGGCTCTATGATAAACAGCTACAAAGCAGGTGCAGCTTATATCATTGGCTTGATTACTAAAAATTGGCATTTTATTCAATCCCAAATTAAAAAAAAAGGAGATTGTATACAAATTTAGAGAAAGTAAGTCATGCTATAATTATATTGCTTCATAAGAAAAACCTAATTTTCTTCATGAAGTAATTGCGTAGTTCCAGTTTGTCATGATAAATCGAGCCCTAACCTGAGCACAGGAAGATCTAAAAAAGGTCAAAATGTTCTTTATGGTGCATGGTCCAGGATATAATCTAGAGAGGGACAAATTTAGAATAATAACACTTATATTTTTATAGCCAAGTCGCTGAAACTTCATATAGCAAACTGCAGTTTCAGTGGAAGGAAAGGCATGTTTCTGCAGTAGCATACTGTACAAAGGCAGCATTTTTCTATTGAGATACCTGCCAAAGATCTTACTGAAGCCAGGGGAACCACGGCCAAAGTTGTGTTTATATATCCTTTGGTTTTAATAAAGCAGCAATCCACAACCCTGACAGGCACATTCATACCTACTGTGAGTGTACATGGAATGCCACTGACCTCCCACAGCAGGTTTGGGCAAGGTCCTGAGCACTCACAAGAAGGGACAAGCCCTAAAACCTGGAAGCAGGAGGGAAGAGCACCATGTCCCTCTGCTGCTGGTACTACTGCTGGTGCCGTGCCAAGCCCCGCACAGCATGGCTGGGTGTGCTTCTCAGCAGAAGTGCAGTTGGATGGACTAGGGCTATTATGGGCTAATCTGGGAGAGGTGAGGTACAACTTTGTTTTCACTGCACAGCACCATAAAGCAAATAAATAGTGCTTAACCTATAATGAAATCTGATAAAATTCAGTTCAGCAATATCAGGATTGATCACTGCAAACTGACACTGCTATTTCTACGTACCTCCAAAACTGCCCAGTGTAATGTACAAAGCAACTGCACAGTTTCAGAGTTGCGACAGCTACAAGTGCTATTAACCAGCAGAACTACAACTAGAACGTAGGCAGTAACTTAGAAATACATGACAAATATCATGTTGGGAAAAAAAGAGCAGAAAAACAAATTTGAAAGGGAATAACATCAGTTAATGTAATGATTGAAAACCCCATACAAGTTCTCGTGCTCTAAGTTCACATTGTTTTTCTTAAAGAACATAAAAGATTGGTTTTGAGTTTTGTATGTACAGTACCATTGTCTTGCTCAGGGAATCTCGCCTGGTAGGTTGAGTTTTGTATGTACAGTACCATTGTCTTGCTCAGGGAATCTCGCCTGGTAGGTATTTGTTCAGTGTCGATGATATTATGAAAGTAAGAGCTTGTTTCAGTCACCTAAACAGGGATATGCAGTGCTGTGTGAAATGCTGAGTCTGCAGCAGCCAGGACAAAACGGGGAAGGTCTCAATGAAGTCCTGCAGGACACCGGATAGCATCAGGCAAAAATGTGGGATATGCCAGAATGCGCCCAGTGGCAATAAATATCTATCCTCAGGCAATGTAACTGAACCCTAAATGTATGTGTTTTACAGGGAAAAAGGATACAGCATGGTCATAGAAGTCATTATTATTTCTGAGGATTTTTCAGTGGGATCTGTAAAGGCACTTTTTCATGTATTGACATGACCATGCATTGCAAGTATTGATCAAGGAAAAATTTATTTACAGAGATTTTTCAAATACAAACATAAAATAGCACATATTATATATATTTTTTACAAAAATGAATATTGAAATAATAAACATGGTACAGCACAATACAACATCAATGAGCTAAACATAATAGCAACAGAAATCTATGTCTGGAAGAAGTTTCCTGTTAGTTGTACGTAACCAACAGAGCTCTACAGTACTGTGAGTGGAATTTCCAATGGACAAAAAACCGTCCATTTACTGCACTTCAGAAAAGTACTATAGGGAAAGGCTACATATGCCAAGTAATTATGTTGCATTTTTGTTATAATGCTGAAAACACAGAGGCTTAATAAAAGTTATATAGGGTTGAATAAGCAGTGGCTAAATGTTTGGGGAAGAAAAATGTGTAGAGAATATACAAAATACTGATAAAGTGGCTTATTGGTCCTTTTATTAAGTATAATGTATAGATTAAAAAGTGTTGCAACACTGAATTTTAAACCATCAGAGAGAAGTAAAAAAAAAAAAAAAAAAAAAGGAAAAGAAAGAAGAATCGCACCAAAAAAGTTTCTTCTTTACTCATTTTGTGCCATGGTCAATATCTGTGCATGCGTGTGTGCTTTCAGGAATGCCACGCTGAGGGGCTGCCGGGTGCTACCCAAGCCCCCCGGCACTGCCATCCCCTCACCAACCTCTCAATTAATTGGTGCACGCACAATTTCACCATTTGCCAAAGTGGAGTTTTCCTTGCTTATATTTTTACAAAGCAGACCACTAGCAGGCTCAAGCGAGAAAGCCCGCCCCCGTCCAGCCCAGCCAGGGCACCATTCACCTCCCTGCCCTCCCTTGGGCAACACACTGTCCCACCCCACGCCTGCTCCAGAGAGAAAGCACTTAAAAATTTCTTGTTCATCGCCGTTATCCAGAAGACGCTGGCAAGCCCCTTGGGTGCCTGGCAGCGCCCGCGCCCTGGGGCCAGCTCAGTAGGGGTACTGCTTCTGCTTCTTGCCGGAGAAGCAGGCCAGCCAGGTGCACACCAGCATGGCCGCCGCCGCCCCCCCGCCCGTGCAGTAGTAGGCCCAGCCGATGTGGCAGGTCCCTGCAAGGGAAACAAGAGTGACATGACACAGTGTTAGCTGGGGAAGGAAGCATCGCCACCACCCTTCTTGCTGCCCACCCAGGAAAAAGCACCTTTCTAGGTTTCTGCCCACTTGTACATCCACCTCAGACAGGAAACACAGGGAGTAATTCAAGCAATTAGAGAAGCCAAGCTGTTTAAATGGCTCCCCTCAATTTTCTATAGCGGTTCAGCAGACAGGCCTCTGAGCTCACTTGCTTGGCCAGTTACTGTTTTCCACACAGGTGAAAATGCCACATGAGAGCTGAAGCCGAGGCTGCTGGCACCATAAGCATGTCAGCTGTAGGGCAGGCATCCCTCTGCCCAGCTGGCCCAGGGAGAGCTTGTGGCATGGCTCTTCACAGCAGCTGTAGTTGGAAGAGGATTTTTTCTCACCCTTCTCTTCCTTCTTCTCCAGGCACCATCTGAGGATATTTTGACTACTTCTGACTGAGATTTCTGAGATTTTGAGGGTTTGCAGGTAACTTGGACCAGGACCTGCTTCCTTCAGAAAACTGAGTAGTCCCAGCTTCACCATTGCAGTGATAGGGCTCAAAACTGGATGCAGCTGCAAGCTTCTGGGTGACAGTAACCCAGGACACAGCTGTGGGGAACCCATTCATGTCCCCCTTGCACAGTCATCAATCCTGACCATCCTCAAAGGAGTGTGGTGTCTGGGGACGACCTGCATAGGGACTGTTGTGGGAATGGGGTCCAGAAATACAAAAATAGAGAAATCTCCCTATTTCCACCCAGGATCACAATTCATTGCTGAAAACTTCATTGTTCTTTTGTTTAATGCATTTAACAGTGTCACAATATGGCCTTGAATATATTTACTGGCCTCAGTATCTTTATACAGCCAAACTCATCCTCAGCAAATAGTGCTGGGGAATCCCATGGTGGACCATAAAGCAATTGTTCTCTTTCCAGGCACCGCTGTGCCTGCAGTAGAGGAGGAGCTCAGGAAAACAGCAGCTGTAGCAGGGTGGAAGCCTCCTCACAGAGATCTCTGAAAACAAGGAGGTGGCTGCTGTTACTCCTCAGGACTTCAGCCCGTCTCAAAAGTAATTTTCAATTGGGCTGGGTCATCCTGGTCATTTTGATCTTGAGTGCTTGGGACTCATTAAAAATGAGGTTCTTCCTGAGTCACCATCTTGGGTAATACCAACCTGCTTTGAGCAGTGAGTGCTCTTAGTAAGGCACAAGTAGCAATACAAGACTTCCTTCCCACCCCCTGGACAAAGCAGCAGAAACTATTCTTCCCTCACAAGAACAAAAAGTAACAACAGAGTTTCCATCTAGAAAGACAAGGCTGAAACAGGTGGCATGTTCATACTCTGTCCCAATGGCACCCTTGAAGGCCAGGCCTTGAGTTCAGGCAATTATTAACTCAGCTAATCCTGCCTTAGGCACAAACCACACAAGGTGTCTGCACATCTCAACATGTCCAAAGCATTAGCATGCCTCAAGGCAGGCAGCATGTCCATTGACTGTCTGCAGGATATTGTCAGGCTACCTTTGTAAAGAGACATTAGTGGGAGACAACATTTATGCTCTTGTCCACTCTGAAGATCTCAGGTTGACACCACAGCAGGAAGCACAGTACTTGTTTCACTTTTTCTTCATAATCCTCAAAACATTTTATTTAAAAAAAAAAATGTCCAGTGAAACAAAGATGCTGATGTGACCAGAGGACTTGAGGAGCTGTGGCCTCGGCTTGAGCTCATTAGTCTATCTCCTTAATGTGCTGGAGCAGACAGGGAGATCTACTTGATTTTGTAATCTGGTTATGCTCTGTAGATCAACACCACTCTTGGCTTCCTTACAGAAGACCGCACAGAGAGTGTGACTTCTTAAAGAGAAGACATCAGAAACCATGGAGAGCTGCCAAGTGCCTGGCAATGTCACTGATGCTGATCCTTGCCCAACTGCACAGCAGTCGCTGGAGAGACCTGTCTCTGGACCATCTATTGCTTTGCCTGTTTACACACACTGTCCATAGCTTCTGCTTGGATTATCAAAACCAGACTTCAGCATACATCAAATGTCTAAATCCACTGGATTGCTTTGAAAATTATCATGTTTCTACCAGGGTGGGGTGTGCTAAACCATTTCTTGTGATAAGATGGACTCTATCTGATAGGTATTTTTAAATTGCTAAGTATTCCTAAGAGAATCACAGAATCATTCAGGTTGGAAAAGACCCTTGGGATCATTGAGTCCAACCATCATCCCTACTCTACAAAGTTCTTCCCTACACCATATCCCTCAACATCGCATCCAAACGACCCTTAAACACATCCAGGGATGGTGACTCTACCACTTCCTTGGGTAGCCTATTCCATTGTCTGACCACTCGTTCTGTGAAATTTTTTTTCCTAATGTCCAGTCTAAACCTCCCCTGTTGGAGTTTAAAGCCATTCCCTCTTGTTCTGTCACTAATTACCTGTGAGAAGAGACCAGCACCAACCTCTCTACAACGTCCTTTCAGGTAGCTGTAGAGAGTGATGAGGTCTCCCCTCAGCCTTCTTGTCCTCAAACTGAACAGTCCCAGCTCCTTCAGTCGCTCCTCATAGGATTTATTCTCCAGGCCCTTCACCATCTTTGTTGCCCTCCTCTGCACTCGCTCCAGCACCTCGATATCTCTCTCGTACTGAGGTGCCCAAAACTGGTCACAATCCTCCAGGTGTGGCCTCACCAGTGCAGAGCACAGGGGGACTGTCACCTCCCTACTTCTGCTGGCCACACTATTTCTAATCCAAGCCAGGATGCCGTTGGCTTTCTTGGCCACCTGGGCACACTGCTGGCTCATGTTCAGCTGCTTGTCAGTTAGAACCCCCAGATCCTTTTCTTCCAGACAGCTCTCCAGCCACACCTGCCCAAGCCTGTAGCCATGCAGGGGGTTGTTGTGGCCCAAGTGCAGGACCTGGCACTTGGCCTTGTTGAAGCTCATCTTGTTAACTTTGGCCCACCGAGCCAATCTATCCAAGTCTCTCTGTAGAGCCTTCTAATCCTCATGCAGATCAACACTCCCACTTAACTTGGTGTCATCTGTGAACTTACTGATGATACACTCTGTTTCCTTCTCAAGATTTCCTTTCAAGAATTCCTAGAGAATTGTAGTTGCAGCTTGAAAAAGTAAATCTTTCTCATCATGATGCTTTCAGGTAGAGAAAATAAATGTCAAAATGCTACTTCAAAAAGAATTTAGATTCACGTGATAGCACTGCCCAAAGACGTGATCTAAGTAGGATAGAATGAAGTAAATTTGAACTTTTGCATGGTGTGATTTCAACTGTTGTGCCTTATCAGTGGTAGAGAGGGAGAGTGTACATGATACATGTTAAGAAGAAAGCACTGTTAAATCAGTGTCAGAGATGTGCTCAACAGATATAACACACGCATTCAGTCTTGACTGAAGAGAATAATATTTAGTTCAGCATACCATGCTTCATTTACCCTAAGGACCACTGCCCTACTTAATGCTCTGAGGGATGGCAGGCAGCCTCTTCATCTAACAAATGGAATGTAGTTCACAAGTGTGAGTTGGGTCAAGATGAATAAATGAAAGAATGGATGAAAGAGCCAGGAGCATGACCTTAGAGCAATAATAACACAGCAATAAACCTGACCATTATTTCCAGCCTGAGTCAGGAGCAACGGGAGGCCTTGGATAAAATAGCTTGATCTGTACTTGGATGATGCTGAGCAGAGCAGCATTTCAAGCTATTTTGCTGAAGAAGAGCCTGCAGTGGGGAAGGTGTCTGAGGGTATAGGACTTAGCTATAATTCTCATTGTAAGTATAGGTGAGTCCTAGGTCCATAGCTAAGTATAGCTATAAGGCCAGAGAGAATCCATCTCAGTGCAATGAATGTTTGCCTACACTTCACAGTCACATGTCAAAATGAAACAAGGCTACTCCTTTTATAATCCTGTATTGCACAAGGAGAAAAAATATTTTGGAGTTAATGTATCTGCTCTGCTGTTCTCATTTCGCTACATCTATGACCTATTTTAATCTACTGCATCCTAAAGAAAGATTGCTGGTTGACAATAATTGGGTAATCTAGTTACAGTTTAAACTGTAAAATTACTTCTGCTTCACTTTGATATTAAACACCAAATTTAAAAGGAACAGGAAGCTTTATAAAAAGCAGGGTTGATAAGTAATTAAATGTAATGTCAAATGAAAAGAAATATACCTATAGAAATGTTATGTTAGAGAAGACAGACTTTGCTTTCTAGCTTTATATTTTTATATTATAATAATGGGTACCACAGAAGGACCCTTTGTCACGTTCAAATTTTATTGCATTGACATCAGTGGGACCCATCAGGTATTCAGAGGTAAGCAAATGGTTAAGAGTTTTGTAGAATTGGGGCTTAAACCCGACCATCAAGTAGAGCAGTTTTGTTTTCATTGAGTCCATCATATTAAAGATTAGAAATGCTGCATTGCAGTTTCCCATTTTTTTCAATGTCAAAACTCTAAAATGAAGAGCAAGACCATCTAATTACTTGATAGAATTAAAACAATTATTGAAACTATGTAAATTTTCATGCACACACAAAGACACAAAAGCCGTTGCTTTCCTCAAGGATATAGAGAAATACATATATACAGGTAGAAGTGTGCCAGCCCACTGAGGGTGTGGAGGTGCGTGCAAGAATGTGTACATGTTCTTGCTCAGAAAATGGACTGAATCTGGTTTCATGCCAAAGTAAATTCCCCAGCAGCCAAAGTACTCTTCTAGCTGATAGACATGACATACATCACAGCAGCTTCCTTCTCTGCACAGAACTGGTGTTGCTTTTAACAAATCAGCCTTTACCTGACAGGTCACTATGGAGGGAAAACCTGTGGCTTCAGCATTTTGTTTGTTCCGGATCCCCCCCCCCCCTTTTTTTTTTTTTTTTTTCTGGTAAAGGAGAGTGTGAACAATTGGAGCTCTTCATTGCTCAGTGAAGCAGGACTGTCCAAGTCAGCTCAGGTAAATTTGTAGCCAGCCATTAGAAATTTTTTTTTACATTTGTTTTACAGGGATTGGCAGCAAGAGAGAGTCAGGATGAACTGAAATCATAGAATAACAGACCTTGCAGCTATAGGAAAGGATAACCATTTTCCAAGCAAATAAAAGAAGGAAAGAGTGGAAACATTACACTCCTCTCTTTTGTAAAAGGATTGAAAGAAATTGCAGTCCCCAAGGATACAGGACAAAAGCAAGGTGAGTGAGGACACTATCAAAAGAAGATTCAGCAGAAAAGAGTCCCATAGAACATAAGACAATATTTGCTAAATCGAAAGAAATCAAAGAATGTGGAAGGTTGGTTTTGCTATGATAGACGGGCTTATTAAAAAACACTTCCATGCCTTTTCCTGATTTCTAACGTGATCTTTAAGGCCATGATATGTCACCGCTAGCTCCCTCATTCGTCTTCAATATATAAGGCAAATAAAGATTAAAACAAATTTGGGAGTGACTGAAATTTGGCAACAGAAAATCTATGGATACTTGATCTACTGTGGAGCTGTACCAGGATCCAGTTGCCAAAACAGAATTTTACCAGAATTTCTACTCACAATGTCTTATAAATGATAAGTCCTAGAAGTAACATATGATTTTCATCTAAATAACCAATAATTGACACTTATGAACAAATATCAAGATATGAAAGTGTCGTGGATGCAAGCCTGTTACTTTTAAGACTTAAGATATTAACTTTTATCTTGAGAAACCTGATCTACTGGGGGCTAATGGAGTCCATCTGTCAGAGAAGAGGTCATAGGTATCTTTGGTCATAGGCTCACCAATCTGGTGAAGAGGGTTTTAAACTAAAGTTGCCAGGAGAGGAGAATCTCAATCCATCCCACTACTACCAGTTTGATGTCGGTGACAGCAGTAGATGCCCATATCCTGGAGAGGGATCACAGGTCAGCAGGAGAGCACCTGAAGAGCAGCACAAAGCAACTCCAGCCAGTAAGTCAGCTTCACTGGGAGCCCAACTTGAATGCCTCTATGCAAACACACATAGCATGGGGAATAAATAAGAGGAATTAGAGATGTGTGCACACCTGCAGGGCTACGATCTTACTGGCATCATGGAGACATGGGGGGATGACTCCTATGACTGGAGTGCTGGAGTGGAAGGATAAAGGCTCTTTAGGAAGGACAGGTAGGGGACATGAGGAGGGGCTGTCATACTCTATGTCAATGACCAGCATGGAGCTCTGCCTGGGGAGTGATGAGGATTAAAGGGAAGTCAGGGATAGGAGACGTTATAGTGGGGGTCTGCAACAGGACACCCAACCAGGAAGACCGAGCGGATGACGCCCCCTATAGACAGATAGGAGCAGCCTCACATTCACAAGCCCTGGTCCTCACGGGAACTTCAAGCACCCTGTTGTTGGAGGGACATCACAGCAGGACATAAGCAATCCAGGAGGTTCCTGGAACACAATGATGATAAATTCCTTCTCCATGTGACAGAGGAGCCAATGAGGAGAGGTGCTATTATGGACACTGTTCTCACCAACAAGGAGGGATGATGGGGAATGTGAAGGTCAAGGGCAGCCTTGGCTGCAGTGACCATGAAATGGTGAAGTTCAAGATCCTTAGGGCAGCAAGGAGGGTGCACAGCAAGCTCGCTAACCTGGACATTAAGGAGAAAACTTCGGCCTCTTCAGGGATCTCCTTGGTAGAGCACCATGGGATAAATCAAGTGGAAGGCTCACAAAAGCTGGTTGATATTCAAGGATAACCTCCTCCAAACTCAGGAGTGATGTGTCCTAACAAAGAGGAAATGAGGCAAAAACACCAGGAGGCCTGCATGGATGAACAAGGAGCTCCTAGATGAACTCAAATACAGAAAGGAAGCCTACAGACAGTGGAAGCAAGGACAGGTAGCCTGAGAGGAATACAGAGAAATTGTTTGAGCAAACAAGGATCAAGTTAGGAAGGCCAAAGCCCTTTTAGAATTATTAAATCTGGCCAGAAACATCAAGGGCAATGAGAAAAGCTTCTATAGGTATTTCAGTGATAAAAGGAAGACTAGGGAAAATGTGGGCCCTCTCCAGAAGGAAATGGGACACCTGGTTACCCAGGACATGAAGAAGGCTGAGGTACTCAACCACTTTTTTTGCCTCAGTCTTCACCAGCAAGTGTTCCAGCCTCACCACCCAAGTCACAGAAGACAAAGGCAGGGATTGGGAGAATGAAGAACTGCCCACTGCAGGAGAAGATAGGTTCAAGACCATTTAAGGAACCTGAAGGTGCACAAGTCCATGGGACCTGATGAGATGCATCTGTGGCTCCTGAGGGAATTGGTGGATGAAGTGCTAAGCCACTATCCATCATATTCAAGAAACTGTGGTTGTCTGCTGAAGTTCCCGCTAATTGGAAAAGGGGAAACATAACCCTTATTTTTAAAAAGGGAAAAAAAGGAAGATGCAAGGAACTACAGGCCAGTCAGTTTCACCTCTGTGACCAGCAAGATCATGGAGCCGATCCTCCTGGAAACTATGCTAGGGCACATGGAAAATAAGGGGGTGATTGGTGACGGCCAACATTGCTTCACTGAGGGCAAATCATGCCTGACAAATCTGGTGGCCTTATACGATGGGGTTACAGCGCTGGATAAGGGAAGAGCAACTAATGTCATCTACCTGGATTTGTGCAAAGCATCTGACACTGTTTCACATATCCTTGTCTCTAAATTGGAGACACATGGATTTGAAGGTTGGAGCACTGGGTGAATAAGGAATTGGCTGGATGGTCACACTCAAAGAGTTGCAGTCAACAGCTTGATGTCCAAGTGAAGAGCAGAGACAAGTGGTGTTCTTGAGGGGTCAGTACTGGGATCGGTACTGTTTAACATCTTTGTTTGCAACATGGACAGTGGGATTGAGTGCACCCTCAGCAAGTTTGTCAATGACACCAAGCTGTGCGGTGCAGTTGACACACTAGAGGGAAGGGATGTGACATCCAGAGGGACCTTCACAGGCTTGAGAGGTGGGCCTGTGCAAACCTCATGAAGTTCAACAAGGCCAAGAGCAAGGTCCTGCACTTGGGTCAAGGCAGTCCCAAGCACAAATACAGGCTGGGTGACGAGTGGATTGAGAGCAGCCCTGAGGAGAAGGACTTGGGGGTGTTGGTTGACAAGAAGCTCAACATGATCCAATAATGTGCATTTGCAGCCCAGAAAGCCAACTGTATTCCAGGCTGCATCAAAAGAAGCGTGACCAGCAGTTCAAAGGAGATACTGCCCCTCTGGTCTGCTCTCATGAGACCCCACAGAGTTATACAGCTCTGGGGCCCCCAACATAAGAAGGACATGGACCTGTTGGAGTGAGTCCTGAGGAAGGCCATGAAGATGATCAGGGGCTGGAGCACCTCCCCTGAGGACAGGCTGAGAGAGTTGGGGTTGTTCAGCCTGGAGAAGAGAAGGCTCCAGGGACACCTTATAGCAGTCTTCCAGTACTTAAAGGGGGCTACAGGAAAGATGGGGAGGCACTCTTTACCAGGGATGTAGTGATAGCATGAGAGGTAATGGTTTTAAACTCAAAGAGGGTAGATTTAGATTAGATAGAAGGAAGAAGTTCTTTACTGTGAGGGTGGTGAGACACTGGCACATGTTGCCCAGAGAAGCTGTGGCTGCCCCCTCCCTGGCAGTGTTCAAGGCCAGGTTGGACGGGGCTTTGAACAACCTGGGCTAGCAGAAGGTGTCCCTGCCCATGGCAGGGGGGTTGGAACTAGATGATCTTCAAGGTCCCTTCCAACCCAAACCATTCGATGATTCTAAAGATTTCTACCGTCTTTGCTGCTAATGTTAAGACTATCCTGGGCTTGCAGCTTGGGGTATTTGGCAAACAAATCATTTAGCCTTAAGTAGAGCCTGTTTTCCAAGATGAAGGAAAAAAGGTTTCAGAATTAGCTGGGCTGAAGAATGCAAATTATATACTTTAAAAAATAAAACCTAAAATTCCTACTTGCAAAAAGCTGTGCAGGAACTCTAATTAAAAGGTTCACACAAGAGTCCAGTACTACAGGGAATGTGAATTCATGTAATCAATCAGGGTGTTGGAAAAGTAATCAGAGAAAAAAGTAAGGAGTGTGATGTTAAGGGACACACAGGGATCTGGAGATATAAAAGCCACAAATGAATGTAAAAGATAATCAGCTAATTAATAAGAAGGCACAATTATAGCCAAGATAAACTAAACAGATGAAGACTTTTTTTCTTGACACAGATACAATGAAAAACCCTCAAGTGAACTCATCTACAAAAGCAGGAAAAGAAGTTAAAACTTGGAATGCATCCAGAAAAGATTAAAGTAGTTATGTGAAACAAAGAAAGAACACTATATAAGGTAAAACTGCACCCAAACAAATAGCGTCAGTGAAGCTGGCTTCTTTGTAGCATGGATGTGACTTTTTTAGTCGATTTCTCTTTTTAAAAAAAATATATGAATTCTTATGCATGCATAGATCAAGTTATTTTGGTTATTTATAATTGGTCAAAGAAATTGTGTGGGTATTTTGGTCTGTAATTAAATGCATAAAATCTTATACAGTTCAGAATTGTAAAAAAGTGGAAAAAGAAGTGCCAACCTGAAATTCTTCAGTCCTGCTGTATGTACCCACTCATATTACCAAATTTTCCGTTCTGTGGAGGATGACATCATTTTGTTTAATCAAACCTCAAATTTGTTGTACGTGTGCATTTATCATGGAACAATGAAGGAGAAACCATTATCTTGTGTCAATTACAGTGCTCAAATTCCCAAGAGCAAATAGCTTATGTCCTGATAATGATGAGGTCTCCCAGTCTCCTGGAAGGAGTCTGCAGAAAGCTCACACATTGCAAGAAGTGAAATTAATTTCACCTCTCTTTGGACATCCACAGTGCAGAGAGTTACACTGGACTAGTCCCCCAGACTCCCTCTGGAGATGAGGAGAAAAATTCACTTACAGAAGATCTGTGTTGCATTTCATCTTAAGTTAGACATCTGAAGTGCAGCAGGTGAATCCTACTCTAGTAGCACCTATTTTTCTCTCTTTAATTATGAAGGGATTACAGTTTAGCTGTCCTTTTCAAGTAATGAGGAGCACCAGGTACTTGCTCCCAGGCGGTCTGAGTCCCTTTCTGGATGCTCCTGCTTATCTGTATTCACTGCAGAGGCTCCTTGCATGACCATGTTATAACTGGCAACAAAGGTAAGTGCCTCATGTTAGAAAATATGTGGACTTTGATACAGTCACCAAAGGCATACGAATATTTAAGAATGGAAGTTATCTGGGTATCACTAAGGAGGAAATGTTTCTTGATGAAACACTTTCTTTACTAGCACGTAGGCTGACTCCTTCATTTATCTAAGAACTGAGTAGCTGCAGCTCAGGTACACTTGTAAAGACGGTGCTCAGCCCCAGCCAAAAAATTGTACCAGTAAAATATCTGAGCTGTTTCCAGAGGATCTGCCAACAAGAAAACTGGCTTTGTGAGATAGATTGCTCGTAGAAAAATACAGCTTTGAAGCCTTTGCCTTTAATAGGATTCTAATAAATTGCCCTACCCTCTAAATCGTTTTCTTGAACGTTTTGGCACTGTATGTCAACATTCAGACAGATGCTGAAATGATGCCACCTAAGGCAAATGAACTAGTTGACAAAGCTTTTTTTATATTCACTGCTTTCTGTGGGGGTTTTTTATTGTCGTTTTAGTAACTGCACTGTTTGCTTTTAAAGTGCTTTAAAGATCATTTACTCTAATATTTCTACAGCAAAAGTAATTATCAAGTCAACAGTTCTCTTTAAGAATTTCAAGCCCTCTAAAAGTGGCAAAGGGGAACCTTAATAGTAATGATCTTTGGAAACAAATATTCCTCAACAGAGAAGTTACTGAGAGCTTTTGAGGGCAATTCAGCTGCTTGTTTAGTTCAGGATGGCAGCCAGCCTTTTAAGTTGCTCTCCAGACAGTCCCTTTGGCCAGGAGAGCCCTTTCACAGCAGTTCACATATGGATGGACAGTCACAGAGGGCAGGCAAAGGTGTGCATTTGGAGCCAACTGCTTTGGTTGCTGCTGCAGCTGGGCCCCCGACCTCGGATGCCTCTGTGCATGACAGGTAGTGATAGAGTGTGACAGCCAGAGAACATTAAACAGCTGGACAGGATCTAGAAGGACTTGCAAAAGAAACAAGCAGAAGACCGCTCCCAGCCTCATAATGATGGCATGAACTTAAACAACCATAAAATACACTTCAGGCAGTCTGCGGCAGCAGTTGCCAGGTGGGTAGGCAGGGCACAGTGTGCCGATGGCCATCCCTGAGCCATGCAAGCCCTTGCTGCCAGACGTGTGATTTTCACTGCCTTTAAGAGCAAAGAAAAGCATCATGAAACTCAAAAGATGAGCTCTGAAGGTAGTTTCAGACAACAAACACCAACCCATGTTTGTAGGATGCTTCTTAATACAAATGATCACCCAGCAGACAAAAAAGCAGGTTCTCAGTAGGAAATGTATGACTTAAAAAGTAATCTCTCACAAAATGTTGTGAAGTTGTGAAAATTTCTGAAGCATTGATCATCCAGGTGGAGTCCAAACTGCCCAAACACGCCATATTTCCTCAAAGGAAGACATATTTTTTTTTCCAAGTAGTTCAACTTAAATATTGGAGTTTATCTTAAATTTAGTGTCTTCATTCTTTCCAGTTAATAAGGTAAGTACATAATATCATTTCATACATCTGATGGTAAGGAAGTGGCAGCTGGAGGCCAGATGAAATTTCCTAGGGCACCTACAATGGTATGAGTCATCTAGGTTTAGATAAATCAATCTTATTCTAGATAACCATTTTGCTGTTCAGGCTCTTAGGTATCGTTTGTGTATTGTTGTTTCACCAGATGCCAACTGAGGCTCGATTTTGTGAGTTAAACTGAGCATGCCCTGTCCTCTCTGGGACCTTCTGTTGGATTTAGCTGCCTCTGTACCCATCACAACAGAAATGAGCTTTCAACAGCTGAGCCGTCTCCACATGCACATCTAGGGAAATTAATAGCCTGAAGTGAATTATCATATTGATTTTAGACATTCAGAACCAATACTAATGTATTCACACGTATACACTCACATTTCCCTTTAAAAAAGGCTTACAAATTCAGAAGACTTCTTCACACAGTTTAAGTTTTGCAAAATGTTTAAGTTTTTGCAAATGTCTGGTGCAGTCTTCATTTTAATGCATGCTCTCACCTTAATGCAGGGTGCCTCACTTTAATGAATTTCCTGCTAAACCACTAATTTTTCAGCTATTCTTGTGTGGTACATTTAGAAATAAAGACACAATAGCATTAGTGCCTCTAGCTCAGCAAAACTGAATGTGTGCTATATGATATGCTATAAAGATGCTTGCCTTTGGGAAATTGTCTGCTAATTCCTTTTACAGACCACAGGATTGTGTAGATCTGGCTCACTTTCACAGCCTTCAGTCAGAAGGTCTGTACTGCTTGCCACGTCAGTGCTGTCCTGAATAGGCCCACAGGCAACTCCAGGTTGTAAATAATGCAGCATAACAATAACAGCTTGCATGGTGACAAGAGATTAAGATGATTTTGATCCATTCTCAGACATTTGGTAAAAGTGAAAGGCAGTTCCTTTAAGCACTGCTAGTTTATAATTCCAATCTTCATCTCAGGCATTAGACTGTGGCCAAATTAAACTAAGGACTTTGTCTTGGTCTCTAAGCAAAGAACTGTGCTGGTTTAAAACATAAACGTCTCTTTCTCTTGCATCCATTCATTTATATGGCCCTACTTCTAGGAATTGCCACCCTAAAACTAGCAGCAGAAGACTGCTCCACTTCATAGTCTGTATTCCGGTGGGAATTTTGCTCCACCTGTGACCTGAGATGGGTTGCCGCAATACTGACTGGGGCCCCAAGACCTCCATGCAGGTCCTGGGGTCCCCCATGCTAGGGACCTGGGAGTCTCAAGCAGAGGAACATGACAGAGAACTATCATGGCTTTAACCCCACAACAAGATTTGCCAGAGTTGGCTTGTCAAAGCCCTAAGCTATCCCTGTGCTTTTTTTGATGATAGAAAACCAGATTGCTACAGAAAAGCAGAGAGCAGGTCCCTCTACAGGTGCACGAGTCTGTCTACTTATGGAGGTTAATCCCCATCCTCATTAGCAAAACAGCTCATCTACTGAATGTAAGGACAAATGGGGTTGTCCTTGGCAGGGTATCTTCAGCTGAAGAACTGTTTGTAGAGATGGAGTTGTACAACCACTTCCATTTGATTGAAAAAAAATTAGCTCAATTAAATACATAAATGTTTAAGTAAACCCTTTGGACATAGTTCACTTAATAAAAAACTAATAAATATCTATTTTTAAAGACAGCAGCAAACTGCTGGGCATTTCACAATGTTGGCTCAGGTTTGCTAGAAAAGAATATCCAAGTCCACTTATACATAAATTAAAGGCATGGTTATTTTTCCTGCAGCTTCTTTAAATATTCCTTTGGAATGTACACAGAAATGTGTGTGTTTGGCAGGGGTAGAGTGAGGGTGTCCCTCTCCACAATATGGGCTATCTCAGCACTATTTGGAGTGTCTATTAGTCTAATGCCTTTTCAGAACGCCTGAAGACATGGAGAAGCATTTCATATCTAGTACACCCACAAAGGATTAGGCTTTTTAATGGGTTCTTAGCATTGCTATTTATTTATTCTACCTAGTTATTACCATGTTACGGGAGGTGGGGGTTTGTCTTGTTTTGGTAAAGCAAAACATTTCACTTAATTTATAATTCTGGAATATTTCTGGTTAACATGACATTTCACAGTGCACAATTCAGGTGCTTCTCAGGTGAGTTCTTGCAGTCCCGCCTCTGCACCTGTCTCTTGCCCTTCTCATCTTCCTGTAAAGTAGCTCCTGGCTTATCTTTTCTACCTTCAACCTCAACCACTTCTTCCCCTCACCTTTTTCAAGTCCAGAGCAAATCTCAGTGCTGAAGCTCCATCTTTGCTGTCTCCGTGGTCAAACCTGGTGTGCTTTGACCCTCTTTTCCAAACCGCACACACATGTTCCCTATGGCCCAAGCTGCAGCAGTTGCTCTGCCCTCCTCAAAGAGGAGGCTGGCAGCTGTCTGCTGATCAGCATCCCTTTGAACACCCTCTTCTTTGAGGGTAATCACATGTGCTGAATTAGACTCTCAGCGACATCTTCACCAGCACCCCCAGCAGCAGGAGATGCAGGACCAGTACTCCCACTACCACCATTTTTCCCATCAGCAAACCAGTGCAGGGCTCACAGCAGCTCAGCTTTTCTGATTTTGAATGCAGCATGTATATATGTAGTTTTTGAGCAACTCATTTCACAGATTCAGGAATAGAAAGCATATCGTTGTGGCTTAATCGAGTTAAATATTCAAATGAAAGCAATAATTACTTAAATTTGTCTTGAGACTTAGTGAGATTAAGTCTTTGAAACATCATTTTTGGCCTGTAGGCTATGATGAGTTAAGCCAGTCTCTAATGATTCAGAAAAGACTAGAGGCTTTGGGTTATCACCAACCAAGAGGTATTTATGAAGGACGAGGAGCAGTGTGGATATTAAACGACCCTCGGACAGTACCTCTTCTTTACAGATGACACAGCATCAACCAGGCACTGATATTAAGTAAAAAAAATCCAAGCCAAACATTTAAATTCGCTGCCAATGTATGTGGAAAAGAGATGTTCAGTGGCAGAGCTGCCTGGTGGAAATCACTACAGCAAATTTCATTTCTCATTATAATCTGTTAATTAATGTGTTAGCATATGATTGCAGCAGATCGGTGAGACCAGCACCCTCGTCAAGCCTAGGCATGCGTAACACATGCCTTGCATGCTCTAAGGTCCAGAAAATACAGTAAGAGTACATGCCTTCACAGCTAATGTAATACATGTCATGGTCCTTATGCGTACCTGGAAGGAAAGCTGTCAGCTGAAATTTTTCACATGGGTTTCTTCACTGAATTTAATGGTAAAGTGATTAAATTTATGCAAATATCTGACTTATGACTCAAGACTGAGATGGCAAAGGTGGTCTCAGAGACTCTGCTCTGATTGTGGATATGACTGTGTTTAAGGTCACAGTTTGTAACTGCCTAAGTGCTGTCTTCAAGGGAGCTCACACTGGCATGACACCCACCTTCTTGTAAGTTTGCAGAGAAATAACCCAGAAAGGTAACACTTTTCTGTTCTCTGGCGAGAACAATGACTGAAGCCTGGGAACAAGCAGGCTGTCAGGAGACACAAGCAGGAATCACAGGAGCAGAGCATGTGAGCTTGTCATGGAATAGCAGGCATCAGTGTGCACCAGCAAGGGACTATAGCTGGCCTTTCAAACGGGGGTGCTGCTAAATGGACTGGCTGGGAACTTCAGGCTTCTGCACAGAACTGACCACTGGCAGCAATGAACCCAATGTTCCCTGCAACAGTTACTGCAGTGTTTTGCCACCCTTTGAGAGACCTTTCTATGGAGCTGGGAATCTTAGTTCTGGGACATGTTTTTTCTGCTAGTTAACTCTGCATTTCTATTCTCATTGCTCTCTCTCCTTTGTGTTCATATCTTTCAGTTATTAGGTGAATAAAAAAGTCACAGGAACTTTTTATACTTCACTGAAAATTTAATATCAATAGCACAGAAGGATATTAGAGTTCAAAATAACAAGGTAAAGCTTCTGGAGCATGTTACACATCCCTTGGGCAACACCATTAGTGGCTCCTGATAACATCAGTGGCAGTGGTAGAGATGGGTGCCAATATTGGTAATGAGAATTTCTGGTCCCATGCCAGATCCAAAACACCACAAGAATGGTGTAAGGGAGGATGATCTGGAACATCTCTCCCAAAGCAATATTTTTTTACCTTTCAACCTAAATTCATTTGCATATCTTCACAGGAAACATCTCTGGGATGGAAACAAAACTCCGTACTCCTGAAACCTGACAGAAATAGGAGTGCAAAATAAAAGATATTGCAGCAGGTTTGTGTTTAACCCTAGGAGACCTTTTTCTTCCGGTGTTCTTTGCACTGGGATTACAGCTAGGCTACCACAAGCCCTGCACGCACATCTATGGAAAGGATTTTTAACACTAACCAAAAGGTTTAGCTCACAGGGGCTGAAAACGCGGAACTGTGTGTCCATGCTTGCGAGTGGGAGCTCTCAAGCCTGCAAAGGGTCAGGGTGCCCAGTCTCTTCTGCTCCTTCAAAAGGTTTGCAGATCCTGCTCTTCCTCAAGTGGCACAGGATCAGAGAGCACTTACAGAGTATTAGCAGCTGCATTGACCCTTCTAGCTAAACAAGGACCTGAATGTGCATTCAAACATAAGATCTTGATCATCCACACTAATTAATCCTTAGGTTGCTGCTGGCCCCTTGTTTTTCAGAGCCTTCTCTAGAGGTGGCTCACCCCATACTGCATCCCTGGGTCTCAATCAGCAGTCAGTGAAGTCATCAACAGTAAGACCTTGGCTTGTTTGGAAGAAGGCTGACATAGGGAGCAAGTGATATTTACCAGTTTCCCAAGTATGCGAGTCACCAAAACCATACTCTTTAGGCCCGGGCTAGAAGATCATAAACATGCCAGATGTCAAAGACAGCTAATTGCACTCATTGTGAATTACACTAACCTGTGCTGTGACATGATGTCTCTGCCTAATTTGTCAATATCTCCAGGAGTTTTAGCTCCTGTATTGCAAGCCTATTAAATCTGATGTCTTGAATATATACATACATTCCTTCATTTTCTTTTTTAATGTTGTTCTGGAAAATATGACCAGCAAATCTATCTGAAATCCCCTGTCTTAGCACCATACCAGAATGATGCAATATGAATACCCTACCACATAACTGGGTTGCTTCTCCACGACTGTGCTCACATCCTCATTTGCTTTTATGGACAACACAGAAGAGTCTAATGTGGCTGAGATGTTCTGATGATGACTCACCTAATTCAAACTGGTTGGAAAGGTTACCACACGTTTGTCTGACCTCTTCACTGTCCCATCCAAGAGGATAGAGGGCACAACCAGAGCCGATTAACAAACCTATGGAGAGAAAAGAAAATAGGAGTTTATACAAGCAATTGCCATTTTCTTAAACACAGGCTGCCACTTGGGAATCAAAGTGTCAAACTGCAATTTGGGAAGCTCAGAGAAAAAAAAAACAACTCGTCTTCTCCTAAAAACAATAAAAAATCATTTGGACTTCTACTGCTGCATTTTGCTGCGACGTTTTACAGCTGGTACGTGGGCTGGAGGCAGTCTTAGTGGTTCAGCACCAGAAGCTACCCTAAGCTGTTCTACCTGAGAGCTCTTACACTCCTCTCCTACTCTGCAGAACTACATATACTGTTTGGAAAACTCAATGCAGGGTTAAATAGAAACTGTGTTAATCACAGCATTTACAAGCTCATTGTTTCTGATTAATTAAAACAACAGTTAACCACGGTCTATCAAGGTTCTAGAAGGAAAAGTAAACTGACAGTTGTGCTAATCTATTGTCATTTTCCTTTGTTTTTCACCCTTTAAAAATGGTTTCATGTCACCTGATAAATTCACACCACAGGTACACACTCCACAAAGTTTTCTCAAATCATTTCAGCTAAAACTGCAGTCTTGAGCCATTTACCTATTATGCTTGACATCATTCACAACATGCTTTGCTTTCTCCAGCCCTCATGCTGCCCCAAACAGATGTGTTTTGGCTAAGTCTTTCCCTTCAAGAGATCTTGCTGGGAATCACCCAATGGGCCATGATTATCTTGCAGAAGTGGCATTTTTATCATATTGCATTCTCAGCTGTCACCGCAGCAGCTGCCAAAAAGTGGGTGTAGCTGGCAAAGCTTCTTACACGGACAGCCTAGAGAGAACATTTCAGTGTATGCTACAGCATTTAAATGTTACCTCCTTGGTGTCAGATCTTATTTATAAGATTGGAAATGAATCATTATGTAGATAATAGGCTGGGCACGCCTGACACTTTGCAGGCTGTAAAGGCAAGCAAGTCCTCAAACAGTTTGCAGTGTGGGTTTGCAGCGGCAGCTTTTACCTGTTAGGTAGAGCACAGGACTGTGAGAAGGTTTCAAGCCCTTCAGCTGCCACTGTCTGACTCTGGGCAGGTCCCTTGACCTCACATCACCTCACTTTTCCTCTCTTGACAATAAGAATAAGAAGTGCTTCTGCTGCCATGCTCCTAGTGCAGAAAAGCCCTGGGTGTGGTGACAGAGGTACTGGGGGACATCACACCAGTCTAGCAGGAGTCCTGAGAATGATTCTGACTCAGAGTCTGGAGATAGCTATGCATTTCTACTGTCTCCGTCCTCAAGGTGCCTAAGTTTCTCATATTTCTGACACTTCTGTAAGATACAAAAATCATGTTCTTGACTTGCTCAGAGATACACCTGAACAAGGCACTGAAGTCCAGAAGTGGTATCTCATCTTTCTTCAAAAGATGTTTAATGCTTTTAGCATCTTATCTGTTAGCAAAGTAGCTCAGCAACTCCTTTGCTGCTCCTCCAAGCACATCTGCCCCTGTTTAGGCCCAATATTAGCTCCTTAGATCCTTCTCCACTAAGTTCAAATTTCTTCCTGCTGTGCAAGTCTGCTTCTTCCTTTCCTTGTTGAGCAGTCATCGCCTGCTTCTGTCTCCATATCTACGCTGCATACTGAAAAAGAAATCCCCGAGGCAGCCCCCTCTCAGATGGTGCACTCACCCAACAGCTGTAAAGGGAGAAAAGCAATTAAGGACACATGAATGCTAGGTATTTTCAAAAATTTGCCTGACCTGAATATGGTTGCTTCTAATGTCCTCGCTAATGACTTTCACAGTATCATCTGAGTTTTTCCCCCAGGGCCGCAGAGCTGACGGCAGCTGGTAGAATCCATGTAAATGAGAGTTGCTTCTAATTAAATTCTCAGAAAGGATGTTTCTCAGACAAGAGAACTTAGTCCAAAACTGGGTGTTCATTTGTTAAAGACAACTTAAGACTGAAAAAAACCGACTGATTCTCACTTGAATTGTTGAAGCAAGAAGGCCATTGTGAAGCACTGACAGCATGGCTGGTGTGCCTGGAATGGGCAGGACCCAATGGGTCAAGGAGGAACATCACCACTGATGATGAGAATGGCTGCAGAAGGGAGGAAGAGCACCTAGATGTAAGAGATAGCCCAACAGATGGATGGATGGTGGCAGCCTCGGCCAGTCCTGTTGTGGTTCTGACCCCTTCCCACACTGGCTGTGATGCCTATGACCTGCCTGGTGCCAACTCAAACAGACCACAGCTCAGAAGCTGCTCTGGCCAAAAGTGAACCACTCTGGCTGGACTGGTTTCAGTCAACTTGTGTCCTTGAACAGACTCTCTGGGAGACCTCACAAATGCTCAGAGGGCTCCATTGCGAGGGGCAGGGAGATGTGTGCAGGGGGTAGGAGGGAAGGCAGGCTCGCATCTGCCTGCGGTGTAGCAGATGAAACAGTAGCTAGCCCTTCCTCACAAATAGGTCCTGGGAAAGCCTCCTGCCCGATTCTTCCAGGAGAGACACAACAGCAGCACTGCAGGCAAGTGAAAGGACTATTAGCATAACAATGCTGCCCCTCCAAACCCAGAACAAGCTCTTACTCAGCACTTGCCAATTACTCTCCTCAGGTGGCAAGAGTGTCTAGTGCCCATTGCATTCACAAAGGACTGTTTGTTTTCAGCTCTCTTTAGGTTTTGTTGCAGCAACAGGTTGTTTGGGTTTTTTCCCACGAATATTGCTCGCAGCACTTTCACTGCCACCCTCCAAACACAGCTCATCATCTTTCAAACACGTGTACCTGTTCACTCTCTCCGCCTCCGATGCTACACTGGATACCGTGGCCACAAACCTTGACAACTTATTTCCTTCCTTAGCCAGACCTCTTCATGCCCCTGTCACACCCTCTTTCTCATTTCTGTCTGGCCATCTCTGTAAATCCAAAACCCAGTCTCAGTGAAAATAAATTGTGGGGGTCGGTCAAAAATTAATTAGCAATTCAATAAACTGTAATGTTAAATTGCTCCAGAGGAGCAACTGTCTCACTCCGACATGGATGCTTACCCTTAAAGCCAGTCCACACTGTCTAATAACCAGCTCACAGCATCCACCACTGCACCTCACCATTAGCTGTGCCTCCTAAAAATAAACCAAATAAGGGAAAACTAGCATGCTATGTCAAGAAACCTTCCTACCCCAACAACAGCTGGCTCTCCAGTTGGGTAGAGGCTCTATCATTTATGGAGTACCAGCCATGGAGCACCACAGCTTCTTTTCTGCCCGCAGTCTGTGCTGACTATGATGATGACACCAAACGGGAAAATGCTGCCTAATGCCAGTGTCACTGCATGGCCCCAAAGCACAAGTGGCAGCCTGTTTACTTGTGAAGGACAACATATAAAGCCACGGGCAAGCTCACACTGTTCATTTAGCAAACACAAAACCTGCCAGAGACCAAAAGTGCTGCCAGAAGCACGGGGCTACATTTCCATCTGGCAAAAAGGCTTTTGCCTATAAATACCAATTTTGTCACAGGTACCAACTGACCACAAGTCTTAAAGCTGTTGTTTTGACATCTCCTTTGATATCACTGGTTTACAGCTGGTTTTGATTTATCTTCAAATGTTTTCCTGTAGTGGTGCGTATATGCCTGTTGTGGATTTAGGTCCATGGAGGTCTATTAAGCAGTTGTGTTCCCCAGCACTTCTTGCAGGCAAGGTGTGGGTTAAGCTCAGGGATTTACCTTCAGTGTCAGACTTCCACAAAGACTTAGAGACTGTTAGTCAGTAAGAAAAAAATTCAAAGGTTTTGCTTTATGCTCTGAGGTATGTATGCATGTGTATGAGGGTGTGTGTGTAATGTCCCATTGGTTTCAGCAGGATTCTGCATGACTTCAACAGGGCTGATACTACCTCGGTCTGCATGGGCAGCGAAGTTGGGAACTGGCATTTCAGCTCCCTTATTTTATGCCCTAGAAGTGCGGAGTGTACCTTAAAGCCCATGGTGTTAACAGGACTTGGGCAAAAGACCCTCAGCCCCTTCTAACCCTGCTAATCAATCCACCCCTGTTTATAAGCAACCAAATGTGTGAATCAGACCCTGCAAAAGCAAAAAGCCTGCATACTATTACCACTAATAATTCATACATGCTCACAGCCAATTTGTATAATCACAGAGAATATAGATCCTTCTGAACAGCAGCAACCTCCATTTAAAGATCTAAGCTAAATCCAAGGACTGCAAACCCAGCAGAAATCCTTAAACTAATTTTGCAGCTTCAGTAGAGAGCAGTTACTGGTGTAGCTAAAGAGTCACATCGTGGCCTACCCTACAGTTATTGTATTTAGCTAGATATGCTACCCAGGACACCACAACCATCTTTACAGCTGCTTCAAATGGTTAGGATGTCTATAACATTTCTTAAGAAAATAAAAATAAAAACTCCCCACCATGCTCTGATGACCATAGTCTGTCATCTTCCATTATCCACTACAGTCATTAAAAGAAATAGAAAGGGGAAGGAAATGTGCAGGTCCATAAATGGCACCTTCACAAAAGGGGCTGCAGCTTCAAGGTACAAGGGAGCCAGTCAGTGGGATGAGGCCAGCCAGCAGCAGAGGCGCTGGTGGCTCTTGACTGCTGTTTTGGATGACATGCCATGCACCAGTGAAGGTGCTGGCACTGTCAGGGCCCAGCTCTTCTGGAGCAGTTCTGCATTCGGGAATGAGATGGGCTCCTGGCTTGAAACATTGCTATTGCAAGTGCTGCGGCTGTCTCGATGTGCTAGCGAGGCATGCGGAGAGAGCCTGCAGGGCTGACTTAATGCAGCCAGCTTCAGTAGTGCAAAGCTGGAATTAAGTGCTTGGCTTCAATATTTAACAGGGTCCCATTTAGCCCCTCGGTGTAGTCCATGCAGAGAGCTGGATACCTTCAAAAAGCGAGCTAAAAACAGCCTATGTGCCAAGTGAGGAGCTACCCAGACCTACAAGTTGCAAAACTACAAACCAGGGGGTCAGAGGGTGGATGCCTCAATAGTAAACTACCCAGAGTAATCCCAGACTGCCTTCTCTGTCACTCTTGCTGTGGGTATAGTGCATGATCATATTTTAGTAACACTTAGCACTTGAAAGATGATCTTGTCTGTCTGGAGTGGAGCTTGTGATTGAAAATAATTGCATATAACAGGTTCTGCATATGGTGGATGTGGCAGGGAAGGGACAGTAATTACATTAGTGACTTGGCACAGATCTAGGTTTCATCTTCGAAGCGATAAAGCAATGATTTGTGGCATGCAGCAATCGGCTTACTCCAAGAGGTAAAATATTAACCACTATTAACATCTCCAAAAATAGCTTGGATATATACAAGTCTCAAACAATAAATACAGAAGGATTAAACCAAGAGACATTAACCAGATTTTGCCGTGGGCAAAATGACTGCACTCAGAAAGACCAAGGTGGATCAGCAAAAGTCAATGCACAAAATAGGAAGCTTGCAAATCCCTGTGGCGGGCAGTCCTAAGACTGCTGCTGTGGCTTTAATGGGAGCTTCCACCCAAAGATCTGATGGTCCTTAAATAACCCCTGTAGACATCACACCATAAATTAATTGTCTGTAACTGTCCTGACGGTTCATACTAGCAAGTACTGGTTTACAGACAGCTCTTCCTCTCACTCACTGAGGTCACAGTGTGACCCTGATTGCTACATACCTCATTCTTGTTTTATTGTCAGCCCATTTGATCATTGCATCCTCAAAAGGCTGTTAAATAAAGCCAAACCTTCCCCAGTGTCCTTCCTTCTGCCTTGCATAGGGTAAACCTAAGCACATGATTCAGATAAATCTGATGGGGAAAACCATCAGTTTGATCAATAAAGAGAGGTAGTGACGGCAGTAAATGAGGCACTTAGCTTTTGATTCAGCCTCAGAGTCTTGCTGCTAGAAAATGCATTTTCAAATGGGAACTGTACCATAATCAACTGTTCTTGATTATGGGCATTTTAAGAGCCTTCTACACAGGCACAAGAAATTGTATGCCTTTTTTGTATATCCTCCTGTGAAAGCAGTGAAAGGGACTGCCTGGGCACCATAAAGGGCCTTCTTGGCCAGCGGTTAGAGGGCATCTGCACTGCTGTAGTGGGGGGCCTGGAAAGCCTCTCAAGCAGAAAGGATCCCAGTGTCATTGTGAAAACCCAGTTTGTATTTCCACCTAGAAAACTAAAAGGAATCAGTCAGGCTTGATATATGTACTGCAGAGAGAAAAGAAAACCAGAACCAAATGCTGCCTTTTGTACAGTCACTTTTTAGTGAGAAAAATCTTCTTCAAAATATCTTCCTCCTTTCTTTCCCCCCATTTTCTACTTTTCCCCCTTTCATTTTCGGATCTGACCAAAAATAAACCTTGCCATTTTTTTTGCTAGGCATTTCTAATGACTACTGCTCATCTGACAGATATTCAGGCCATCTGGAGAAGCTGACAGACAATAATTTGGAAGTCATCCCTTTCAAGACCATTTTAATGATTTTTTTCCTTTCACATTTTTTCTCTATTAGTCCATCTGAATCTTCAAGGATGATAGAAAGTTTTCACACTCCCATCTGTCACTCGAAGGTACAGTAATCTCTACAAACAAAACCAAACCAATTTTTAGATGCAGCATGGACTTTGACTCTTCAGTTCTTGTGATTTAAAAAGTCTCCTTGATGTAATGGTTTTAAAGCATTTATCTGCTATAAAAGTGAGCCTGCAGTGTGAAAGTAAAACTGAGCTGGCATGTGAAGTTGTCTGCTGCTTTCAGGTGTACCTTAGCCAACAAACAATGTGGTTAAAGAAGAATTGGTTAAAAACCATGATGTGAAATATTTTACCAGACACATCTTCTGAAGTCCTTGTTCATTAAAATCTCCAGGAGCTGCAACCAAGCAGCAACTGCAGAGTGACAGAAGTAGGTCAGAACAGGTTCAGACAAATTCCAGAGCCTGGTCAAAGCAGCAGGACCCCGCAGAGCAAAGAGGGGAGCAGAGGAAGCCGCACTATGCTGGCTGCAGGCAGCCTGGCTCCCATGCCCATGGGAGCCCATCCTCAATTCAGTTAGTGAGGATCTATGTCTTTATACTGGCAGCTCTCAGCTCTTCACCCAGAAGCATCCCTTCTTTAAGGTCACACTTCTACTGCTTTTCTTGACATCATTTCTCTGTTCTTTGCTTTCTCTGCTGTTCTTCCATTAGAGAAATGTTATCACACACTAACACCTTCCATTGGTATTAGCACCTGTCCCTCAGGAAACCCAGGCATACATACACCTGACCTGGGCTTTTATGAGGCTTAAACATGAGATCAACACTTTGGGCAGCCGTGCTCTGTTGAGTTAGTAGTCACTGACCATGGTGCATTTGACTGTTTCCTTATTGAGCCTGAACTGAAAGTGCATCATTTGAGATAGGGTACAACTGTCTACGATGTGAATGTACGCAATAAGGGACTCTCTTGTCTGAGTGTCCAGGGCAAATTTCCTCCCACTCCACCTCACAAGGGTCACAGCATGGGAAACAGCAAGTCAGTTCAGAGCTTCACTCAAGGTCAAGGTGTTTCTGTCACAGAATTTGCTATAGCAGGACATTAGAGGGACTCTAGAAACAAAGCAAAATGAAGCATATGAACAACAAAAAAACAGAGAGAATAAAATGCTACAACCTTCAGCTTTGCAGATCCTGCCTCCAGTAACACTGCTTCATCTTCAGCATGATGGAAATAGTACTCATGGATTTTCAGCCAAGGTCAAAACCCCACCACACTTTCCCTTCTGGTTCTGATCTCCAGGTTTTAATTCAATGCATTTAGCTTTGCTTAGCTCCCCTGCTGACTGTCAAGCCCCATCCCTCAGAGGAGACCTTTTCTGTTATTTTGGGTTACTCCACACCATGAGCACTCGCTGCCTGGCAGCTGTTCGACTCTGAACCTCAGTGAACAGCCACAGCAAAGAGCTGCCACCTGCCTGCTACTGCTTCCCAGAGCTCTTGGAGAGCAGGGCCAGTGGCAAAGAACACCTAAAAAAGGCATTACAAATGCCTGACAGCGTCCAGCACAGCAAAATGCTGTGTCATGGGAGAGTCACAGCCTTTGCTATCTCTGTGACTGTGGGCACACGTGCAGCAGGGGGGTGTGTGTGCAGATGAGAGTCTTCTGACAGACAAAGCATCACTTCGCTTTGATTTTCATTTGATCAAAGGTGGTGTGCTCATTACTACAGAGATGCTTCAGGCTCAGAGGGGGAATCTCCTCACCCAGACATGCTACGCTGCTACCCAAAAGCTAATGGCTTTGTCTGCTCTATTTGGCCCTGGGCTTTTTAAAAAGCAATACCAAAGGCTTCAGAAAATGGGTCTGGGGGCTGGGAGAAACCCAAAGAGTGAAGTAGGAAATGTAGAGAAATCAAACGCAGAGCTGCTACTAAATGGAAGTGAATTAATGGGAACCATTTGATAAAAGGACAAGTGACAGGGCCATGGCAGCTGCTGCCATAGAAAGGAAAGATCCAGCACCAGTTTCAAAGCCCTGCAAAATAGGTGCTGATGCATGGCTTTTCAGGAGACTGCAGCTCCCAGCAGTTCCAACCCCCCAAAATCCCCCCTGGAGGTACTTGCTGTGACTAGATTTTATAAAGCAGTGGTAAACAGGCTCCACAGTCTGAACAGGTTGGCACTAGATACTAAGAAAACCAAGAGTTAAATCTTATTTTATGTATGCAGTAGGAGGAGTAACATGATCTTTGAGAACTAGTTGAATTACAGTGTGTAACTGGTTATTTCATTGAAAACTCATTTATTAACATTTATCATACATCACCATTCACATGCAGGGGGATTTAAAGAGATCCAAGGCAACAGGTACATGCCTGTGCAATTTATACCTTAATGGTTATGGTTAAGTGAGGCTAAGGCTGGCCACAAGTCAAGGTGGAGGGTTTAAAGAACGAATATTCACTGAAGCAGATAATCCAGGCTGATTCCCTTACCACCAGATCACACAATCCCTCTTCCATTTTAATTCTTTCAGCCAGTGATGATACGAGCAAGTATTAGGTACCAAGTAGAACATCCTTCAGATAGAAGCTCCAGAGATCCCAGAGGATGAGCGAACAAGGTTCAAATCAGGAAAAAAAAAAAAAAGAAGCAAAAAAGAGAAGGCTTTTACGCTGTCTGTTTCTCCCAATCATGAGTGTTAAGTGTGGACAACTGGATATGAGAGATTCCAGCATCACCAGGTTTTCTCTTTTTTTTTGACTACTTGCATTTCAGCTGGGTAGCCCACCTGGAGACCAGTTCCTGCTCCAGAACAGCATGGGTCTTTCGTTTTAGGTGCCTCAGATGGCACACGGCATACCAAACCTATGGAGATGCTTCTGCAGTGGCAACTGAATTGAGACCTTTGTCAGTACAATCAATGGAGTCTAGAAGATATTTTTCTCATCCTAAAGAATACATAAACATAGGTTTATGACTAGGACACATCTAAGTTCACCTAAGCCAAAGGCAGCAAAGACATACATATGGGACTGTCAGACATGACACAAAGCCAATAGGGAAAGCTGCACGTTCCTGGACTAGCAGCTGGAAGTGGGGTAGCCAAGAGCATCTCAAATGGCACTAGACACTTGTAGGTCAGTGACTGAATCATGCTCCACTAGTAGTATCAATTTAGAGAGGGATTTAACCACTCATACGTCACCTTATTCAGTTTCTTGCTTGGCCTCCAGCTGCCTCTTCAGAGCAGTGCAAGTTTCCCCTAAGTCCTCTGTCATACCTGCCAGTCCATACATAGGTCTTGCAGACCCTAGGGTATCTCTAACAGTGCAAAGCATCTAGATTTAGGTTAATGAGTTTCACCCTAGATATCTGTTTATCTCAATGTGATCTTAGAAACCTACTTCAAGAGAAAATATCTGTATTATAAACACCTTTAAAAAGTGTATGAATCCGTAATTGAATGCAGCCCAAAGTTACCTACACTTTATCCCTTATCTTCTATCCTTCTGCCCTTAAGATGCAATGTCTCGATTCCTATCATGTATTCTGCCTTTCTTTATGGGAAATGAACTGAATGTTAGGGAAGAAGAGTAAAGAAAAAATTGTCTTACTCCTGAGTGTAAACCTCTATGTTCTACTTTAAAAGGAAGTTATTTCTCTGGAAACAAGTTGCTGCTTCAAAATGGCCTTGGTTTCCCTCAGTTTCTACCACAGAGATAGACCACTCAGGAGCAGCTTTGGTGAGTCTCTGTCTCATTCCTCCCAGAGGAATTCCTCCACAACAAGATTATTAATACCACTTGTTCTAAAAAGGATGTGACACGGTCCAGTTAAAGGCAGAGTGAATCTGGAAAGTGGAACTGAAATGCTTGAAGAACTCCAGAAAACATCCTGGAGTTTGACTGTCAGCTCATTTTTGTTTGGCAAGCCATGATCAGTGCTTGTACATTATAAGCTTTATAGGGAGGGGGGGGGGGGGGGGGGGGGGGGGGGGAAGCCTGAGCATTATCACATGCCATCAGACTTCTTTATGTGACAACCCATCTGTGTGCTCACCCCATCGTTTTGTGGCTCAGAATCAAACGCTTGACAGTTCAAAGAGTCTAGAGCAACATATGGCATATGACATAGTGTATTTAAATAGAAATCACTCCATTAGAAACAGAAGGGTTGCCTACTGTAATTAATAAAAGGTAGTTTAATAACTGACTTCCTAAAATACATAATTCTTCCTGTAGTTATAGTAGATAGGGCATATTTCTTTTCATTAATATGAATTTCAATAGCAACTCGAGACAGGACAAAACTAGCCAGAGCCTTTGCAGAAGCTCCATGCTTGAAGGATTTCCCAGTAGGTGAACTGATCTCATGAAGGACCATGAGGAAGGAATGAAGGAAACACTTTACTGTGTCAGTGAAGATGCTTAAGCAGAAAAATGGGTAAGTAGACAGGCATTGCCATATCTTTTCAATACAAACTGGGCAGAATAAGGTTATTATAAGCATTAAGAAAAAAAAGTCTTCAGCAATCTGACTCCTGAGCACCACCCCAGTGATTTTGCCTCTAGATCGTTCCAGCCTTTGGAAATATTCAGACATGGATTAAATACCAAAGAATGGCTTTTCCATGTATATTAATTCAATGATCTGTGAAAAACAAAAACCAATAATTTGTAGATGCTGGATAAAGCAACAAAGATGTCCAGGCAATTCCTTCACTTCGCTGGCATATCCCCAAAGTGACAGGGGAACTGGAACTGATGCAGAGCATACATCCAGTAGGGGAATACTGCATACCAGGCTCTTGCCTTTTTTTTTTTTTTTTAGCTTGTTTTATTTCATTTGACTGTTCAAGGATTAATGGAAGATCAACCACTTCACATCTCAGTAAAACTTCAACCATACTCAAGACTTCAAAGTAGTATTTTCAGTACATGGTCTGCAGACCCTCTGGAAAACCAAGGAGTACTTCCAAGCAAGTCCATACATGCTATTAGGCAATCTATACCTGGAGAAAAGACTGAATTGGTCCGCATATCTCCTGGAGAGTCTGTAAGAACCCTCAAATCAAACGAGTTTGGAAACCACTTCTCTAGACAGGAAATATAGTAAGATAAACTGCTATAACGCTACAAAAGTCAGTGGCAGTCACTAAATACAGCTGACAAACACTTTTTCCTTTATACTGTTCTCATTGGTCCTTCACAGGTTTCAGCCTTCTGCTACCCTGTAAAAATGTACACATCAGTTTAGCTGAATCACAGGCCTGCAGCCATTCAAGGTAGGTATCTTTCTCTGTAGAGTGCAGAGCTTTCTCATGGATACATCACAGACAGCTAAGTGTTGTGAAATGCATGGAATCTGGTGAAGGAGAGGTCAGTTGAATTTAGTTTGCTGCTGCAGCTGGAGCACTTTTTAGCAGCTTTTTAAATACCCTCCGCATCCACATGGCTATCTGAAGAGCCCACAGCTAAGCACATGAATTAATCTATGCATGAACAAAGGTATACTCAGCGCAGGTTGCCTTTGTGCTGAATTACAGTATAAAATCAAAAGAAATTAAGTCAAATTAAGTAAAACAGACTCCACGTGAAATCAAGTATTTGTGTGGCTTCCTCAATTAAACTAAAACCAACTAGTCTCATTCTCAGCTACTTTGTTTTAAATAAGAGAGATGATAAGGTTCAGCACAGCTCCAGTGAGAACTGTGTGACACTCAAAATACTGTTTCCATACTGTCAGACTGTGTTTTGTTTTGCATAAATTTTACAAGCTCTAAAGTTTGCTTCATGTGACATACCCAAGGAAAGGATATTTTTTACTTTTAAAAACACATAAAAAATGGAATTTTCCATGCTTTCTATCTGAAGTCATTCAAACTCAATAACTGACCTAATTTGCAGAGGAAAAAATACTCTACCAAGTCAGTTTCCCTGAAGTAGGTCCCATTTTTCAGTTTGCCACAAAATGTGATAAATCATAATTTTGGATAGAAGCTGCAGTTTGTTACAAATATACTGCACATCTGCAGCTCAGAAAAATTTGGCGCTGCTGCTTATCCTCTCCAGAGAGAATCCATATGGACAACCTTACCAACATCTCAAACATACTTAACTCTTTCTGGTACGAAAGACCAGTGCATGAGAGAGAACTGAGTAGACGGGTATGTCTCTCCCATGATGAGCTCATGTGCCCACCTTTGATCTCATTTTGAAATCCTCTTCTGCCCACCTACCTGGGAGTTATCCTAGGGCAATGGAGTAATGCCTCAGCACTGTCCAGCTCTTTATGTTGAGAGTGTTTTGCTTCCCATCTTCCTCCTGTATTGTACAGCAAATTCTCTTATGCAGAGAGCATACTTAAAACACAAAAAAAAAGTCTTGGAAACATGGGCTGGAAGGGACATCAAAAAGGCATCTAATCCATCCTTCAGCCTCAAAGTCAGGATAAGCTCTATTTGTACCTTCCAAGAAAAATAGTTGTTCAATCTGTTCTTAAAAAAACCTCTCACAATGGAGATCCCACTACCTTCTAGGACAATCTGTTCTTGTGCCTCTGTGTCTGCAACAGGTTTTCATGTTGTCTAACCTGTAACTTCCTTGTAGTAATTTAAGTTTAGTCCTTAAACATGGGTTTTGCTAAACCCCTACTGGAGCTCAGAGAGCAGTTTATTTTCTTCCTGCTGTGCATCACCTTTCTCTCCAATGGATTAAGCAGTCCCAGTTCAAACAGTTTTTCCCACTAGAACTAGCCATTCCATACAGCCTTCTCTTTCCAGAGGATTTCTACGGCTGCTGGCTTCAACAATCTGTTGGAATTTTTCCTTCAAAAAACAAAAAGCAATGCCAGAATGCTATCAGAGCAGCTGAATAATAAATGAATCAAACTCACTGCTTTCAACTGAGAGAAACCAAAAGGAGAATTAGGTTAAAAGAAGACCTTGAAGGTGACTTCAATACTAACTAGCAAAACCCTAAAATGAACTGTGTGACTCTTGGAGCTCATTACTGTTCTCTCTTCCTAAAAACTTTCCAGAAATGATGCTTTATGAGCAGCAGAAGATTCCTGAAGTACATCCTTGCTATAAAGGCTGTCCTTGATAAAAGCCTATCAGCACCTTGATGCCATCCCCAGCACTTAATATTTCTGCTCCAATTTACAAGATCATTGGCTTAATGGATTAATACTTGGTGACTGGAGCATGCAATTGCCAGATACAAGAATGCATTCTTATCTAGATGTAGGAGTAGTGAGTGCTAAGGAGCAATAGTAGTATTGGCTGGATCTCCTACAAGGACTGAGAGAGAATGTAAGAAAAAAATGAAAAGAGAAAATGAACAGGCTATGAGATGAACATTAGATGGCTGCAGAAGCAACCAATGATGGCACTTAGAATATTTATAAAGTCTTCAAGGAGGAAAAGACCCTTATTTTCAACTCTCCCCATGTACCAACTGTTATTTGCATTCTTTACTCAGAACCAGCTGACTCCTGTGACATGTCCAGCTCCTCGCTGGCCACTTGTGCCACTGATAATTTCTTGCATCCCCTCAACTTATACTTCACATATGAAATGAGTGACCTGTGACTCAAAACCACCTTCAAGACAAATTTGTTTGGTGGAGTTACGCATTCAGCAAATAGCCCAAGACTGGAGCTGGGGTGAGGTTTCTGGTGTGCAGGTTGACCTGAGCTACTTTTAAAGGCTGAAATCCCTCCACTGCTGTTGGTCCCTCAAGCTGGCTCCTGCTTTCTATAGTTTTCACACAACTGTCCATCCAAAATGCTGTTTTACTAATATATTCCAAAACATGAGTTTACTTCATGGCTTGGACAGGGGCTGGTGCAATTATGGCACCATAATGCCTACAGGATATATTTTCAGACTTGTGAAAGTATTACATTTAACATACAAAAGCACATGCAACCTTGCAGGCCCAGTCTTGTAACCTTACCCATTCAAGTAGATCTAATGCAGGACAACTGGCCCCTGTGAAATCAATCAGTTTTGCCAATGATCTCAGTGAAGCCAGAGCTTTAGCCACAGTCTTTAGCTTGCTATTTCTAGAAATTTCTGATGGAAATAGTTCAAAACCAAGTACATTGTACCACGAGAGAAACTGTGTTCTTTCTTGACTTTTTATTTAAAACTAGAATAATACTCAGTAACTGCTTTAGGGTATGAGATATTCCCTCCCTCCTGGATCTGACAAGGCTTTTCCTTGTCTAACTTGTGTACTCCAGTGGCACCTCCATTGTAGCACACACTCTATCCAGAAGCATCAGAAGAGCCCTATAAGTAAGTCAGAAACATGGAGATTCCTTTAGTCCTGTTTTTTCTGAAATGTAAATGTTAATTTAAAAATGATACCATCACAGCTTCCAGGACCAGCTGTTCATCCTTTTTTTTCTTTGTATTTTACTGCCACTGAATCCTTGTTCTGAATTATCAGAACAATAATTAGATTCAGGGAAGGGAGGGGGGGAAAAGGCATTCATATTCCCCTGAGAAGAAGAGATAAAAGTTTCATTTCTGAAAGCTGATGTGCCAGTGGTGGATAGTGGGGAGTTGGGATTCCTTCTTAACTGCATGGGAGAGTTCAGTAAAGTTTATTAATAAAACAATTCAGATAAACTCCATTTATGCATTATTTGTACAAGTATCTTGGCAACTGCTTATTTAGCATCTTGAACACATCAGGAATTTTAAAGAGGAGGACCAAAATCTTGCCTGAAACCGCAAAAGCTTTGACAGAAGTGGGTCTGGGAAGTAATGAGGGTTTTTTCTTTTTCTGACTCTCCTTTTTCTTCCTCCAACTAAAACCAATTTTCTAATATCCTTGGCATAACTACTATAATGAAGCATAATTTATTTGATCCTTACACAGCCCCCTTAGGATTACTTCTTGCAGATAGCCAATTATAAACTCTTACATACTTTATAGTCCTCATTATGTGTGACAGAGGCACACTAATAAATAATGCAAAACCCCTTTTATACCCAGTCTACCTTGTGAGAATACAGGGGTCTGGTATGGAGGGAAAAAGCACATTGTAATGCATTCTTATTTCCAAATGGACTGAAAAACTTTCTAGCTTCAGCTTGCTTCCTTGGGACACTTTCTTTTTTTCCCAGACTGGACTCCCGTGGCTTGATTCATTACTAGATAAAAATCAAGTTCAAATAGAAGTGGACCATGACACACAAACTGTCACTGCTCTGTCACTTCCTCGTGACATCCTGTCAGCTGCAGACAAGAAAGGAGGTCTGGAAGCAGAACAGCCAGGTTGAATACAAATGAATTGATATTCAGTTGTAGGCTTTTCATGGTAATGAAGCAGAAAGGGCCAAAGCCCAAAGAGCACATTTCGCCCTGCCTGCTCTGCCTTTCTGGTGCAACTTCCAGACACTGCTAGTGCTCAGGTCAAGACTCTGGAGGAAAGCACAGCAACTCTGACTGTCCCTCAGGTGGTAGGATTAAAAGAGCAGAGTGAGCACTCAGGAAAGACATAGAGTTGAATATACACATATAAGTCCTGGTGGACTGCTTTATTTTTGTCTTTAATTGACATGATGCTGCTTTTTGAAGCAAAAAAGCTGCAACTATAATGACTGAGAAATATTACCAAGATCACTACAGAGACCTGGGGAGTCACAAAGGCTACAGCTGACTTCTGTCCCCACCAGGGAATTCAGTGCAATCATTATGTTACTCATATTGTCCCTCTAAGCCTTCTTTTCCCTACATGAAGAGGGGATACTAGTTCCAAAAGGCACTGGGATTTCTTGCCTCTGTATAGTGCTTGGAGACCTTGAGAGACAGAGGGTAGGAGGAGGGAGAGTGTTCACACAAGGTTTGAACTGTTGCAACCTGGAATAAAAGTAAAATAAATGACTGGGTGAATCATGTCATTTTATTGGTGGACTTAGGTTGGACTCAAACTCATTCAACTTTCTTTCCTTCTATCCTTCTATTTAACAGGGAAGGGAAACACTTTCAAAAATCAAATGAACAAGCAAATAAACATGCCCAACTGTTCCAAGGGCAGAGCCCACCACAGTCCATGCTCCAGGAGGAGTGGTCACAGCTTCTTTCACAGGCTATGATATGGTCTGTGTAAGCCTGATCATACAACTCTTGGCGACAAAACTAAACATTATTCACTAAATGACACATCTCTCCAGCTAGTGTCTAGATGGCCACAGCTAATTACACAGTCTGAGATTCCAGCAGATATCTGAGTCTACAGCGTCTTCCAATATCCCTATGTGGCTTAACACAGATGTGGAACAAGTGTACGGAAAAAAGGCAGAAGAAAGAGTGGCTGTATAATGCAAATACCTTAGAAAAGGTTAAGTTACACCCCTGCTACTGAGTCCTGCTAGATTATGCAATTAAATCAGAAGCCCTTCTGTGGGGATGACAATGAACAAAAGAAACAGAGACATTCACCTTTGTATGCAGCTACAAAGAAATTATCTGCCATTTTAACTACAGGGTTTGACTAATGTGCACTGAAGCACTCACCTTCAATTAGCCATTTAACTTAGCAGATCAAGCTGTGATCTGAAGAGGCTGAGACACAGATAATGTTCCTCTTGCAGAAACCATAGGGACTGGCCAGAGGATGCAATAAGCAGGTATAATCCAACAGGATGACAAATCCTATATTTCCAGGAATGGACAAAATCCACAGTTTCTTTCCCATTTTGTACACTCCTCCATTTACAATAATTTCAGTGGCTACCTACGTCAGTTGGGAACAACTTATCCCCAGGAAACAATGCAAAAGTGTCAGTTAAAGATATGACACTCTACCTCATGGTTTACGAAAGCATTTTTTTGTTTGTTTTTAAACAAGTGAAATAAGCATAAATTAAATATGAGATACATTTTGCAGTTTGCAGGCAGCATCAACGACAGCACTTGATAGTGTAAACATCTGCTATTTTTGGTTAAAATGTCCCTGGAAATCAGCATAAAAACCAGTCAAGACAAGGTTTTGGTGCCTACAGTCTGGATCTGAATCTGACCCCTGAAAAACGTGTTGGCAGTGTCAGGGTAATTTCAACAAGGTCAGCAACAGGAACCAGAATAAGGCCATCTTCCCACCTGGCTGTCATTGAGGGATGGTTTGAAAGGCTTCCTCCTTCCACTTGTCTGCACTCTTCTGCTCACAACTGTCCCATCATCGCTTCCCCCTCAACTGTCTCAGCAAGATATTGCCACAAGCATTTACATGGCTGCTTGGGAACTGATACAGTAGAAAATAAGCCTTTTTTTCTTTCTGAGGACAAGGGGCAACATAGTCAGGAATGAGAGACTGGCAAGTGATAGATAAATACTTCAACAAGCTTAAGCTATCAAAAAAAGAAAATAAAAATTGTGCCACTGTACCCTGCAGCAGATCACTGTCTTGCAGCTCTCTAACAGGTCCAGCAGAGCTGCACAAATTGGAGATGGAAAAGGACAATTTGTATCCAGTCCTGCCCTCACCAGGGGCAGTTCATTCCCTGAGGTAGTCTGTTGTGCTTTGTTCCTTGAAGCACATTGCTTTCATCTGTGCTGAACACTATGGTGTGTCCAGTCCAGTTTCAAAGGTCTCCAAGCAATAAAGGTTTATGGCTTTCCTGGGGCAACTGTTCCACAGCCAAATGGATTGCTCTGGTCTGACTTTAGGGGAGCAGTTAAATGGAAGCTTATGTCTATGTCTCACCAGGAAAACATATCTGTGCTTAAGAGCTCTCCTAGAACAATTTTTTATATACATATACATGAAGATGTCTCTTCCCAATGCTATATGACAATCTCCTGTCTCGTCACATTAACCTTTCATTCCCTTTGAGGTGACAAAGACTCAGCTTGCCCCCATCCTCATGTTCACCAAACACCACACTGTGAGGACTAGCAGCACAAAACAACATTGACAAGCATCCCCAGGCACAGCAGCCTCCTCCAGATCACAACAGCTCACCGCTGCGTTCAGGAAGCGTTCAGAGCCACTTGCCTTGGCTGCATGGGGAGCTAAGCAATGGGGGCTTCTCTTTCCCTTGGGCTGATTTCCAGGTGCTTCAGCTCAACATGGACAGTGTGTCATCAGCTGTACTAACAGGCAGAGGTGGCAATACAAGTGGCATCCAACGGGACTGCTCCTTCCCAAAGCAGCCTGCTCTTGTGATAGTTAATGTGCCACAAAATATGACTTTGGGGTAAATTTCATGTCATAGCTGAGCAGATCGAATGCTGTGCCATCTCTGAAAGGGATAGTTGGACACTATACATTTCCAGCTACATCTTCTTTCCCCCTTGTTGCCCCTTCCCTTGTGCAATTTCAGGATAACATGGACCAGTCCAGGGAGCTACACTGGCAAAAAAAAAAAAAAAAAAAAAAAAAAAAAAAAAAAAAAAAAATCATTGCTTTTTATAGGGTTATTGTTCTGCTGACATTAGCGCTCCAAATTGTCACACTGATGGATAACACAAGTGTCATGAGAAGGGCAAAGGGCCACCTCCTCCCAAGTAGCCAGTAAATCAGCTTGGGCAAATTATCAAACTCTACACCAGGTCAGTTTGCTTTAAGCCCTCCATGCAATGACCCGAAGAGGTCAGGAGTCCAGTCTAGATACATCAAGCGAACAAGGGGCATCCAAACAGTGGTCTGGCACCTGACCAAGTCCTAGAGGGGTAGGCAGAGCCAAGGGGACCTGCAGTGCTGCCCGTGGCTGAAAGTGGCTGTGGAGCAACACAGTAAGTGGGGCTGAGGAAAAAGCCTTGGAGACACCTGCACAGAAATGAGACAAACAGGGAACTAAGCACTGCACATGTGACACTGAGGGATATTCAGAGACATACGAAATAGAAGCAGGATGAAAGCCGAAAGCTGACAAACTTTCAAGAAGATGGGAATAGCTTCTATATTAAAGGCAGTTAAAAGGCCAAGGAGGAAAAGATTGTGATAGGAGCTATAAAATTAGATTACTTGCATCAATAAGGGAGAATAAACTGTTGTGTAATATGAAGGTGCCCTGCAGTCAAAAGGCAATTGGTGTTGGAAAGAGGTTTCTTAAGAGATAATCCCTTCTCAGTTCTCTGATATACAGCCTTGCTACTGTATTTCTTGCGTTTGTTCATTACAATGACCCGCCTAACGGCCTAATAAGCATCATTCCGTCTGTCATCGGAAAAGGAGTTCATGACTGCAGTAAAAAGCTTGGATGCAATACAGCAATCCAAAGCACCACGGCTCTAATTTATTCATTCATTTAGTTTTCAGTGGTGCAATGACACTGGCCACAATAGTATTACATGAGGCTGGTTTAAGTATCCAGGAGAGCTCAGGGAGCGGAAAATTCAATTCTCATTGCCATGGTGAGCGATGTATACCACCGGAGAGAGCTTAACTCCCAGGGTAAGAAGGGTGGTCTCCCTGCAGTATTCCTTTTGAGCACAGGCACTGTACTCACAAAGAGCATTATCAAAACTCAGAACACATTACTCTGACTGGGGGTGAAGATCCCTCCAAATCTCATTTGGGTGGAAGCTCCTCACAGCAAGCAGCAGTACGGAAAATATGCTGCTGACAATCATCAAACAGATTTACTGTATTATGTATTAAACAAGTCCTCTGCAAATCTGTGCAAGGGCAAAGTTTTCTAATTCCTTATGAACTGTCACAAGACAGGCCTTCTGAGGACTCCCCTTTCATTATCCTGCCACTCAGCCAACACTAATTCAGCTGATTTTTGATATTTCCCAAAGGCAGAATGGCATAGGAACATAAACGCCATAAAAAGGAATTGGGTGGGCAGTTTGCAATGTAAAGTCCCTGTGGTAGGTACAGATTGTCTTTCCTCTGCAGAGCCATGGTGTCTTTAACATCCACCTTCCAGTGCTCACCCTAACATGGTGCCTTGAAGCAGGGGTGCACGAAGCACCACACAACGCTCGTACTCACCGCATGCCAGAGCCTGTGGTGTGGGGAATTACAGGGGAGCTGCTTTGTACCCAGCTTTACGTAGCTCCTGACAGGCCTATGAGCACAAGTCAACACGATGTTATTCATATAACTGTAAAAATAACAGTGGCCTGCAAATGTTTACATGTTCAATTATATATAAGCCTTCCCCAGTGAGTACATCTGTCTCTTTTTGCTTTTCTCTGTCAGTCAAAATGCCTCTTGAATGCAGAAGGTGAATGCTGCAAATGAATGATGAAGATGAATGTCAGTAAAATTCTCCTGCCAGCAGGGTCCATGAGAAGTGAGGAGAAAATGGGATTTGTATTCTCTTCTGAAGGGTTCTCTGGGCTGGAATTGCCTTGGCTTGCAGCTTGCCCTTTTTAAGAAGCCCTTTTGCTTTGGTGAATGCTTATGCAATGATTTTTTTTCTCCAGCATTTGAAATCATTAACACCCCTTGGTCTGTTATCACTACCTAGAGCAAATCCCCCAGACAGACCTCTTCCTTAGACAGATGATGCTTTTACCAACAGAGCCATAATACTAATGTTTTTTGACGGGAGTGGAAAGAGAGAAAGGTGGCATGATATTTTACTAAAACAACAGTGTGAATCAGAAGGTAGGAGTGATCTGCCTGCAGAAACAATTTGCCTCATACCAACAGGAGAGACAATGAGAGAAGGTCCAAGGTAAGTCAAACTGTTTTGCATTTGTGGCAGGTGAAATGCTTGCCACGGAGCTACAGCAGCTCAGTTGATATGGAGAAACTAAAGCTTCGCATGTTTAACAGTCGACACGATTCCTGCGTTTCATGGGTATTTCCAGTGAGTCCATTCTGCAGCCCCTAGGGTCATTAGAGAGGGGCTGACTACACACAGATACTGTGGAAGACAAGAGTGATTTCTATGTCCCCTTGTACCTGCTCAGTTTTCACTCATTCTCCACAGCTACTAAAGGGGAGATAGGAAACTGGATGATCTATATAACAGCATTTTCCAGATTAAATTTCAAGGTGGAGGTGTCCAGAAACAGGCTGACTCAGTCCTCGCATTAGGGGGTGGTATCAGGCACTGGTGGCTGATACCCATCAGCAAGAAATGAAACACTAAGACATTTGCTTAGCAGATAGTCATGAAAAACTCCAATTCTGTGCACGGTAGAAAAAAAAAAAAGAAAATCATCATAAGGTTTCTTGCCTTAACCTGTCATTTTTATTTTAATAAGACTAGTTTTTCCTCAGTTTCAGTGCAGGAAGATCTTAGCTGACACATTTCAGGTCAGCCAGTGCAACTGATTTAATACAGATGGAAGAAGCTAGGGATGAAAAGTAGAAAAAAAAAAAAAAGACATTAATATACAGTAAATCCTATTTCAGCTCCTGGGAAGAATATTGCTTTCTCCAGGGAGTAAATGAAATGCTTATGTCAGAGAAAAAAGAAAAAAAAAAAAAAAAAAAAAAAAGATTGATAGAGTTTATTTGTGGGTCTCTTTCTTCACCTCGCCCGCAAAAAAAGAGTTAATGCTGCTGCTTGGCATCAACTTTATAGTCAAGGAGATTATCATGATCCTCTTATGGATGTGGAGCACAGCAGCACCTTTCCTAAAAGGCAGCAGCAGTCTGCAGGCAGTGCCGGAGATGGGACAGGCTTGGTGAGCAGCCCTGCTCTCTGCCTTGTAAAACTGTGGGTAGCCATTTGACAGACAGCTAAATTAGGTCAAATCACTGCACCACACCCAGGCAAGAAAAAACAGTGCAGATGAGGAGCAATAGTTGTGTGACCAATTTTAGGGGATGTGGCAGCATATGCAGGGGTTGGGTTAGATTTTTGCCTAAACTCTTGGGAAAAATGCATTATTTATTGGCATTATTTTGCTAGTTATTTTAATGCAGTATTTATTATTGCATTAAACAATAATCCTAAAATCTTTGTAATGGGAGAGGAAGATGATTGCATGGTCTCAAGCAGAACACCCAAGCACAGCCAGATCATGCTTGTCCTCCCCCAGAAGTTCATTATGAATGAGAGCTCACAACAGCTCTCAAGTTCTTTCTTCCCTACCCTCCCCCTTTCCTATCTTGAACTTCCAGCAGAGAAATGAGTCTTTGTTATCACTCAGGCCATTTGTGAACTATAAACCCCTCCAGCAGCCTCATGAACCCCCATGGACCATGCTCCCAGTCCAGCAGTGAGTAAAAACAGCCTCCCTCCATCCTGCCAGCAGGATCAGGTCCCAGGGCTGGCCCATGCCCATGTCTGGATACGTTTCAGGGCTCTTCAGCACCGAAATGAGCTGGGGATTTGCAGCCATTGAGATGGTATCATCAGAGGATTTAAAGCATTACTAGGAGGAAAAAGGGGTTTAATGAATGTTCCTTTGCTTCTAGGCTCTATCTCCATCATATGCATCCCAGTCTAGGTGATACATTGGAAACAAAAATGTAGGAAGAAGCAGAAGAAGCCTTGGTGACACTGAAGTGTCTCATTAATGGAGTCTATTTTTTTTCCCTCTGATGTTCTTAAGGACATTTTAAAACTGCATCGGATCCTAATTTCCTTTTCTAGACATGAAAAATGCTGTGAGGGGTACCTGCTATGCAACACAATTACACTGCTAATGCATTTGTGAGGTCTAATTTACAGGAATATTTTCAAATATAAGTCTGAAGGATCAAACTGCAGTTTATTAAAGCTGTAAGGGGACCATACTGTGAGGCCAGTTTTTATGCTGCAATAGTTTCAAGGGTTCAGTAGCAATGAGCTGGACTACAAGGATGGAGAAGCTTTGGTAAAATTCCAATGTGCTTTGGATCATGCCTGTATTAAGAAAGAATCACAGAATCACACAATTATGTAGGTCAGAAAAGACTTTGAAGATCATCCAGTCCAACCATCAACCCAACATTAACAGTTCCCAACTACACCATATTCCTCAGCACTAAGTCAACCCAACTCTTAAACACCTCCAGGGATGGGGACTCCACCACCTCCCTGGGCAGCCCATTCCAACACCTAACAACCCCTTCTGGAAAGGAATGCTTCCTAATATCCAGTCTAAACCTTCCCTGGTGTAACTTGAGACCATTCCCTCTTGTCCTGTCTCTTGTTACTTGGTTAAAGCGACTCATCCCCAGCTCTCTGCAACCTCCTTTCAGGGAGCTGTAGAGGGCGATGAGGTCTCCCCTCAGCCTCCTCTTCTCCAGACTAAACACCCCCAGTTCCCTCAGCCGCTCCTCGTACGACCTGTGCTCCAGACCCTGCACCAGCTCCGTTGCCCTTCTCTGGACACGCTCGAGTCATTCAATGTCCTTTTTGTAGTGAGGGGCCCAAAACTGAACACAGGAATCGAGGGGCGGCCTCACCAGTGCCGAGTACAGGGGTCAGATCCCTTCCCTGTCCCTGCTGGCCACGCTATTGCTGACACAAGCCAGGATGCCATTGGCCTTCTTGGTCCCCTGGGCACACTGCTGGCTCCTGTTCAGCCGGCTGTCAATCAACCCCCCCAGGTCCCTCTCTGACTGGCAGTCTCCAGCCACTCCTCCCCAAGCCTGTAGTGCTGCTGGGGGTTGTTGTGGCCCAAGGGCAGCCCCCGGCATTTGGCCTTATTGAAACTCCTCCAGTTGGCCTCAGCCCATGGCTCCAGCCTGTCCAGGTCTCTCTGCAGAGCCTCCCTACCCTCGAGCAGATCAACACTCCCACCCAGCTTGGGGTCATCTGCAAACTGACTGAGGGTGCCCTCGATCCCCTCGTCTAGATCATCAATAAAGATGTTAAACAGGAGTGGCCCCAAAACCCAGCCCTGGGGGACACCACTTGTGACCAGCTGCCAACTGGATTTAACTCCGTTCGCCACAACTCTTTGGGCCTGGCCATCCAGACAGTTTTTTACCCATCAAAGCGTGTGCCCATCCAAGCCATAAGCAATCAGTTTTGCCAGGAGAATGCTGTGGGAAACGGTGTCAAAGGCCTTACTGAAGTCAAGGTAAACAACATCCACAGCCTTTCCCTCATCCAATAAGCAGGTCACCCTGCCGTAGAAGGAGATCAGGTTTGTGAATCATAAACCCATGCTGACTGGGCCTGATCATCTGGTTGTCCTACATATGTTGTGTGATGGTACTCAGGATGAGCTGCTCCATCAGCTTCCAGGGCACCACAGTCAAGCTGACAGGCCTGTAATTTCCCTGATCATCCTTCTGACCCTTCTTATAGATGGGCGTCACATTGGCCAATTTCCAATCAGTCGGGACCTCCCTGGTCAGCCAGGACTGCTGGTGAATGATGGAAAGCAGCTTGGCGAGCACCCCAGCCAGCTCCTTCAGCACCCTCGGGTGTATCCCATCTGGTCCCATAGACTTGTGTGTGTCTGTGTGATGCAGTAGGTCACTGACTGTCTCCTCCTGGAACGCAGGGGGGTGGTTCTCCCAGTCTCTGTATTCTGGCTGTGGAGGCTGGATTCCCTCAATACAACTAGTCTTGCTATTAAAGACTGAGGCAAAGAAGGCATTAAGGACCTCAGCCTTCTCCTCATCACTTGTTAACATATTTCCTCTTGCATCTAGCAGGGGATGGAGACTCTCCCTGGACTTTCTTTTGCTACTGACGTACTTATAGAAACTTTTCTTTTATCCTTGTCCGCAGACGCCAAATTAATTTCCAGCTGGGCTTTAGGCCTTCTGATTTCCACCCTGCATAGCTTCACAGCCTCTTCGTAATCACTGTGTGTGGCTAGCCCCTTCTTCCAAAGGCTGTAAACTCTCCTTTTCTCCCTGAGTTGCAGCCAAAGCTCCCTGTTCAGCCAGGGTGGTCTCTGTCGCCGGCTTCTCTTACAGCACCTGGGGACCGCCTGCTCCTGAGCCATTAACACTTCCTTCTTAAAGAGCGCCCAGCCTTCCTGGACCCCTATACCCTTCAGGACAGTCTCCCAAGGGATCCTTTCAAGCAGGTGCCCAAACAAGACAAAGTCAGCCCTTTGGAAGTCCAGGATGTAAGTTCTGCTTCCCCCTCTCCTGGCCTCTCTAGGAATCTCTCTCTATTATTTCATGATCTCTGTGCCCTAGTCAGCCTCCAACCGCCACATCATCCACCAGTCCTTCTCTGTTCACAAAGAGGAGATCCAGCAGGGCACCTTCTTTGGTCGGTTCACTCACCAGCTGTGTCAGGAAGTTATCTACCACACACTCCAGGAACGATCACAATGGTTCTCATCAATGGTTGTGGAAAACAGATGCCATTCTTTCGTTATTGAGGTTTTATTTCCAGGATGCATGTAAATCCTTTATTTTATCAACACAACTCCTTTTTATAATATGATGACAGATGGAGTAAGTGGCAATTGCATAATAAAATGATCTGAAGCTGATATCAGTTTGAATTTGTCCCAACACTGGTGATTATCTCATGCTTTGAATAACAGACATCTGCATGCCTCTCATTAAAGCAGAAGTCTTTGAACTACCATGTCACAGCTGTGAGTTTTCCTAAATTTTCCAAATAAAGTAACTGGTTTAACCACCAAAACCTCATTGTTGTGGTATCTCAATAAAATTAAACAGCCTTGACTTTTCAGGACTCACTCACTCCTTTGCATTAGCACTGAAGTTCCACAAAGGCAAAATGCACTGTGGGATTTATAGCATGTAAACAGTCAAATTAATCCAAAACTTGGTGATAGGTTAACACAAAAGAGCAGAAAGCTGCAAAGCATGGTTTAATTAGATCATTATATTCCACAATGACCAGCACATGAATTATGCTTTATTAAGTTACGGACTACGTTTATTTTGGCAGAGAGCTGATATTCCCATGTAATATCAAGTTCACTGAGTAATAACAATAAGTATTATTACATGGCCCAGATCCAGTGTGATCACCTTATGCAGGGAAGTGGCCGTGTTTTACATTTCTAGCACTCAAAAGCACCAAGTAGAAATAATTTAGCTAATTATTAGTGTTTTGAGACAGTAGAGAGAGAGAAACACACCTGAAGATCACCACAGTGATCACCAGTACAGTCCTAAGTCAGATCTGTTTACATTGGATCTGGGCCTAAGTTATTATCCATGAAGATCAGCTGAGGCTGTGATCAGTGGCTGATAGGCAATGAACTTAATCTTACTTTCTCCATCTCTTGAGGTCTGCAGGCTGCTGGGACTGGTCAGTCAGGCCAGCCTGCAAATTAGGTGGGTTCCTTGTGCAGTTTTAAGAAGGCGGCTGTTCTTCAGAATAGCCTTAACCAAATGTATCAAAAGTCACAAAAAAGAGATACAATTTGAGAAGGAGTAATGGGGACAAAAGCCAAAGGAATGGCTGAAATAGGAACGTTTGTAAGCTAGGAAATGCAGTTTTTGTGAGCTGAATAGCAATGAGATGTGAGATGACTGGCATGAGCTAGCAAGGACAGGGAGTGGTGGAGAGCAGAGTTCATATGGGAACCTGCAGTGGGTATGTGGGAACAAGGGATAAGCACAAACTGTCTATTCAGTAGATTAATGAAGAGTCAAGAAAGTAAAAAGCAAAGGATTTTTTTTTCTCAGAGGAATAAGTAAAATGCAGTTGTCCCATAGGAGTATTCACAGGCTTAATTGTGCTGTTTAAAAAACCCCGCATCAAGATGCAGGGGCACTGCATGGTGGGTGTCCACACAGTCCACCACTCCGAACCTTTAAACCTTTCCACCTGGGCCATACTGGTCCCCTCAGCACTAACTCTGCACAGTCCTGGCGGGAGCCACCTATCCAGAAGCCTGGCCAACAACTTCTCACAACTCTGTTGCTTCAGGAGTACTTTTAACTGTCCATAGAGGCCCTTTATGCCTAACTTGCTGCTCCTTAACTCCACCAAAATGGAGGAAAATATTTCTAATGCATGTAAAATTCAGGTCCTGAGCTTCTTCAAAGACCCCAACAGCTTAGTTGCTGTGAATCACCCTGTTATGAGTCATTCTGAAACCTGTAAGGCTGCTTTTTGTTTATCTAAGAACAATCAAAACCTTCATCACAGGACTCCCTTTGTGCAAGATCACTTAGTGTATTGAGCAGTTGCATATTGTGACACAAAAAAATTTTCTGAGAATGATTTTTTCTTGTAATAGAGTATTAACTGCATTTGTACAACGCAGAAGTACATTATTTTCTTCATGGTTCTGTTTCCAGGCAGAAAAAAATACTTATCATTCACAAATGTCAGTTCTGAAAAATAATTCTAAGGCAAATAAATCATACAATAAAAATGCTCTAAGAAAGCTCCTTCCTGCTTCATTCATGCCCTGGAGCTTGCTGATCATTACATATAAAACACATGCTTATTCTAATAAAACGCATTATGATTTTATGGCACAGTGTCTTGAAATCACTCAGAAACAACCTAGAAATGTTATTGGTGGGTGACTGTGCCATGCGAATTATAGATTTTGCCCATATATTATTTCATACTCTGAGAAATTTGATCTACTCAAATCACGATTATTTTCATCTGAATATTAACCCTGCTCCATCTACGGGTGAGTGACTATAATCTGGCTCCAAGTTCATTGCCCTCGGAGAGCAGGGCACACGCCAGCACATTAGGAAAACAAAGAGCCAGTCTCTGTTTCATGTTAAGCTGCAAACATCTGGTAAAATAGTTCTTGTTATATTTGGTGCACCCTGAACAGCTACTTTGAGATAGCAGGGCAAGTACCAGTATTTCAGAGGAAAAAGGGTAATAATGTGTTATTTTCTCACTTGGCAAAGAAGATGCTAAATAAATCATGCGAATTATTCAGTGCTGAGGGACACGCTATATTTTCTATTTCTGTTCTCTGTTCAGCCTGACATTACTTTAGTACATGCAGAGTTGAGGAAAAAAAAGGCCTTTCTTAATCTCTGAAGTATGGCTTCCTCAGTATTGATTGTAAATTGCTTTTTTCTAGGTGAACAGTCAGAATCCGGGGCAGCTGGACTAACTGCGGGGAATGACAACACAAGGTTAAATCAACATCTCTGTCATCCTAAAGGTTCCTCTACAGCTGGGCAGGTCTTCCCCATTTTCTTCCTTTTCCTCCCTGCACCTTTCTGAATGGTGTGCTGAGACAAACGCTTGTGCTGGCTAATATGTCTGCATCCTTATGTCACCCCAGAAGTCCCAGTGCAGAGGATGCTCACCAATGCTATGTATACGTGCAGCCAAATCCTGATTAAGAGAGCGTGTGCAGCGTGAGTAGCCTTCCCCTGGATATTTATGTGTCCCTGCTCGGAGCTCATATCTGACAAAAGTTATGATACCTGAAAGTACTCTATCAGAATAGCAATAAACATTTACTAATGTAACAGAGAGCCCGACTTTCATGAAGCCTTTCTTCACAGACACTTGAAACGGAGGATTACAGTCCCCTTGACGTAGAATAAATCCTGGGTGACATGTTGGATGCCATGAATCAAATCTACAGTTCAAGAGCTGCCACCAGATAGTGGCTGGCTCCTGAAGGCAAGGGGAGAGGAACGCAGGAGGAATGCCCCTTCCCTGCCTTGCCATGCTCATTTAGCACGAGCTACAAGGCTGTGGAGCTAATCAGCATCATAAAAACACGATTTCAATGTCTCTAACATGTGATACCAACCCTTGCTATGCTGCCCTGCTAATTTGTCTCAGCTGTCTTCCTTGGTCTTCCACACTGTGAGAGATACTAGATCAGTGCTCAGCATCTTGGGTAAATCAGACCTGACAGGACACCTGCCTTTTGTCCTAGGACAAGTGTCTTGCCATCAGCCGAATCAACTCAGTGACTCCATGCACATCTGTCTGCAGATCCACAAGGATCTTCCAGCTTTCCTCTCCTCTGCATGTGGCTTTTGCTGTGTCCTGACTATGTGCTGGGATGAGGACAGGTATGAGCATCCCCTGGCTTAACCCAGGGACACAAGTGGGGAGGGATAGCTGTGCGACCGGGACCCCACAGTGCCTTAGAAACACTGCTGGTCTGTTTGTCAGAGAGGCTAATCCCAGAGAACTGAGGGGCACTGCAGGGGAAAGGGGAGATTTTTATTGTTTCACTGGCCTTTACTGTTTTCTCAAATTTTCCCAACCACATTCACCAACACATACAGGGTTGCGTTTGGGGAAGGGAGAGGACTCAGTCCCCCTCTCAAAGGTAAGCATTTGGTCTCACATGCAGTATGCACTTTGACATGGATGTTGTTTTGAATTGCAAAGTTAGATCAGATGTAAACTTGGACCAGGGATTGCAACTTCAGCTGAGAAACATATTTTTCAGGTGTTCTCGCTACACCTGATTTGGCTAGCTGGATACTGCTTCTTTGACAATGATTGCAAAGCAGAGTTTTTCTAATAGATGAATGGGAATAATTCTGTATTACACAAATACGAATCAACCAAGAATAAATAGATCAAATATAAACAGAAGTAATTATTACTACATATTGCATTTTGAGGAAGACTGTTTGTCTTTCTAAGAGGTTGGTTACAGTATCAGCCAGATTAATATTTCTTCCTTGAAATCTGATTGTCAAAGAATTGAATAATGGCTCAAAATACCACTAAATGTTATACTTATATTGTCTCTCTATAAATTATGATCTTGAAATTTTGGGACATCACATAAGTACCATATACTATATACTTCTGGTGTGAAACCAGAAAACTTGTTTAGTCAATGTGGATATTTGTAATGAATTAAATTTCAAATTTCAAAGGTATATAGACTTCCTTCTACTTGATGTTACAATGTCATATAAAAAAACAAGTCTCTTGTAAATTAAAAAGAAAGGAAAGATTCTAAGGAAAAATGTAAATGGAGGAAAGGATTCAAAGACTGGAAGGAAATAAGTAATCTAAACAGCTGTAGTATCACAAATACAAAAAATAATTTCAGACAGAGAAGAAACATGGTTCCCAGTGATAGCTATACAGCTGTGAAGATATAAAGATGTAGGGATATGGAATTTATATTATAATATCCTTTCCACTTAGAAAGATGCCATCAACTTATGTTTTTTTTCTTTAGAACAATGAAAGTGAACCCCCCCCCAAATATGTCTCTAAGGAAATGCAATATTTAAATATTATCTTCTCAGGTAAAAAGTAAATATGGAAAAGGTTGAAGAAGTTATGGGGAAGGACAGAAGAGATGCTAGAAGAGCAGTCTGAGTTTAGTTCAATAATATCAGAAGATGCATATGGATCTGGAAATAAAAAATCTGTCATCCCGTCCTCCTGTGGTGTTGGTACTCTTGCTGCTACAGTAACCTTGGAGCAAGCAAGACGTGGAACTCAGTTATAGATGGTAGAATAAAAGAGATTGAATGAAATGGTTTTATACTGAAATCTGTCATTTGTCAAAGAAGAAACTTTTTCTCCCCATCATTCTAAAATGTTTCTTAGACTGAGATGGAACCACTGCCCTAAAGTGAGGGTGAAAGGCCTTCCTCTGTAAGGTCATGCCCTGAGGTAGATTTATAGGACATGTGAACTCCAGGATCTCATAATAAAAGTTAAAATTTTCTTTCCCAGGGATGAGTGTCCCATCAGTCAGATTAGGGGCTCTTACCAGACTGATTCCTTTCTTTTTAGCATTGATCTTTCTGATCTACAACATAAAAGTCTCCACCACCCCCCAATGCTCACAGCTCACCCATCTTTCATTTAACCCATGGCCTTTTTGATTTTGCAAAACCTTGAAAAAATCTTATCATTCAAAGTATGAGAATTATTTTGAATGCTCAGAAATGGAAATGAGGAAACCATGTTGCAAAACAGGAAGTTTTTTCCCTAAACTCTTCCACACAGCAACACGTAAGAATAAGTCCAAACAGACTAAAGTCAATTTAAAAACCTTTTACATTTTTTATCAAGCATTTCTTTCTGGCTTTCTAAAGAAAATATTGGTTAATGTGCCTAGTTTTTCCCTTCAGGTTGACACAGGGGCTAATATGCTAAAATTCTTGTGGATTCCTTGCTATTAGGTAGAAAAGGCTCATTTTTCTCTTTCTTGAATCAGCTACATAAAAAGGCAGAAGATCTTTTACACTTAACAATCTGCAGTCAAATGCAGTGAGATACTTGCAGTTTTACAGAGCATCCCTCACTAAATGAAATCCTAACAAACGAAAGTTCAGCACTTAGAAATATGCATCTGTTCAAACTGTCATGTAAAATCTTTTGCCTTTAACTTCTGTTATATCAAAGTTTCTGCTTATATCTAGAGCTACAAAGTCAGATTGATTGCCAGTGTTAGCAACGGATGAGTCCTTTAAAAGCTTCTCCTTTAAAATCATTTTATGCAATCTTCAAAGCAATAACATCAGCAGTATTAACAGTCCCAGAGGCTTTATTTTAAAGACCACATAGAAAAAAGGAAATATTTTAATATAAAAAAGTCTTTTATATACCACCACCACCCCTCCCCCACTAGTCAGGGAATGGGAGAAGAACCTCTGCTAAACCTATTCAGAATACGTGAGCCAGCTTTTGCTGCAGATCCTGGAGTGTCTCAGGACGGGTGTAAAACTATTGGTTACCCTTCCATTGCTCCATCCATGAGAAGGGAAGCTGAGGGTGTTACTGTTGATGGCATATGGACTGTGACAGCATCAGTATGGGAAGGTGTATCTTGGAAAGTGCAGCAGTCAATATGCAAAATATAAATCGATTACATTTCTTTGTAGCTTTAATAGCTGTTGCCTGCCAGACTGAAGCTGTTCAGACTTGATTACACATTCCTGATAGTGTTTGGATGATGTAGTAGGACTTGCTTTCAATAGACATTACCTATCTTCTGTCAAATCTTTCTTAACCTGCCTGTGAAGCTATTCACACAGCTTTACTTCCAGTAGCCACCTGCCTTTGTGAGAAAGCACGCTACCTTGTTGCAGGCTAACTTCCAACAAGAAATATTTCTCCATGACCAAACAGTTAGGTTGTACCCAATGCAATGTCAAGAGCTGAGAATAATGAAAGAGTCTCAGAATGCTCCTTAGACCTCTCTCACATCTGATGACTCACTATTGGGTGAGGTTTTCATTTTTTTGAAGTTTGTGTACCACAAAAATTCAAGGGCCTCAGATACTGAATCTGAACTAAGTTTTAACTCAGCCACCTTTTCCTTGTGGAGTAGAAGCTGATATATTGGGAGTTCCTCCAATATTCAAATATTTTCAGGAAAAAGGTAGTGAACTAGTAAGAATCAAAGCAAATAGCAATTCCCACCATTACAATTGGTCTGAGAAAGTTAAAAGGAATGTTACACTGATTTCCCAACCAAATGCTACTGATTCTTACTTTTTAGTACATACACATTTCTAAGAGACACTCAGCAGGCTTTCTGGCTAATACCAATAGATGTTATTATTACAAGCAAGAAAGCAGAATGAGATACAAGAATATTGCCTTAACACTTTTTCCTCAAAAAGCCAAGGTAGAGTTCATCGTGTTTTTAAGAGAACATCTCTGCAGTAGTAGATCTCAACTCAAGCTCACTGATCTGTCTGTGTCTTTACCTGACACAGATACTGATCTGCAGTAAAACTGAGCACAGAGCCATGCAGAGACCCCTTCAACAATTACATCAAAGGGCCTCCTCACATGCCAAGCAATTATATGGAAACTAGCTCACTGCTGGTTTATAGCCCCCTAATCTCATACTAGGTCTCTCCAAGACATAGCAATCGAACAGGACAGCACTGTTCCGCTTTACTGCAATGCTCCAGTACTTCTGTCCTGCTTTTCCTGGCTGAAGTCACCGGTGCACAGATTCACAGATTTATTTCTCCTGTTCTTATTTACTGTTGGTTCACCTTGCTTGAAAAATCTTTGCTTCCCTTCTTTGAAAGGTGCCTAGTGTTTTCTAATATCATCTAATGGAAGTTCTTATCAACTGCTGTAATATATTTGTCATCTCTATAAAGCAACACACCCTGATGGACCACAAGAGGAAACTACAAGCCTGTAGGCATCCCCGTCTTCTTTATCACTCCACTCTCCAAGGAGAGGGATGGTGAAGGCAAGAAGCCTGCCAAGGTCTGGACCTGTGCTGGGAGGTGGGGCAAGGAGTGGGAAAAACCCACTGTGATACCCCAAGGCTCTTCTTGTCAGAGCTGTCGTACAAGCAATCCCCAATTTCAAGTGCATGCTCAAGAGACAAATGTGAATGTTTAGTTGTGTGTCTTAAGCATGCCATGCATTATATGGGTTTGCTTTGAATTGGAAGAGAAAAATAGGGTGCTAGACCTCTGGGATTTTCCCACTGATGTAGCAATGCATTGCCTGGATCTTTCTACAATTCTTTTATTTTAACTCTGCTACAAAATCTAAAACAAAAGTTCCAGCATATTTCTGACAAGCCAGCTGTATCAAAAGAACTCCCAGTTCTGCCACCTGACCGTCAGTTACCTTAAAACTAAGTTTCTTTCCTTTTCTCTCCCCTTTCCAAGGCTTTATTCATGACAGAGAATGTCACAAAACATCTGCAAATAAGACATGGCAAATAAATTTGTAGAAGTGCTCATATAAAAGTTATTCTCTAGCAGGTTAACAGGTTACTGCTGAATAAAGAAGGAAAGCCTCTTCTCCCCCCCACCCCACCCAGTGTTTAACAGATGTACAGTCCATGTGCTGGCAGCAGATGTCACAAAAATGGTAGGAGCTGTGGCCAGGGTGAGTAAAATGCTTTGTCATGGGTGTTCCCAAAAGACAGAGTTCACAATTATCTGACAGGCAATCTGCAGGCCTTCCCAGTCTCTTAAACTTTGTTCCAGATGCAAATAGTACTCTAAAAAATTATGCTCTAAAAAGGAGGACTTGAAATATAATAAGCTTCTATGAACAGCTTTAAACTTAGGATCTACATTTATGACACTTTAAGTACAACAGATGGATTCACACAATTAGCATCTTATCTGCATATATTTGTAGATAAGAAAAAATACTCTTAATGAGCAAGCAGGAAGCCTGTATTTTCCTAATATTCTGAAGTCTTTGGGCTACATCTCTATCTTTGCACCAAATATAACATTTCTACTGGCATCACAAGGAGCAGTGCAGGTGGAGGATGCCTTAATCTTTTAAGAAGGCTTTTAGATGCCCTGCATCCCCACCCCTACAATTTTTATAATTCAAAATGTGAAAGGAAGAGCAAGAAAAACTTTAGGAAAGAACTAACCTTACTTCAACCACTGTTAGACCATCTACACACAACTTTTTAAAACCTCCACTACTCATATGGAGCCTGACAGAACTCCTGCTATGAACCTGATATACTCAGGTTTCTATTGTAGACAGTAGATTTCAGAAAAGACAAACCATTTTGGCTTGTATGTCATGAGGGATGCTTCAGGCACAAGAAATACCACTGACAGATCATCTTATTTCTTCTCTCAGAGATCAAAATTAATCTTATCCAAACAGGAAGAGAAGTCAAGAGATTATATGGACTTATAAAAATGCATAAAGAAGATCTTATCCTTGATTTTTGAAAATTCAACTTTTTGTGCTTTAAACTGACCAGAGTTTAGGCTCCAATATTGTGTCCACACACTGACTAAAACAAGCCTATAGTTCATTGACATTCATTTATCCTGCCCTGAACTATTTAAGCAACTGAACCAGAAGTCATACATCAATAAACAACAAGCCAGCGGAGATGTAAGGAAATAGTTATAATGTTGTCTTACCCTTACTCAGATAGAAAGAATATCCACCTGAATGTTGTTTTAGGTCACTGTTGCTGAACTACCTCCCCATGAGGACTGTAAAAGAAGTAAGTATTGAGGAGACATTGGAAGAGATGAGATCTGTGGACTGCTGAGCAACTTCCATGGGTGAGAGATGCGAAGGAAACATTCCTGATAGTTAGGAAAAGATGTGGGCAGAAACAAGTGGAACCAACTGAAAAATGAAACCTATCACTCTTGTAAAGCCTTTTAAGGGTGGAAGTTTTTTTTTCTGTATTGGCCCTGTATACAGAAAAAAAAGTCTGAACATTTTTCATATTTTAACTAAGAAACTGGACCAGTCTTTTAAATTGATAGTTTAGTAAAAACAAATTTATACTTGAAATTGTGAATTTGATAGTTTCTGACAAACTTTAGAAGGAAAGTCAGATGTAAAGTTGAGATTTGAATAATGCAAGTACTGAGCAGCAGGGACAAGCAGTTACAGACATAATGTGTTGAAGATGATTAAAGTCAGAAAGATGTGTCTGCAGCTTCAGCATGGCAATTCTTCTGTCATTTTTTTTTATTTTGAAGAAAATTAAAGTAGGCATCATATGCCAGTAAGAGGAACCACAACAGATCTATGTCTAAAACACATTAAAATTTTTTTCCCCCTTCCTTCCTTTCTTTCTCCCTTTCTCCTTCCTTCCTTCCTTCCTTCCTTCCTTCCTTCCTTCCTTCCTTCCTTCCTTCCTTCCTTCGTCTCTTTCTCTTTAGCTCTTTTCTTTTTCTCCTGCCTCTCTCCCTCCTCCTCTCATGTTCTCTCTCTCTCTCTCCCTCCCCCATCTTTCTTAAAAATCCCTTTTGCTAACAAATTATACAAAAGGAGCAAACGGACAAAAGAAACTACCGTGCCAAAACTCTATCAATAACAAGTTTGATAGTGTTTGCTATTGATTCAGCAGAATATGAATCTTTTCAAAATCTGTGACTTTCAAGGTATTCAAATTTTATAGGATCAAAAAAACTGAAATTTTGGACTGTTTTATCTCAGTATTTTTCATCACTGATTTTCTTTCAAGACAAAAATGATAATGATTATCTTTTGTATACTAAATGATTTAATTTTTCAGGAGAACTAAACATATTGACAATGATATACTGTTTCCAAGGAACAGAAGAAACTACAGCTAATCCACCACAAGAAACCACTATTGAGCTTAACAGGGGCATTAGCTAACACACGATAGTGCAGAGAGTGCTGCTTCTGCTGAAATAAAATTAAGGCAACTATTTTGAATGAGAACTTTTTGACAAAGCCATGCATGTGGAGTGCAGACTTACTTCAAGCCTGTGCCGCGCTGCACCTGTCCCTTGCTGCAGGGTGGATGCGGCTGGTGATGGTAATGGAGGAGCCCACAGGCAGCTCCCACTCCGTACCATAAGTTACACATCTGCATGGCCTTGCCCTTATCTAACAGTGCAGCAACAACTTCTCACGCAGACACCCTCTCTACTTGGCAGTAGAAATGATGAATGGAGTTGTTTTCTTGTAAGAAAACCCTCTAAGAGCTCAAATGACCAAAATAGGGCAACCACCACAGAGATGGGGTTTACACAGAGAGCTGTGCCCAGACTGGAGCTCCGCTCTGCCCCGCACAACTCATCATCTCCAGCATCTCACAGCAGACAAGATTTTTTATGCTATTGCCTTTCTCTTTATAGTGTTGAATCCAACAAACGGCACCTGAAATAGTACTTTGCAGAGCCTGAGTGTCTTTCTTACCAGGCTCATAATTAACCAGCGCAACCTGGTACCCACAGGTGCCTATGTCTATGCCACCAAACAAGGCTGTTCTCCCAAGAAGGCCTTCTGCCTTTAAAAAAAGTGGTTTTGAATGAAGCTATAGTGGGTCAGTGCCAAATGCGGAAAGGACACAACTGCTCAGTGGTCTTCTATACACACAGACACTATTAATGTTACAAACCACATTTCAAAGTGACTTGCAGCTAGTGAGATCACATTTACCATTTCACCCTCTGATCTAAATTTCTATCAGCTTTTCTGTCTTTTCACAAACAAAAGAAAACAAATGTAAAGAAAAGAAAAAGTCCCTTTTCAAAAAAAATAGCAGAGATCAAACTGCTGGAAAAAATCATCTGCTGCTGGGTTTCATGTCAACATTTCTCCCCACAGGAAAAGTTAAACTCTTTCCGCCAGGACTCGGTGAGACACAAACAACGGTTGGAGGGAAACGGAGAGATACTGCATTATTTCACTTGGCAGTAACAGTTGTGTTACTCTCCCCTGTGAAAGTAAGACACCTGGAGGGAAGTTTGCAGCAGAAAAAGGACATGGGCTGAGCTGCCTTGCAGGTCTTTAGAGTTCAGAGGGGATAGATTTACTGGTAATTCCTCAGGATTGGGTTACAGCCTCTGCAGCCTCTGCAGCTTCACTCACCTCAGGGGATCTCAAATCAACAGGTGTCCATCGCGTAAGTGGAGAACTGACCCCTCCTGACCAATTTCACTGGCAGGCTTGCCAGGGTAGGTAAATAAACATTACAAAACCTTATGAGGTGGCTCATTCTGTTGACATATGTTCAAGTAGGACTCCAGAGCAGACACCTCAAGCCCACAGCATGTGTTGATGCCCCACAGCTGCCACCTCTAAACCTTGGGCTTAGTTTTTTTCCTGGAGATACTGACATTCTCATAGGCATGGACAGGATATAACACAGAAGGTAAAATAGCATCTTGTAAACTTCCCAGCTGATGTCTGCCTGCTTGAACTAGGTCTCCTTGTGACTCTGTGTAGCTCTCAGCTTCCTGGTCTACTGTCATGCGAAAGTGAGCTGATTATCTGAGGGCAGTTTCAAGAGAGTCCAGTCTCAGTAATGCCAAATTCCACAGAGGATATTCTGATCCTCACAAGGGCTACTGACACTTTCAGACACTGCCAAGTCCATTAAAGAAGTGACTTAATTAACCAGGCTCAAAATTACCTATATTTAGAGTTTATCTAAAATCTTCCCTTTACTTCTCTGGTAACTCTCTGCCCTAATAGTGACTGAGTGACACTACAGCATTCACACAAAATCTCCATCATTCATGAAAATTCTAATTAAGAATTGTTATAAAAACAGGAAAAAGGTTAGAATCACCCGGTATTTCATCTACGACACAGATGAACTGCATCTATGAAGGAGAGCTCAAATGAGACACAGTAAACAGTTTCCAGAAATTCCATTTTTCATTCCATTTTCTAGCTGGTCCAAGTCAAGTTCAAGACACACAAATGACTTGTCAAGAGACACGAGGGAAATCAGTAACCCAGGCAAGGCTGAGAACCAGCTTACAGAGAATCAGAGTATTTTACTCTGGTCAGTAAAGAACCGGCTAGTGAAATATCAATGTGGGATTCACAAAAAAAGAGGAGTTGCTACAAGAAATACACATAATAAAGATTTTCCAGGCTATAAAGTGTATTGTCCAGAATATTTAGCATGTATAAACCCCCAAAAGCCAGAGATGCTGACAATGATGTTTGAACGAGTACAGAGAGAGTTTTAGCATTCCCTTGCTGACTGATGTATTTTCCTTTCAGCATTCAGTTTCAACACAGGCTGGAAAGTCATTAAACGTCAGGAGAGATCCTGTTTTTGAAATGAAGTTGTCTGTGTGGGTGTAAGATTAAATGTTCCCCCATCTTTCAAATGACTCAATGTCTGAAAGACCCAAATGCAATATTTTGGTTGAAACACTGCTTAATCCAAGCCTAGCCATAACTTTAACCATTCATAAAGATCTGCAAAAGGGCAAAGTATTCTATCTGTCATTATACTGAATTAGGAGATTTTACATCCCTTCTGTTCAGTGCTTCATTCTCTTGGCTGTGTTGTCAAGATTAAGCAAAACAGCACAGACAGCAGGATTTTATAATATCCTTGACACGGCTGCTACCATCTCTAGTTATTATTGGAAAGCTATTTGTCTGAAGCTACAATCTGTTTAGTAAATGACAAAAACATGAAGTTGGGAGAGAAGAGAGATGGAGGGAATCTTCAACAAAGATCATGAACTGTGGTTATGGGGTGCAACTTGAACATTCAGAATTTGAAGTATTCTGTGGGATTAAATGTGGGCATGGGTCCACAATACTGTATCCAGTTTTAGGGTGCCTTGTATCAGAGCAAAAATTGCAACAGTCACATGATATAAAGTACTGAAGAGGTAAAAATACACTGCAGTTATTCAAATCTGATAAAAATATTGAAAGCATTACTTTTTCCTTGATGACTTTGTTTCAAAGGACCTAAAGCACTCTAACTTCAGGCTGGACCACATGTCATCTGTCACCTAAGAGTCAGCACAAAACTCAGTGTGTGCCTTGGCAAATTCAACAGGAATATGATCACGGCTTAGTGCCGGTCCTGGATCCCTCTGGTACAGCCAGGTGATTCTGCAGTGCAGAAATCCAGGATTAATGAACATAGAATGACAGCCTGATTTCTGTCCCAGTAACTAATTGGTGATGAGCAGAACTGTTCCCCCAGAGTGCATCTGGAAATGCACACTGCAGCAGGCATCACTAATGAAATGAGGGGGGCTTAACACGCTTCAGCTGATTCTATCCCTGGCATTAAGCACTCAGCCTCTGAAATTCAGCCTTCTGTAAGACAATCTCACCAGCAGTGAGGCAACACAATCACTGGTGACTTGAAATTACCGGCCATGGGCTATGCCCTCTGGATTTCAAAAAAACCCACCTGTGACTGTGATTTGTGGTGAGTTTTCTTCACAAAAATCATTGCAGGCCATGAAGATTAAAACAGTATGTCTCAAAAACTCAGCAAATCACATCAAGGTGATGGAGAGTGTATTCTTGTGACTGCAGCATGGTGTTGATCACATCCACCAAACTCCAGCAGCTACTAATAATACTTGGAGTAGCAGGAAAGGGGCTATGGAGGTGGGATAAGATGTTCCCCAGATTGGAGGAAAGCCATGAAGATGGCATCGCAAACCCCTGACATTCACAGCTCTGCATGAACCACTGCAGGGATCTGAGGCAGTGCTGCTGCCCCAAAGAGAGACCCAGGGAGCTGAACCATTCCAGTAGGTGCAGTCTGTGCTCCAGACCTTCCTAAGGGCTGAGCTATGCTCAGCCTGCTGTGGGAAGGCAGCAGAAAGAAGAGGCTCAGTCACACAGAACTCTGAAGCTCGAAAATCATCAGGCAGATGCAGTATGGAAACAATTAGTTTCCTTACTCCTGGGAACAAGGCTCTCAAATATTGTATTACCTTTCTTCTACCAAAGCCCATGGTATTTATTTTCTGTTACACAGTGTATACATTATCTGTATGAATCGTTAGTGCTAAACAGCTTTACAAAATGAGAAAGCAGATGATAGCATTGTTTAACAGCATTAAGCTATAAAATGAAGGCTGCTTGTCAAGTGAGTAAAACACTGGAGTTGAAACTGAAACAGTTCAGCAATGAAAATGGAGAGAGAAACAATTATTGACTAACGCCCTATATTATTTCTAGCAGGGTTATGTCATAATTGGCCCCTGAATTGAAAATGAAAACAGCATTGGCTTGTAAAAAATAAAATAAAATTCAGATAAAGCCAAAAATATGTTTCATGGTTTTTAGTATTTGTCAATGACACAAAAATCCCAAACAGATTAATTTCTGTATCAGCACTTTGACAACAGCAAAGGCCATGGAAAGCTCTTTTTTTGGCACATTTGCCCCAGGGCAGTGCCAGTAGCCCATCAGTTCATGCATTCACCCAGGGTACCTCACAAGCAGATTTTGTTCCCTCCTGGCCTCCGCTGCCCCACATCAGGGTCAGCCCACCTGAGAACCAAGGCTTGGACTTGCCCCCCTTTGGGGGGAAGAAATAACTATTCAGTGAGACAGAGTGAAAGAGCCTGTAGTCTGCTTGGGAAGGGGAACTCCTATTTTTACGCTAGTGCAATGACTATTTAAGTACTTTATACTTAACAGCTTCCACAAGTAGGACTGAAAGCAGCCCCACCAGGGAGCAGTTTACCTCCCCCAGGGTACGGGGTCTTGCACCTCCTGTGGCAGTGAGGGCAGCACCTGGCTCTAGCTCTCAAGTCCTTTCAGAGACCTCCTGCTTCTCACCATCCCCCTTGGTGAACCTCGTCCTAAGAACATCTTCAGCAATATCAGGGCAAGCTCCCAAATACTTTCAGGATGACCAAAAGCCATGTTTTTCAACACAGCAACTACTCAGCAAAGGGGAAGAGGTAGGAGGAACACTGCTCGGCGCAGAGGCTTGCAAGAACCAGAGTGAGTGCTTTACGAGCCTTGGCTTTGTCATCGTCTGGTTCACTGGCTGCTGGAATTTCATTAATCAATGGGAAACACTGCTCTCGGCTAATTTGGAAGAGTCAATCTGTTATGAGCTTTCACTTGCTAGAAATGATCCTGGATGAAGAGATCAGTGTGGCTAGAGCGAGTTTTAAAAATAGGCTTTCAGCAGTAGCCTGCGTGGTCAGACAGCAGAGTCGTCCCCTGCTAAAGCATTTTACAAGTAAATTCTCTCCCCACACTGCCCTCACTGTAATATCTATCTATCTATATCACTATTACTCTTTTCCTGACAATTCCTCTAGTTATCCAGAAAAAAGAATTTAAATATCCTGCTGTTCTTCTGAGAGTTTGTCCTTTGAAGCCCATTAAATCTTACTCAGCTATGTACACCTTAGAGAAAATAAACTGCTGTGCCATGATTAATCACCTCAGATCCAGATATATTTGTGAGGTGGGGATGCACTGAGAATGACTGAAGACTTGAAGGGTATTAGAGCAAATTGAAAAAGAAAGAGAAAAATGAAAGCCTCCGTGCACTAACTAGAAGGGGAAGGGAAGAAACAACCAAAAGCCAGCGTTAAGAAAAAAACAGAACCACAACTCAAACAGAACCTGTTTCTATTACTTGCAAAATGATGTCACTGAATATCCCACTGCTCTTAGGGAGAGGGTGAAAATGAAAACACATGACAATGATTACTCACATGGAGGAAGACACTTGGATACTACAGTGATGAATACTGTGTCAACAGCAGGGAAGGGAAGGGAAGGGAAGGGAAGGGAAGGGAAGGGAAGGGAAGGGAAGGGAAGGGAAGGGAAGGGAAGGGAAGGGAAGGGAAGGGAAGGGAAGGGAAGGGAAGGGAAGGGAAGGGAAGGGAAGGGAAGGGAAGGGAAGGGAAGGGAAGATGGTGTCTAAGGGCAAGCACAGTGTCTATGTAAAAAAAGGAAAGGAGAAAATGATAAAATTCTGGTACTTAAAATGAAGAGATAATAATAACTATAAAGATTAGATTCCTCTCCTTTTAAAAAAAATCTTGGTTTAATAGTGCCTTGCTTTAAAATATTCTGGGTCCAAACCACTATCATCCTAATTGACTTGAAACTGCATTTTCCAAGCAAAACTCACTGTTGTAACAGCTACTTCTAGAAAAAACTATGTGCCTGGAATGGCATATACCTGCTATGCAGTTCCAGTGGCAGCAATCTAGCAGAAAAGACACTGTGGAGTGAGACCAGATGGTAAGACAGAAATAGGAAGTTTCTGCAGGTTTTTTTTTTAAATAAAAAACAACTGGGGGAAAAGCAGAGAAAGCTAGGAAAAAGGAAAGTGCAGAGCAAAAAGAAAAGGAGAGCAAAGCCCGGTGAAGAATGAAAGGGTATGCAGCTTGAAATCAACATAAGACAACCGCTCCTGATCTGCACACAATTAAAACACTCCTAACAGATAAGCATACTCTGCTCTTTGCAGTTTACATGTGCTTGTTAACACAGGTTCTTCATCCAGTGACTTTTCCTCAATTTGCCTCTTCAGATGACATCCTATGGCTTTAGCACCAGATATCTGAAATGAGAAAACTATAAATCCTACTTTTTACTTTTAAGGTTCCTCTCACCCTGCTTTCCATGTTAGGCAGTTTTCACACACAAGTTTCACTCCCACAAGGGGTGCTGCTGCCAAATTATTTAAAGGTTTTCCTATACAACTGAGGCCTGAATATATTATCCCACACTCACAAGAGGTGCTATGGTGTTGCCCCAGAAGGAGATGTAGTCCATGTCAGACCAAAAAGCCAAGAAGAAGTTGTTCAGAAGGCCAACACAAACCTCCTCTGAGATGCCATGACCTTGTCTTCTTAAGTCTTGTTGGTTTATCTCGTCTTTAGGGAGAGAACACCACAGCCTCTTGTTTTTATAGTTACTTTTTAAACAATGCCCCAGTGGTCCCAAGTAATCCCAACATCAACCAAAACCATGCGGCCACTGCTTCCAGTGCCGATCACAGCAGCGAGGATCACTGGTGGCCACTGAGCACATGGTGTCTGGCACAGCACCAGCACCATTTGTCTTGTTTTGTTAACTTCACAAAGGGCCTGGGTGCCTCTCAGCCACAGTCACATGAGAAAATAAGATCAGATTAAAAGGCTCAGGACTGGTGCCAAAGTGATATTCGAACTGTTCTGAATGCCTGCAATCAGCTTAAATATTATAAAACAGCATGCTGCATCCTAATCTCCATCTCCTCTCCTACTTATTTTATTTTACATTAAGCAATAAATTACTTAAGTTACTACTGAAATCCTTTCTCTGAACACCATAACTAATTAATCCCTTTGCAAATGGATAGTGGTGTTCCTGAGGAACTGCAAATATGGTTCTTGTCAGATAATTTGATAGTGCTCAATACATGTCGCAAAGCCTCAACTTCGTGATAAAAGTTGTATCAACACTTACCAAATTAAAGCCCTCTTAATGCTACCAGGGAAATATGTGCAAGGCTAAAGCAAGTATTTGAAAATTACTCTGATTTTACTGATTCTCCAAGCTGGCACTCTGTCCCATGTCTTTCACAGGTACACTGACATTGCACATTACAGAGATACCTCTTTGGTTTCACCTTCCCCTCGACAATAGCCTTCTTGGCAGTAAACAGAGGATGTAAAACACGAATCCTATCACACAGTGAATGCACATCAGGAAAAAGGCATTGTCCCCACTGGCCATCATGTCACAACTTTCAAGAAGTCCCAGGAACAGCACTTTGAGGCCACGAATTGCTAAATGATTAAAACTCAACCAGATGCACTGAGCAGCAGCATCAGCCTCTGTGGAAAATTCACGAAGGTTATCCTTTGAAAATGCTAATCAAAAGAAAAATGATTCGCTTTGGTACCAGCCACTCTTTAAAATAACAAAGAGTGTGCTCATTTGGATTGCAAGACTATTTGTGTAAAGACAGGAGGAACATCGGTTTAGCATAATGATGAGGTCATGTTGTCAGAAGCCAGCCCAGGCGAACGTGTCCCTAGGGGCCACCAGTTTAAGGCAACAGAAAGAATCACCGTGCTGGATTATTTTTTTACTCTGCAAACAGCATGCTTCATTCTGCATTAGTGAAAACTAAGGTACAGCATCCTTTTTCACCACTCAGCAGCACGTGGGCTTTGGCATTGCCGAGTCCATGTCCTTCTCTAAAGCCCAATGAATAATAGGAATTGATAGTCATTACAAGTACATGTACACTGTTTCAACCAAATGTTGTTGGTTTTGAGATCCAGGACTCTAGCTGAGAACACATCCCAAAACAAAGAAGACATTAGCTTTGTTTTCTAATAGTTCATCAAGAAATTCCCAGCTTTCTCCACACTTGTCATTCTTAAAGCTGCTATCAATGACTGTAAGGAAAAAAACCAAAATCTACTCAATCAGAGATTGAGCGAAATTTGGAAATCACTTTTAATACAGAGCTGCCATAGAGAGCATGCACTGGTAATTTCACAGCATAACAGAATCATCTAGGTTGGAAAAGACCTTGAAGATCATCTAGTCCAACCATTAACCTAACACTGACAGTTCCCAACTACACCATATCCCTCAGCGCTATGTCGACCCGACTCTTGAATATCTCCAGGGATGGGGACTCCACCACCTCCCTGGGCAGCCCATTCCAACACCTAACAACACTTTCTGGAAAGAAATGCTTCCTAATATCCAGTCTAATATAATTTCTTAGGATGTGCACAGGCATGAGACAGCCCAAGCCTGACTTCATTGATTGTCGAAGGAGACAAAGCAGGTTTAAGTGCAAAACCATTAAGATATGTTACTGTATGAAGAAGTATTGCTGGGACAGTGCAATCCTCAGAAATACATCTCTGCAAAGATGAAGCAGTGTTAACTCAAGCTGCAGGGTGCCCACAGATGTTGTGGGATCTCCATTCTTGAAAGTATTTAAAACTCACCTGGACACAGCCTGAACAATTTGTGGGATCTGCTTTAAGCAGGGACTTGGACTGGGGACCTCCCTCCAGAGGTCCCTTCCCATCCATGTGAGCCTGTGACTCTTAAACCAGCCTGGAGCACAGGCAGAACTGGCTGCAAGCACCTGTACTTGTCTAGATATATGTTCAATAGAGGAAAAGAAATAGGGAAGAAGGTACCCTTTCAAACAGGAAAACACTCACCACTTATCACACTTTCTGATTCCCCAGGAGCAAGGTAGGTATTAGCTGCACTTCACAGTTTAGGGGACTGCGTCGCAGAGGGCTAATGTACCCAATGTACCAATGTACCCAAACCCACACTGTAAATCAATGCACAATCCTGGGTCTCAGGGCATTTCAGTCGGTGACCTCGCCCTTTATCCTTTATTCTATGCTATTTCTCAGAAGAATCAGGGATTATCAGAATATGCCAGTTAAACAGAAAACGGCTCATATTTTGACCTCATTCAAAAGAGTTCTTTGAAGTGATTAATTTGTTTGTGCATTGTAATTTCATTTACACACAGTTCAAAGGTGGAGCATTCTCCTTTTTTATGGAAGCAATTAGAGCCTGTGCTTTTTTTCCAATTAAGTGACCCCCCGTCTTCTTCTAAGGGGTTGTAAACCAGAATTAAGATGATTCTAGGGGGAAAAAAATCTATAATAGTAATTCATACTAGTTGGCCCCAGATGAGGTACTGAATTCAGATGATGAAGTGAATTCCTCTATCAAAGGGTCTTATTCAAGTGAGGTGTGGGAATACCGTCCTGTGATAAAAGCACATATTAGTCAAGACATGGCTTTCAAGGATGGCTGCTGCCAACCAGCATAAATCAAGGACTGCAATTGATTAACTAATTTAAACACTAAAGACAGCTTTGGTTGCTATGGCAATAAAAGAAAGGTCAAAACCCTGATGACCTTGGAGGCTCATGATCCTCTGGAGACTGCAGAAACTAAAGTCTGGAAATATATTAAAAGATATAATGCTGGCCAGATTGCCTTGTAATGGCTTGGCTGTTTTGTCAGCTGGAAGACAGACTTCACAGCATGTTTCGCACTAGTCTCCAGTGAGCAGCTAGCTCTGACTATTTCATATCTTTTCAGCATCAAAAATCAGCTGGGACATCTGAGAGCCTCAAACATTTCCTTTGAGCTCCATTGTTGGCCTGTAACTCTCAAATATCAGTTCCCTTTCTCATCGAGCACTTTATTAGCAAGTTCGTATCCCGAAGTTAGCTTCCTGGGTAGCTGTTCCTAAATTCATTGTACTTTTCATCCTACATACTCCTTAGAGGTTTGATTCAGAGCCTTTTGATGCATAAAAAACCACTTTAGAAAGTGGCAGAAAAGCAGTGCCTGAATGTTCCAGGAGAAACCAACACAGCTGACGGAGCTCAGTGGAGTCCCACCGATTTGCAGCACCTCATGATGTGGCCAGTGATACTTATGAAATACCTGGCCAAATGTTGCACCCAACTGCTGTTTGATCTCGACTGTCTTCAGCAGAACTTCATTAGGATGCTCCTGCTTTTATCCACCCGACCCTGAGAGCAGCAGGGAACTTAGAAACTCTGCCTGCATCAGGTCCGAATTCAGCTGTCACATTTTATTAACAGGCATCTGTGAGAAGCAAGCAAAAATAAGATCACTGTGTGACCACAACAGCCTTATTGTATAAAGCATTTGCCAAAAATGCCTCAAATTTCAATAATTACATAGGCCAGCCTATTAGCCTTTTTTGGAAAACATGCTCTTCATTTTGAGACACCCAAAATAGTCATATGTCTAGTATATGAGTACAAACACTGATTTCTTTTGTCAACATGGTAGGCAGCTTTTCTGAAAACAGGGCTACTTCTGTGCAGAAGGGCTTTGCTGTTTCAAAATAAATGCTGTTTCCAAGCGAAAAACCTCAGAATATCAAGATTATCAGTTATTCCCTACTGCATTCATAAAGATTCAGATTACATTCTAATCTTACTTTCTAGGGAATATCTAAGAATGCTTTCCTCAGTTTTTAATTAAGATGTTTATCTATAATTGGCATTACATTAGTACTGTATTGTACGCTAAACAGGGTAGCATCCACACTTATTTTGCCTAAAACCACAGCCACCAAAATTACCATTGCTGCTGCAAACTGGCCAAAACGCTGAAATAAATGCATTCTTGAGCACTTAATTTGTCTTTAGATTAGCCACTTAAGCTTATTTGTCTGTTTACTGGTTTTAAAATATTTTGAAAGTTGATCAATAAATTGGAGGTGTGTGCTTCTCACCCACCAGGGCATTTTACAGACTTCATGAAGAGCATAGAAAAAGTCAGCTTTGCCTGGGCATCACAAAGAGGAGCAGGACAAGAAGGAATCAGTCAGCTCACTGGCTTAAGGAAGGTGGTAAGATTCATGGTCTGTGGACAACACTTCAAGTTTTGTGTTACAATGATGTTCTAGACAGTGCCTGATTCACTTTCAGTATGGCAGGCATAGGGTAGTAGAGAGCATCAGTTCAGCTACAGTAGTCCCTTACTTTGTTGAAGGGAAAGCACCCAGTTGGCTGGCTTTACTTTTCCTAACATGAAAACACTCTGAGTCATCAGGCTCATCTGAATATTAAATATTTTAATTGCCACATATCTTTATCCTCTCTTTTTTCTGCCCTGAATTCATGAAAGCTTTTGTGACAGCTGCATGCTGTTTATTTATGTGAGAGCAGATTATGGCCCACTTGGGAATGTCAGCCTTGATGCACAGAGCTCCCTCTGCATTGCTCCAGCGAAAGCAGAGAGACTTATTCTTCCACTATACAACTGGAGGGTGCTGGGGAGGATTTCACCTGTAAACTTTATAGCTATCAATGTATCTACAACCTTCAGTCTTACTGCATAGACCTCACAGAATCACAGAATCATCTAGGTTGGAAAAGACCTTGAAGATCATCCAGTCCAACCATTAACCTATCACTGACAGTTCCCAACTACACCATATCCCTCAGCGCTATGTCAACTCGACTCTTAAACACCTCCAGGGATGGGGACTCCGCCACCGCCCTGGGCAGCCCATTCCAACACCTAACAACCCCTTCTGGAAAGAAATGCTTCCTAATATCCAGTCTAAACTTCTCTGGTGTAACTTGAGGCCATTCCCTCTTGTCCTATCGCTTATTACTTGGTTAAAGAGACTCATCCCCAGCTCTCTGCAACCCCCTTTCAGGGAGCTGTAGAGGGCGATAAGGTCTCCCCTCAGCCTCCTCTTCTCCAGACTAAACAACCTCGGTTCCCTCATAAGATGTGCTCCAGAAGAGCTGCTGTCACTGAACGAATGAAGTTTTCTCTGATGTCCACCTAAATATCCACCTCCTTTTCCTCCTGGAGAAGAGGATTTCTGATGAGGAATTGTAGACATTGCTCCCTGGTCCATCTCTGCACAACATATCCACCCAAACTTAGCCTCACTTCACTGCCAAGCTGTGGCCATAACCAGACTTTTCACCATGAAAGCTGAAATTTTCACAAGAAGTGCCAAATGGGAAAGTCCTTGCATGCTGGGTCCCTAAATTCCCCATCCTCTTCCAAGTTCCCTTCACTTCATAATTCCTTGACATAATTCAGTAACCCTAAGCAAGGGCAACATGTTATAATCCATTACTAGCCCTTTTCTCATCAATGCCAAATTGTTATAATTTATCACTCACCCCAGGCAGTCCAAGTTTATTCTGTTTGATATGCAGACTGACATTCACAGTCTTGGGATATTTTCCCATTTTCAGAATATGTTTGGGCTATATATTCAGCTGACAAATACAGTAATAATATTAAGACAAAAGTCATTTTATGTAGTTTGGGCACAGGCCAGTTTATACAGCAGAATCTGATGTGCCTAAGCCTTGATTGATGCTCACCACATAAATTCCCCTAGTAATTAACCTGGACTAATAACTCCCAGCCATGCTTAGGGGACCGCCCTCTTGCCCTCCCCAGCTACAGACTCATCATTTAAAGTCAAATGCTTTAGTGGCTGTTCCTGGCAGGCTGGGGAGGAATGAAAGCATAAACATTTCTGAGACTGAGAGAGAAGGTGGTGAGGAGGGAAATCACATGTCAGTGGGTTCCCAGTTGATATTTTATTTTTGGAAGGATGCTTTGTCTTGTTCATTTTGCTGATGTGAATTAGGGAAGTGGATGTGGGATGCAGAGAGTGAACTGATGATGATGAAGATGGAGGAATTCCAAGCAACAGAGACAAAGCAGCCCTAGAAATCTCTGGACTGATGTCCAATTTGTCTGCAGCAGTCTAGCAGGCTTGATTCTCCATTATGCTAGAAATTTCATCCTGCTCTGACAAACTAAAGTGAGCTTAGTTTACCAGAAAAACACTGCATTTTCATAAATAGGAAAATCCAAGAAGAAAGAAAAATCCCAAAGGTATTTACAACCAGGAGAAACAACCCTCCTGCTACCTATGCAGGACTCCTCTCTCTTCCTTCATCTCTCCCTTTTACTGTGCCTCCTCAAGGAGCAGATACAAGGAGCAGACAGAATAAAGGCTGTCATACTTATGGTCCTCAGGATAAGGAGTGTATCAAGGGCATAATTGGAGTGTGCTGCTCTCCTGTTACTTGTTTCTCAAAGTCTGTAGAGAGATAAGCATAAATTAGAGCAGCTCTTAAGTAGCTATCTTCATATCAGGAGCTGGCAGGCCTTGCAATACACCCTGGAAAACACTGGACCCAAGAATTCCCCACAGTAGCTTATGTTATCTTTACCTTTCCATGTCTTTCCCTAGCACAAAACAAACAATTAAGCCCTGTGCACTTAGCTCATCAGTGTATGGCTGTGTTTTTATGATTGGGAAAAAAAGAGAGTAAAGAAAAAACATGCTCTAAAAAGCATTTCAAATATACTTTAAAAGAATATGCACAGAATTTTGTTCCTTTTTGCACACCAGCCTCCAAGGCTGTAGCAACAGTAGCATGCACCCATATGGTTAAACCAACAAGCAGCAATGTGCATGTGGAAGAACAAGAATATCTTTCAAAAGGTTTCAAGCTGACCCTTCTACAGATGGGTTTTTGAAACAGACACAGAGGGACAGAAACTCTTCCTGAACTTTAAGACCACAATTATGGATTTACTGGGTCAGATCAAAGATCCTTCTAGTTCCCTATCTGGCCATCTGAAGAAGAACAGAGCAAGCATGTACAGACACTTCTCCAGATCGTTCCTCCAGGCTTGCAGACTTCGCAGTTCAAGAACTTTCCCAGATAGAGGCAATGTCCTTATACTCAACAGCCCTTGGGGGATTTTTCTGCCATGAATTCCTCTTATAAAAAATGCTGTTCGGCATTTTCAGCAATTGCTATGGAGCTTGCTCATTACCTGTGTGAAGAAACACCTCCTTTTGTTTGTTTTGAATGCACTGCCTGCTAATATACTTTGGTGCCCTTTAGCTTTTCGGATGAATAGGAGAGTCTGCTATTCACCTTTTCTTACAACTATTTTGTAGAACTTTCACATAACCTTTTCAGTAACCTCTTTTCCAGGTTGAATAGTCCTACCTACTTAGCCCTTAGGTCGAAGCTATTCTGTAACTTTTAGTAAATGTTACAATTTTTAGTTTTGGTTTTTTTTTTTTTTCTCCTTCTATTACATCGTTTTAGGGAAGGAGGGGAAAGAGAACCAGTATTAAACACAATATCCACAGCCTGTGGAAACCACAGTGTAAGTGAGGGTCTGGTACACCCTGGAGTCTTGTTCCTAGGCAAAATCTAGGGCAGGGCCACCCCAGTCCCTGCATTGTAACTATGCTCCCAGGACCTCAACAGTCAATGGTTCTTAATGAAAAAGAATACAACCAGCTCTTGCAGAGGTTTAATCCATCTCCTTCTTGGCACCAAATAACTTTCTGGTACCCCTTCCCCTTCTTACTTGTGAGTAGGAACTAGCACTTTTGGGGACTGTATTTACATAAAGGTTAATTAATGAAAGCAGAATCATTTGATCAGAAAACTGACATTCTAATGAAAGCAAATTCGAGTGTTTTAAGCAATGTGGATTCCACCTTGATAAATCACCTACGTCCTTTCTCATTGATTTAGCACTGTAATAAAATACAATGGGCTGCTTTCTATTTTTTTTTCTGTTACTAGGTTGTAATGATTTACAACTGCTTTTTTATTTCCTTTCACACAGTGCCCTGGAGCTGCCTCCAACCTTTCCCCCATAAGCACTAAGAATTTGGATCCTTTGTTCCAGAGGAATAAATGTAATATTCATTGTCTGATGGTGTGCTATCTGGTGGGAGGGTTGGGATGCGAGACAGCCACTGCCTTGCCTCCTCACACCCTCACAGCTTTCCTCACTTGTATCCTCCATGAGACTGGGAATAAAATAATCTCTAACTCAAAGGGACTGGTCTCTCCTCTTTCACAGAGAAACCAAGAAGTGCTGCCTTGTTATTAATTCATTTGTAGGAGCAAGGAACCCATAGTGAATGGGAACAGACACCTAGAAGCTAGAAGCTCTCTTCTTTGCAGCAGCTGAGGGAAAGGCAGTGTTTACCTGGGGGTCTCTTTGGAGATCTGAACCGAAAAATTACCTCCTGTTGCTGTGGATTCACAGCGGCATGGCTGGTAAAGGAACACCAGTCAAACTCACCAGTGTCTTTGGAGCCTGACTTCTGGAGGATCTCCAGCTGGAAGTTAGGTGGCAAGTTCTGACCCAAATGCCTCAAGACAGTAGCAAAGCTCTTCTCCCTCCTTTTCGCATGCTCTTGTCCATACTTCACTTTTAAGAAGTCTCCACAGAATCTCTTTAAGCACTAAACAAAGCAAAGCCTCAATCATGGCATCACACCAGACAGGGCAGAATAAATGATCACTTTCATTTGCATCAGTCCTTCATCCCACCTCTACATCCTGTCATTGAAGTCAACAAACTTATCACCATTAGAAGCAAAAGTGTTAACATCATCCATTTAATCCATATTTGACACTCAAATGAAGAGACTTGGTTTTGAAGTAGGGGCAAGAATCAGAGCGGGTTAAGCAGACTTCATAGCTCTAAATATCAAATGGGCTTTGATTTGGGGTTTGAGGCAATGTCAGATTTTTGATTAAAGGTGCCTGAGTCCATAAACTCCGCAGATGAAATATTCTCATTGGCAAACAAAATAGATCCAATGGAAGAGAGCAAAGAAAACTTGCATAGTGAAAAGACCTTGCCTCCCCCAATATTTAAAGCCTGATACACTATTCCAGTAGTAAATAACCACTGTAAAGTCTCAAAAGCATACTGCTCAAGATAGGAAAACCCTGCACTTCTACAGGAGGGAAAACCATATTCAGCTCTCAAATGACTGAGTATGGAATTGTTCCATAACACTGAATTTGCAATGTTGAAAACAAGTTAATCTCACAAATAAAAGACAAGGCTACAGGAAAGCAAGTCATCCCTGTGCTGTTACTAATGATAAATGTATGTGCTCTCAGCCTTGGCAGTACAATGCACTCTCCTCAGATGAGTAATATGCTCAAACCACCAGCCTCGGAGACAGAAAATGGGACAATTTATTTCATCTTTATTTAATAGTCAACGAACAACACCTTATAATTAAAGTAGGTCCCATCTTCCATGGCATGCCCAAGGATTTTAATCACATTGGCCTTCCATGGATATACTGTAAAGCAAGATGGAAATTTCTGAGAAAGTTCATCAGCAAAAATGACCTTTTACATATTAATTAAAATGTATGTGCACAGGCTGAGACTACAGCTTGGACCACACACTCCTACACTTCTTAGTTCCCTCCTGTGGCATATGTAGGCACAGAATAAAAGATACTGCCTCCCTTTACAGGGCTGGTAGACAGCCAAGAATGGGAGCAGGTGAAGCCTTCAAGCCTACTGGCCAGTAACATGAGAAGCTTTACTGCTAGTTCAGGGCAATGGCAAATTGTTTCCCAGGTGCACAAGTAGAATAATTGCTCTTTCTGGGAGATGCTGCTGGAAGCCATGGACACATGCTCACAACGCCACAGATTATGTCCATACCAAGGGTAGCAAAGAGAAGAGAGGTGCAAGGCCATGAGTCCTCCTCAGCACTGTCTTTTGGAGGCTGTGCCTCCCTTGGAAGTTGTTCCTTTATTTCGTTGCACAGCTACTAAAAATGTAACTTCATTCAAGGATAATTTAAGCTAATTTCCCTTTATTCCAGCCTCTAGAACAAAAAAAATGGGTGGGTTATCAGTTACTGGCTGGGCTGGTTCCACATTTGGTTTTCGGATTCTGCTCCCCATCACTCACTAGGAGACAGATGCGATGAACCCTTGGGTGCACTGCTCCAGACTAGGTGATAGAGGCTGGGAGAGGAGATCCACATGTGTGGTCTTTGCATGTAGAGATGTTCACAGACTTAGTTAACTGAAGTTAGTTGTAACTGTCTAAAGTCAACTTTTTAGAGCAAGTCAGGTACCCACACACACACATCTAGCGCCATTTTAGACATCTTTGCAGAGTCAAGATATCTGCACAGGCCTGGTAGCTATGACACAGGACTTACCCTCCAGAGTGTTTGCCAGAAGCCTAAAGCACACGATGGGTAATAGGCACTTATGTTTTGGCACCTGAATGGCTTCCTTCATCTAAGCTAGTTGCTTAGCCTGTATGTGTGTGTGGTCAACAGATAGAGACAGGCACTCTGGAACATGATTCATCCCGTGCTGCAAGGTACATATTGTAAACATCAGTTCTGGCACTGGCAGCACACAATAGTCCCATCCCCAGATGGGAATCCCCCCATTTCTTTTCCCCCCAGACTTCACTGCTTCTCAGAGATGTTAGCCCAGCTTTTTGAGAAGACATTCTGTGAATCACAACAGAACTAGTCCAGCTGAAAAACAATAGGGAAAAAAAGAAGAAGAAATATAAAGGTTGTTCTGTATGGTTGTTTCCCCCTGCCCTAGAGTTGGGTTAATGCTTTACAATGCATAGCCACATGAAGAGCAGTAGCGACCCATCAAAAGGCACAACATGGGCACTGGAATGAGCGGTCAGAGCAGGAGCTGCTTTCAAGCAGCACTGCTGGCAAGAGAAATATTCAAGGAAACATAACTTTAGGATAGATATTTGACCTTCAGGGAGCTCAAGCCGCCTGAGACAAAGCCCGTCCCTCTTGTCAGGGAGCTTGACCTCATGTGCACACTGGACTATATAACCATTACTTTGCCACTCACAGTGAGGATTTTCCTGTTAAAGGAAAGGACATGTATAAAGCAGAGCTTGTCCTGCAGCATTAATGTGAGCTGAGGCTTTTCAAGCCATTTGGATGGTTCTTCTGGACAGGTGGGTTTCTAGTGTCATTTGTCACCTTAGCACTGAACTGCAGCACTTGGGCTATATTGCTATTTATCAATGAAAACATGAGTTTCCCCTCAGTGATTCCTCAGAAATCCCAATTCCTTCAGGTCCAAAGAGGCTGATGCTGTCTGACTGTGTCACCTTGGAGTCTCCCTACTTTGCTTCCTAACAGTATACACTTCCCTTCCTGCTCCATAAGGTCACTGAAAATGTGCGTAAGCAGGGTGTCCAGGACCTTCTGTTCTATCATAAATTAACAAAATTACATTAGCAGGTGCTGATAGGCTTATAACTTTTCTAAGAACACTTCATTAGTCTTTGATAAAATGCAAATGATTTTGTTAACCTGCTGTACCACAGTCCACAGTGCTTGTGGGTTGTTTTCCTACATTGGCTAATGATGGGAGAAGAAAACTAGATTTCATAATATATTTCATAATAATTTTATAGATTTCACAGTAACATTCTTCACAGGAAGTTTACACATGGCAAAACTATAGGCATAATATCCCCATCACAGGTGTAGATGAAACCTTGATTCCATTTATATAAATGGGAGCACTGCCAGGGACTTTGGCAGGAAAAAAAGGTGACAGGAAAATTCCACTAAACTAGTCTTTTCTGCAGAATTTGCTGATTCATCATTTTTGAAATGTTTCATACAGGCAAAGCTTCAGAAAGGTCCAGGGAACTCCACACAGGAGTCTGAGATTGGGGATTTTTTTCGTCACCAGCCCCTCTGCCATGTGCAGTAGGAAATAAGGACTCTCTTGGCTTTCAGCATCAACAGTAAAAATACATGGAGAGCAGTTAAACATATTATTTTGTTTGTTATAGGTGGCTGAAGGCAGAAAGTCTTTCCTGAAAATATCCAGGTTTTGTGAAAGCGCAAAAGACCAGTATTAAAAAACCACAAACAGTTATTTGATTTTATTTTTTTTTCTGCCAAATACCAGATACTTTCTGAGGTTGATTGGTTTTGATATTGCTACATTTCTGCAACATTTCCAGCACTGGTGCAGAACAACTGGCCCTCCAAAATCCCACAGAAAATAAAAAGGTACCTTGAGCTTATCTCCTGATTTCGTGTTTATTACAAGTTTTCAGTTTTACTCAGATACCATTGCAGCATAACAACCATGACTGTCTGCACAAAATAGATATAGTGATATTTACAGTAGAAAAGAACCCAGTAGCAAAGTTCATATCTCCTCTAAAGAGTAAGCATAGGACTTTAGTGTTGGGCTATGACCAATTACAGAGAAAGGAGACCTCATCACGCTAACTACTACTTTAATTTAGTTCTTTTACACAACACTCAATAGCCAATAAAATGTGATAGATATCACAAACACGTTTCTCAGTCCACCGGAGTAGATGCCTACATTCTGATGTCTCCATTTCTCCAAGCCAGTCAGATATAATCTGGAAGCTATGTAGTCCTATTAATCTGGTGCAGTGCTTGAACTAATTATGTACAGAGACATGGCATTTTTGCAGTTTCCAAGTACAGATGGAGAATTTTCAGTTGGCTCAAGGCTGTATCTACTGACCCTTCTGCACTTAGAAAAAAGTGGCAAGTGTTGCAATATATACAAATAGCAGAGAGGAATATGAGTTTGAATGGCTCTACATTGTGCAGAAACTTAAAAGCAAATATCTCACCTGGCAAGGGGTTTGCATTTTTTAGTGAAATGCTCATAGGAACAACAGACTGAACCTAATTTCCAGTCTAAAGTACAGGCCAGCAGTTTTATATTTGTCTTGGTGCTTCTAAATCAGTAAAGTCTCCTCCTTTATGTTCTTCCTCCAGCCACACAATGATTTTGTCATTTCCTGAAAGTCAACCGAATTCAAGTTTTTATTACATTTGCTGGGTTGCAGCAGTCTGATTTTTATGGAGGCTACTGACTTTTCACGCACACACAGAAAGGTAAACTACACTCACGTGTGCTGTGGTTTGTATACACTAAGAAAGGACTCACCTCTACGTGGATGTCCTCATCAGGACTGCTCACCTAGTCTTGCTTTATATATAGTCAGTGAGAGAAAGCTGAGTTCCCGCACCAAAGCAAGACGATTAAAATTGGCCAGATGAATCACAGAAGTGCCCGCTTCTTCCCCTTGAGTATAAAAGCTGTCTAGACAACTATTTCAGACGCAATCATTATGCTGTAAGCATTTAAATCTGGGACAATGAGTCCCTAATATTTTAGCCTGATAATTTTGTAACTTGGACTGTTTCTAGGGCCATTCGTTATCAGTTTGACTCCACCTCATAAACACATAAACTCCACCTCTCTCGGGTATTAGATATACTGAACACAAGAAAGGAAACTTGTGAGTAGGTTTATGTCAGCAACACATAGGTCAAATTCTAATATGCCTCTGGTTTGGAAAGAAGGCAAGAAAAATTGTGGTAGAGAAAGGAAGGGTACCTCTTCTTGGATCCCTCTTTTACTGTGACCCACCACACTTGCAGAGTGTTCTCTAAAGAGTTTCTGCTTTTTGGAAGTACCCTGAAGATCAGCAAGTCATGAAGGTGGTATTGAGAAGTGAGGCTCTAGGTCCTGTTCTCTCCTAGACACTGATCTAGGCATACAGTTCATCCCTAAAGATGTAATGAAAAGTAGGTTATGTAGAAGGTAGGTTGGCTACTTCATTCAAGAAGTATGTACAATATCTGGGCATCTGAGTTTGTGAAGGAATTTATGTGGCTTTTTGGTGCCATCATGCAACTTAGAAAAAGCTTCCAAAGCAATCCTTACGAAGATGTCAAAGATTGGAAACTTTTCATTTTGAAAGACTTTTTGAAAATCTTTAGAAATTGTGATCCACACACTTTAATTTCTCAGGCACATGGTATGTCCATTTGCAACAGCATCTACCACAGTGCTTTCTTAAGTGCTATCAATAAATATTGGATGACTCACCCATTGCCTTAATTCTTTTTAAATAAGTGAAGAGGCTCTCAGCATACCAAATTACCACATCATTTGCAATGTCCTAATGGAGTCCCCACTTAAATCAGTTAGAGACAGGAAATCAGGTAAGTGCAGTGATCAGCTGAGGTTTCCAAGCATAACATTAACGTCAAAAAATCAGGCCCAGAAGTGAAATGATTTTGCCATACTATGAAAGGCTTTCCCTGAGCTCTCTGAGGCTACACTAGCCAACCCTTCATAACTGCTGCATTCTGGGCCTAAAGCAGCACTGATAGGTAGCACAGTAACAATCATCTTGACAAGCTTTATCATCTGAAAGTTAGCCATTTAATCTAAGCTACTCATCAAGTCTTCCCCTACAATCAGTGAAGTGAAATAGTACCCGAGTGAACAAAAGTTCTCCAAACTATATAAAGGTTGCTCAGCAAGATGCTGACTGCAGCAGCAAAAATGGTTTATAAAATTTCCATTTCCTACCACCCTCAGTCAAGTTTTCACACTCTGGTAGTCCAGTTTGCCACTTTCCAATTGTTCCATTACAGCTGTTTATGGGACCAGGCTTTAAAGCTTACCACTGACTCAAGAAGCATAAAGAGAGCCTTTGTGGAGGACAGTCCCTGATCATGGAATCAAAGCAATGCTGAGGTTCAAAGGCACCTCTTGGTTCAAATGCTCTGTTCAATCAGGGTCAGCTAGACCAAGCTGCTCAGGACTGATCCCTGTCAGACTCTGAACATCTGGACACAGTCTTGGGCAACCTGCTTTAAAGTATGACATAACCTTACCTCTCACCCAGTGACTATGTAGTGTCTGGTTTCATGAATCAGTCTGCATCCACAGAAAAACTCACTACCACCAAGTGGTCTGGCCCGACCTCCTCCACGCTCTCTTCCCTCACAACCAGTGAGTAGGTGCAACAAAAGCAAAATCAAGGACATAACGTAACTAAAAAAATTATTATGCTCGGTAGTCCTCATTTTCTGTTCGATGATTTCCCTGACAAGTTCATCATGCAAGTACAGGAGCATCATGCTGACACAGAGAGAGGATGGAAACACATGTCTGGAGAGGACCAGACCATCCTGTTACAGAGAAGAAGGGAAGATGACCCAAACCTTCACCGTTCAGTGCTAATTAGCCATTAAATCTGCTCAGCTGTCTGTGAAACCACATCCTTAATTTCCATAAGAGCCTCTTGTGAGCTTAAAAAAAGCCAAATCTATTCAGTTTCCCTTTTCTATTGCATGGTCCCAGCAACAGCTGTACCAACACATGCAAAGGGAGGTGAATTGCAAATTCAGAAGCGGAAACTGCTTAAGCCAGAGTTGCCACTGAAGTCAGCATCTCAGCAAATGAAACCTTTAAATACACCTTTTTAGGATGAAATGAATTGCCCTTTGGAGGTACTTCCTTCCCTTTATAGTGACTAAAGACATCCTAGATAACTAACTTGCATTAGACATCTGGAGTGTAGACAGCTAAAGGCAGCTGAGACGGATCCCCCTCATGTGGTCATATCTTGCTGGTAAGAAAGCTTGGCCTTTAAATATTCTTGCATTTCACAAATTTCACATGGAGAGCTGAAATACTCTGTCCCTTAGCAACGACCAGAGGCCATTTATTTAAACTTGAAAAAGCTTTAGACCAAGTCCCTCACTAGAAACAGTTATGAAAAATGAGTAGTCATGGGATGAGAGGTAACATTTCATCATGCACTGGAAAGTGGTTCAGAGACTGAGATCAAAGATAGTCAGTTTGCTTTTACTGTGGCAAAAGATTAACAGCAGGATGCCCACAAATTCCATGCTAGAGCTGTTGGTTATTGAATTTATTAATAATAGAGGTAAGAGCAACAGTTAGCATTGAAAAAATTATTTATGCTTAACCTTTCAGCAGCAACCAAGGTATGGGAAGGAAAAGCATAAGGGAGTTTTTATCACATACATGTTTCCAACTGACACAGTTTAGAAAGTGATCTTCCATTAGCACCAATATGGAGCATTTAGAGCTGTTTTCAGATGTACTGAACATTACTGGTGAGAGGATATTAGATTAAATTCACTTACAGCATCAGAACAGACAGTTGTTTGCTCCTGCGTAATGTTGAAGTGAGCCACAAGACAAAGACGTAAGACTGGCACGGGGAAGACATCAAGAAACACCCCGTACGTTCTCATTCTAGTATTTATTATTTAATGGAGTAACACTGGGAGGTCTCCTGTGAAAGTCGAACTGCTTTGCTTTCTGCTGGTTTGCCATGTAATCTAGGTGATTGTCATCCAGGTTTTCCACTACAGCCAGCATCTTCTTTTCTTTTTAGTGCCTCATAAGGTTTATCTGCTCTGGGGGAAATAATTAAGTGTGACATGGGGTGGTATTCATAGTCTGGGATAGTTTCTAAAGCTCATAAATGCTATTTTTGTCCATCACATGGAAAAATTCACATAGAATTCCTGAAGTTGCAGAACCATCACAACACAGCAATGGCCCATCAATTGCTGAAAAATGGCAAAGTAATAACGTAGAGAATGCTTTTCCCCCTTAATGTGGTTGGACACCTCTGAAGCATTCCTTTCAGAGGCAAAGGCAAAAGCTGCAGAGTTGCCTATAGGGTATAATTAATCCTACATCTTATTAAACCACAGGTGTAACAAAGTTGTCCCAGAATCCAAAAAAAATTTGCCAGGCTTTTAAAAATACAGTCTGCAGGTGGCTACATGAAACCTTTGCGCTAAAATGATAGGGCTTTGCCATCTGAAATGCATAAGCCTATACAAAATCTAACTACCTGCTGTAAATTGAAGCACTATAAAAATAAAATTGAACAATTACCTTTTGTGGGCAGTGTAGATTGAGCTATATATCAGCTTTAACATGACTCCAAAGCAGTAAAGTTCCACCAAATGCAGCTGAAAGGGCTCTAGTCAATGCCCTGTTTAAACTTTGGGCTGGGGGTACAGAGGGGGTTCAGGAGACAGAATTATCGGAGGGATCATGGCAGTGACAGGAGACCAGGAAAGCCATTGTGTCACCACATCTATTCAAAAGCTTGATTCAAAATGGGGAAAAAAAACCCAAACGACATGGGAGCCACAAAATCATGAGACCCAATTTGCTGCCAGATACATGCACAAGACTCCTACAGATTTCAGTATCCTGGATGAAGGGAAATGAATGTTTTCATGCTTATAATAGCTCTTCTTTCTCTCTTTCACCTCTTCCTTCGATATCTCTCCTTAAGCAGTACTGGGACTGGAAAATTATTCTTCTTGGGAACAATGGCAGGACTTTAGAGATAGTTCTCTACTGTAAGCCAGCTCTCCACTAATTCAGAAGGTGCCTCAGTTTGTTCTTTGTTCTGATTTGCAAATTATATCGACAATCCTGATTAGAGACAGTTGTGGTGGAGAATGGTGGAGTTTAGGGGGGATAGAATTTCTGCTTTTGGGCTCTGTGAGATCTCACCTGGCTGAGTAAGAGTATTTTGTCACTGCAGGGGCATACATCTTCCGAGGCAATGATGTTAGCTGCAATCTTGTCCAATCTTGCAACAGAGAGAGATGTTTAGTGGCTATCTAACAGACAGGTAGGCATACCCCTGAGCTCCACTACTTGTGTTATGAGCTGAGCAGACTACTATCTGCTCTCATCTGGAAGCCCTTACAGCCACATTACTGAAGTAATGGGCTTAAACTCAATCTTCTTGCAGGCCTTTGAGTTAATATGCTATGAAAGAAGGCATGTTAAACTCAAACACAACCTGGCACTAAAGCAGCTTTACAGTTCCTGAAGCTATGCTGCTATTCTGCATCTGGCCAAACCAGAGTGAAGGCATAAGAGCTCACCACAGCCTGCTCTCACTTACATTCTACCTATCTACTGGAATCCAATGAGACAATTAGCCCAAGGAATGCTTACTTGTAAGAGTAAAAGCTTGGCAGAAACAGGCCTTGTGAACCTGAGATGGCAGCATCTCTATTGCATGTCAGTGTGGAATAATTCCTACCTTGGCCCTAACAGTCTACCTCCAGGTGGGAAAGCCCCTGATCCCTAAATGACTTTATCTAAGACAACCACCACAAAATAAATACAAGCTACCACCCATAGTCAGCTGCAGGCAACTTCAGCTTCTGCCCACATTTATAGAAATATTTCCATGCTGAAGTATGCAGTAGACTTTTCTGTTATATCTCTTGGCCAAAGATAATCAAAGGAGGGAAAAATAAAATCAGTGTGTGCATGTTACCACTTAACATCCTTCACGGCACCTAAAATTCCTATCCCTCCCCAGGCTTTTGGCTGTTCAGGATTAGGTTGATCTGGAAATACACTTTCCCATCCTCAGAATTCCTGGGATTTAAAAAATGCTTCCTGTTTTCCTTTAGAAATATCTTAATATTGTTTCCTGAAAAATCATTAAATGCCAACACCAAACCCCTAAACATTCTTCCCTAGAGTACACAGCAGATATGTTGGTTAGAGCTTCTGTCTTGGTTAAAAAGTTGCAACTGATATCCCAAAAATCAACTGACTCAGATGAAAGACCTGAGCCAGATCTTCTCACGTCTGATTCTGTTTAAACGAATGTGTGATTCCTCAGAAAACCTGAGCCACCCCTGCTTGCTATGCCTCTCAAGTTGTGATGGACATAGACAAGTGTTTTTACATATGTTTTATGAATGAATTGGCATGATGCAAGATTCAAGGTTTAACTTCTCTAGGGTGGTCTTGAAACACAATGGTAAGGAGTCTTCTCAGATAGAAAGATGCTAAACATGACTTTGTGACCCTTTTAGAGACAATTGCTCCTGGTGAGCATTGTATGACAATGACCTCCAGCTGACCTGCTATCAAGCACAGTTTGACTAGATCTCCATGACTACAGAAGCTCTGTTGAAGGCCATTTTAGTGAGCCCAGATATGGGAATTTATGTTCTAACATGGCCAATAAAAACTGTGCCATCACTGGAGGGCTTCACCCTGAGGCTGGATAGCAATATCATTTAAGCCAATGGGCAGCTCCTCTCCTCCACTTTCAATGACTTGTGTCTGCCACACAGAGAGCAAATGCAGTGAATCCAACGTTGGTTATTTTTCCTCTCCTCCCCTGTTATTTTTTTCAGCCAGACCAGTTTCCTTGCTCAGTTCACTGCGCAGTTTCACAAATGCCAGTGCCAGCACAAGGCTGGGGCCACTAAGAGCTGTGAATGGGGACTGCTCAATGCCAGTGAAAAAGACTTATGTGGAAGACTTTGGTCTGGAGAGCATTTAGCACAAGAAGGGAATGTTCAAGCCTGACAGGAAAAACTTTCTACGGCCTATATTTTCAAATGTGTTTGAGGGGTGCTTAGAGACACAAGAGTGATTATTCCTGTATGGTAGGGTAGACTCTGCAATACAGTAGACTCTAGCATCATGTTTGGCTTTTGGAGTTAGTTTGGTGTTTTTTGTTAGCACAATCCCCCAAAAGCCTAGTAAATCTAATAAATGGTGGTAGAGTCTACGACCTGTCCTTCAAAGAATGGGGTACTTAATAAAGGTTGTCTGAGGTACTATCTTGTTTGTTATGGGTTAAGGTAGCAATTCAGAGACCTATAATAAATACATTCCAGTGATTGTACCCAATCAGAGTTTCCTTTGAAGATACTTTTACAAGAATTAGTAAGTTTCAATATTATCACGACTATTTAAGCTTGTGTTTAAATGCCTCAAGGTCAGGTCTGAACTTTTTCTCCCATGTAGGAATGTAACACCTCAATCACACCCCAGTGAGAGAATGCACTTTTTTTTCCCTACTTAAAAAACCATAATGCCATTAAAAATGAATACATTGTTGTTAAATAAATGTATGAAGCTCAGATTAGAACTGTTTGCATTTCCTGCCCTCTGTCAATTATTAATATTGTCCATAATAGAGATTAATACTTACACAGTGGGGGAAAAACATCCAGAAAACAATATAAGCTTTCTCTTTGGAAAAATAATTATTTGCTCAGGTTTCACACCCAACAGGAAGCAATTCTGAAGCAAGGAACCTGTTTTTGCACCATTCAGCCCATGACCGAGCAGAACAAGTTGCTGCTCAATGTCTGGTCACAGAGAACCTGCAAGCGCATGGCACATCAGTGGATAAAACCCACATGTTTTCATCCACAAAGTCAGTATGGGAGGAGAAATGTATTTCTGAGGACAAGGACTGGAGTCAGAAGCTAAGCAATTAACATCGCTTTCATGCCCCTCTGTAATTAACACACATCAAAGAGGACCTGAAACCATCGATTTCACCAGAAACAAGAGACAGCAGAGTAAGCACCAGCACTAGCAACTCTACAGCAGGAACAAAAGCACCTATTGCAGCCACAGGCACAGGGCTGTAACACTAACACAAAGCACCCAGAAAAAAACCTTTGAAATGAAAGAACAGAATTTTAACACTCTGAGGTCTGTCAACATATTGACATTGTATTAGAAAAGCTAGTAAGTAAGGTTTATGCTAATATAAGTTGTATTTATTATTCAAGGATGTGATGAGGGAGAAAACAATATGAGATGCTCATTCTGAGGGCAAAGACATTAAATTCAAAACATATATATTCATAGAGAGAAGGAGAGAGAAACGGAAAATGTGTCATAGTTCTTTTGATTGCATGTTTACAAGCTGATTTTCTTTATTTGCATGCCTCAGCTGCATTGGTGGCAGTATTTTGTTTCTGCAAAGAGTTTTACATTTAAATTCAGGAGTGATGAGTTTTGTGCTTGGCACCACCAGGTGAATGTGTTTTGACTTTCCATTCATTTGCCCATGAGAAATGAACAAACACGGGGTGTTTTGAAATTAAGAAGCATAAAGTTCAGAAATTACCTGGAAAACAAAGCAGAAGACAATGGCTATACTTCTTTAAAGAAGAGAATATGAATAAGCAAGTACTTGTCCACTGCATTATTCCATTTGCACAATTGTGTTCATTTGAAAAGTAACACCTGTGTGAGCTACACTCACGAGTGATGTTAAGGGTAGTAAAAGTGCCCCAACTACAAATCAGCAAATCAGTATAGTATACGAGAAGCACAGAACAGAATGGAATTACAGACCAGGAAAAATTCCCCCCAGGAGATGAAGGACAATAAAACAGAAACTGGTTTTGCCTATATCTCATGTTCTTCTCTTGATACTATTTCCCAGTGTCACTTCATCTTTCTGCCCTTTTTGATCTGCAAGGTGAAATTCTCATCTGCTCCATGACATTTTTCCACTGACTCCACAGATTCATAAAACATGGGGTTGGAAGAGACCAAAGATACAGTCCAGCCCTTGTTCCAAGGCATGATCAAACATATTTTATAATTTGTGCTAATTCCAGGAAATTTTGGATTGACAAGTAACTTGTGGGCTGAACTTTTGACATATGGCAGGTCCAAATGTGCTTTTTTGTTTAAATACAAAGAATCATAATGGATGTCAGTCCTTACTGGGATCACTCCATTTTGAGGATTGTTATTAGGGTCTACTATCATGGAGCTGCATTAGTTGCTGTATACTTCATGTTGGATCAAGCAGTGGGCTTTGCTGGCTTCCACTGATTCCTGAAGATCAGCCCATTGGCTGCGTACACCAGGAGACTAATAATGGGGTTTATATTCAGTAAATAATATGTTGCTTGGCACATCCATGGACTTCCATGTACAATAAATAAATATCATAGCAGTAAATGTTAAATCAGTCAGATTAATCCTGTGCTTTGCTTGAGCATCTTGTCACAGATAACACTAGTAAACAAGATAAGAAATAAAAATATGTTTAAAGCTTTTAAAATAATTCCGTGATCCATTACAAACTGAATCTTTTATATTTAGATGTCAATAGTGGTTTCCTTTTGATCAGTCTGCCTACAAATGAATTCAGTCCCACTGAGAGACTTTAGCAGTAAAGCTCCTGAAATTTCCATTGAATCCAGCTACTGAATGTTTGCATGTATCTGGTCAAAAATGACTATGAAATATTTTTGGTACATGTTTATTAAAAGCTAGAGCATGTTAAATTCCTAGAAGTACTAGCTTAAAGCAATTTAAGCAGAATATGGCTTCTTGTCACAGTGATATATTCAAGCAGCTATTCCAGATGAAGAGACCTGTATAATCAGAGAGCTTCAGAATCAGAGAACAACCAGTTGTGTCACATTCATAACCTCTGCACTTCTGTCCGATGCCTCGGCCAAAGACAAATGCCCGGCATTCAGTGTGCGCCTGCCCACATCAATGGCTGGTGCTTTAACTATCAAGTGCTCAGCCACTATTTTTCCCATTAAACTTCATTTCTCTTTTACTCAGAACAATGCCACCTATTTTTATGAAAAGCTTGACAGAGGATTCATCAGATAAAGCATAGTGAAAGTGCAGTTTGTTCATTCCCGTCTCTTGTGAAATCTGGCAAAAGAGGCAATTTTAAGGCTGCAGTAAAGAGTTAATTCAACTTGGCCTAAAGCCAGACTGCTCAGAAGAGGTCTGCTGGCACTCCACTGGCTCTTCTTTCCAGCTGTGTCAATGTTCTAGCTCTAGTGTTCATATAGCTGCATGACAGTGCTCATCTCATCAAGTCTGATGATATCATTCTCTTTTTTTAATTTTATTTTTTCTGACGCAGATTCTAGCTGCATAACTTAACTACTATGTCTAGCAATGCAAGTCTATGAAAGCTTATGATGCTCAAGGGAGGTGGCAAAAATAAGCCACCTGAGGCAGAGAAGAAGGTGGGCCTGCCACTCTCAGAGGCAGCACTGATGTGTCTGCTATGAGAGAGCCTGTATAACCACATCTTAATGTTCAAAAGGCAAAATCATGTAATTAATGTAGCATTCTCAGTGATATACCTTCCTAATTTAAGGAGGCAACCAGTTATCTCAAAAGAAAATATCCACCTTTTAGGGAAGGTTTTGTATGATGTGATCATCTGTGGTAAGAGAAGATTAAACTCAGTGGTCCAGGAGTTTCATTTGAGTTTTACAATCTTATTATTACCTATTAATAATACACCATTACTGACTTCAGGATCAGTGTTTAATTCTAGTAATGACTGTACAGTCTCCCAAAGACCAGATAGAACTGCAACCCACTAAATAAAAGAGAGGTAGGGACTGAGCTAAAGCTCTGGGCCACTTGTCCCCATTGTTAAAGTTAATGCATCTCCCAGATCTGTTTTCTCAGCTCCAACCATCTTTGTCTAAAATAAACCTACTCTAGAAGTCCTAAGTATCACAGATGCAACCACACAACACCTGGCCTGGAGGCCAGGGATTTAGCAGACACAGAGCCAGAAAATCCCTGCCTGAAGAAACTATGGTCTTGGGTCCCTGTTACCTGAGGGCCATGCCAGTGGATGCACGGAGCCTCTCTGAAGTCCTTGTAGTCCTATGGGGGTACCACGAAATGTGGGGTTTGGACCAAAATTGGAAACTAGGAACTTGGGGCAGGACAGGAAACAAATGGACTATAAATCTTTGGCAATGGACAGGCTTGTTCATGAGGAAGATTAAAAGGAATTAAGAAGTAAGGGAGAGAGTAATTAAGAAGATGGTGGAAAAGTGCCAAGAAGTAAAAAATGAAGAGGCAGGAAGAAAGAGTGTAAGATACAGGAATGAAAGAAGAAACGGCTTAGGGAGAATAGAAGGAAGGATTTGGGCCAAAACATTTGTCAAGCACTCTTAAAAAGAAGCAAGACTTGACAGTAGTTTGTAAGAGCATAATGCAGCAATGTGACAGGGTAGATCTGAGAGCAGCAATAAGTTCCCAAAGAGGGCGAGCATCTGTCAGAGTCAGTCTCTGTCCAATTTCATGCTCGAGAGAGAGTGGTGAAGCTCAGACCACCTCATTTTCTACCCAACCAAGTCAGGCTGACACCCTGTGGCATGAAACTTTCCATGTTGTAGGCATTTATTGCTTGAGCTTGTCACCCCATAATGAACAAGGACCACAGCTAGTCATCTGCTTATTCAAGGGAGAGCCTGACAGCCTGTTAAGCAAGCGGCAAAGCTAGGGAGGAGTAGAAAAGGTGTGGAAAGAAATGTGAGAGATCTCACAAATAATGTGGAGCGGAGGCAGCGATGTAATTATAACCCTAGTTTTATTTTCACTTGACGGCACGATAAAGGAAGGTGAGGAGAAGCTTTTAAATGAAACATGACATTCCCTTATTAAAGTCTGATTTAGACTTCAGCAGTCTTGCTGTTTTGTATACGTTCCAGTGCTCCCACACCATGGGTAGCCAAACAGTAGAGGTTTAATAAAATAAAATAAATTTAAATGGTAATTTCCTGAACAATGAGGGCTTGTTTTCTGAGCAAACAGCCCTTTTGGTGTTGTTATCAAAGATGACAGAGCTACCAATGCTGTAAATATGAGCAAGAGAGATATGATCTCATTTATAGACTGAAAAGTCCTGTTATGTGTCTTTGTTTCTTGAGGAAAGAAATCTCTTGTTGGGACTATACAGAAGAATCTCATTATCCAGTTATTTGTGCGTTGCCCTCATTGGAAACGACTGCATTGCTGCCTCTTTGTCAAAAACATCATTGTCCAGTGCGGTCCACTGTGGGCCCACCAAAGGTCCCAGTATCCATCATTGCTGTCTGATCTAAGCAGATTCCACTCATGTCAAAGTGGAGCACAGTCAGCAGTCCCTGACACATCTTGGGGTGACCTCAGGTGGAGAATTTGCTGCATTTCTGGCCTGTGAACCTGGGAGTTGCAGTGTTTGTTTGGGTCCAGAGACAGCAGTAAGTAATTCCTTTCAATCTTTCACAGTAATCTCTCTTATGCACCATGAAGGACATCCCAAGGAGAGCATTTATATTAAATAGGACATACGGCAGGTGGCCTTACATTTTAGGAAAAAACAGAAAATCACTGAAAAATCCTCAGAAATATTATTAATACCACTTTCAGACATGGAAGTGTGGGTTTCTCTAGCTCATCAGCTTGCCACTGCAGCCACGATTTGCTATAATAGGATTCAAAGCTCCTCCCAAGATTGTATCTGCCCTCAAGGGTAAATAAAGTCAGAGCTGGAACTTTCTGACACAACTTTGTCACTGGCTTATTAATATTGGCAGGCAGTGACCAGAGAATGGGCAACCCTGGCAGCATAGCAATTTTAAAGGAAACATTTCCTATAATGAAAGTAGCAGCCGCAGCAGCCAACAATTGCACAAATGCTGTTGGGAGGCTTTTCCTCACTTACTTTTCTATGGAGTCCACTTTTCTCGATAATACACAGTGGGAGACTGCTTTGCTGTTGCTGAGTTCAACAGAAAATGTACAGTTGCCACATAATTCAATATTATATGCATTTAGGGCCTGATCCAAAGCCAACTGACATCAATGGCACGACTGCTATTATAACTAGCAAAGACTGTGGTTTAGGCTCTCCTGGAGAGGTGTTACCAACCAAAAAGCCTTTCAGAAGATTATCTACTAATTAACAACAGCACTGGAAGGATACTGTTTGGAAGCCAACATTAAGCTTCCAAAATTACTCACTTTAAAAACTGGGGTTTGGTTCAGGTTTGCAAGTCGGCCTCTACCTAAGGAGTGATATGAGCATTATTTAATCCTTCTAATTCCTTCCAACTCACACACATTTCTAAGGATGCTATTCTGGTCTCTCCTCTGGGAGATTTTTGGGCCATCTCCCAAAACTGGAATGTAGCAAGCGCACTGCTTTGAAAAAACTCTCAGAGGTCATGAGTTTAGGTATTTTTAACTGCTTTGTTATTCAGTGCTGCAGTAAAAAAGGCCTGATTTTTTTGGCCCCTCAGATGCCAAACTGAGAACATAGCTCAGGGTTTATAATGGTTACCTGGGGTGTGGATTAAAGAACAAGATACGTAAGGTCCCAAGCCACCTCTCCCACTCTAGCTGGCTCTGCATATGCTCTTCTCTCCATGGCAATGCCCTGAGGTGCATCAGAGTATCTTGGTCCTCAGGGAACAAAACAAGGTACCTCAATGTCATGGTCAGATACAGAAGTAAATACAAGTCTGCCAGCACAAGTCTGGGACTGGGACCAGCTTTTCTTTCTGGCTGATGAGCCATGGAATTGAGAAGGTAGGAAGGTACTGTTGCAAAAGTGACTCTGCCAGTGCCTATGGCTCCAGCTCAGAAGAGCTTGATCTATCAAAGCTAGTGGCCCTTTCAGATCTGTAATTCTCTTCACAACTGCATGACAAGATGTATGCTGTGAGCGGCAAAAGCTAATTCATCCCAGCATCATCCAAAAGCTCATCAAAGCTATTTCACTAGTAGGTCTCCTTTGCTTCTTAGTTAAGAAAGAGGCAAGACCTTTCATCCAGTGCGATTAGACCACAATGTCTTCCACTAACTTCACTGGTACAAACAAGCCCTTTTCAGAGCAAATTCTTTGAAATCAGGAAAGTGAAGAATTCAGTATGCTGAGATATGGCAGTTTTTGTCCTAGCACCCTGATAAGAAAACAACTTAATATAGGAATGCAGTTGCATCCTTTGAATTCCCATACACTTTCAGGCAACTCATGTCATGCAGAAGGTCACCTTGAAGCCTAAATGCACTAAAGACCTTGAATAGTTCTTAGCTGATGTCTATCTGGGTCTTGGCCATGTGCTTAGAATTAAATGCTAGGGGTGTGTGTGTGACTTTGAGGATACACAGGTTTTGTGCTGGCTTGAATGCTGAATTACTCCCAGTCAGGAACCCTTTTTGAATGTCTAAATATCAACATTTAGCATGGTTGCTTTTGAAAGAAACCAAAGATCTCCTGAAAGATTACTAAAGCAGACATCATCAGTGTATAATGGGATCATGAAAAGGGTTTAATTTTGTGACCTTTGTCACAAAACCCTCTGCGAAAAGCAGTTCACAAAGGGTTGTGCAGGGACTTCAAAGGAGATTGAACCACTCATGAAGCACTGGCCTTCCTTGAAGAGTGCAACTCAAACTCCATCAAGCTTCTCTACAAGCTCCAGCATTTCATTCTGCCACTGTACTCACAAGATTTGGTGGCCACAAAGACGGAGGACTTTCCCAGAAAACTTTCCAGGGAAATTTGCAAAGATACTGACATTGGAGCTGCAGAGACATGAGATCTGCTACAACCTCTCCCTCAGATTCCGGTGCCCAGCATCCCTGAAAGCTGCATCCTCCTGAACTGCTGCATCTTTTTTTAAAAAGACCAGGATGTTTCTGCTTCCCCAGAGATACAGAGGAAGAAGCTATATACTCTGCAATGAATGACCTAATGTAATATGGGGATAAAGCAGCTATTAATCACTGTTATTGATAAACCGTAGCTTTTATTAACAGAAAAACTGCCAGCAGTGTTGATTTTGTACACATATACATGCATATTCTATACAAAGAATGGAAAACAGACTTCCACCTTCTGTCACAACTGTAATTGGTAGAATAACTTCTGAAATGTGGGCTTAGGTTTTTATAGTTTTAAAATATTGTTTTATATCACTTTCATTCCCTAATTTATCTCTGCCAGGCAGCAAGGCAGGCTTAGAGCCATCTGAATGCTGTGATTAACTCGCTTGCTGATTATCTGTGTATTAACATCAGATCTGTGATAGTTTCACAGTGCCATGCTACATACAGAAGTGGAGAAAAAAATGAGCTGATCATAGGCTATTAAGGACAAATTCAGTAATAGATGGATTGAATATCCGATGGCAAGAACAAGCTTTCCCCACATCTCCCTTGCACATAAATTGCAGCAGTTGGTGTGATTCAGCAATTTAAACCTTTTTCCTCCTCCAGCTGAGAAGTCACCATGCTCCAGGGCTCTTCCCCAGACTCCTTCACTACCTGGCAGGGTAAGCGGTAGCAGGGAGTGGCAGGGATGCATGTGGGTCCCAGCAAGCTGCTGTCCTGCCCCAGCAAGCCCTCTGCAATTCGGGTCCTCTCCCCTCCTGTGCCATGCTGGGGAACCAATACTGCCAGTGAATGCTACAGGGATGTTAAGAGAACAGGGTTTCGCTGGTGCCAGTGTCGTCACACCATATGGCTGCTTGTGATATCAGAGGGCTGGATTTGGTGATCCATGTCCCCTTTTGCCCTCATATAAGAGATGAATTGTATTTAGGTATGGAAGACGTTCAAGAGCAAAGCTGTCTTCTTCATGAAAGTTGAACGCTGTCACTGACTGTAAAGTCTATCTCACCTGGTTAAACCCTTGATTTCAAAATATATAAATAAATCTAAGAAGTTCCACAGTACAGAGGTTCCTGAGGAACTAATTACAGGTTCTTCTTTGCTTACAGTAGGTATTTTTCTATTAAAGTTGCACCAAGTTTTCCCTGTGTTAACTTACATGCCCCAAAAGCCCAAATTCTGTGGAGGCTTAATTACAGTTTCATGCTGCCAAATCCCTTTGGTGCATCTTCTTGTAAATCACACTTAACATATGTTATCAGCAAACTTAAGGCCCTGCAGCAACAACAACAACAAGGACCCTGAGCAGATATTCTACACATCTAGGAGCCTCCAGGAAAGGAATACAAAACATTTCCAGCCAGCTTTCATACCATCCAAATGATGAAATTTATTTACAAACCACCTTGCATTCCTTCGCTCCTGCCGCAGATACCAGGCTACAGACAAGGAGGCATCAGTCCAGCAAGATGCTTCATGCAAGGACTCCACCTCACCAGCACAAGGTTACGCATCCTTTGGCTATACATCTGCCATGTTATGAGCCATGTGACTTGTAAATGTTTCTCATCTTTGGATAAAACAAAGCACAAAGCTACAGCATGTTGAGGTAGAGTTTCTCTACAGGCAACCCTGCCTTATCAGCACAGAGAGGGCAGCTCAGGTGCTCTGTCACAGACTGAAGCATCCATAATGCCCCTTCACCCATTGGGACCAGAGATCTCATCAAAGCTGACACATTAGGTCCCTGTCTGCCCTTGGCAAAGTCATTTTACCTCCTTAAAACATAGCAAACCAAGCCACAGAATGAGCTCAAAGTCATTTATAAAAAATAGACATGATTTCTAAATTAATTGAAACAAGCTTTTTTTGTGTAACTTAATTATTTCCACATAAGGCACAGAATAACATAGCTGGGTGGAAAAAACACATGGACTAAGCAGAGAACACGTTTTTGAGTTGTCTACACCTTTGGAAGAGAACTGAAAGATCAATATGGTGCAAGACCACCCTTGCAAAACCACCCTTCATTTTTGTTATCAAGTTGAAGAGGAGAAAAATTTGATGGTTACACAGCTTATCAATTGAAAAGTTCCTTTGTAGCAGCTGAAGGTGGATCCTGACCAGCTGGAGCACTAGTCTTATCCCGTATCACCATACTGACATCCTAATATGATTTTTGACTAATGTTAACATGAATACCTGTCTTAAGTTTTACACAGCATCCATCATGGGGATATCAAAGCTGTACAGCTCAAGGGAAGTGAGTAATTCTGAAGTCTCGATGTGCCATAAGAAGTAAGTTTCCTTCCCAGAAAGTTGATTTCAGAAATCCTACAGTGAGGTTAATGGGATTAGTTTTCCAGTTGCCACTGACTTTGCAAGAATAAGACCAGATGAAGACTGGAAGGAGAGAAGGAGGGGGAAAAGGGAATTGTGACTCTTCAAAATGCTGGTTAATTGCAAAGAACCTGCTGCTGCTTAAGATGTGACTTGCTGACAGGGAGAAAAATATATCAGAGCACACAAGAGATACACTAAAATATCAAAATTCTTTTGAATAAATCTCAAGGGATGACAGAGGATTTGTCACTTAGAACTCATATAGAAGGATTTCCCATCCTGCTTGTATTAAGCAGCAGTCTTTTTTCCTTTTTTTGTTGGTTTGTTGTTTTTTTTTTTGGTGCAGTTGAGTCTTATTCCAACAAAGTGTGAACAGGTATTTTCAAGACCCTTCAGAAATTATCCATACAGAACAGGAGCTGGGACTTGAAGCTAACAGTTGGTGCAGATAAAATATCAATGAAAATAAGGTTAGGGAGTTATGCATCTGGGAGGGATGGGAGGTGGCTGATTGTGGACCCTTGAAGACAGACTACATTAGTCATGGTAAATACTAGGGAAGGCAGATGAACTTCAACAGACCAGAAGTAGTTGCTTAAAAATATGAATATGTCATGTTGTTTCTTTTTCTGATACACAGGCTGATCCCCTCCCTTGCATTCCCCACCCTAGGCTAGGTTGAGGCGCCAGTCTCATGTAAACCTGCTTCAGAGACCGAGGGAAAAAGAGAGTGACAAGTTTTCCCTAGGAAACTGCCTTTGCCAAACAAGTACACAGCTAAATGCTAGCTAGGAAATTTCCACCAGCCCGAGTGACACCTCCAACAGCCTGAATCAGCTCAATTTCTCCACGCAAAGTTACAGTTCAACCTACTCATTAGCAATCAGCAGAAATCAATACTCTCCATTGGCAACTGACATTTTCTATCTAAAGGACAAACTCATCACTGTGGTTGCTCAGTGGCATCTAAGGTGACAGCAACAAAGAAGCTGAAGGTACAAAGGAAAACTTGTTCATCTGCATTTGCTGCCAAAAACCTTCTTAAATAAAGGCAGGGGAGTACTCGGCTTGGGCTTGCTGCAGAAGAGCATTTGCTATCTGCCCCCCACGCCACTTACTCCCATGCCCAGGTAAGAATCTGCATGAAAGCCATCTTGCTCTCAGAAGGAAGCAATACAGAAAAAGCCAGCAGAGTAATTTCTGGAACAGTGGTTTATCAAAGGGGCTGACTTACTTACACTCCAACAGCCTCACTCGATTGCTGGGAGGCAGCAAACCCCGTGTACCCTAGAGACCCCATCTGTACATCACTGGGGGCTCCTGCATATTCTGTATCTGTGTGGTCCTTCTTCTCCTTCTAAATGTCTCTACCGGAGAACACCTGGGGAGGATAGTTTGTCACTGTCACCTTAGGTTTCCAGTAATCAGAATCCAGGTGACAATTCAGAGACACAGCAGCACATTCAGATATACACTCAAAGACCTAGAGTGAGCCACCTGGTGCAATTAATAAAAAACGACGGAACAAGCATAGGCCATTTGGTTCATCAAAGTTCACTTAGCTTTTCTATTTAACGCTCTATTTCCTCCAAGAAGGCAGCTTATGATTTACTGAACAGCACCAGTGTGTTTCTATCTTGATGTTTTTAGCTTGGAAAGCCAACTGAAAATATGTTTTTCTCTGTTTGCACATGCATAGATACCTAGTTTTGTGGTGAAGACTCCCAGTACACACCACCTCTCCTTACATTCTGTACCTGTCCCTGTCCCTGTTGGGGGCTACCACCGATTTAGGTAATATAGATTCTTACTTTTAACACTCCCACTCCCCTCTGGCCCAAAACTACATCCCACCCCAGAAATCAATCCTTTGGCATCAGACTAAAGGAGAGGAATGTGCAGGTGCACTCCCTGCTCAGCCTCCTCGTTACTGCTGAAACTTGGCATGCAGTGTCCCACCCACTTGGAAGAAGTGTCCTGAGGTTACTCCTGAACTTAAATGCCATGATCTGGAAATAAGAAGGAGAAAAAAAGTTTTCACAATTTTCTATTTAAAATTAATTTCCCCAGTTTCTGACTCCTGCTTTCCTTTGTCAAATTACAGAGAGATTCTTGACCTGCAACTGCCTATTTGTGTTAGGGTATGCATGCAACATCCCCAAGCCTCCCACAATGTACCAAGGAAATCCACCTCCTTAAGATCTGCCCTGTTTCCTCCTCCTGGTCCCCTGGAGCAACCAACAGCTTTTAACAAGGAGCTTTTTGTTCGATCAAGCACTACACTTGATATTACCAGAACATCAAAAAAGGATGTTTTAAAATTCCCTATGGACTTTGTAACTGGGTTTCTCCCAAGGCCTCCCAGGGTCCTTTCCCCTTGCCCTAGTGGACACAAGTTTCTGAAAGGACTATATTAAGTTTTCCTCACACCTTCAGAAGGCTGGCTGCAACAGCTGAAAATTATGAAATCGGAGAAAAACAGAGCAGGCACCACATCCTGCTTCTCCACTCCCTGACCATAGCCCATATGATGAAAACAATGCTCCCACAATGAAGAGCCCACGGCTGTGGTCAGGTATCTTAGCAGTTTCTCAGGTTTTTATTTATTTTCTGGAAACTGATTTCTCAAATGTTCAGTTTTGTTCAGGCAACTGCTATTCCAAAGGCTTTCTTTGTGAGCTGTTCTCATTAGATTCATTTATTTCATGTTTTTACCTACCATTTTCTTTATATTTTCGCATTAAATTCCATTTGCTGCGCAGTGACCCAGTTTCACAGTACATCTGACATCCCTTTGATTTCTTTTCGCAACCTGCTCTGCACTTACAGGTAAGAGCAAACGTAAGAAGTCTGCAGCTGGTTTCTTTGTGCAGGTCATTTAGACAGATTAGAAACACTGAAGGAAGCACTAACTCCTCTTCTGGCTTCAATCAATACTTCCTTCGAGTTTGACACAAGTCCTCTCTATTTTTAAGCAATCCCTTGCTATGTGATACGCTGACTGCCTGATCCCTTCAGGTTGAGCAGCAACCTGGCAAGTGGCACTTCAGTATGTTGCTGCAGAACCCAAATAGCATGTCATGCCAAGTCTGTCATTACCCAGCCTTCTTTTTGATGTACGTGTATATGTGCTCATTATGACAAAGGTACTAGAAGGGAGAATAAAGCTAACAAAAGGGAGAGAGCATATCAACCTTAACTATGCTTTCCCTGACTGCAACAATTGAACAGCTTCCAGCAAAAATATTTAGCTACGTTCATTGTGTGCAGGTTTCAGTGCTTTACCATCTCCACACATTTGCTAAAGTCACCCCAGTAAGTGGATGCATCTGCTTATTTATTCACTTCAGCTGAAATTTTCAGGAGTCTCAAGCATTACTGATGACCCTGAGGATGCAAAAGCCACCTCCTTCATTTCCTTTCCACTGCCTGGGGGGAGGTGGGAAGCAGTGGTACACAATCCAGTGATCGCCCTTGGATCAGCCCTGTAGCAGGGGAAGATCAGAAGCTCAGCCATCTCAGGGGAAAGTTGCATTTGTTCCAAAGTTGTCAACACTGGAAACACAAAACGACATACACAGATGCCTTGATTGCAGTGGGTCTAGTAACCTCTCTGCTCTGCTTCCCTTGACGTGTGAGTCATGTCTTGGAGATCTCCACACTCGCCCACCATGTGGCTGCAGTTTTGTCACCCCTGGGACTGCCCTGGCCAGACAGTGCCCACCGCGGCTGCCACGCTGCCACCCCTCCATGTTCACCTCTGCACGCTGGCAAGAACAACACATGCATAGACAACACAGGGAACCGGGTGCCTTAGGTGTCCCTCTTCTTCCTCCCCCTTGCTTCCTCTCGGAGTGACGCCATGTTCGTAAGAGTGCTTTGCATTCTCCCCCACCTCCATACATTTCCAAACCCCTCCACGAGTCATCCCTCTCTTCAGGTCCCTTTTAATCCACCGGGTTTCTGGAGAGACTTCTGTGCTTTGTGGATCAGCGTTCACCCAGACGGGGATCCTACAGCCAGGATAACACCACACTGCAGCAAAAGACAGCTCTGCCTTTCTGAGAGTTTCCTCCAGGGCCTTCGAATCCCTGATTTCAAGATCTCTCATCTCCTAAAAACCCCGGGGCATTTTTCACTCATACCTTTATACTCTCCCCACTTCTAATGTAAGCATGAGTCAAATTCTTTGTCACTCCCATCTCTAGCTCTGGAGTCATGGAAGAGATAAACAAAGTTACGCTGAGTTTACACCAGGATAATGAGTGAAAAAAAATTGGCCCTTTGTCTTTATATTTTAACTTCTTCCCATCATATTTTTTATTTGTGGCAGTTATTGTTACATTTACTTTGATGTTATTGTCTGAAATTCATTAATCTACAGCATGCACTGGGAAAGCTCTTTATATTTGTTCTCTACTTGGAATATAAAATTACTTTGCTTTACAAAGTATGTTATAATATTCAAAATTTATGACATTACTATTATCTGAGGAATCTCCAGCTATTCATGCATATTCCCCCTTTGTTTCAGGCCCTTCAAAGTTAGTACAGCTAATTCTACATTTTCTTCTCTTGGCATCAATTGCACATTATACTAAATGCTATTAAATTACAGATCCTCACTGCTTTTCCTGGAAACTTTCTGGTTGGCAGAGTAAGATTAGATCTGGATATTATATGCAAGGGTTTTTTAACAGATTAGGTTTAAGATGCAGATAGTACATGAACCTTCAATGTGATGGTGTCCTTAAAAGCATTAAAAAAACTACATTAAGCTAAATGATGTCACTTCTAATCAGAAATTTTATCCCTTTCTTTCCTGATTAGTGCAGCCTGTGCAAATTCACTAAATATTTCTGCTAGCTCCAACGTCTTCACCTCATGGCATCTTGAGTCAGCATTTCTGGCAGCAAGCACAAGCATCAAGTGAAATTCATAGTGGAAATTAGCATTCAGCACTGGGACTGAGGAGGTCATTAGCAAATATTTCCAAATGACCTGCAGCAATCCCACCTCCTCACCAGGCACACTTTAGAAAAAATCTTAATTATTCCTGGAGGGAAAGGGGAAGAGCTTCCCCATGTTGAAGCTGGACTGCCAGGCAGCAGCAACAGCAGCAGCCATGCTGTGCTGGACAAGGTTGTGTCCATGCCGGCATGTCCCACTGAGGCCTGCACATGCATCTCTCTGTGCCCAGTGGTCCCTGCGACAGCAAACCAGGCACTTCCACATCAGGAAGTTGTTCCTCATGAAGGGTACCTCTCACCCCTGCATCCTTCAGAGGAGCACGGGCTGATGCTTCCCACGAATTCCCCATAAGGAAAAACCCAGACAACCTCATGTGTTCATTGTTCTTTTCGTAATTCGGTAATACAGTATACTTAATGTAAATTATAATGCATACTGTAGTAATTCAGCCATACAAGTGTGACCTAGAACATTTGTTAATTATTGAACTTCTGAGAATTTTCTCACTAATTTTATGCGTGCATGCCTGTGTTTGCCCATGACAAAGCTCTTATTTGTAACCTAACTGATAAAAGCAATAAAAACCCATCCACAAATTTGCAGCCTACAAATTCATTCTTTCAGAGTTTCCTATGCAAAGTGTGTGCAGTTGCTTTCACGGTTTTGCTTCCTTTGGAAGAAAATATAATTTCTTTTTATATAATTATATACAAATATAATGATATACTTTTTTAAAATATCTTTTGAAATATTTAATGTCAGCAGTAAGCTCATTAACTATTGTTTGCTTTGCTGGAAATGCCAGATGAAGAGCAGATGATTGTTATTCCAAGCCAGGACAGAAAATGAAGATTCTTCTCACCCAGGACTCTATCAGATGAGCCAACTGAAGATGTTGACAGACTAGTATGACTTAAGAGAAGACATATACAGATATTTGGGCAGAAAACATCTCCTTATCCTGTAATGACAGTTTGCAGCTCAGGGATTTCCTGAGTCAGAGAAAGTGTTGACATGAAGGTTTACGATGACTTTCTGAAGCATTGCCTTTCCCCCACTCCTCGCCCAGGCGGCTGTAGCCTCCAGGCACCCTACACTTCGGTAGATGCCTGGAGAAGCAGGTGCCAGGTAAGACCAGACCCTCTGGGGTGGAGCAGGCAAGAGAGAAGATAAGTCTGGGCTTCTTGTTCACAAGGGTGGGGATGTACATAGATTGAATTTCAGAGGCTTCACCCATGGCCCTTATTTGAAGCCCGTGCCAGCCGCGGGGGTGGAAGCCGTGCAGGAGACAGGCAGTAATTAAGGCTGGATTTTGAAGCATAGGGACTCCTTCTCCTCCTCCCCTCACCCTCCCCTCGGGTCTAAGCCCCAGGACTGTGTTCCCAGAGCAGAGATAAAAGGGCAGGTTCCCTTCCCTGAGTTTATTAAACAAAGCGCAAAGGTGGTAGGACAGGACTGGTGGAGTTGCTGAGCTGCTAGGTCGCACCAGCTGGCTTCAGGGCTCTGCACATGCTGTCCATCTGTGCTCCTCCACAAGCACGCCTGTGAGTGTGACCACATCTCCACTGTGTGTGTAGCATGGACCCAGGGCCTCTCTCCCACCCAAGAGACATCAAAAGGAGTTGTCACTCAGCTACTCACGGGACAGGCAAGGGGCTGCATACTTTCTTGCATTACCTGCTAACCTACAGTCAGGACATGGGACTCGAAAGATTGTTAGGGTCCTAATTAAATGCATAAAAATGCATCTATGGCTCTGAAGGACTATGACAATTTCAGGCAGATGGCAAGACAGGAATTAGCACTTCTTGCAGCACCCAGCCAGAACAGATGCAATACATAATGAGGGTCAGACAGCAACTCACAGCGTAATTCCCTTTGCTCTCCCAGCAAACACAGAAATACTAAGTCACTGTGTCACTACAGATTTTGTTCCTGGAAACACGAGTGTCAATTGTCAAGGTAAATTAGTAAAGCTGGAGGTAAAAAGGGAGCCATGAAAGAGGCAGCTCTAGCGACACAATGCTTCTTAAAGCAGTTTCTCTAAACTCTTTCTTCTCCCATATGCATACTGCTGTTTGTGAGTGGTCTACAAAGTCATTAACTCCCTTTGAAAGAGTTGTTTGTTTTGAATTGCTGATAGGAAATATATTAAGTTAATTAAAAGTTGTTACAAGGGCAGTGATTCATGAGGCATCCAACTACAGAAGAATAATGCACCTACCTGGCTACCTGTCTTGTTGGCCCATTTATTTGTGAATTAACAGTATTTTTAACTCACGAAATTGAAAAACTTGAGAGCAAAGCAATGGAAAGTTATGCTGTGCTTAACTGTCTAAGAATTAAGATTCAGGAAGAAAAAAAGTGTAGGCATAATTTGTCAGCAGGTATAAAAATAGATCATCTTGAGGCATTATCTGAACTTGGGAAAAATGTCTAATTGGCTGCCTGGGGCCTTCCAGTATTTTCATTTTTCTAAATGAATTATAGTATATTCCTTATACAATAGGTGGCTACAAGTATGGGAAATGTTTCTGTGCATTCATTCAGTGGTTCATTCACAATCTGAAAAACAAAGCCGACCAGGTGTAATGAGGTATTTCTGTTTAGGTGGTTGAGTTTCTTCTTTGTTCTCCTCTTTTCACTGGCAATATTCAAAACCCAAATTTGCATGAGTGAAAATCTTCCTTGGGAAAGCTAACTCTTACTTTGGGGTTCTGCTGCCATGCCAAATCATTCAAGCTGCTTAAACGGATTTGCAAGGTGGATGCTTAAATGCAGATTAAAATGTGAATCCACTTCCCAGAAAATCATCTAATTTATAAACGAGGAATCTTCAGAACTTGAGGTAGCCAAAGTGACTTGCCTTTTGAAGAAGATTACTTACAAAAGGCTCCGGCTACCAATCTGCCAGAGACTGGCTGCTCAACTCTTAAAACCCCAGAACAAAAGATCAAAGACTGCCTCAGTCAAGAAAAATATTCCACTGCTGGGTAAATAACTTCTGCTCTGTAAATAGCATTTTCCCAAACGCCGTATCACGATTCAGATCTTCTGACAGGTGCAAACACAGGCTGGAAAAGTGTGAGAAAACATGTCCCGTGACCTACCGACTTGTGAGAATGAATTGGTAACCTGAGTGCACTCAGCACCTTAGAAAACTGGGATACAGGGGCCATAATGCTCATGAGAGTACAGGCATAACCTTAATGCAAGACAATGCTAGTTAACAGCAGCACTTTTAAGGCAGGAGCCTTCAAGATGGAGCTTTCATCTGTCCAAACACCATCCAACCTTAAAGGGGCATCTCAGCAGACCTGTCCCCCAGGTGTGTCCCTAAAAACTGCATCTCCATCTTCTCACGAAGTCCCACACCAGTACATCAGAGGTCATGTCCCCAGACAGAAGGGACAGGCAAGGAGGGGCAAGGCAAAGAAATGCTTACTCAAGAGACCTCTCCAGGGGCATGGCCAGTGGCGGGGACAACCTCGCCTGTTGAGAGAGGCAGCAGGAACTCAAAGTTCTCACTATCTGCAAAGGCTGTCACAGGGGTTTTATACTTTCCTGCATCACCCCACAAGCATACAGACCTTGGGGGCCAGATTCCCACCATGTTCTCTGCAGTGTGGTCAATTTTTGCTGCGTAATATGAGTACCAGGGGGCCTTAAAATGTGAGTGAGGTTGTAAATACCCAGCAAGGTCTGAGGGAGACTACAACATCTGGCCACTCATCCTCCATCCATATCAAGTGCCAGATATAAGAACAAGTGATAAATGGACAGGAGGTAAATCTCTTGAAACCTGAACACAAAACCACAGCACCTTCATCCTTCAGAGGCCCGAGTGGTCCAGTAAAAAGAAGCCACATCCAAGAGGCTTTGAATCTGTCTCTTGTGACATGTGCTATGAGCTTAGCATGACCAGCGGTCCTCAACATGGAAAATAATTATTTTCCCAGCAATCAACACCAAATCATTGTGGAAAAGAACTGGAGAATTTAATCCAAAATCTTTAACCGGAGAGCTAAATCATAAACCCTGCAGTGTTGACATCATCTTCTTACAGCCCCGCAAAAGCATATTTGCATGCCAGCTGAAGCAAGGCATGTCCTGGGTAAGGGATAAGAGCATTCAGCATGCCACGGAGAGTCTGACTTTGAAACAGCATGCTCCAATACTCACTGGAGAAATAACACATTTCCAGAAAAAGCAGCACAATGGGGCCTTTCTGCACTGCCCTGCTTTTTGTCTTCTGTCCACTAGGTAAAAAAAAAAAAAAAAAAAAAAGAAACAGGAAGAAGAAATTAGTGAAATAAATGGCAGTCAGCCCCGAAGCACCAAGATACTGTGTAATACTCATATCTTCACAAAACCATGAGATGTGGCTCAAAGAAAAGCCCTTTGGCCTACTGCACCTGCTGGCTTTGGCTTGGTCTGTATCCTTAAAGAGAAAAGAGAACAAGAATTCTTCAAAGCAGCATGGCTTATAGTCAGGTGTACAGGAATGGGTTAAATCATAGTGTAAGATAGTGCAGTGGTTGCACATTTTGTAATGATTTTTCATGTTCTTCTGCTGTCATTCGTAATGTCTTCCCTAGGGAAATCACTTCATCACCTCTGTGATGGTGGGATGAATGAAGGCTGACCCCTGCCTAGAAAGCCAGATTTATTCATGCTAGGTGACTGCATCCATAAAATAAAAGTCATCTTATGCCAGGATTCCTGAATGTCACACTTTTATTCCCTCTTATTACTTATATACTTTTCTCTGTCACTATCTGAGTAAATTAATTTGTATTTTACCTTTTATTTTACTGGAGGTTTTTATATAAATATAACTCAAATTTTCAGGCTGCATCTTCTATATCTCTGTGGACGCCAAAATTTTGTCTTTATAATATGTAACCTTTGTCCAGTATAGACCAAAAATATCTTTTCAGTTACTCCTGTGCAAATCCAGACTAATCCATCAATAAGCAAAACACAGCCACTAGACTGGGCATGTCTGAAAATGCTTTGGTGTGAAATAGTTTTCTTAGATGCAGTGTAGAAGTAACTACCTTGTCCAGAAAGTGAAACTCCTACACCTAGCCAGCAAAAAGTTTTGCCTAAAAAGCCCTTCGTAGACCCTCCTATGTAGGGAGGAAGGTATGTAGCATCACAGGGCAATTATTTGTTCTCTCCCATCATGGAGGGACCCTTTTCTCCTTGTTGGCTGTCAAGCGAGTCTATACAAGTCAGTTTAAGCAAGATATGTACTTTTATATGTGCAATACATCCCACTAGTAAAGAGACTTTGTGAGGAGTTAGTACAAAGTAATGAGAACACTGTAAATTTGTGTCTGAGCCTTATCTTACCTGGGCAGACAAAAGCTTTTATTATATCCTCTGTTCCACCAGTAAGTCTTGTCTATAAATATTAGTCACACAGCACAGAAGAATCAATTTTCATGATGATAACAAAATAAAGTGTAAAATTGAGCATTTATATGTAGGTTGCCTTTGGGCCATTTGATGATTCACAAATTAATCCTGACCCTCCTGGAACTAACATTAAAAATTTCACTTCAAATGTCTCTGTTGTTTTAAGTACCCCTCAACATAGCTGTTTTTTGATCTGCCTACCACTAGGAAATTGTTTAATGTAGCCTCTGAGTACAGATAAATAGATGTTTTCAAGAACAGATTCTTTTAGTTTCTGTTGTAGGGCCAGACTTCTTGGCTTCTATTCAGACTGAGTAGTCCTTTATTTTCCAAGTAGCTCAGTTAAAATCAAACAAAGGTTGTTTGTCTTCACTCAGGCTTAAACAGAAGCACACTGCATAATCTGAATTATTTTGGTTTCACATACAGCTGTTCCTTCTAATGGCATAATTTGACTCCTCCCATTACACTAAACCACTTCACTTAGGCCCATTTATATTATACTGGAGTTCAAGATATATCATTGTGTTATGCTCTTTGTTGGAAACAAGATCTGTCACCCTGACTTAAATTTTAGGATGTTCTGAGTGGATCTTCGGCAGGTACAAAGCCTCTCTGAAAACAGCAGCAGCTTCTCTTTGATGGTTGGACTGGATGATCTTCAAGGTCTTTTCCAACCTAGACAATTCTGTGATTCTGTGATTCTCTGAGCTTCACAGTTTAGCAAGAAATAGACACATATATGATATTTGTTCTTCTTTTAGTGGGATGTGATCTCACTTCTTTCTCTTTCCTCCACAAAGCTGAGCGAGTGCAAAGATATTTTTAATGTTTTAATGCACCTTTGGGAAGAAAAGATTATCAAGGAATATTTTGTTTGGATTTTTTGCTAAAAGCTTTGTCTTTAAGAATACAGGCATTTAGGATATGCCTGAAAGCTTCTTCCTGCTCCTTCTGGTTAGGTATGATAATTTTCAACCTTTGGTTCATGAGTTCATTCCCTAATCGGGGCTACTGCACATGTCAAGCCTTTCACTTTGAATGAAAAGCTTTTCCAGGCTGAAAACTCAATTTACCCCTGCTAGTGACATTAAGATAAGCAGTCCCTCAAGGCGTCCCAGTCCTTATCTGATACACTGTGTTCTTCACAGGCTCTGGCAGAAATTAAGTGGAGTTTCATGTACACACATTTGGGACATGTGTACCCTATTGAACAGGACCTTTCATTTGCACATCAAATGAAGCTTTCCAGTAGCTCAGCTGAGCCCCATTCACTTGCTGAATATCACCCCTGCTACAAGAGCCTACAATAATGGCATGCCTATATATCATAAAGACAAAAGATTACTGCACCGTAAGAGGTGGCTATCAATCTATTGCCTATCATCCTGTGTAATGAGTTCCCTATAACAAAGTGATACTTTTTATATCTTTTTTGACAAATGAGTTATCCCCTAGGAAAGCTTCATTAGGTGTCCTTCATAGCGTCCATCACAATGCTGAGATCAATTATTTATGTTAGTAGCACGTAGGAATTTGATGTAGGATGCCGTGCAAACCCAGAATATGTGTGCATGCACACTATGTACGTACTGCTGTACAGTTTACTGGTGCATGCGTCCTACTATTTTCCTTCTCTACAGCTATTTAACCTGATCCAGTCCTTTTACCTTCACGCTACCAAGATGCATGCCACTAAGTCTGAACAAGACTTTGTGCAGACTTTTTCTAGAATCAAATGTAGGCAAATCCATATGATGGGAAGATTCCTACTCACAGGAGGCAATTAAGAACATTAATACAAGTATCTGAAACTGATCACTGAAATTGAAGTTGTTAAACCAAACCAAACACATATGTAGGAGCTGCCCTTTAGACTGGAAATGGCCTTCTTTCCACTTAACGGAGAACTAGCCTGGAAGGCTATCTATGACCAACACACCAAGGGAACTAAGAGTCCAGAGAACATACATAGAAAGGTTTTAAAGGACTAAACAGGGGATTTCCACTCAGAAAAAAAATCCACTGAGGAGCTGGACTAATGAAACCTATGCAGTGTTGCTCCAACTCACCTCCTAAACATATTACCAGAAACATCTAGAAAATGTAATAGAAAACAACATTTTCCTGATGATTTTTTAATAATCTCCCTTCACCAAACTGAGATTGATGGCAGTCTTGCGGCATGACGCAAAATGATTCAAATTACATTTAAAAAGGGTATTACTGTTCCTTAAAATAGCCTCCCAATTTTGGAATAATTTTTGCAGAACCCTATTAGATAGCCTGGGAGAGTGTTAACTTCCTCCCTATGGAAAGTTGTATATGTCTCCATAAGGAGGCAAGGTCAAATGCTGTATGGAAACTGAGCTTGGCTCTACATTAATACAGTGAGTATCCGTGACAGTGGTGGGGGTCAATGTCCTTTTTGATAGAAGAACTGACTGCTCTAGGACTAGATAATTTGCATTCACTTGGCCATGGGAAATCAGGCTCACTCTCTAGGTGATTTGTCACTTGGAGTTCAGGATGTGCACTATAGATCATGACAGCTCTCAATAGAAGAATTTCTGAGTAATAGAAGGAACACAATAGGTTTCATGGGTAATCAGGAGAAGACAGAACTAGTAAAGGATTGAACCACAGTAGAAGCAACAGAGAAAATTAAATTCTTACTCAAGATGGGCAAGGACTTCATTAGATCAATGTCACATTATTATATATGCTAGATCATGTTTTATGACAACTGCGATGGGGATCAGTAACAACCACATCTCAGGGAATTTCAGCATTTCTCTTCTGGTTTTATTTGCAATCAGATGCTATGATTCATTTCTCAGAATAACAGAATGCAATATTTTCTTGCTAGAGAAGATTATGCATCTGCAGAACCACCTTGAAGCTGGGAAAGTAGACACAAGACCTACTTCTTCCACAAAATATCCTGATATAGTTAACCCACTGCCTCTTCAGGGTGTGGGAGATGACAAGTACTCCCCAAAATCAAATGATCACAGTCTGTTCCATAACCTGTCAAAGCTCCTGAGAAGGGATGTCAGTGTCATCATGACCACCAGCTATGGAAAAGGAAGCTAAGGTATAGAGCTGTGAAAATATTTGATCAGGAACATCCAGGAGTTGATTAGAAAAGCAAGAAATCCCGATTCTCAGGCAATCTTTTCTCCAACTCCTGGGCTTGTATCCCAAGCACCTGACAATATAGAGAATACGGAAAGGGAAGGGAAAAGAAGGCCATGCAAGGCAAGGCAAGGCAAGCAAGTCTACAGTATGTTTTTGAAGATCTCACTTGAGCCTGTGTTCTTGTCCTCCTCTGAGCTCACATCTAATTCAGTGAGAGAATCCAAGAGATGCCCAAAGTGCTATTATTAGCTAAATAGGTTACCCTATGGTGATGGTAATCAGTTGCTCTTCATCTGTGCAAGAACTAAAGGCTATTTTCAGACTGCCTATAACAAATTTTGGATTTCCCTCATCTCAGTTTACCCACACAGAATCTGGGAGTCTCGTTAATTACAGCTTGAGTCAATTGCCTAAACATAAGCATTTGGTGCCATCTGAGATTCCCTATGGTATCTCAGATGTCTGCACAGGCCTGGCATATGACATAAGACCTATGGGAAACCCACGCAATTCTGGAATGGCAGCTGGAGGCCAGGTAACATTCCTTTGGGCATTTCAGATGCAGCTAAACAGCTGTTTTAAGGCAACTGAATGGAGCTTTTTAGGCTGGAGCTAGGCAGTTACCTGCAGATATTGATTCAGCACATTTTAGATGAGACTATTTCTCATCACTGACTACACATGCAACCTATGGCAACCACATGCAAAATTTCAGTTTTCTAAGTCCCTAAAGATGGTAGGGATGAGGCTGGGCCATAGTCCTCAGTTCTCTGCTGCTTGATCTCTTCTACACTTCTCAGCTCCTCTGACAATTTCATGGAAAATCCTGCCATTGGGATTTGGAAGAACTTTATATCCACTTTGCAGAAGTCTAAACAATTATGCAAGGCAAGGGGGAAATCAGGCCTGTTTTCTCCCCGCCTCAGAGAAATATGAGAAATACACCATGAAGAGTAAAATACTTGAGTTGGATTAAATTTACCATGTCTGCAAAATTTTCTATTAAAAGGTTACCTTTGATATAAAGCTTCAGCCTGCAGTCTTTTGCTTCCCAGCCATTAAATTCTGTTGTAATACACTTTTACAATATGCATCATTATAGGAAACTTAAATAGGCTTAGGTCTTGAGTGAGACTCACAGAGACAATAGAACAGAGAGAAAAAATGCAAGGTGTCTGGCTTCTTGGATATTTAAGAAAAGATTCTTCTTTATTAAACAAGGCATATGAGGAGAGAGATTTGGAATTCTAAATTTTCAAGGTAAGGGCAGAAGGAGGTCTGTCTGGAGAGGCACAAATTCCTGATCTCAGCTCCCACCTCTGATTCTGCCTTTGCCATACGGCCTTGTGCAAATCAGGACTACCCAACCATTGAGCCCTTTAGTTCCAGCTTCAATTGAGCCCCTGGAGCAAATGGGTTATTAATACTCACCCCTCTCAAAGAAGAGCCATGGCAATTGCTCTTTTTATTCTTCACTGTATTGTTCTCCTATCTGTGAGGAAAGGCTTAGAAAATATAAATGGCTCAGCTTCATAGAAAACGGTTGTTGGTGGTTTAAAAGCAAAATTCAGGGTTGCTTTTAAGCTTATAATGAGCATTGCAATGCAGAATGGGCAGATGCAGAGAGCCCAAATGGGAGACAGGGAAGATCAGTCTCCTTGTTATTACAATGGTTTATGGAGACATTTGGCCTCAGGTATATTCTCCTTCCTATTCTGCTGGTAATTCATTTGTTTAAAGTGTAATATAATTGTCCACAGAGATCACGCTACACTCCTTTTTAAAGCTATAAGTATGTTGGTTATTTAACAGAGCTTCTGTCACACATGGGGGAAATGAAAATTCTTTTCCTACAGAAGACTTACAGTACTTTGTACATTTGTTTATGAAGAAGAGGGGATTTATATCCTATTTTGTTCTTCGTGTACTCTTGGAACATCAGCCCTAGGATGGCCAGGGAGCATACATCAGCTAATGTTGCATTTCATGGCCTGGTATAAACAGAGAAAGATAGCTGATCCTCACCATGTATAATGTGGAGTTGGACTGGGGCTGAAATTTGTCCATGCTCTTAAAATAACAAATTCTTCATCCTTTCTATACAAGGAGTGGAGCAGAGGCACTACACCACCTCCAAAGTCTTCTGAGAGGTCGAAGTAAGGGAATATTAAGACAGAAAAAATGCCCTGATATACTCCTTTTCCAATTATTATTCTGCTTCCCCCTGACAGCCTACAGAGAGTTGCCTTAAAAAGTAATGCCCTACACTCATCAAGTATTAGATTCCTCAGGATTTTATCTCTTCCTGTTGCTCAACAGGAGATTTCAGCTATTCATAAAGTCTGTGGGTTCACATCTGGCTTGGCTGTTTGAGCCCCTGTGTATATCTGGGAGACCTGATTCCTTCTCTTGATTAAGTGAGCACCGAGAGATCCCTGGAGTGGGGAGATGCAAACAGAATATCCGGAAACATCAGCCTGTGATTTACATTGCAGTGCCATTTGTAATCAACAGGAGACTTCAGTGCCCTCCATTTAAGATACTGGCTTTCTTCCCACGAGACTCAGTAATACACTTAATTCTTACCACACCCTGACACTTTATTTTATTTCTGGCAATGCTTATTCTAAAGGTTAAAGGTCTCACTGGCTTTCTCAATTGGCAATACTCTTTTATTTAATTATTTTTAACTGCAGAAGGCACAACCTCTCATCTGCCCTGAGGCATTTCTGCAGACACAAAGGAACTACAGTCCACAGGGCAACCTCTGTTAATGAGTGCCAACAGGGATTCCCCAAACTAGTCCTTCAGAAAAAAGCAATAGTAAATGAACAGATCTGCTGGTCTAGAAACTCTGACACAGATGAAGGAGTGACTATCAGAGCAAAGGATCTCACAAGTTCTCATCCATGAGGCAAAAATATATACATTTTTAGTGTGATATTTATTGGATTTGGCCCTCATTAAGGGAAACACAAACAAGAAGAAATGTTCGTTAAGGGCTTCACTCTGACTTTGCAACGTCATTTTAAATTCAAAACACTTCCTGTCAATAGACAAGGAAAGAAACTCATTGAAAGGTAGACTATGCTCTGTCCTTAGATTATGTGAAGTGCTGCCACTGGAGTCAACAGAAGCCACAATCTGGCCTTATAAATCTTGGCAGGTCCTAAACTGACATATAATTTACTGTTAAAGGAAAACTCCATTTTCCCCTTAGCTTTGGAAAAGGAATAAGGGCTGGTGGCCATTGCAGATCCTCTTGGTCCTAATGGCGAGATCCAGCAGACTTTGTTCCATGCTCATCACTGCCTGTACTTATTTTAGACCTCAATTTTGACATCTTCTGACATTCATTCACCTGAGAAGGGTGATAGCCATTCAGAGAGTACGTACGTACATTGTAATAAAAGGTACGCCAGTAAAAACCATAATTTACTCAGATAGGCAAATAAAAAAGCTTAGACTTGGTATAATGTGTCACTTCTTGCAGCATTCCCCCTGTTGTAGCTCACAGAACGTTACCAAGAACGTTGCTCTAAAACTGGGGCTGGGGATGAAATATTCTCAATGAAATGTAAAATACACGGGCCCCTGTATGGGCAGGTAAGGATTCCCCCAAGTCACTTTATGCCCCCATGTCCTCATTACTTGGCAACTTTTTCCATGACTTTTGCTTCAAAATGGAGTATGTTGGAGACTTATCCATTTGGAGGTGCTGTCCCAGGCAAAGGAAGGGGAAGCTCTTTTTTTAAGTACATGGAGGAAAACAGTTCCTCATCCTCAACCAGGTTTGCAAACCAGTTCACTGTTTACCTTTGGCAAGGGAGAAGGGAAGAGTGTTTGCAAGCCTCTTTTTAGAGCATTTGCCTTCCTTGCTGTTGGGAGGTGCAGACTTTGTTCTGACTGTGGGCTGGGCAGTATGGTACAGGTTTGAAGAATGCCTTTCTTCTTGGCCGAATTCGTTGTTTGGAAGCTGGCGGCTTCTGCTTCTGCTGCTATAATTGCCGAGTTTATTGCTGCCCGCAGCAAATGAATGAGTAGGAGGAAAAGTAGGAGGAACAGAAAGTGCCATTAATCTACTCTTTGCTGAGTTTGTGGAAAAAAAAAAAGAAGAGCATAATTCCTGTAGGCACTCAGTATGGTGATGAACACAGCAAAAGCAGTCAGATATTACATACTAGCATATTAGTAGGATGAAGAAGGCAAAAGAGGTCTTATGTCTTCACAGCCCAGGAAGCCTCTTACCAGACTGTTCTGTACTGGAGATCTCACTACAGGCTGCACAGACTCCGTGTCACCTTGCAAATCCTGTGGCAGCACCCTGTCCCACCCTTACTCCCTTGTCAAGTCAGGATGTGGCCCTGACTCCCTGCAAAGTTAGAGCTCTTCTGCAAAACACAGAGGGTCAAGTGTCAAATATGTATTTTAAATAAAATCAAGAAGTATATAGGTATTGTTTTATCTGTAATCACCTTTGCTCCTAGACATGTTTGTTCAGAAAGTATGAGGTATATTATGATCTCAAATTGTTTTCTTAGAAAAGACTATATATCAGCATTCTGTATAAGAGGGAAAATGCAAAATGTAGAAATCTACCTTTTACTGTAAAGGCCACTAAAAATTATTTTTCAAAGAAGCAAAGTTCATAAAATAGGAACTAATTTTAACATTTCTCAATATAGTTCTGCTGTAGTAGAGACCATTGAAGGATATCAGAAGTCAAAGTATGCAGGAAGAAACAAAATTTTTTATTAAACCAGCTGATATAGTTGGGGATACAGTCAGGCTTTTGAGTATTCCAGCTTTTCTTCATTTCCAAAGAGCAGCAAAGTGGTTAGTCTGGCAGTGGAAACACTATATGATAAAAAGTCAGTTCATTTGAAGTGAAAAATCTGTGCTAATTAATGTGGAAGGAAGCCCACAAGAACACCGTAAAGTCGTCCAGGGATAGGAAGGACAAAAGACAAGGCAGGGGAGCAGGGAGAATGCCAGAGGTAATTTTTCTGCTGGCTAGGTAGAACTCCCCAATCCAGCCGGTTTCAGACTCCTATCTCTGTGTAACTTGTAATTACATGATTTATTAAGGAGTTTTTTGTTGTTTAAGTTGACAGAAGGAGATAAGCCAGGTCATTGAAACTCCCCAGCCACTTCATGCTCTGGGCACGTATCAGGAGTTGTGGCACAGGAGACCAGGCAGAGAGGAAAGAGAACTATTTATTTATGGTGTTGATGATTGAATCTGCTGCTGGGATCACCATTTAAAATTTGAAGTGTATTTAAAGTGGAATTGACTCAACCAAAACATTCAGCAAAACCCCAGAGATACAGATGCAGAACAACAGTGGCAAACTTCCAGCCTGCCATAGCAAGCATTCAAAATCCTCTGGAAATAAATGACTCCAAGGCTTTAAAAGGATAAGAAAGTACAGCCAAGACAGATCTCAAGGCCTGTTCCTGGAGGACCCAGACATGCATAACATCAGCTGATTGCCAATCGTGTCATCTTTCCAGCACAGCCATTAAGAGACTGCTGTCTTTGTGCAGGGGATAAACATAACTGCTGCCTTCTACCTCCGTGCTGTGGTTTACATGAGGATGTACCAGTGGACGTTTTGGTTCAGAGGGGCTACCTAGCCCAGCTTCAGCCTCCAGCAGTGGCCATAAGTGAAAAACGTCCAGTGAAAAATAAGAAATAGGCAAACATTTACAGGATTTCCCCTGCATACTATCTCAGCCTTTGACTATTTTCAGCTGAGCAGATTTTCTAAGTTTCATGTGCTTCACTTGTTTAATAATCCTTTGTAAATCTCCCTTCCAAGTACTTTCCCAGTCTCTCCTTGAACTTTAGCATTCATAACATCCTTTGGCAGGGAGTTCCACACGTTCACTGCCTGCTAGACAGAGAATTGCTGCCTTCTGTTAGTTTTGAACCTGTCTCCCAAGTAGCTCCATCTGATGGATGTTCATCCTTGCCTGGGATATGACAGGTAATGTTTAGCCCTTATCCACCTTCTCCATATCCAGGATTTTGTAGTTCTTTAGCATACCCCACCGGTGTTGACTTTTCCAGGCTGAAGAATCCAAGTCTAACAGCTTCTCTCCTATTCCTTAGCCCCACAGCCAAGTAGAGCCACTTATTTTGCCATGGCATTTGCCAGATAGGTACAGGAAGTACAGGTCAGTTTAAAGATGGAAAGAGGCCTCAACACTGGGCTACTGCAAGGAAGAAGTGATCAAACCCAGCCCAACGCTCAGAGAAGCCCTGCTAGATGGTATGCGTGCCAGCCATGACACAGCTCTTGATGATCCCTGATCACAGAGGACACAGAACCACACATCTCCTGCCTCGTGATGGAGGCAAAATCTGTATCGCTGCAGTATGACCCAGTGTGGCCCTTCTCCAAGTGGCTGAAGACCTTTCAGTGACTGGTCACAAGGCAGGAACAACCTACAAAAGAGCTGGAAGCACTGCTGAGATGCCAAATGGTGGGATGGTCCCTTTTCCCATAGACTGCACAGTCTAATGTGACAAGCAATGATGGGTTGTAGCTCACAACTGAGTGAACAATGTTGGCTATATTTTACCTTACATGATATGTATGAGATATGAGATATGTATGACATGGGTCATACAGATATGTCTCATATATTTCATGGATACATTTTGCATTCCAGACCTATTCTAAATACCTTTGCCTTAGCATAATGATCTGTGTCTCATCTTATGTTTTCTTTTCATAATTCCCAAGAAAATTAAATAGAAAATTATTCTCATTGAACAAACCAGCTTTTCACATTTAAAAAGAAGGCAAGTATTTTCTATAATACAAGTTTCCAGAACCATTCTGTCATTTGTGAAATGGCTGTACTTTCATTAGACAAGACAAATTATCTAGAGCCTCAGGAAAAATTAATTTCAGGGGATGCGAAAGATTGAAGACCTATTGGTAGAGTACAATATATGCTTGGCAGATGTCCCCTGCCTAAGGCATGAAATGGCCTGACTATTATCTTGTCTATGGTTCAAAAGTAATTGTACACATTGCACACAGAGCAACATACGCTTACAGAGCAAACATCTAGTGATGATGGATATCATTATTGATACAATTCACATCTAAAAACTGTAAGGGCTGGAAAAAGTATTTAAATTTTAAAAGGTATATGAATTCATTAACTGCAAAGAACACACACAGTTGCATTCAAGGAGTAGAGCTGTGACAGTAATTGCTGAATTGAATATTTTTAAAAACCCCTTTTGTTCTTATTGGCATCAAAGCTATTGTTGAACTGTGCTGTACTGTCAGCAACGTGAATATTAGGGGTTTAGATCCATGCATGCGAAAGATCAAAAGCAGTGATGAAGGATTCTGTAATTATTAGTAATTGCTTCCCAAGTGGCCATTTTTTATAAAGATTCTTTATAACAAAGTGCTCACTGAAGACTACAGGTTGAACTCATATTTTCATAGCAAGAACATGAGCCCATGGAAATTATTTCACACAGTATCATCATAGCTGGAAACTACCACTAATAAGAAATACAGATGCTGCATAAAATCTGGATATCATTATTATGATTATTACTTGTAATTTAAATGCAGAGTGTAATGTTACTTTTTCAATTAGAAGAATTTAAAGACTCAAAAAAAAATCAGTTAAACTAGCTTCAGGTTGAGCAAAGTCTTCATTTCTCTAATTGTGAATTGCTTCATTCAAGTAAAATACAAACGGTGCATCAGCTGTGAACAACTGTTAACTTGTAAAAGGTACTTTCTAGGTTCAAGTCTCCATCCACTTAAAAAGATGTAAATTGTTACACAATTTATTACACATTGTAACACAATTTATTACACATTGTAACACAAATTGTTACACAATGTAACTACAGGCACAGACACCAAGAGAACAATAACAAAGCTAAAAAAGGGTGCAAAAGCCAAGTCATGTCTTCTTCTCACATACCAGCACCTACCCCATTGCCAGATGAGATCAGCTGTGTATCTTTAGGGCCTTACTTCATATTTGATCCTAAGATTTGCCTTGGAGCTGCTCTTGCTTATTCCAGGACTGAATTTGTCCTGAATAAATAAAAATCAGAACCATAGCACTACTAAAAACAACTCATACATGATAATAACAGTCCACTACATCTCACTGGAAAACATTCAAAATATTTACGAAATTGTGGTGGTGTTCTGTCCAGATGTAGCATGAGGTGGCTTTCTCCTACTCTTTGCTGAGGATGGAGATCACCTGTGAGTACGTGATCTACACAACAGCTGCATCTCAGTCAAAACAAGCACCAGGAGGCAACAGTTCCACCACGAGCTTCTAACCCGTGTACTTCCTAGTGGGGTGTTTTGGAGTGCACAACTGCAGCTGTACAGCTCCTGCACTTCTTCTTTCCTACCCGTCAAAACCCAAATGCAAAGGGTTAACAGACCATAGAGTACGTGGGACGCTGACAGGGAAAGGAAGGAGTTTGGGCTTTGCAGGGAGATGCCACAACTTTGCAGGAGTGGTGCCTACCTCTCCTCTAGATCTTATTCTAGAAACAACATGTATTTAGTTTTAAGTGCCTGAAATGTCCTGTTAAAATTACTGCCAGGATTAATTACACTCTTATGCTCCTCAGGGAAAAAACCTTACTGTGTCTGTCTGCAAAGTGCCTGTTTGGATGCTGTACAAATTAATAAAGAATAATAACAGTGGTGACTGCATGAAAAGCCAGCCCTTGCGAATCAATCTCATTCTACTGAAACCAATGGGATACCTTAGAGCCTTTCACTGTGTGCAAAAAGCAATATTCAATATGCGGTTTGTTTATAACCTCTCAAGAGAAACACATAGAAGAACCCTTCAAGATATTCTTTAATGTGGTCAGCTTTTTTTTGTTTCAGTTAAGTAACTTTGTTCAATATGCTGAAGTACCCTGCTGAAGTCATCGTGTGGCACTGCTATTTCTTATATTGTAATCTGTTATTCCTCACAATATAGATTCCTTTACCATGCCAAATGGTTTAATGCCCTTGCAGTTTCCTTTCTGTCATGGCTCAGACTCCCATCTCACTCTAAGACACATTGATACCATAACATATATACCTGCTCCAAGATAAATACTAATTTGTCATACAGGGGTAGTATGAGTTCTGCTCTGACATACACAAGGCTGTAACAGGAGACTTGAAACAGTCAGCCCAATAGCTTCATCATTCTCCAACAACTCCCTCAATATCATCTCTCAAAATAAAGCCGATTTTTCTTCACTTTAATTAATGCGAATCAAGAGTAACACCACTGAACTTGATGCTGCCCCTCTGGTAAGGAAGAGGCAGAACTGGTGTCTCCTATTCATGAGGTAAGTGGGGAAACAAATCATGTCACGGTTTTATTTATGTTTCATCTAATTATTAAAGGCACAGCTCACATTCATCCTTCTTAGTGACTGTATTCTGCACTTCCCCACTTTAGCTTACCCATTCTTCAGAATGGATTTTGATATCTGTTTAATGTACCATGATTTGTGCCACATTTTCCCTGCAAGATGCATATGCTGCGCCAGAGAGTAAGGGCAGAGGGGAAACCCCAGAGGATAAGCACCAAGAAAGGCCACCAGGATGACATCTTAGATGACAAGAAACATGGAGGTCCATTCTCCTTTCAGCACAAGGGAGATTTACACACACAGTTCCCATTACCATTAATGGTAGTTATGCATATAATATGTCCCATACACTGAAGAAAATAAACTTGATAGAGGGTATTCAAGAGGAAAATATTTAATATCTAAAGCTTGTGGCTGCCAGTTGGTAATGAATGTGGCAGGCATAATAATGGTAATAATAGGAAAAGACACCTACATATGTGAGTTAGGGTTATCGTAATATGGCATACGTACAGCCAACAAAATCATCAAGGAAACCACTAAATATCATTTTGGAGTGACAGCAAGAAAATATACTCAAAACTAAAGAGAAAATAAAAAGCAGAGAAAAAGCAGGACTTGGAACTAGCCAGCAAAGACCACAGAGAAATCAGGGGAGTTTTCACCTAAGGAGACAGCAGCTATCTGTGAGAGTACCAGGAGGACAGAGGAAGGGGCAGAAACAGAAGGGATGACAGCAGAGTGAAACAGAAGGCACAAAGGTATTTCTGCCCATCAGAAAACAAAAGCAAACATGTTCAGAAGAGACTGGAATAAATTAGTTTACAGGATGATAAGTGACTCAGACTGTTCAATACAGGAGTGTTTAGGTAATGAGATTATGGACCAGAAATAATCACAGAGGCTAAAGCTTACAAATCAGTATTAAAGGGAGACTCTCAAGTGGTGGATCCTACTGATTCAGATACTCCACTGGCTCAGACAATATGAATCATAGCCAGAGGTGCTGAGATAGCACCGATGCTGCAGACAGACAGATATCATACATGAAATCATATGTCACAGTGTACCACCTTCCACTTCTTCCTGGTGCCCAACTCACTGGCATTTACTGCTCATTGTTCCTTTATATAGGAACAGCAATACAGATCTAGAAATACAGATAACACGCAACTGCAGCTGTGGTAGGAGTTACCACAACACGAATATCATTGACTTACACAATGCTTTTTAATATGGCTCTAAGACTTGAGAACTAATTGTCCATGGAGCGTCACCACCAAGGCAGGGTGGCCTTCAGGCAATTTCCTGACGTTCATGTAGGAGTACCATGCAGCAGAAGCACCAAATACTGGAGCACAGACAAATGATCAAGACTCCATCACCTAGGACAACCATTTTAGGGTACAATTAATAACCTCCAATGAATGAACTGCTCTCTCCTTTGACTGTAGAGACCAGGTGAGCAACTTAAGGCAGCTATCTTGTCTTCAGGTGGATAAATCCCACCCTGAGTGGCTTGGTCAGGATCACAAGGAAATCTCCATTCTGAGCCATGGTCTCAGGCATCTCCACAGCTGCCCTGTTCTGTCTCTGAACTGTTACAAGCCTCTTTCACATGAATGGAGCTACATGAATTTTAAGTAGGAATTTGGCCCATTGTATGCAAAGCAGAGAGAACATAAATCAGGAATAATTATTCTAGCACAAAATGGAGACGCCATTTAAAATACTGATGAATCTCTGTTCTGTAGAAAAAATATTACTGAGTCTAAGGCTTCTAGCTGAGGAAAAGCAAAGTAAATCCAGGTTTTCAGAAGTATAAATTATGAGGAAACACTGACCAGATGTTGCTTCTATAAATAATAACAGCTCATTAATTCTCACTTTGCTAATCCACAAATTTAAAGAACTCATCAACCCCTTTACCCCCAAGGGGACTCATCCCATTTCTCAGCAAAACTTTAATTTATGTTAGTAGCTAGATCTCATATTTCTAGGAATTCATTACTTTTAAAATACCTATTACACTATGTTTATTGGCAGGCTAGAACATATTATCATAAATAATTGAAACTCAACTGCAGTTGTTCAAGGCATTAACAAGCTACACTGGCAAGGCATCACACTTGAGCCTTTTTTTCAAGCACAGCCTTTCATTCATGCCTATGGAGTGAGTCCCAGAAAAGGTCTACTTAATCCAGAATATGGGCCTTACATGCTGCACAGTGTCCTGAGTGGTCTGCTGTGCAGACACAAGTTTCACATTTAATTGCCAAGCTTAATTAATGAACAAAGGATGCTGTCACTATCCATGCAAGCAAATGCACTGTCTCCCATAATTTAAATGTACAAACATGGGGTCACCCTGTGAAGATCTAAGTAAGAAAATTAGCAATGTGAGCCCTGATGTTAAGTAAGACACAACCTGTAGTGGCAATGTTAGCATTCATCAGGCAGAGCTCTCTTATGCAGGGATGATCTGAAGTGTGAAATGCAGCCGGATAATCAATCAGAGAAACGGGCCTTCCAACGGACAGCAGGGAACCAATTCCTTCCAGAGTTGTCCTATGGGATGTACTTAGTGCAGTGGAGCATAACAGGTGATAAAGGATTATGCCATGGTGTCATTAAACTGATTCTAAAAAAGATTGTGAGGTGTTTTCATGCCCTACAAAGTCAGCTTGAAGGAGGAGAACCATATCAATATATGGCATGGGTGTACTCATAGATCATCCCCTAGTCTTACAAGAGACTGACTGCTACCAAATAAGGTTGTTCAGAGTGGGCAGGATTCATATCACCAAACTTTAGCCACCTAATAGTGAAGCATCTTATATGAGCTAACAGTCCAGGCTCTCTCCATACTGACCAGAGGCACCTCCAGCAGACTATTTATTCTCTCTTAATGTAGGTGGGATCTAACATATGTGGGATCAGGCTCCTACTGGAGGTGCCTATCCCCCTTCACTGAACATAGAGAACCTCGACAGCCATCTGAAACCATACACCTGAAGAAATGAGGGCTGCCAAAATTAAAAACAGGAGCAACAAACTTATGCAAGTTTGTGACAAGGACTAGAAAGGTGAGACAGATGACTACAAACTCTGTCTTATAAGAAGAGGTAAAACAGTTCAAGATTTAAAAAAAATACAACTAAGCTAAGTCTGAGTAGAGATTGCTGTCTATATAAATACATTAAGCAATTTACAGCAGAGAGAGAAAACAGCTATTTAAGCTAAGGGTCAACACTGGTCCAAAAGCAAGTAAGTACATACTAGCAATACACAAATTCATTCTGGAGATTAGAAAAAGCCTTATAACCATCAAAGACTGAGGGTCTGGAGCCTTTCAGAGCAGTGAGATCTCCTATTTTTGGAATGTCATTGCTTGTAGAGAAGCTGCTCTGCTATGTTTATGGCACACTTTAAGACATTATCATGAAGCATTTAAAACTGCTTGTGTAACCTTTGCTGACGTACAGAATACATAAATATCAGATAACTATTCTGAACCAAGAAATGACCCGCTCCAATGTGAGAGACTGTGCACGTGTCAAAAACAACTCCACATTTAGGATAATGTGTTAAGTGTTAGGATAATTTAGCATGGAGGTTTAAAACTGGGCTCTTTTTGTTTGGCTGCCAAGTTTCAAACCCAGCTTCCCTGCATGTCAGGCTCCAACTCTGCTTTGTTATCACTGTCACTGAGATCACGAGTTTCCCCTCGTGCCCCACTGGTTCCATAGAAAAAGCAAGTGATCGTGGGCACTGGTTTCACAATGGGCAGCCATGCAGTAGAAGCTAACTTCAGCAGCCCTTTGCAAATTAGAGATGGGAGGAGAAGGCTAAAATAGAGCACACTGAACTTCAACTATAATTTTGGTATTGTGGTTTTGATATTTATGTTCTTCTGAAAATTACATAGTGACCTGGCACTGTCAGACATCAGACTGGACTTTAAGCAAGCAAATATACAGCAGACCAAAGGGAGAGGTGTGTAAAGAAATAACATTGCAACGTGCTTTAAGGGAGAGATTTGAAATCCACTGAGTCTCTGGAAGGGAGTCTCATGTTTGCAGACACTCGGAGAGCAGTGGTCCTAATTGGTGGTGCTTAGTAACATACTTCATGGATTCAGTTCATGCTGGGATACCAATGCAATTCTTCGTAGCTTAGTAAGATTTCTGGAGCCTCTGACACCTTCTGCTCCATTATTTGGAAACAGAAATCTTCCTGAGGATCAAAGTCCCCGGGAACAAAGACACCTCTACCATTTTCCCTTTCGTAAATAAAAGATCTTCAATATTGCAGACCTCAGTAAAATTGTTCTTTGAGGGGTTTACAGCCACAAAGAGAAGATAGTTACATTCGGAGGACCATGTCTTAAGTTTAAAATGCAAGACAATGAATGGAAGGCAGATTAAGTACTGAAGCTACTAACATGACATGATGGATCAGTTTGGTGTAGTATGTAAGGAAGGTGCTAACAGCATCATAAAACAACCAAGCATAATAACAAAAACACTTCAGCTGACACGGCTTTGAAAAACACTTTTTTTATGAGCATACACTTTGCAGAGAAAAAGCCTCAAATTTTCATAACCTGGTTGCAGACATTAAGTAACAATCAGCTCTCTGAGAAAAGTGCTGTGATGTATTATGGCATTAGGTCTTGCTGAGGAAGACATACTGTATCATGATTACATGCAAAATTAAACCTGAAAAACTGCACTAGAAATATCCATGACTTTGAATTTCAGATCTATTTTCTTCCCTCCAGAAAGCACTGTTTAAATGTTAGGTACAGGAATCCCACTGACAAGCACTCCCGAGTACAAGCTTCATACCATTCCGCAAAGAAACAATACAATTGCTTCAGTTGTGCTCATTAAATATACAGTGCATAAACTCTGGCTTTGGAAATCTCATCAGCAGGAGGCTTCTTTCTTTCTTCTTTTTTTTTTTTACCCCCACCCCTTGAGGATTACTGAAATCTCTGCATTATCCACTGAATAATGACAATGTTCTGCAGCCTTGAACAGTGACTAAGGATTTGGTCATAGATGCTAGAAGGTAGGGAATCTAGAGGCTGCCGTTGCAAAAATGTATTATAATAGAAGTTGTTTCCTTTCTAAACAATTAAGCACTCAACCTTGTTTACTGCATGTACTTCTCACTTGTAGTGTGTACCCAAAAAAACCTGGCTACAAGACACAACCTGCTGGTTTTGTGATGCTACTGTTACACTCATTGAAAAAAACGCCTCACAGGTTCAGCAAGGCTCTGTTAAAACTTCTTGCTCTGTAACTCCTGCCACTGCTTCTCAGAATGAAGTAAACATGAAAATGTTCACTTTCTGCACACATCATCACCTCTACCTACAACTACTGTTACTCTTAAACATGAGACCTTTTAGGACGCCACAGATACTCCCGTTGAGTTCAGTGGCAGAGTCAGGCCTTAAGGTTAAAAGTGCATGGACCCTTTTTTGGTGATGCATACAGTTCCTGGCTTCCTCCTCCTCGTATCTCTGACTGCTCATTCCTACGCCCGCAGCATCCTTTCAATTGTGCCAGCACAAACATTTGCGCAGCCTTGCTGGGAATCAGATAGGGGAACTGATCCAGCTAAATTTTTTTTTTTTTTTCCCCAAGTCAATTTTCAGGCCAAGCAGAACCCTGATGTGGCACAGTGGTGGAAAGCTGGCAAGCAGCTGTATCGGGAGGTGGGGCTGGAAGAGCCGGACACCTTCCTGGCACCTCAGCATCTGGTTATGCTGGCTTAACATGACTGGAACATAAGGTACAATTCTTCAAGACTGTCACTGTTGTAAGAATACTAGCATGGTTTTCAAGCCTGATCTCCAGGGGCTCTTTTGTGCCCTGCCCCAGACAAATGCAGTTATTAACCACGCTCACAGAACACAGACAAACACCAAAACTGCAGAAGTCCTCAGGCCTGATGCAGGCATCTCAAATGCCTTCATAGATAAAGCTACATCCAGCACCAAGTCTTAATAAAGGAGAAGAGTGGCTCAGCAGCAAATTACCATGTGAGGAGAGACCCTCCTGTAGACTTACTGGAGCACAGACCTTGCTATGTAGTTCAATGCCCCATCATGAAGTGGTGACACCTATTGTTTCTTTCCCTTGCTAGGAACACAGGCATCCTCACACAACTGCTCTTTGCTAGATTAAATTCTTATGCTTGCTATTTATTACACTGGTCCTTCAAGCAATAAATAGCTTGAATGAAAAAAAAAAAAACAAAACAGAACATGAGGAGAACTACTAGATGCCTATAATCACTTTCTGAGGCATTACAAAGTATACTAGGAAACAGACATGGCTTGAGGTGCTTACCTCTTGAAGAAGACAGAAAACAATGAAGCATACGCTATTATCTGGAGCACACAGGTACAAAAAAAAAAAAAAAAAAAAAAAAAAAAAAGTGACATTGCTAATCAGTGCAAGAAAAGGGATGAAATTATGTTGGAGAGAAGATGCCTTTAACCACTTTGGGAAAGACAGAGGAGCAACTGCAGAAGTAAAGCAGCCAGTGGATGAGGGACAGAGGAAGTAGAACAAAGGCAAAAAACGAGTAAGGCAACAATGAGCAGTACTGTAGGTATTGGAAAATATTTCAGCAGTGGTGGGAGGGGAGGGTTTGGTGAGCATATGTGGTGCCAAGACTTTCAGACTAAATGTCTTCCACAAGACTGGTGGAACTGAGCTCAAGTACCAACTGGTCTCTCATCCTTTCCTGTGATCCCAAGTGCAAACAGTGCAGAAATAGAAACCTGAAGAGATATGTGAGCATTAAAGGAAGTACCTCAGAGTCAGTCTTAGGCAGTAAAGAGAAAGCTGAGCTTCTCAGATGCTATCAGGTCTGCGCATGTCGGGGATGCCACACACACTTAGGTAACAGAGCACACTTTCTCCATTATGAGTACTGGGGCTCATCCTTACTGCCAGTTGCTAAGTAATGTTCAAAGATGGCCAAAAATCTATCAACATGCTCTGAGTTTTTTGTCTTTTGTAGGAGGCTGTTACAGTGCTGTGAGGTGGTCTACTGGCTCAAGAAGAGGAGAGGTAGGTGTCTGGGTAAAAAAGTTGTCTGCAGTGTGGAAATGTGAAACAGACTTGATAGCAGAAGTACTCCAAAGCAAAGGAGCAAGACAAAAACATCAGCATAAGTACTTCAACTGGACAGGGATCATTCACAGAACAATGCTTTGCTTCACACAGAAAGGGGTATGAAAATGTCATTTCAGGAACCCTTTCACTACTTGCACACTTCCTCCATTTCATCTAATTCTTCAGACTACTCCTCCTGGAATTAATACTCCTCACGGCCAATGTTAGGCTTTTTCCTTGGGAAGATGGGTAATTAAGTTCCTGAGCAAGTCTGGAATATAAAATTACCCACAGTGAAAACAAGTTCTTTTCTCTCAAAACATGGACTGTAGCAATCAGCATCAGACACCTGGTTGTCTCTTCCCTGCAGATCCAAAGAGCTGGCTGGCCAACACAGTTGCTCTGTGATGGGTCATTGGGGTATCCAAGCTTCATTTACATTCCAACAGTTCTCTTCCTCTCTCTTCCTATTAGCCTGCTTCTGTGAAGACACAAGAAGCAGAATGCCATGCTTCTGTGTGCATTCCTCATAGCCATGGATTTGTCATTGCAGCGTTTTTTAGTGGAGCTTGAAACTGGTTCAAGTTACAGCCTGACCAGTCCACCTTCTGCTTGCAGGACAAGGGGACAGTGCTGATGGTTTGGCTGTCAGGAGCCCAAATCCCCTGTCCTGCAGGTGGGTCTTTCACTCACACATGACCCTGCTGCAGCCAGGCACTGTGCCAGCAGGCCATGCCACAGCACCCATCTGCCATTCCTTTGCTAACTCAATGGTCTTCTCGCCCCAACTTCTTGGCCAATGATGTGTGTTTCTCACTAAACTTTTAGCAACAGGGTAACTACAAGAGTCCTTGAGGAGCCAGATGAAGTCATGTGGGCAAAGGACAATGTAAAAGCCAGCACAGAGCTCCCTCAAAAGCAACCCACAAGAGCAGTAAAAAACATGACAAATTGCAAAAAAAAAATGCCAAAGGGGTGCATCCTTTCATCAAGCAGCTTGTACAAGGTCCTTAGGCAGTGTGTATGGCTGCCTGTGAATTTGGACTGAAACGCTGTTCTTACTGGGATGAGTGAGACAGCATTGGTTTGTTAATAAAAACACCAGAAGAATGTGACCAAGAAGAAAGAAATTTTAATGCCCCCAAAATTTTTATAATTTCTTATGAATTACAAAAAAAGCAAGTTTTGAAAGTAATTTTTGCTGTCTTACCCTCTGGGAGCTGCCTTTTTTATTTCCCAGTGGGTAACTTAATGGTATGATGAGGATTAAAGCAGAGCAGATTCAAGTCATATTAGAAACCACTGAGAAATAAGGCTGTTTCATTACTGTTTTAAGGTAAGTTCAAGGAGTTTTTCCAGGTTTTTTGATAAAAATGAACAGATTTTAACTTACTGTTAAATTACCGAAATTGTTTTCTTCTTTAAATGACAAACAAAACACATTTTTGGAAATGGTTAGTGCCTGAAAGTCATAACACTGATTTAAAGTATATTGCTCACAGAAAAAAGGTATAATAAAAAGAAAGGGAAAGGCAAACTGTTACCTTTGTGGACATTCAGTACAGATACTTTCAGTGATAAAACTGTCAATAAACCCTTAACTTACTATTTTCTTTCCATTGAGTTTAGTAATTCTGTAGATCCAAGTCATGTCCATGAAGAGTTAGGATACACACAAGTCTGAGGAAAAAAACTTCACATGGGTCAAATTCCTTTCCTTGTAAAGAGAACTGGGGTTGTGCCTGTGCATCCCAGAAAGCAGACAGGGGCATATCTGGATTTCAGTTACGTGAGTGAATCTGGAGAAATCTCACAGGAATCAATGGCATTGTCCCAGCAGTAAACAGGTGTATGAGTATGATTTTAGTTGACAGGCGTACACAGTCACTCCACTGCTGTTTACAGCATCAAAAAGGATGTATTAAATACAGTAGCATGATAAGGAATACCTTTATTCTGTAGAAAACTCTGCCTTAGAGAGGAAGTTGAAAGCTCTCTTGAATTTTAAGCAGCAATAACTTCAGTAGGAGGTTCTCTCTGGCAACAGTTGAAAAGGCTGAAGAAGACATTCACACAAAAATGCATCAAATCCCAGAAACTTGACAAAACTGGGTTATGAAACTGAACAGGATTGTTTAAAGCAGCTGGCAACTCTATAATTTATCTTGCCTGTCCTTTTCATACTGCCAGGGAGAGCCTGCCATGCATGTGAGAACCAAGCCACATCACTGGTTGCCTGATATCACGCCAACCCTCATGAATAGCAACAAAAAAGTCTATTCCATTTAATTGCCAGGTGTCAAGCAAACTCATTACAGTGCATGGAAGATGCTGTGTGCAACTGATCAACCTGAAGAGACTTATCTTTGTGGCTGCTGTCTATACAGTCATAATTAAATAAAAGCAGATGGATGAGGCACTGAATAATTATGATTGCAAGATAAATAAAAAGCTGGGTAAGTAACTTCAGAAGTATAATTTAAGTATCTTACATAAATAAAAAGTATCAGCATCTTCTGTGATATGTTTTCACACTGAGTTCAGAAAATTAAAATAATCAAGAAAACAATAAGGTGAAGTATTAAACTAAAAATATCCAATATACGTGAAACACATAATAGGAAACAGGTACAAAGTCATTCTGACTCACTCTTCCCACGTGTAAATGCAAATCCTCTCTGTGTCCTCTGCTAACTGCATGTGCCAATTAATTTTGCAATCGCACTGTCACAGAACTCTGTTGTTTGGCACTTTTTCTTCTTTCGCAGCATATAAAGGACCTGCCCCAGTTCTTCATGGACACAAGTCCACAGAGACCCCATCACTGTGACATGCCAGAGAGTCACTTTAGCTGGCTAGATCTTGCCTGACAGGCCCAGCTATACAGGATTTCCTTCAATTTTTGCACTGAGGTGTATCAATGCCTTGGTTCTTCTTCACATATCGGACATAGACCCCGTCACTGTGCTGCACAGTGTGTTGAGGTCCCAGTCCTACAAACAGTACAATTTCCACTGACATCTAAGCACTGCTGTTCCCCACCAAGTGCCCTAGGTGCAAGCACTAAGCCATGGCAATCCATCATGCTGCCATGCTCCTCACACAAGAAACTCTTGGGTGGTGCCGGGGGTGTCAGCCTGGCTGCGGACACCTGTACTTTCCTGCTGCCTCCCAAAATGCTGTGAGGCAGAAAGTTTGTTTCTCTTTGCAGTGAGAGGGACATATGGGGACATATTTCAATCAGATTGTTCACCCTCGGCTGAGATAACCAGCTGAGCAATTCTTCTGAAATCAAGAGAAAAAACAAAGAAAAACTTCTCAGATTCCTGCAGCCTGAAGGTTAAAATGCAGAAAAACAGTGTTGGGGGGGAGCTTTTGTGCAATGTTTTGCACCTACGTTCCCCTAACACAGGTATATCTCAAGAATAGTTAAGAACATGTAGGGTTTTAAGTAGGTGCAGTACCCACCTAAAAAGCATGTTCAGTCCACCACTAGTCTTAAATGTTTCCTTCCTTGTGAATATGATGCTGTAGCCTTCTGCAAAGTACTGTTTGTTCAGTGCCATGTAATCTGCAGAGCTCTTAATTGCTCATGTGAAAGATCCATTTAGAAAGTGTGGCAAAACACCCTAATAACTCTTTTGAAAGAATATATAATCCACATTTCATTAATCTTCTAAACACGTATTTGCAAAACAGATTAAAAGTGCAGGAATTATGTATTTTACATATACAAAAGATGACCACATAATGGCTGCATGAGATCTTTGATCTAAAATTCCCTTTCTGATCTGTGTGGCAGATCTATTCCTTGCTTGTTTGCTTGTTTGTTTGTTTGCTTTTCTGGCTAGAAGCATACAGGATTATTGCCCTTTGTATGCAGGGAGAAGAGAATATCCTCAACAAAACTCATCAAACACACAAAGCAGCTCTGACCTACAAATCTATCAATGGAAAATTTTACATTTTTTACAACAGTCTTTCTGTAGGTTTCAGCCTGTGACCCAAGACCGTAGGAGGTGTCATGGACCTTTGTGAGGGGTCCACAAAAAGTAACTAAGCAGCACAAGCTTAGCCATGCCTTTCAGCAGTCTAGGGAGCCAACCAGTCAGGAAAGGTTGAAAACCAGTCAACTAAACAAGCATATATAATCTTTATACATAAAAGAAGCTATGACCTCTTTTGAACCATGGGATACCATTTATTATAACAAGAAGAGCTTCACAAAGAAAATTAGCTGTGTCTTTCAGTTAGGACATGCCTTCTACACAACTAGACTAAAAAAAGATATTTAATTATGGCAGCAAGGAGCTCAACAGGGTAGATTGCCTTGAGAAACAGTGTATGTTAGCTTGTGACCAACACTGCTTGCACAGTCACCCATCAGCTCAGGCTGCACACAGCATAAATGTCTGTCTGCCTCAAAAATGCCAGGCAGATAATCCTGTAGTCATAACTTACTACAAGGAAGAGGTACATTATTTTACCTGTATATTTTAGTAGTGTTTCCACACGATAGCTGGTTCAGTGGCTGCTCATGAACCTAAGACTTGGAAGGCTGTACAACACTTCTTTAAATATGTTTTATACGCAATCTTCGATAAGTTTCTAGACTCCTATCTATAAAATGGAAATAATATTCCTTGCATCTGTGCTAAGAGAAACTGTGAAGATAAAGAATTTACAGAAAGGTACTTTTATAACTTAGAATATTGAATTCTGTCAATCAACTTTTCCAGAGATGACATCAAACTGTGTACTCAAATAGTGAAGGGAAAAAAAACACAATTATGCAGTGTTAAGCTCCCTCAAATCTTCCTTTTTTGCCATCCTGTTTTGCCCTCATTATCCATCTCAAAGACCGATTAGCTTTCTTAAAGATGCACTTGCCTTCTCAGTTTTACTTATATTTGGAGACAGGCCGCAATGAAAAATCTGATTGCAACTTGTGAGTTTGCATTTAAACCTGTTGAGACCATAGGCATGTGTCAACATTTGCTTTCCATTCTCGTTTATCTACTTTTCAAGATCACTGAAAACCACACCACCTCTCCCTTTGGTTCACAGCAGTCCCACTCTATTCTCAAAGTGAACTTGCATTCCCGATCTGGAAGCAGCACCTCTCACCATCTGTTTGCAAGACAAAAAATTCTCCACTGTCCTTATGTCTTTAGAGGTTAAAAAAAATCTCTGACATCTGAGCAGACTGGATTTAAATGGGAACAACCACTACCATGATAACTAAGGAATGCTTGCTGGATACGGCATAAAGTACTTCAAAGAGCATCCTGGGAGGAAATGGGAAAAATGTGAAAAAGAATCAAAGATTTCATGAGAGAGACAGGAATGGTTTCCAGACATAAGATCAAACCAGAAGACTGTGTCAATACATAGGACAAAGGAAGCTGCAGAGAGCTGGGTTTGAGCCTCTTTAACCTAGTAGTAAGTGACAGGACAAGAGGTAATGGCCTCAAGTTGCACCAGGGAAGGTTTAGACTAGATGTCAGGAAGCATTTCTTTCCAGAAGGGGTTGTTAGGTGTTGGAATGGGCTGCCCAGGGAGGTGGTGGAGTTCCCATCCCTGGAGATGTTTAAGAGTAGGGTCAACATAGTGCTGAGGGATCTGGTGTAGTTGGGAACTGTCATTGCTAGATGAATGGTTGGACTAGACGATCTTCTAGGTCCTTTCCAACCTAGATGATTCTGTGATTCTGTGATACCGTGTACCAAATTCAGAGGTAAGTGGAAGTAATAGGGGCTGTTATACTCTTGCCAAAGTCTAAATTAAGACAACTTTCACAACCAGTAAGCAGAAAAATACAAGAAGTTAGGGAAAAGAAAGAGTCCAACCGCTCTTCCACCTCAAACATCTTTCCCTCCCAGGTCTTCTCTAGGTACTCTGGCTTTAGTGTTTGGAGTGGCAGCTGATTCTGTGCAGATCCTCTTTATTTAATTTTCCCTATTCACTGGGTGGCTTCTGCCAGACTGAAAATAAAGATTTGCAGTTTCAAAACTGATTTAACAATCATCTTATGCTCCTTCTCCACTGACAAATGCTGGCCAGCTCCACCACACCCAGAAGAGCCACACTGCCTTTCTGTTTGGAAACATGGAGACCCATTTACAGACACACAGGTATTATTCAAACAAAACTACTGCTTATCCCTCATTTAGGGTTTTATTTTACAGAACAAATAGAAAGCATCGTTTCTTAAAAGGCATAGTATTTGATCTGATGCTTTTCAAACTGGATCCTAACAGCTTTCATTGAAGTTGAATTAAGTCTTTTAAAAAGTGTAAAGATTATTGCTGACCTATTTAAAACAATGATAAACAAAACAAAAAAACCCCAAAGAACTCTCCACAACAAATTCATTCTGCTTTCTTATTTTTACTACAGACAACCATACAGCCTAAAATCACAACCAAGTGTAAATTTTGACTATTCTCATGAGGGTCATTGAAATGAAAGTATTTGCTTGCTGAGCTTCATTGACTGAAAAATGTCTTGGCTGGGTACATTTAAAAATGCTGCTTATTTGAACTGTTTCAAGAGATTAGTATGCATATTTAATATGTTCATGTTTCACAAGTAAGAAGATTTGCAGGTGACATTACAGGACATACAATTCAGCAGAGCGCTGAGTCATTTAAGCTGGTACCTTAGGCAGTAAATGTCAGCTACACCACTGCACACAACTTCAGTCTGTCTGTGGCAGTAAGACAATTCTGTAGATCCTCTTCCAAAATCCAGGTTAGATTCTGTCTTTCAGCAGGCTATTTCTCGGTGGTTTATATTTTCACTGTCACTAGCATGTCAGTAAGACTGCATATCTTTTGAGCTCTGATTTTGCCTTGACAGTATTGAAATGCCAAGTATAAACTTTAACTCAGGTTCAGAAACGTTAAGCACTTTTGAAATATCCATAGATTGCATATATATCAAGGCCTGTAAATACTCAGAAATGCCTGTCAGATTGCACATGGCATTAGCAGCCTTGTTCCTTCTAGCTAAAGGCCCACCATGTCAAGTGCTCATCAGCAGTGATAATGAAATATATCATGTTGAAACAAAAGGACACAGTCTTGTATGAAAGTCTTCTAAGATAATATGAAGATATAACTCTTCTAGGTTTACATTTACTTGTATTGTCAAATAATCTTTTGATTATTTACTCTTTCAGAGCTGCCACTGGCTACATTGGTAAAACATTTCTGTAAATATTGATCTCTAAAATAATCCTGTGTATAGGATATCTGCATAATTATATTAAAATCATAATATGATTTTTGTGGTTTAAACCTCTACCATTACTCTAGGTATAAAATTTATAGGAATCTCCAGACACCAGGATATGAACTAATCATATAATTATGTGAAAGAGGAAGAAGCTTCCCCCGGAACAATTTGATTGCTGAACAGTCTGCTATATTAGGTCTGCTATTTACACTGGAGCATTTTGTACTGGAAACACCAAGTACAGATCCTGGACTTCATGCCCTCATACTAAGACAAATAATAATCTGTATTCTTACATGCAGCTTAGTAGGAAAACAAAGCTCACAGAAATTGTTAGTTATGCTTTCATCCATAAACCAATGTACTCAGACAATCTGGAAAAAACAAGCAAGATTTCAGTCTGTAGCCAGAGGTCTATACACTGTGCTCTGGAAAGATGTTTTCCATCCCCAGAAGAAAGGGTGACGCCACCTTTTCCAGCCAGTTCCAAGCCAGGGCTGATTTCAGCAGCACCATACCAGTTTGCACTGGCTGCGTATCCAGCTCGCTGTTCAGAAGTGGCACCTGGAGCACACAGCACTCGCAGCAGCCACTGCCCTCTGGAGACACAGGGGATGTCTGGAGATACTGCTAGCAAGACACAGTTGCTTTCTTGCCACAACTGAGCTTCCTCCTTCCCAGTAAACTCAAGGCACTGCCTGAGATGTAAACTACAGCCAGCCTATCCACCAAAAAGATGTTAGATATGTGTATGCATAGGGCTGATCAGTGCCATCCCATGGGAAACCTCCAAGGAAGAAGGGCTCCTTGAGGAAAATCCTCAGCGGGTCTTCTCCCACCCAGCGCTACAGTGCACAAAGGTCCCTCCTGCAAAGGAGGTGGGAAGCTGCCCATAATCTCCAGCTTTCCTAAGGTGTTTAAAGAAAACCTGAGGTGTTTAAGGAGACTCGAGACTGTGTGTATCTGGAAATATTTTCTCTACAAAGGGATTATGGAGACCTTAGGGTAGAGGAAAACAAGATGCTCCATTAGTTAAACTGAAAGGACTTGAACTAAGGCTTAAGGAAAAATTTCGTCAATCAGAAGTCTCATTCTGAAAATGATTTATGGTCTCCCAAGTTTAGCTGCCCTTGGCTTGCAGTGAGGCACAGGTCTGTCAGTCTCTGAGTTACCTCTGAATGCAGAGCTTTAAGAACTTTTAAGACTCACTTTGAATTAATTTTTAATTAGGTAATTTTACTGAGAAACCATAACACATTATTTTTGGATGCTGTTTGGCAGACTGAAAAAGGAACAGCATTTCAGAGGGCTGGCACTCTGCAAATAAAGGCCTTTTAGAGTACACCTCAAAACCACTTAAACTTTCAGAAAACCACTTATACTTGCACAAATCTGCCCAGTATCTGCCTTAGACACAGACTTGAGAAAACGCAGCTCTGCAGCCTGGGGAGAGGCAGCAGTGATGTGAACAAGAGATGCCAGGTCCATGCGGGGGTGCTTGTGTTCCCTCACCCCACCTCACAGGGACTGAGTATCAGGTACTAAAGGAAATCAACCACATATGGTCTCTGCACTCCAACACTCTCATGTTTTCTTAACAAAAACACACACATGTTTTCTTAACAAAACAGCTTCCTCATCTGTTTTTGAGAAGAAAACTCACATAGACTTGCTAAGCAGCCCAGGCTGTAGAAGTCTTGTCTCAACCTTGGGCTGTCAATCCAGCAGAAGTCCACTAGCTCTGCTTTTATAATAAAGCTGTGATTCGCCTGAAGGAAATAAAATTTGCCTTTTTCAGCAAGCTCTTTAGCTGCAATTTTGGCAGTCTTCAATGATACAACCAGAGAAGGAAGGAAAGCAGCTCCCTTTTGTTATCATCACACATGAAAAACACTTGCAAGCTGACCTGGAATCCCATGTATTAGTTTTCTACACAGATTTGCAAGGCTGTCTGCATCATCTTCCCCCACCTGCTCTGCCAATTATTATGGAACAAGTGCTTCACAAAAAAAGCACAATTGCTTGAAATTACACTAGAGTCAAATGTTGATAAAAAGGTGTCACAGAGGGAATGAAAACTAACTGCTGTGAAATTTAATGAAACCCACTGTGTGCCAAGGGCACAGGCAGCCAAATTGAATTTTAAAAGGTGCCAAGCAGGGAAGCTTGTAATCAGACTAGCCACTATGTTAGATGAGATAAGCAGAATGACTTTTCTCTATCATGAGATCAAAACAGACTGCAATTCTTATGCATGAGATGAAAAGTTACAGTATTTATCCTCCCGGCTTCCTGTGTTCTTAGCACCGGATCTCCGGCTTAGTGGCCTGAAATGGAATTTGCCATCTCCAGCGTAAGGCTTGTCCCAGTCCTCGCAGGTCACCGAGCTCTTTCCTGACACAGTTTTTATTGCAAATTGCAAAAAGAGGAACAAGCTAAACAGAGTTGTGAATGGCTCAGAATAAACTATCTTCGTCCATGGTGTCCCCTTCCATGGCCTGCAGAATGAATTGAAGTCAGTGCAGGAGAATAGGAAATAGAAAATAATGCTAATGTAGGAGAAGAAGGAAGCAACGGACTCTATTCAACAGATAGCTCAGTGCTCACAGAGAGAACAGTTTCCAAAGCATCACTCCACCATAGCCTGTTAAGAAATCATTTTACTCCTGAATTATTACAACAGCATTATTTTGAAACAGTGTTAAGAAAAGCCTGATCTCTCAAACAGAACTGTGCTTGCATTCATTTATGGAAGTAATCCCTCAAACTTTGTTTGAAGACAAGGGACAAAAAAGCTGTCCAGCCCATCTTTGTGGGAAACAGCTTCAGCTACATTAACTATTTCAGTGGCTTAGGGAGTTAGTAGTTTAGGGGATAGATGGAAAGGGCACATCGGTATTTGCCTTGGCCCTGGGCCACACAGAAAGGCTTCAAGTCTGCACCTTTGCCTCACTGATGGGTCTTATCATCACAACCTGCTCAAACTTGCAGCCTGGCCTGAACAGCTGGATTTTGCTCTCACTGGTCTGCCAGTGACCCTGGAATACTTTCCAGAGAGAAAGTCTCTAGTTAAAGAGATTTCCAGTACTGAACAAGCCCTCCAAAGCTAGCCATTGGGTTTCTTGAAAATGACTTCTTGTAAAAATGTCATGACTTTTCTAATGACCTCTTGATTTTTCAGAATGTACCATTAATGGTTGGGGGGGGGTTGCCTTGGCTACAAAGAGCCTTGTCCCAATATTTAGTGACATTCATAGTGTTTTTACTGCTGTGACAGAAAAAGGACTTGAAAACTAACAGAATTCCTTGAAATCTAAAACACACTATAGCACAGAAGCGTTGTTTTGTATTTTCCTGCATGTAACCCATACAACATCTGAAAGACTCTCTGCAAGTCAGCAGTAGTAGAGGATACATATGTCTGCAGTCACAGCAAATGGAGCTTTACAAAGGGGGTGACGTTTCTCTCCCTTCACAGCCACCTCCTGTCCGCCTCTGCCTGCTTCCTTCCCCGTGCAGCACCCTGCTCTCCATGGCCGGCTTTGCCTGTTCTAACCCTGGCTTCTGACTGCTCTCACCTCTGCTCATACCCTTCTGAGGATGCAGTTAAAGAGCTTTCAGAGGCATGCAGGTTATCTGAAGAGGAAACTCTATCCACGAAAGTAATACATTCATCATTTGTTACTAAGTCAACATTTAGAGGTCTCCTTTTACTTACTCCTCTACAAAGCACACAAGAAATTAGTCGGCATCAGTTCTTATCATATTAAAAATGCAGTAAACAAAAAGCACCTTCAATTTCCCAGTCCAACTTTGTTTCAGTTAGGACTTCTTTGGAGCAGCAATTGTCTCTGTCTCTTCCCCCAGCACAATGGAATTCTAGAATTTCCTAGATTAGAACAACAACTGCCATAACAGAAGCAACACTGTACAATTGAGGATGATTGTACAAATTCGCCAGGCAGATGTACCAATCTCCAAAAGACATTTAAAGCTCATAGTTGTGCAGCAGCACCTGGGTTGAGTCACAGCAAAGTTTGAAACGAAGTACAGAGAAATTTCCTCTCACACGTACACTCACAAAGGTCCCTCAAAATCATGCTACCCCAGTTTCTATAGATTGACAAAACGAAGCACTTTTTAGTATGTCCTGGTAACCCTTCCCAGTAGCTGGCATTCAGCTGTATTGTGCTCAGCCTGAATTGCTTGTGATGCTCTGAATATCAAGTTCATTCTCATTTAAAAAAAAAAAAAAAAAAAACAAAAAAAACCCACTATATAAAAAATTATTCATAAATAGGCTTTTGGTTTGCTGCAGACCCAGAAAAAAGCCTGAACTTGTGAAGAAGTCAGGCAGTGCACTTCTTAGAAGCCGTAAGGCTATTTCTTACACCCCCCTATGTTAGCAGGTTTCATATCCATTCACAGGGTGCTGTAATTCAGAAGCAGCTTTTGTTATTCCAGATTGATCATTCATGGCTTTGTCTCAAATCCCTTCTCCTCAATGCAAGGGACAAATTCCATATTCTTTCGCATTTATTAGAAAACCATTCTTCTCAAATCAACAATATCGCTTTATATTACAAAGGCATCTTTATTGGGAGACAATGCAAGACAACTGAACTGTCAGATTGCAAAGGAAAGGGTGAAATCTTTACATTACATGATACAGTGTTTATCGGAACTCTGCATTTTTTGCTTCATTCTCTCTGGAGCCTTTTGGATCATGTTAGAAGATAAAAATAACAATTATTTCTAATAGGTAGTTGTTTAGGCTTTCTTTAATTAACAAGAAAGAATTCGAGGGGAGGAGAGGAGAGGAGAGGAGAGGAGAGGAGAGGAGAGGAGAGGAGAGGAGAGGAGAGGAGAGGAGAGGAGAGGAGAGGAGAGGAGAGGAGAGGAGAGGGGAGAGGGGAGAGGGGAGAGGGGAGAGGGGAGAGGGGAGAGGGGAGAGGGGAGAGGGGAGAGGAGGAGAAAGGAGGAGAAAGGAGAAAGGAAAATGCAGGTTGAATACTGTGAAAAAATTCCAAGTGGAATGCCTAGTAAGCAAAGTTTCCTGAGAGAAATGAGAAAAAAACGCACATTGCATAGACATTTAACACCAGACTGGACAAAATCCTGGAAAATACACCACTGGGAACAATCCTCTCTTGTCTGTAGGGCATATGACCTCATTCACACTGGAAAATATTGAAACGTTTTGATGCCTAAACGAAGTTCCCAGTGATATTCAAGTATCTCATGGAGCTCAGGAAGCAGAACAAAGACAGATCTTTCAGTGCAGAAACAGAATTGCTAACTCCAACCCAGATTCTGCACTAATCAACACAAATGCAGAGGATCTGAAGTGAAGTAACTCTGAATTTACTTTTCTACAGCAGCAAAATAGATTATTTGCTCCCCTGCCTCACGTTTTCTGAAGTTTCATTAGGTTATGCAAGCAAAGCCTTTTGAAATGAAAAGCATCACAGAAGTGCTGAGCATCATTGTTCCTTTCTAATAAAAGAGGGGGGAAAAAAGCAAGAAGTCTGAACTTCATTCTACAGATAAATAAAACAGCACTCCAGGACTTCTTTAGATCAAAAATTCTGTTCTTAATGTAAGATTCTGCTTAAACCCAACACAGCTGCAGCAATATTCAAAACATCACTTTTTATATTCAACATCAATAGGAAAACAAAGAGAAGTAGAGATTCTTCCCAATATTTTAGCAGCATCTTTTATTTTTTCTAATACATCAGCACTTCCATTTTACATGTGCTTCCAAAGCACCTAAAATGTCACTTGCAGAATTTGCACCAGGCTGAAACTCTGCATGTTTGGTGGTTTTTTTTTTCCCCTGTATTTAGCCAAAATTTATATTTGGAGTAAATATCATTTAAAAAAAAAAAAAAAAAAAAGTGTGCATTTCAAAGCACAATTCAGTATAGACAAGGTGGGTATAGCTCTTCAAGCACTGGGGTAGCTCTTCAAGAAGAAACTTGGCATTTGAACCACACCCACTTATGGCTAATGTCACAATCAGATAATCTCTAGGATAGAAATACTTATGTCATTTGTACTACATTTCCCTGACTTCAAAGGACACACAAAACCTCACAGCCTGTAAAGGCCCTTCCGCTTTTTTAGTAAGATTTTTGAAACACCAAGTCAAGATATCTGAAGTGGTTGGGGAAAGAAAGAAAAAAATAAAGACAGCTAAGTACAAAAGCTACTCTCCACATCATTTGTCTTTTTCAAGTTGTATCTCCACTATTCCAACAGCAGTACAACTCCCTGCTTGGTCTGTGCTCCTTGTAACCTTGCTGGCAGGGATGGTCTCCTCAGAGCTACTGATTCTGCACTTTATGACCAGTAATGTTTCTTACTGATTCTTCCTTGCTAACCCACTTCGTTAAAATGGTTGGTGTTAGCTTAAATAGCAATTCTTTGCTAACTCAGGTTTCCTTCAGCAGGACTCCTTAGGGAACAATCACAAAAAAAGCTGTGCTGTTAGATCTGTCAGGACAGCAGCCTCCAGCAAGCCTGAGGTGGGAACTTCTGTGAGCAAGGTGAAGGCAACCATGGGAAACAGGATCCTCTCTTAAGAATATACAGAACCTAAGTCTGCACCTTTACCTATTTCAGATCAGTACCTGCTAACTTTAATTCTACTCCAGTCAGATTGGGTGGCCCATACATAGAGGAAAGATTCAAGCAATACAGGTTACATCTGATTAAGAGAGTAGGAATGTCATGACGTCATTTATAAACTGAGAGCGACAAAGGACATATATTGTATTGGCTCGGCTTCAGTCCTGAATTTGTCTTAAATTTAACTCCTGTCTGAATACAGCAGGCTAATCTTCAACAAAACATCCTTAAAAATCCATTAAAATAACATGACCGCCTAAATTCTCTTGTTCTGAATATCTTCCCAAACAATAACACTTCCCTGCCTTACTCATCTGGACTCCAAACCTAAATCCAAGAATCTGACTCTGTGCTGTACTGAAGTATGTGAAGGTACTTGTTGTGCTGGGAAGCAGATACTGAACATAGGCACTAGCAGTCACAGGATGCAGTTCAGCAAGTCAAAGTCAAGATGAAAAGGGATGAAGCTTCAAAACTATACACTATACTTAATCTTTGGTGGATGCCTATAGAAAACTGGAGAGATAACTGGTGTGAAACATAGCAGCTATGAATCAGCTTCTATACAGGTTGTTCTGGTAAATAAACCACAACATGGATGGTAAAGAAACCACAACACAGCACAGCTTAAACAGATTAAAAGTAACATAACAATTGAATCTTATAAAAAATAATAAATATAATGATCCTCAAGAGAACGTAATTTTGCAATGATACATTCTTGGTACTACATTTTTAATATTTGCAGTAATGATCTGGAAGAAAAGCAGTCAGGGTAATTCACCACGGGAACAACTTACAAAGATCCTGCTTTTCTCAAAGTTAATTAAATTCAGACTAGAAGGGTTTTTTTCCTCAGAGATATACTCTTGTTCAAACCAAAAACCAAATTAAATGAAGGCTGTCCTATGACCTAAGTTACAGCTGACCTCGGACTAAATAGTCACAGTGTTCCCTCCTGACCTTATTATTGCTGAATCTATGAACCTATGACATGACATGCAACCACTCACTAGTAACATTTAAGAGTGCTGTGTTTGTTCTTCTCTTACCTCCTTGTGAAGCATCTGTTCCTTTCATATGCCCGTCTTGCAGCGTCTTTATATGTGCAATGTATACACTGGATTACTACCTAGCCTGCAGCTTGTCTTTGTCTAGGATGAGGATTGTCCTGTTACATGTCTATGTGAGCATAGCAAAATCACTGAATCTTTGCATATGACAAGAGAAAAGAGAGAGGAAGATGTGGCAAAACAGCCTTGAGTAGCTAACTTGCAGGTGAATAAGAATTGCTTGGTGTTGTATGGAAGCAGATGCCCCTCCCCAGCCTCTCCCCAAAGCTATCCTTTTGAAAAATATTTTTAGGTTGAAGAGGATGCAAGAACTAAAAGGCCCTTTTTCCATGGTTTTATACCTGGGATTTCTTCAGGTACAAATTTCAGGAGGACTTGGGAAGAATACATGTAAATGGGGGAAATGGATGAGATAGGCTTGGGAGCACTGCAAAAGAGTCTGGGGTAACTGTTTCATTCCTGAAAGTCTCTTGACCATCTCAGATCTTCCCCATCCCCAGCAAGGCTCTTCTCAAGTTACATTTTCTCCCTACAGGCAGAAAATGATCCTGACCTTAGTCTTCCAGCCACAAAGTAAAGATTCTCACTTCATCTGTCAGACAAAATAGTGGTTACTGGTCACTGCCTGCAGTTCTTTTCCTCCAGCTCCACACAAATCGTTCCCAGGAGTTTCTAGTTCCAGTACTCAGCTGGAATTACTCTCACCAAAGCCACTAATGACTTTTTCTTAGACTGTCTCAGAACCAAGACTGCCTTCATTCTCCTTGACCCACAGGTTGTCATTGACTGCCCATCACATTTCTTGAAACATGACTTAGGTTCAGTGGCTCCATCTCTCCCAAGAGCCTACTCTTACTTCTTTAACTGTTTCCCCAAGCACTTCCTTCAGGGAGAGCTTCTTTACATGGTCCCATAGTGCTATTATCTCGTGGTCTTCCTTTCTCTGTCCCCTACATTTTAGACCTCAATCGTCTCACCTGCAAAGTCAGATTCAGCTATTAATTTGCTAACCACTTGCAGATCACCTTTGCATTTGTCTCTTTAAAATCTCCAGCTCAGAATTTCAAAGGCTTTCTCTAAGATTCACCACAGACAACACAGAGCCATCACCCCACACTCAATGTTCTCCTCATCTTGATGGAGCAATCCTGCCATCTGCACCCAGCAAACACTTGTTCTGAGCACCCTATGGGTGGTGGAAACTATTATGGCCACTATTGGCATAAGACACTTGGAGAAGGAGTCTGCAGTGATTTCATGTGGTGCTGACAGCTTTCCAGAAGGCCATATTTTTTTTCTGAGATTAAATCAGCTGTTAAGATCTGTATTCCCTTTTTGTCAAATAGCCAAATGCTCCTTTCATCACCCCTTACTTGAAGAGCTCTCCAAATTTTCTAACCAGCAATTCAAGGACCACAGTTTCAGGTGTTTCAGCACTCCCATGAGACACAAAGGAAACAAGATAGAGAAATTAGGAGAGGAAAAGAAGGTACTGCTTAAAACTTTACTCATTTACTGAAGGGAGTAGCAAAACTTGGGCTTTACTTGAGTACAATCAATAAGTGGTCGGTACTAAAGATGACAGTACAAACCACATGGCCACCCTGTAATCATGGAGAGGGCTCACTTCTTACATGCCACTCAGAATCAGGGCCAAAGTGTGAGGTTCGGAGAGATGTCTGTCAGCAGGACATGCTCTGTTCTCTTGGATTCATACCCCTCTAAGCTTGGCTTAGCTGTCCTACAGAGCCAATTGGAGTTGTGAGCTAGTGCACATTTCATCTATAAATCCTGTGCGCTGACCATTTTAATGAAAAGCTTCACCTTGCCAGCATAACGCTCTTTAAATTGACCATCCTTGCAATACTTGTGTCTTTTGATCCACTGCCTCTCATAAAACTGGCTAACCTTTAAGTTCATTATGCTCTAAAAATTATTGCCATGTTCTTAAAATCATTGCTCTGCATTCAGAGTGAAACTATTCACCAAATTAGTATTTCATATCTCAGCTACCTACGTGCAAATTTCTAGTCTCCCCATTTAAGTGGAATTGACTTGCCACAGCACAATGAAAAGAAGATCAATAATGAGAGACTCCAATTTACCATAGATTTGTTAAACTTCACTTCCTGCTGTCATGCTCTCTATAGTTATGGTCAAAGCTACATCCTTGCAATCTGTTCTAGCTACATTATATATGCCTCAGTCTTTCAACATTCAAAGGAAACCAGCTGGAAACACTGCACTTACTGTTATCAGTGGAGACTGTATCCATCTACGTAACTGTGCCCTCAAGAGGTTACACACAGAGAAACTTTCACCTCAGTTGTCAGTTCTTCGAAGTAATCCAAAAGAAATGTCCATGAAACATGTTCCGAGACACTGCAGCGGCAGTTTGCCAGCCGTGAACTGCAGACCACTGACAGCCACTGCAGAAATGGCTGGCCTTGGGGTGTTGGCTACTTCTTGTCACCCACTACCAAATTGCCTTTAAAAAGCTAAAAATAGAATTGTTTTTCACATAAGCAATTGCTGTAATGGCTATAGAGCTGCCACGTGATCATGCATGGGAAAGGAAGTGGTTCCCATAATTGCAAATGGGAGGAAAAGTCAATGATGCAGTCTTCCTACTAGGAACGGAAACTCAGCATGTATCATCCCAGAGTCATCCTAAAATATACATATGCTCTGTAGCCAGGACCATCTGAAATAGCAAATATAGACTAAGAACATAACATCAGCCAATATCTAAAGACCCCTTCTGACTCTATGTGGATCTGCAATTTCTTGTAGGATCTGCTATGCAATTTTTATGAGAAGAGTAATTTATGGTATAAGCAGTCATGAATAATTCACCCACATCAGTTGCCACATACAACTTGGGGAAATCCCCGCTGTAAAACCTTGGCACTGTTTAGCTAGTGCAAGCTGCACTACTTTTATACAGGTGTTATTCCACTGACCTACTTGGAGTTATTCCTCTTTCGCGCTGCTAGAAGAGGATCAGGCTATTTGCTTGCCACCTCTGGTAAGCAAACCTCTCTGCCACCTCTTCACAGAAGTTAAAATGCTTCCATGTTGCACTAAGTTAGTTTTAGCAACCTTTGTGCTTTGGCTCACCACAGCTTCAGGGCTTGTACACCTCATCCACTCCTGGGCCTCCCATTAATACTCCAATGTTAATTGGCTTACTTCCTCATCGAATCCATTTAAATCCATTTAAATAATGTTGAGATAATTACTTGGATCCTAGATTAATGGAACACCACTAAAGCCATAAACTACCTACACTTCAACAGAAACACAGTTTATTCCAATACTCATCCTCTGCCACTGGAGCAGGAGCCACAGCAGGGTGTTGGAGCAGGTGACTCAGACAAAAAGAAACAGAAAGTGAAACCATCTAGTCATCTCCTTGCCCTAACACAGAGGACAAATTAATAACAACACTCAGTGGACTGCTTACTTCCCCAGGCTCTTTCTTCATATAAAGATAGGAGGGGGTTCTCTTCCCCAATCAAAACCAAAATATTTCTGAGAGTTTTACTGGGTTAGATCTCCAAGGGGAGGCCAATTAAAATGGCAATCACTGTACTGCCACTGAGCCATATTCAAAGCACCTTCAACTGCAGTAGAGGGAACAAAGAGCTGGCATTCTCAGTTAGTAAATAAAGTGAACAGCTCGTGGCTATCTTGACATAAACCAACCTAATAATTATAGTGCCTAAGTTAGACATCTGAATAAATGTAGTCATGTCATTTAAACAATGAAGCTATACTGATTTATAGCAACTAAGGATCTGATTAAGGATGTAAAGATCTGATCTTTACCCTAATATGTCCCTTCAGTTCATGCAAATTATTGGCTTTCACCACCTGGCTCTCCCTCCTGTCCCCACAGCTGGGTTTTAAGCAGGTTAAGAAATGACAGGTTCTTACTTTGTTCATTTCTTAACACACTTCCTGCAGTGCTGAGTGAAATGAGAGACAACCATAAAAGCCAGTAGAGGGGAAAATTAGACATGCTGTGTAACTAATTTCTGAACTGTAAGCGAAGTTGTTGGCAATTTTCATTTCATATCACAAGTCCACATTTCTTCAAATTGTCATCTACCGAGGATAAGTCCTACCTGTGCACGCCCTTCCAGGAGGGATGGGATGCTTGCCTGGTCAGCTGGGACAAGTTCCAGGAGTGGCCATGATGCGGTCTAAAGCCACCTCCTTGCACAGAAGCCAACATCCCACCTCAGAGAAGGGTGCACACCTTCAGCCCACGCAAGTGCCATGGGGGAGCAGGGTTCCTCCCGCGTCCTCCAGCTGTCCTCCAGCTGGCCACCCACCGCTGGAGCTGCCGTGGTCACTTGGGTGGCTGTAAGCAGACACCAGCACGGCCAGCCCTGCTTCATGGGCAGGAGGGGGAGCACAGCCGTGAGAAAGGGGCCAAACACAAATTAAAACCATACAAGCCAAGCCAGCAGTTGGGAGGAGGGGGGTGGTTAAAGCACAAACCTGTGATGGCTCTGAGTGAAAATAGCCAGACCAAGGGGGCTTGCAGAATGTCACTGAAACAAAAATCCTCTCCATCCCCTGGCTGCCCAGCTGGAATTGTATGATGGAGCAGGCTTCAAGAAGCCACAGTTCCCAGCAGAGTTAACTCTCCGGCAGCTGCTGCACTTTCAAATTGTCAGCCAGATTAAACACAGGAATACCTGTGAGTCGCAAAGCTGAGAGAAAGGCAAAGTGACAGGGTTGGCTTGCTCTAAAGTGCAGAAACTACTCAAAAGTTTGGAGGCAGGGCTCCTTGCGGCTGGGAGGGAGCTACACTGGCATCGCCTGGCTGGAGGCTTGGCACAGGGCCCTTTCCTTGCCTTGGCTGTCTGCCCCAAGCTGGACAGAAGCAGAGTTTTTGTCTTGTG